>NC_143251.1:140372500-141741250 GCF_984573655.1 Nuphar pumila
ATCATGGTATCAAAGCAGCAGCATTTCTGGGCGTAAAAAGATCTTCCTCAGGGACGTGAAAAGCCGAGTTCTCCTCCTCGTCATCAGCCCACGTGAATCAGGTTGCGATCTGTCACCTGACGTCTTCTCCTTCCTCTTCTATCTTCGTCTGCTACACCATCTGTCCCCTGACGCCTTCTCTTTTCCCTTCAATCTTCCACTGCAAAAAGGTTAGCTATCCATATCGCAGATCTGAAACACATTCAGATCTGCCGCGTGTGTTCAACTAATCTGAAATAAATTCAGATCAGCTCTCGTTAGCCGTCGTTTTCCTATCTTCAGATCTATTGCACCCACAAAACAATATATATATCTGTCTGTCGTCCTCTCTTCAGATCTGTTGCAGCTATAAAACACAATATATATATATATACACACACACACATATATATATATACACACATATATATATATATATATATATACACATATATATTTCTGTTTCTGTCTTCGTCTTTTAACCCTATAATAAGTTTCATGTCTCTGCGTCTTTAGGTCTCATATATTCTTGTTTTTCTTCTCTATTTACAAGCAACTGAATCTTGACGTGTCATCTCACGTCTTCTTCTTTATTCCGGTCCTATTTTCAATCTGAAATCAGTTACGCAATCTTGCTTCATTGATTCGATTTCAGTTTTTTTTTTAAGTCATTATCCTCGTTCTTAATTCCTCTTTAACTTTAAATATAAAATTTTCAAGGTTTGTAAATGGATGCTTCTGCCAATTCTAGTCTTTCTTCTAATTTCCTGGGGCAGCTAGTCTCTGAAAAATTAAATACAAACAACTATCTGACTTGGAAAAGGCAGATTACTCCTTTCATTCGAAGTCAAGATCTTTCAGGTCACTTGGATTGCTCAACTCCAACGCCTTCAGAGTTTATCATACAAGAAGCAAAAGACGAAGGAGGATTGTCAGACATCGTCCGCAATCCTGCATTTGTTGTTTGGATGAAGCGCGATCAGGCTCTCATCGCATATATCACTTTCACATTGTCACAAGTATTAGTTTCTATTCCTGATGATTGCACAACTAAAGTATTGTGGGAGACTCTAGCTCAGACCTACTCTCAGATATCAGAGGCTAAGGTGTTATTTCTCAAGCGTGAATTTCAGCTTTTAAAAAAAGGGGCAATGACCATTATTGAGTTTTTAAATCAAGTCAAAAGCATTACAGATCAATTAGCAATTGTTGGTTATCCAGTGTCAGATAAAGAAAAAGTGCAGCAGACGCTTAGTGCCCTAGGATCAGAGTATCATGTTCTTGTCACTTCTTTATTGTGTTTGCCTACGTTGCCCAGTTTTGAGGATTTATATGCTAAACTGTTCCAGTACTAGATGTCCTTGAAAAGTATGTCAGATGCTTCAGCAGGGCAACCATCTACGCATGATGTTCTTGTCACAAGCATGACTGTTGATCGTGCACGAGGAGATCCCTCCTATAGAGGGGGGCACGACAGAGGCAGAGGAGCACAAATACAGGGTGGACGTGGGTTGCTACCAACGCCAAATTTCACTGTCGGCCTTTCAAAGAATGTCCCCACATGCTACCAGTGCAACAAACGTGGTCATATCAAAGCAAACTGTTGGTTCAATCCCCAAAATCGTAATAGAATACAAAACAAAAATGTTGCTACATCAGGAACTGCGGGTACCTTTCGGGTCAGTGATGATGCCAAGGAACTTCTCTTGTCTGCTATGGTCAACTTGAACCTGAAACAGAATGATGATAGAATATGGTATGTAGACTCTGAGGCAGCAGCTCATGTCACTGGCAATGCAAGTAAGTTCTCTACTTTGACCCCATATTTTGGTAAATCTAATATTGTAACTGGAGATGAGACTCACCACCCTATTTCAAACGTAGGCAACATCCTCATCTCTTTGTCCGAGTCTTCATCAATTCCTTTATCTAATGTTGTCCATGCACCAAACATAAAGAAAAACATTGTCTCTGTCTCTAAGCTTGTTGACTCTACTAATTCATCTGTGGAATTTACTCCTACTTCTGTCTTTGTCAAGGATCTTCAAACGAAGGAGATGTTCGCTAAAGGAGAGCGACGTGGAAACATGTATATCTTCAATGAAGATCCAACCTCCAGTGTCCTGACGCACAAGTCCGATCATGTCTCTAAAAGCATTCTAAGTATATCCAAATGTAATAAGCCAGATCTTTGGCATTCCCGTCTTGGTCATTGTAGTCAAGTCTTTATCGAAATATTAGTGTCCAATGGTTTTCTTTGAGAGTCTGTTTCACCTTTATTGAAGGATAAAATGTGTCCCAGTTGTCAGGTCTGCAAAAGTCATGTACTTCATTTTCATCAAATAAATAAAAGAGCTTCCATGCCTTTTGAGATAATATGTTCTGATGTTTGGGGCTCAGCCGTCAATCCTTACTCTTATGGAAGTAAATATTATGTATCCTTTATTGACAGTTTCTCTCGTTTTACCTGGATATTCTTTATGAAACACAAATCAGAGGTTTTTCTTATTTTTCGTCAATTTCATGCCTGCATTAAAACTCAATTCTCCAATGTGATGGAGGTGGTGAGTATTCATCCAAAGAATTTTTATATTTTTTCCAAGATAATAGGAAACATCGTAGAGTTTCTTGCTCGTATAATCCACAACAAAATGGAATTGCTGAACGTAAACACATACACATTGTGGAAAGTGCAATGAGTATGATGCATGGTTGTAACTTGCCTATTAGTCTTTGGACAGAAGCTTTTCATACTGCACTCATGTGATAAATCGTCTTCCTATGCCTATTCTTGAAAATCAGTCTCCCTATTATGTTTTCTTTGGTGTACATCCTGATTATGATGAGTTATGAGTTTTTGGATGCAGATGTTATGAAAATATCGATAAATCCATGATAACTAAATTTCAGGACAAAGCCTCTATATGCCAATTTGTAGGTTATGCAGATGAATACAAGAGTTATAGGTGCTATGATCCTGCAAATAAGAAGATCAGAATCTCCAGAAATGTTTTTGATGAAAATAGTTTTTTGGGAAATAAAGCAGATCGCAATCGTGAACATATTGACGCAATTGCTAATTGGTATGATCCATGGCACAGTGCTGAACTTATTTCACATGCTGCAGAACATACTATTTTGGCTCCTGAAAGCATACATGATGAGACGGTTTCAGATGAGGTATCAGAAACAGAATGTCTAAGATACAAAGGAAATGTCTATACTAGAAGACCCAGAGAGCAAACAGATGTACCTGATAGAGAACACGTGGCATTGTCCAATAACAGAGAGGCACCAAATAAATCAGGTAGGATACGACACCCTATTGAAAAATGGGTGAGTTATGATAACTTTTCTATGGATTTTCAGATCTTTCTATCCAAGATTGAAAAACACGAGGAACCACTTGGTTTTTGTCAAGCTATTCAATCTAACAAATGGATTGAAGAAATGAATGAGGAGATCGAGGCACTTCATGAGTGTCAAACATGGGAGATAGTTGGTCGTCCCCCAGATAAAAATATTGTTGGCTCAAAATGGGTATATAAGATTAAATATAAACCGGATGGTAGCATTGAACGATACAAGACACATCTTGTTGCCAAAAGGTTTTACTCGAGAATACAGTCAAGATTATAATGAGATATTCAACCCAGTAGTGAAAATGAGAACTATTCGTATTATACTTGGCCTGACAATTGAACATGGGTGGACCCTTAGTCAGCTTGATGTTAAAAATGCATTCTTTCATGAGGATTTAAAAGAAGAGGTCTACATGGAGCAGCCTCAAGGTTATGAAGAGGGAGACCGAAAAGAATATTTATGCAAATTAACCAGAGCTTTGTATGGTTTAAAGCAAGCCTCCAGGTCATGGTTTGAAAGCTTCTCCTTAGAGATTCAAAACCACGGTTCCTTTCGTTCCCAACTAGATCATTCTCTATTTATATACAGGGATGGAACCACTATGGTCCTCTTACTTATATACTATGTCACAGGGATTCGGCTAGCAGGGTGCCGCACCCGCGTCGACACGACTCGACGCGGGTGCGGGTGCGGGTGTGGCACCGGGTGCGGTCAACCCGACCCTGGGTGCGTTGACCGCACCCAGAGTCATTTTTGTCCTTTTTTTATTTTTTTTTTTAAAAAAATTTGCCCTATGAAATGGGCTGCAGAATTTAAAACAATGAATCAGGCTACTCACCTCGGAATGACATTTGGAATACACCTCGGATCTCTACCAACCAAACCAATCGACACCAGAGCTACAATAAAAAAACCACGAGAGAGAGAGAGAGAGAGTTGGTTACCAGATGGCTGGCAAGGATGACCTTGGCACCACGATCGACGAGGTACTTGATGGTGGGGACGGAGGCCCTGACCCTGGTGTCGTCGATGATCTTCTGGTTCTCATCGAGGGGGACGTTGAGATCGACCCTCACAAACACCCTCTTCCCCCTCAGCTCCTCCTCCCTCAGATCGCTCACGCTCCTCTTCGCCATCCCTCAGATCGATCGACTCTTCTCTCTCTCTCTAAAAAGACTAGCTCTCTCTCTCTTCCCTTCGCCTTTTAAAGGCACAAGGAGCCAACAGACACCGCCTTCCAGAACCCCTTTCGCCCTCGGGATGTAAACCCCAGCAGAAACAGTGGGACGCAGACCATTGGATTGTAGAAACCGACGGTGACGATGGTCTAAGCCCCCGACACTCACCTTGGGACTCAAAAAATGTTGACACCTGTGCTCCCGAAAAGGACACAGTGGGCCTCACTTCCTGCATTTCACGTCGTCAAGCTCATGAGTCACGCCCCACTAGCGTTATTCCCGTTTGTGGATGACTCCCCCGAACCCAGCCACGTGGTTCAGCACCTATTACGTGGTGGAGTGTCACCATTTATTTTTTTTTTGAACTCCATGAGACTGGATCTGGATTCAGAATATGCTTATCACTTGGATAGATCCAACACTCGCATGGAAATGCTTTTCTACTCTCTCTTCTTGCATTTGAGAGAGCGTGCGTGTGATATGCAAAAGCTTTGATTAAATGATATCTTTATTGAAATATCATATGCAGGAACTTTTAAATGGATGGGGTTACCGGTTCAAGTTTATAGACTATACCATGATATATATATTCATACATATAGACTATACATGATATATATATATATGTATGTATATATATATATATATATATATATATTTACATTTTTGCCCCTGCCGCACCCCCGCACCCGGGTTTTTTGGAAGTGTCGAATCCTCGCACCCGCACTCGCGCCCGCACCCATGTGACATAGCTTATATATGTTGATGATATCGTGATCACTGGTAATGCTCCAGACCATATTCAACGAATTAAAGTTTTACTAAGTATGCGGTTCAAGATGAAAGATCTTGGGGAACAGAGATATTTTCTTGGTGTAGAGGTGGACAAACATGATAAAAAAATGTTATTAACTCAACACAAATACACTCTTGATCTTCTGGCCAAAGCAGGAATGACAGATTGCAAACTTCTACCTACACCCAGTATTGTCAATCAAAAGCTCAATATTTATGATGGTGAGTTATATCCTGATGCAAGCAAGTATCGCGGCTTAGTGGGCATGTTACAGTATCTTACTTTTACTAGACCAGACATTGTATATTCTGTAAACCAAGTATCTCAGTTCATGCATGAACCGAAGATTGGTCACATGGATGCCGTCAAACGTATTCTTCGTTACCTAAAAGGCACGATGGGTAATTAACTCACATATGTACAATCTTCATGGGGAACACCAAAACATGACATATTAGCCTATACAGATGCAGTCTGGGCAGGGGGCCCAGATGAGAGGTCTGTTTAAGGATACTGTGTTTTTATCGGAAGAAATCTTGTCTCATGGAGTAGCAGAAAACAGAAGGCTGTGGCAAGATCTAGCACAGAGGCAGAGTATAGATCTATGACAGCTACCATAGCAGAAGTGACCTGGATTAGGCATTTACTTACAGAGATGGAAGAGAATATCTCAAATTTGACTCTCATGTGTGATAATAGAGTGCTATACAAATTGCGTTCAATCTTGTTCATCACAGTCGGACTAAGCATATTGAGATTGACCAACATTTCATCAATCAAAAGATAGCAGACAAAGAGATTGAACCGGTTTATGTGTCTTCAGAAGACCAAGTCGCTGATATGTTCACAAAAGATCTCACAAGTAACTGTTTCCGGTATCTGAAGAACAAGTTACACATGGTTCACTCTCATGCACAACTTGAGGGAGAGTATTAGAATATGGATCAGATATGGATCCAGTAGAGGATCCACAGCTATTCACGTGTATGTTTTATATTCTAATGCAATATGTATTACTAATACAAGGCAGTTTCGTCCATGTAAAAGTATTGTAACCCTATTAAGCTTAATGATGAATTAGTGCAGCCATTAAGAAAATAGAGAGGCTGCCGATTCCCCAAAAGAAGGCTCTGTTCTCCCTCCTTACTCCTTTCTTGGTTTCTTCAACAAAACACGCCAACCCATTGGCAATTTTATCAGATGTTTGATGATGTCTTATGCCGCTCATAGAGACATAAATGTTTCATATGTGATAACGATACGCTACTTACAACCTTGGTCTAAAATCTATAACAAATAATGATTGGATGCTCTCCTTCTCTATTGTTTGAGCACTTCATCGATTGTATGTCGTATATTTGTTATTGATAATTTATTTAGTAAAAGATATGCTTTATATAAAGATTTTACATGTAAAAAATCTATGGCTCACAATGCATTTAAAATTTTATAATACAAAGCACTACGGGTCATTGATTTTTGGCGCTTTGAAAAAACAAATCTAAATATCAAAAATTCATAATCCAAAATATGTTGCTTACTAAATAAATGATCCAATATGTAAAGTCTAATCGATTGTTAACGAAGGAACCCTATCCGATCATCATTGTTTGTAGATTTTGGACATGCTGAGAAGGAGGAATACTCACAAAAAAGAATCATCCGAGTAGTCTCTTGTTCAAATTCCATGGGGGCTAACCCCAGCTTGCCTTTCAAAAAGGAGAAAAAACACTAGCTTTCTGCGAGTAGGTTCCCAATAAAATCAGTAGATACCATACGCTCAAAACTTTCTCTCGGGTTCAAATTCCACGGGGAACTAGCTTTCTGCGAGTAGATTCCTACTAAAATCAGTAGATACCATACGCACAAAAGCTTGCTCAATATAAGCATACAAATCACAGTGTCTCAGATGGTCCAGTCACGCAAACCACTCCTGATCCACACTAAAAAAGCTACAATTTTATGTGCCAATGACTGCAAAACCCTAAAAAAGCAATATCTCGACCCATTTCACCGCCTTCTGTTCCCGACAACAAGGCTCCATACCAGCTTGAAACAGAGTATCCCCAACACCAAGACCCGGCGAGCTCCAGAACTCAAATTTCACACAAAAATCCCAAACAAAAGCGAACACATACACAATTGCACATAACGTCGGGATCTAAAAGCGGATCGCACTACAAAAAGATGCATAAGACCCTAAATCCGACGGATCAAAACTAGAAACGGGGAAACTCAAGCGAAAAAACCTAGAATTGGAAAAAGGAAGACGGGATGAAACATACCAGGGGGCGTAGAACTCCACGAGGGCGCCTCTCTCTTTGCCGACCTCTTGCTCGAAATTCTCCTCGTTGAGGACGACGACGTCGTCCGCAGCGGATAACGCCAGGAGGAGGGCCAATGCGCTCAGGGAAAACCAGATCTTAGGGTTCGCCATCTCTCTCTCTCTCTCGCGAGACGACTCCGATCGCGAAAATTAGGTGGGAACACTGCCACGGAAGAGCAATTTATAGGTGCCCGCAATTACTGGAACGCCGGTTCGTCTCGGTCAGAGCCTTCATATTCCGATTCGTAACGAATCGAACCCTCTTAAGATAATCGGGTTTCTTGGAGTATTTAGCGATTCGGACCCAGATAGGTCCCGTCCGTGTCATCCTGGAGGGTCCGATTAATAGATCCATGGAGTCGGAGAACGGGTTCCCATTTATATCACAGGGACACGCCTTATTGACACGATTGGATACGTGGGCACAGATACTGACATGTACGAGATAATTTTTTTAATATAATTTTATTATCTTAAACGTTTTAAAGTTTTATTCCAATAAAAATGCATGTTTAACATTAAAACATCAAAAAATAGTTTTTATTTAAATTTTTTTAAAAATCTGTATCCTCCAGCACTACCAAAAAAAATTTGAACTTACGAATGGATCCTCTTGTTCAGGGGTGTCAACAGATCCGGTTTGGTTCAGACTCAGGTGGAACCAAACCCAAACCAGATGTGAGATGATGGTACCGGGTACAGGCCGGGTCTAATCACACCCACCATAAGAGAAATCATACCTGGACCCTATAAGGATTATATGAACCAGACCCGGATCACAGTAAAATAATATTTTTTATCATTTTTACATTGAAAAATTGCAGATCTTAATTGGAACTTGGGTCGGGCTCGGGTCTGGTATGAAATTCCACAAACTATGCCCGGATCCATATATTAATCGGACCCTTTGGGTGTGACCCGGATTCTAATCAGGCTTTCTTATTTACCACCAAACCCTGATCCTATAGGGTTTGGTATGGGTTGGGTTTGGGTCAAAACCGACCCATTGTCACCCCTACTCTTGTCCATGTGTCTTTGTATCACAGAGGGAACCTGAAACCAGCTGGAGCCTGTATGGTGTGATCCAGATCCAGGATTTTGTCTCATTGGTAAGTAGGGGCGTCAATTGGGTGGATTTAGACAAAAATCCTGCTAAGAGCTACTGGTACAGAGAAAACTGGGTCTGATTGGACCTACCATAGGAAAAATCATACCCGGGACCAATAAAGATTATATTTAAACCAAACTGGGGTCTATACTGGACAAAATAATATTTTTCAGTTTTTAAATAATGAAAATTTGTGGATCTTAATTGAAACTCAGTCGGACAAGGGTCTGGTATGAGATTTCATAAACCATACTCAGCTCTGTGCATTGATCCGACTCTATAGGTCCAAACTGAATTCCCAATCAGAACTCCACCTTTTATACCAGACCTGGATCGGATCTAATCCAGTACAAATTGGGATCAGGCCATATCCGAATCGCTGACACCCTTATTGGCAACACTGTCGTTTGGTCAAGTTTGTCTCGAATATCTGACCCAAACTGAACCTGAATATTTGGGTCCGAGCATAAAAATGCTGCCCCAAATAAGCTTATGGTCATCAGGATACCAACCCAGGTAATATGTGGGCTGGGATTGAGTTATGATCTTTGTCGAATATCCAACTTGACCCGGGTATTTCATTAGCATTTTTAAATAAAAATATATTTTATACACGATGTAACCCCAATCCAAACTCCAATCTAACTGGTTATTTGGGAAGGTCGGGTTGCAGACTGATGGGTTGGATACCCGACTGATCCGCAGCCTGCTCACAGGAGCATGTTTGGACCAATGTTGTCAGTACAGACCTGTATCGTTTGGCCAACGATTCAGATGAATCAGGCTGATACCGATTCTCAAGTGAATCGTTCTGAATCGGCCAAAAAATAATGAAAAATATTACGTGTCAATCGAAACGTGATACGAGTTAAAGCCATTAAAATAATATTAAAAAATTAAATTTAAGCTATTTTTATATTTACTAAAAAATAACCGATTCAGGTCAGTATCATATCGATTTTCTGGCTATACGATATGTATAGGCCGATTCAGGACGATACGCACGGATACTCACAACACTGGTATGGACTTTGGAGTCCAACATAGCTGGGTAAATTCCTGAATTTTGTTTACTCCAAAACTATGTCACAGGGACATGCCATTTTGGCTTCGTGTCCCTGGTGTCAAACGTGGACACGCTTGGACACTGATTCACACAACTTATATTTTAATAGTTTATTATGTTTAGTAATGTTTCAATAAAAAAATTATTTTCAAATATTAAAATAACAAAAACAGTTATTTATTGATTAAAAATAAAAATACAAATTTTGTCATTAACATTACAATCATTATTATTAGAAGGTAAATAATGAGATCTATTTTTCCAAAACACGTATGAATTTCATTAGAAACTCCCATTGTAAAAAAAAACCACGTATCAGAACCTCGTATCAATGTCTATTACAAGCTCGTACCAAAATTTTGAGACACGTTTCAATTAAAAACGTACCCGAAACTTTTGAGAGCCTTGCGTACCCGTACCCATCTCTGGCAACATGCTCAAAAGTATACATAAAAACAGGAGATCGCAGATCAGGTCTAATATCCAACCCACTAACAGCCCCATTCTTTCATGAAAATGGGATTTCAAGTTCAAACACATACTCATTAAGATGATTGCATTTTATTGGCATAGACGTAACCCAGTAGTACCAGGAGAGTCTGGGTCATCAATCCACAAACACTGAACAATAAGGTCCATACTCCAGTCCTAGACCCAGACACTGCATTAAAACAGATGGCTTTCTGAGGAACATTTTGGAGCTACATCACGCGACCAACAAAAGTACCAAACAGTTTTTTTTTTTTCAGCCTTATTATCATCACGAGGAAACCATATCTCAACTGCATTAGGTAAGCTTTACAAGTCTAGTTTTTTCCATTCCTTACTATCTAGAGCTACAATCTTGATCACCCTATGTCACATATATATAAAAATTATATATATATATATAATTTTTAACAATTTTAAGTTAACACTACGTGTATTTGTGTGCATTTATGTATTTATACATATAATATATATAAAAAAGTATCGCTTTTAGAAGAGTCTGTGTTACATAGTGATCACCTTACAATTTCAGATGCAAACATTTTTAGTTTTATTTAATAAAAAAATTAATAGGATTACAAATAATTGTTTCTCCCCCAAGAAATTGCCAAAGAAAACTGAAAATGTCGGTGAAATCACGATATATTTGTTTCCAACTATGTCACATAGGTGCGGGTGCTGATGCGGCACTTTAAAAAAACTTAGGTGATGGGGTGCGGAGAGGGTATATATACATATAATTTTTAACAGTGTGCATTTATGTATATATATATATATATAATATAAAAATGGACTTGATTAGGGTTAACTGAATCTACTTTTGGACAGAACAGACCTCAATATGGTTGACTTCACCAAACACAAAGGAAGCTGCGTCCAGTGTCGCACCCGCCTGGGTGCGGGTGCGGTGGCTTGTTAGAAGAGTCCATGTTACATAGGTTCTCAACCGTAACATCATCACTACTAACACTTGTCTCCAGTGTCTACTTAGATTCAATAGAGACCTCGTGAGTCGACGTTGGGGAAGATTCGGGGACAAGCTTCTGTTTGGGAACTGGTAGCTGGGATGAGAGTTTACACATTTGACAAAAACTTGGTCAAACTACCTTGGTGGTGGATGTTTGGAAACTGGCAGCTGGGATGAGAGTTTATGCATTTGGGAAAGGAAGTGAGAATGTCTAGCCTTTGTATTTGCACCAAATCCTGCATTTGGCAACTACCGCAGCTGCTGCTTTTCTAAATGAATAAACTCCCTCCTATCCTACTACCAGTTTCCAAAATCCAATCAGAACCGAATAGGAACCTAGTAAGAGAATAGGTGGACCAGGAAGGGGAAATAAACCTGTGTTATGGTGTTGCGTTCAAGGTCTGAATTCTGATATGGAAACTACATGAAGTTCTCAGAGATGGATGAAAATCCATTGCATTTAAGCGAGAATTTCCGCATGAAGAACAGCTTTTGATTGTTTTTCATGGAATAAGATGTCAGCTTACAGGTGAAAACTACTTGTTCAAACGTTTATCCCATGCCTTGTTAATCTGGAACATGGAAAATGGTAATGTGCAGAAGAGATCATCAAGCTCTTTGTTCCAGGTTAATGAAACACTAGTTCATGTGTAGTTCATTGGAAGGAGTTAATAATTCAAAGGTTCTTTAGGCAAAACAGTGTAATTAAAATAGTGCTGTCTCAATTCCCCCTAGAATCACACACGCAACAGGTATGAAGCAGCACCAAGGGGCCAGTCATTCTCCCGAAGATTACCACTATAGGGTGCAGCCAATTAGGTCTCGATCCTAGTGGTTTCTCATCAGCCTCAAAAAAAAGAAGAAAACTAATAGAGATGTCATAGCAACCACATATCTTGTTAACAACAAATACCAGTGGGTTCCCTTGGATTATCCCAAAAAAAAAAGAAATGGAAAATATAGATGGTGTTTAATTTAACTTTTTGGTATTTTGAGAGGTATAAATGAGGAAAAGGATGAATACAAACACCAAAGAAAACAGAAAAAGGAGACAATGTAAACCAAATGAATTTGCGTAATATAGAGAATTTTAAAAACAAAGGAAATATTACAAAAATGCTTTGGGCAAAACCATTTTCTAAAGAGGAAATGAAACAGAATTCTGGTTGGAGCAGTGCAGAAAAAGACAGACCAATTGACCAAAAAATTAAAGAATGACAGCCCATCCACAAGCACAGATCCAAGTTCAACGCAGTGTTATCGGTAGTGTATCATATCGTATAATATGCTATATCATATTATCGGGAGGGAAACCGATATGACATAAGGGTCATATTGCATTCAGTACGATTATGGTACCAATACGATATGACTCCAATGATACATGGGTGTATCGTACCATATCGTATAATACATCAGGTATTGTACAAGTCAACCCTTTTTTTTGTTTTACATTTTCAGTGCCAGAAAAGTGGCAACCAACCACTTATAGGGGGCATTTTTTAGCTTCCAAGGGTCATTTTAACCCCGTTTTTTCATTTTCTTTCTCCTCAAACCCTTTTTCTAAGCCTACCCACTCTATTTTGAGATCAAATCTACCCTAGAAATTGAGTTTTTTCCTAGATCCGAGTCCTAGAAGTGTAATTTGCCTCAAATATCACCTATTTTCATCCTACCCAACTTGTTTTTGGCTTCTAACCCCCAAAAGTGAACTCTAAAACTCTTCTTTTACCTAAAATCCGTCATTTCCATCCTACACTCGTTTTTTGGCCTCTAACACTTAAAATCAAGTCATAGTTGTTAAAATGTATCATTCGACAATTGTAATATTATATATATTATATATATATAAAGGATAATACATATTCATATATGGTATATATGCATATGTATTATCCTAATTATATATATAAAATATATATTTATCTATTTATAGGCATAGGGGTAGTTTAGACATTTCACAGTTTTTACGCATATTCCATTTGGAATATGTTTGTAATTTTATTTTAATTTTTCTTTTTTATTTTTCCCTTTTTTTTGTGGTTTGCGCCACCTAGGGAGGCTCCCCAAAGAGTCGTTGGGGAGCCCCCAACGGTCACAAATGTGACCGTTGGGGGCTCCCAACGACTCCTTTGGGAGCCCCCTTGGTGGCCCCTCTCTTGTGTTATAAATAGGGGTCTCCCCCTTTGTATTCTTTACTCCTTGGAGGAGCTTATGCTCCATTGTATGGGGTTTATACCCCCTTCTTCCTTCTTCTTTAATAATATTCAACTTATGACTTTATGTCATATTTTTGCCCCTTGTGTGGGTTTATGTGTTAGCACATTATGTGCTTGTGTTGTTCCCTTTAATGGGTTTATTCGCACTTCATGTGCATGTGTATGGGTTTTTTATTGAATCTAATGTATTCAAAGCCACTTTCTAACATGGTATCAGAGCAAGGTTGAGATCGAGTTGCTCTTTGGTGCATCGGGAAGCGTGGTATTCAAGAAATTTTTAAAGAAAAATGGTGAAGTATTTATTTCTCTCTCTTTTCTTTCTTAAAGTTATTAGGTACTTTAAGTATTGTATGAAGAATTTAATATGTTTTTTTATGTGTACTCTTTGTCATTATGTCTTTTTTATAAAAATTTGAGTTACTTGATACTCTATTGAATCTTTTTCGTATACATACATTTTCGTATGTTTTTCTTTGAAAATTTTGAAAATGATAACTTGTTTGGCGAAAAATTAGATATATGATTGCTCAAAACTTAATGGGTCGGTAAAGATTTATGACCATTGGAGCCTTGAATTTATATTTTAAATCTAACTTTGTTTATAAGAATACCTTTTATATATGGTGATTTTCTTTGCATTTTTATACTCTTAAAAGATTTTTCAATTTGATTTAAAGAGCTTGTCTCATTATAAAATTTATGGTCTTCACTAATGTTTGTTGCGTACTTATTACATTAGGAGTTCGTAATAATCTATTAAGTCATGTTTTTTTGATAAAACTTAAAAGCTTTTGAATTTTTCCTCAATAAATGTTTAATTTTATAGATTTATGCCATAGTACAATCTTACTTTATCATAAGGTTTTTTTTAACAAATCTATTATTCTTCTTTGTTGGAATTTCTCTCACTTTAGTGGAGTTTTCCCCTTCTTTGGGAATTTTGTGTGTTTTGAACTTTCTTTAAGGAGCCTTTCGGTCCTTTTAATCTTCTTGTGAGTATATACTCTTTTATGAAGATTTCATGGGTGTTGTGAGAAGATTGTTTGTGAGTATCTTTTTCTTTACATAATATCCTTCAACGATTCATTAATACTTGTAACCCTTTGTGGATCTTTTGAGATTGGTTGTGAGCATCATTTTTTAAGTTACGATAGTAGATTTCATAAGATTTTTCAAACTTCGCCATCTTTATGAATGCCTATATTGGCCTAAGTTTGTTATTTGCTCATTCAAGATTATTTTCATTTAAAAATCTTGCATTGCATAAAAGTGCATCTATTATCATTTGATGTGCATTTAATTGCACTTTATATCTATCATAGTTGAGGCTTGTTTTTTACTTTTTGATTATTCCAAATCGGTTCTTACGCATGATGTTGCTTAATATTTCATAATTGTGTTAGTTGCATAATAAGTTTTTTTTTATAAATAACTTCTTTTGAAGATTAAGCATAATTCATGTTTATGCAAAATTGTTGTTATAAAGCATATTATTGTGATTGATTATATTGGACCTTTGATTCAAATTTTTAATCGGTCCTCTTTTCTTTGAAAAATGATTCCTAAAGTGTTTATTGCCTTTTTGTGGCTTTTATATTTGTCCATCACATGTTTCTTTAATGCATCATTGTTTTGGCCTTATTATTGTTTTATTAGAAATGTTTGTTGAGGTGAGTTATGGGCACCTCGTGTTATATCATTTTAAATTGTCCAAATTGTCATATTATAGATGGTGGTTGAGGTGAGTTATGGGCACCTTGGGACTCTAGAATAATTTGGTATATGATCTCTAATTATGAGTGTGACACTCGTTGTTATGTCTTTTTAGATTGTCCACTTACCATATTATAGATGGGGGTTGAGGTGAGTTATGGGCACCTTGGGACTCTAGAATGATTTGGTATATGAGTGTGTCACTAGTTTGATGTTGGCCATTGATCTTATGGATGCTCTTATTTATATATAAATGTGATGGATATATGATGTTTGAAACCTTAAAAAGTTTTAAGGTATATTGAAATCAAGGTTTTAGGGATTATTGCCCAACCTTCCATTGTTTATGAAAATTATGAGTGCATTTGCACATTTGTGATTTTGTGCTTTTGTGCACAAATGTTCCATATGTTCTTGGTGTGTGTATGTTCACACATTTATATTCAAGAATATTGTTCTATTGGTTGTTGTATCTTGTTGAAGATACTTTTACATAGTTTATTCCAAAATGTTATTTTTATGGGTATTCTTTTTTGAAGAATATTGTTCTATTGATTCAAGGTTTGATTTATATATATGTTTGTCATTACAAGTTTGATTACCTCAAAAGTCTTCTCCTTTTATGCCCCTTATCTAAGTGTCATCATATGTAGACAAAGATTTTATTACACCTTCGTGTGTTGGTAGCCCTTTGTTGGTTTTTGCTTTCTTGGTCTAGTAGCTGAACACACTTGTCTTGAGTGTTATTTTATGTAGACAAGGCACGTTGATTCACACCATGGTGTGTGATTTTAGTCCATGTTGGCGTTTGTGTCCTTGCTCTAGTCGCTGAGATGTATGCCCATGGTTGGCTTATTTCACTCATTTCAAGTGCCATCTTATGTAGACAAGAGATGTATTGTGTTTTAACCCATGGTTGGCTTGTTACTCTTGTTCTAGTAGCTGAACATACTTGGTTTTGAGTGTATTTTTACGTAGACAAGAGATGCTTTTGGTCCATGTTGGCGTGTATTCTCTTGTTCTTGTCGTAGATGCACTCATTTCAAGTATTATTATATGTAGACAAGAGATTCTTTTGCACACCTTTGTGTGTGTCTTTGGCCTTTAATGACATTATATTTATATTCTTGATCTAGTAGCTTATACACTTGATTTATGGGTTTTGGAGGACTAATGAGGTTGTTTGTAATGGATGAACTATTGTTAAAATTTGCAAAATTTCATTCATGACTTGTGTTTTAAGATATTCAAGTGAATCATATTTTTGATATGCATATTTTAAAATCAAGTTGATTTTTTTGGCATTTAATCTATATATTAAGTGCTTATGGTATTTTGGCCACTTTTGTATGCAAAATGTGTCTTTTTTTTGTCAATTGAGTGAGATTTTCCTAAATGGGTAAGATTCTCTACTCAAATAACACTATTCGTTTTGCCTCATAAATGGATTTAAAACCTTGTGAACTCTTGTGCTTATTTTTTGTCTAAAGTATGCTTGGAGACTTCGTTTCTCTTGTTTGGCACTTAATTACATGTTTGAAGCATATTCATTAATGATTCCTTTACGTATTAATTCATTTCATGATAATATATGCATATGCTCTTTATGGTCTTTTAGGATCTCAATCCAATAAAGTATATGTTGCTTATGCCTCTTCGTAGGATTATTGTGGTGTCCCTTAGTGGACTATTTTGTTATTCCCCCATTATGGGGTTGTGTTTGTCCAATATTGGACCTTATGAATGCATTATGCATTCTTGCAATATGTTTCCGCTCACTCTTTAAACATGATATATGATTTTGAAAACTTTGGTTTTCTAAATTTTTTTTTCATGCTAAAGTAATTATCCTATTATAAATAAATTTTGCACCTTGTTAGGAATGTTCCTTTTTGAGTAAAGTGCAAAGATATTTTTTACTTGTTCTTTGTTGTTGTTTCTCAGGATCTTGAAGATAAGAGGAAAAAAAGTACCTTGGATAGATCATGGAAGGTGCTCATCGTTAAAGACATTGGAGGGAGACATTTACCATGGCATTCGTACTGAAGGCTCTTGAAGCCTTGAGATTTTTCCTCTTGCTTTCTTCAATCTTTTCGTTCCCCCACACAAAGCTTGAGGGGGGGTGTTAAAATGTATCATTCGACAATTGTAATATTATATATATTTTATATATATATAAAGGATAATACATATTCATATATGGTATATATGCATATGTATTATCCTAATTATATATATAAAATATATATTTATCTATTTATAGGCATAGGGGTAGTTTAGACATTTCACAATTTTTACGCATATTCCATTTGGAATATGTTTGTAATTTTATTTTTAATTTTCTTTTTTTATTTTTCCCTTTTTTTTGTGGTTTGCGCTACCTAGGGAGGCTCCCCAAAGAGTCGTTGGGGGCTCCCAACGACTCCTTTGGGAGCCCCCTTGGTGGCCCCTCTCTTGTGTTATAAATAGGGGTCTCCCCCTTTATATTCTTTACTCCTTGGAGGAGCTTATGCTCCATTGTATGGGGTTTATACCCCCTTCTTCCTTCTTCTTCAATAATATTCAACTTATGACTTTATGTCATATTTTTGCCCCTTGTGTGGGTTTATGTGTTAGCACATTATGTGCTTGTGTTATTCCCTTTAATGGGTTTATTCGCACTTCATGTGCATGTGTATGGGTTCTTTATTGAACCTAATGTATTCAAAGCCACTTTCTAACAATAGTGGTGTGATTTACCATAAATCCATTCATTTTCATTATATACACATTTTGTTTACCTCTAACCCTCAAAATCGAGCTATAGGGGTTTGATTAGTTTGAGATTGAAGTTGGAAGAGAGCTTCAAGCATCAAAACTAAGGGTAAGCTCATTTCTTTTGATGTTTTAATTTATTTTTCTTTTTTGCCTTTAGCTATTTTTTTAGTCCTAAATGTGTTGCTGATCTTAGTTTTTTTCCTTTTTCATCTTAAATCACATATTTTTGTATTCTTAAATATCAAACTTGTGCCCCAAAGGTCGATGGAGGGTGGAGGTTGTGACTTAAATGATCCAACATGAAAGTATTGTAAACTAGTGGATTTAAAGACACCTTTGAAATAGATAGTAAAGTGTAACTTTTGTAGTTTTGTAATGCATGGTCGATTGTATAGATTTAAATGTTGCATCGCAACTCCACTGTACGGTTACATACTCATCGTATTCCCTCGGATGTTTGTGTCAAACTTCTTACGATAAACAAAAGGCATGAGTACATGCAACATTCATTGAAAAAATTGCCATAAGTTATTCCTGATTCAGAAGATGGAGATGAACTATCAACATCTCAAGCCAGTGACTTACGTTGTAACAAATGAAAAAAATCATTGAGCTGATATATATATATATATATATATATATATATATATATATATATATATATATATATGTTTGGAACTTTAATTTGTAACCTTATATGTCATTTTTTTGTCCTATCATTGTGTTATGTAAAGTTGTAAACCTTTTGACTTTGTCATGTGATATTTTATTTTAAGTTTTAATTATTTGCATTTGTCATAATTAGATTTAGCAATGGTTGGACATGATGACCCACTGTGGCAGTTTTGTAAGATTGTCAACGATTTCCGGTGGTATAATGTATTAAGATGCAGATTTTGTAGTGCATTGATTAATGGAGGTGTAAATTGCATGAAACAATATATTGTTTGAGAACCTAGTGCTCCAGTGCAACTATGCGTGCGAGCTCCAGATGATGCTCGTGCTATAATATATGTCAATCTTGTTGAGATATATAGAAGGCAAGAAGCAAGATTACAAGAATTGGCATGTACGCAGGGCCTTCATGCATTGGCACAACACAATGCAAAATCGGATTCAGATGAAGAGCAATAGGAGGCACAAGCCCTATAAACCAGAGTTACCGGAAACACCTATGGAATAGGAGAAGCGCGCTTCCCCAGGACGCGCTTCGGAAGCGCAAAACACGGTGCTTCCGAAAAGCGAGGGGAAGCGCAGGTTCAATTGAGGAAGTGTGCCCCCCTTTAAAGGGAAGCATGTACCCCTTTAAAGGGGGGCGCGCTTCCTATTAAAGGGGTACACTATTGTGGAAAGGACGAATTTGCCCTTAAATTTTTGTTTACACATAAATCTGTTTTTACTAAGGATAAAATGGGTATTTTACAAAACTCGTGAAAAAACAAAACCGAAAGGGGCTTAGGGTTTTGTTTTTTCACGTATCATCTGACTCCTCTCTCTCTCTCTCTCTCTCTCTCTCTCGAGTTTTCGGCGACCTCCGAGTTCCGACGACCTCAAAAAATTCCGGTGACCTCCACCGACTTACGGCGATAAAGATGTTCAGGACCTTCAGGTACGCTATCTCTTCTCTCACGCTCTCTCACTCTCTCTATCTCGAATCTGTTTCGCCTCTCGACTTTTTTTTTCCTTTTTTTTTATGAGTTCTGGATCCGGTGGGTCCTCGGTGAAAAGGGGACGCCAAGAAGCAAGGGCACACTGGGCGTAGGGTGACCTCCGGCCACAAAGATGCAAAGAGAGACGTGAAGAGTTGATAGTGATTGGGTTGTGTCAGCTGCGAGCTAGGGAGAGGAGGACCTCTGACCACTTGTCGCATGGCAAGTGGCGGTGTTGGGCATGGGGGGGTGGCTCGACAAAGACACACAAAGAGGGAGAAGGTTGGGGGAGGAGGCTCCAATAGAGAGCACCACCGGTGGGTTGGGGCTCGCTGGAGGTAGAGATGGTGGTGTGTGAGGTGTGCATGCCGAGGGGGGTGAACCAAGAGGGTGAGAGAGTGAGAAGAGAGGGAGAAGAAGAAAGCAAAGAGAGAGGGTAAAAAAAAAACAGAGAGTGGGGGTTATAGATGGTGGTGGGTGCCTTATTGTATGGGTTGGATCCAACCAACTGAGATTGGGTATAAATGGGGGTTAGAGTGGTTTGGGGTTGGATCCTTATGGGTCCAACCCAAACCAAGTAGGTGAGAGGATGGTTTGGTGGAGGCTTTTGGTTTGGGTTGGATTCTTATGGATCCAACCCAAACTAGGTAATTAAGAGGCATAGTGGGTTGGGTTGGGTTGGGTCCAAATGATGTTTATTTTTTTGTTTTAGTAATTGGTAAATTATGAGAGTAACGATTTCATTGATTTGTGTTCTTCACTCTCCATCCTTTGCTGTTAATAATAGTTTGTTTTTTGTTTTAGGCTGATTCCATGTGGTGAAGCATAATTCTTTTGACTCTTGAAATTTCAGAAGTTGAATTCTTTCCGTATTACATGGAGTTATTCACTCTAAATGATGACCACTACTTAGTTTTTTAGTGTGTCTAGATTTCTAGATTAGCAAAAATGTATTTGTTGAGCCATCTAAGTTTTCACTTTCTGTGTTTAGAATAAAAAATGACTTCAAATTAATTACTACAAGTATTAGGCTGAAGGTAACTTGTCCATGGGTAGTAAGAACTGGTACTTGATGTTCTACATAATCGAGCTCTTTTGTTCTCTACATTCTTTTTTATTGTCATCCATTTGTCCTTTTGAACTTGTCTCAGTATAAAGACAACCATATATGTTTTAATGGTCTTAATCTATTGAGACTTGAGAGTTGAGAATCTAAAATGCATATTTTTGTCTCAGATTACATTTACCTCACCCAATTCCCATTCAGTGTCAATCTGAATTTTGTCTTTCTTCATTGTGATGTTGTCTTTGTTTAACAATTTTTCATAAATGCAATCTTTTGAAAGAACTTCCTTTCCTTTTCTCTTTTTCTTTTTTTATTTTTGTCTGCTTCATCATAGTATATTATAGATAGATCTTTCATCTTTATGAATGATGCTTATTTAAAATTTTAAAGTGTTTTAGGTTGATTCATATACTTTTATGATGCAGGTATATTTGCTTGTTCTTTGCTTCATTAATGACCATCAAAAGCTATGATCACGACAATTATGATGACGATGATGATTCTTTGTACAATTTGGACTTGGAGCATGAATCGTCTAGTGGTGTTGGAAATGACAATGCAAGAAAGGGTAAGGCGTCTTCTGATTGTGCACAATTTGAGGACAAAAAAGAAAATTGTTTTGACGAGGAAGATGAAGAAGAATATGACTTGGATGACTACTATTATGAAGATGACCAAAATGATGAACCACCTAGCATGCATAAAACAACTATCCTATGGCGTCATGTATTGAAACAAAAGAAGAGTGGGCAAGGAAAGCAAGGTGGAACCCAGATTTTTATGTGCAGGCACTGCAAAAATATTTATCATGGGTCATATACTCAAGTTTTTGCACATCTCATGGGATCTCCAAAGGGACAAAGTGTTGGGAATGCCTTTTGCCCTGTAGTTGCAAAAAATGCATAATTGGCAAGAAAAAATAAGAGGCAAGTTCGCCGAGTGGAGGTTTCATCAAGTGCATTTGAGTTAAGGAGATCAAGAATTGATAATCCGAAGAAGCCTATTAATATGACTACATCATCTAGTGGAAGCCGAAAAACAGTTGATATTCGTGATACCTTTAAAAAGGTAGAAATAGATGATGTAGATCACAAAATTATCAGATTTTTATGTGCAAGTGGCATACCTTTCAATGTGCTTCGATCACCATATTGGGAAGAGATAATATTTGCAGTTAGTAAAGTGCCTGGATATAAACCCCCATCATATGAAAAAGCGCAAACAACGTTGCTTGACAGTGAGAAAGAGTGTGTTCATAGGGAGTTAAATGAATTTCGAGAAAAGTTTGAGGAGTTTGAAGTTTCCATTGTCTCAGACAGTTGGACAAATATCAAGAACAAACACTTGATAAATATACTTGCATCAAACTGTTTTGGCTCGATGTTCTTATATGCAAGCGATTTTTCTAATGTGCAACAATCAGCTACAAACATTGCCGAGTTTTTGAAGACGGAATTTAAACTTGTGGGGCCTTCTAATGTAGTGCAAGTGATTACAGACAATGCAGCAAATTGCAAGTTAGCAGGTATAAGTATATTTTTTGGTCACCTTGTGTTGTGCACACACTTAATTTGACCTTTAAGGATTGACACATGAGTTTCATTGGTTGGGAGAAACATATTTGCAGAGTAAAGAAATTGTAAAGTATATCACAAATCATTCAAAAGCACTAGCAATCTTTAGAAGCAATGAAAAATTATAGCTAATAAAGATTGCAAAAACAAGGTTTGCATCACATTAGCTTGATGTGAGGGAAAACTTGAGGCTCACAGTAGTTTCAGATAGATGAAGTGAATGGAAACAGTCATGCACGGATGAAACTATGAGAAAAATTGTTGTTACAACAAAAACAATTGTTCTTGATGAAGAATATTAGGATACTGTACGTTTAGCATTATTGATTACAAAACCCATATATAAGATGATTAAATTTTGTGATCATAAAGGCCCTATAATTGGTAAAGTGTATGAAAGCATGAACAACATGTTGGGAGAAATCAAAGACAATCTAAAAGGACAACCAGATTTGTATGAAAAAATTAATCAGATTGTCTCAAATAGATGGGATAGAATGAATGTGCATCTCCATAGTCTAGCCCACATGATTACTCCAAAATATTACGAGTCAGAGTATCTCAAGATCCCAGCAGCAGGAGGGGTCAAACAAGTTTCTTCTGGTAAAAAAAATATTTTATTTATTTAATAAAGTTCAAAGTTTAATGATTTAATTATTTTATTATTTCATTTGCATTTTCTTGTTATAGTTATTAAACATTTTTTTTGCAGAAAAGGATAATGATATCTTAGACGGTGCAATGCTTGCGCTTGAAGTCATATCTGCTGGAAATGAAGAGCTATCTACACTTTATAGGTCACAACTTGTGGCTTTTGCATCAAGAAGTGGAAGATTTAACCAAAATGCAGCAAGAATAGATGCATTGAATCCTACAATGCTGGTGCTTAATTGGTGACATTTTTATGGTGATGATACACCTGAGTTGAGAGCATTATCCATTAAGGTTTTATCTCAACCTATTGGCACATCTTCTTTAGAAAGAGTGTGGAGCACCTATAGTTATATTCACAATGTTAAAAGAAATAGGCTCAATGAAGAGTGTGTTGATACCTTGGTGTATATTCATTCCAATCTTCGATTGATTGATAGGTATAATTAAACTGTGTTGTACTTTTGTTTTGGTTTTTTTTTTCTATCATTGATTGTTTATTAGAATTCATATTTTATATTCTTGTTATAAAAATGTGCAACAATCGCTACAAAGAAGGACCTAGTCGAAAATGGGATATCAATCCAAAACTTTCTATTGTAAAAGAAAATACGTTGAGATTAAAGGACATGCGTTGGAGAGATTTGGATGATAGTGCACAACAATCAAGCACTATTTTCAAATCCAAACCCAAAGATGCACAACCAAGAGCTCAATTACCTCCAATAATCATACGTACAAATGAAGTTGAAGAATATACAAATCAATCCAACAGAGCTAGTAGAACTGCAGATATACAAGAGCGACCATCAATTCCTCAAGGCTAGATTGATTGTTTCTTTAGCAGAAGACCTAGGCAAGATATTTTGATCTTGTGTTTTTTATTTTTACTTTTTTCTATATATGTATTTTTTATATTTTAAATTAAGGTTTTTGAACATTTTCATTTTTTAACATATTCATTATAAGAAATGAAGGAAGGAGCAGACGGCATGGTCATAGAGGATAAGAAGCACATGATGATGCAAAAAGTTCTCGATCTATTGCTAACTTGAAGGAGAAGAGAAAGATGACAGATTAATGAACTATTGAATTTTTAATTATTCTTTTGATGATGTAGTTGGAGTAGTCTAACTTAGAAACTTTTATGTTACTTTTTTTGTCATGGTCTTGTAATATTTTGCTGGTTTGATATGCACTTTTATTTTGAACCTTGCATGATGAAGTGAAGTAGTGGATTATGTTAATTTTAAGTTTATAGTTTAGAACTTTATAGCTTATAATTTACAGTTTAGATCTTTATAGCTTAAAATTTTAACCATATCTCTATGTAATCTTTTAGTTTATTGATTTCTCATTTTCTATGTTGCAGAGATCACAAGATTTACAACAATCACAACATCAAATAACAAGTCATTTGATTCTTTCATTGAAAAAGGTATGCTTTTTAATCAAATTTATTTATTTTTTTAATGCATTATTTAGTGCTTGCATGCATTTGTTAAATGGTTGCAACAAAAATGTGAATTATGATCTTCTCTTGATGTATTATTTTTTAAATGCTTGACAGTTGTAATATGATGCATTTGTTAAATAATTGCAACTTATATTTTTTATTGTCTTAGATACATGTTTTATTTTGTCAATGATGACATAAATCTTATTTTTTGATAAAATAAAAATATATAATTATATTTTCGCTTCTCTTTTGATTCTTATTCGCTTCTCACTCGAATCCTATGTCGCTTCTTTTTTCGCTTCCCTTTCGCTTCTCACTCGAATACTATGTCGCTTCTTTTTTCGCTTCCTAGGTCGCTTCCGAGACGCTTCCTGGTTCACTCCTAAGTCGTTCTGCACTTCCCGCTTCCTAAAATTTTAAAAGTGCCTCGCTTCCCGCTTTCGCTTCCCGCTCCCGCTTCTTCGACTGTCAACTCTGCTATAAACACTAGCTGCACTACAACAAGATGTCATTTTTTTATTATGAACAAGGAATGTTTGACAATGAAGATGATTGATAAGTCTTTATATAGTGAATTGTGCAGTTGTAGTAAACTTTGGAGTTTTTACAATTATGTAGTGAATTTCTATGTTATCGACTTTATAAGTTTATGTAATGAACTTTTGAGTCTTTTGACTTTTATAGTCATATAGCAAACTATGTTTTTTATGTTTTATTAAGCAAGGTTGTTTGTATCGTTACTTTTTGACTTAACGACTGTATTGTACGATACGGGTATGGCACACTAAAAAAGACCTGAAACTTACATTTTTTGTTTTGAGTTTAAAAACCCTCTTAAGGGCCGACTTCTACACGTGCAGAGGTTGTTGAAAGGAAACCTATACACCCTAGGTTTCATGAGATCGATTTGGGAGCTGATCTGTGTGCAAAGGACATGGCTTTTGCGATTTTCTCAAGTAAAAGTGCATTTTCACCAATTTTTTCACTAAAAGTGGGCTAAGATAAAAAATCTTTATTATTTGCTTATTATTGAGTATTTTTTGGGAAAGATGGCATCGAAAGATCCAACATGACAATAATGCACTCAAGTAACGAGTAAAAATCGATTAAGAATCAAATGCAACTATTGTCAAAATAGTTTTTCGGGTGATATCTCTCGGTTGAAGCATCATTAACCAAGACACATCATAAAGTTGTCGCATGCACCTAAACAAAATTGTTGAATGTCGTAAAATGTAAATGCCAGCAATTACTTGATGATCTGAGAGGAAAAAGGTAAGAAAGAAAGATGAATGAAACAAAAATGACGTATGCGGAGCCTTGAGAGGATGCGTATTACAAATATGAACTCCCTACTTCTGATCCTACAACACATAGCATATGATTAGAAGTAGGAAGCTCTCCAACGAAGGAAAAATGTGAGATTGGTGCCAGCAGTAGTGTCGCAGACACAAAAAGAAGAAGAGGAGAAAAAAGAGATGAGCAAGAGAGAGTTCTTCGAGAGGAGGACCAGGAGGTAGAGCTAGAGGCTATATTAGAAGTTTTTTCTTTCTTAAGACTGTCCCTAAGGTGCAACCCGACATTCGTACTGCTATCATTCAACATTTAGTCAAGCAAGCAGATGTCACAGTTGAGAGATGGTTCTATGATGCTTGCATTCCTTTAAATGCGGCAAATTTCTTTCATTTTTAGGCCATGACAGATGTCATAACCAGTATCGGGCCTGGATACAAGATGCCTTTATATCATGCTTTAAGAGAAAATATTTTATATGCTAATGTGAATAAAGTGAAGGTTTATTGTGATGAGATGAGGCAATCATGGAGAAAGACTGGGTGTAGCATCGTGACAAATGGGTGAACAGATAGAAATTCGAAAACCTTGATAAATTTTCTTGTCTATTGCCCCAAATAAACCATGTTTTTTAAATCAATTAATTTGTTTGATACGCCCAAGACAACAGATGTATTGTTGAGGGTTTTTGACCAGGTTGTGGAAACAGCCTCCAAACATTATACAGTTCATTACTGATAATGCAGCAAATTATAGGACAGCAGGTAAAGAATTAGTAAAAAAAATTGGGTCATTCTTTTGGACCATGTCTGCCCCCCATTACATAGACCTCATACTTGAGGACATTGACAGCATGAATAAGGTACATCAGTAAGTTGGATGTTGCTAAGAAATTAATAAATTTAGTTATAATCATGCATGAGTTTTGAGCCTAATGAGAAAATACACTAGTGGTGTTGAATTGATTTTTAATGCAGTTACTAGATTTGCTACAAATTTTTTGATAGTGCAAAGTTTAGTAAATAATAAAGTTGCACTAAAAGAATGTTTTCAGCAGATGAGTGAAATGCATATCCCCATGTACAAAAAAGAAAGCCCAGAGAAATTGTAGTTATTGTATTCAGAAGTGAATTCTAGGATTCATGCGTGAAGTTATTGACAATAACTTTACCCTTGGTGAAGGTGCATACCAGTTATGGGTTATCTCTATGAGGTTGTGGATAAGGCAAAAAAGGCCATTAAAGATAATTTGAAGGGGAAGAAAATTTTTTGCATACCTATATGGAACATCATTGATCATAAGTGGACTATGGACTAGATAACTTCATCAACTTCTTTATATTACAAGATACTATTTAAATACTGCATTTAGATATTCCCCTACTTTTAAAATGGATAGGGAAGTCAACAAGGGACTTTTGGATTGCATCGAAAGGTTGAACCCTGATTATAGGGTTCAAGATCAAATTCGCAAGAAAATGAAAACTTATGATAATGCATTATATGATATGGGAGACCTGCAGTAGTATAAAACTGTGCCATAATGCGTCCAAGTAATTTATTTTGTCTATTTCAATTTTAATTTCAAATTGTTATTTAGTTACGATGTTCTGTATGATTGTATATATGTTATTGTCTTATCAATGATTTTTCATTTTCTTATTTTTTTTCAGACTTGTGGTGGGTCAGGTTTGAAAATGATGTTCCATATCTGAGAGCTTTTGTTATTCACATTCTAAGCCAAACATATAGTGCAAGTGGATGAGAGAGAAACTAGAGTGTCTTCGAGCAAATCTATATCAAAAGAAGAAACATATTGGAGCACAAAAGGCTCAATGACCTCATCTATATTTGCTACAATTTACGACTGATACAGAGGTATATAAAATTGTAAAGTTTATTTATCATTTTCATTCAAAACTCAACTAATTTTAATTTTTTCATGTCATCTTTTTTAGGCAAATAAAAAAGTTATCAATAAAGAGCAATTCAATCCCATCAGTTTGGAACATTTTGATGAATTGAATGCATGAGTTGAAGAAGCAGAGACTCTTTTAAATGAAGAGGACATTCAATGAATTAACATGGAAGGAGTACAAGAATCCTCGTACCATTAAGTTGTTGAAAGCATCGAATACAATGCCAGAAGGACCCTGTATGGCAATTGTAGAACAATCTTATAAGAAAGATAGTTTAACTCTAATAAACCTTTCCATGGAAAAGAGCGATAACTTGGGTGAAATTCTGAAAAGGATACTGAAAAAAACTAGTGGCAATGAATGTTCTCTATATACAAAAAAGAAATTTGGTTTTCATAATAACAGAGAAAATATGATTAAGGGGGAGAAGAAGAGAAAATAATGATTGACTGACCTATCAATCATTGATAGAAGGACAATCAGTAAGGTGAACTATAGCATGATGCAGCTCCTCCAGGTCTTCCAAATAGATTCTCTTAAGCTGCATTTGCTTTCTGATGTCCAAGATGAGGCTGCCAATTTCAGCCTCAATCCTCCAGGATGCATCCTCTAGTTTCTCTGGACTTAGTGCATCATTCTCTAGCAATTGAGCTAACCATTGGCAGCCATCCATTTTTATACTATTTAATCTGCAAAAGAGAGCACAAATAATTTACAAACAATGATTAACATCATACACCTTACAAAAATCAACCAGGAAATGCACATTTGCGAAACTAAGGCTGGTAAGTGAGCTACATCTAAGCAACCCTAGCTCGGCAGATTCAAGTTGTAAGATGGGATCAATACAGGCTGTGTTGAGGCTGATCCAGGTCCACATCAGAGTAACATGATGTGAATAAGGATGTGTGTCTGTATAGGTTCAATACAATGAGGTCAACTTATATTCAGCTAAATACTAACAAATCTATCCATTTATATCTAATATCTTTATCTTGTGTATTTCTAGAAGTGTGTAAAAATGAGACACTGGTTTTGACTAGCTTTTGCATCCATACCTAGTCCACTTGTGCAGATACCTCCATATCAAAAATCATATTCAGGTACCAGGATAAGGTTGCATATCCTTGCAAGCAGGTATTGGTTGGAAGGTACCCCAGACATATTCTATCTGCTTTCAGCACTCATGAATCAAGCCCAACTCACACAGACATTCACCAACATAGATCGTACATGCACTAGCACCTAGCCACATACACACATGCATATATACACTTAGGTTCTGTTTGGGAGCCAGAATTGAGAGGGAGACCATAATGGAGATGGAAGCATTGATGGGTCCGCAGAGATGGGAGTGGAGTTCATAACAACATCCTCGGAAGGATGTTGTTGAACTCCAGAAAAAACAATGCTCTGCTCCAATCTCCCCTCTGAAATCCTCTCCCCTCTCAACTACTCCAAAATAAATCAGCGGAGCCAAAGTAGGGATCTCGGAAATCCTGGTCTCCACTTCCAACACTGTCTCCCAAACAGAGACTTATTTTCAAATGACAATCCCATTTATGTAGGCAACTTTTATCTACTGTGAGAAAGTGCAGATTGTAATATTTAAAGCAGCTGAACTTTACCAAAACTAGAGCAGCCTAAACGGTCAATCATGCAAGCTTGCACAGCTGATAGTCAGCTTGTTACAGCTTTACAGACAACAAGCTCGCATAATGCTGCAATTGTAAGTCCACATGCAGTTTTCTTTTCTTTTTTTTTGAGAAAGAGCCCAAGTTACAGAATGCATTATTAGATGTACAGAACAGAAGAATAGACCAACACTATCATGAACAACTACGGATGCAAGCAGGCCAGTCTGGCATCAGAGAAAAACCAATGACATTTGAGTTAGATCCCAGAAGCTAATAGGTCTGACAAAGTAGTTTAAATCTGTTAGTATTTGGTAGTTCCCACCAGCTCATTGATGACTTACCATCACAGTTTGGCACATAGTAGTCATAAATTCACAAGAGTACTCGCCTCTTCCAACTCAGAGGCACTAAATGATGTTCACTTGCATCAAATACACTTTTACTGTGAACCAGAACCAAACTACTTACAATTTTGCATGGCAGCTCCTGACCTAAAGACTCAGGACCTAACCAAATCCCAAGTCTCATTCAAATTTCTGCTCCGTTCTCACAAATTAAATGAACGCATGAGGGAATAGGAAAGAATATATTAGTACAATTTCAGGGAACCCTTACTTCATCAATATGTCTGGCACGGCGATGTTATCTCTGATGCTAAAATGGGCATCAACAGTGCACTCACTGCTTCGAACAAGACTCGTCACAGGTGCACATGACATGCACACTGAATGGATGGTAGGCTCAGCAGTTTCAATGTTGATATTGTAAATTCTAACAGCAACACAAAATGAAACGGGAGCATCACAAATTGGTAACAGCTGACTTTCAACAGAAATACACCCAGCAGAAATTGCTCGTCTTTAATTCGAAGCTCTGATTTTTTTTTCACATGGGAAAAAAGTTAAACTGAGAATTAAATGTACTAGGCGTTCGTTTAAATAAGCACAAATGAAAAGAAGAAATTAAAACTTTGTACCTTAAATTCTATGTGGCAACTAGAGAGCCCATTGTCACCAGTTCTCATGAATGATGTCTGGATCTTCCCAAATTTTGAGACTGCCTCTTTCAACTGCTGGAGGGTAATGCTGGGTCACACCTTGTCAACTATAATACCATTTCTTGAGAGTTTTTGGCTAAGGGATGCATCACTGATGGGGCTCCCTCTATCAGAACCAAAATCTATTCCAGCAAAGCCATGGTGGTTCCCCAAGGAGAGTCTGGAGCTGGGAGTACAATTTTGTGGTTTAGGCAGTGGTTCCATGCCACTATCCTTCGTGTACATCGAGTGTACACTGGATGCAGCACCATTGGCCATTGCAGACTCATTGTCAAGGAGCTTCCTTGAAAGTTCTGGATTCTGTTGGAATAGGATCACAATTTAAATGAACAAAGAGCATAACAAGCACTCAAGCAAATCAAAGCACACTGTAATCGAAGTTTTCATGATAAAGACAAACTAAACACATAGAGAAAACCAAAGATTTTAATAAAGATAAAAATAAATGTTACCAGAAGCTTCTTAGATAGGTGGGAAGTTCGCAACTCGCTTCGGAAGTGCGATAATCCTCGCTTCCCAAACTTGATGAGAACCTTGATTCCCCCACGCTTCTCCTGTGCTTTTCACAGGATTCATCTATTCTTCTTATATGTTCTCTCACTTAACTTTTCTTGTTTTTTATGTGTTTTCTCTAACTCTTCTCACTCATTTCCATGTGCTTTCTCTAAATTGGTAGTCATCATTTTTAGATTTTGTTAAAAATTTAATTCTTACACTAAAAAAGACATGAAATTTAATATTTGTAGCTTTTATTTTAGTTTTTATTTGTGTTTCATTTTGATTCTCATTCAATTCTTATATATATATTTTTATTCCTCGCTTCCCGCTTCCTATACATTTTAAAATGCATTGCTTCTCGCTTCTCACTTCTGCTTTCTGTATCATTTCCCACTTCCGCTTCCTAGTCGGGCAACCTTGCTTAAGACTAAAGAAAGTTTCACACATTTTCAAAACTTTGAAGGCATAAATTGGGTTGAATGTGATGTGACCAGATAATGTAGTTCCATTGTCTTAACCAACGAGGATCTTCGTTGAAATTTCATGTTGGCAACCCCGCTCCCACTGTGTGTGCATGTGTTTGTGTGTATGTATGTGTGCATGCTGGTGTGCTCAAGAGAGACCCACAACCCAGGACCATGGATCATGTTTTGCAACTCAAAGTAGAGAATCGGTAGTAACCATGTGAAAAGAGAAAATTTTCATGCACAAAAACAATAGTAAAAGCTGATAGACACCGGTCAACAGTAAACAAATTTCCATCCTTTTCTAATAACAAAAAGCATAGAAAATACAGCCAGAGATTAGAGTGAGAAAAGTTACTTCATTACAATAAAAGCTATCAAAGATATTTAGAATCATCAAAACAACAATAAGAATAAATCAAGAAGCCCTTCAATCAGATATAATTCACATAATTTAAGAAAATAACAAGAACTAAGAAGAGGATGTGCAACACATTACTGGACCTTCTTCTATTAAACCATTCAACACTGTTTGAGACTGGTAATGATGTAGATTTTTAAAACGTCTGGTTGAGAAATTCATAATCAAAGATTTCATAAAAATCAAGATAGCATTTATGAATTCAAACATGAAGACATCTAGAATGGATTTGGCACAGACCATAATCTGAGCCAACCAAATTTGTTGTAGATTCAATTTAGAATCTGAACATGATTGGAAACCAGGTTGGATGGAAATCCAGCCCTCATCTGACCCACTGACAGTCCACAATTTATGCATTGCAAACAATAATAATGTGCCAAATATTCCTTATTCATCACCTTTGAAAATTCACCACCAGCTTTAACAGTTGGGAAATCCAGCTCAGCAAAGTCATCCTCTTGACTGACAGAAAGCTCTAACTGCTTAACACTCAGAAGTCCTTGGTCTCCCTGCCTTGAAAATGAATGGAAATTTTCCTTTGAAGATGTGGTACCAACAAATCTTTCCCAAGGCCAGCACTTATTTGCATTCTTTTCAGAAGAAGTATTGACACGATAATCAGATCCAGCATTAAACCTGGTACCCAAAATTAGAATGATACTATCAATGTTAAAATCATTAAACCTTCTAGACACAATATATGGAGATGCAAGTCCAATCTCTCACTAATTATCTTTTTTTTTGGATAATCCAAGGGGGAAACCCCCCATCACTGACTGCACATTGGCTGGCCTCCGGTTGGTAAAACCCTTGAGGTACCCGTTACCTGCTGGGGGAGTGCACCCAGATTCGACCTTATGGCAAGGGACGCTACCCATGGGTTTCAAACTTGTGGCATTCCGCAAACTAGGTGACATTCACAAGTCGCCTCTACCAGATGAGCGGAGCCCTTGTGGGCAATTATCTTCTTTTTTACAACAATAGCAACTCATTCCCAGGCTTCAAACAACTTTCAGACTGATACGATAAACCATGAGAACATAAATATTGATAAGCAGTGAACAAAATATTTAATCATGTACTATCCAGGTGGTCACAAATAACTTCTTATATCTTATCAATAAGCCTAAGTTGATAAATTTGAGCAAAATTCACAATCAGAGGTCGTTGGGATAAGGCTTGATGATAATGATGGTTCGCCATCAGAGCAAGTTGTTTTACTAAAGAACAATGACAAAGACTTAACTATTAAGCCAGAAAATAACAATGGATCACATTGGCCTAGTAATAAGCACATATACTCATTATTCGTATGTCCAAAAAAACAACCGGAATTGTCCATAACTTGGCTGATTACACAGGGAAGATTGAAGAATTAACTATTAAGCCAGAAAATAACAATGGATAACCACAATGGCCTAGTAATAAGCACATATACTCATTATTCGTATATCCAAAAACACAACCAGAATTTTCCATAACTTGGTTGATTACACAGGGAAGATTGAAGAATTAACTATTAAGCCAGAAAATAACAATGGATAACCCACACTGGCCTAGTAATAAGCACTTACACTCATTCATACATTAAAAAACACAACCGGAATTGTCCATAACTTGCTTGATTACACAGGGCAGATCGATCACATATAATGCACCATACTTTACAAAGCACATAGATGAAACATAACACCATCCCATACAGAACCAACATCAAGAACTTGGACAAAATCTCTGTCTTTCCTGAACCCCAAAGCAAAACTGACTATGATAAATGGCCTAAGTACAGTACGAACAAACGTGGTAATCCTGTTACCATCAATTACTGGAAGATTAAACCAAACCAATCTCAATTTTCAAAATTTAAGGGGATTTTGGGTGCACCAACTTATCCAAAAAGCAGGAAAAATATGGAATGTTGCATTATGTAGTACACTGCAAGTATCCCAACACTCCCAATTTGCTGGATAAGTCGGTAATCCAAACACCGCCTTAGTGGTAGCACCAATTCTTGAAGTTCGCATATTAAAAGCAATTGGGGTATGATTAAAATTTCAAAAAACTAAGTTGCCCCACATGATGAGATGGACAGCAAGAGGGAATAGTGAAACCATCAAGCGAGACGTACCAAAATGCCAATGAGGAACAACGTCATATAACAAAAATATCCAAAATCGTTAAGAAATCAAATGTGTGGGGGGGGGAGGATGGATGCCTTTGCTCGTTAGGGATAGATGGATAGGGGCTAATAGTTGCATCTTCCGAAAGAAACCTTCTCCCGACTACGAACCCAAGAAATTTCTCCTTCCCAATTGCTACACAGGTAAAAGAAAAGAGGTAAATACAAGGCTTATTATCTCGATAATCAAGAAGAGAAATGAGGAAGATGAAACAAGAATGAGAGAGAGAGAGAGAGCCGAACTATAACCATCAACATTACGAAACCTACCGGGAAACCAAACACGGGCCCAAGGCATGGCAAGGAGCCCCAAAAAAGGAAAAAAAAAGAAAAAGAGAAATGCAAGGAGAGAAGGAAGAAAGAAACAAGAAGCAAATACAGTTAGGCGACGAGCATCACCCAGGATCATGAATGGTCCCTGGAGGCAGATGGAGTTGCAGATCAGGGATGTTGATGCGGAGAATGGCGTATACGTCCGCCAAAATTAGGTTAACCATTTTGTTGAACACTGCCGGAATATGCCGAAAAATAGCGTTGTTGCGAGTCATCCATACGACCCACCATGACGAGAGAAGCCAAGTTCGCCAAATAATACGCCATTTGTTGCAATGACGAACTGGTTGAGGACCCCACAACAAATCATTGGTGAACGATTCCTGACGCACGCTGACCCCCGGCTTATTCTAAGTCACCTTAAAGATGTTTTGAAAAACAGAGCACTCCCAAAGGTGGGAAATCAGTCCTTACCAGGGTTTAGCGGGAAAGAAGAAGTGGGAATTCTCAGGAATCTCAACATCATCCCGTAAAAATCTTTATTACACAATTTTCCCAAGATGACCACGATGAATTTCTCTCTCTCTCCCTCAACCGCCTATTCCCTCCAAAGAAAAGGAGACGACAGGGTGACGGATCCAGTCATCAGCAATTTTGATAACAAATGCATTAGTGAAATTGCTTATGGGATTGCTCATGTTCGGATCCCAATATGATCGCGATTTCGTAGAACCTGTTTGTTTCACGGGAAAATGGCCCATACGAAAACCCATTTTGATGCCGTGGATGAAACAAACACCCCCAAGGTAAAATTAAAAGGCCTCGCATCAGGGGCCCATATTCTCCCTCACCCTAGGTTTTCACAAGAAAATCCTTTCCTAAGAATCCCTAAAGGAAGAGTTTTTCCGCATAAAAATTCCAGTCCCACTTGGGGCTTCTTGAGGGGCTCGTCTTTCATGTGAAAGACACTTTTCATGAAACAAACAGGCCCTTAGGAGGCGTTTGTTTCATGCTCTTTCATACCTTTTTTTTTATGAAAGAGGACTTCTTTGAGTGAAACAAACATCATTGTGAGAAACATGCCTTGGAGCCTGAAAAATATATGCAAAAAGAGCAACATTTTTATCAAATGTGTTCAGTAGAGATGCATTTGGGATGGATCCAACATGAGGATTTTACAATTTTTAGTTGTTTCATATGTGATTCTGATCTGAATCCCCATGTGTTTAGCTGTTATAGATCTGATGGGCCGAGCACTTTCCCTCTTAAGGGCAAGCTTGAAAGAGAGAAAAATCTCATACGAAAAGAAAGTTTTGATATGAAAAGTTTTTCAAAAGAAAGCTTTTCGCTTGCTTGTGTAGAATGAGAAAAACATAGTGGAAAAATGTGAAAAAATGAGAGAGAGGAGGAGGGTGATGGTGATGGGTGGTAGTGAGATGGATGGTGGTGGTGATCGTGAGATGGTGGGTAGTGGTGGAGAGTGTAAACATAATTTTTCTTTTGGTAGGAAACATTCCTCTCCCCTCCTCCATGGAGGAATGTTTTCTATCAAAAAAGTGTATTTTTTAGAAAAAACTCTTTCAACTAGAAAATATCTCCCATTTAGAAGGGTTGGAAAATCCATACGGATTTTTCATTTTGCATTACTTTTCCTACATTTTTTGCTTCAAAACATGCCCTAAGTGTCACTTTGAAGAAAAAATAGTTTCCCGTGGGTGAGAGTCTAACAAAGGCCCCTTCAAGGTGCATTTATTACAAAATGTACCATGAGAAGATGTGTCACACCTAAGGTTACTGAAAATGCTACAGGGGATGAGAAACCCATTTCTCAAGAAACGGTTTTTGAAATAGAAAACACCATATTTTTGAAACGTGGAAAATGCATTTCTCACTTTAAGTGATACATGTTTCCTATATTTGGGAAACGTGTTTCCCACACTTTTTTCATGTGTTTTCCAAGTGTCCTTTTTGTAGAATACATGTTTCTCATGTTTGATAAGTTTTTCCTTTTCGTTGAACGTTTCCCATTCGTTTTGGACACATTTTTCAATTTGTTTTCCCATTGGTTTTCCTATTTCTCATTTCACATGCACCGGAAAACCCCCATTTCCCGTTTCTGTTCTTCAAGATGTTTTTCGTTTCCGTTTTCCTTTATGCCAACCTTGCACACCAAAACATCCACTTGCAGAAAATTGCTTCTCCCCAGTGGAGGTGCAACGTCCAAGACTCATTCTTTCATATGAAAAGCTATTGGCCCCATAGCCTAATTCCACACAACGTCGTTTCAGCCCCTTATGGAAAAGAGACCTTTTTTTCGTAAAATAAAAAAGTCTGCCTTTTTTTCTTTCTTTTTTGAAAGGCAAGCTGGAGGTTAAGCAAACCCCTAATAGATCTCTCTTAAGCCCCATGTGGCAGAGGGATTTGAACCTTGGCCTTCAGCTTCGCACAAATCCCCGCTTATACCACATGAGATATCACCTCGGTGGTTGTGCTTTTTTTTTCTTTGATCATCGGTTGAAAGAGGTCGGGGTAGGCCTAAGAAGACTTGGATGGAGATGATAAGAAAGGATATGAATGCTTTGAACCTCACCGAGGACATGACATTGGATAGAAATGATTGGAAGAGAAGGATTCATGTGAAGGACCCAAAATGATTTTCTTTTTGATTCATATCGCCGACCCCAATTGTTTGGGATGAAGGCATTGTTGTTGTTGTTGTTGTTGTTGTATCATCGGCTGAAAGAAATGCCCTGTTATGGTTTAAATGATCTAGCAAAGTTGTGTGAATTGTGAAACAAACACTCCCTTATGGTTGAGCCCCATCTCTCAGTTGCATGTAAGGGTGGAGGACGGATACTCAACAAGCTCTTGGGTACCCAGCCTGAAATGGGTTAAGTTTAGACTGGACTGTAGCTCGAACCCGATAAGAGTAGGGTCCAATCTAGCTCGATCATAAACCAGCCATGCCGGGTAAAGCCAAAATAAAATTTCAAGCAAGCCCGACCTGGCCTGGCTTGTTTACTGGTTAAGCTTAAAGGGTCCAGCCTGAACCCGATAAGATTCAGCTGGGCTTCGGATCACATGATCCTGGGTCGGGCCTGTTGGACCTTAACGGGCCTTGGGCCAGCCTGACCTGATGCCCAACCTTAGATCTACATAATGTAGCAAAGTTGTGTGAAGTGTGAGAGAGGGGGGGGGGGGGGGGGGTGCAAATTTTGGGAGCAATTCATGCTGGGTTGAACCTTCATTTCTGATCTTTTTCTACTAGGGAGATCAAATAGATCATCATGCTAAGTCAAACCGGTAAATGGATTCATCTGGGGCTGGTAAATTAAGAACAAGCTGAGCTTGTGCTGATGAGCTCGGCTCATTGAGGTTCAAACTCAGTTCGAGCTCAAGCCCGTCTCAAGATGTCCATTCTTTTTGGGTAATTTAATATAGGCGCCTAATGTATGGAAAATTTCTGTTTAGACGCCGCATTTTTTTAATATTTAAGTTAATGACTAACTTTTTAAGAAATTGCTTACTTGTCCATGTGAGTTTATGTTTTTTTTTTTTGAGAGGAGTTACTTTATGTTCACTTGGCTCTTAAAGTGACAATTTCAAATTTTTTTGTGCAAATAAGATTAGTGGTTTTGAAAGAATGAAGATGGTCTCTCTCTCTCTCTCTCTCTCTCTCTCTCTCTCTCTCTCTCTCTCTCTCTCTCTCTCTTGTTAAAAGTGAATAAGTAGTTTCAGGCAGGAGGTAAACTCATGCAGACATCCGAGCAATTTCTTAAAAGATAATATTTGCTACCCTCGACTGTACCATACTTCTAATAAAAACAGCCTCTTTCTTCGCAAATTCATGATCTTTTTGTAGCTCAACCCTTACGGATATGATCTATATGTAGTCAAAAACATGTTTAAGATTGCCCTATCGTGTAGTATAAGCTGATTTTTTAAGGGCTACAAAATTCAATAGTCCACAACCCATTAAATTTTCACCATCTTTAATATTGAAATTACCCAATTCAAAGTGCATTTCCTAATAAATTGATCATGCTGAATGCATTTGTGAGGTTAAATTGGTCAATTAAAGCTCACATCTGTGAGATTTAGCTAGAGAGTATTGTACTCTAAAGTATAGCCAATATCTCCGTCTTAAAAAGTTGATCATTTACCATAAATATTTCAAACGTGAGTTACCTAAACGTAGATTTGCCATATTTTTTCATTTTGATATGGTAGAACTCAAACTTTATTCTTTTTACAAGTCATTTACATCAAACAATTACTTGACATAGATGATACTCGATGTGCAGATTAGATTGCTCGGGATTTTTTTACATGTAAATTGATTCAAATATCTCTCAAAATTAGGACATTTGTTGTATTCAGTCACAAAAAAATCACTACAACAAATTTTATGATCAAGAACAGACTGTCAGCATTAAAGATCGAAATGTCTTCATGCACGTAGAGAGAGAGAGAGAGAGAGAGAGAGAGAGAGAGAGAGAGAGAGAGAGAGAGAGAGGGAACCCCTTGTTGAATGTTATTTGGTAACCAACAAAGAGAACAGTAAGCATCCAAACTAAAAAAAAAAAGCATCTAACTAGCGATAATAACGATGATTATAGTAGCTTTCCCACGTGATCGTCGTCTAGATCAAGAAGCCAATCTGTAATAGACTCCTGTTGTTCACAGTCCATCATCTGTTTAACACTCTCTTCTTCTCCATCCTCACTCCCCCATAGCCATGAGACTATTCCCCCTCCTCCCGTCCTCAGCTTCTCCTCCAAAGTTTCCCAATCAAAGTCCAACCATTCCTCCACGTTAAACTTTCCAAGTTCCTCACTGTGCCACCCCTGAGGAGGAGGGCTTAGTTCACCATTTGACTCACTACTGGCCCCACTGTCCCTCTCTTGATAAGCATTGAATTCAATGCTTTCCCTACCATGAACACCCAATTCCCCACTTTCTCTCTCTTGTTGCACGTCCGAGACCCAACTTTCTCTTTCTTGTTCCACACCCAGTAACCCCCTTTCACCCCCTTGGTGCAAGCCCAATAGTTCACCCTCTCTACCTTCATTTCTAACAAAAACCTCACTTTCTCTCTCCTGAGTGACACCCATGATCTTACCACTTCCCTCCCTTTCTGACCAGCCCTTGGATGCTCTCCCTTCATTATAGCCCTTGGGTGCTCTCCTTTCATTAGGATATGGGTCTGAGCTCCCATCTATCCCTATTGTGCAACCTTTCTCATCTTTCTTTTTCTTGCTCTCAAGAGTTGTAAGCTTACTGTCCTTACTATCTCTCTTAATCTTGTTCCCACCAATATTTTTTCCAGTATCTATAATGAGAGGGTCGCCATCATTTCCCCTCCTATAGCTGTAAATCTTCCTGCTCAAATGAGAGTTCCAGTAATTCTTTATCTCATTGTCAGTCCTTCCTGGTAAATGTGCAGCTATCAAAGACCACCTAAACAAAACGCAAGAAAATAACCAAATCTTGTAAGGATCCGCTCAAGTTAGGGGTGTCAACGGACCTGGTTTACCCGGACCCAAACCAAACCCTATAGGGTTCGGGTATGGTGATAAATAAGACCTGGGTCCGGAACGAAAGGTTTGATTAATACATTGGCCCAGTGGCATAGCTAGGATTCATGTGGGGGGGGGGGGGGGGCAAATAGGGGTGTAGGAAAAAAAAACTGGTTTGATAGTCGAGGGTTCGGGGGCAGCGCCCCCGATTTTTTTTTTTTGAGATAAAATAAAAAAATGACTACAATTATTAATAAAAATCTATTTCATATGGACAAATCAAACTATTTGATGCAGTCAGGGCTGGGCTGGGCTAGGCTAGGTCTGGGCTACAAAAATGGATAAAAATCTATTTCATATGGAATCAGGGCTGGGCTAGGACTGGGCTTTTAAAAAAAAAAATTAACTGTTTCGGGAGGCAGGACTGGGCTGCCCCCCCCCCCCCCCCACCCCAGCTCCGCCTATGCATGGACCCGGGTATAGTTTGTGAAATTTTATACCAGACCCGAACCCGACCCTAGTTCCGATTAAGACCAGTAATTTTTCAATGTAAAAATGATAGAATAATATGATTTTACGAGGTATGGTCCGGGTTACCTGACCAGTTGACACCCCTAGCTCAAGTGTTTAGTCGGTAAAATGAAAATGAAAATGAAAATGATGCCAAAGATTCCCTTTAGGTGAAAGAAAGGAAAAACAAATGCCAATAAATTTGGCCCTTTTCATATTTAATTGATCATAAAAAAAAACCAAAAACAAATGCACAAAACAAATAAAAATAAAATAATTTACTAAAAGCAGCCCAACTTTTCAGCTATCCATATAAAGTGCCTGAAAACTGACAGACGTAGATGTTACTCACTTTTTGCATCATCCAGTGTTTTGGCCCATACCAAAAAGAAATAAAAAAACATGGCCAATCATAACTCAAAATATGACAGATCTAGCCATTGATTTTTTTTCTTAACGGTTTTACCCTTTTGTTGTCTGAAAAATTGTCTTGGTAAAACTACTTGTATAAGTTGTCACCTAAAAACATTAAATGCCATGTAAGTTGTGGCCTGAAAAGATCAGGTACCATTATTTTTACCAGACAAAAGAGTAAAACTGTCAAGAAAATAACAAATTGTTCATGTTTTTTATATTTTCTAATTCACGGGCAGTTATGGTATTGTGGTAAAAATTACTTCCATCTAAGTGATTTTTTGTTTAAGTAATTACATTTATTTGGTCTATTTTTGTAATTTATGTTTCACAAGACCATAGTGACAAAAGTTAAAAACGGAAAAATCTGGTTTTTCAAAAACTTGCGAGAATTTGAAAATTTTTCATAGATCTCGTGTTTTTTTTGCAAAATCGTGGCAATAAAAAAATTTATAAGAAAATAGCAATAAAAATTATTTAAAAATAAAAATACATGGTTTTTTCACGATAAATAGCTGTTTGAAACATAAATATCGTGTTTAAATAACGGTATTTATGTTTTTTTTATAAATCTCATGATATTTTGAAAATCTCAATGAGAAATTGCCGTTTTAAACTTTCAGGCAATTTCTTGCGACGCGAGATTTTCATAAATCTCACGATATTTGTCACCGAGCACAAGGTACACTTGGTGTAAAATCATTGTGTTCACCTTTGTTGAGTTGATCAAGTTACTAAATTCCCCTCATTGTTAATTTGTTTGACAAAAGACCAAAAGATGAGTTGATTCAATAAAAGACAAAAATGTCATTTTATACTTCAAAGTGTATTTGAAATGCATTTGGATGAAGTGGGTGGTTGAATGTAATAACCTAAAAATTGTGCAGCTTTTTGTCCATTGTTCAAATTAAGAGTAAACTGCAAAATTCTCATTGCAAGAAATATGACATATTGGAGAAAGTTGTTAACTTCAGTCATGGTGCAGGAGTAGTCACCACTACAGTTAGCAGACGAAACAACTCTATGCAACTCGAACCAGGCCGCAGAGCTCAGCTTCATGACAATTGGTTTAGGCCAAAGCAACACAACTAAAGGGCAAACTAGGTGTTGTTTTTAACCAAGTGTTATCATGGTGATAGAGTTCAGTTTTATACCTATTACCCAATGACCTATGTAGCTTGAAAATGATCTCGTCTTCCTCCGGGGAAATGTTTCCTCTCTTCAAGTCTGATCTAAGATAGTTGATCCATCTTAGTCTGCAACTCTTCCCACATCTCAACAACCCTTCAACACAATGCAAAAAAGGTCAAACATTTCTACATAAATAAATGATATATCTGATATAACTTTGACAGACAACATTACCAACAAAAAAAATAATTCTAGAGTAAATATATAAGACTATTTAACTAATGAGTAGGAGTGTATCTCCCAACCTGCATTCTTTGGCAATGATCTCCATGACCCTTCTCCATTTTCTTGTATGTACTTCATCAAGATCTCATCTTCTTCAGCTGTCCATCTCCCTTTCTTCAAGCCAACTTTCTCACAGCAAGGTGCTCTTCCCATTCTAGAGAGAGAGAGAGAGTATTGCTTGCGTATGAAAGTGCTATGCAGTTACTACTGTATGCAAAGCTTGAAGGGGAGTAAGGAGCAGGGTGGCGTGAGAAAAGAGGGAGTGAGCGAAGGGAATAATAAAGAGCGACTGCGCGGAGGGCGTGAATGGGATGGTAGCGGCGGAGAGGAAGCCACGAGATCAGCGGGAGGGGCAGACCTTATCGTGTTCAATGCAAGAAGTACGAGGGCTTCAGACTCCCACGTTGAGGGGGCACGTATTAGTAGGGCCATGCAGGCCATCACCATGCTGGCATCCAATGACCACATCAATTTGCTTTTATTAATTCATCCACCCGTCACCCTAATATTCAATTCTCTCTCTCTCTCTCTCTCTCTCTCTCTATATATATATATATATATATATATATATATATATATATATATATATATATATATATATATAGACAGATTATATTTGATCATATCGCCATTACCTATAAACACTTTTTTTATTTTTTATTTTCACTTTTTTGGTTGTTTTTTATGAAACTAAGTGATCTACATGTTGCACTCAGCCAGAATAGGCTCTTGAATAGTCTGATTGTGAAAACTAAAGCCAATAAAAAACAAGTTGAGAGTAAGATACTTATTTTTTCTAATTAAATGTTAGTGTATATATACACAATTATAGACTAACGATAATCTTGAGTACAACTCATTCACAAGGATACCTCCAAATCTGATGGAGATAAATGAAGAAAAAAATATCAAATGGAGTTGCTTAAAACAAATTACACTAGAAGAAAAGAAGTTCATTATAAGAAAATGGTATAAAATATCAACAATAATCAACTCCTCTTCTTGCGATATGGCCTTCCTAAATGAACGATAATTTAGGATAGATAGTAAATCTCATTACTTACCCTCAACCTAATGCATATACATTATGAATGCCTAGGTTGCATAATAAACTTAGAAATTGATCTTTACTAAACAAATCAGCTAATTGAGATTTTGTTCCAACATGAGCTATCTGAATCCTTTCTTGCTTTATTTGTTCTATAACAACATGACAATCCAGTTCAATGTGTTTTGTATGCTCATGATAAACTGGGTTAGCCGCAATGTGCAATGCAGATTGATTGTCACAAAACAAGTCTACCAGCATAGAATGAGAAACTTGTAAATCTATCAAAAACAAATTGAGCCATGTAAGTGCACATATTGCATTGTCCATGACTGTATACTCTACCTCAGCTGATGAATGTGACATTGTGGATTGCTTTTTGGTTTTCCAAGAAACAAGATTCGTTCTTAGGAACCTGATACAGATCATCTTGTGTCTGGGCAGGCTGTCGGCATCACAATAAGCTCGTAGACACAAAGGAGATGAGGTTGACAAAAAAATTCCTTGCCCCAGATTTTTTTTAAAGTATCTTACAACTCTTAGGGTTGCATCCATATGAATACGTTGAGGCACATGCATAAATCTGCTGAGAACATGAATAGATAAAGTAATATTGGGTCTTGTTATAGTTAGATAGATTAACCTTTCAACTAGACACCGATATTTGGATATATCATCAAGAGGTTTGTCACCATGAGCACTTAACTGAAGTCGTTGTTCCATGGGGAAATCACTAGGCTTGGCTGCAAACATCCCTGTTTCATCAATAATTTCAAGTGTATACTTCATTTGAGACAATCATATTCCTTCTTTAGATCTGGCAACTTTAATTCCAAGAAAGAACTTTAATTTTCCCAAGTCTTTCACTACAAGAAAAATGTGTATTAGCGACGGACTCTATCCGTTGCTAAGCCGTCGTTCATCCGTCGCTAAATACGTTAGTGACGGATTAGCAATGAATAGCGTTCGTCACATAACCCTAGTCACTAAACTGTGGCAGAAATTATCTGTCGCCAATCCATCGCTAAGTAGCGATGGATTGGCGACGGATCATGTCCGTCATTAATCCATCGCTAAATAGAGATTGATTTGGTTATACGACAGACATTATTCGTCGCTAGTTTAGCGACGGATTAGCGAGAGATAATATCCGTCACTAAATTTAAAAAAAAAAAAAAATTTGCTCCCTACTAGGCGGTATTTCGACAACAATAGGTCAGACTTGTACCGCACCACACAGCCACTGTGGGGTCTTCTGCACATAACCGATGCACTCTCTGGTGCCCTCTCGACTGGGTTCCCCACTTGTCCAGCCCGACCCGCCACTGCAAAGAAAAATAAAAGCCAACAGAGAGAGAGAGATCTTTCGTCATCGGCGTCGGAGAGGACGTATTCAGCGATCTCGCCCACCTCGCTCATCGCCTCCCTCTAGTCCTTCACCTCCTTCATTTCGGATCGGACCTCGCTCATCGCCTTCCTCCAGCCATGCAGACGGCCAATCCCTCTGTTCTCTCCTCGCCACTGTTTGATTCCTCCGTGAGAGCGCGAACTCCCTTGAGATAGAGGGCATCGCATAGACGCATCGCGCCGTAAAGGTCCTGTCGCCACAGCAACCCTCCTCCGCCACAGTTATTCCGGCGAGAGTTCTTTTGTCCGACGGACCTTAGATTTCGGTTGTCACCTGCGAGGCTTCTCGAGGAAGCCAAACGATCTGAAAGAGAAGCACACGCTTTAATCGAACGATCAGTTTAAATTTTGCACGGGAGAGAGGGGAAATTTTGCGCCCTTGGCGGGTCGATTTAAATAAAAAATTAGCGACAGAAAAATTCCGTCGCTAATTAGCTATAGATTAGCGACAGAATATTTCCCTCGCTAATTCCGTAGCTAATTAGCATTTTTCTTATAATGTTTTTTGATAGAAAAATTCTCTCGCTAATTAGCTACAGATTAGCGACAGAATAATTCTCTCGCTAATTTTGTAGCTAATTAGCATTTTTCTTGTAATATTTTTTGACAGAAAAATGTCATCGCGAATGCATCGCTAATTAGTGACGGATTCGCAACAGAATTTTTTCTGTCGCTAATTTCGTAAATATTTTGAATGTTAGTGACGAAGAGTTTTCTCTCGCTAATCCGTCTCAAATTTGTGATGGAAAAAATCCATCACAAATTTTTGTCGCTAATTAGCATTTTTTTTGTAGTGTTTTATATGGAACTGATGGTGAAGATATGACTTTATATGATCAATTTCTTGATCATCGTCGTTGGCCAATATTAAATCATCAACATTCACCAAGAGAGCGACAAAGTGCCGTTTCTTTTGATATGTAAATAGGGAGTAGTCTAACCTTGACTGAACAAAACCAAATTTAAGTAGGGTTGTTGAGAATTTTTCAAACCAATTTCTCGGAGCTTGCTTAAGCCCATAGGGTGACTTATTTAATTTGCATACAAGATGCTCTCCCTGTTTGTGATATCCTTGAGGCTAAGTCATATATACATCTTCTTGCAATTCTCCATGTAAAAACAACATTATGGACAGCCATTTGATGGAGCGTCCAATTTCTAACTGCAACAATGAACAATAAGTAATGAATAGTAGTAAGTTTTGCCACAGGGGCAAATGTCTCATGGTAATCCAACCCTTCCTGTTGAGCATAGCCTTTTGCCACCAACCTGGCTTTGTACCTTTCTATTGATCTGTTAGATTTATATTTAATTCTGTACACCCACTTGTTTCCAATGGGTTTAACGTCATTTAGTATTTTTATGACATTCCAAGTGTTATTCGCTTTTAATGCTTGAAGTTCAGATTGCATGGTTTTTTGCCAAAGAGGATTTTGGACAGCTTGAGAAAAAAAAGTTGGTTCAAACTCACTTGAAAGAGAAACAAGAAAGGTTTTATGTGAAGAAGAGAATTGATCAAAGGATACATACTTTGATAAAGGAAATCTAGTACCTTGCCTCAACTTCAATGTTGGTTTAGATGAAGAATTAATAGCCAAACAATAGAAGTTTTTAAGTAAAACAGATGGTTGTCTTGGACGTGTAGATCTTCAAACTGTTTCTACGGTTTGAACTGATGAATCAGTGATATTTTGGGTTGGTTCAAGATTTGGTTCTGGAGTAGGTTCAATTTGAGAATTTTGATATTCATTGGTCTCAACTGAATCTGACGGTTCATGAAGTTCATGTTCAACAATTGGTAGGATAGGTTCAGGATGATTTTCTGGTGTGTTATGAAATGGAAAAATATTTTCATGAAAAACAATATCATGACTAATGACAAATTCATGATTTTCTAAATCATATAACTTATATGCCTTTTAACCATAAGCGTAACCTAAGAAAACACATTTTTTGGCTCGAGAATCAAATTTAATTTTGCTTTGATTGTAATTTGTAGCAAAACATAAACAACCAAAGATACACAAATGAGCATAAGAAAGATGTTTGTTAAAAAGGCATTCAAAAGGTGTTTTTTCTTCAAGCTTTGATAAAGGAGTTCTATTTATAGGGTAAGCCGTGGTCAAAACACATTTACCCCAAAACTTAAAAGGAAGATTTGCCTGAAAACGCAAGGCTCTAGCAACTTCAAGGAGATGCCTATGCTTTCGTTTAATAACTCCATTTTGTTGAGGAGTTGCAACACAACTATATTGATGTATGACTCCATATTCAGCCAAAAAAAATGTATTACAATTGAAAAAAAAAATTGAACCATTATCAGTTCGAATAATTTTTATTTTTGATTGATGTCGAGTGTCAATCAAACTAAAAAAACTTTTAATCAAATTTTGAGTTTCAAATTTATGCCTCATCAAAAACACCCAAGTATATCGACTGAAATCATCTACTAAAGTTAAAAAATAGTGTGACCCTATGATGTCTTGAGCATAAGGACCCCAAATATCTTCATGAATCAGATCGAAAGGCATTGAAGTTGATATCTCACTTAAAGGAAAAGGAATGCATGTTTGTTTAGCATGCAGACAAATGTCACAAAAACAATGTTTGTTTATAAAAATACCCAAATCATAATCATAATTTTTTTTTATCTTTTTGGGGATGGATGTCCGAGACGACAATGATGTAAGTCAAAAGTAAAGGTATGAAAACTGAGGCTTATAGGGATACTATTTGAGCTCTTCAAGTGATATAGGCCATTTCGTTTCTCATTCACTCCAATCATCGTCGTCATGGCAAGATCATGTATGACACAAGATTGAGGAAAGAAAGTAACTGAACAATTCAATCTTTTAGTCAGTTGACTAACTATAATAAGATTAAACTGAAAAGATGAAACACATAAACTTTATCAAGAGTAAGATTGGGACCAATCTCAATTGAGCCTATGTGCAACACATGAGCATGATTTTCTGTAGGCAGTTTAACAGAAAGAGAGCAAGAATCACAATTAATATTGGATAAAGAACTAGAGGATTTAACCATATGATTGCTAGCTTCTGAATCAATGATCCAAGGAGTGGAAGAAGGTGAGTTAAGGGTAGATGATAAATTGCAAAATTGACAACTGGCGAAGACTGCTTGACAAGAGCCAAAATCTGGTTATATTCTTTCATAGTAAATGAAGGAACACCACTTGATGGAGTCATCACTTGATCCCCATCTGACATTTTACCAGATTGAATCACAAGAGGTGAATGAGTAGCAACATTTGCAATGGGATTTCTTGATCCTCCTTTGTTTGAAGTAGGAAAGCCATGAAGCTGATAACATTTATCCTTTGTGTGACCTGTCTTATGATAATAAGAACACGTGATCTTAGAGTTTCAAAACTTGTTACCACGTGTTAAAGAGTTCTCTTGCTACTGGTTCACCACCAACGCTACACGTTCAGTATTAGATGATGATTGCAAACATGTTTCTCTTTGTTTATCTTCTTGTAGCACAAGAGCATACGCCTTGGCAAAAGTGGGAAGTGGCTCCATAAGAAGGATTTGTTTGCAAACCACATTATAAGTCATTCAGTCCCATCAGGAACTGAATGACTCTTTGTCGCTGGTGTTGTAAAATTTGATCATTTACCGCACCACAAGTGCACGAGTGTGCAGGGCAATACGACATGAATTCATCCCACAACGCTTTCAGTTTAGTAAAATAAACAATCACAAATTCAGAATCATGTTGGAGCCTAGAGATGGCATAATGAAGTTGATAGATTCTTGGCTCTATGCTTTAAAAAAAATGATCCTTAAGATCGTCCCACACCTCTTTTGTTGTAGTAGCATATATGACACTGCTAGCAAGTTCACGTGTAAGAGAGTTTAACAACCATGAAAGCACCATATGATTGCATATAGTCCATAATGCATAATCTTTTGAAGTAGAATTGGGTTTAATAATTGTACCATCTACAAAAACCCAACTTATTTTTGGTGCTAAGGGCCATAACCATTGCCCTACTCCAAGTGAGATAATTTTCTCTATCCAATGGCTGCCTCACAAGGACCGATCCTGGGTTGTCCGAGTGATGCAGATAGAAAGAGCTTGATGATTCTACAGTGGTTGTCGCGGAACTTGAACTTCATTATGTAGCTGCGCCACTTGCTATTAGATCTTCAAGAGGTTAAATGTCAAAAAAAAATAGTGACCTTCGATGGAGTAGATGGGAAAAAAAGCTAGTTCAACAAGCAGATGTCCAATACTCAATAAACGGTGGTTAAGTAGGGTCCCACAAAACACCAAAATAGAATCAATATGTTGTTGCAGGAAGCCTGATAAATGCAGACTGATGAAAGCAGCAATATGCACACCAGACGAGGTCAAGATGTAGCAGTAGTAAGACTGATGCACTCAACAGTGTGCAGACTGACACACACAACAAAAACAAACTGACAAATTGCAGCAAGGAGAGGTCTCTCAAGCTTTGATACCATGTGAAAAGCGAAGCCAAGAAAAAATAGTTTGAGAGTAACATGCTTACTTTTTCTAATTCAATAATAGTGTATAGATATACACAATTACAGACTAACGATAATCTTGAGTACAACTTATTCACAAGGATACCTCCAGATCTGATGGAGATAAATAAAGAAAAAAATATCAAATGGGTACAATAGTTGCTTAAAACAAATTACATTAGAAGGAAAGAAGTTCACGATAAGAAAATGGTATAAAATATCAACAATAACCCACTCCTCTCCTTGTGATATAACCTTCCTAAATGGATGATAATTTAGGATAGATAGTAAATCTCAATACTGATTAGGACATGTAGGCAAGATTTTAGAAATTAAGCTTAAAAAATTGACAACCTATAACATTTAATACTTTCCTGATCATAAAATTGTGTTTTTTTATATATAAAAAAAAACATGATCCAAAAGCCGGTTCACATTATTGTGAACATGTTGAATCCATCTACGAGGCTGGAGTGGATCAGAACAACCTGTGCGTGAGAGATTTAGAGGCATTTGTATGTAGTGGCACTATTACCAAATGGTATCATAGAGAGTGCGTAAGAGAAATGGATAGGTGGTAAATGATACGTGTTAAATGGGGTTTTCTGCCCTTCCGGTGTTTTTTTGTAGTTTCAACCCCATAAATGTGTTGAGCATGGTCAATTTATGAGGAATCCACACCTGGATCATGTGTTTTCCATGAAAAAAAATATTTATAACCTCAAAAATTTACAACAATTTTGGACCGTTGATTTTTTGAACCTTATAAAAAACCACCCATATGTTAGAATAAAACATTTCAAGAGCTGATCCCTATACAATCAAGTACATAGATCACATATGTACGACGAGAATTTAAAAATAAAACAAAAAAACCCTAAAAACCTAACCATTACTCTCTCTCTCTCTCTCTCTATATATATATATATATATATGTGTGTGTGTGTGTGTGTGTGTGTGTGTGTGTGTGTGTGTGTGTGTGTGTGAAAAAGGTAACATCAAACCCCTTGTTGCAGTTGAATGCTCAAACGTGTAATCGCTCATTGAGTGCTTGAAAAAACAACCTTAGTGATGGTCACTCACTGCTGCTAAACACCCTTTCAGCTCAATTTATGTTGTGCCACTGATTGTGCAATCAACGGTACAAGCAACATCCACTTTTGATTAAACTTTTTGGGTATTCAGTGATACACCTTTATATATATACATATATATATAACACGAGTATATCATAGGTGCTTGAACATTAGGTGATTGTGATAGGTGCTTGATGGGGTTTTCAGGTTTTTTCATTTTATTTTTAAATTCTGGCCATACAAATGTGATCTATGTACTTGATTTTATAGGGATCAGCCCTTGAAGTGTTCGATTTGACATATGGGTGAATTTTTATAAGGTTTAAAAAATCAATGGTCCAAAATCTTTGTAAATTTTTGAGGCTCCAAATATCATATTTTTCATCGAAAACACATGATCTATGTGTGGATTCCTCGTAAATCAACCATGCTCAATACATTTATGAGGTCAAAACTGCAAAAAAAATACTAGAAGAGTAGGAAAACCCATCAAGTACGTACCACAAACACCTAATGTTCAAGCATCCACGCTCTATACTCTATATAACACCAATGAAGTTATGGAATTATAGAGCTAAAAATCATGCGTTCAAGTTGTATCGACTCAATCTAACTATATAGATGTGTTCAACAAGCTTTGTATGACAATGATAAAAAATCTTTGTATGATAATGATCAAAACTTTAATTGTGTTTATACTTTTTTGAGTTATGAAATTTTGATAGATTGTGGGCTGTTGATTTTTGAATCTCCTAATAAACTTGCTTATATGTCAAAATCCTATCATTCAAAACATTTTTCTATTAGATAACCTTGTAGATCACATCCATAAGGTCTGATTTAAAAAAAAATAAAAATTATGAAAAAAGGTAATTTCTATTCACTAGTTTCCTACCTTCATTAGCACCAAATGTATAACATCAACAATTTGTACTAAATTTAGCATCATTCATCTCTGATTGAAATAATCAAAACACCACTAAAAGAATGATACTTAAAAATATATATTTATTTTTACGGCTGAAAAGGTTGCTTCATTTTTCAAATTGAAGTTACTCAAGGGGACAAGTTATATGTCCCCCCCCCCCCGAACACACGCTCAGTCGGGTGTACAGGACCCCACATACACCTGCAGACGAGTATACAACGGTGTACGGGGGGTTCCGAGCACCACGTGGTGCTCAGTCAGGACCCCAAACACGCACTGTAGCTACAATGCATGTTCGGGGGAGAAGACGCAACACCCTCTCGTTACTCAAGTATATTGTGCTACTTTTAAATATGAATTTGACTTTTTATAAAATAAAAATACTCAATGTACTCCAAAATGTAATCATATATTTTCAAAAAATGCTACTGTTTTTAAAAAATATTTTGATTATTTTAACATAAAAGGTTTAACAATAAATAAACACACGCACATATATATAAGGCAGTTCCCTTTTATAGTGGGTGGCTTTTTAAAGGAAATAATGCATTTTCTCTTTGGGGCTTACGTGGATATTCCTGTTAACTTGGTTGGATGTATCTTGCATTGATCCCCATCGATAAGGCTGATGTGTTACATATGATACCTGGAAAGGGGAAATGGGACCTTTCATGCTCTTTTTCCATGCTTGCTTGAGGTGGAGAAGAAATGACGTTGCATATGTGTAACATAAACAATTTCTTCGATATTCCATATGGTGTGATGAGATAAACAACTCAGAGTAATATTCATTAATGGTGGCCCCATATTTCGTGATAGAGGACAGCGAAGAGTAGTCCTTAACGATCTTGGACAGGGACAAGTACTTTTCCCTGCTGGAGCCTGCCAATAACTCCTCCCAACCCTTTTAGAGAAATAGTTAATAATAAGTTTCTTTTTATAATTTAAAGAAACTATCTTGCTTGTCAGAGTTTATTGCCATAAAATCTTATATCACCTTTGCCCACTAAAGAATACACCATTAGACGAGGGACATAATCATGATTACTTGGAAGCTTCTTGCTACATGAAAAAAATTGCTTGAGAAGGGGAAGAAAGGAGGGAAAGCTTTGGGAAATCCACTTACAAAATATAGAAAACTTGACTCCTTTAAATTGGAAGTATGCTTCCTTTTCGTTTTATAGTTCAATTCTCTTTTGCTTTCTTAAGATTTTTCTCACTTCTTATCACTTTCTATTTTCTTTTCCCCCGCTTCCCATATTTTTATATTAGATAATTATATTTTTTTATTACAAGATTGCATGTTGGTTTTATATTATATTTGTGTTCATTTCATTTATTATTTGCTTTTGCTCATGCTTCATATTGCTTTTTGTGTTTCTTTTTCATTTTCATGCACTTGCATAATCACTTCATAACAGTATCCTGCCTCCGGCTCCATACTAGGTTTTAGCATTAGCTTCCCAGCTTCCGCTTCACGTATCGCTTCTTATATCCATTATGTTTTCTTGTAATTATGGGACAAATATTGAGGTTTTTGAACTTGTGACAGTATCAATTTGGTGTAATTCATGAGTAACCCTTACCAAATGAGCAAAACCCAACAATAAGTTGAAATCTTCATTAAATGAAAAATCCCTTGCCATGTCACAATGGAAAAGTCATGTCCTGAGTGGAACTGGTGGAAGTCAAACCATTGAAGCAATTTTAGTCCACCAAATCATTTTTTTTGTGCATACGAAATTCCACTTGATTCCTTAGTTTTACATATTATTAACAAGTTTAATAAGTACATGTGTATTCATCCCATAACATATGTTGAAATCTAAAATTAACTTGTTTGGTGAAAATTTGAACAGTTTTGCTCAAGGTTATCGGAAACGCCTATGGGCTTGGGGAAGCGTGCTTCTCTGAAATGCACTTCATAAGTGCAAAATGCACTTTCCCAAAACACATTTTGAAAGTGTGAAATGAGTAGAAAAGCATGCTTTTGTTTCCCACTCGCTTCCTCGATGGCTTCTCACTCGCTTATTGATCGCTTTTCACTCGCTTCTCAATATTCTAACATAATTTTTTTCTTTTTTTTAGGTTTGGAGCCTTTAACAAAATTTTTTTGCCTAATATTAAGAAAATTAAATTCTTATTTGCTTTCAACTTGAATCCTAAGTCACTTTCCTCTTCGCTTCCTAAGACGCTTGTGATTCGTTTCTCTTTTCGCTTTCGAAACGACTCTCGATTCGCTTCTAAGTCATCTCGCCCTTCCTGTTTTATAAAATTTTAAAAGTACCTCACTTCTCGAATTGCTTTTCATTCCTGCTTCCTTGACTGAAACTTTGGTTTTATTTCTTATTCAAGGTGTTAGTTAAACCAACTAGAATGTGATTAAAGAACCTCTAAATAAAGTTTCATGAACCATGTTTGTTGGTAGTAAAAAACTTAACTCTAAAAGCTTGAATATCTATTCAAAAGTTTTTGGCTTACTTGCTCTATCTCATGGATTTTAGTTGTCGTGGCTTTTTGGTAATTATTGATATGCATGTGACTATACACAAAGGTACTCAGTTTGAAAAAGGCATGTCCCAGCCAAAGAGTGCTTGGCCATTGACAACAAGCTACTAACCCAAGATAGACAAGGAAGCTTTGGCCACTCACTAGTTGGTAAGTGAGCTGGCCGGGCCAGCACGCAGCCTCTCTCTATATATATATAACACAAAATACATTATATATATATATATATATATATATATATATATATATATAATATACTAAGCTCAGCCCGATTAGGCCCACATGCAAGCTGTGAGCAAGGTTTTTTCTAGTGGGCAAGCCTGAACCAGGCTTTTGGTGCAGCCCATCAATTGATGAGTCAGGCTTTGACAGGGCCGACCGCTAGCATTGAGACTTCACTTAGCAACATATGAAGGCAAGATCGAAGTTTGAAAAGCCTATGTCCGCTAGGCTTATGTGATGGTCGGCCTTATAAAGCTTCATCAACTGTGGACATCAATCATTCCTTACTTGGAGGCAAAAAATAGGCCCTCCAAAATTGGTTGGGTCATTAAGTATTGTAAAGTCTAAATGAAATGTCTTTAATGGCAAAACAAAATTATAATTTCGCTGAAAAGGTGATCTGGCTTTTTTCTCATTGAGAATCATTTAGCTTTTAAAGTTTCACTATTCCATTAGATTGATAATGAAGGAACTCCCATATCCCGCAGTTCAAAGGATATACATAGCACTGGTTAACTTTTCTGATTAGTAGAAAATACCAAGTATCTTGTACCTCATACTTTGTAGGAAAAGGTCTGTTTGGACTGTGACATTTTTAGTGGTTTTTAACTTTTTGTAGGATGTGAGAGTAAAATGATAAACTATGGTTAATTCTTGCATGTGAGAATTTGTGTTGCTAGTGAAAAAGTGTCCTCAACTTAACGCTCCAAAATCTTAACTCAAAATTTTAGGAAAAAATATTTTTTTTTTAAAACTTAAAACAACGAAAAATGATATTTTTCATGCAAGGGTTGAAAGACTCTGGAGCGGGTTACACGTATGAATCAATAGTGTAAAAATTAGAGAATCATTCATGAATCATTTATGAATCATTTATGAAAACTATAATGATTTATATTTCTAAAAGTAGTTATTCACAAAATGCATTATGATGAATAAAAATGGCAGAGTTATAATTACATAAGCACTTAGGATCAAAATAAAATAAAATCATAAGTCTAACTTTGGATCCTTAGAGGTCCAGGTTTTCGACGTCGCCCCTACCATCTATTATGCAGTATATCAACTACCTGAAATTTCTTTAAATGACCAGACTCATGAAAGCCTGGTAGGTATACACCAATCATAAGTAATTACATAACATTAAAATATACATTTCATATAAGATGTCACATTTTATCAAAGCATGATACATTTCAATATAAAATGTCACAGTTCATTAAAGCACTATACAATTTAACATAATTTATTAAGGTATAAAATAGTTTAACATAAAACAATACGATATTTTTCAAAATTAATAACTGTAAAGTAATATGCAACTTTATTCAGAATATGACTATGCATTATCATGTCATATTTTTGTTTCAAGATTGTATAAATAAGAAGGTCTTTGTTTCTCTTGATTACATTCTCTTTGATACATGGGGGTATACAACACAACAAAAAATAACACTTCGAGCATTCATTATGTTATGTATTTTAAGTTTTCCAAAGGTCTAACTGCCTGGGGTCCAAAGTAGGAGGTCTGACACCAGGAAGAGTTCCCATAATGGTAAATGTTTACTATATGATGCATCCTAAACTAGCTGCAGTAGTTGAAGATCTATCACCTATGGCACATTGATAGCCCCGATCTCCTAACCTCTGAGTAACTAGAGACCATCGAGACGCTTCGCTCCCATAAATATAATATTATCACTCGAGGCTTGTACCACCTACCTTTAGACTATAAATCTGAATAGGTTCAATGTTCTTATTAAATAACTATATGACATAATATATGCATGGCACATTTAGGAGTTGAGGGTTTTTGTTTTGTTATGTTATTCATATGTACTCAACCTATTCAGTATTGCTCGAGTGCTTTTATCCCCAACGAGCACTCTGCCTATGAAGGCGAATATTATAAGTGTGAATACACATATATTTTTCATGATATGGTGTCTCTTTTGCACCTCATGGGTTCATATCAACTCCAAGCACATGTATGAGCCAACATAAGTATTGTATGCTTATATTACATCACATATCACAATGTCATGCACCAACATCCCTAATGGCACTATATGGGTTCTTTGAACCCTCAACTCCTAAATGTGCCATGCATGTATTATGTCATATAGTTATTTAATATTTTAACATGCAAACATAGCTAGTAGGGTTCTGTGACCCATAATTCTAATATTTAAGTTTAAACAATTCACTACATATAGACATCATTACATGTCAATTCTAAAAACATATCATCACATGTATTAGCATTGTAGTACAATTACATGTGAATCATAATCTTCCTCATAAAATAACATATGAAATTCAATCATAAGAAATTTTATGCATGCATTATTAAAGTTTATAAAGCCTATGAAAGCGCGTAAACATGCAAAAGCTTGTAATTATATAAGAGCTCATAAATATTTCAAAAGCTTGTAAAAAGCTCATAATTATTTTAAAAGCTCATAAATATTTTAATAGCTCATAATTATTTTGAAAACTCATAAATATTTCTCTTTGTATTTTCCATATAATATATATATATACATATAAAAATGAGTATATTTATATGTAGTATATAATTATTTGAAAACTGATGTAAGGACCTTACCTCATGGTTCGTGTAGGTCTTCAAGGAGCGGGAAAAAACCACGATGGAGGTGGCAAATCCATGTGACACTCAGCTTGACTGGGTGCAACTCGGTTGAGCCGGTTGCAGCTCGACTTCGGTTCGGCTAGGCCGAGCCAACTCAAATAAAAAAGGAGTTGAGAGAGGGCTGCGGGACCCTTAGTGGTCGCCGGTTGGGTTGGAGGAAACTGGGAGGAGGTGGCGAGTTTGTTGCTCCCTTACTGAAGAGAGAGAGAGAGAGAGAGAGAGAGAGAGAGAGAGAGAGAGAGAGAGAGAGAGAGAGAGATTGTGATGATGGTGGGAGTTGGGTGGTCATCCGGCCACCTCGTTCATGTAGGAGGCAAGAGAAGTCTAATGGAGCAGTGGTGCTCAGTGGAAGAGGAAAAAAGTGAGTGAAAAGGGGTGGCCTAGGTGGAGTGGCATCGCCGACAAAGGGGCTGGCGGTGGGTTTGGTTTGTCGGAAGAGAGAAGGAGAAAAAAAATAAATAAAACTTAGGGGATGATGGCTTTTTCATATGGTGTTGGAGCAGTCAGCAATGCTAGTTATGATCCTTCCTCCTATATTTGAGGGATCATCCTGATCACCATATTCCATTGCCTTATTAGTGTCATTATCGAATAAGCATTATCAATATTATTGGATATGTGTTTTCTCTTGCTATTTAGATTTCTCTCTTAAATGCGAAAGCCTACACATGCTCTACTATTTAACTCTACCTTCTATATCAATCATGTAATGATGTGGAGCAATGAAAGAAGGGACCCCTCTGTTGCCGACCGTGGGATAGGCTAATAAAGGTTGAACCACACAAATCCCTATATGCCTATTCTCTCCCTCTCTCCTTCATCTCACTCATACTCACCCATCGCACTACCTCTGCTAACATGGTATCAGAGCAGGGACTCTGACCTTGGGCAGCCACCTATGTTATCATCGGCTCATCCCCACCATGGTCCAGGCACTCCACATGATCTACCTTGTCGTTCTCTGCGTTGCCCCTACCTTCTTTCATGATTGTTGTGATATACCCAAGCACCATTTTTTTTCTCTCTTGGCCCATCCAATAGTTGTCTCAGACCCTCTAGCCTCACCATGAGTAGTGAACCCAATAACACTCTCGGGGGCGATACAAACCCATACAGGGTTGTGATCCAAGAACAGTCCAACCCGAACCTTAAGATTACCACCATTCCTCTGAATGGATTTAACTATCTCAAATGGTCCAAGTCTGCCACTCTTTACCAAAGCGACAAATCCAAGCTAGGCTATATCACCTGAAAAAACCCTAAACCCAATCCCACTGATTCCACCTTCGATGATTGGGAATCAAATAACCACCTCGTTATGGCTTGGCTCTTCAACTCCATGGAACCTAGGATCAGCGAGGGATTTTCTTTCTTTGATTTAGTCGAGGACATCTGGACAACTGCTAGAGACATGTACATTAAGCAATATAATATTGCTTGATGTACCAACTCTCTTAAAAAATCTGTAAACTAGAGAAAGAGTCGGACCACCCCTTTAGCGAGAAACTCAGGAAACTAAGGAGCAGGTGGGACGAATTGGACTTGTACTCCCTGATTGATTCCAGAGACATCAAAAAACAAAAAGAATAGGAGAGGATATTACAAATGCTCGTTGGGCTTAACTTGGATTATGAAAACCTTTGTAGTCAAATCATTATGACAACCCAACTCCCCTCCTTAAACATTGTTTGCTCTACCATTATGAGGGAAGAAACTCGTAGAAAAGCCATGAACCCAGGCAAATCTGAAGATTCTGAGCAACTCGAGAAAATCACATTCACTGTCAAGGCTTCAAAAAATAAAAGACCACAGACATTTGAGTGACCACTAAAGAAATCATGGAAGAGGCAAAAGAATCACATGCACACACCGCAACAAAGATGGTCACATTTGTGACAAGTGTTGATTTCTCCATGAAAAACCAAGGACAAACAAGGATAGCTGGGGGTAAGGAAAAAAACTCTTGTCCATTCTGCCAACAATTGCTCCACCAATGCCATAGAGACCCCTCTTATCGTGGAGAAGCTCACACAGGTTCTGCAGAACCTCAGTAGAGCCAACGTCGCCACCACTTCATCTCTCAAAACCACAACAGACTCAGGTAACATCTTCCTCTTGTCCTCCCTTGGCTCTTCCGTTTGGGTCATGGACTCAGGGGCCACATACCATATGTATGGGTCTACCTCTAGTCTCATCAACATGAATGTCTCTCCTCCTCAAGGATTGGTTACCATAGCTGACAGGTCTCACATCCATGTGAAGGGAATTGGGGAGACAATTTTTTTTTATATCTCCACGACAAGTAAAATATTACATATGCCTTACAATATGTCACAGTTTCTATGTCCTAAGTTAGGACAACAACACCCTTATTTCAAGTTACTCGAATAATATTGGAAAATCATGGCACCTTAGATTCGAACACCCATCAAAAATGGCTATAAAAAACTCTTTTTCTAAATTTGGATTATGATTTTCATGATTGTGATGTTTGTCGATATGCAAAACTCACTTCATTTATCTTTTCTCATTCGGAGTGAGTTGTTGAAAAATTGTTTGACCTTGTCCACTCTGACGTGTGGGGGCCAGTTCTTGTCGACGCTAACTCAGGTTACAAATACTATGTAACATTCATTGAAGACCACTCAAAGGCCACATGGGTGTACTTTATGAGATCAAAAGATGAGGTTCTCTCGAATTTCAAAGTTTTTTAAAATGGTAGAAAACCAATATGGGTTGAAAATCAAAACTCTAAGAGGCAACGACTCTGAATACATCAACAAGTCGTTCGACGAGTTCAAAAAAGGCCAAGGCATCAAATATCAAACCACATGCATAAGGATCCCCCCAAAAAACAGAGTGGCAGAAAGAAAAAATTGTCACCTCCTAGAGGTCACACAGGCCCTTCTATTCCAGTTGAACATCCCAAAAGAATATTGGAGCAAGGTTGTGGCCACAACTTGCTACCTCATAAACAGACTTCCCGTTAAAAGGTTGAATGGGAAGTCCCCTCTTAAGATATTAAAGGGAATGAAGATCTTCATGGACCACCTACGCATATTTGGGTGTACCGTATATGCCCGGATTTCACCCAAAGGGAGGGATAAACTAAGCTCCCATGCCATAAAGTATGTGTTTTTGGGTACTTCTCAACAAAAAGGGGATACAAATGCTACAATGTTGATAACCACAAACTCTATATCTCAAGAGATGTTAGCTTCGATGAAGATATTGCCTACTTCATAAACAAAAACATATAAGACAACCAACATAGGGAAAACAACATCGTTCTATCAAATTTGAGTCACTTCAATGATTTCTTCATGTATCAACTCTCAGAAAGAATGCCCAGTTACCATCCAAAACCAAACATGACTGACTCTCTCAATGAGGAAGTCATCAGTCATGAGGGTGTCAAAGTCGTTCCTTTAAGGAGGACTGAACAGGTGCATCACCCTCTAAGTCACCTTCGCGACTTTGTCACTTACTGTGCCACAACATACCTCATTGAAAAGCACATTTTTTATGACCATCTATCCAAGGGATTCACTGCCTTCCTGAGCCTGTTACCTCTACTCAATAACCATCTAACTACGAGGAAGCTTGCACTCATCCCAATTGGGTCAAAGCCATGCAAGAGGAGCTACATGCTCTTCACAAAAATAACACATGGGGCATTGTTTAGTGCCCACAAAACAAAAAAGGTTGTCAGATGCGAGAGGGTGGTGTATGTTCCCCCCCGATGATTCACTAAATCCCACGTCTGTGTTCGAGGCTTTGAATGAGCACCACGTATACAAGCACATGGGGCTCGTATTCCCGTGTATGTTGACATAACTTTGCATCGGACTCTGGTGTTGTTGCAAAGACTTAAGTACCCTTTCTTGCTATTCTTCTCATAAAGTGATGGTTTGAGAAAATGACAAAAATGCCTTTCATTCAAAAAAGAAAAAACAAACAGTTAAAAAAAAGGACAAACATGTCCTCCATCCAGAAAGTCGAAGATGATGTTGACTCTTCAAAGACTTCTTCTTTCTCCGTAAAACACTGTAAAACCCTCTCTCTCTCTAGAGAAGAAATCAAGGGAGGATTCTTGAAAAGACTTAAGTGCCCCAAAGATGATTATTTAAGACCCAGTCTTTGCACTGCAGGATTATCCGAGAAAGAAATCTCCCCTGGAGGAGGCCATGAACATCAACCCTTTGACTTCCTTCTCTTTCTGCTTTTGTGCACATCCAGCAGAAGATCCTATATTGCTCCATCAAACACCGGCTGACCTACACATTGACTCTTGTGGAGCCTGATTCAGAGTTTTTACCCTTACAGGAGGAGGGTTTGGGGGCTCCTCCCATCGTGGGTATCATCATTCAACTAAATGAGTTGTAGATCCTGATTCAGAGTTTTTACCCTTACAAGAGAGGGGTAAAACCTCATCTCACTCTCTCTCCCTTCTCTCTCTACTTCTGTGCACATCCAACAAATGATCCAACATTTCTCCATCAAACACCGACTGACCTGCACACTAACTGTAGCATCGTTCAACTTGATGAGCTGTGGAGCCTGATTTTGAGTTTTTTCCCTTACAGGAGGGGGGTTTGGGGGCTCCTCCCAGCGTGGGTAGCATCATTCAACTTGAAGAGTTGTGGAGTCTGATTCAAAGTTTTTACCCATTCATATTTTAAGGCATTAGATCTCATGTTTGAACATCCACGCATGTGCAGTTTGCTTTCATCATGTTCAGTTGCTTTCTAGATTATACTTTGAATTCTGGTGCATTTTAGATCTATCGATTTGTATGTAACCAGAGCTCATTTTAATCTGAATGTTTTACTGCAACTTTATGCATATGTCTTCATGCTCTCCACTAAAAATCAGATAATTCTGAGTTTGTTTGACCTACTTTAAAAATCGAGATTCAAAACATTGTTATTTTGCACCGTCAGGATTTTAGCAGAATCAGGACCAACTTGCGGGAGTGATTTCTCCCTAACCAGAGATGATCTTTCCGATTCGTAAAAAGGGTTGTTTTCTAAATTGAATCTAGTTTGTTCATACCAAATTTCAGCGATTTATATGGTGTTTTCATACCAGTTTTGGGTCGAAAACCATAACCCTGTCAACCTGTGTCATTTTAACGGCTCAGATTTTGATCCATTTTGTTTGAATTTTATTTCCCTAATGGGAGATCATTTTTCAATTCTGTAAAATGGGTTCTCTTCGTTTATGTGTCTAGTTCATCCCTGTAAATTTTCAAAAATTATCATGGTCAATTACTATTTTATTTTGATTAAATACCAGAACTTTGTATCCATATTTTATAAATGTTCTGATTTTGGCCCCCATATCATGACTGTTGTAGCACTTCTTCAACAAATCATTATTTGATTGGAAATATTATTCAGCAAATTGTTGTTATGATTTTTTTGAGTCTTTAATGAGTCCCTACTATGATTTGTAGTATTTTTGGGTCTCCAACGAGCCTTATAATGATTTATAGTGTTGTTCGGTCTTTTAACTATGATTTATAGTGCTTTGGGGTCTCCAAGGAGCCCCACAGTAATTTGTAGTGTTTTTTGGTCTTTTAACTATGATTTATAGTGTTTTCGGGTCTCTAACGAGACCCACAGCGATTTATAGTGTTGTTGGACCTTGCTATAGCGATTTGTAGTGTTTCTCGCTAAACACTACAGCGATTTGTGATACAAATCGCTATTCGAATCAGGACCAACTTGTCAGGGCCATATCTCCCTAACCAGAGATCGGATTTCAAATCCGTAAAAAGTAGTGTCTTGGTTATAAAGTCTAGTTTATTCCTGTACATTTTCAGCGATTTATATGGTCATTTGATACCCCAACGGAAGATCATTTTCCAAATCCGTAAAAAGGGTTTTCTTACTCTATGTGTCTAGTTTATATCTGAAAAGTTTTATAACTTTTTATGCTCATTTGATATTTCAAACCTGTTAAAAACTGAGATATGTTATTATTTTATTTTAAGTGAGTGGATGAAAGTTAATTATAACCCTTCTCGGTTTTTAACAGGTTTGAAATATCAAATGAGCATAAAAAGTTATAAAACTTTTCAGATATAAACTACACACATAAAGTAAGAAAACCTTTTTTACGGATTTGGAAAATGATCTTCCGTTGAGGAGATATGACTCTTACAAAATGAAATAAAAACCTATCTCACTCAAATAAGGTAGACTGATAGGGGTCTGGTTTTAGATCCAAATGAGGTATCAAATTGCCATAGAAATCACTGAAAATTTACAGGAATAAACTAGACTTTATAACAAAGACACCACTTTTTACGGATTTGAAATCCGATCTTTGGTTAGGGAGATATGGCCCTGACAAGTTGGTCCTGATTCGAATAGCGATTTGTATCACAAATCGCTGTAGTGTTTAGCGAGAAACACTACAAATCGCTATAGCGAGGTCCAACAACACTATAAATTGCTGTGGGTCTCGTTAGAGACCCGAAAACACTATAAATCATAGTTAAAAGACCGAAAAACACTACAAATCGCTGTGGGTCTCGTTAGAGACCCGAAAACACTATAAATCATAGTTAAAAGACCGAACAACACTATAAATCATTGTAAGGCTCGTTGGAGACCCAAAAATACTACAAATCATAGTAGGGACTCATTAAAGACCCAAAAAAAATCATAACAACAATTTGCTGAATAATATTGCCAATCAAATAACGATTTGTTGAAGAAGTGCTACAACAGTCATGATATGGGGGCCAAAATCAGAACATTTATAAAATCTGGATACAAAGTTCTGGTATTTAATCAAAATAAAATAGTAATTGACCATGAAAAATTCTAAAAATTTACAGGGATGAACTAGACACATAAACGAAGAGAACCCGTTTTAAAGAATTGAAAAATGATCTTTCATTAGGGAAATAAAATTCAAACAAAATAGATCAAAATCTGAGCCGTTAAAATGACACAGGGTGACAGGGTTATGGTTTTTGACCCAAAACTGGTATGAAAACACCATAGAAATCGCTGAAATTTGGTATGAACAAACTAGATTCAATTTAAAAAACAACCCTTTTTACGGATCAGAAAGATCATCTCTGGTTAGGGAGAAATCACTCCTACAAGTTGGTCCTGATTCTGCTAAAATCCTGACGGTGCAAAAATAACAGGTTTTGAATCTCGATTTTTAAAGTGGGTCAAACAAACTCAGAATGATCTGATTTTTGGTGGAGAGCATGAAGACATATGCATAAAGTTGCAGTAAAAATTACAGATTAAAATGAGCTTTGGTTACATACAAATCGATAGATCTAAAATATACCAGAATTCAAAGTATAATTTAGAAAGCAACTGAACATGATGAAAGCAACTCATCAAGTTGAATGATGCTACCCACGCTGGGAGGAGCCCTCAGACCCCCCTTTTCTGTAAGGGTAAAAACTTTGAATCAGACTCCACAACTCTTCAAGTTGAATGATGCTACCCACGTTGGGAGGAGCCCCCAGACCCCTCTCCTATAAGGGTAAAAACTCTAAATCAGGATCTACAACTCATTTAGTTGAATGATGCTACTCACGCTGGGATGAACCCCCAAACCCTCCTCCTGTAAGGGTAAAAACTCTGAATCAGGCTCCACAACAGTCAATGTGCAGGTCAGCCGGTGCTTGATGGAGCAATGTAAGATCTTCTGTTGGATGTGCATAGAAGCAGAAATAGAAGGGAGAGAGAGTGTGAGAAGGTTGATATTCATGGCCTCCTCCAGGGGAGATTTTTTTCTCAGATAATCCTGCAGTGCAGAGACTGGGTCTTAAATAATCATCTTCGGGGCACTTAAGTCTTTACAACCACTCCTTTTCAAGAATCGTCATTTTTTTTTGCACCAATGGAGGAGAGGGTACTTAAGTCTTTGCAATCGCATCAAACTCCAACGCTAATTAATGTTGACAAACATGGGGATACGAGACACACATGCTTACATACGTGATGCTCTTTGGGACCCCCGAGCATGAGATGTAGCTAACTGCCCTGTTCGGGGGGGGGGGGGGAACATATAACCTGCTTTGGTCAGATGCAAGTGGACATACAAAATAAAGTACCAACGTGATGGAGCCATTGAAAGATACAAAGTACGGCTCATCGTCAAAGGCTTCACCTAGACCCAGGGCATCGACTATAAGGAGACCTTCACTCATGTAGCAAAGATGAACACGGTTTACGTTCTCTTATCCATTACTTGCAACCTCAAATGGGAACTCTTTCAATTGAAAGTCAAAAACACCTTCCTCCAAGGTGATTTGGAAGAAGTCTACATGCAGCTCTCCTTGGTCATCATGAGGAAAGCAATAGAAAAATCATGTCATCTAAAAAAGGCCATATACGGCTTAAAGCAGTCACCTCATTTATGGTATGCTAAACTCAAATCCACTCTTATGCAAAAGGGATTTCAAAGATGCACTGTTGACAACTCCCTATTCATAATGTGAAACAACCAACAAATAACTGTGATACTAGTGTACGTGGATGACATCATAGCAACTAAGAACTGCAAGAGGCAGATCTCTAACACCAAGGAATACTTTCACAGGGTCTTTGATATCAAGGACCTCAGTAGACTCATATACTTCCTTGGCATCAAAGTGGCCCACTCCAGTAAAGGCATATTCCTGTCACAGCGCCCTAGAACTTCTCAAGGAAACTAGAAAAATTGAAGCCAAGTCAATCAACACCCCCATCAAAATGAATCTAAAGCTTGGTGTTACCAACAACGATCCTATAAAGGACGTTGACAGATATCAATGTCGGGTAGGAAAACTAATATATATGACCATGACCACACTAGATATCTCCTATATCAATTCATGCATGCCCCTTGCCAAGATCACATGAACGCCATAGATTGCATCCTAAGGTACCTAAAAAAGAACCTTGGACAGGGAATCTGGATGAAAAGAAAGAGACACATGAATATCAAGGGATACTCTGGTGCAAACTTGGGCAGGCAATGCCAAGGACAAAAAATCTACCACGGAGTTCTGCACATTCGTTGGAGATAATTTGGTTGCTTGGAGAAGCAAGAAACAAAGCATTGTCTTCAGGTCCAGCGTTGAGGTCAAATACCCTGTCATGGCCACTACCGCATGCAAGCTAATACGGGTCACTTCTAGGTGAGATGGGCTTTCAAATTTCCTCTCCAATGGAGATGTTTTGTGACAATCAATCCGCTAACTCAGTTTTTCATGAAAGAATAGAGCACACTGAAATCAACTACCATTATATTCTTGAGAAGGTCCAAAGCAAAGAAATCTGCACTCCTTTCACCAATAGTTCAAATCAGTTAGATGATATATTTACCAAAGAAATCATGAAAGCTAGCCTTCTAGAGATACTTGGCAAGTTGGGGTCTCAGGATATCTATGCCCCCACTTGATGGGGGAGGAGTGAGCAACATCAGTTGCGATCCTCCCTCCTACATTTGAGGGATCGTTCTGATCTCCATATTCCATTGCCTTATTTGAGTGTCATTATCAGATAAGCATTATCAATGTTGTTGGATGTGCATTTTCTCTTGTCATTTAGAGTTTCCTCTCAAATGAGAAAAGCTTATACATACTCTGCTATTTAACTCTACCTTATGTATTGATCATGTATGATGTGAATCAATGAAAGAAGGGACCCCTCAGTTGTTGACCGTGGGCGTAGGCCAATAAAGGCCAAACCACATAAATCCCTGTGTGCCTACTCTCTCTCTCTCTCTTTTGTCTCACTCACGCTCACCCATCGCACCACCTCTGCTAACAATTGAAAATAAAATGAAAAGGGGGGTTTGGGTTTGGGTTTGGGTCTGATTGGATCCCACCCCAACCTAAGTGGGTAGGTATTTTGGGTCATTTGGTTGAATTTGGTGAGACCTATTCGGGTCTCATCAAATCTAAACCTAATATATATGTATATATATATATATAGGATTCATTTGGACCTTAATCAGACCCAAGTCCCATCTTCTTCTTCTTTTTAAATGGGTTCTGTTTGGGACTCAAATGGATTCACACTCTTGTTTTCTTTAGTGGGATCCATTTGGATCTTCCAAATGGGTCTGAAATCCTATTTATTTCTTGGTTTTGAATTGGGTCCATCCACAATCCAAAATAAGCACGTTAATAAGTTTGGATCTCCCTCAAGATCCAACTAAAATTAATTTTACTCTAATTTGGGTTCACCAATTGGATCCAAATCTAAAATATTAGTATTAGCTTGATTCAGATCTCTCCTTAGATTCAAATCCCATCATATGAGTTTATTTAATTTGGATCTCTCCCTGGATTCAAATTAAATAAACTTTTAAGATCCATTATGCTTTAATCGGATAATCTGAACTTGGTTCCCCCATGGGTTGATCTTCATGGATCCCTCATCGAGATCCAAACTCAAATACCATCTTATAAATTTAGATCTTATAATTAATTGCATGAATATTCAGAATTCATTAGCTCAAGATCAATATCGGACAACTGAGTTCACTAAAATATTCTCTGAAATTTTTGTTGTAGCAATAGATGGGTCGATCCTGCTATATGCAGGTCGATCCTACCATTGGTGCCTTAAAAAAAAAAAGAAACGAAGAAGAGCAAAATTAAAACAAAGGAATGTTGTAAGAAAATCTTTACAGAAAATCAAAAAGGGGCAGAAGAGGGTCATTTACGGTGACTCTGCTGGAGTTCTAAAGGAGGAAGCCAATCTGATTCCTTCAATCGATCAGAAGAGACAATATGGCTTGCTTGGCTCTGCTGCAGGGTTCTCTTCAGCCGATCGAAGGTGAGAAGAGGAGAAAGGAGAAGCTGAGAGAGGGAGAAGAACGGAGGCAATGGGAAAAGGGAAAGGGAATGGATGAGAGCAATGGATCCGGATGCCAGAAGGGTGGAGGGGTGAAGACGATCAGAAAGAGAATGATAGGGTGAAGAAGCGGTTGTGGAAATGGACGGGTGAAGGTGATGAGATGCATCGACCCTGCGGCTTTGGTTTTATAACTGAAGACCGTTAGGGTATGGGGTATCAATGGGTCCGGTTTACCCGGACCTGACCCGTAACAAACCCTCTAGGGTCAGGGTATGGTGATAAATAAGAAGGCCTGATTAAGACCCGGGTCAAGACCTGAAGGTCCGATTAATACATGGAGACCGGTATAGTTTGTGAAATTTTATACCTAACCCAGGTCCAACCCGAGTTTTGATTAAGACTCACAATTTTTACATGTAAAAATGATAAATGACCAGGGTCTGGTTCATGTAGTTCTTATCGGGTTCGGGTATGATTTCTCTTATGGTAAGTCCGATTAGACCCAAGTCCAGACCCAATACCATACCCAAAAATTGGGGCCAGGTTTGATTCCACCTGGGTTCAAACCAAATCTGACCGGTTGAAACCCCTAGGTGTACTTCACAGTGGACAGAGGGACCTCAAGGATTTTATTAACCGGAGGCTCACCAATGACTGTCGGTGACAAGGGGTTTTATTCTTGGCCTAGCTGGAAAAAAATGTCTTTTTAATATGGGGTCATTGTCTGGATCGCGAATGTCGTTATCCAGTTCAAGGATCCAGAAAGCACCATCCTTCAACCCATAATTTCTTGGTGCAATGTAAGGGACATGGTGTTCACATAGGTCAGACCCAAGTAGGGTCCAATCTGATTCAGCTTCATTTTTACAAAATTTAGATGGGCCATAATGCCATAATATTTAGAGACAGTGACCTTGTTCAGTTATGACTAGGAGGACACTCCCATGAAGTAGCCTCCAGAAATCTCTAAAAAAATCATTGATGATTCAGAAGCACCTAAAGCCTGCAACCAACTTCACAAGTGACAATCCTAAAGTGAAGGATGTTTTTAACTTTTTTTTACTCAGAGAAATCGTGCCAGAATAGAGACCTAGTCATGCTGGCTCGGCCTGTCGTACTTATGGTCGCTGTCCCAACAGCGTAAAACTCCAAAAGCTTATCCTTCACCCCAAGGGAATTTCCATACTCCGGCTCGTGGGGGGTGACACTCTTGGGATTTGACCCTAGACCGCCCATCTAGCAGCCTAAGCCCCATCCCACTAAGCCAAACTCATTGGGCCTTCAGTTTGAACTTGAACTAAAAAATTATAGCATTACGCTCCTCACTGTACCTGTACTTAGGGATGCACAACAGGCCGAGCTAGCTCCCGCTTGACCCATTTAAGCTCGGCTCAAACTCATTCAAAAAATTAATGAGCCAAGCTTGAACACAAGTTCAGGCTCAGTGTGGATAAACTAGCCGAGCTTGATAAGGCTTGTATAAGAGTATATATATTTACAAAATAAAACCTGAAAGTCTATGTCTCCATAGTGGGTAAGGCGTTAGTCTCTATCTCAAGAGGTGTTAGAGTTTGAATTTCACGACCATTAACTTTTCTCTCTTCAATAATCTAGCAGGTTTTTAGTATATTTAAATTTTCTGGGTCATAATAATCACAAGATAGAGTGCGGGCAATTGTGCACTGTGATCCAATCCCGCCTTTTTGGAATAACTGTCAAGCTTGGCTCTGCTCAAGCTCAAAACCGAGCCGAGTCTGGACAATGCTGTTCAAGCTTGTCTCCGAGCTTGAACATATGCATTTTGAAGCGAGCTCAAATAGCTCAGGGTAGGCTCGAACTCGGATCATGTGCTACCTGGGTAAGATCACTACATCCAATTCATGATTAAACTAATATCACATCAAGTACTATCTCTTGGATTTTTTTCGTGGGATTTGCAGGCAAAGGTTAGGAGATCAGATTTCAATCATGCTTGCACACATGTAGGATCTGAAAACTAATCCGAGGGACCATATCTCAACCATGTGTATCATTACTACAAATGTAGGATCTGAAAACTAATCCTGAGGATAAACCTTCCACATCCTATCCTCTCATACATAATCTAGTGAGAGATTGCACTTTATCCACTGAACATAATAGGAATATCTGGAATTTGTCTAGTGTCCGCTAATGATGCATCCATGAATCAATACGGAGTCCTTCCAACTAGGGATGGGCAATGGGTCGGGCCCAATGGGCCAAGTTGACCAGATCCACCATGGGCAGAGTTTGGACCAAGGTTTTAGGCCCAATGCCCACCCCTACTTCCAACGTCCAATTTGTACCCAGCAGCATGCTATTTCTTGCATCTAAAAAAGAAAGGGTTTTTTTGCCAATTGGTCCCTGCCTTATCATCCTTTTGCAAATTAGTCCCTGCCTTATCAGGTTTTGCAAATTGCTCATCGCCTTTTGGTTAACCCTTGCAAATTGGTCCTTGGGTCAGTATCCCTTCCTTATCCATGACGGAAACTGTTAAAGAAAAACAAATGGATGGTTCCGCCCTCATAGGGGACTATTTTGCAAATACAACATAAGGTAGGCACTAATTTGCAAAAAGTCTGTCAAAATGACTGTTCTACCCTTGTTGTGGACTGTTTTGCAAAAAGCCCATAAGGCATGGACTGATTTGCAAAAAGTGAGTAAAAACAATGTTTTGCTTTCATCAAGGACCATTTTGCCAAAAACAAAAAAAACTGACTTGCAGGAAAATGCTTATGCATATGGGGAAATTCTGTACAGAATGTGGGAAATTAAGTCCCATTCCACACAAAAAAGTGGAGAAATGGTGGTGAAGTTTTCTCAGCTACGTCTCATTTTCTCATGTTGGGTTTCTGTTTTGGTTTCCATACGTGTGTATTTGGTTTCCATTTTGGGTTGAAACGCTTTGAGAATTTCCCCCTTCCCCCTTTCGTAATAGCTTCTCCACACTCATGTTTGATACCTAGGGTAGCCCATATAGAGCTTTTATCAGCTTCATCTTGATCTTTAATTCTGAGTGTCTTGGGTACCCAGAGGCACCTTTCTGACTTATCTTGGCTCTGCATGTTTCCATCCCTAGAGTGCTTCCCTAAGGTTAGAGAATTATTTCCTCAACTACTGTTACTTGTGAATGAAGAAGGTGGTAAACCAGCCACATAGCTGGCCTATGGCACATTCCATGTTCTACCAGTCCAACAAGGCATACATCCCCACATGATGGTTCCTCTCGGTTTACACTCAATGATGCAGACTGCATCTCGACATTTCTTTTAGCCATAGCCTGCGTCCACCACCATTTCCGGACGGAAGCCATCGAAGAGAGAGGGAGAGGGAGTGATGCAAAGGGGTGGCAATCGGGTCGGGTTGGTGGGTCATGTCGGCGGGTCAGCATACCTCAACATGAACCCAACCCGTTACACTAACCCGACCCATTTATTAAACGGGTAACCCGACACGGCACGGTTAACCCGTTTAATAAACGGGTCGGGTCGGGTAAACGGGTTGGTGGGTTAGCGGGCGGGTGGGCTGGCCGGTTGGCGGGCGGGTCGGGGTCGGGTAAACGGGTTGGCGGGTCGGGGCCGGGTAAACGGGTTGGGGGTCGGGGCCGGGTAAACGGGTTGGCGGGTCGGGTTGGGTAAATGGGTTGACCCGCCCGCCTAACCCGTTTATTAAACGGGTCAGCCGGGTTGGCGGGTTGGCATACCCCTAACACAAACCCGACCCATTTAATAAACGGGTTAGGCGGATTGACCCATTTAAGCCAAACCCGAACCCGCCTAGAAGCGGGTTGGCGGGTCGTGTCAGAAATTGCCACCCCTAGTGATGCACTCTCAATCCGGAGAATGCAGGAAAAACTAGGCTATTCTACTCCTATGTACGAACAAGAATAAAAAGAAGCAGGAAAAAACATGAACATATAAAAATAAAATAATATAAAAAAAATCAGAAAATAACAAAGGTTCATTCATCCATCTAACCTCTAGCAATCCTTATAACGAGTATTTATAAGATTAAAGAAGAAATCTAATTCTAAATTTGATATGAGATAGATTCATTACATAAAAATAAAAATTCAAATCTAAATAAGAAAACCTAAACTAAACTTAAATCCAAATGGATCCCTTGAACCCCGAATATCATGTGGACCGCTCCTGATGAGAGAGAGAGAGAGAGAGAGGTTAATTAGTCGCCCAGTGAAGAAATGAGAGACGAGGGGCATTTGGTGAATAGTTAACCATGGTCAGTGTTTGACCATAGTTAATGTCACATGATTTTTTTTTTTTGGATTCATCCTATGTGGTCTAGTGTTCCCCATACTAGTCAACCTCTGACTCAAACACACACACTAATGGATTCGAGCTCAAGCTCTCTTCTTTATTATTCTCTCACCAGAATAAAATTGATTCAGAGCCTTATATTTTCCTCGACCTCTCCTCATACATAAAATAACCCCACGACCCGCCCTCCTTAGGTCCCCTGAACTGCCCTTGCAGTCCCCCTCAAAATTCAAAGCAGGTTATATGTTTCCCCCCCGAACAGGGCAGTTAGCTACATCTCATGATCGGGGGTCCCAAAGAGCACCACGTATGTAAGCATGTGCGTCTCGTATCCCCATGTTTGTCACCATTAATTAGCGTTGGAGTTTGATGCAATTGCAAAGACTTAAGTACCCTCTCCTCCATTGGTGCAAAAAAAAAAATGACGGTTCTTGAAAAGGAGTGGTTGTAAAGACTTAAGTGCCCCGAAGATGATTATTTAAGACCCAGTCTCTGCACTGGAGGATTATCCGAAAAAGAAATCTCCCATGGAGGAGGCCATGAACATCAACCCTCTTACTCTCTCTCTCTCCCTTCTATTTCTGCTTTTGTGCACATCCATTAGAAGATCATACATTGCTCCATCAAGCACCGACTGACCTGCACATTGACTGTTGTGGAGCCTGATTCAAAGTTTTTACCCTTACAGGAGGAGGGTTTGGGGGCTCATCCCAGCGTGGGTAGCATCATTCAACTCTCTCTCTCTCTCCCTTTTATTTCTGCTTTTGTGCACATCCATTAGAAGATCATACATTGCTCCATCAAACACCGACTGACCTGCACATTTACTGTTGTGGAGCCTGATTCAGAGTTTTTACCCTTACAGGAGGAGGGTCTGGGGGCTCCTCTCAGCGTCGGTAGCATCATTCAACTTGAAGAGTTGTGGAGTCTGATTTAGAGTTTTTACCCTTACAGAAAGGGGGGTCTGAGAGCTCCTCCCAGTGTGGGTAGCATCATTCAACTTGAAGAGTTATAAAGTCTGATTCAGAGCTTTTACCCTTACAGAAGGGGGGTCTGAGGGCTCCTCCCAGTGTGTTCATGGCCTTTTGCCCTTACAGGAGGGGGGTCCGGGGGCTCATCAACCCTCTCTCGCTCTCTCTCCCTTCTATTTCTGCTTCTGTGCACATCCATCAGAAGATCCTACATTGCTCCATCAAGCACCGACTGACCTGCACATTGACTGTTGTGGGTCCTTACTGATGAGCTGCCTCTAAATTTATTCGACTCTGGGTCCTTACTGCACTTGAAGTTGAGTCATATTTTTTGTTATTCGGTGGGTGGTGAGGCCCTCCTCTACTCTCTCAAGACTCTTAGCTTGGGCAATCTTTCTTTTGATGATTGTGGTTGTAATCATCAAAAGAAAGATTGCCCAAGCTAAGAGTCTTGAGAGAGTAGAGGAGGGCCTCACCACCCACCGAATAACAAAAAATACAACGACTCAACTTCAAGTGCAGTAAGGACCCAGAGTCGAATAAATTTAGAGGCAGCTCATCAGTAAGGACCCACAACAGTCAATGTGCAGGTCAGTCGGTGCTTGATGGAGCAATGTAGGATCTTCTGATGGATGTGCATAGAAGCAGAAATAGAAGGGAGAGAGAGAGAGTTAGAGGGTTGAGATTCCACCAGTAAGATCCGTAGTCCTTCTTGCTGCTAACTCTTTACATTTGCAGGTTGTTTCTTCAAATGATTATAATAATGACAAATATGCGAAGGAGTTCAGTATCAATGTTTCTAATGTGCTTGCTACTTGTCCTGCTCGGGTTTTGCCAACTCCTCGTGTGAGTTGATCATATGTAATTTATTATTTTGTTCATTATTCTAATCAACTCACACGAGGAGTTGGCAAAACTCGAGTAGGACAAGTAGCGAGCGCATTAGAAACACTGATACTGAACTCCTTCGCATATTTGTCATTATTATAATCATTTGAAGAAACAACGTGCAAATGTAAAGAGTTAGCAGCAAGAAGGACTACGGATCTTACTGGTGGAATCTCAGTAATCCAATCGAGATGAGCATGAGGGCCAGATTCTGCTTACTGAGAAGCACTTAAGCAACAAGCAACAAACACAAACAATCAAAGCAAGAAAGAGATGCTTCAAACATTGCAATCAAAACAGATTCAACTAAAGCTGGCATTATGATAAATAACCTTTGAAATGTTGTTTTGCCTATCAGTGGGACGTTGACATGTTGCTCTGAGCATAGCTGTTTGGAAGGGTGAAGCCCAACTGTTGCAGCCAATCGTTGGAGAGGTGGAAGAAGAAGAGGAGGTTGCGGCGTTTGAGACGTCGATGGAAATGCCACCCCTCGAAGCCGAAATCAAGTCCGGCAGGGCAGATTGGTCCGGAAATTGCAGGTTAGAAGGTTCAATGAGGCCGCTGCCCGGGCTGTCCGACTGGTTCCGACGACTGAAACCCAAGTTCGGAGGAGGTTGGAACAAGGTTGGGATCTACGGGGCTTTGAAGGCATCCTTAGGGAACATAAAGTGCCAGGCCAACGTGATAAGGGCTCTATTTAAAGCATGGTGCTGGGAGACCAACACCTTTGTGTTTCCGTGGGGAGAGATGACGATCACCTTGGAAGATTTGGCGATGATGGGACTCCCATTGCTTGGAGAGCTCGCTCGAGAGGACCCCAACAATTTCTAAAGCAACAGTGCAGAATCCGGCAAGGCTTGGGCAATCTTTCTTTTGATGATTGTGGTTGTAATGTATCGTTGAAGTTAAAATGGGGAATGAACTGACAATAGAAATCGCTGAAAATTTACAGAAATAAACTAGACTCAATAACGAAGACACCACTTTTTACGGATTTGGAATATGACCTCCGGTTAGGGAGATATGGCCCTGACAAGTTGGTCCTAATTCGGGTAGGGATTTACAGCGATTTGCTTACTGAATAACACTACAAATCGCTATAGCGATTTGCGGAAGACACTACAAATCGCTATAGCGATTTGCAGAATTATTTACAGAGCCGGTACTGAGATCTCATGTTCGGGGGTTCCAAACCGCACCACGTATAAGATGCAGACCGACATGTATCCCCATGTGGGTCGCCATCATATTGCATCGTAATTTGGTGCCGCAGCAAAGACTCAAGTAACCTTTACCGCCATTCGCTTCCTCTTCCTCGGACGGACATAAATGCCCTCCTTCTAGAAAACTGAATCGTCGGTTCGTGAAAATGACAAAACTGCCCTCCATCGATATCGCGGGAAAACGTTCCGCAGGTGGTTGTAATGTATCGTCGAAGTTAAAATGGGGAATGAAATGACAATAGATATCGCTGAAAATTTACAGAAATAAATGCCCTCCTTCTAGAAAACTGAATCGTTGGTTCCTCTTCCTCGGACGGACATAAATGCCCTCCTTCTAGAAAACTGAATCGTCGGTTCGTGAAAATGACAAAACTGCCCTCCATCGATATCGCGGGAAAACGTTCCGCAGGTGGTTGTAATGTATCGTTGAAGTTAAAATGGGGAATGAAATGACAATAGATATCGCTGAAAATTTACAGAAATAAATGCCCTCCTTCTAGAAAACTGAATCGTCGGTTCCTCTTCCTCGGACGGACATAAATGCCCTCCTTCTAGAAAACTGAATCGTCGGTTCATGAAAATGACAAAACTGCCCTCCATCGATATCGTGGGAAAACGTTCCGCAGAGTTTGCGTATGTAGCAAGCGTTATGTTGTATGATACAAATAGTTCAAAAAAATCCTTTTCCGCTCTAAGCACTCTACCGGAGATTCTTTGCTTTCATCTCGAGTTGCCGGAGCATCCTTTCCTTTTTACCAGAGCATCTGTTTCTGTCTTACGCGCAGTCGCAGCATCGTTGCCACCTTCTGTTGCGTATTAGTTGTTACTGTTGCTTACTCTACAGTTGGAATATCCAAATTCCCATCGTTTCGGTGAGTTTCGTGTAAGTTTTCTTTCTTCAATCTGAAGATTGGTTCTTATACAAGGATTTGTATTATGAACCCAAATATTCCGACGATTTCTAATGATGATGATCGTGTATTGTATTGTGCAAGTTAGCAATGTCTGCGCCTCATCAGATTAGAGATACCCCGTCGTTCTATGGGTTGTCTATTAGAGAAGTGATCCGCCAGTCCCATCTATCTAAAGTTTTTGAAAGATACCAAAATATACTTAAGATTGAGAACGATGAAGACAGGGAAAAAGCCTTAGAATCGTATTTTGCGGAGGATTATCTATCAGATATCGAGGCTGCAGACCAAAGGAAGAACTCTGAAGAACGGAAGATGCAGAACAAGGATGACGAAGAGAAGGCAAAGGCAAGAAATATTGCTGAGAATTTGAAAAGAAGGCTGAGGATTGACGCACAGGCAAGGGAAAAGAGGAAGAAGAAGGCGGAGGAGTGGGAAAGGGATGTTAGCAATATGATGGCGGAGGCTCATAGGAGAAACTTGGAGAGTAGAGCAATGCGACACAAGGAGGCGGAGGAGAGGCAAAGGAAAATGAATAAGGAGGAGGAAGAGAAGGAACAGAATATTCCTCAGTTTGAGGAAGAAAAGGAAAGGCGAAGGAGGGAGTTGGAGTTCGAGGAAGCTAAGGAAATGCAAAGGCAGCAGAAGGAGAATGAGGAAAAGAAGGAAAGAGAAAGGAAGAAGCAGGATGAAGAATTGCAGGAAAGAAGGAAACAACAACTGCAAGAGAAAGAAAGGCGGCGGAAGGAGAAGGAGGAAGAAAAGGAAAGGGAAAGGAAGAAGCAGGTGGAAGAACTGCTGCAAAGAAGGAAACAAGAAGTCGAGGAGAAAGAAAGGCGGCTGAAGGAGAAGGGGGAGGAAGAAAAGGAAAGGGAAAGGAAGAAGCAGGAGGAAGAGGCGAAAAGGGAGAGACAAAGGAAGCAGAAGGAGGAGGAGATAAAGGAGAGAGAAAGGAAGGAGAAGGAGGAGGATGCGAAAAAGGAGAGAGAAAGGATGCAGGAGGAGAAAAGGGAGAGAGAAAGGAAGGAGAAGGAGGATGAGAAAAGGCAGAGAGAAAGGAAGCACAAGGAGGAGGAGGAGAAAAGGGAGAGAGAAAGGAAGGAGAAGGAGGAGGAGAAAATGCAGAGAGAAAGGAAGCAGAAGGAGGAGGAGGAGAAAAGGGAGAGAGAAAGGAAGGAGAAGGAGGAGGAGGAGAAAAGGGAGAGAGAAAGGAAGCAGAAGGAGGAGGAGGACAAAAGGGAGAGAGAAAGGAAGGAGAAGGAGGAGGAGGAGAAAAGGGAGAGAGAAAGGAAGGAGGAGGAGAAACGCAAGAGAGAAAGGAATCAGAAGGAGCAGGCGGAAAAGGAGAGAGAAAGGAAGCAGAAGGAGGAGGAGGAGGAGGAGAATAGGGACAGAGAAAGGAAGCAGAAGGAGGATGAGAAAAGGAAGGCGAGAGAAAGGAAGGCGACGTTGGAGCCGGTTGAGATGGAGATTGAAAGCCAGTTCGAGGCAGTGGACCCACCAGAAAGTCCCAGATTGGAGCGAGAACAACAGAAAATAGCGACCAAGGTAAATATATCTGTCCTGTCTGCGAAGATTCAATAATATGTTTAGCGATTTTGGTATAGCGATTACTGTGTTAGGTATTGATATTTATAGCGATTACTGTGATAGTATGTCTGCAACCGATATTATTATACCGGTTAGTAGAATAGTATTTATAAGTACAAATTGAAGTAATTTATAATTTGTAGGAATAATATGTTATTTTGTGTTACAGGGAGGTCACAGGAGAAGTAGAGCACCAGGTAAAAAGCTCGGAGGTCGCTGTCAATGGCCTGTAGTTCTGTCTTGGTATGGTCAACTGAGTGCATATCAGAAGAACCGACTACGAAATATGCACTTCGGTGGCCTTTTGGACCAGCAATATTTTGAAACTTGCTGGAATACCATGACTCACCTGGTAAATAAGTGGAATGATAAGACTAACACATTCCAGTTTGATTCTTTTGAGATCACCATGACTCTAGAAGATGTGGCGAAGATCACTGACCTTAAGTGCGCTGGCAGTGCTGTCCTATTACGGCATTCAAACTATAACGCAAGGGAAAACTGCACTGCCCTTCTAGGAATGTCGATGGATGAATGGAGTCAATGTATTTCTGGTGGAAGCAATTCCACATCAATGAAGGTCTCAGTTTTCTGTAATAAATGGGAAGGCCACTCCGCTACTTGTGCATCTGAAACAGCTGACCAAGAGTTGCGCGGCTTCCTTCTATATTTTTTTGCTCTTACATTATTTTCCGATTGTTCTGGTTCGAGAATAAGTTCCATGTGGCTGCAGTACCTGGCAGACTTAGACGAAGTCGACAACTATGCCTGGGTGCCGCTATGCTCGCACACCTGTACAGTCAACTCCACCGTGCGAGTAATGGTACGAAAACAGTTGGCGGATTTTGGCCATTTGTTCAGGTATTTGTTGATTACATACTTAGTATTTGTAGACAAATCTCATTGCAGTCTGGCGTTGCTAATAATATTTTTTTTGTTAGGCCTGGGCGTTGGAACATATTATCCCATTACGTCCACGGTGTGGCCCTCCGATTTGTGGTTTTCCAAAGATCGGTCGCTGGGCCAGAATAAACGTCGCAGTTTATAATGCTAAGTCCATTTTAGATGGGCTGCAATTAAACGAGGTAAACGTTCTAAAATTGTTTACAATCGCGTCAACATTTACCATTGAGTATTATAAGTCGTTGTAATGTTCAGCATTCTTAAGTATACATCGCTGCAGGATTGTCTTCCGTAGTGCATATCGTTGTTGCCATATCATGCGTAAATAAATTTTAATATATTTGTCATTCGTTATTAAAAAAAATTACCAATGTACAGGTTTTGTGGAGACCTTATGGAGATGGGGAGGACGATGATGAAGACGTTGTTGCGGAGGCTGCCAGATTGTCTAGCCGCGATTTGTGGCTATTCTGCAATTTTGAAGCCGAGATGCAGCAAGGTAGTCGAGTTCTCCTACAATCTGGCTTGAGGCGGTCTATCCCAAATAAGCCTTTGGAGGTGAGAAGGAAGATGAATAATGGTGGGGGCAGGCACGTGAATTGGAGCGATCGGTACAGGGATGAATTATTTAATTGGAACTCAGGTGGTGTCCGTGCCGTACCGTATGATCATGAAGGACGACAATTTGATTCCTTCTATTTCGAAAGCTATTGGGAACCAATGCGGCGAAATCGGAAGATTGAGAAAATTGTCAACCCATGCCTCCCAACTGTCCCTTCTCATGTTGTAGCCCAGCCTCTACAACCAAAACGTCACATCGATCTGGTTAATACGACTAGTCCATCAGTAACAAATCACGAGGAAGACCGAACTCTTGCTCCAAAAGATAAGACTGTCTCTACCGCAAGGTTCGAACTTATTGAGAGGGAGAATAAGAAATTAAGGACAGAAGTAAGCACTATGTGGACCCAATTGAATGCAGTGGTGGACATGATGACCAGTCTTCTTAGGCAAGGTTTCGCAACGCGGAGGCCACCCAGGATAGACGGTCCACCAATAAAAATTGAGAGACAAGTCTATGAAATTTCATCAGATTCGTCCAGTGACTCGGAATAAATCCTAGATTTTCTTTTTTATCAAGCTATACATTTGTTGTAATTGTATAATGAGTTGCGATAACGTGAAATTCTTTTACTTTTTAATTCTTTATTATTACATCTTTCCGACTTTGGGTCTCGGTAATAAATAAACTTTCCTCTATGGGAGGATTAGTAGGTTGATAAGAAGGATGGTTGTCTTCATCTATATTTTCTTTTTTACTAAACTAATTGAGTTCATCATCAATAAAAATATCATCATTTCTAGATAGTAACTTAAACAAGAAAGAGTAATCCATATTCTCTTTATGGGATTCATCCTTCTCAAAACCACTAACGTTATCTAAGAAAGTCACATTCCTAGAAACATATAGTTTGTCGTTCTTAACATCATAGCATCTAAATCTTTTTTGAGTTTCAGAATATCCAAGAAATGCATAAGGAATGACTTTTGGTGAGCGTTTGTCATTTTTGTCGGTAAGGACAAAACATTTACATCCAAAGATTCTTAACCTATTTTAGTCGGGTTCATTTTGGTATAAAATTTTAAAAGCTGAAGTTTTGTTTAGATTTTTTGAAGAAAAGTGATTTATAAGATAAACGGATGTAAGAGCCGCCTCGGCCCAAAAACTTTTTGGAATGTTTTGAGAAATGAGTAAAGTTCTAGTTGTTTCAATAATATACCTATGTTTTCTTTCAGCTAGACTGTTTTGTTGTGGTGTTTTTGGACAAGATCTATGATGAACTATTCTATGGTTTTCAAGATAGTTTTTAAAATCATTTGAAAGATACTCTCCTCCGGAATCAACTCTAAAGATTTTTAAATTATCATTAAATTGATTTTTAATTATCATATGATATGTCTTAAACGATGCAAAGACTTCATGCTTATGTTTAAGGAAGTATATCCAACAAAATCTTGAATAATCATAAAAAAAATAACATAGTAAGCAAATCCTCCCTTAGACTCTACGGGTGTCTTTGCCTCGAAAGAATAACGCACAAAGTATTGGCGAAGACAAATACAACGATTGTTTGTCATCGCTAATTACAGCGATGCAAATAATCAATAGATAAGGAAAGGATTTGTTGCTATCGCTGGATACTTCGTGCTTTGAGTCGGAGAGCGATCTGTGGCATCACAGCATAAATCCGAGTGCACAAGTTCAAAAGATTTGTTTGTAAACGTAGATCTTTGTTCAGAAGTCAAGCTTCTCATTTTTCCAAAAATGCAATGATTACAATTGAAATTACTATTACAGAGATCTTTGTCTTCGCAATCGCTGTATTTGTCTTCGCCTCGAAAGAATAGCGCACAAAGTATTGGCGAAGACAAATACAGCGATTGTTTGCCATCGCTGATTACAGCGATGCAAATAATCAATAGATAAGGAAAGGATTTGTTGCCATCGCTGGATACTTCGTGCTTTGAGTCGGAGAGCGATCTGTGGCATCGCAGCATAAATCCGAGTGCACAAGTTCAAAAGATTTGTTTGTAAACGTAGATCTTTGTTCAAAAGTCAAGCTTCTCATTTTTCCAAAAATGCAATGATTACAATTGAAATTACTATTACAGAGATCTTTGTCTTCGCAATCGCTGTATTTGTCTTCGCCTCGAAAGAATAGCGCACAAAGTATTGGCGAAGACAAATACAGCGATTGTTTGCCATCGCTGATTACAGCGATGCAAATAATCAATAGATAAGGAAATGATTTGTTGCCATCGCTGGATACTTCGTGCTTTGAGTCGGAGAGCGAGCTGTGGCATCGCAGCATAAATCCGAGTGCACAAGTTCAAAAGATTTGTTTGTAAACGTAGATCTTTGTTCAAAAGTCAAGCTTCTCATTTTTTCAAAAATGCAATGATTACAATTGAAATTACTATTACAGAGATCTTTGTCTTCGCAATCGCTGTATTTGTCTTCGCCTCGAAAGAATAGCGCACAAAGTATTGGCGAAGACAAATACATCGATTGTTTGTCATCGCTGATTACAGCGATGCAAATAATCAATAGATAAGGAAAGGATTTGTTGCCATCGCTGGATACTTCGTGCTTTGAGTCGGAGAGCGAGCTGTGGCATCGCAGCATAAATCCGAGTGCACAAGTTCAAAAGATTTGTTTGTAAACGTAGATCTTTGTTCAGAAGTCAAGCTTCTCATTTTTCCAAAAATGCAATGATTACAATTGAAATTACTATTACAGAGATCTTTGTCTTCGCAATCGCTGTATTTGTCTTCGCATCGAAAGAATAGCGCACAAAGTATTGGCGAAGACAAATACAGCGATTGTTTGCCATCGCTGATTACAGCGATGCAAATAATCAATAGATAAGGAAAGGATTTGTTGCCATCGCTGGATACTTCGTGCTTTGAGTCGGAGAGCGAGCTGTGGCATCGCAGCATAGTGATTTGTGGGTATTGTTCGAATGTCAAATCACACATGGAAAACGTATTTTTCAATATTTAAAACTTAATGAGCGGCATGGAAAGACGTATTTTTGAATACTTCGAACGCAAGCATTTAATTTGGCGGCGGTTATCAAAAAAAGGCGGCATGCGAAAAGCCGTATTTATATTTTTTTTAAACGCAATCAATTAATTAGCTTCGTGCTTTGAGTCGGAGAGCGATCTGTGGCATCGCAGCATGGTGATTTTTGGGTATTGTTCGAATGTCTAATCACACGTGGATAGCGATATGTGGCATCGCAGCGTAGAACGTTGTTGATTATTGTTGGACTGTCAATCTTAGCGTGATGCGAAGGATTGTTCAAGTATGTTGCGATGTGTGGCATCGCAGCGTAGGACTGTCAATCACTGTGCTGCGATGCCACAGATCGCTATTCAACGATAACCACAAATCGCCATACACCTCCAGTAAACTTCTCCAGCAAATCTTTCGCGTTCCCGACACCTCCACTTGCCTTTTGAAATCATTATTGTCAGTTCTCTATTTGAAAGCATTAGAACACATATATGCATGATTGAATCACTATGAAGTTTTTTTGACAAACTTAGAACATATATATGCTTGATTAAATCACTATGATTTTTTTTTTGACAACCTTAGAAGACATATATGCTTGATTGAATCACTATGATTTTTTTTTTATAACATTAGAACAAATATATGCAAGATTGAATCACTAGAATTTTTTTGACAACCGTAGAACACATATATGCATGATTCAATCACTATAATTTTTTTTTACAAACTTAGAACACATATATGCATAGTTAAATCACTATAAAAATTTTTTACAGCGGTAAAACGCATATATGCATGATTGAATCACTATAAATTTTTTTTTCAAAAGCTTAGAACATATTTATGCATGATTGAATCACTATTATTTTTTTTTTACAACCTCAGAACACATATATTCAATATTGAACCACTATGATATTTTTTTGACAGCCTTATAACACTTTTTTGCATGATTAAATCACTATGATTTTTTTATGAGAGCCTTAGAATACATATATGCAAGATTGAGTCACTATGAAATTTTTTTGGTAGCCTTAGAACACATATATGCATGATTGAATCACTATGATTTTGTTTGACAACCTTAGAACACATATATTTAATCACAAATATATGCATGATTCAATGTCTAAGATTTTTTTTTGACAGCAATAGAACACATATATGCATGAGTGAATCACTATAATGTTTTTTGACAAGCTTAGAACACATATATTCATGATTGAATCAATATAAAAAAATATTGACAGCGTTAGAACACATATATGCATGATTGAGTCACTATAAAATTATTTGGCAACATTACAACCCATATATGCATGATTGAATCAACATAAATTTTTTTTGACCGACTTACAATACATATATGCATGATTGAATCACTATGAGTTTTTTTTTACAACCTACGAACATATATATGCAAGATTGAATCACTATGATTTTTTTTAGGGCCTTAGAATACATATGTGCAAGATTGAAATTTTTTTGAAAGCCTTGGAACACATATATGCATGATCGAATCACTAAAAAAAAATTTAACAGCCTTAGAACACATATATGCATGATTAAATCACTATGAAATTTTTTTGTCAAACTTAGAACACATATATGCATGATTGATTCTAAATGAACTTTTTTTTACAGCCTTAGAACACATATGCATGATTGAATCACTATGAATTTTTTGTCAAACTTAGAACACATATATGCATGATTGATTCTAAATGAACTTTTTTTTACAGCCTTAGAACACATATGCATGATTGAATCACTATGATTTTTTTGTCAAACTTAGAACACATATATGCATGTTTGATTCTTAATAAACTTTTTTTTATAACCTCAGAACACATATGCATGATTGAATCATAGTGAATTTTTTTTTAGAGCCTTATAACACATATATGCTTGATTGCATCACTGTGATTATTTTTTTACAACCTACGAACATATATATGCAAGATTGAATCACTATGATTTTTTTTAGGGCCTTAGAATACATATGTGCAAGATTGAAATTTTTTTGAAAGCCTTGGAACACATATATGCATGATCGAATCACTAAAAAAATTTTTAACAGCCTTAGAACACATATATGTATGATTAAATCACTATGAAATTTTTTTGTCAAACTTAGAACACATATATGCATGATTGATTCTAAATGAACTTTTTTTTACAGCCTTAGAACACATATGCATGATTGAATCACTATGATTTTTTTGTCAAACTTAGAACACATATATGCATGATTGATTCTAAATGAACTTTTTTTTACAGCCTTAGAACACATATGCATGATTGAATCACTATGAATTTTTTGTCAAACTTAGAACACATATATGCATGTTTGATTCTTAATGAACTTTTTTTTATAACCTCAGAACACATATGCATGATTGAATCATAGTGAATTTTTTTTTAGAGCCTTATAACACATATATGCTTGATTGCATCACTGTGATTTTTTTTTGGCAGCCTTAGAACATATATATGCATGATTGAAATTTTTTTGATAGCCTTTGAAAAAATATATGCATGATTGGATGACTATGAAATTTTTTTGACAACCTTAGGAAACATATATGCATGATCGAATCACTATAATTTTTTGGACAACCTTACAACACATATATGAGTGATTGAATCACTATGAAGTTTTGTTGACAGCCTTAGAACATATATATGGCAGATTGAAATTTTTTTGACAGCCTTAGAACACATATATGCATGATTGAATCACTATGATTTTTTTTTGACAACCTTAGAACACATATATGCATGATTGAATCACCATGAATTTTTTTTATAGCATTATAACACATATATGCATGATTGAATCACTATAATTTTTTTTGGCAACCTTAGAACACATATATGCATGATTGAATCACTATAAAAAAAAATCACAATCTTAGAAAACAAATATGCATGATTGTGTCACTATAAAATTTTTTTGACAGCCTTAGAACACATATATGTATGATTGAATAACTACATTTTTTTTACAAAAAAGCCGTATTTATATTTTTTTTAAACGCAATCAATTAATTAGCTTCGTGCTTTGAGTCGGAGAGCGATCTGTGGCATCGCAGCATAGTGATTTGTGGGTATTGTTCGAATGTCTAATCACACGTGGAAAACATATTCTTGAATATTTAAAACTTAATGAGCGGCATGGAAAGACGTATTTTTGAATACTTCGAACACAAACATTTAATTTGGCGCGGTTATCAAAAAAAGGCGGCATGAGAAAAGCCGTATTTATATTTTTTTTAAACGCAATCAATTAATTAGCGGGCTGTTTTCAAAAAATGGCTGCACGTTAAAGGACTTTACCTTTGGACGGCGTTTCAGTATCTCCGTTGCAAAGGTGTCATCGATATCTCCGTCCAGGCATGGCGCCGAAGAAGGGGACAATCGTAGCAGTACGACCAGCCATGGCGGACAAGAAGAGGACTAGTGGAGCAATACGACCCGGCACGACACCAAAGACAATGGGAGCCCTACGACCGGGCACGGCGGCAACGGAGAGGACGATGGTAGCAAAACGACCAGGCACGACGCCAGAGGAGTGGACGAGGGGAGAAAAACGATCAGGCACGGAGCAAACGGATAGGAGGATGGGAGCTAAACGACCAGGCACGTTGCCAATGGAGTGGACGATGGCAGCAAAACGGCCACACACGGCGCTGAACAAGAAGACAACCACATCCACAGTACCAGGACTAGCGCTTAAGAGGTATATTCTTTGAAACGCCTGAGCGGTTTAGTGAACATTTGGCTTTTCATGTCGTATTTGGACTAGTGTTGTTTACTGTAGACAATAATTTCAATGTCCAATCCTGAATACCACGCTCATGGTGCACTCAGTGCAACATCCACAGTCTCGGGTGGGCGGCAACGCCCTGACGAGTTCGTAGATGACATCGAGCAGATGCAAGATGAATTTGCAGATGGGAACACTATCAGTAATTTTGTAAGTATTTATCCACTATCAATTTCTAGGTCATCGGTTTGCATGTTCTGAAGTTCGTAACTTTGTACAACCAGACAATGTATGATTTTGTCAATTACATTCAGAGCAACCCAACGAGCAATACAGTACGCATCATCAGCCCGTATTTCATGGTATGTTTGTGCCGTTGTTGTTCTGTTTGCTTTCATGACGTACTCACGTTTCTTGGTGGTTAAACCTTGCTATTTCGTGCAACAGATGTACGTCCGGCGAAAGCCATAAGACATAGGATTCGACGATGCACTACCTTGTTGGAACAGCGATGATGAGTGCATAGACATTTCGAAATTTGGAAAGGTAAGTGAACAAACCTCTTATCCAAGGTTTATTCGTAACATCCCTATCACGATAAGTCTCTGGAACGAAAAATGATTTTATCGATTCGCAGATTTTACTTCCTACACTCTGGCAACATCCAGACCATTGGGTCCTATACGAGATGAATTTTCAGCTAAAACAACTATGGTGCTACAACTCATTGGACTGCCACAGTGGCGTAGAACGCGATGCTATGCATTTGGTAAGCTTGTACCCAAAGGTGAAGTAGCTATTCGAGGTGGACCGGACTGTAATATATTATCCCTTTTTCACAGGCGGGAGTCCTTAACGGGCAAATGGGTGTCGACATTGGTGAGTGGATGTTGCTCTATGCTCACGATGCTCCGTTACAAAGTAATGGGGTCGATTGTGGCATATTCGTAATGAAGCATATTGAAGCAATATACAATGGAGAACAACCTTGTTTCCACGCTGTATGAGCTTCGTATCCGATGTTATTGGGTATTCCTGTTATATATTGGATTTCACATTACCTGTTTTGTTGCAGGAACATATTCCGGTAATACGCGACGAAATATGCGGAAAATTGATTGAGTTTAAAACGAACGGCAGACAGAATAATATAAAGTGAAACCTATCGATTGCTCTGTCTGTACAACCTAACGAGGCCCTCCATCACCGTTCTCGCTGTCCTCCTCGACAGTAACCCAGTGGTGCAGTCGCGCTGAGGGTGGCCAGCAGGAGCTCCGCCAAGTCATGTAGTGTATAACTGTAATGTTTCAAGGTGTTAGTGAGTATCTAAATTTTTGTCATGTAGTGTAAAAGAGGGTCGACCCCTATATGTTGTAACCTTTTCAGGGTTTTTTGCTAATGAAGCTTAAGTTGTCTTCCCTCTCTATTCTCCTCTCTTCTCCTTTTGTTATTGCTGGTTTCCCGATTTCAATATGGTATCAGAGCTCTATTGAAAATGAAAGGGTGCTTTGTTGAAGATCGGTGAGAGGAAGAAGCTTCATCTGCATCGGTTGTGCTGGGACCCACCTCAGCTTGTGTTCTCCACAGCTGACGTCCGTACCAACCTTGAAGTCTTGAACTTTTGGTCGATTGATGTTGGATTCCATTAGCTCTTGATTTTTGTGATTGAATGAATCAAGAATTTTAATGGTCGGCTGAAATCTCAATTTTTAGTGGATTTAATTGTATTTTCTGAAAAAACTGATGAACAGTACCCTGAATGCAAAAGGTTTGTGATTGTGATGCTATCGGTGGGTTTTGTTTGCCCAAATCAATTGTAATCTGGTCATTTTTTGGTGTGTGATAGATTGGGACTGATTTGAAGGGCTATTTGGGTGTTTGGGTGCAATTTTGATGATAGATTTGGGTTCCTAGTTCAGGCGGTAACCCATATTCTGTAGTTTTTCTCTGTTTCGACCAGCATATTGTGTTGGGTTGCTGGTGCTTTCGACCAGCACAAGTACGACCATCATATTTTTCTCTGGCAAAAGATATTTCTAAATATCGCATTACGTGAACTTATCAATAAGAAAGGTTTGTTCTTAGAAATCGCTGTATTGATGAACCGACGGTAATGTACACCTAAGGCGATTTCTTTAGACGTACTTGTGGATTTATTTAAGACCCAAAGATTCGGTCCAATCGCATTGACTACCATTCAGAATAGCCCTCTGGCATGACATTGTTTTCTTTAATGCGGAGTGCTTTTTTATTTAAGATTTGCTTTTGGTTTAATGAAACTGACGTATATACTAGAAAATTGACGGAGGGTGATAGGACGTTTCATTAATATTTGAATGACACAACACACAGTTCCACTTTGCTTCGCGAATAAGGAACCGACATAATCGACAATTCCTGCATACACGACTTATTCTTCAATCGAGTGCATAGGCGACTTTGACGCAGTTGTCGTATCCGTCTATACCTTTTTCATAGGTCTGTAAGATCATAATTGAAGAAACCGTCGTTTAAAATTCAAGCAATTTTCAAATGTTGGCACAGGTTTTCATGGTCGTAGCAGTGTAGTTTGACGTTAGACCACCAAGCGTATCGCTTTGTACTATTCGTAAAATAAGAACGCGACATTAAAGCGATGTTTAAGCATACAACATTTCATAGCGATGTTGAATATTATCATTTCGAACATTAGAAGTCTTTGTTCATTGCACACATCGCAGTCTTACCCTGTGACTGTCAATCACGCGGGTTGAGCGCACATCTTTTATTAATTACAAGCCTTTTAGACCTCGCCTCCGTCAGTTTCTCCTCTGAAATTAGAAAGGACGTCAACTTTTTGCAGAGTTCTTCGCGAAATCCGGGTATATCAACCTGCAAAAACAGATTGTAAATTAGAAGCAATAGACATGCCCTTAATTGCCAATAACAGAGGCCAAGGAATGGCATACAGCGTTGAAACAGGGTTCTGCACCATTGTATATCGCTTCAATGTACTTCATTACAAATACGCCGCAATCAACGCCATTATCTTGTAAAGGAGCATGGTATGTCGTGCGATAGATCCACTCGCTGACATCGACTCCCAAAATGGCTATGAGGAAACCGATCTGAGAATAATGCGACCGAAAGTAAATTCATGACCCCAGTACACTACACGATACTCATATAGATGGAATCTTACGAGATGGGAAATGTCTAGCCGTAAACCACTGTCAACTTCCAACGAATTGTAACACCATAGTTGTTTTTCGCGTAAATCCATCACGTATAAGACCCAATGCTTTTCAGACTGCCAGAGTGTAGGAATCAGTATCTGCAAATAGATCGAAAAAATGTTGTTACCACTGTCAAGCTGTAATATTGCACTGTAGGTTTGTTTGCTTACCTTTTCACTTGTCATAAGGTCTCTGCAGTGATTACCGTTAACCCAATAAGGTTTGCCGTCTTGAAATCCACTGGAATATGGCAAACGGCGTAATATAGTCTGCAAACCGAAAGAAACATTGCTAACACCAACGTTAACATACGAATCAATTGGACTAAATCAATAATGAAAAGCAACATAAAATACAACCGATATACCATAAAATATGGGCTGACGACGCTCACAGTCTGGCTTGGTGCGTTGCTTTTAATATAATTTACGAAATCGGATATAGTCTGTTTGCAGCAAATATGGTGTTGTATTGATCATACGTACACATGGCTTACGTTTATAGACAACTACTACTAGTTTAATACTAACAAAATTACTGATCATGTTGCATTATGCGAATTCACTGCGCATTCGGTTGATGTCCTCCAGGAGTGATTGACTAAGTTTTCGCCCAACTTCGTCGGTGGATGTTCGACTGAAATGAATGCGGACATTGCAACGACCGATATTTAAATTACATTATATAGTACACAAAAAGAAATCGCAAAAAACGCATGAAAGAGACGGATTTTGCTGAACATGTAGACTATGTGTAGACAATATACCCAGGATTCGCCATTGTTGGTCGTGTAGCTGTCTTCGTCTGCCTCACCGACTATAATTTTCTATGTTCGAGGGCGGATCTCCAGGTTTATGAAGGAACCGTCGGTTTGGTTGTTGCTGGTTCACGAAGTAGAAGACAAACACACCTTCCAGTGCTTGTGCGACTATTTATGACCTAAAAGATGTACTGCTCAACCAACATGATCAATGAATACTGTACGACAACTCAAACATTTATGGGTATCCGTTGGAAAATACACATTGAGTAGCCTTTTATTTATAATATATGGATACAACTTTTCACAAGATAACAATAATGATTTCAAAAGGCAAGTGGAGGTGTCGGGAACGCGAAAGATTTGCTGGAGAAGAAGTTCACTAGAGGTGTATGGCGATTTGTGGTTATCGTTGAATAGCGATCTGTGGCATCGCAGCACAGTGATTGACAGTCCTACACTGCGATGCCACACATCGCAGCACACTTGAACAATCCTTCGCATCACGCTAAGATTGACAGTCCAACAATAATCAACAACGTTCTACGCTGCGATGCCACATATCGCTATCCACGTGTGATTAGACATTCGAACAATACCCAAAAATCACCATGCTGCGATGCCACAGATCGCTCTCCGATTCAAAGCACGAAGCTAATTAATTGATTGCGTTTAAAAAAAATATAAATACGGCTTTTCGCATGCCGCCTTTTTTTTATAACTGCAGCCAAATTAAATGCTTGCGTTCGAAGTATTCAAAAATACGTCTTTCCATGCCGCTCATTAAGTTTTAAATATTCAAAAATACGTTTTCCACGTGTGATTTGACATTCGAACAATACCCACAAATCACTATGTTGCGATGCCACAGATCGCTCTCCGACTCAAAGCACGAAGTATTCAGCGATGGCAACAAATCCTTTCCTTATCTATTGATTATTTGCATCGCTGTAATCAGCGATGGCAAACAATCGCTGTATTTGTCTTCGCCAATACTGTGTGCGCTATTCTTTCGAGGCGAAGACAAATACAGCGATTGCGAAGACAAAGATCTCTGTAATAGTAATTTCAATTGTAATCATTGCATTTTTGGAAAAATGAAAAGCTTGACTTTTGAACAAAGATCTACGTTTACAAACAAATCTTTTGAACTTGTGCACTCGGATTTATGCTGCGATGCCACAGATCGCTCTCCAACTCAAAGCACGAAGTATCCAGCGATGACAACAAATCCTTTCCTTATCTATTGATTATTTGCATCGCTGTAATCAGCGATGGCAAACAATCGCTGTATTTGTCTTCGCCAATACTTTGTGCGCTATTCTTTCGAGGCGAAGACACCCCTAGAGTCTAAGGGAGGATTTGCTTACTATGTTATTTTTTTTATGATTATTCAAGATTTTGTTGGATATACTTCTTTAAACATAAGCATGAAGTCTTTGCATCGTTTAAGACATATCATATGATGATTAAAAATCAATTTAATGATAATTTAAAAATCTTTAGAGTTGATTCCGGAGGAGAATATCTTTCAAATGATTTTAAAAAATATCTTGAAAACCATAGAATAGTTCATCATAGATCTTGTCCAAAAACACCACAACAAAACAGTCTAGCTGAAAGAAAACATAGGTATATTATTGAAACAACTAGAACAACTAGAAGCAAAAACCCGCTATCTATCGATTTGAACAAATTCAACCACGAACCACAAGTCGTCAATGACAAACGACTATAAACTCTCCAAAAATCCGGCATTGTGGAGATCGGGTCATGCAAAGAGGCATGCCAACTAAGTTAATAGCCCACACGAGATTCCTGTGTCCCAAACCTATCTGTCGACTGCATCGTAGCCTGTCATGAAAGAGAAAATATTAGACACTGAATTAAGTTTCACAAGAAATGCCTACCTCCTCGCAACATCGATAACATACCAAAAGCCTTGTAAAACTGTAGCGATCGTTGCCGGAAATCTGGTCGGGAGGAATGTAGGTTTGAACGTTTGCTGGTACTTCTGCAGGGTATTGCTGCATGATGGACATTACACGAGTTAGCTATTTGACAAGCTTCACGCAATGGGGAGCAATATAATGTTTTACATACCTGTTCATTCGAAGGGCTTTGTTGTTTTTTATTACAGGTTGGTTGTTTCTTAGTCCTTTTCTTGCCAACCAATTCTAGTGCACCCTTTGCCCTCCGACGACTGCGATCAAAGGCAGGTTTTCTTTTGATAGCCTTTGCTTCATGAATATGTCCATCATAATCAACAACGTTCACTACTGACTTGTTGAAGATAATGTTTACGCTTCGGCGCAACTTCTCGGGAGTGTCAAGCGAGACATGATTTTGACCTACGTTGTTCGATCCCATTATCTTCGGCTGGTATTCATTCGCTGCAAAAGACTTAATGTGAATTAACTCCACGTTTTCAAGTAACTCCGTTGCAGCTTTTCTCGCACATGCATAGCCTTCTTCGCTTCTCGATGCCAAATCAGCAACATGCATGAATGACCTACACAGTTGTTGGTAATGGGAGGCTATGTGGCACTTCTCGTCAACACCAGATTTACTCGCATTGTCCATAACGAGCATTTCAATCTTCGCGCGTCTCGTCCATCTTCGCATTACGTAAGACTCAGGTATTTCTTGTATCTTCTCTTGATTGAGTGCCTTTAATGCATGACAGCATAGGATACCTTTGAATTCATACATTTTGCACGAACATTCTACCCTTCCGTTGTCGACATTGTACGTGACATGCGCTTCTTGCCTTTCCTGATGCTTTTCGCCCTGACAAAAAATATGGTATTTGTGCATATTCTCGGTTTGCACCAGTTCTTCTATTCTGCAATTCATGACATGCAACACCTCTTTCTTGATCCATTCAAATACAGTTAGTGTATACAGAGCTGCAGGTCGCATCAATATTTTCATGCCAAAAGTTAGAGGTCGTGTATTGAAGCATTTCACGTCTTGTTCAAGCTCATTCTGTCTTAGACCGTCTACAAATAATTCATATTGTTCCATGAAACGAAACATTGTTAAACATGAATACAAGGTTTTCTTCATCGTGGAATGCATAGATTCGGCTCTTTGTGTGCTTATCATACCTGCACAAAAGTATTGTCTTCCATATGCCAATGCCCACTTCTCTTTTTCTGCATATAAATTTTGTAACCACAGACAGTCAGCAAGGTCGTATGTCTTAATCATTTTGTCCCAATCTGACTTAAAGGTGACCTCGTCTACGCTATGAAGTACACACCTTGTAAAATGTTTGTCAAACCCTGTATTCTGATTAAATATGTGTCCTATGTTCTTTGCTGCATTTTGAAAGATATGCCACAAACACAGGCGATGATGTGCATCTGGCCACACATGAAGCACTGCAGCCGCAATTGCGTGATCACCATCTGTGAGTACAGTTTCAGGATGCTTCCCGTTCATTGCCTGTGTAAATACTCTGAACAACCACTCAAAGGTTTCCTTGGTCTGGTCATACACAAAAGCACCGCCTAATATACAACTCTGTGCGTGATGGTTCACTCCCACAAACTGCGCAAATGGCCACTGTTCAGTGTTAATCTTTACTGTAGTATCAAACACAAGCACATCATTGAAGCATTCATAATCTAATCTAGACCTTGAATCTGACCAAAACATATTCACGGCATATCCATCTGCGTCCACTTGCATTGCACTAAAGAAACCATGTTCATTGCTTGATTTATTCTGTAAGTAACGAACCAAACAACATATTTCTCCGTTCTTCATGTTATCTGTCCTCTTCCTGCTCAAGTGGTTTCTAAGATCCAAAGGTGTGAATGACACATTTTCGCGACCACCATCTATGCGGGTAAACAAATTGTATGTCTTCCTTGGTGCAATGCCGGCGCTATCGGCTATTTCAGCCATTGCAGCATGAGCTACAGTTACTTTACGATGTGACCTTAGCATAGGAGTCATAAATGATGCAGATAAATCATGATTATGATCACTGATTAAAGTACGCACGACAAATTTCCCATTCGGATGTCTTCTCAAAACCAATCTCGCCTGACATCCACATCTTGATTCTGGCGTGCTCCTAGTTGGATTTCCCATTGATTTCTTCCAACCTTGCTTGGAACAGACATATGTCTTTCTAACCAAGACACCCTGTGCATTTTTTGACCAAGAAAACCTTCTCACACTGAAGCCAACTTTTAAGGCATAATCATTGTAAAATTTATATGCATCTTCTTCGTTATTAAAATGCATTCCTTCTACAGGAACATAGTCAAGTGCAATTCCATGTACATTCCCAGTTCCTACGGTTTTATTAAGTGTACTGACATCAAAATCAGGATCATTATTGAATTGCATTTCTTCTCCTGGAACATTAAAGTCAGGTGTACTTCCGTGTACATTCCCGGTGCATACACTTTTATTATGTGCGCTGTCATGGTAGTCTACCTCATCATTGAATTGCATTTCTTCCACTGGAACATTCAAGTCAATAGTGGGTCTAATGCCTGCACCCTTCTTTTCATGTGCATCGTTAGTGCAGATGTTCAATTCTTCAATTGGGTCATAAGTATAGATATTCAATTCTCCAGATCTTTCTATTGATTGAGCTACATCGTCTTTATTACAACCTGATGATAAGCTCAATAATGTTTTAAGCAATATATCAATTTGTGTTTGCAGTAACATGGCAAACAAGTCGATATTATCTCACAAAAATGAGAGTCTGTTACTAATACAGCGGTTTGAGATACAATGCATATGATGAGTGAATGTAGGATACCTGATGGGGTAGAGGCCCTTCCTAGCATCTGCAAACAAGCATTCCTGTCAACAGGTCCCAGCGTCTTACAAATATCGATAAGTTTCCAACCTTCGTAAGAACAAGATCTACCTGCAATAACCAAACAAAGCCTTAATGACACACAAGACGACATGCCTTCTTCATCGATAGCATGATGCTGGGAAGCTACTCACGCCGCCTTGATGGAACTGGTTGAAATGTTTGTGCATCATTGCTTTCTTCCTTAATGCCTAACAACAACGACAAATAAAAGAAGACAGTGGAATGTTTTGTAAGCAATATATCAATTTCCATTAGCAAGCGGCATAGGTTTACTACGATTTAATCAGGATGCATATAAGAACGGATACCACTAGGGTTACGCAAGTCAAAGCAACGATTTAATGAATGAAAGTATCAAAGCAAGTGCGGTTTGATGTTTGCTTGTGCTGAGCATCGACGTGTCGCTTACCATGCCAATAAAATAAACATGTCGTACATGTGTGTTGACGATAACACTCTCATAATATCCACGAGGCTCTAAAGCGAGTTCAATAGAAGTCGCTGAGAGAGCAACGATATGCATGCCAAAATCGCCCCGCCATGCGTGTCAAGATGTGTTTCTGCACCCAAACGTTTTCAAAGTCTGTGTACAAATATCTTACAAATACATATTACAAAACATATAATATCTTACAAAACGATATGTATAGCGATTTGTCAGATATTGAAAATCGATACGGCAGTTCAGTTTTTATAACTTATAACTCGACGATACAAAAACATACTATCTAAAAGGTCGATAAATATATCGCACAATAAATTACAAATCGATAAGGAAGAACTTGAACATAATAGCAAACAAATCGATATTAACTAGCAAAAATGTATCTCACAAAAACGAGAGTCTGTTACTAATACAGCGGTTTGAGATACAATGCATATGATGAGTGACTGTAGGATACCTGATGGGGTAGAGGCCCTTCCTAGCATCTGCAAACAAGTGTTCTTGTCAACAGGTCCCAGCGTCTTACAAATATCGATAAGTTTCCAACCTTCGTAATAACAAGATCTACCTGCAATAACCAAACAATGCCTTAATGGCACACAAGACGACATGCCTTCTTCATCGATAGCATGATGAGATGAAAAGCTACTCACTGTGCCTTGATGGCACTGGTTGGAATGTTTGTGAATCATTGCTTTCTTCCATGATGCCTAACGACAGCAGTAATGAAGAGAAGACACTGGAATGTTTTGTAACACTGGAACGTTGATAATGGGAGCACTGTTACAGCAGATGGCGCAGGCGAACGTCTCCACTTTAAATGGTTAACATCAAACTTTCTGGAAGGAGGACTTTTTTGTCCTTTTCCACACCCGTCGTTTCACAACTTTTGAATGGAGGATATTTTTGTCATTTCCTCGAACCGTCATTTCAGGGCAAGAAAAGCAAGTAAGGGTGATTAAGTCTTTGCAACAGCACCAGAGTGCGATGCAAAGTTATGTCAACATACACGGGAATACGAGCCCCATGTGCATGAATACGTGGCGCTCATTCGATCCCCCGAACACGGACGTGGGATTCAGTGAATCATCGGGGGCGAACATACACAACCCTCTCCTCAAAATTGTGCCATGAGGGTATAAGAGGCCAGGCCCGTAGAACACACGCCTGTTGCGGCACGCATCTGCCTGTGGCATGCGCACAACGGCTGTAATGCACATGACGCACAACCCATATGTGCACGCCCGTGTATGACGCGCGGGTGCATGCCGGTTGTGCCAAATGTGCAATGCGGCCCGCGTAACACCCACACGTTGTGTGTGCGTGTGTGCAGGGCATCCAATGCTTGTCCTGTGAACTTGCCACATGCCTTTGGATCTTGAGCTGCCTCTGCTCAAGGATCCGAGTCCAGGTGTGGCTGCATTCGACCCATAGTCTCCCCTGTTGCGCCCTAGTGGATCTAGGTGTACACTTTTTTGCTGGACCTTGGGTGAACCCGGACCGAACTCACCTAGTTGTGGGGTGACAATTCTCTCCCACCGAAAGAGCCCGACGGCTTCATCGGATTCTCAAGGTATCTTTGGATGAGATCTTCAAACTGTCATAGTGTTGAATTCTTCTCCCAAGTAGCCTCTTATGGACCCGCTCCCTTCTACTTTACCAAAAAAGTAGACCCATCAATTCCTCGTGTACTGCCCCTCTTTCGATCGATCGATCGACAATGTCCTTGACCATCTTGTCAAAATGGACTTGCACTGTAGGCAGTTCCCTCTTAGGAACTGCTCGTGAGGGGTCCCCTGTATCCTCGTGGTACCTATTCAGGAAACTCGCGTGGAATACGGGCTGTAGCTCGAGTCGATTTGGCAAGTCTAGCTGGTAGGCTAACTTGACCACCCTTTTGGTGATGGTCAAGAGGCCATTGTACCTCGGAACGAGCTCCTTGTGTGTTGTCTTTCGACTAACCTTCTTCCAAAGTTGAGGGTGAGTTTGAGCAAGATTCGTTCACCCACCTGAAATTTCAATGGTGGTTAGTGCTCGTCGACCCACTTATTAGTGTTCTACACTGCCTTGGTCAGGTAGTCACGAGCCTCCTCCTATTGGTCATGGTGCATCCTGGCAAAGACATAAGCCGTGGGACAATGACCTGAACTCTTCTGTTTGGCCACTTCCGGTGGTCAGTGGATGTTGTCCCATCGCCACTTCGAACAGACTCAGATTTATCTATGAGCTCTATTGAAGGCTGTAAAAGAACTGGATCACATCCAACAACTCCACCTACTTATGTTGGTTGGCCAACACATAGTGTCGCAGGTACTCTTCTAATAGAGCATTGATGCGCTCAGTTTGTCCATCCGTTTGGAAGTGGTTGCTAGTCGAGAGGCACCTTTCTGACTCATCTTGGCTCTGCACAGTGGCGGAGCCAGAAGTTTTTTGTTGGGTGGGCAGACTTCGGGTGGTGATCATCGACCTCTGTCCGTGGCGCAGTGGCACGAAGCTTCCATGGTGGTGAAGATCATACATCGAGATCGAAAGCCTGTTTCGGTAGTTGAGCCACCTCCTTCTCGGTGGTGATCCAGCAGCAAGCCGAAGATCTTCCAACTGAGGTGCCTCCTCAGCTCTCTCTCGGAGGGGACGGTCCTCGCCACAGCATCGAGGCAGAGCAACTCTGTATCGCAGGGAGGCGTGATCTCCACTCATGCACGACCCTGCTCTGATCTTCTTCGACAAGCATTCGCAAGGAAAGAATGCAACCTCCAAATCGTGGGGAATGAAGAAGAAGACCCGAGTCATATCATATTTCGACTCGGTTTCTAATTCTGGGGTGGGCGACCGCCCACCCATGCCCACCCCTGGCTCCGCCACTGGCTCTGCATGTTTCTATCCCTAGAGTGCTTCCCTAAGGTTAGAGAATTATTTCCTCAACTATTGTTACTTATGAATGAAGAAGGTGATAAACCAGCAACATAGCTGGCCTATGGCACATTTCATGTTCTACCAGTCCAACAAAGCATACATCCCCATATGATGGTTCCTCACGGTTTTCCCTCAATGATAAAGACTGCATCTCGACATTTCTTTTAGCCATAGCCCGCGCCCACCACCATTTTTGGACGGAAGCCATCAAAGAGAGAGGGAGTGATGCACTCTCAATCTGGAGAATGCAGGAAAAACTAGGTTATTCTACTCCTATGTGTTGGGATCCTTTATGCATAAGAAGTTCGAAGGTGTACCTGAAGAAGCCATTGAGAACCGGCAATGGCAGATGGTGCTTCGTAGAACAAGGTGAGTTTCACTCCTCAGCCATATTGCAGCCCTCCAATGAGCGTAGGCTCCATCGGCCGTCAGTGAGCAGGATCCCTCTTTCTTTCTTTAGTCGAAAAACTAAAAAAAAAGGTAATTTTCTTCCTTAATCCTTATATTTGTTTTTCTCTTTTTTTTTATGGGTTTCTCATTGACACCCGTTTATATAATGTAAATCTTTATTAGAGAACAATTACGATAACTATTCTCTTTTAAAATCATAAAGTTTATTCGATAGGGACACCTTCATGGGAATCCTTTAATCCAGGTAACACCCACATTATGTGGGTGACTCCAACATTCTTTCACTTGTCCAAACGCTAAACCCTCGACCGAATACCTTATGAGAATTGCTTGATGAATAGATTGGCCATTAAAATCTATTCTACAGATCCTTAGTTAAATCTCTAATCATTATGAGATTAACAACTATAATGAGAATCAATAAACTGTATGTGATCACTTTATTTATATGCATATATCAAAATAAAAAGTTTAACAAGCCCATCCTTAATACATGTTCAAAATACAATCCTGGTGCTAGCCCTTTAGTAAGAGGATCAACAATCATCTCTTTGGTACCAATATTAACAATATGCACTAGATGATTCTTTGTTCTTTCTTTAATAACAAAGTATTTTAATTCCATATGCTTACATAACGTAGTATTTTTATTGTTATTCGAAAAAGACATCGCAACTTTATTATCACAGTAGACCTTCAGTGGTTTCTCAATGGAATTAACCACCTTTAACTGTGATATAAAGTTCTTCAACCATATGGCCTGCGAAGTAGTCTCGTACAATGCTATAAATTTTGCCTCCATAGTGTGAGCAGCAATGGTCGTATGTTTCCAACTCCTCCAAGAGATCGCTCCCCCAACAAGTAAGAAGACATGCCTAGTAGTAGACTTTGTATTATCAAGGCATCCTCATAAGTCTGCATCTGAGTAGCCAATGACCTCGAGGTGATTAACCTTATGATACGCCAACATATAGTCTTTTGTCCCTTGCAAATACCGCAAGACTTTTTCAGCAGCCTTCCAATGGAATACGCTTGGGTTAGATTGAAATCTACCAAGCATCCCTACTGCGAAGGAAATATCTGGACATGAACATGTCTGCATGTATTGCAAACTGCCAACAACTAATGCATATGGATAAACATTCATCTGTGCTCAACAACTGATGCATATGGATAAGCATTCATCTGTGCTTTGTCAATTTCGTTCTATGGACAATCCTTTAGACTTAATTTGTCGCATTTTGATATAGGTGTTGTACTAGGAGAACAATTCTCCATCCCATATCGCTTTAATACCTTATTTATATAGGATCTTTGAGAGAGGCCTAGAAAACCTTTTGCTTTGTCTCGACGGATCTTTATGTCAAGTACATAAGCAACTTCACCCATATCTTTCATATCAAAATGTGATGCAAGAAACTATTTTGTCTCTATAAGTAACTTTATATCGTTGGTTGCCAGCAAAATGTCATTCACATACAACATCAATATAATGAACTTACTCTCATTTTTTTAAGGTATATACACTGATCAATAATGTTTTATGTAAACCCGAAAGTCACAATGACTTGAGAAATTTTAATATACCACTGTCGAGAGACCTGTTTAAGTCCATATATTGATTTGTTAAGCTTGCAAACCAAACAATCATCTTCAGAGGAACCAAAAGGTTGTTTTATGTATACCTCTTCATTCATATTCCCGTTGAGAAATGTTGTTTTCACATTCATCTGATGTAGCTCTAAGTCATAATAAGCTACGATAGTCAAAATTATCCTAATTGACTCTTTAGTTGAGACATGAGAGAATGTATCATTATAGTCAATGTCCTCCATCTGGGTGAACCCTTTAACAACCAATATTGTCTTATGTCTCTTTATGTCACTTTTGGAGTCTCTTTTGGTCTTAAAGACCCATTTACACCCTATGGATTTTACTCCTTTATGTAACTCGACAAAATCTCATACTTGATTCTTAGCCATACAGTCCAACTCTTCTTTCATGGCTTTTATCTAGTGTGAAGATTGTTTGTTTTCAACAGCTTTCATAAAAGTCAACGGGTCATCATCTATATCTATGAAATCATCAGGCTCTTGAAGGTATACCATATAATCAAGATGTATGACAGATTTTCTAACTCTTGTGGATCTCCAAACAGGTCATTCTTCAGGCTTAGATTGAACCTGTTCATCTTGTTCGTGCTCTTCTGCATTGTCTACAATACGTTCACTTTGGATTTATGCATCAACAACCGGATGATCAACCACATCATTATTATGGATAATAATGTGGTATCTTTCGGTATTTTCTTTAACAGATAATGAAATTGGATCCTATATTTTTTCAAAACCAAGGTTTTGAAGTGCACTTAATCCAAATGAACCATCTTCAAGGAATTTTGCCTTATCCGTTTCAACAATCTATGGTGAATGAGATGGACAATAAAACCTATATCCTTTTGATCTCTCTGAATAACTAATGAAATATCCACTGATTGTTCTTAGATCAAAGGCTTTAATATAGAAGTTATACAACTTAGCCTCTGCAGGACATTCTCATATGTGCATATAAGACAATGATGGATAAGACAATGATGGTTTCCTACCTGTCCACAACTCGTAGAAAGTTTTAGGAACAGATCGTAGGAACCTTATTCAAAATATGCACAGCAGTCCTTAAGGCTTCACCCCACAACTTTATGGAAAGTGATGAATAATTTAACATGGCCTTGACCATTTCTCTAAGCGTATGATCTTTTCTTTCAGCTATATCATTCTGGTAGGCACTACCAGACATGGTATATTGAGGCACAATGTCTTCCACTTTGAGAAAATGTTCTAATGGTCCTTCCCTTTGTCCCATCTCAGTAAACCTACCATAATATTCACCACCTCTATCAGATCTGACTATCTTAATAACTTTATCGGTTTGTTTCTCTATTTTCTTAAATTCTTTAAACATCTGAAAAATATCAGATTTTTCGTAAATCAAGTAGAGATACATATACCAAAAATAGTCATCAATAAAAGTAACAAAATAGTTTTCACCTGTGTAATAGGGGATAAATGGTCCACATACATCAGTATGAACTATCTCTAATATCTCACTACTACGTTTAACACCCTTTTTATATATGTTTGTTTGCTTAGCCTTTATGCAATCAACACATGGGTCATTGTCGGTAAAATCTAGAGATTTCAAGATCCCTTCATTTACGAGTCTATTTATTCTCTTTTTAGAGATATGACCCAACCTTCGATGCCAAAGCATATAGGATTTATCATTTATCATGCTATGTTTATTCTCAACCAATGTGTATTCAAAAGTTAGGGACTCCTGAGTTTGGATCTTCATGTTTAATTTGTACAAATCATCATAAACTAATGCATAATCAATTTCAATAGAATTTTTATTAATGAATAATTTAGAATTTTCAAACTTAAAACAATATCCAAATTTATCTAGTCTTGAAATTGAAATTAAGTTTCTACTATATAATGAAACATAAAAGACATCATGAAGATCCAAATCTATGTCAGTATCTAAGGTGATTATGTAGGTCTCAACACCCTTCACATGCGAACGCATCTTATTTCTCAAATATATACTCTTCTAATGCATTGTTGGTTTTCTTCTGTTTAAAAACGGTTGTAGACAGTTGAAAATATGAACAGTAGCACCAGAGTCAATCCACCAGCTATTTTTAGAAATTTATAATAAATTACATTCATGAGAAACAAATGACAAATTACCTTTATTTTCTAATCATTTCTTGTACTTTATGCAATCTGCCTTCCTGTGTCTCTTCTTCTTGCAAAAAAAATACTTTATGGGAGTTGAATCATGTTACTTGCTCTGAGATGACTTATCTCCTACTGACCTCTTCCTAGCAGTTTTCTTAAATGCATTCTTCTTTGGTTCTACCTTGGAGTCATGAGAAGCCATAGTCCTTCGATGTTGATTGCAAAGAGCTGCTAAGTCTCTACAAGGTTCCAGAGAACTTAGGTCATATAAGCTTAAGTTAAAAAAACTTTGCTTGTAACACACAGGATGCACGTGCAACATGCGTTACAGGGTGCATCCACATGTTGCACACAATGGTTGGGATGTGTGCCCGTTGTGATGAGCATCCCATGCAAAGGGCTACATGGCACACCTGTGCACGTTGCATTGTGCAGGCATGCCATGCCCATGCATGTAAGAACCACGCACGATATGCCACACAGGGGGCATAATGCCCACGAGCATTGCGTGCAAGGCATCCAATGCCTGCCCTGTGAACCCACAGCGTGCCTTTGGATCTTGGGCCACCTCTGCTCCAGGAATCAGATCTGCATGTGGCTGCATCCGACCCAGTCTCCCCTGCTGCATCCTGGTGGGTACCCTTCTGCTGGAGCTTGGGTGTGCCCAGGCCGAACCCAACTAGTTGTGGGGGTGACACTTAACCGATGTTGAGAGGACTATTTTGTAATAACTGGGAGAAAGGCAAGGACCGAATTGCCAAATGGCATAAGGCGAGAACTAATTTGCAAATCACTTATAAGGCGAAGACCATTTTGCGAAAAACCCAATAAATAAATAAAAAGAAGAATTCCCATTTCTTTTATCTGATCTGTTGCCCCCTATTTTTAGGCTCTAAGCCTAGTTTGGAGCATTACAAAAAGAAACCACGATGGCGAATGGGCTATCTGGACCCGTGGCCTATGGAAACCTATTATCTGATTGATTCACAACCTAGACCCAGCGAAACCAGTAGTGTACGAGTTCATTTGGTCCCATCTTCATTGCTTATCGACCATGTGCCTAGCAGAAATCTAACAAGAACTAAACACGTACGAGGGTGATGGGATAGTAGATTATATAAAGTCATTTATACTGTCTATAGATTTTTTGGAGGTAATGGCATCATATATAAGTAGGAAGAAACAATAAAATATTGGAACACCTTTAGATGCAAATACAGGTAGATCTGTCTAGGAGTATAAAAGAGAGAGAGAGAGAGAGAGAGAGAGAGAGAGAGTGTGAACTCAATCCAGAGAGAAGGTTCTGATCCTTCAAAACTTGTTTTTAGATGGAAGAAATTCTAGGAAATTTCCTATCAAAAAAAAGAAAAAGGAACTTGGAGTTTTAACTTTCAAGAATCCCACATTTACGCACAAAAGTAAGCTTTCAAGAATCCTAAGGATTCTGCAGAATTCCAAATGTGGTTGGATCTAGTCCTCACCAAACACAGGATTCTTCAAGATCACAAGGTTCTTAGAATTCATGTTATAGAATCCTGAAACCAAACAAGTCCGTAGAACAACCACACAAAATGAAAAAAAGCAGAAGTCATTAATGAATCGATGGATATTCCTACCATTGCAGATTGATAATTCATAAATGTGAGCTTTCTTTTACAAGCCAACCTGAACCCATTAGGTATGTTTAACCTGTATCTTAAAAATTATTGTACAAAAAATATATATATATACATATATTTACAGTTCATCTTAGATCAACGACATCAAATTTCAATTTTGGGTTCATGTAGACATGAGAACAATGTTCATAGATCGCACTGCCATCTGATGGAGTCATGTGTGAATGGAAACCACGTTGCTGACATTGGCGTATTACCGAAATACCACCTGGATCTGATAGGTGAAAGATACCGTGGGTTCTGATAATAATAACCAGCAATTATACAAGAAAGGAAATTATCAAAGTTGGATTTAATCCATAAACAAGATGGCAGACCAATACAAGAGATTGAAACCAAATGTACTGCTAGAATATAGAACTAAAAAAGATTCCACCAAAGGTTGGTTGCATCTCACCAATCTACATCAGGCACCTGGCACTTAGGGCTGGTAAATGAGCCGAGTTTGGGCTCAGCTCCTAAACCCTTTGCTTCTTTTCTAAAAAAAGTTTTTTTGAGAATTTTGTTCTCTACAGTGCAGGTTGTTTTGATCCAGTGAGAACCCCATAGATGGATTCAGCATGTCCAAAATAGTTGAAATCGGCTTTTGAATCATGTTTTTTAAATAAAAAGAAAACGAAAATGATTCTATGACCAGATAAACTATTGCACATTGTAGACCATTAATTTTTTAAGCCTTCTAAAAAACTACTTATGTGTCATAATCAGATGATCAAAGAGCCGATTCCCATCAAGAAGAACATGTAGATCACATCTGTAAGGTTAGTTTCATGAAAAACATCAAAAAAATAAAAACAATAAAAATAGGCATTTGTACTTACAAATGACTAGCAAATATGGTCATATATATGATATATCTTCTACAATACACTTTAGGCAGAAAATCCAGTTGCCAGTTACAAAGAGGCTTATGAAGCCTCAAATGTGAGAAAATCCAATTCTTAAATATTGGTCAATTATTAGTTTTAGACTTTTAGTCAGTTACACCAAATTCTCCATCAAGGTGACCAATCAGAGCTGCTAGGTTTCTTACACCACATCTAGGTATCATTATTATTAGTCAACAGATATCAGAGTTGCAAGGTTTCTTACACTATCTGGGTATCATTAATAATGGTCAATAGATTATTCAACCTGTTTGTACAAGAACTTGTGGAATGAACTAGCCACTTCCTTCAAAGTGGGACCCACTTACTAACATTTATTTCTTTGTTTTTATCTCTTTGTGATGTGGCTGTCAATGGCTAATCACGTTTATGGCCAATCATGATTGTTAGGTTTCTTACACCACAAATAGAAATCATTAGTATATGGTCAACATATATTTATCTGTTTGTACAAGAAGATTGTAGAAAATTGTCGAATCAACTACCACCTTTAAATATTCATATGTTTGTACGAGAACTTATGGAATGAATTGGCGATCTCCTTCAAAATGGACACACTCATTAACATTTATTTCTTGGTTTTTGTCTATTCGTGATGTGACTAGAAATAGTCAATCAAAGTTATTAGGTTTCTTATACATCTGCGTATCACCAATATTGGTAAACAGATATATGTTTGCACAAGAGTATGGAAGATTATGGAACGAACTGACTACCTCCTTCAAAGTGGGCCTACTCATTCACATTTATTTCTTGATTGCTATTTGCTATGTGTAATAAAAGAGGGGAAAACAATACAAGACAGTGCCTCTTATGTGCTTACAAGAACACGAGCAAAAACACAAAGACCACTTATGGGTCAATACAAGAACACATGCATATAAGCCACTTGAGGGCCAAAAACACAAGTAAAAAATACAGGATTTATTGGGAACCAAAATGCTCGAAAAATTATAAATACAAGGGGTTCAACGCCTTTATATAGGCAATAGAGAACACAAGAGGACACTGGGAGCACCCCCAACAGCTCTAATGGCTAGGGCATTATAAAGAGTATAATGCCCTTAGCCAAAACAAAAAGACAAAAAATAAAAGAAATAATAAAAAGCCAAAAGTGCCCTTAATGGGCGCTACCTATTACATATGTGAAATAACAAAAATAACCCTAATGGGTATTACCTATTACAAGAACAAGAAATATATATACATATTTATATGTATATATACAATCATATTATATATATACACACATTTTAACAAGAAATATGAAAAAATACAAAACAAAGGCCTCTAAGGGCTTACATGATAAAAAACACAAAGTGCACAGATACAAGAGCACCAAGGCACTACATGAGCACTAAGGGCATACACGACATTAAAGAACTAAAAGAACACAAGAATATAAAAAAATATACATCTTATTGAGCATGAATGCTTAAGAAAAGCATTAGATACAAGAGGGGGGGAAAACCCTTTATATAGACAAAAAGGAGAGCACTAGAGCCCTTGGGACCACCCCCAATGGCTCTAAGGCTAAGGACAATAATGCCCTTAGCTCAAACCAAAAAGATAAAAATAAAATATAAAAAAAAGAAAGACTAAAGTGCGCATAATGGGTACAACCTATTACAATGATGTGAAAAGATGAAAAATACCCCTAGAGGGTATTACCTACTACATCATTAAATAATAAATATATATATGAAAATACATATATATACATTTACAACTTAACAGTCAATGGCAGTCAAGTTTTTTTTTATACTGTCTAAGCCAAGGTTGTAAGCATCGTATTGTTACCCATATCAGTTGGGCCCAAAGTAACACTATATTGTATTGTATCGTAAACGTAACATAAATTTTTAATAAAAAAATTCCAAAAAATCAAGAAAATCAGAAAAAATAACAAAAATTCTAAAAAAATCATAACACAAGAAAGAATGATGAATTGTACAAAATACAACCATAAAATCACATTTATGTCTCAATGAGCTACATAAGACATCATCAAACATCAACTAATATAGAATCATAGATAATATTGCATGCATATCTCACAAGAACAATGTCACAAAACCCATACCTCCATATTATATAAACAAAAACAAAATAGCCAAGTTTATGAAATACGATTAAAAAAATGATATGTATCATACCATATCATACGATACACCCGATACAAGTATGATACACACCCGTATCGAGATAGATGTGTGTATCGTATCATTTCCCCCAAAAGTAACGATACTTACAACACTGGTCTAAGTACCTATGATAAGTGATTCGTCATCAAGGTATAAAGAATACCAATGGCCAATTAGGAATGCTAGGTTTCCTCACTCATTGGTTTTTATCTATTTGTGATGTCATTGTCAATGGCCAATTAGGTTTTTTATTGGACCATGTCTAGGTACCTATTATAAGATATTTTTATTGGATCATGTATAGGTACCTATTATAAGAGATCCATCTTTAAGGCAGGAGGAACACCAAAGAACAATCAAAGTTGCTAGATTTATTACAACACATCTAGGTATCATTAATACTAGTCAACATATATTATTTGTTTGTACAATAAGATTGTGAAAGATTTTGGAATGAACTAACTACCTCCTTCAAAATTGATCCACACAATAACATGTATTTCTTGGTTTTTGTGTATTAGTGATGTATCAAAATGGATGTTAAGAATGAGTGAAGAACCGTTGCTCGAATGGTAATTGTTTGATGCCTCATCTCTGTTGCTTCTATCAACAAATGGAACATCTATTAAATGGATGTTAAGAATGCTTTTTTGAATGGTGATTTGAATGAAGAGGTTTACATGGATGCTTCACCTAGAATGGAGACTCCCAAAGGGAAGGTGCTTAGGAAAGCTCTTTATAGCTTAAAACAAGCCCCTAAGGCTTGGTATGATAGGTTTAACTTTGTAATGATAGAAAATGGTTTTTTATCTTGCTTTACTGATACTGCTTTATTTGTTAAGAAATCTAATGCATGGATTGTTATTTTACTTCTATACATGGATGATATGCTTATAACCAGAAGTGATTCTAAAGGGGTTAAAAGCTAAGTCACACGGACTCGACTAAGGAGGCGTCGTACCCGAGTCGACACGCCCCGACACGGGTGCGGCTTCGGACTCGGCCCGGACTCGGTCAACGCCGAGTCGAACTCGGTCAACGATTCAAGGCCGAGTCCGTCCACATTTTGGACTCGGTCAACTTTGACCAAGTCCAAAAATGTCCGTTTTGATTTTTAATTCATCTGCAGCCGAACCCTAAAAGGGGCTTATCGACAGGGGGAGGGGCTTACCCTCTCGATTTTGCCTCTCCCCCTCAGCCCCTGCAGCTTTCTCCTACACCCATATCGGTGATCCAGACTCCGACGACGGTACGCACAGGTGCCAGCCACCATCTCCCCCTCCGTCAACACTCAACAGGTATGTCGACCCTCTTGCACCCTCTGCTCGCAGCGTCCCTCCTTGCACCCTCTGCTCGCAGAAGAGGGGCTCGGCCCCTCTCTGTGCCTCCTATTCACAAAGGAGGGGCTTGGGCCCTCCTCGTTTCGCTTATGTCAAGCAGGCTCCTCCCCCTCCCTCCCCCCCCCCTGCACCCTCTGCTCGTAGAAGAGGGGCTCGGTCCCTCCCTGAGCCTCCGATTCACAGAGGAGGGGCTCCTCGTTTCCCTTTTATCGTAGGGGTAAGAAGTAGGAGTGGGGGAAGGAGGGGGCTCGGCTGACAGGCCGAGCCTTGCCCCGCCGGACAGAAGGGAAACGAGGAGGGGCCGAGCCCCTCCTCGTTTCCCTTGCTGCCTTTGGCTTTTTGGCAAAGGCGAAGCCCCTGCCACTGATAAGGTTCAGCAGGGACTTTTCTTGCCCCTCCTTTTTGCGTCAGATAGGGGGTAGGCCCCTTATCTCGAACCTCGTTTGCAGAGGAGGGTCTGGTTTGAATCTGATTTGCACAGGAGGAACGAACCTGGAGCTCCTATTACTATTATTTTAAAGTATTTATTAACTTTATTTTATTTACTTATTTTCTTTTCAGTTTTCACTTTTCAGATATAATGGTGAGTTCTAGCGGTAGTGTCAATACATTTGGTTCAAGTTTTAACCCTGAATTAGAAGTTTCTCAACCACTTTGGAGGCTTGTGACAAAAGGGGTAAAAGCTAGTAGTGGTGGTGGTGGGAATGTGTAGTTTCATTGTAATCTATGTAAGACTGTTTTCACAGGTTCTTATACGCGTATGAAAGCACATCTTTTGCATATTCGTGGTCAAGGAATTAGGGCATGTTCTGGGGTTGACAAAGACATGTTAAAGCAATTAAAAAAAGAACAAGAGGAAGCTGAAAAGAAAAAATTTGCAGAGATGAGAAGCGATTCGATTAATTTATCTTTTCCTATTGCTAGTGATATACAAGAAGAGCTTTTAAAGAAAAGAAAAATGGAAAGCAATAAAACAATACAAGCGTCATTCAAAAACATGGCAAGAACAGAAATTGATAAAAAAATTGGTAGATTCTTTTACTCAAGCTCAATTCCTTTTAATGTAGCTAGAAGTTTATACTGAAAAGATAATTTGAGTGGTTATGTGCCTCCTAGTTCAGAAAAACTAAGAACAGTCATTCTTGCAGAGAAAAAAAATAGAATTTAAGACTTGTTAGAGACCCAAAAATTTGCATGGAAGCGACATGGAGTGTCGATTGTTTCTGATGGGTGGACTGATATACAAAGGCGACCACTGATAAACTTCATTGCTTACTTAATGGGTCAATCTTTTTGAAGACTGTTGATGCATCTGGAGAGTATAAAGATGCTGAATGTTTAAAGATATTATTTGTCGAAGTGATAAAAGAAGTGGGTGAAAAAAGTGTGGTGCAAATTATTACTGACAATGCTCCAGTTTGCAGTCGTGAAGGAATGAATTTGGCAAGTGAAGATACATATTCACATATTTTTTTGACTCCTTGTGCATCACACAATTTAAATTTGGCACTTAAGAGTATATGCCATCCATCAAAAGATGATACACATGCACGTGAAATGTGTTTATGGATTGAGAAAATAGAGCATGATGTTCGAAATATTAAAAATTTTGTTGTAAACCATCATCATGTTTTTTCTATATTTAATAGGCATTCTGATCTCAAGTTACTGAAAGTTATTGAAACTCGTTTTGCTTCTCTTATTGTTATGATGAAAAGAATTAAGCAACTCAAGAATGCATTGATGATGATGGTGGCTGATCAAGATTGGGATTTTTATTGTACTGAAGATGATGTCAAGGCTCAAGCTATCAAAAAAATACATCTGTGATGATTTTTGGTGGGATAAAATTACATATTTTGCTGAATTTATAGAGCCTATTTGAGAAATGTTGAGAGAAGTTGACAGAGATGTACTCATGCTTCATAGAATTTATGAAATGTGGGACAATATGATTGAAAAAGTTTAAAGTATCATTTTTAAATATGAGAAGAAAGATATTGCACTTGATGATTCAGAATTTTACAATCATGTACATTCAGTTTTAGTGAGAAGATGGGATAAAAGCAATACACATTTGCATTGCATGGCATACTCTCTTAATCCAAAATACTATGCAAAAAAATGGTTGACAGCAGGTGTTGGTCGTGCTTCTCCAAATGAAGATCCTCAGATATCAAGAAATAGAATGATATGTTTGGGAAGACTTTTTAATGATTCTCACATGTTTAAGGATGTAAATAGTGATTTTGGCAAGTTTTCTACTGGGAGATTTGATTCTTTAGCAGCACTCGTGGCAAGGGACGAGGAAGATTCCCTTAATTGGTGGGCAACATATGAATCAGAGACACCAAATCTGCAACATCTTGCAATAAAGTTGTTATCCCAACTTGCTACATCATCTTGTTGTGAAAGAAACTAGGGTACATATGCCCAAATTCACAACATTAAAAGAAACAAACTCACTAGTAAAAGAGCAGAGGATTTGGTTTATGTTCACTCAAATCTAAGATTAATTTCTCGCCACACCAAAAAAGTGTATAGGTACTTTTTTTCTTTGTATTCAAAGTTTGTATTTAAATATTTGTATTCAAAGTTTTAAGTTAGATACTAATATAGTCATTTTTTTTATGCAGTTGTGAACCATCCAAGAATTGGAATGTAAATCCAGAAGATTTTGACTTGGAGGAAGAACATAATTTGCATACTCTCAACATGGACTATACTCTCAACATGGACTACCTCAATCATGTTCTTGAAAGAATCTGAATAGGGCTTCAAGATGAAAGAATCTGAATAGGGCTTCAAGATAGTGCGCCTTCAAGCTTTGGAGAATAGCCTTCAATCTGAAAATACAAAATAAAGAGAAGAGAGGAGAGGGGGAGAAGAGGAGGATGCCAAATGGAAAGTAGGGCACGTTAAAAGTATCGTGACCCTCTCTTAATAAGATATATATAGGATCTAACACTACTGAACAAAATACATGAAAAATATACAGGATTACAAGTATGCCACCGCCCAAGCATGGGGAAAGCATACGCTCGGATATGGATCCAATATCGGATCCATATCCGATACAAATACAATTCTAACATCCCCCCTCAAGTTGTGCATGAGTTTTCATCATGCCCAACTTGTTCTTCAAATGCCAAAACTGTGATCCAGTGAGTCCTTTGGTGAAAAGATCAGCAACTTGTTCAGAAGTATGTATATATGCAGGGGAGATTTCCTCATCTTCTATTTTCTGACGAATGAAATGTTGATCAATCTCAATGTGCTTGGTACGACTGTGAAGTATGGGATTGAATGAAATTTTAATGGCACTTTGATTGTCAACCAGCATGGAAGATTGAGCAATAGGAAGAGATAATTCCCCAAGGAGGTGACGAAGCCAAGTAGCATCGGCAGTGCCAGCAGCCATGGCCCTATATTCAGCTTCTGTGTTGGATTTTGCAATGGCACGTTGTCTGCGACTACTCCAACAGACAAGATTAGAATTGAGAAAGACACAATAGCCAGAAACAGATCGGCGTTCATCAAGATTGCTTCCCCAATCAGCATCAGTGTAAGTAGAGATAATATGACCATCCACAGTAGGAGACATGCGTTTATAAGTAAGTCCATCGCCAATAGTCCCCTTGAGATAACGTAAGATACGCTTGACAGCTTCCATATGAGTGTCTGTGGGAGCATGCATAAACTGGGAAACTTGATTGACAGCATATACAATGTCGGGCCGAGTGAATGTCAAATATTGAAGTTTCCCAACAATACTGCGGTAAAGGGTTGGAACAGGATATGCAGGACTGCCATCTGAAACGTTCAACTTTGCATGCAAAACGCTGGGCGTGTTAATGGGCTTACAATCAGACATACCAGAGGATGTGAGAATATCAAGGGCATACTTGTGTTGAGAAAGAGTGAGGGAATCCTCAGTCCTGTCTAATTCAACACCCAAAAAATATCTGAGGTCCCCGAGATCTTTCATTTTGAAGTGTTGTTCTAACACTTCTTTGATTTGGACGATATGAGAGGAAGTATTTCCCGTGAGAACAATGTCATCCACATATATCAATAACCAAGTAGTGATCCCTCCTTTGTGATAGATAAAAAGAGAATGATCAAGAGCACTCTTCTGAAAACCAGCTTCTTGAATGTGAAGGGAGAAGCTTTCAAACCATGAACGAGAAGCCTGTTTTAACCCATATAATGACTTGTGCAACTTGCATACCCATAGATTAGAATCATTAGTAGCATATCCTGGTGGTTGTTCCATGTAGACGTCCTCTTTGAGGAAACCATGAAGAAAAGCATTTTTGACATCAAGTTGATGTAATGACCATCCAAAAGTAACAGCAAGAGAGAGAATAACTCGAATGGTACTCATCTTAACAACAGGGCTGAAAGTCTCATCATAATCTTCCCCATGTTGTTGAGTGAAACCTCTAGCCACAAGACGAGCTTTATACCTATCAATACTGTCATCTGGTTTATATTTGATTTTATAAACCCATTTAGACCCAACAACATTCTTATCCCTTGGCCGTGGAACGACTTCCCATGTTTGACATTCATTCAAGGCTTCCATTTCTTCATTCATGGCTTCAATCCAACGGGAATTTTGAGAGGCCTGAGAATAACACTTTGGTTCAGTCTGTTTATGCAAACTGGTCATAAAAAGCTGAAAATCCAAAGTGAAAGTGTTATAGCTTATCCATCTATCCACGGGATGTCTCGCTCGAGTGGACCTTCGTGGATGAGAAGGAACAATGACAGAATCAGTAGTAGAGGCAGGAGTGCGACGAGAATAAACCAAGCCAGAAAATCTGTCTAAAGGAGGATCAGCCATCTGAGTATCAGACATGTCTGCTTCAATGTGAGTACTATCCATCTGGGCATCAGACATTTCTGCTTCAATGTGAGTACTGTCAGAAGGGGCTGGAAAAGTGGTCGGTTGAATCCCATCGCCTAAGATATTAGCACATAACCATGGATCATATAGTCTGGACGCTGAATCATGAATAGCCTTGGAAGAAGTGTGAAACTGCAATCTGAGTTCATCAAAAACATGTCTTGAAATATGTATACGGCCTGTTAAGGGATTATAGCACCTATAGCCTCGATAATGGTCTGCATAGCCCACAAACTGACACATTATAGCCCGAGCCTGAAGTTTGTTCCGGAGGCTGGAATCAACATGAACATAGCAAATGCATCCAAAAACCCGAAGCTCATCATACTTAGGATGCTCATGATTCAAAAGAAAGAAAGGAGATTTCCCTGCGAGAAGAGCTAAAGGCAATCGATTTATAACATAAACGGTTGTGTGAAATGCCTCAGTCCATAGAGTCATAGGGAGATCAGTGTCATGGAGCATGCTTAAGGCAGTCTCTACAATGTGTCGGTGCTTGCGTTCTGCAATGCCATTTTGCTGTGGTGTATGTGGGCAAGATATCTGTCTAGTGATGCCATGATTTAGCAAGTATTCAGTAAATTCAGATGATAAATATTCACCACCACCATCACATTGAAAATGCACTATGTTGGATGAAAATTTATTTTGGATGAGGGCATGAAATTGGCTAAACAAACGGAACACTTCAGATTTGTGTTTTATGAAGTGTATCCATGTATAGCGAGAAAAAGAATCAACAAAAATGACATAGTATCTACTGCCGGAAGGAGATGAGACAGGAGCTGGTCCCCAAACATCAGAGTAAATCGTTTCAAACAATTTAGAAGCTCTTTTATTGATGGAATTAAAAGGAAGGGCATGACTCTTACAAAGTTGACAGCTTGAGCACATGCCTGACTCACTAACAGGTCTCAGACTGGATTTGTGCAACAATCCATTATTAACAAGGCTAGAAATAAAAGAATGACTACAATGGCCTAATCGATTATGCCAAATGGACGGCATATCAATTTGAGTCAAATTGACTTCATTCGGACTGATAGGAAAAGAAACAGATGAACTGGACTTGGACACTGGAGGAGCTTCTTTGAGGACGTACATGTTGCCTTCACGAATTCCTTCAGCGAATATCGTCTTGGTGAGAGGATCCTTGACAAAAACAGAGGAAGGAGTGAATTCAACTGATGTGGAAGAGTCATCAATGAGTTTAGATACTGAAATAATGTTTTTCTTGACATTAGGGACGACTAAAACATTGTGTAAAGGAAGATAAGTATGCGGCAAAGAAACATATGCATTACCAATGTGAGTAATTTTGTGGTGAGTGCCATCACCTGTAACTACAGAACCTTTTGCTAAATATGGAGATGCACTAGAGAGTTTACCTGCATCATCAGTCACATGGGCGGCAGCACCAGAATCCACATACCAGACACCATCATCATTTTGCTTGAGATTCAGATTAGAAATAGCTGTCATTAAGAGTTGTTGTGCATCGGGCGTGAATGAGGAGGAAGACGCTCTAGAAATGATAGAGGGGGTTGGCCTGTGATCACGTCGACCTCCCTTAGCTTTGTTCTGAGGATTGTGCCAACATTCAGATTTAACATGTCCTCTCTTGTTGCAATAGAAACATGTAGGGATACGCTTTGGCATGTTAACAAGAGTGCTGCCCTGAGGAGTAGGAAGAATACCCTTTCCTTGTCCGGATGTATGAGCCCAAGTATGTGCACGCTGTCCTGACACACCATGTGTAGAAGTAACTAAAATACTGGGCGAAGTAGAAATGGAAGCATCATGCCTGTGAACTCTACTAGCCTCATGCTGGATCAATTTTGCCTTTAAGTCTTCAAAAGAGGGTAAGACAGGGAGAACCTCCAGAGCAGTGCAAAATATATCAAACTCTGACCCTAGACCACTAAGAGCCTGTTGAACTTTATCCTTGTCTGAAATAGGATGGCCAATAACAGCAAGTTGATCGCTTACATTTTTAATCTCATAGAGATACTCAAGTACAGATCTGGAGCCTCTATTTATGCTTTGAAATTGACGCTTCAATTGAAGATATCTAGCTTCTGAAACTTGAGAGTATGTATTTGCAAGCGTATTCCATAGTTGAAAAGCTGAGATATCATCATCTATACCTGCAAGCACTTCTTCAGAGGGGGTAGAAGTAATATAAGCAACTAAAGCCTGATCATGTGCCATCCATACGGCATATGCTGGATTAGGGATATTATCTGTAGCAGTCACCGAACTAGTAGCATCCTTTGTTTCACCCAAAATCAATTCAGGCGGGGCTGGAGTAGAGCCATCAATATGACCATATAGACAATGGCTCTTAATGAAAGGGACTATCTGACGTTTCCACGTCAAATAGTTGGAATGGGTTAACTTTTGGGAGATGAGTTGGGAGAGAAAACTCGAAGAGAGGGTGGACATGATTATGCTGATATAATATTTGTGTTTCCAAAGGTACTCGGCTGAAGAATCAGGCACTCGGCTGAAGAATGAAGATCAAACTCAGCAGATCGTGGCCTGGTTGACAGGCGTGATGAAGAAGGCAGACGTAACTCAGCAGTTCGTCGATCGTGGCTGGAGAAGACTCGCTCGTGGCTGGAGAAACAGGCGTCGATCGTGGGTTGCTCTGATACCATGAAAGAATCTGAATAGGGCTTCAAGATGAAAGAATCTGAATAGGGCTTCAAGATAGTGCGCCTTCAAGCTTTGGAGAATAGCCTTCAATCTGAAAATACAAAATAAAGAGAAGAGAGGAGAGGGGGAGAAGAGGAGGATGCCAAATGGAAAGTAGGGCACGTTAAAAGTATCGTGACCCTCTCTTAATAAGATATATATAGGATCTAACACTACTGAACAAAATACATGAAAAATATACAGGATTACAAGTATGCCACCGCCCAAGCATGGGGAAAGCATACGCTCGGATATGGATCCAATATCGGATCCATATCCGATACAAATACAATTCTAACAGTTCTTCCCTCTAATTCAAACGATGAGGCAGATTTATGATAAGTTTTGTTGTTTATCACACTTACAAGCTTCTTTATGTGTTATATTTTGGTAAGTTTGTGTTGTTAAGAATTGTATTTTTGCTTTAAAATTTACAATCTTTATGTGTTAATTTATTGTTATATATATAATTATATATATTTAAGATATATATATTTAAAATATATATATTTTTAATATATATAGTCGAGTCCACATGTCCAAATTTTTTGGAATTACGCCGCACCCGTGTCGCACCCGCACCCATGTAACATAGGTTAAAAGCATAAAATCAATTTTAAAGGATAAGTTTGAAATGTCTGACTTGGATTTTCTAACTTATTTTTTGGGTATTGAAGTAGCTTACTCTCATAGAGAGTATTTTTTGTCTCAAACTAAGCGTGCGTCTGAGATTATTGAGAGGTCAGGTATTACTGATGATAAGGTTTGTGAAACTCCTGCTATAGTAGGAGCTAAAATGAAGATTGATGATGGTGTTCTTCTCTCTGATCTTACTCCCTACAAACAGGTTGTAGGATCATTGATGTATTTAAGTATTACAAGACCAGATATCTCACATGCAGTTCATACGGCAAGCAGTTTCAGCATGCACCAACCTCCATTCACATGAGTGTTATCTTACGAGTCGTAAGATACATAAAGGCACTTTAAATAAGGGAGTTTTCTTGTCATCTTCCTCTGATTTAAAATTAATTGCATATACTGACTCTGATTGGGGAGGTGACCCAAATAACCGTCACTGCACCACTGATTTTTGTGTGTTCTTAGGAGATTTGCTAATTTCGCGAAATGTAAGAAGCAACAAAAGGTGTCCCTATCATCAACTGAAGTCGAATATCGTGTCATGGCAACTACTACTATGGAAATTGTATGTATCCATCAGTTGCTAAAAGATATGAGGATCACAATAGAAGGGCCCACCAAGCTATGTTGTGACAACAAAAATGCGATTTATATTGCTAAGAATCACACTTTTCATGAGCAGACCAAACATATAAAAATGGATTGTCATTATGTTCATGAGGCGTATCTCAAAGGAGTCATTGACCTCCATATGTCACATCAGAATATCAGTTGGTGGATTTCTTCACTAAACCTTTGTGTGCTCCACGCTTTAACTTCCTTCTTAGCAAACTTTCGGTCATCCTGCCCTAAGTTTGAGGGGGGGTGATAAATTATGTAATCAAATCATGTAATGTTATATATATTTTATATATATATAAGGTAATACATATACATATATTAATATATATGTATATGTATCTACTTATTATATATATATAATATTTTTATTAATTAGCCATAGGGGTAGTTTAGTCTTTTTTCATTTTTGGACAATATCTTTGGTGGAGAATACCATAATTTTCAAGGTAGTTTTTAAAATCATTTGAAAGGTATTCTCCACCTGAGTCAGTTCTAAAAATTTTGAGATTTCCATTAAACTAATTCTTAATCATCATATGATATATTTTAAAAGTAGAAAAAACTTCATATTTGTGTTTAAAAAAATAAATCCAACAATATCTCGTATAATCGTCAACAAAAATAACATAATAAGTGAATCCACCTTTTGATAAAACTAGTGTCGGACCCCACACATCAGAATGGACAATTTCAAACGGTCTAGTTGTAAACATAGATCTTTGAAAGAAAGGTAATTTTTTCATTTTCCCAAGTATACAATCATTACAAGTGAAATCACTTTTGCATAAACTTTTGAAAAAAGGCAAATGAGAAATTTTTATAATATTTGGATGTCCAAGTCTTTTGTGCCATACATTAATATTTTTTTGGACAACATTACAAAAAGGATTCTTTGGAACTTGAAGGGAATCGACATAGTAAAGATCACCCTTCCTAGAGCCTTCCCCAATCAATCTCCCGGACTGGCGATCCTGTATCCAACATTTGTTAGATGAGAATTTTATATCACACCCATGATCCGAGAGTTGAGAAACGGAAAGTAAATTTAAGTTTAATTTGGGTATAAATCTAATTTTTGGAATAAAGAATCCTTGTTTTTCAAAGTTACTCATTCTTTTTACTTCAAGAGACGTTCCATCCGCGGTTGAAACAAAGGATAGAAGGGGATTTTTTGTATACTCGAAAAAAGAATTAAAACTTGGAGTCATATGAAAGGAAGCACCCGAATCCAAAAGCCAAAAAATCTTACCGGGAGGAGAGGAGGTTGACATGGCCGCACCGGAAGTGACCCCTTTTAGAAGGGGTTGAAGAGCATCTACGGTTTGTAGGAGAGAGAGGGCTTCATTTGAAGATGATGGGCCCTCTTGAAATGTAGTGGCCATGGCAAGAAGCTTTTTTAACTTTGGACACGTGGGTTTGATGTGCCCTGGTTCCTTACAAAAGTAGCAACTAAGCTTGCTATAATCCCTCCTTCCTCCTTGTCCACTTGGATTTTGGTTTTTGAAATGAGGAGGCTTGTATGTCTTTAAGTTGTTTCCCGATCTTGAAACGGCATTTACACCTTCATTATCTTCATTATTTGAAGGTGTGGCTAATACACTTGGGGTATTCTTGCTTATATACATTTGAGTTTCTTCCCCACTTAACTTAGTTAATACATCTTCAAGAGGGGGAGAAGAAAAAGCGGATAAAAGAGAAGATCGGATTTGTTCGAATTCAGGCCTAAGCCCATTCAAAAAATTAAAAAAACTATCTTCTTTCAATTGTTAGTGACGAAGCTCTATGGCTTCACCACTCCATTTGGGTTCGAGCATAGCAAGCTCATACCAAATAAAAGAGAGCTCGGCAAAGTACTCTCTAATAGACATTTCTCCTTGTTGAAGCGTTAGCGCCCTCTTTTGGAGATAGTATTTTATGGGATAAATCCCTAGAAGTATACATCTTCTCAAGATAACCCCATGCTTGAGAAGTCTTCTTGAACTTTATGATATTTGCATTGATTCTCGTTTCTACAGATGAAAATATCCAAGAGAGGATTTTAAAATTCCTCATTTCCCATTCTTCATGCTTTTTCGTATATTCTTCAAGGGCCTTGGTTCTTTCATCTCCTTCAAGAATTTTTATCTCTCCTCCTTTTATATAAGTTATCTTGGGTTCCGGTTCGAAAATCGAGCCTTAGACATAGCTCCAAAGCCCTTTTCCTTTGATGTGAGCTTCCATGTTACCGGCCCAAACATGATAGTTGGACCCATTGAGTTTGAACTCATGAGAGAAATGGGAGTCTTTTTCACCCATTAGAGAGGAGAGATTATGAAAAACAATACGTACCTTGAAGGCTTTTCAACTCTTTCTTGACAAAAGATGCTTCTAAAATATTGCCCGAAGGAGATGATCCACTCCAAACTCCAATAGCTTGAAGGCATGTTTTTCGAGGCACTTCAAAAGAGAAGAAACGCACGATCCTCCTCCTTCAAACGAGGCTCTGATACCATATGAAAGTATCTCCAACAAGATACTACGAACAATATTACAATATTCTTGAAAATAAATGCGTATACAAACGCCCAACAAGAACACTTGAAACACTTGTGCACACAATGCACAACACAAACTCACAAATGCACAAATACGGACCCAAAAGTCATAAGTTCCACTAACACAAGCTTGGGCTATAATCCCAAAGCCTTAGAAAATACAATGGAGGAGAGCCCTTTATATAGGGCTTGAAGTGACCCTTCAGGGGCTCCCACATAGTTGTTGGAGCCCCTCCAACGGTCACAAATGTGACGGTTGGAGGGGTCCAACGACTAGTGGTGGCCCCCCCAAGGTACAAAGTACATTGATTACAAAAAAGAAAAAAGAGAAAAAATAAAAAGGAAAAAAATACAATACATATTCAAGAAATGAATATGCGCAAAAATGAAAAAAAAAATGATCTATCCAGATGACCAAAGAGATCTTGGCTCCTGGTAAAAAGAACTATATGTCTCTTCCAAGTCAGGAAATTAGAATTATTTAATTTTTCAGAAACGAGTTGGCTAAGAAAGTTTGGTGACAAACCAGACTGGGTTGAAGAAGAATCCATGATTATAAGACACGTGAATATAAGGTAGAAAATACTCTTAAGAGGAGATCAATGAAATGACTAATAGAAAATACTCTAAGAGGAGATCAATGAAATGACTAATCAAACTGCAAGATAACATGACTGTCTAAGTTCAGTCCAGAAGAGAACTGATTATAACAGAATTCGGATCTGCTGCCTTTTTTTTTACAGATATCAGATCACGTAAATGTTCAAAATATCAATCCGATATTAATGAATCAAGCCACCTGATCGTGTCGTGTTTGATTAGTGTGAACCAAGATCACGATGAATCGTGATTTCAGATGAATCAGCGATAAGTTTTGAGATGAGGTGACACAGAAACAGATTCTAAAAGAGGAGAATCACGAGTTTTGATTGGGATATAGTATCGATCACGAGTTTTGATTCTAAAAAGGAGAATCACAAGGAACAGATGGGTTATGATTAGGGTTTCAAAGAGGAAACAGAATTTATGAGCTTCAAGATAGGTCACGAATAGGGTTTCAAACAGGCCTTTAAAAGGGGAAACACGTGTTTCAGATGAAAACACGATAACAGTTTTAAGAAGGGATAGAGACAAGAAAAAGGGATCGTCCTTTTTGGAAGAAACATGACAGTATAGGTTGCGAAAGAGAGAAAAAATCAAACAGAGAGGGAGAGAAGAATATTTTCCTGACCGAAAACAGATTTTCTCTATGGTCGTACCTTTTTGGGAGCAATACCGAGCCCTAGATCCAACCTTGCTCTGATACCATGTTAGAAGTTGTGTTTGCACCAAACCTGATCTTCAACAGATAAAAGAAAGAGAAGAAGAAAGGTAGAAGAAGAAGAAAACTTAGAGTCGTGGGGGCTGCACAGGTTCACGATTATTCTTAACTTAATCGTGACCTGGTTTAATGTATTTAAGCATTAGGTTACAAGGCAATACATTTATGGACATGATTGTCCTATAACAAAATACAATATTACATCTGTACCTCAGTAAAGACGTCAACGCGCAATCCCAGTTTGGGTCTGGGTCAGACCCAAACTGGGTCCAGCACTACAAGACACTTAATAATTAGCATGTATGAAAAAAATCATAATTTATTGTGTTAATTTGATGTGCAAACAACAAAGAGTAGCCCAGAGAGACAAAGAGAGAGAGGGAGGGAGGGAGGGAGAGTCAAAGACTAGTTTAAAAATGAAGTACCTGGAGGTATCAGTTTTGGTTTTTCATATTTCACGAAATTTTAAAAATGACTAGTTTACCCTTTAAAAAACAGAGTTTCTTTTGTTTTTTGGGTAGAAAAAATTTAGTAAAGGCTAAAACTGTCTAAGGCCCCCCCAAAAAAGGAAACTAGCTTCCCACTGGGAAGCGTGATTGATCCTAAGATAATGCTTTGTTTTCAAATATTTTGTATCCTTGTGATACTAAAAAGCTAGACATTGGTGTTGGCTACTGAAATCTTCCAATAATGCAACAAATCATATGAAAAATGAAGTACCTGGAGGTATCAGTGGGTGCCATGACAATAGCAATCGCCTCAGGTAGCATGATCTGTTAGGAGACAAATAACTTATTGTTTCAAAATTGACTTGTAATTAAGTTATAACCAGTCTAGACAGAGAATACCAAAAAATAGCAGTGACAGCCTAGTAAGAGCATGCATTTATGAAAAATGCATTAGATCTAACACTAAATGATTCATGAATGATAGCAGAAAATCTCAAAAGCAAAAAACTCAAAGATGTTTCTACACACACACAGGCACTTGGTGAAATAGTAAGCTAAAATGGAAGACTTGAATCCATTAGTTTGTAGTGTTCTAGAATTACCTGGTAAGAATAATGAGTATGAACATCAACCGAGGACATGAAACAAGACTGAGATGGATGTGTCTGAAAATCAGAACAGGAGCAAAATCAGAAAAGAGCAAATATGATACACAAGTTCATTAGAGAAGATTAGCCTGAAAAGTAGACATGAAATTTCAGCATAAAATTAGTAAATATGAAAATCATATTACATTGATGTATGTTAGGAAAAACTTTACTTGAGAAGACGCCTTAAAATTGAATAAATTTCTAGTGCACTTTGTTTTACACATGGGATTTGTCATTTGAATTTGACGCAATTCTGGTCATGTAGAACTGTTTTTTATGCATATAACCTTGTAGAAACTAAAGAATTAGGTCTAGATGCTTGGATGACTCTTTTCATGAGAAGCAACTGGTGACGTGTTGGTGATTGTCTTTCTGCTTATGTTGGTGCAGGTGCATATGTTAGCAACTTGGTGGTAGTAGCAGCGACAGTAAGGGTTAAGCATGAAGGATTTGACCAATGCCATCTACCTCTGTGAAGGGCTGGATCAGTTTGGATCCAAGCAAGAGTGAGATCCCATCAGATCAAATCAGTGCTGAACAGGAATACAGATCATATTCCTATCAATCAATCCTGGATCTAACTTGGACTGAAGACATGCTTATTTGGTTTTGCCAAAGCATTATAAGTTTAAAGTTGTAAATATATAAAGGCAAGATCCAAAATAAACACGGCATATCCAATCCTAGACATCTGACATATTTCAAATCAAAAGATTCAGATTGGCCTCGACCCAAGGCAATTGTAACACATAGGCCATAACAGCGACTGTCATGGCATGATGGCGGTACGTTGGAAAGGCATGGTGACCACAGCAACAATGACACAATGGAGGGGTTGATGGCTAGGAACATGCTGATGTTAGAGGAGAATACAAGAATGATATTGGTGGTGGTTATCGAGAGGACGGAAACGGGCATGAATTAGTGGAGGCAAATGATACATATAAATTTGTTGGTACTGGTATTAGTGGTCATATTATCAACAAATATCGTTAATTTAGGATGGTATTCTTAAAATATATGTATGTATGTATATATACGTATGCATATAGACATATATTCATATATACTTATTTTTGTCTTGTAATAGTTAAATGTTCTATAGGGGCATTTCTGTCTTTTCACATGTATATAAATACTGTTTATTAAGACAGTATTTATTTTATTTTATTTTTTCCCTTTTTTAATTTTATTTCATGTAATTAAGGGAGACCAATGGGGGCTCTATGGAGCTCCCAACGATTCTTTGAGAGCTCCCAAGGGTCTCCCTTCTTGAATTTTGTTGTGTATAAATAAGGGTCTTCAGCCCTTATTATTCTTATGCTTTTCCAAGCATATATTCAATAAAGAATATATTTTTTAGTTGTTGCCCTTTGTTGGCTCTTTGTATTGTCTCATAGTGGACTTGTATTCTTTTGTGCTTGTTGTGCCTCTGTGCCCTTGTCCACTATTGGACTTGTTAGAATTTGTATTTCCAGCCACGTCAACCTTCAGCAGAGAAAGAGATAGAGAAAGACAAGAGGTTGCTGCACAGAAAAGGTCATAATCGTGACCTAGAAAGGCTTTGTTTATATACAGTGTTTTACAAAATACTATGAACGATAACGTCCTTGATTATAAATACAAAATACAAATATGTGCACATGTGCAAATTAGAAATTTGGACCAGACGTAAATCTGAAAGCATATCAAGTCTTCTTTAACAGCCTCCCTCAAGTTGTGCATGATCTCGAATCATAGACAACTTGCTTTTTAAGAACCAAAAATTATATTTTGTCAGCCCCTTTGTAAACATATCAGCCACTTGATCTTCAGTGCGAACATAGTATAGCTCAATTTCTTTCTCTTCAACCTTTTTGCCTGACAAAATGTTGATCTATCTGGATATGTTTAGTGCGACTATGATGAATGGGATTAAAAGAACGCACTTTGATTGTCACACAATAATAATGATCTTGAGATAGATTCTCCCAATTCTGTTAGCAAGTGTCTAACCCACGTAGCTTCTATTGTGGTCGCTGCCATGGAACGATATTCAGCCTCAGTATTAGATCTGGCAACAACCTTCTGTTTTCCAAGGCACAATGTTGCTGCCAAGAAATATACAATAGCATGAAACTGACATTCTCTCATTTGTATCTCCAGTCCGGTCCGCATCTGTATAGATAAAAATTTTATGAGCCTCATTATCTATAAGATTCTTCTTGTAAACAAGTTCATCTCCTACCGTACCCTTTAAGTATCTCAATATCCGCTTAACTGCGTCCATGTGCCCAGTTTGAGGTTCATGCATAAATTGAGACACTTGATTTACAGAATAGACAATGTGAGGTCTAGTGAAGGTAAGATACTGGAGCATTCTGACTATACTTCGGTATCTGGTGGGATCATCATATAAGTCTCCATTATGGGAACTCAACTTCTGTTGTAAAACGCTCAGAGTAGCTAAAGGCTTGCAATCTTTCATTCCCGCTCTACTTAACAAGTCAAGAGTATATTTATGTTGTGTTAGGGTCAACACATTATTTTTCCTGTCAACTTTTATTTCAAGGAAGTACCTCAGTTCTCTAAGGTCCTTCATTTTAAAATTCTGACTTGAGAATTCCTTGACTTCCTGGATATGACTCCAAGAGTTGCCCGTGATAATTATGTCATCTACATAAATCAATAAGAATGTGATTGTAAGCTCGTTCCTGAAGATAAAGAGTGAGTGATCAAGAGTGCATCTGCGAAAACCAAGATTTTGAACTTTGAGAGAAAAACTATCAAACCAGGACCATGATGCTTGTTTTAAACCATAAAGAGCTCTCTTCAATTTGCAGACATATGCCTTAGGATCTCCTTCCCCATATCCACGTGGTTGTTCCATATAAACTTCTTCTTTAAGGGCCCCATGAAGGAAAGCATTCTTCACATCCATCTGGCTCAATGTCCATTTGTGATGGACAGCTAGAGATAATATGATATGAATTGTCCCCATCTTGACCACAGGACTAAAAGTCTCATCATAATCCTGGCCATATTCTTGAGTGAAACCACATGCAACAAGTCTTGCTTTGTGTCGTTTAATGCTCCCATCAGGTTTATACTTGATCTTATAAACCCACTTAGACCCTACGATATTTCTATCATTGGATCTGGGAACAACTTCCCATGTTTGACATTCATGTAACACTTCTATTTCTTCATTCATTGCCTCTATCCACTTGTGTGACTTGACTGCCTGATAGAAGGAAGTAAGTTCATCTTGCTTTTCAATCTGTGACAGAAATAACTGAAAATTCAAAGTGAAATTATCATAACTAACCCATCTCTGAATTGGGTGTCAAATTCTTTCAGATCTCCTGACAAAAATGATTTTCAGGTTCATCAACAATCACATCAGTAATGGTGGGAATATTTTTTGCTCCTCTTCTCGTATAGACTGGTCCTGAAAACTTCTCAATCTCTTCGGGCGGCAAATTGTCAATCTCAATTTGAGTTGTGCAAGAGGTTTCATTTGGTACAAGAATAGGCATGGGAGCAACACTGCAATGAGATGAACACTCTCCATTGATGTTAGCAAACAACTCGACATTCAACCATGGATAATAAACTTCAACACTATGACTCGTATTATATAAAGAATGCCCATCTTCAAAATTCTGCTCATCAAAAACCATATTTCTGGAGATCTTAACACACTTGGAGAGAGGCTCGTAGCAACGATAACCCTTATAATCATCCGCATATCCCACAAATCTGCACTTAGAAGTTTTATCCTGAAACTTATTTCTTAATGATTTGTCAATATGCACATAACAAACACAGCCAAAAACTCATAAATTATCATAATCTGGGTGTTGTCCAAAAAGAGTATAATAAGGTGACTTATTGGCTAAAATGACCATCGGCAAACGATTTATAACATAAACCGCAGAGTGAAAAGCTTATGTCCATAACTCAATAGGAATATGACTGTCATGCAACATGTTCATCGCACTCTCAATAATGTGGCAGTGTTTCCGTTGAGCCGCACCATTCTGTTGCGGTGTGCGAGCAAGAAACTCTGCGACTTATACCATTGTTTCGAAGAAAAGCAATAAAGTCATTTGAAGTGTACTCACCTCCCCCATCATACTGAAAATTCATAATATTTGACGAAAAAGGCATGAAATGTTCTGAACAATTGAGGACCTTCAGATTTATGTTTCAAGAAGTATATCCAAGTATAACGAGAATAACTATCAATGAAAATAACAAAGTATCGACTTCCCGAAAGAGAACAAGTAGGTGCAGGACCCCATACATCAGAGTAGATAATCTTCAAAGGTCTTGAAGCTCTTTTATTAATTGAATTGAAAGGAAGAACATGATTTTTGCACAATTGACAACTTGTACATTGCTCATTAACAAAAGTAGGACTCAAACTAGAAGAGGAGATAAGATTATCTCTTACAAGCTTTTCAACAAAAGAGGAACTACAGTGACCAAGTCGACTATGCCAAATATTTGACTTATTACATTTAGACAGACTAAGAAGACATTTAGAAGAGAATTCAGCGGACTCCAACGAAGGCTTCAAGACGACAGGAGCAGAAACACGAACAAAAGGATCTACTTTGAAGATATACATATTTTCTCGTCGCTCCCCTTTAACGAACGTATTCCTCGTTTGAAGGTCCTTGACATACACAAAAGAGGGAGTAAATTCGACAGAAGAATGTGTAGCATCAACAAGTTTGGAGACATAAATAATGTTCTTTTTTATATTAGGAGCAAGTAGAACATTGGGCAGTTTTATGGATGAATTTAAGAAGGGTATTATGGCATTCCCAGTGTGAGAAATGGAATGATGAGTTCCATCTCCAGTGACAATATTGTCGTTATCGAAATAAGGAGATAAGTTCAAGAGTTTACCTGCATCTCCCGTGACATGGGTGGCTGCCTCAGAGTCTATATACCATACTCCCTGGTCATTTTGTGCTATTGTCATCTTTGAAAGAGCTGCCAATAAAAGTTGATGCACATCTCCACTAGATTTACTCCTATCAATCTGCCTTTTTAACTGAATAATAGAATTCTTGCCTTTATTCTGAGGGTTGAACCAACAATCAGCTTTAATGTGCCCCCTTTTATTACAGAGGAAGCATGTGAGAATATTTCTTGGATTTCCTGCATGAGCATTAGGAGGCATGTTTAGGGTAGGAAGCAACTCACATCCCCCTTGTCCACTGTATCGTCCTCGAGCTCTACTTCCGCGATGATTATTTCCTCCACCACGACCTTGTCCATAAACCAGCCCAGTAGCCAAAACATTTTGTGAGTCAAGTTGCCCACCATCATCATCAAAAAGGTTCTTCAAATTGATCTCATAATGTAAAAGTTTAGCCCGTAAGTCTTCAAAACTGGGTAAAACAGGCAAGCATGTGAGAGACGTGACAAGAACATGATAGTTTGCTCCCAGTCCGCTTAAAACTTTTTGCACCTTATCTCTCTCTTTGATCGCACATCCAACAAGAGCCAACTGATCTATGATGTTTTTTACCTTATTCAGATATTCCATAACAGACATAGTTTCCTTCTTTAATGACTGAAATTCTCGCTTGAGATACAAAACTTTTGCTTCCAACATTTGAGAATAGGTTTGAGCCAACATATTCCATAGTTCAACGGCTGAACAATCGTCTGGAATCGCAATCAGTATTTCTTGTGATAAAGTAGAAGTGATGTACACGACTAGTGCTTGGTATCTTTTCATCCAAGCCGTGAAGTCAGGATTTTGAATAATCCGAGATGAGACAACCCCTTTATCATCCTGTATTTCCTGCGTGATAAATTGAAGCAGGGCTGGAGTTGATCCATCTAGATGCCCAGAAAGATCTTGGCTTCATATGAAGGGAATTATTTGTCTTTTCCAGGTCGAGAAATTTGAATGGTTGAGTTTTTCAGAGACAAGTTGACTCAGAAAGCTATAGGAAAGACCAGAATGAGTAGAGGACGAATCCATATTTTTCAATTATGGATTGCAAACTTTTCGATGCGTTTTGATTATGGATCCCGTGTTGTATCCCTTTTTTTTTGAAATATTAGTTCTGGTTATGTACCAGAACCACAGCACAGGTCCTTATGACACCCAGTATTTCAGAACAATGGATTACGTGATTCCAAAAGAAAAGACATCTTTTGTGAGAAAAAGAAAACAATTGACCCAACAACAATGAGATGGGGAAAACAGAACTTCTGTTGTAGAAAACCAAGATGCAATACAGGAGTCTGGATAAGAAAAAAAAAGGAAGAGATTAGGGGAGAATAATGAAAAAGATTTTAGAAGAAAAGGACATTTAACCGAAACGATTTTAGAAGGAAAGGATGATTGAGGCAATAGAAGAGAAAACAGATCAATTTTGACGTGATCTGGTTTTGAGAATAAGAAAAATGATTAGAGGAGAGAACATATCAGTTTTAATGTGATCTGTTTTAAAAAGAAATAAGAAGTCACAGATCTTCAGGTATAGATCTGGGAAAAAAAAACCAATACTAGATCTGATATGATCAGATCTGTCTTAGACTGAATGAAGAAAATGATAGAATATAGAGAAAACCGAAGAGAAAAGAATAAAATGAAAGAGATGGACAGAAGAAGGGAGAGAAGAAATATGAAGCCAACCTTAGTGAGCGTGGATCGATTCAACCTGCTCTGATACCATGTTAGAATTTGTATTTTCAGCCACGTCAACCTTCGGCAGAGAAAGAGATAGAAAAAGACAAGGTTGTTGCACAGAAAAGGTCATAATCGTGACCTAGAAAGGTTGTGTTTATATAAAGTGTTTTACAAAATACTATGGACGATAATGTCCCTGATTATAAATACAAAATATAAATATGTGCACATGTGCAAATTAGAAATACTAAACATAAAGTATGGATCTGGACCAGACGTAAATCCAGAACCATATCACGTCTTCTTTAACAGGACTTGTATGTGCTTTTGCACTTTGTTCCAACAATTCTGCATACTTCGTTACATGGTATCAGAGCAAGGTTACTCTTGGTCCTTTGGAAAAGTGGTCATATCATGATTTTGATATAGCATTCAAAGTGTTCGTTGGTTGGTGGTGCTTGCGAAACTCAAAGTGAATGAGCTCTTTCGTGGTCTTTCATGTTTTCTCGTTCTTCTATCAAGTTAAAATGGAGAATGAACAAAAGATAGACCTCTCTTTCAAATTAAATGGTTTCAACTACATGACGTGGGCATCAGCTATGAAAAATAACCTCAAAAGCAAGAATCTTTGGCGATACATGATGGGCTTTATTCTGGAGCCTCAACTTAAACTCACTAAGTTGGAAGCAAATCAAGAAAATGTGTTGGTAGGAGATGCTCGAATTAAAGCCATTGAAGATCATCAATCCAAGGTAGAAGATTGGGAAAGTAAACATGCAAAAATTCTTGCATGGTTCATAAACAATGTGTAATAAAATTGTGATCTTCCACAAAAATATAAAAGCTCACAATGGGTGTCTATTGAAGACACTACAAGCACAACCCACAAAAGGGTATAAATGGAAGAACACAAGATAAAAGTAATACAATTTTATTTCTCATAAGAAATGCTTAAGAAGCATTGAATTACAAGGGAGGGGTCACCCCTATTTATACAAGAAAAGAGAGGAGTGGGAAGAGCTCTTCCTAAGTCATTGGACCTAATCGAACGACTCTATTTATAGTCGTTCGACTAGGTCCAACGACTATATTATTAGTCAAGATCAAATTAGATCTTGACTAACTAGTTCAAAGTGAACTAGATAAAAAGAAAAAGAATAAAAAAAGAAAGAAAATAAAAAATATAAATATATATTATATTATTATTATATTATATATATTACACATTTTGTATTTTTAACCCTCCCTCTCAAACTTACGGTATAATGAGCGAAAGTTTAAGAAGAAATGATATCTAAGAGCAGTAAGAGGTTTGGTAAAGAAGTCCGCTAATTGATATTCTGATGATATGGCAGATCAATGGTTCCATGTAGATATTCGTCTCTGACATAGTGACAGTCCATTTCAATATGTTTGGTGCGTTCATGAAATGTTCGGTTGCTGACAATATAGATCGTACTCTTGTTGTCACAGCACATGTGTGAATCTTGTGTCACTTCAACTCCTATGTCAGTTAGGAGACATCTGAGCCAAACTACTTTCATTGTTGTGGTGGTCATGGCTCAGTATTTAGCTTCGGTAGACAAAAGAGAGACCTTTTGTTGCTTTTTGCATCGCCACGAAATCAAGGATTCACCTAAGAAAACATAAAAACCAGTGGTTAAGTGTCTGTTATTGGGATCACCTCCCAGTCAACATCATTAAATCTAACGAAGATGAAGTAAATAAGAAGAGGCATTGTGAAAGAGAAGACTTTATATATCTAACAATACGCAAAAATGCTCTCATATGAACAGAAGTAGAAGCGTGCTAAAACTGGCTAGTTGTATGTACAACGTCTACTATATCAGGTCTAGTAATGGAAAGATAGGAGAGTGCTCCAATGAGCTATCTGTAAGGAGTGGGATCATCAAGAGGTTCTCCATTATCGATTCTCATTTTAATGTTGACAACTTCTAGAGTCTCCACTTTCTTATCATTTGTAATTTCAGACCTGAAAACAATATCAAAAGCAAATTTAGATTGAGATAACAAATACCCACGAGGGGAATAAGCAACTTCAATTCCTAAGAAATATCTCAATAACCCTAAATCAGTCATTTTAAAATGACTTTTAAGAAGCCTTTTAATGTTTTCAACTCTCAGTTTGTCACCTTCGAAGATGATCATGTCTTCCACATAGAGAAGAAGAAGAAGAATCCCTACATCAGAATTCTTAATAAATAAAGCAATGTCAGTCAAACAAGATCGAAATTCAATATCAAGCATAACATGACTAAACCTGTCATACCAAGCTTCTGTTTAAGACCATAAAGAGCCTTTTTTTAAGCAAAGAGCTTTACCCTTAGAGATACTAATACTAGGCGGAGCTTCCATGTAAGCTTCTTCAATTAAATTTTCATTGAGAAAAGCATTTTTTACATCTATTTGAAATATGAGTCATTTTCTAATATAAGGCAACTAAAGCAAAAGTTTCTTAGTAGTCGATATCATATTCTTGAGCATACCCCTTGGTCATTAATCTAGCTTTATACATTTCAAGAGTTCCATCACTCTTGGTTTTAACTTTGTAAACCCACCAAGAAACTATAGGTTTTGTGCCTAGAGGAATATCTTGAATAGTTCAAGTGTTAGCCTTTTTTAATGCTTTCAATTCTTCCTTCATGACTTCTACCCATTCAGTATGGTTTTTGGCTTGAGTATAGGATGATGGTTCTATATATGACTGTATTAATGCAATAAATGCCTTATATGTGAGTGAAAAAAGATTTGTACGACACGAATTTTCCAAGAGGCCTAGAAATTTTGTATAACTTTTTGGTTTGTGCTTTAGAGTATTTTTCTAATGCACATAGAAGATTGGATTTTCTAGATTTTCTATGTCTTGAATATTGTAAACTGATGTCCCTATGGGTTTGCTCTTCATTATCAACATTATGTTCAAAATCAATAGTACCTTAATCATCGTCTAAATTGTATTCATGATCATATTCATTGGATTTCGAAGTCAAATCTATCAAAAAGGAATATTCGGTTACTTGGGTTTTTCAAATTCAAAAAAACTTTCCTTTTCCAAGAAGAATATATTTCTTGATACATACAAATTTTTTATTTTGAAAATCGAAACACCTATAGCCTTTTTTATTATCTACATAACCTAAAAAGGCACAAGGTATGGGGCGAGGGAGAGTTTATCACCTTTGCAAAAACCTTTAATCTAGAGTAGTCAGGAGATAACTTAAAAAGTTTCTCAATCAGAGTTGTATTTTTCAAAGAAGAAGATGGCATTCGATTAATGAGATAGGTAGCAGTTAAGGCAGCTTCTCCCCAAAAACCTTTTGGAACTTGATTTACTATCAATAAAGTCCTAGTGGTTTCCATAATGTATCGATGTTTTCGTTCGAACAAGCCATTTTGTTGTAGTGTGTGTGGGCAAGATCTTTGATGTGTGATACCATGTAAATTGAGTCTTTAAATTCTTTAGACATAAATTTTCTCCCTGATTCAATGCGAAAAATAGAAATGTCATTTTGAAATTTATTTTTAGTCATTTTGTGAAATGTTTGAAAATGTGAAAAAACCTTAGATTTATTCTTAAGTAAATCTAAGTATGCTTAGAAAAGTGATCAACAAAAATTACATAATATGCATAGCCGCCTTTTGATATGACTGGTGCAGGACCCCAAACATCCGAATGTATTAACTCAAGTAGTCTAGAAGAAACAAAAGTTCTATTATAAAATAGTAATCTTTTCATTTTACCAAGAATACAATCTTTACAAGTACAATTTTCAGAATTACAAAATTTTCTTAAACTTAAAAAAATGGATTTTAGACTTACGAGGATGGACAAGTCTTTTGTGCCATAAATCCAACTCTAGTTTCTAAACATTATAACAGAAAGCATTCTTAGGCAATTCCAAAAAATCCATAAAATAGAGTCCTCATTCTCTATGGCCTTCCTCAATCAGCTTCCCTAATTGGCGATCCTGTACCCAACAACCATGAAAAGAGAATAAGATATTAAACCCATAATCAGATATTTGAGAAACAAATAAAAGGTTTAGATTTAGTTTAAGAATATATCTAATTTCTGGAATAAAGAATTTTTTGGATTTATGAAATTTTTCAAAATTTTCTATTCCTTTTATTTCAAGAGATGTACCATCAATTGTGAAAACTTTTGACACACTTGAGTTATTGTTAAGACATTCGGATAAACTATTGATATTTTGGTTCATATGAAAAGAAGCACTAGAGTCAAGGAGCCAAGGAAAGTTACCGAGATCGAAGAAAAATGAAACATATGCTCCGTCGAGGCTTCAATTGAGGAGTATGCCCCTTTGAGAAAAGGTTGAGCCATAAATATAGGTGCATCTTGATCTTTTGATTCTGAACCAACAGATGCAACTTTATTTTCTTCTGTTTTCTTTAGGAAATTGAGGCCTATAGTGCCTCGGCTCGTGACAATGGTAGCAAATGACTTTTCTTTTATCAAAATCACTATTTTGTCTACCAAAGTGAGCCGGCCTACAAGTACGCACATAATTTTTCGGTCTACATATAGCTAGAACAGAATCATCTTTATGCATTGGAGTATTCTTCCAAAGTCTATTTTCCTCCATAGTTAATTCCTCTATAGTATCAATGATAGAGGGAACCTTTCCACGATGTAAAAGAGTCCATTTGGTTTATTCAAATTTCATCCTTAAACCGTTTATAAACTGATAAAAGTGTTTCATATCGAGTTGCTTTTGGCGAAGCTCGATATCTTTGGAACAATGTCATTTTGGCTTAAGAAGAGTCAATTCTTTCCAAAATTCGGATAACTCATTGTATTGTTCCCTAATACCTTTGTCTTTTTGAGTCATCATCTGAACTTTGTCTTGGAAATTGCACACATGTGCAATATTTTTAAGGGAATACATATTTGTAAGGTATTCTCAAGCTTTATCGGCATGCTCAAATTTGGCTAGACTAGAGCATTTCTTAATGTCAACGCTATTAATTAGCCATAACATAATTTTGGTGTGCCCTATCCCCCACTCTTTCCATTTTTTCTCATAGGTCGTCAAGGCCTTATTCTTCTCTCATTTCGTGAGAGGTACTTATTTGTCATTTTCAATTTTTGTGAAAACTAGTTTTGGTTCCGAATCGGAACCATCCACTATACCTCACAACCCTTTTCCCCAAATGTGGTGCTTCATGATTGAAACCCACATCACATAATTGGTGTCATTTAATTTCATGGGCATGATAGTGACTTTATGATGCAGCGGAGGAGAAAATCCAAGGTCAGCCTTCACGTAATGGGTATCAGGCACGCTTTCGATGCAACAAACGGGCCAACACTAATACACTAATGGGGCTGACGTTGATTCTACTCGATTAGCACACAACCCACGTTAATGGGTGCCGATGTGCTGCAGTGAGGAGATCGGACTCCAGCGAGGCACCCTGGAGGAGAGGGTGAGAATCACGACTCTAGTGGGAGATCGAGTTCTGGGATGCACTTGGGTGCAACAAGTAGGGGCACGATCCAACGCAGCGAGGGGTTGACGTGATGTTGGTCTTCCAACCCACAACCAGTCGATCAGCCACGAGTATTCACAAGAAACGTGAACCAGAAAAAAACATAATCGGATCAATCAATCCGAGCAATACATATTTATGAGATTGGTAAGGGAGCATAATGATTATGACAAGTAATAAGTAAAACTGAAACTTGCGGCTGGAATACCAAATAGACAAAGTGAATAAAGGCTGCAAAGACTGACGTGAAACTGAAAAGAAACAGTGAAAATAATAAACAATAGGGAAGTAATGACAAAAGCAATAATGGACTGACAGGAAAGTAATAAAGAAAACCAAAAGGAATGACAAGGCTGCTGAAAAGAAAGAAAAACTGCAGGGAACTCCAAAAAGAAAAGAGTTGCGTTAATTCCAATCTTCATTGTTTGTGCTGCACACAACCCTAAGATGGGTATTTAACGTGTGCAGCTGGATCCGGGTCTCGGGTCCGGCCCTGGACCCGAGTCGACTCCTGTTTGCCGCTGGATCTGGGACGTTTGTGCTCTGCATCACTTTATCATTGTCATCTATCTTTTACAAGGGTGAGAAAAGAAAGAAATATAGATGGGAGAAAAAAAAGAGAAAAAGAAAAAAGAGATAAGAGAGGAAGGAAAAGAACACAATCACAAATTTGCATAGCCAATCTTTCCTCCAAACGCCTTCCTTCTTAAAAAAATCACTTGAATCATGAACAAGAGGATGAATAGTCCTTTGCTAAGGAGGCATGGAAAACGAGGTAAAAATTCTCCAATATCTAAAAGCTTCAAAGCTCTGATACCATGTAATGAAATAGTGATCTTCCATAAAAACACAAAAGCTCACAATGGGTGTTTATTGGAGACACTACAAGCACAACCCCCAAAAGGGTATAATTAGAAGAACATAAGATAAAAATAATACACTTATTTTTCATGAGAAATGCTTAAGCAATGAATTACAAAGGAGGGGGTCACCCTTATTTATACAAGAAAATAGGAGTGGGAAGAGCTCTTCCTAAGAGTCGTTGGACCTAGTCCAACGGGCTCTATTTATAGCCGTTGGACTAGGTCCAATGACTATTATTAGTCAATATCTAATTAGATCTTGACTAACTAGTTCAAAGTGAACTAGATAAAAAGAATAAAGAATAAAGAAAATAAAGAAAATAAAGAAAATAAAAAAATATAAATATATATTATTATTATATTATATATATTACACATTTTGTATTTTTAACGCAATGTTGAGCTCAAAATATGTACCAACATTGCTAAGTTTTGCAAAGCTAATGAGGTTTGGTTTTTTATAAAGGGTATGTATAACCGAAAAGACCTTGCAACACAATTTTTCTTCAAGAAAAAATACTTACCTTCAAATAAGGGGACATGAATGTCCTTGACTACTTTAGTATTCTTAGTCCTCTATGGAACGAGTTATCCCTTCTTAAACCCAAATGGGTTGCTAGTGAGGATGTTGAGTTAAAAAGGGAACAAATGAAAAAAAAAGCACTTTTTTCAATTTTTGCATGGGCTTAAACCCAAATTTGAACAAGATCTCTCTTACATCGATCTAAACCTCTTCCTTTAGAAGACGTCGTTGCCGAAATATACCAAGAAAAAACTCGTCTTGGCATGATTAAAGGAGATGAAGTATTGGTTGTTTCTAAACCCAACAATCATGTGAAATCTTACAAAGAGAAAAATAGTTATAATGGTAACTACAAAAAAGGTTATTTGTCATCATTGCTATGAACCGAGGCATATAATGCCTACTTGCCCAAGTTGAATGATTCTCCAAAGAACAAGGTAGCTGTTGTAGAAGAATCCACACCAAAAAAAGGATGAACCAAGTAAGGGAAGAGACTTTTTTTCACTTGCTAAACTATCAGAGGCACTTCAACAATTATTCAAATTGCCATCTACATCGGGTGTCACGATAGCCTCATCTTCTCCATCAGGTATGTCTTCTTAGATCCTACCCATAGGGAAGAAATCTATACGATATAGATGGGTTTTTAAAGTTAAAACCAAGAGTGATGGGACTTCAGAAAGATATAAAGCTATGTTAGCGGCCAAAGGGTACTCTAAAGAATATGAAATTGACTATAAAGAAACTTTTGCCCATGTAACTAGAATGACTAGTGTTAGGACAATCATAGTCATTGCATCTATTCAAAAATGACCCATATACCAACTAGATGTTAAAAATGTTTTTCTAAATGGTGAATTAAATGAGGAGGTTTATATGGATCCTCCGTCGGGGTTTATATTGAAAACAGTAAAATTCTTAAATTTTAAAAAAACTTTGTATGGTCTTAAACAAGCTCCAAAAGCTTGGCATGATAAATTTAGTAATGTAATGACTCGTCTAGGTTTTTATTCTTGCTATACTGACATTTTTTTTGTCAAAAGTATAGGTTCTAAAGTTGTTATTCTTCTACTTTATGTAGATGATATGATAATCACCGAAAGTGATAAGAATATTAAAAAAAATTATGTCTTACTTAGGCTTTTTAAGATATTTCATTGCTCCAAATTTCTTTTTTTAAGATATTTAAAAAAAGTTGTTATTTCATTGCTTTTTAAGATATCTCAAATGAAACTTGCTGACATTTGTACTAAGTTTTGTATTTCAAATGACAAGAAGATAGAAACCCCTGAAGTGATTAATGTTGAATTAAGGTTGCAAGATGAGACTCTGCTCGAAGATCCTACACCTTACCACCAACTTGTTGGGTCTCTCACTTGTATATCACTTGGCCAGATATAGCTTATGCAGTTCACTCTGTCATCCAGTTTCAGCATGCTCCAACCACTATACACATAAGTGTTGTATTAAGAATTGTTAGATATATCAAGTATATTATAACCAAAAGAGTTTTTTTATCCTCATCTTCGTGATTAGATTTACATGCCTATACTGATGTTGATTGGGGAGAAAATCCCAATGATAGAGTCTCAACTACCGGTTTTTATGTATTTTTGGTGACTTTGATTTCGTGGAGATATAAGAAATAACAAAAAATATCTTTATCCTTAACAGAAGTTGAATATCGTGCGATGGCTAAGACAACTATAGAGCTTGCTAAGAGGTCTTCTCAGAGATATAGGGATAATAATCTAAAAACCTTTGAAGATGTGCTGTGATAATAAGAGTGCAATTTATATTGCAAGCAACCACACCTTCCATGAGCGAACCAAACACATTGAGATGGATTGTCATTATGTTTGTGATGAATATCTGAGAGAAACTATTGAGTTGTCGTATGTTACATTAGAGTATCAGCTAATTTATTTTTTCACAATGGCTCTCCCTGCTCCTAGGTTTATTTTTCTCCTTAACAAACGTTCCGTTATTTCACCGTAAGTTTGAGGGAAAGTGTTAAAATATATGTATGTGTGTATGTATATGTATGTATATATACATATATTCATATATACTTATTGTTGTTTTGTAATAGTTAAATTCCCTATAGGGGCATTTCTAACTTTTCACATATATAAACAGGGGTCTTCACCCCCTATTATTCTTATGCTTTTCCAAGCATATATTCAATAAAGAATATATTTTTTAGTTGTTGCCTTTTGTTGGCTCTTTGTATTGTCCCATAGTGAACTTGTGTTCTTTTGTGCTTGTTGTGCCTTTGTGTCCTTGTCCACTATTGGACTTGTATGTGCTTTTGCACTTTGTTTCAACAATTCCGCATACTTTGTTACAGGTGTCAGTCATGACAGTGGTGTTATGGCAAATGCCGTGTCAATGTACCAGTACCTGTGTCGACACGGATACGGTACCCTAAGTGTCGTGTAGCGGTAACATAGGTCACAAGAAAGAAAGGTATGTTGAAAATAGTGAAAAAAACATCATGGATTGTTTTATTTCCCTATGAATACACAAAATCAAATAATTGTTGGAATGTAGTAAGCTTTTCCCTAATGCACCTTTTCACGAAATTTGAAATGGCCAAAGATTTTCAGTCCATAAAGAAATTATTTCATCATTTACACTGACCTAAATCTTAAAACATTTAAGGCAAGTATATGTTCACTCATTTCAAAGAGAAAATATAAGAAATTATCCACAAAAGGTGTTAATGTTGTCATAGCATCCATCTGAAAACATAACAGCATAATGGTCAAAAAATCCCACAACAAGAAAAAACAATAAAGTAAACAAGAGAGCTGCAGAAAAAGCTACAAGAAAGCATAAAAAATAGCTTAGAATAGCCAACTCAATTATTTAAAGCAACCAAAACTATCAGACTTGTTTGACTTTGACTTGAGACTAAAGGAAAGAACCAAAAGGTCAAAAAACTTGAAACTAACAGAGTCTGGATCATAAAGAATCTATGCTTGGAAGTTCATCAAAGGAATCCAGGACATGCCAATGGATGTTGAAAACATTGAAAAGACTGAAGAATTTGCAGCTACTATTCACTCCGTAAAGGACAAGCTGAACAGATGTTTTACCAACCCACCCACAGCAGCTCCCAGTTTACTATTTCCACTTGGATTTTCAGAAAATTAATGTTATGGATATAAAAAAAATATAGAAACATACGATATGAAGAACTTTATGAGACGGAAGAATTTGCAGCTGCTATTCACTCTGTAAAGGACAAGCTTACAGATATTTTTCCAACCCACTCACAGCAGCTCCCAGTTTACTATTTCCACTTGGATTTTCATAAAAATAATGTTAAGGATATAAAAAAATATAGAAACAAATGATAGGAGGAACTTTATGACTTAATAAACACCCAATGGCATACAAAAAGGAACAAACATATGCATCATGGCTTAAATTGTGTAGAAGATCCTTTGGTCACCTTGACTTGTGGACACATCTAGCAATAACAGAATAAAAATGAAGAGATCCAATTGCATGTAGGATAACTAAAAATGCACTTTTTTTGTGAAAATTCAAGTCTGGTTTCATTTCATTGTAGAAATGGAGAACAAAATCTCATTGCTTATATAACACAAAACATTTAAATATAAACCACAACCTGTATAAGCACAGTGCATTCAAAAGCAAATACTGATGCAGAAGAGACATCATCTATATTATTAAGACATTTATTATCGAAAAAATTGAGCAATCTTAAAGAACTCACATGAATCCATCCAAGAGGGAAAAGAGAACGCTGATCTTGCACATCAAAAATGTCTTCCTCATTGGTTGTCTGACACTAAGTCACAAGACCATCTTTGTGGTTAAAACAACGGTAATAATAGAAGAATGAAATCTACCCGAATGCAAAATAAGCTAAAAAAATAATCTAAAAAATTGTTCATAGTAGGGTTCTTACTGTATCAGATGTTGACTCTTGTTTTGGTATTATTAAAGTTGTGACAGAGAATATTCGCTTTTTCTGCAAATTTTTAAAAAATCTAAATAAAACCCATGCGAGTGTAGTGGAAACATAACAATTAACCAATGCATAGTTATACTTACTAAAGAACCTGCAAGAATACCACAAGTTTCTAAATTCTTCCGTGTATTTTTCTGTGCCAACCTCATGAAGTCCTCCATGATCTTCACTGGCTAAAAAGTAATTACCATGAGATCATATACAATAAATCTAGACCGGCATAATTTGATCATGGAAATGGAATTGATGCAAAACTATAGGCAATTAAACAACTTACAAAAAGTATGCTTAAGGTGACACTTTACATGCACGCATACACATCCGCGCACAGGGGCATGCATGAGCATGCGGGCATGATTGCATCACCATAACACAAGAACACATGCATGCACGACACACACATAGACATGGAAGTCTAAGATAGTCTTTGCCCTTTCTTTTCATCATATAAAAAAACCTTCAGTTTAAAATGAGAGCAGGAAAAATAAACTAATGGCTTACTAGGTGCAGCTGCAACAGAGTTTTAGAATGATCAGATCCGTCACATGAAGATATTGCAGGTCCAGGTCTTGGATCAGCAACTTCTGAATGGGGGATTGGATCAAACACCTCTACCTGAGCAAGAACAGGAGGAGGTGTAGGCTGTCTAATAACAGTAGGCTCAGTAGAGCTTACATCTGCATCATTAGTAGGTGTCTGCAGGAGCTTCTCCCCAGGGAGTGACCATCTACCATCATCAAGAGATAGAACTGAATCCATGGTAGACATACCCACTTCTGAATCACCACATTTCGCATTTACAAGAGCCACTTGCCCAACATGGCTCAAGCTGTTAGCACATAAATAAGAGGAATAGACAATGTTAACAATAGGATGTCAAAGGCAACTTAATACAGAGGCTACTAGGAAGGTAGGGCCTTAGGAAGTGATAGAAATTTACAAGCCCATCAACTAACCTAAAAAGCATGAAATTCTTTCTATAATGACCCATGTCCAGTGTACAAAGCACTAGAAAATTCAGACCAAGATACTTACCATGGGACATCGATTGGAGTCAAATCCATATTGCTAGGATACTGAACCTGTAAGTAGAGCTACATAAACCACTGATAAATTGCAACAAATAGTTCCAAGATACAAGAATACAAGGACTATACCCTTATACCAGTCATAGGTGGCTGCCATTGACCATGAAGACCATTTGGTCCCAAAAGAGAATGCTTAGACAAAGTTTCCACTTTTGGAGGAGGCAAGCTGAAAATCAAACAGAACTATAAGGTTGCAGACATTGCAGAGAAATCCTATTCACATCTGTATATTTGTATACGCATATATGTAACATATCCACATTTCTACATGCAGAAAGTATTTATGTGTGTGTGTGTGTTTCATGTGTTACTTTTTCAACAAGATTATGTACATTATTATCGTATTAAGTGTAACTCGACTCTCAAGTAGCTATAGTTCAGCTAAGGCAGGCCATATTGTGAACAAGATTTTCATGGAAAAAGAGAGAAAATTATGGATACATAATGAATAGATATATGAGATATGAATTACATGTTTTTCAAGTCCCACATTCAGACATATTACAGTGAGCAATCATAAGAGGCATAAAACTAAAAACTATCCTTTATTTTGAGATTGGACTAGGGCTCTCACTAACATTTGACTTTCCTTTTTTGATTTTCTAAAACTTCACATCAACCGCACAATTATAGTCCAAGATGCCTGATAGAAAAACATATATGAGCATAGTTACAGAAACAAGAAAGGTCACCATACAGGAAAATCCTTTGAATTTTCCCAGACTACTAGAGAGACAAGAAATAAAGGGAATACATATGCGAAGCGTATACTAGTTAAAGCAGAAATATGAATAGCCTTGTTCTTGTAGACCATAAAAAGTTACATGCAGGGCTCGATGTAGGTAATGAACCAAGTAGTGTTGGACAACGGTGGCTCAGTCCTCCATAATGAAGTATTGATGGGCAATGTGATGCCATCACATTCCCGCATGCTTTCCAAAGAACTAAGTACCCACTAAAGATGGCAAGCGACATGGATGTGAGATACTTTTTGTTTTTCATGATGTTGGATAAATAGCATCATTGAGGACTATGTCACACAGACACTTCACTTAGGATGTGTATCCTGTGTCTACACGACACCAAGACACACCAAAACACTTCATTGAGACATTGACACAGTCAAACCAATGTTGGACACAAACATTGTGTCATTAACTTTATCTATTTCCTTTTATGATCTTGATTACTTATTCTGAATTCTCTTCTGTCTAATTTTTTAAAAATTTGTCATAAATTACATTACAGTTCAATTTCAACTTACATTAATTATTTGATGTTCTTTTATATACCTGTGTGTGTGTGTTTTTTTGTACAGCCATGTTCCTGTGACTTAATTTTTGAGAACTGCCATGTGGTACCAAGCATTTTTGCACAACGTCCCGTTTCTAAATTCATATGCATGTGACATAGATTGAGGATCATGTAGTAGGTGAGACTAAGGATTGCCTCAACTACCCTCACTCACTACCTCAGCAGAAAGTCATACAACACTATAGGAGGGAACTGTCCTACCCTTGTAAAATTGTCGTGCAGACCTTACGCTCTGCTACCCCTACTTTAACCAATCACCTTCTCATTTTTTGGAAGGTGATGATCACCTCCAGCTTCTATCATCTCACCTAGGCCTCTTAACCCTCCCACCCAATTGCTTTCATGGTTCAGGGTCTACTCTTTTACTCCCCCTCATCGCCTTGTTCTTTTGTTGCCGTGCCCATAAGCAACAACCACTATCAAGGATTCTCCACTGCCTGCATGATCCCCCATTCGGTCCTATTGAAATGCTTCCCAATGAATTTTTATTTTCTCATATCAAGGGTTCCCTCACTTTGTTGGACAGGTGGGGGTAAAGAAGTTAGTCCAAGACCATAAAATTAGGTTAGCCACTTGGAACATAGGGTCTTTAACTGGTAAGTTGGTAGAGTTAGTAGATGTTATGTGTAGGAGAAAGATTGGTATTTTATGTCTACAAGAGACCAAATGGGTAGGTGAGAAAGCAAAAGTGATAGAACCTTTGGGATATAAGATTTGGTATACAGGAATAAATAGGAATAGGAATGGAGTAGGGATTGTTATGAGTCGTTAGTTTATAGATAATGTAGTTGAGGTCCGTAGGAAGGGTGATAGAATTTTACTTATTAAATTAGTATTAGGTACGGATATTATTAATATTATTAGTGTTTATGCACCTCAAGTAGGTTTAGATGATTCCATTAAGCATCAATTTTGGGAAGATTTAGATGAAGTAGTACAAGGGATATCTTATGGAGAAAAACTTTTCATCGGCGGTGACCTTAATGGACATGTAGGCATTAGTAGGGATGGATTTGAGAGACTTCATGGAGGCTATGGTATAGGAGAAAGAAATGAAAGTGGAGAAAGGATTTTAGATTTTTGTTTGTCCTATGATATGATCTTAGCAAACACTTGGTTTAGGAAGAGGGAGTCTCACCTAGTAACATTTAAAAGTGGGGTTAATACGAGTCAGATAGATTTTTTCCTACTTAGAAAGAGAGATAGGGGTTGTTGCAGCGATTGTAAGGTTATACCGGGAGAAAGTGTAGCTACACAACATAGAGTCTTAATTTTAGATCTTAGAATTAGACAATGCCGCAAAAGGGATAGACATAGGATAGATCCTAGAATTAAGTGGTGGGCACTGAAAGGAGCTAAGCAAGGAATGTTTGTAGAGCAGGTAGTTAAGGAAGCTGATTGATGTCTCGAGGAGGATGCAGAATCAATGTGGAACAAGATAGCGGGTGGCATGAGAAAAGTGGCTAAGGAGGTATTGGGTGAGTCTAAAGGCGGTGCACCACTAGGTAAGGATACATCATGGTGGAACGAGGATGTCAAATTAGCTATTAAGGTTAAAAGAGAGTGTTATAGAAATCTAAGTAAGAGTCGTGATAATGAGAATTTGGAGAAGTATATGATAGCAAAGAAGGAAGCTAAAAAAGTAGCTCGAAACGCGAGGGCTAAGGTATATAAGGAGGTTTATGACAAGTTGGATACCAAAGAAGGCGAGAAGGATATTTATAGGCTTGCAAAGATGAGAGATAGGAAATCGAGGGATTTGGGTATGGTTAGATGTATCAAAGATGAAACGCAAAGGGTTTTAGTCAAAGATGAGGAGATTAAGGAGAGATGGAAAGATTATTTTGATAAACTATTTAATGATAGTCATGCTCAAGATCTTGGAGACTTCTCCATTCCTTTTCATGAGATAAATCGTGACTTCATGCGTAAGATTCAAAAGAAAGAAATTGCAGAGGCTTTGAAGAAAATGAAATCTAGAAGGGCAGTTGGCCCAGATGGTATACCTATCGAGGCTTGGAAATGCTTGGGAGAGAAAGGTTTAGAATGGTTGACAAATCTTTTTAACTTGATTTGGCAAACAAATAAGATGCTTAATAAGTGGAGGAAGAGTACTTTGGTGCCTTTATATAAGAATAAGGGTGATATACAAGATTGCACAAACTATCGTGGTATAAAACTCATGAGTCATACTATGAAACTTTGGGAGAGGGTGATTGAGTCTAAGTTGAGGAAGGTTGTCACGATATCGGAGGATCAATTTGGTTTTATGCCTGGAAGATCAACTATGGAAGCTATACATCTTCTTAGACAACTTATTGAAAGATATAGAGAAAGGAACAAAGATTTGCATATGGTTTTTATTGATTTAGAGAAGGCGTACGATAGAGTACCTAGGGACGTTCTCTGGTAGACAATGATGAAGAAAGGTGTTTCTCTCAAGTACATTAGTATAATTAAAGATATGTATGAAGGAGTAGTAACCAATGTCCGCACTTGTGGAGGGGTGACAACCAATTTTCCGATAACGGTTGTGTTACATCAAGGATCTGCTTTAAGCCCTTTCCTATTTGCGATAGTGATGGATGAGCTTACGAGATCAATTCAAGAAAATGTACCGTGGTGTATGTTGTTTGCTGATGATATTGTTTTGATTGATGAGTCTAGAGCTGGGGTTAATGCTAAGTTAGAATTATGGAGACAGACATTGGAAGCTAGAGGTTTTAAGTTGAGTAAGAGTAAGACTGAATATATGGAATGTCGGTTTAGTAAGCAACGAAGTAGTGATGGGAGTGTAGTGAAGCTTGGTGAGCAAGAAATACCGGTGAATGATTATTTCAAATATTTGGGATCCATCATTCAAAAGTATGGAGAAATTGATGGAGATGTAAATCATAGGATAAAGGTTGGGTGGATGAAATGGAAAAGTGCAACTGGAGTGTTGTGCGATCATAGAATGCCATTGCGATTGAAGGGAAAGTTTTATAGGACGACTATTAGACCCGCTTTACTATATGGTACGGAATGTTGGGCTGCCAAGAGACATCATATTCAAAAAATGAGTGTAGTTGAGATGCGGATGCTTAGATGGATGTGTGGAAATACAATAAAAGATAAGATTCAGAACGAGGAGATACGTAAGAAGGTAGGTGTTGCACCCATTGAAAATAAGATGCGAGAGAATCGTTTACGGTGGTTTGGACATTTTCGGCGAAGGCCTAATGATGCTCCAGTTAGAAGGTTGGAGAAATGGGAAAATATATTAGTTAAAAGAGGTCGGGGTAGGCCTAGGAAGACTTGGATGGAGATGATAGGAAAGGATATGAATGCTTTGAACCTCACCGAGGACATGGCATTGGATAGAAATGATTGGAGGAAAAGGATTCATGTGGAAGACCCAAAATGAATTTCTTTTTTGGTTCATATCGCTGACCCCAATTGTTTTGGGATGAAGGCGTAGTTGTTGTTTTGTTGTTGTATATCACCTAGGCTTGAAAAGTGCCAACAAGTGTATAGACTATAGAGGATGTGTGACTCTAAGATGTTCATAGACTCTCTAACTTTTTCATGCCGGGCATGTAATGAAACCAACAAAATCTCAAAAGAGTGCTACAAAGGCTACAATGAGATACCAATACAAAAGTGGTCACTTATGGACTAAAAGAACTCTCACAACGGAGATACACTCCAACAACTCACAAAGAGAGTCACAAGTAAAAGAGAGCTTTCATTAACAAAAATGCTTAGAAAAGCATTGAGAAATACAATAGGGAAGATCCCTATTTATAAGCACAACAAAGGGCAAAGGGGACTCCGCCAAAAGGAGCTTAGAGAGGGGGAGTCATTGGGCTCCCAACGGCTCTAATTAGGGTTGTTGGGAGTCCAACAACTCCAATTAATGTTGTATGCTTTATTGACTTTTCAGTCAATAAAGGCATAAGCTTATTTGAGTGTCCTAAAACAAACAATGCTTTATTGACTTTTTAGTCAATAAAGGCATAAGCCTATTTCAATATCCTAAAACAAAAAATAAAAGTTATTCTAACTAGCCTAGTTATAACTAAACTAAGAAGCTAAACTAAAGGATAAGATTACATATGATAGAGTTGATCTCACATATGAGATTAACTATGAGATTACAATTTTAACACTCCCCCTCAAACTTATGGTTGGACAACCGAAAGTTTGTCTAAGAGAAAATAAAACCGGGGAGCAACAAGGGGTTTGGTAGAAATTTCTCTCGGACATAGTGGCAAACCATCTCAATATGCTTCATTCGTTCATGGAATGTCCGGTTGTTGGCAATGTAAATAGAGTTTTTATTGTCGCAGTATAGTTGTGATGGTCCCGTAGTCATAACACCCATATTTTAAAGCAGTCTTTTTAACCATACTACTTCCATAGAGGTTGTAGTCATGGCTCTGTACTCAGTTTCAGTTGATGAAAGAGAGACTTTTTGTTGCTTCTTGCACCGCCAAAAAATCAAAGATTCTCTTAAAAACACACAAAGACTAGTAGTTGAGTGTCGATCATTGGGATCACCCCCCAATCTGCATAAGTAGTTAATTGTAACGAAGAAGAAACAGACAAAAAAAGTCCTCTATAAATAAAGATTTTAAGATATTTGATAATTCATAATATTGCTCTCATATGAACATTAGAGGGAGCATGCTGTAATTGACTTGCTGTGTGGACAGCATGTGTGATGTCCGATCGTGTGATGGAAAGGTAAGACAATACCCCAACAAGTTGTCTGTAAGGTGTTGGGTTCCCAAGTGGTTCTCCATCATCAATCTTCATCTTGGCATTTACGACTTCAAGAGTATCAACGTGCTTTTCATCTGTGATTCCGGACCTATCAATAATATCAATAGCAAATTTCTACTGAGTTAGTAAATAACCTTTAGGAGAATCGGTCACTTCGATTTCAAAAAAAAAATTTAAGAAACCCAAGTCACTCATTTCAAAATTGTTTTTGAGAAATTTTTTGATGTTGTCAACAACCTGTTTATCACTTCCTGTGATGATCATGTCGTCCACATAAAGTAGAAGAATAATAATATCTGCATTAGATTTCTTAATAAACAAAGTTGTGTCAGTAAGACAAAATTGAAAACCAAAAACAAGCATAACTTGACTAAATTTGTCACACCAAGCCTTTGGGGCTTGTTTGAGTCCATATAAGGCCTTATGTAAACGAAGAGTTTTTCCTTGAGGAATCTTAATACCAAGTGGAGGTTCCATATAAACTTCTTTAGCTAGACTACCATTAAGGAACGCATTCTTGACATCCATCTGAAAGATATGCCATTTTTTTATAGAGGCAAGAGCAATCAAAGTTCTTACAGTAGTCATTCTAGCGACTGGTGCAAAAGTTTTCTCATAGTCTATTCCATATTCCTCAGAATAGCCTTTAGCAACTAGCCGGGCCTTAAAACGTTCAAGAGTATCATCACTCTTGATTTTGACTTTGTATACCCAACGACATCCTATAGGTTTCTTTCCTGATGGAATATCTTAAATAGTCATTGTATTCGCCTTTTCTAAGGCACTTAACTCTGTTGACATGGCTTTAACCCATTCAGGATGTTCTTTTGCAGTATCATAATTAGAAGGTTTTATGTAGGAATGTAACAGGGCAATATATGCTTGGTACTTTGGCGAAAAAAACTCATAGGATACAAATTTTTCAGGTACTTTTGACATCCTAGATGATCTTCTTGCTTTTATATGATCTTGTGTTTTAGTATATTTTTCTAGAGCACAAGGTTGATCTAGGTTACACCGTTTGAAGTATTGAATACATTCTGGATGAGATGATTCAGTACTTATCACATTTTGATCTTCTTGATCAACATCTTCCTTATCAATCTCTAGAACTAAGTTCAGTAAAAAGGAATATTCATCGACCTTTGTAGAGCTTTTTATTTCAAAGAAACTTTCATTTTCTAAGAAGGATACATTTCGTGACATATATAGCTTTTTAGTTTTAAAATCAAGGCATTTATAACCTTTTTGATTGCTTGCATAACCAAGAAACACACATTGGATAGCACGAGGTGAGAGTTTGTCATTTTTGTTGAAGAAAACAAAACATTTACAACCAAATACCCTTAACCTTGAATAATTTGGGATTTGTTTGAAGAGTTTTTCAACAGGTGAAATATTGCTTAAAACAAAGGATGGCATTCTATTAATGAGATATACCGCGGTTAAAGTGGCTTCAACCCAAAAAAAATGGAACTAGATGAGTGACGAGTAGGGTTCTTGTTATTTCTATAATATGCCTATATTTTCTTTCTGCTAGGCCATTTTGTTGTGGGGTATATGGGCATGATCTTTGATGTAAAATACCATGTAAATTTAAGTAATCGTTAAATTCTTTTGACAAAAACTCTCCCCCTGAATCAGTGTGAAAAATGGAGATATCATTCTTACATTGATTCTTAACCAGTTTATAAAATATTTGAAAATGAAAAAATACTTCAAATTTATGTTTTAGAAAATAAACCCAAGTATATCTTGTAAAATCATCTACAAAAATGACATAATATGAAAAGCCTCTTTCGGATATAACTCAAAAGGCCGAGAGGAGACAAAATTTCTTTCTTCAAAGGGCAATTTCTTCATTTTTCCCAAAATACATTTTCATATTTAAATGTTTCAGAATTACAAAAGTTTTTCATATTTGAAAAAAAATGAATCTTGGATATGCTAGGATGACCAAGTCTCATGTGCCATAGATTCAACTTCATTTTTTGAACATTACAACAAAGCGTATTCTTGGGAATTTCTAAAAAGTCCATGTAGTATAAGCCTCCTTCTTTATGGCCTTCCCCAATCAACTTCCCTGACTGGTGATCCTGCACTCGACAACCACGAGAAGAGAAGGAAACGTTATATCCATGGTCAGATAGTTGAGAAACAGACAAGAGATTGAGATTTAATTTGAGAATATATCTAATTTGTGGAATATGAAATCCTTTTAAGTTTTGAGAAATTTTTTCAAAATTCCCTATTGCTTCGATTTTTAGTGATGTTCCAGCGGCAGTAAAAACATTAGATCCATTTGAGTTATGACATTCGGATAGTATTTCAACATTCGAAGTCATATGAAAAGAAGCACCTGAGTCAAAAAGCTATAGAGTTTTACCTGGATCACAAGAGCTCACAAAAGAGACAGCAGCTCATGTAGATGAAGATGCTCCTTTGAGTAGTGGTCCGAGTGCTTCCACCAATTATGCAAGAGACATACTCCCAATGGAAGTTTTGCTTGATTCTTGTGGTGGTCCGACAGAAGCAACATTTTTCTCATAAGGTCTCTTTAATCTTGGACAGTGAGTTTTCACATGTCCAGGTTCACGGCAATAGTAGCAAATAACTTTTTTTTTCTCAAAATCATCATTTCCTCTTCCATAGTTGGGAGGCTTGTAAGTCCTGACAAAGTTTCCAGGTTTCGAGACGGCTATAACTGAGTCGTCATCGCTTTTGAAAATTCTACTTTTTAGTCCATTTTCTTTCATACTCAACTCCTCTATTGTATCTTCTATTGACGACCCTTTTCCACGATGGAGAAGAATAGACTTAGTGGATTCAAATTCCGATCGTAATCCACTAATAAAATGAAAAAAAAATGTTATGCATTTATTTGGTTTTGGCGGAGTTCAATATCTTGTGAACAATGACACTTTGGTTCAAGAAGAGCTAACTCTTCCCACAATTCAGACAAGCCATTGTAGTATTCTCTAATGCTCTTGTCTCCTTGAACCATATTCCGAACTTTAATTTGTAAAGTGCACAGATGTGCAATATCCTTAAGAGAATACATTCTCTTAAGGTAATCCTATGCATCATTAGCATGCTCGAATTGTGCAAGACTCGAGCATTTCTTTATGTCAACACTTGTAATAAACCAAGACATAATTTTGGCATGACCCATTCGTCATTCCTTCCATTTTTTTTTTCATAAATGGAAATGACTTTGATCCTTTCTACTTCCGTGAGAGGTATTTCTTTCTCTCATTCATCCTTTGTAAGGATTAATGTAGGTTTCATATCGGTTCCGTCTACTAATCCCCATAATCCCTTTCTCCATATAAGGTGCTTCATAATTGAAGCCCATGTGACGTAGTTTAAATCATTAAGCTTAATGGGTTTAATGGTAACATTATTATTGTCATCCATTTTACAAGGCTTAATAAGGAGAAGAAGAAAGAAACTTAATGAGAGTAGAGAAGAAAGATGTACTCTACCATGAATGGTAGATACAAACACACCTCCAAGCTTATTGATCACTCTTTTATATATACTTGAAGAAGAACGCCTCTTCTCCTTCAAAACTTGATTGGCACACTTCCCAATACACCGAGATAAATAGCTTGATCACAACCGTTGCTTTGATACCATGTAAGGAAATAGAACCCGAAACGGAACTTCAAAAAGAAACTCACAAAAGATCTTTCTCAATGAACACAAAGGTTCATTCAACACACTCACAAGAACCGAAATATTCAAAAGAGTGCACACAACAAGAGAGAAAAATATATCTCATTAAAATGGAATAAACCCACACAAAAAATTATATAAACAAGAAGTAAAAGCCCATATTTATAGGGCTGAAAAGGAGCTTAGAGAGGGGGAGTCGTTGGGCTCCCAACGGCTCTAATTAGAGCTGTTGGGAGTCCAACAACTGCAATTAATGTTGTATGCTTTATTGACTTTTCAGTCAATAAAGGCATAAGCTTTTTTGAGTGTCCTAAAACAAACAATGCTTTATTGACTTTTCAGTCAATAAAGGCATAAGCCTATTTCAATGTGCTAAAACAAAAAATATAAGTTATTCTAACTAGCCTAATTCTAACTAAACTAAGAAGCTAAACTAAAGGATAAGATTACATATGCTAGAGTTAATCTTACATATGAGATTAACTATGAGGTTACAATTTTAACAAGGGGCAGCCCAACGGCTAGTTGGGTTGTCCCAATCAGTCACATGTTATAAACATAATAAAAAAGAAAAAGAAAATTAAAGGAATTACAAATCAGCCCCTAGTGTGCTGACCCCTATTACAAAAGGAAATGACTGAAATACCCCTAATGGGTATTTCGGTTTACATACAAGTATATATAACAGAGTTACCAATCGAGGAAGCGGGAGCGGGAAGCGATATGGGAAGCGGGAGCGAGAAACGAGGCACTTTCAAAATTTTAGGAAGCGGGAAGCGTGGGATGACTTAGAAGAAAATTACGAACCGTCTCGAAAGCGACCTAGGAAGCGAACCGGAAGCGAGGGGGAAGCGAAAAAAATAAAATTACAAAAATAAAAAAAATAAAAAAATGGGGAAGCAAGGGGGAAGTGTGCTTCCCATTTATGGGAAGCGTGCTTCCCTGCATGTTTCAGAAGCGCGACGTTTCGCGCTTCCATATGCACCTAGGCACTTCCGGTAACTCTGATAAATAATGTATAGTCACACACACACACACACACACACACACACACATATATATATATATATATATATATATATATATATATATATATATATATATATATATATATATATATACTGGGTATAATATCTTAACAGGACAGTCAACCTATAAAGTAACAACTTCCAATAATACAAATCCAACGATAGGATGTCAGTTTATGTTAAGCTTCCCTTAGGAACTAGAGATAAAATGATAAGAGTAATTACTCAAATATGAGGTTGGTTAGACACTTTTTTCCATGTATTTGATGATGTTTCAAAAAAATAGATTGCATGTTAAATCGCATTAAAGCTAATTATTCAGGCAGATATCCATGAAGCTCCATTGGCATTTATCCAGTTATCTGATTAAATAATTTCAGATTCATTGTAAATGCTGCATCCAAGTTGCAAAAGACCTAAAAGAGTATCAAGTATAATAGCGACACCATGACGAGTTCCAACAAACAACCACATTTTCATTTCTTCCCACAAACATCTAACAGTAATCAAGACATAAACGTACAATTTATAAGAACGTCTATGAAGTGGTCTGTTCAAATCATCTTCAACAAACCCATTGCTAAACTTCCTGGAAGCCTGAGATGCACCATTTTTTGAAGTATTCAGGACCATCTACACAAAGCAATGTTGAAGAAACTATAAGTCTGGGAAATATAAATTAAATTCAACAAAAGTTTCCATGGATCTATATTGATTATTCTTAAATAGTCAATGACTACATGCAATTTACAAACTAGATACATGAATCTTTGCATGCAAATGAATCAAAGAAACATACGCACCTGCCTGACAAAAATATTTTCATATAACCAAGCTTCTTTTGAGAAGCATTTCATATAACCAAGTTAATCTTGCATAAAAAAAGAATACCTGTTGGCATGAGTTAGGGACTTGTTTCTTAGTTGGAGGCCATTCATAAGAAGAATCCATTGAAACACATGCCATCTTCTCCTGCACCTCAAGTTCAGCCACGTGCTGTTTATTTATTTCATCAACTTCACATTGCACATGAAGCTTCAACGTTTCTAGCTCCCCTATCACATCCAGCAGCTTCTGCAATGATTAACAGGAAAGATCAAAAGAGATTTATTAGTAAATCTAGCACATCCTTGTAGCAAATCACAAGGAAATAGAAGCTGAATCTTGTAAATGTCAGTCTCACCTTTTTAAAAATAACTTCTTCTCTTAGAAACAGCACCTTGTAATCTCGGTGACATGGTATTGTTTCAGAAACCAAACTGCAACAAGAGATGGAAGTCACTAGCTATTGCACATAGAAACTAGCTGATGATTTGTTTCAATGAACTGAAGAATGACATACCAGCTCTGGTAACCAAGGAGGAAAAGAAAAAAACAACAGGCAGTTAAACTAAGAAAATATGTGGAATAAGTATGTGGCATACAGGAAGTTAAACACTCTTTACCTTGAATATCTGAGAAGTATTATGTAAAGGTCTATGATATTCTTTTCTTCTCGATATATATCAGCCTGGGGATAATGAGATAGTGTTAGTTATCAAGAAAATAAGCACTCAATCTAATCAAAGAATAAAGGAACCTTTTAAGTAGGCAACATTAGAAACAAAACTTAGGGTGTGTTTGAATGCCTTTGATCTCAGATCCGAGGATCTGATGTGGCACACGCATGGTGATGTGGTGCTGGTGTGGCAGTAAAATCCTGGGTTTTGCAAATGCTAAATCTCAAATCTGCGGATACCTCGGATTTGAGATCCTCACTTTTATGAGATATAGAAGAGAGTGCCATGGATTCGAAATCCGATGGGGAGGGGTTGGACTTCAAATCATTGGATTTCAGATCCACAGATCGCAGATCCGAGGCCAAACACACTCTTTTTTTATGTTATTTGCTTTTTTTGTTATTTATATTCTATTTGTCTTTAATTCATAGAATGTGTGCATCTCACTTTTATTGTTGGACAAGAGAAAGAAAAAAAGAATACCTGAAGCTGTATATATATATATATATATATATATATATATATATATATCATAGTCACCGATATCGCTGATATCACAAAAATATCGGCAATTTCAAGCCAACCCTTAGTAACAGGAATATATCGCGATATATTCAATATAGCACTACAGAAACTGCATGATTTTCAGATTCTGATTTTTTTAAAAAGCCCCAAATTTATTATAGATAAAAATTTGGAAAAATCAGTATAATTTAAAGAAGAAAAAAATGAACTTGGCTCAAAATTTGGTTTGATTTGGTTCAAAAACCAAATCAAATTGATGTGTTTTACACACTTCATGGTTTTTTTCAAAAGATCTTGTTTTCGAAAAATATGAAAAATGGAGGATTTTAAAAACAAAAAAAAATTAGTATGAATTTCTATTAATAAAAATGGAATGATTTGCAAAAAGCTGAGTATTGGGTGAGATTTGGGTGAGATATGAGAAAATCCCCAAATCGAGTGTCGTGAGGGGCTGTTTCTGAAAAAAGGGCATTTTGGGGATTATTCAAAACTTTAAAACGTGGGGTTTTAAAAAGTTTTAAAGGGTAAAAAAGGAACTGAAAGTAGAAACGTGTTTTAAGGGTTTTAAAAGCTTTTTTAAGAGACGTGAGGACCTCGACTGGCTCGAGGGGCTTTTTCCTATTGTTAGATGGATGCTATAATTATTTGTTATGTTGTTACTTGTTAGTTATGTAGTTACTAATTTATTGTTTGTTAGTTGTTAGTTGCTCATTTATCAATTTATCTTGTCTATTTTAAGGTCTTTATTTTAGTTTTCTTTTATTTTTTTATTTTCTGTATTTTTACTTATTTTTTAGAATGTTTATTTAATTTTTTTATATATTTCCAAGATATTCCCGAGATTTATCAACTTTTGAAAATCTATTGGAGAAATACCCTCACCGAGAAATTACCTTTAACTATACAAGTGACTATGATATATATATATATAGATAGAGAGAGAGAGAGAGATTGTGTGCATGCATCTGTTTATACATTGCTATTTATAAAGCATAACACCGGAAATTCATATTTCCCAACAGGCGGACTAGATCAATCATGGTACAGAGTCTACAGCGTTATAATCTTGTGGTAAACAAACTTTAGCATTTTTTAAACAGTGAAGTTATATTTGTACAGATTTGACATTCAGAATCCCTTATGAATTTATTGTCTCTGTACCACGCAGGTAGCTAGTGGTTTAAATCCTTGAGTTGAAAGAGAATTATAAAATTAAATGGGTGCCATGCTGAGCTAATGGACATAATATGAAGGATCAGCAGAAGTATCAGTTTTGTATGTACTCAAGGTAGTCAACAAGTTCTCAACCATTTCTCCGGGAGGACATAATTCAGAGGCCTCTACTATACGAATTCAATGAATTTTTTCCCATAAATGCTCCAGAAAATGAAACAGCGCCCTCATGGTAAGTTAAGTGAGCTTCAGTATCGACAAATGATCATGATCCAGTGAAATGCTAGTTCTTCACTTCTATCACAAGCAAGGCAGCGTTTCATAACAACGCTTACAGGCTATCAAGCATGACATCAGGGAAGACCTTGACGTAGCTTCTAGGCAGTTTTACCACAGTTAATAAGTGATTTCTGATGCAGACATAAACAAGTTTAAGATTATTTGTTGAAAATCTCTTAACAATGTTTAGAAGTGTTTCGACTTTCCCTACATTCATAAATCTCTACCTTCTTCGCCTGGAATAATGCATTAATAATTAAAAGCATAAAGCATGCAAAATTGCAAAAGTGGTATAATGATAGAATTGCAACTAATGCCGAAGGATGTTAGTAAACCTAATAATATAAACAAATGCACAACATACACACGGTTGCATTTTCCACACCTTTAAAACTATGTGAAACATGGTTGCAACTAGTTAGCTAGTTCATGCCTAACTGGCACAAATTATCACTGTTTCATTGCCGAATGCCTAAGTTTCAGACAACAACAACAATTACAATGATGATAACCTTTCTTCAATGGACGGCACCTAGACCCCAAGGCCTACCCTGACAAGAAATTAGGCATTACTTCATGTACAACCACGATAAAAACAAAGCGATCAGAGGCACCACCGCTTTGTATTTACCAAACACCAACCAGAGACATTCAGACAAAGCCCAGATACAACAATGGAAATAACCCAAACTACAAATGAACCTATAGTATCACAATCAAGTGAGAAGATAAGATCGAGAGAGACTTCAAATAAACCCCCTCATTCAACCTTCGCTTCGAGATCGCCATTCAACTTCGACGAATTCACCCTAGAGCTTCGGCCCAATTTACACAAATCGAACCAAAACCCTAAGCAAACAAGAAAAGGAAAACCTAACCCTAAATTCCACTTGAAATTGGAAGAGAGGGAGAGAGAGAGAGAGAGAGAGAGAGAGGACCTGTCTGAGAAGGCTATCAGCGATTCGGTAGTAATACCGAAGGGAAATCCGATTGTCGACGCCGATCCTCTGCGTCTTGGCGGAGATATTGATCGCCCTCGCCGGAAACCTCATCTTGACGGCCTGATTCCGGAGTCACGTCGCCGGTAAAAGACTGGCGAGGGATTCTTTTCCGGCGAGGTTCTCCTCTCTCTCGGTTTGCTTCTGCAGTCAATAATTCTTCCCTTTGCGCGAGTTTCCTTGTGGGTTCCTCCTCCGTCATCTTAAATAGGTACTTGTAGTGGTAGGTGCCAACATGCTGTCTCTTGGGCTTGACGTTTAGGAGCGCTCACCTTTATGGCGAAGAGAATAATATAAAAAACAAATTTTATAAAATGTAAAAAAGAAAATCATTAAAAAATATAAAAGTGTTAATTAAAGGCAAGCTGGGGTTAGGCAGACCCCACCAGTTACACAACATACCATTGGGTTTTGAACTTGCAACGTCCCAAGACATGGTAACGTGCACTAACAGCTCCTACCAAGCATGTGTGGAGCCCTGTTGGTAGGTGTTAACTGTTAAGAATACTTGAGGCAAGGAACGTTACAAGTTCGAAACCGAATGAGAGCGTTCCTTGCCTCAAGGTTGAAGTTGAGTGCACTCTCTGGTAGGCATGGGCTCCTTAAGGAGGCATTTGGTTGCATAGATAGCAGCGGCATAGGTTGTTGTTGTCCGCACTCAACACAAACATTGGACGCGTGTCATGCATCTAGCAGGACACCTTTTACGTGTTTCCCACCCCTCCCCTTGAGCAGTGTTAACTGTTAAGGATACTTGAGACAAAAAATTCAAATTAACAAAAAACAGCAGAACAGTTGGGACAAACTTGACCTGTCTAAGACACCTCCACGCCCGGCCAGAAACCTGTTTTATACAGTTCTCACAATCAAACACCCATTAAGAGTTTTACCAAGTGGAGACCTGTCAATGTATGGTTGGTGATAGGAGGTCTTCACTTGGCCGGAGAGCAGATCAGGTGATCTGCCAAATCACTTTAGGGCCTGTTTGGAATGTGTAACTGGAATGGGCGATTATGAAGTTTATGCATTTGAAATCCAAATACATGATTTAGTGTAAATACAAAGGAGAAAGGGCTTCACTTCCCATCCCAAATGTATAAACGCCCATCCTAGCGCCCATATTCCAAACACTTGATTTGATGGTGCAATGAACGGTGAAGATGTCAAATCACTTGATTTGATGGATCATCTGATCTGCTCATCCTTGACCTAGCTAAAAATACAACAAAGTGTTTTCGGTGTTTAAAAATAGGTGTTATTTTGAGACATCGTGATTTGTTAGACATTTATCTATTTTTGAGGGATGCTACCCAACCATGGTCTGGGTATGGTGTAACTTTCCATCTAATATTTACTTTTTTTATTTAATAAAGCTGCTATGGTGATGTCTCATTGTAAGCAATGGGGGCTCCGCGTGGTTGGTAGGAGCTGTATGTGCAAGTCTCTTTGTGGTGGGATGTTGCAGGTTCCAAACCCAATGATATGTTGAATAATAACCGGTGGGGATCTGCAAAATCTCAGCTTGGAAAAAAAGAAATACATTAGTCGTAGTCCTGTTTCAGAGTAGACGGTATAAAACATTCACAAGTACTTTCTCCTTTCTCCCTCTTTCACCCATCAAAGATAGTCTCATGTTGGCTTTCGGTTTTGCAACAAAACATGTGCATCCCAAGTACTTAAGTATGCAGTGATGCAAACATGCTAAATGAAATATGCTTTCTAGTGAATCGATCTTTGGGTTGGAATCACTAGAAAAAGCTTAAAGTCACATTTAGCATGTTTGCATCACTATTAGATTGTTATTGTTATTCAAGAACATTTTAAGTCAACCCACTTAGTTAGGGGCATAGAGCATGTTAATATGTACCATCACATTGCAAGCCCATATATGCAGAGAAAGTCACTAGAATATGAGAACTAGAAATATGAGCATTTTCAATACTTTTTTTATATGAAAAATGACAATACTATCGGCTAATTTAACTCGATTTCTTAAAAACTTTATAATTTTCGATATTGTCTTGATATCTAAAATTATAAATATCCGACATTGTTAGGATCCTTTTACCCTTTGCAACCGCGAATTTAGGCTTTTGTGATAAAATTGTACTGCCCATTGATTATGTCCAACACCCACTTAATTCTAGAATTGCAGGTTTTTTATGTGAATTTAAACTTCACAAACTCGCATAAATTTATTTGCAAATTTTTTATAAAACTGAAACCACCAAAATTGCAAATTTCATACACATTCGCATATACGTCAATATTTTGCATAAATATATTTGCAAATATCATATTTTTCGCATATATTTTCTAAAATCGCATAAATCTATGTGTAAAACACTTACCACTAATTTCACAAATAGATTACTTTTTCGCATATATTACATGCTCTTGCATGAAGTTATTTGTGAATCTCCAAATATCGCAAGTATCATACTTAAATATTTATGAAATTGTAACAAATATGTGATATTTCTTATTTTTTGTAAATTTCATGAATCATATATAAACCCATTGTGATCTCCAACTTGCTTATTTTCTCATAATCTAATGCTTTTTTGTCTTTTTTGTATTTTCTCCTCAACCAGTGGTCTCCAACCTGCTTCTCATCTGGCAACTATTTTCAACTCATTTGAGTATATCATACTTGTTCGCATATAACTTTCAAAATCTCGTGAAGTATACTTGTGAAAATCTTACAGATCGACAAAAATGGGACAATTTTGCAAATTTGGTTCTTCATATATATACAAGTCAATATGATTAGCATAAAACTAAATACAGTTGGTTTGCATGAAATCAGATAGCTTGAAGGTTAACAATTACAAAGTTACATTCAATACATGGGCTTCATTAGAAAGTTATAGTCAAAGTTTAACTTGATCCATTCAATTACAAAGTTCAACTTGATCCATCCAATTACAAATGTAACTTCAACTTAATCTATTACAAAGATGTATAATTGTGCACAACTCAGTTAGCTGGAGAGACTCTTTCGGCACATCTTTAACAGATATCTCCACCTTTTCATTATCTTTTGCACCCTTGGATGCCCTTTCTTTTATGTGCTTATAGAACTTGTTCATATGATTCCTTATATATGTGACATCTTGCTGAAAATAACTTTTTATTAATAAACAACTAATTACAACGAACATCTCAAACTAGTGAACAACTGACATATAAACACATACCTGCATAAAGTTTAATTTTTAGTTTTTTCCCAAGTGTTGCATATACTGTATGATAAATATACTACAACCATACCTATAAAATAAGAAAATATCAAGTAAAAAATATATACATGTACGAAATGATTTAGCGATAGAACTGATTTGTCGCTACTTTCGTTGCTAATTCGCAATGAATTAGCGAATGTCATGATTCGTCGTTAAATAAGCATTGATTTGGTTTAGAGATAGATACATATATGTCCCTAATCCATCGCTAAAATTTAATGATGAATACATATCCATCTCTAATATCCGTCGCCAATTTAGCGACAGATTAGCGATGTATTACAATCTATCGTAAAATATCGGTTGATTTAGCTTTTCAGATAGATAAATATCCGTCTCTAATCCATCACTAAATTTGTGACAGATATTAGCGACGGATATTATCCATCGCAAATTTTAAAAAAAATAACAATAAAATTGTTTGAAACATAAATATCGAGAAAAAAATTATCGTTATACAATTTATATAACCTGTGTATAAAAATTAAAGTACACATAAAAAATACATATACAAAGTAGGTGAAACACATTTAACACAAGTTATAAGTGAAACAAATTTAACAACCCAGTATAATCCTCGCCAAGTTCTAATTAGTTACAAGTGAACATATACAAAGAGTTTTGTTTGAAACAACAAGTACGTGAAACAAATTCAACACATGAATCAAATCCTCGCCAAGATTCAGAGCATCCTCCTATTCTTTGTCTTGATCTGCCCCTTCATTCATGCCTCCATCACCTCCTCCACATTGATCATCTCCATCATCCTACAAGAGAACCGAAATGTTAGTATTGATAAACAAAATATAATGAAATAAATTATATACAATGCACCTAATCTAAGGAAATCAAAGTAACATGGTTGAATGACACATAGACTGACAATAAAGTGAAGGACATTAACAGAATTCAGAGGTTGTCGAAAAACTTTCATAGTGATTCAATCATGCATATATGTGTTATAAAGCAGCTAAAAATTTTTCAGAGTGATTCAATCATGCATATATGTGTTATAAGGTTGTCAAAAAAAAATTATAGTGATTCAATCATGCATATATGTGTTTTAAGGCTGTCAAAAAAATTTTACACTGATTCAATCATTTATATATTTATTCTAAGACTGACAAAAAATATTCATAATGACTCAATCATGCAGATATGTGTTCTAAGGTTGTCAAAAAAATCTCATAGTGATTCAAGCATGCATATATGGTTTTTAAGGTTGTCAAATAAATGTGACATGGTCCTCCCACCGCTATGACATCGTCAAAGCCACTTCGTTGCTATCAACACCCTTCCGGCAGAAACCCATCAATATACGTTTATTTTCTTATGGCCCAAAATGTCGAAACAAACATGGGACCACTGATTTGCATCGACGAGCATTCTAAAATGCATGTTGGACCCCTTTTTTTGTAGAAAGCGTTCCAAGGAGGGGCAACAGAGGAATCCATGGAGGCACCTCGTTCTGTGACAACATGGTCGGGATGGTGGTGCTGAGCAAGAGGGTGTTTGAGAGGGAAGGGAGTGAGTCATCGAACGAGTTTAAGGAGATGGTGGTGGAGCTCATGACGTCGACTGGGTTGTTCAACGAGAGGAGAGAGCCGAGAAGAAAGAAGATGAAGAAGAAGACAACGAAGAGGAGGGGAAGAGATCACCTGAGAGGGCTAGATGCAGAGTGGGGGTCGCCAACGTTGGGTGGCCAGAATACGATGAGCGGAAGAGAGGGCTCACAGATACGGCGACGACACAACTCCGACAGATTTGGGGGTAACGAGAGAGAGAGAGAGTTGCGCCCTAGATGAGCTATTTTATATCGAAAAGTAGCGACGGCTTAGCGACAGAAAAATTCTGTCTCAAAATCCGTCACTAATTAATGATGAATTAGCGACAATAAAATTTTGTCGCTCATTCATTGTGAAGTTGCGACAGATTTTGAGACGGAATGTTTTCGTCGCTAATTAGTGTTGGATTTTGTGACAAAAATTTTTTGTCACTAATTTCACAACTAATTTCAATTTTAGGGATGACTAGTTTTCTCTAGCTAATTCGTCGCAAATTTGTGATGGATTATTTTCGTCGCTAATTAATATTTTTTTTTTAGTGAAATGATGTTTGGAGCCTTGAAAATTTACAAAGATTTTGGACTGCTGATTTTTTGAATTTTATAAAAACCTACTCATGTGTTGGAATCAAATGCTTTAAGAGCTTATCCCTCTAAAATAAAGTACATCGTCAGAATTTAAAAATAAAATAAGCCCGAAAAAACCCATTTAACACCAAATTGGTTTAGCACAGACCCATTACTCTCTCTCTCTCTATATATATATATATATATATATATATATATATTTGGTTATTTGCAAAAACATACCCATAATATTTTAATAATTCAAATTCGGATGACATAAATCTTATAATTCAAAGTCATATATTAGCCTATTGTACCTCTCTCTTTCTTTTTCATGGTCACCGACACCTTAGGCTTCTCATAATATAGCCGTCTTGCTCCTAGTAGCTCCATCTACACCAAATGGTTTGAGGTCTCCTGCAGGTTTTTGATTTTGGCTTGTTGAAGTATGCACACAGTTCCAGCATCAGCTCTCTCTTGATAAGATATCTCATGTTCAGATTCGCATCATTTGCGTTAGAATCATGGGCAAAGGCAATCTATGTCACAAAGACATGAGTATGTATGTGTACATGACACCAATTTGGCAAAATTTTGAAAAGTATATGGCTACACATACGACGAGTGCCCCCAGTTAATATAAAATATTTTGTATTTTAAAAGTTAAAAGTTTTTTTATCTTATTTTTTATGAGATTATTTTTTTATCAAATATTAATATAATATAATTAGTAGAAAATATTTTATATTACCCAATTATAAGGGCATTTTTGTAAGTTCCAATAAGATGTGATGGATGAGAGAGTTGTTCCAAGGACTGGGTATATGTCATGGTATATCCCAGCTTGACGCGTGTAAAGTTTTTCGAAAATGGAAAAATGTAGAGAATGCCTTTGCATTTTGCCTTTTCAAATTAAAAAAAAAATTGAGAGATTTAAAAAAAAATGCTCTCACTCTCTCTATCTGTTGATTCAGCTCAACCGGTCGGATTGGTTCCCTGCCTGCCGGTATTCCGACAGCAACCCAGAGAGAGAAAAACGTTCTCTCCGGCACATTTTCAAGAGAGAGAAAATGGGAAAGTGTTTGATGGAATGCTTCAAAGAAAAACTATTGTTTGGAATGTTTTGCTTGGAGGGTAATTCAAGGAAGGCGATGTTGGGACTGCAGGGAAGATGTTTGATCTGACGGAAGTGAGAAATGTCGTGAAGTCGAACGTGATGATCTCGGGGCTTGCCCAGAGAGGTCTGTTTCAGGAGGCGTTGCAGATGTTCAGACAAATGCGGGAGCAGGGATTCAAGCCTGATGATGTGACGATAGTCACGGTGCTGCCTGTTTGTGCTCAACTTGGTGCTTTAGAACTTGTCAGATGGATTCACGAGAAAGTTGTGGGAAATGGATTCAAGCAGATTGTTTCGGTGGCGAATGCGCTTATTGATATGTACGTAAAATGTGGTGATTTTGATAATGCACGCAGTGTGTTCAATGCAATACCTCAAAAGAATGTAATCTCTTGGAATTCAATGATTATGGCTTTTCTGTTAATGGGCAAGGGGACGTTGGTGTTGAGATGTTTGAGGAGATGAAGAGTGGTATAAAGCAGAAGTGTGACTTATTGGGGTTCTCAGCTGCTGAACCCATGCCGGATTAGTGCAAACAGGTCGAGAAGTTTTCGATTCCATGACCAGAGTAATTAAATTTAACCAAATCTTGAACATTATGGATGTCTGGTGGATCTTATAGGTCGTTATGGATCCTTAAAGGAAGCTCATGCGTTGGTTACAAGTATGCCCGTGAGGCCAAATGCTGCAATTTGGGGTTCGTTGCTCAGTGCTTGTAGACTTCATGGTGATGTGGAGCTAGCTGAACAAGCAGCTAACAAGCTCGTTGAGCTTGAACCTTGGAATTCAGGAAACTATGTATTGCTATCTAACATATATGCAGAAGCAGGTAGATGCTCGTTGAGCTTGAACCTTGGAATTTAGGGAACTATATATTGCTATCTAACATATATGCAGAAGCAGGTAGATGGGATGAAGCCGAAAAAGTGAGAGTGATGAAGAAGAAGATGAGCATACAAAAGGAACCTGGAAGCAGTGCATTAGGGGTTCACTAGAGTCATACTGCCTGGGCTATTGAACTTGTCATGCCGCCAAAACCATGGAAGGGAAGGGATGAAAGACATCATACAGGATTACAAGAAAATGTGATTCATGGTTCAGCAAAGAACCTCACGTTTGTTGCAGGATAAATTGCATACCACTTGAAAACCAATTATGTTTGGTTGCTGTAGCAAACACAACAGCCATAAATATCATTGGCAGGAACTCAACTTAGAAAAATCAGGATATGCCATAATCTTAATAATTTTTACAGCTATTCAAGCAATTGCCAATGCGATTTGGAACTCAAGAAGGTCTTTCTAGATATGTAACGACCCAAATCGGGGCCTCTTGAGCCCAGGTTCGTGGACATTAGTTTCCAGAGAAAAATGATCAAAATAACCTCAAAACTATGCCAATTTTTTTCCCATAAGAATTAAAGGTCTATAAATTCATCAATAATAATGGTTACCAGCCAAAAATGTCAAAATAAATACAAAATGTAAAATGAACAATACTTCAGAAGTGATGTTTGGTGGCAGCTGAGTTAAAAGTCCACAATCGATTCTTCCTGTTGGCAACAATCCTTGAACATACTCTTGTAACCAAGAGAGTAGGTGAGTCTACAACTCAATAAGTTTCTATTTATAAAATTTGACACGATCGTTACAATTGTATTGAGTTCTAAGCTCTTAATCTTAATTTAATTTGCTAACTAAGTACACATGTTGTTTATAGTTTTTGCCCTATTTACTGTTCTCTATTATCGTTCTCAAAGTAAACATTCACATTCTACTCTAATCGGCTATTCCGAAAATAGCTTTCTTGGGCATAACAAGTGTAAACAACTTAGAGTTTACATCATTAGTTAGAAATATGAACCACTCACAATAGCATAGTCCAAACTGGCCAAGACTATGAACACAAGTGCTGCAACTGCTTACTGATTGCAAGATCAGAGCTACAAAGTGCTCATCGTTAGCTAGCCGAAGAGATCGGATGACTATACCTGCCCTTAAGGTACTCAAGAAGCTATACCTGCCCATAAGGTATCGATGAGCTATACCTGACCCCAAGGTTTTGTGGTCCATGCTACATCCTACATGTGTCTAGTGAGCAATGTTTTAACCCCTAAGGGTCACTTAAGAATTTCTAAATAAATTCTAAAGTAGGAGCGAGATACACACCCCAAACGCTACCCTAGACCATGCCTCACCTATCAGAGTTTCTGATCATGTTCTGTATTGTTACCCTATGCACAATATTCTTTCAACTTTCATTTATTAAAGTTAGTACCTTATACAATTCTAAATGTATGTCCACTAATTACTTTTAACACATATTTATATCTCATATAGTTAAGGATACTACAAAGTCAACTAATTAAATCACGACACTTACAATGTTCCTCCCAAGACATAAGCGTGACATTTTCAGGATATATATTATCCAAAAACTCTAGAACTCTACACTCATATCTTAAATTCATACATCAATCCTTTACATGCAGTAATATCATGATTATCTTCACACAAGATATATTCATAATTTAAATCATGTCATAAATCAAGAAACATATAACATGTATCATCATATTTAAGCATCACACAGAACATCAAGGTTATGGATTCCTAAGCATACTAAACATTTATTCTATTCAAAATAAAATAAAACTAGCATACTTAAAATACATAGAATTATATTGAAAGATGCCTAAACCAATTAGCGTGTATTTTATTTAACTAAAGAGAAATTTGCAAATGTTCACTTACTTGGAACGCTTAAATTCCAACTCTAAAGAATAACCTTAGTCTTCTCTCAAGTTTTGATCTTAACTGGCGGTGGCGTCTCTCGCTGTCGTTGTGCCTCCTTATCTTTTCCTTCCTTCCTTTTTCTGAATTTCCCTCTCTCACTCAGGGTGTCTCCTCTACTGAAAATGATAGGAGAAGGGAGAGGGGACCGATAACTTTTATAACCACGGGTGAGGGCAGGCATTACCTCCCTCACCTCTTCTTTCCATTAACGAGGGAGTACATTCCCCCCTCCCTCTCCCCACTTTTCATTCATGAGGGAGGGAGAGGGGTAACACCCCTTCTCCGCTCGTAACCGCTCCAGGAGGGTGGCATAATCCACCTAGGCAGCGTTACAATTCTACTTCCCTCAAAAAAAGATTCGTTCTAAATCTTACTTGAAAATAAATGAATAAATTATGCATGGATGTCTGCCCCACTCTCCCACATAGCTTCATTCTTACTGTGATGCTTTCATCTCACCAGAACCATCAAAATAACCTTCTTCCTTATTTTATGCTCTTTGAATTCTAAGATCTCGATTGGTTCTTCACTAGTACTTAAGTTTTCTTGGATATCCAACACCAATTCTACCATGTCCAATATATATGAAGGATCTGATATGTACTTTCTTAACATAGATACATGAAACACATTACGCATCCTAGATAACGATGGAGGTAATGCCAACTGATAGGCTGTAGATCCTATCATTTTTAAAATTTTGAAAGGTCCAATATACCTTGGACTTAATTTGCCCTTCTTTTTTAACCTTATTACCCCTTTAAAAGGTAATATCTTTAAGAAAATGTGGTCACTTTGCTCGAACTCCAACTCACGTCCCCTCTTATCTGCATAACTTTTCTTACAACTTTCAAATGTTAGGAGTCTTTCACGGATGAATTTGATCTGCTTTTTCATTTGTCCAACCAATTCAGGCCCTAAGGTGTTTCTTTCACCTACTTGGTCTCAATACAGAGGCATTCTACAACGTCTCTCATATAAAGCTTCATAGAAAGCTATACAAATATTGAACTAAAAACTGTTGTTATAAGCAAATTCCATTAATGATAAAATCTTGTGCTAAGAGACGTGATACTCTAGTGCATGATAATGCATTCATATTCATTATTAATTTCATGTATTTATGAATCTTTTATTATTTTGATGCCCATGTTTATGGTGTTTCAGCTGTCAAGAAGTCATGGTTTGAATTTTGTCCAAATCGAAGCTAAAATGATGAAGTTATAGCAATTTTATGGTTTTGGATCAAACTTTAAGGAGAACCAGTTCCAGATCCGACCCAAAGCATCATCTTATGGATCTTGGATTTGATCCACACATGTTCAGTAGTCCATTTAACCCAAATCCATTGTAAAAATTTTTAAGATGCCCTCCTCATAGTCACCACCCATGTTTTTGTAATTTAGGATAGAGTTAGGTAGTAGTTTGAAATAATTTTAACTTAAGTCATTTTTTTGTAATTTTTGTTTTAACCTAAAAACTCATATAAATAGTAGTTAGAAAGGAGCATGAGATGAGTTTTGGCTCCCTCTACAACATGCCCCCTCTTCTTTTTCCCCTCTTTCCTACTCACGTGAAGCTCTCTTCTCTTCTCCTCTTCTTCTTCTCAACGTTTTCCATATTTTTTTTCTTTTCTTCTCCTTCTTCTTCTTCTCTTTTTATTTTCTGCAGGTTCAATGTGAGAACAACTCTGGGAGGCATCTTCATATTCCTCGAGGCCATAACTTGCTCTCTTCTCAACCCAATCCGTTGGGAGACACCAGATCGGCCGGTTCAGTACCTCCTTCTCCCTTCTCTCTATTGTAGATCTAGGTTTTAAATTTTGTTTTTTTTCTTCTGATTTTTGTTTATAGATTGATTAGTTAATTAAATTTATTCGTTCAACATATAGTCTGAGTTTTCCTTCATTTTTTTATTGTAAATAATAAAAAAAAGAGACCAACGATTTAAGTAGGGCCACATCCAAACTCAAACCGCCAGCCGACTACATCTAGGTTGATTGTTTCTTTTTTTTTATTTTCTATATTTTATTATTTTTATTTTTATTTTCTCTGATTATTCAACTGATTAATTCATTTTCTTGTTGTTCATTTTATTAGTTAGATTTTTTTTATAGAAAATAATCAATGAGAGCATGTGTCGAGTTTGTGCTAGATCGTTAGTTTTGAATTCTTGATGTTTAATTTTTTTCTTGAAATTATTTTATGCGGATCTGGAGATTTCTGATGTATTTTTTAAATCTTTAAATTGAGTTAGGTCTCTAGATGAGTCTAGAATATTTCTAAAAAAAATCGTCAGAGTCTGAAGCCATTTGACAGACTGCCGTGCTGTTTTCTCAAATTCTGTTCAGAAATATTCTGTTTATCAATTTTATATTTTTTTGTTTCTCATCATCATTTTATGTAACTTTTTGTAAAGTTTTTCAATTCCATAATTTGCATTGGATTCTTGAGGGTGTTAGAAATGTTTTTGCAAAATTTTATTAGGATCTGACACCGTTTACTTGCCTGTCTAGCTGTTTTACAAGAATCTATCCAGAACAGGCGATTCTCTAAATCGTGTAGGGCAAAAGTATCATTTTTGCAGTGTTTAAGTATTGTTTTGTGAACTTTTCAGAAGGTGTCATGTCCTAAAAGAGACGCCACTCAGTTTAAGTTCAGAAACCAATAAAGTCACATTGGGATATGTGTTTAGATTCTTTTTGTTCTTTTATTTTATGTTTAATGCTCTTATTTTCTTCGTTTTTAACTAACATAGTCGTGTGTAGTTCATTATATTGTTTGCATGTTTTTTTTTGTTTGTCCAGGTGGCTGCCATGAGTGAGAAGCAAGGCTAGGTGGTTGGTGTTTTGGTGGAGGCACCAAGATTCCTGACACCTGCATATAAAGATCATGGTTCGTGAGCAGAGGCATTTTTCTTTTTCTTTTTCTTTTTTGTTAAGTAGGGCCTTAGGCCACTTTTAATTGGGTTGTATTAATTTTCTTTCTGCTCAAACATCTTGTAATAGATTTTTGCGCTTGTGTGCTACATTTTATTATTTTATTTTAAGGCAATAAAGGTGTGAAATTGTTTGGAATACTTAGATTTCATTCTCGTTCCCTGAGTTTGACCCAAATTTCACCATTAGTGTAAACCGGTTTTTATTATTTGGTATTTAGTTTGCACAAATATTTTATTAAAAATATCTTTTTGAAAATATCTTTTATAAAACTTACACTAGTGCACAAGCTCACAACATATCCTCCAGCGTTTGGATGCTCCTTTCCAACTGTCCATCTGTCGGAAGATGAAATATTGTGCTCATCTTCAATTGAGTCCCCATTGCTTCTTGAAAGCTTTAGCAAAATTTGGAAGTAAAATTTGAATCTTTGTTAAATACAACAGAGTCTGGCACTTTGTACAATCTCACTATCTACCTAATAAAGAGATGAGCCAATTGCTCAAAGAAACACATTACTTTGCATGCGAGAAAATGCACAGACTTTGTCAATTTATCGACAATCACCTAGATTGCATTCAATCCTTCTTTGGTCTTAGGAAATCCCGTGATAAAATCTATTATTATATCTGTACACTTTCATAAAGGAATGGGTAGTGGTTGCAAGAGTCCACCCGATCTCTGATGCACGATCTTTACTTGCTGACATATAAGGCATCTACTGACAAAATCAACAATATCTCTCTTTATTTCATTTCATCAAAAGTTGTCCTTCAAGTTCCTATACATCTTCGTACTACCAAAGTGAATGGAATACTTGGAATGATGTGCTTCATTAAGAAATTGTTTCTTAAGTTTCTCATCCTTAGGAATACATACTCGATCTCAAAATCTCAAAACACCTTGGTTGTCTACTTTGAAATCTAGATCTTCACCTTTAAATATTGTTGATCTGATTCCTTCTAATTCTTGATCTAAGGGCTGTTTCTCTTTGATTTTGTCCCAAATTTCAGACCCTAAGGTTGTCTAGACAAACATCAATCGACCTAGTAGGCATTGCACTTCTGTTTTTTGCTCCATAATGCAGACAAGCAGGTTTGATATATATAGTCTTGTGGTTGACTCTATTTTTTGACTAAGTGCATCAGGCACCACGTTGGCTTTCTTTGGATGATACTTTAATTCAGAATCATAATCTTTTAGTAGCTCAAGCCATCGCCTCTGCCTCATGTTCAATTCTTTTTAAGAGAACAAATATTTTAGACTTTGATGGTCAGTATAGACCTCAAATTGTTTTCCATATAAGTAGTATTGCTAAATTTTGAGTGCAAACACTGCCGCTGCTAACTTCATATTATGCATTAGGTAATTCATCTCATGCACCTTTAATTGTTGAAATGCGTATGTGATAACTTTGCCATGCTGCATTAAGACACAACCCAATCTCTTATGCAACACACCACTATAAACAGTTAAACTGCCAGTGCCAGAAGGTAGAACTAACACTATTGTAGTGGTTAATCACTTCTTGATTTTTTGAAAACTTTGCTCTCACTTCTCATTCTACTCGAACTTCACATCCTTCTTTGTTAGCTTGGTCATTGAGGCTACCAATATTGAAAATTCTTTAACAAAGCACTTGTAGTATCCTACTAAACCCATGAAACTCTGAATTTTTGTGGCATTCTTGAGTGTTAACAAATTTGTCACCACTTCCACTTTTGCTGGGTCCAGCATCACTTTTTTGTTCTGATGATATGTCCCAAAAATGAGACTTGATCTAGCCAAAATGTACATTTAGAGAACTTAGTATATAGCTTATGTTCTCTAAGTATTTGCAAAACTATTCTCAAGTGTTTTGCATGATGTTTCTTATTGGCCTAATAGATGAAAATATCATCCATGAATACCACCACGAACTTGTTTCAAAATGGTCTGAACACCCGATTCATTAAATCCATGAATGTAGCTAGGGCATTTGTCAGACCAAAGGGCATGACCAGGAATTCATAATGCCCATATTTTAAGCAAAAAGTTGTCTTGGCCATGTCTTCCTCTTGAATTTTCAATGGGTGATACCCGAAACATAGATCTAACTTTTAAAAACAGGCTGCTCTTTAGAGTTGATAAAATAAATCATCTATTCTTGGCAGTAGATACTTATTCTTTATTGTCATCGTATTCAATTTCTAGTAGTTGATGCACATATGCATTGACCCATCCATTTTTTTCATGAATAAGATCGATGCACCCCAAGGTGACACCGATGGTCGAATAAATCCAACATCCAACAACTTCTGCAATTGAACTTTGAGTTCTTTAAGCTCTACAGGTCCCATCCTATAAGGTGTAATAGAGATGAATATCGTTTCAAGAGCTATATCGATCTGTAACTCAACTTTCCTATCAGGTGAAAGTCCTGTAAGTTCTTTAGGAAAAACATCAACGAATTCTCGTACAATAACTACCTCTATGACTATGAGGTTATCATCAACTTCTGTCTTCATATAAGCCAAATACCCAAGATAACCCTTCTGTGGGTAATGGTTGGCCTGAAGACATGAAATGATTGTTGGCTTTGCTAGTCTTCTAACACCCTGAAAGGTGAATATTAGGACTTCGGGGTGTTAAAAACTGACACTTTTTCTCTGATAATTGATCATCTTATGATGGTTAAATAACTAATCCATGCCCAAGATGACATTCACTAACTTAAATTCTAATATGAGGAGGTCTACTGACAATAGACGTTCTTCGATTTGTACTATGCATCCCTTGGTAACCTTATCTACACAAACAGTCTTTCCCACTGGTGTGTCTACTTGTTATTTTATGTTTAAAGATGTAGGTAGAACATGTAATACTACCACAAAAGTAAATGTAGTAAAGCTATGTGTTGCACCCAAGTCAAAAAGAACATGAGCACTAACACCAAAAATTAGAAGTATACCTTCCACCACGTCCGAACTAGCTAGAGCTTCCTACAGAGTTGTCGCATAAACTTGGCCTGGAGCAACTGGGTTGTATATGGGTTTTGCTGCATCTCTTTGTACTGGTTGGGGGCACTTTCTAGAGATGTATTGGTGTCAGTTTTATAAAAATGCTTTTAGAAATGATATTTTTATGTAAAAACAACGTGAAAGCCAAACACCAAAAATAAACTGGCTTGCATGAGTGGTGGAGTCTGGGTCAATCTCAGGGAACAGGAATACTTCGTATTCAAACACACAAACTAATCTATGATTTATTGCCATAAAAAGAAAATGTGAAAAAGCTAATTAACTAATTGCATCAGTTCGGCCCTACGTAAAGGGCCTAAATGAATATTAAAATGGTTTAATTACAAACCCCAAAATTAAATGGAAATTAAACTTCCTAATCTAAAAGAAAAACAAATGTCTTCTGTGCTCGCGTCTTTGTGTCTCATCTCGTAGGCATGCTACTAGGTCTTGCTCCACTCCACGCTTCCCTGCAAGGCACAAACAACACACAACAACAAAAGACAAATAGCACTATACTGTAGAAAAGAAAATGAAATGAGTGCTAAAGCAGGATAAAACTAAACAAAGTAAAATATGCTAAATAAGAATAAAATCTAAATTGTGAAATTGAAAATGCAATGCAATGAATGCGTAAATAACAAAACAAAGTGCGGAATAAAATGCGGAATGCAAATTCATGAAATAAAAAGAAAACCCAAAACTAAAATGCAAGATGCGTGAAAAAGGAAAATTAGGAACATGTAAAATATACGAAGTGTAAATGCACAGGAAATGAATGTAAATGCAATGAAACAAAATGCAATGCTAAAATGTACATGATCACAAAATAAATTACAAATTCAAAAGAAAACGAAGAAATGCAGCAGATGCAGTAATGGAATTCGATGCACAAATGAGGGAATGTGATGAAGAATGAAGATGCTAGTTCATGCAAGATGATCAAAACACACAGATGATTCATTGAAAAACAAATTGCAGAAGATGCAGATTGATCTTGTGCAGAGTTTGCACAGATCGATGCATCAAAGCAACCATGTAGATGGAAGTAAATGCAATGGAGATTGATGCAATAAACAGATAAACAAAAAATGATACGGATGATGAAATCGAAACATGATGCAAAAGATGAACAAAAATGCAGAAATAACAACAGATGCAAAATGCAATGAAACAAGAATGATTCAGAAAAATAAATGCTAAGACCAAAAACAAATGATGTAATGAAATGCAATGAAGCTAATGAACGAAATGTAGGAAAGATGCAGTGATGATGATGCAAAAAAACAAATGCGGGTTTATGATGAGAGGCAGGGGATACAGAATGAACACGCAGGTCGAACAAAGTGCAAAGCACATGTGAACTGGAAATGAGATGCGCAGTTGATGCTGGGACAAATGCATGGACGTTGCAGAGTGAAGTGCGATGCTAATGAGGTGCCGAAGAATGAATGAAATGAAACAGATAAAAAAAAACAATGATGCACAGGAAGCAGAATGTGAAATCGATGTAGTGAAATAAATGAAAAAAAATTGCTGAAACAAAATGAATTAGAAATCGCAGAAATGAGAAGGGAGGAGAGGAGAAGAGAAGCGAAGATGAGGAAGAAGACTTACCACGAATCAGATTGGGTTGAGAAAAGAAGCTAGCCTCTCCTTTGTCGTCAGCATTCTCGTTGAGAAAATCCACCGTTGAAAGAGAGGTTGAGAGAAAGAGGAGGGAGAAAGAGAAAGGGCAAGGAGAACCGGTGGGAGACAGGGGTTGAGAGAAAAGAGGAGAATACGTTCTTCAAAGGAGGACCCTTCCCTCCTTGGTTACGGGAATTTTAAAAGGAGAAGGGGCTAGGTTATTTTTTTATTGTTTTATTTTACAACAACTCTACTTATTTCTAAGAATTTTTAAAAGAGGGATTGTGCTAAAACGTTTTCTCTAAAGTGCATTTCTACAATGTTTAGTCGAACTAACCTAATTAAGGGATTTATGAATGCTTTTCTTTATTTTTCGAACTTAACCTTATTAAAATCTAAACTACTAAAAGGAATACAAGTGACTAACTTCTAAAAAAATTATTAACTCGCAAAAATAAAACTTGTAATTCATGCTTTTTTCAATATTTATCTTTTTTGCATATTTTCTTGAAACTAACGATAAACTTGGGATTTTAATGTAATTTCCTATTCGATCATGCATAATTTAATATTAATTAAATGCTAAAATATATGCATGATCATATATCCCATCTCTCCTTAATTATAGCACTTGACATTCTTCTCATCACAACAACCTTTATGCCTGAAGCTGCAAGTCCTATAATTATTGTTGTTCTTGGAAGGTGGTCCTTGGTACCAGGGTTTCTTTCCTTCTTGTTGTTCAGGCTTCTTTTCCTACTGCTTATTATTGTTTCTCTCACTGCTTTCTTCTTGTGCCTTCAAAAATTTGTCATTGTTTTTCCTCTTCTTGAAGAAACCACAGGACGACGAACTAGATTGTCCCTGTTGTACTTGCTTTGGATTCTCCTTTGTCTTTGGCTTTTCTGTCCAGACATCCCAAAACTCGTAACGAGATACCATCTCCACCAATCGGGAGAATTTATGAATTTGCAGCGGTCCCACCATCCTCAAATCTTGGGCTTTAGTCCACGCTCATAGAGCTTGCATTTTTGCTTCTCAGTAGATACTAAAGCCTTAGCGAATATGGATAATGAATTGAATTTGGTGGTGTAGGCTGCCATATTCATACTGTAACGCCCCAAAAATACCAACTTGAAAATCCTTGGATTTTAGAATTCTTTTTTGAAATATTGCGCAAAGCAAAAAAATCGAAAGCAAAAAACTAGTTGAAAATCTTTGAGCGGGTTACAGGCCAAGAAGTTTAGCAATGCAAAATTACAAAATGAACATTTCATTACAAAATGAGATAAAGAGATATACAATTTCTTTTTACAAAAATGTCTCTAAAAAATGGGACATTCCCCCAAAAAGACTACCAGACTCACAAAAGCTTTAGAAGTGTGGGATCCAATGCTTGCAACACATCGGGCCCCATTGCACCACTTATCAATCACCTGCACCTTATAAAATGGGGTTAATACTCTTGCCAGTTGGTGAGATAGAATCCATAACTTGCCATTTTATGAAAAACATAAACAAAGCTAGCATGAATTATAATTATCAATATCATTCTTTTGCAGTAATTAACAATAAGCAAGTACAACTATGAGTAAGTAAAGAGACAATAAATGGGATACATGTTCATTTAATAACATGATTAACACTGAGCAGTAAGCAACTAGCATGCTTTCAAATTCATAAGCAAGTGCAACTAATCAATTAAGCAACGAACTAAAACCATAATCACGTAACCAAGAGTAATTGAACAATTAAGCATCATGCAATTAAACTCACTACTAGGCAGTGAACTATGTAGAAATCAATCAACAACTAGGTCAACAATTAGTAAGTTAGTTTAATTGTTGTATTTATTACTCCTTCGGGTACACGAAGGAACCTCGCATTCTGTAAAAAATACCGTCGGCATATGTTATTTTATTTTATGTGATAACCGGGGTACCTACAGACCGAGTCAACCTCATGCGGCCCATGGTCGAGAGGAAACCTTGCATAGGTAACATATTGTAATCCACACTACTGCAGTAGCTGAGGTACCTCAATAGGTAACCTCGACCTCCCTAACTCTGAGTGACTGGAGGTCAAAGAACGCCTTTGTTCCTTAAATGTGTCGTAAAATCGACCGGTCACTCAGGGTTGTACCATCTACCCTCTCCAGGGTGAACCATTTTGTGAATGGGCAACCAGGCGATTTATCTTATTAGGACTTTAGTTAGTAAACATTCCCTCCTTTCGAGGTACTTAGGCACATTTGCCTTGTGTTTTCCGTAGAGCAACACAAACACCATAACGAGGTCAAGCCCGCCCATTCACGTGCTCATGAGAAGCACTTCGTCGGTGAAGGCGACATCAACATATTCTTTTTAGGGATGTATGCCGTTCTTGAATCAAGTGAGCTCAACTCATGAAATAGGTCCATCGCCCACACAAACTCACCATGGAGTTTTCAATATGTTACAAGTTTCAAAAGGACAAACTCGAGTCAACGACGCTATCTCATATTTAATTCCTTTTGGGAAAATAAATATTTGAGACTCTTATGGTCAGAAAAGACCTCAAACACATCTCTGTACAAGTAGTGCCACCACGACTTCAATGCGAACACCACTGTTGCTAACTCCAGGTCATGACTTGGATAGTTCTGCTTGTGAACTTTCAACTGCCTTGATGCGTACATGATAACTCTGCCATGCTGCATTAGCATACAACCCGAACCTATTTCTGAGGCGTCTGTGTACACCACAAAACCACATCTACCAGAATGTAACGCTAAGACAGAAGATGTCATTAGCTTTGTCTTCAGAATTTGAAAACTCTCTTCGCATGAGTCAGTCCACTCAAACTTGACTCCTTTATGCAAAAGCTTCGTCATTGGTAGTGCGATTCTAGAGAAATCCTGAATGAAATGTCTATAATACCCAGCTAATCCAAGAAAACTTTGGATCTTTGAGACATTCTGAGGCTGTTTTCAATCTAATACGACTTTGACTTTTGCTGGATCAATTGACACTCCATCACTGGATATCACGTGACCCAAAAACATGACTCGCTTAAGCCAAAACTCGCATTTGGCGAACTTGGCGAACAATCTGTGCTCATGAAGTACTCTCAAGATGATACACAAATGCTATTGATGCTGCTTAAAACTCTTTGAGTAGATCAAGATATCATCGATGAATACAATCATAAAGGTATCCACGATTGAATGAAAGATTCGATTAATCAAATCCATAAACATTGCTGGTGCATTAGTGAGCCCAAACGACATCACTATAAACTTATACAATCCGTATCTAATTCGAAATGTAGTCTTCAAGATGTCTTCCTCCTTGATTCAGAGTTGATGATAACCCGATCTGAGGTCGATCTTCAAGAATATCTTCGCCTTCTGCAACTGATTTAAGAGATCTTCTATTCTCGGTAACGGATATTTGTTCTTGATCATTGCTTGGTTGAGCATCTTGTAGTCGATGCACAACCTCATAGATCCATCCTTCTTCTTTATAAACAATACAGGTGCACCCCATGGAGATGCACTGGGTCTGATGAAACCTTGCTCTATGAACTCTTGTAATTGTCGCTTCAGTTCTTTGAGTTATGCTGGAGCTATACGATACAATGCCTTGGAAATCAGAGTGGTTCTAGGCAACAACTCGATACAAAACTTGATTTCTCACTTGGGAGGTAATTCGGGTAGTTCATCAGGAAACACATATGAAAACTCTTGAACCACATCTAGGTTGTCAATTGAGACAACTGCAGGTTCAACTGGGGCGATACTAACTAGGAATGCAATACCCCCATTTCGCAAATACTTATGAGCCTTAAAAGATGAAATCAAATGATTGTTCCACATAGATCGAGAGAGTCTAATCTCCACAATAAGATGATTGGGCTGAGTTATGACAACTTTGCCTTCTCTACACAGGACTTGAGCATGATACTCAAATAACCAATCCATGCCTAGAATGACATCAAACTCAGTCATGTCTAATAGGATTATGTCAGCTAGCAAGTTTTGACCTATCACTGACACTTCGATGTTCAGAATATAAGCAACACACAGAGAAAGATCACCGGTCAGAGTATGGACCTCTAATGGGTAAGTTGCAACCTAAGATTTTGTGGTTCATGCTACATCTTACATGTGTCTAGTGGGCAATATTTTAACCCCCAAGGGTCACCTAGGAGTTTTTGAACAAATCCCAAGGTACACACCCTAAGCGTTGTCCTAGACCATGTCTTACCTAACAAAATTCCTGATCATGCTTTGTATTGTTACCTTATGCACAATATTTTTTCAACTTTTATTTATTAAAGTTAGTGCCTTATACAATTCTCAATATATGTTCATTAACTACTTTTAACACGTATTCACATGCCATATATTTAAGGATAACAATCCACCACAGAGTCAACTCATTAAATCATGACACTTATAATATCCCTTTCACGGTACAAGCGTAACATTCTCAGGACAGATATTATCCAAAAACTCTGAAACTCTACACTCATATCTCAAATTCATACATCAATCATTTACATGCAGTAATGTCATTATTATCTCCACACAAGATATATTCATAATTTAAATAATATCATAAATCAAGAAATATGTAACATGTATCATCATATTTAAGTATCATACTGAACATCAAGGTTATGGATTTTAAAGCATGCTAAATAGTTGTTCTATTCAAAACAAAATAAAATTAGCATACTTAAAATACATGAAATCACATTGAAAGATGCCTAAACCAACTAGCATGTATTTTATTTAACTAAGAAGAAATTTGCAAATGTTCATTTATCTGAAACGCTTAAATTACAATTCTAAGGAATAACCTTAGTCTTATTGCAAGTTTTGATCTTTACCGGCGATGGCGTCCCTCGCTGCGGCTGTGCCTCCCTCTCTTCTCCTTCCCTTCTTTTTAATCTCTCTCTCAGGGTGTCTCCTCTGTCGAAAATGATAGGGGACACATGGCTTTTATAGACACGAGTGAGGATAGGCGTTAACTCTCTCACCCCATCTTTTCATTAACGAGGGAGTACATTTACCTCATTCGTCTCCCCCACTTTCCATTCATGGGTGAGGGACAAGAGTAACGCCCCTCCTCCTCCTGTAACTGCCCCAACTGGGCGACGTAACCCACAGAATTTTTTAGAAGTCTGTGGTGGTAGCTGAGGGACTGAGCCGTTTTATAAATACTCTGTTAGGGTTTTCTTACTTAGGTGACTTTTGCAAGTTTAGGTGTTCTATGCGGCTTTAGGTTTTTTGTGCCATCATCTATCTTTGTAATACTTTTTTTTTCCAGTGAAAATCTTTGCTCCTCCGCTGCCCATGTGTCATTGTGCATGCTTGTTTTCTTTGTCTCATGCATATTCTGTTGCGTACTAACATATTAGAGCATTGAGAATGTGCCATCAAGAAACAAGTCTTTTGCATAATCACAAATATCATGTACAAACATGGAGCAAAAAAGTTGAAGAGATGAGTTATGTGAGTAGATGATGCCATTTGGTGGCCTTCTTTGCATGTTTATGCTGTAACTTAGTTTATGTCCATGCATGCGATCTATGAATATCACAGTCAAGAGATAACTGTCAGGATATTTGGTTTGTTTAGTAGATAAAAATATTGGTTTTGGAGTTTGTTTCTTATCAAACATATGTGGTTCATACAGTTGATGATTCAAGTAAAAAGAAAGTTTCCTTCTCTTTTCTAATCTGATGTTTGCTTTTGATAAAGGCGTTTCAGTTTTCCTTTTACATTATATCGTGTTTAATTTGTTTGTATGTAGTCACGGGTGTAACCGGGTCAGTGGGGTTGGCTTCAAGCCAGACTTTGTCATGGCTGTTTTTGAATCGGACATAGAAAAAGACCCAAACCCAACCTGATTTTATTTGGGTCCTAGTCCGAGTCTGGTCTGACTGAAATTATGGATTCATATGGGTTAAACAACCTTCCAGTATAAACTGGGTTGGTCAAGTATAAACAGGTCCTTTCTTAAGCAGACCCATTTTTATATCAAGTATAAAAATTATACCCAAAGAGACCCATTTTGATTAGTGTCTGCCTTGCCTTTTGGAGCTCCAATCAAAACCGGATTGAACTTTGGTCCATATACTTGAGTTGGATTTAGGCAGGGCAAGAACCATTTTTTGGGAACCGGGAACTAATTTGGTAATCCATTCTAAGAATGCTGCATTAGCCACTGGAATCTGACATGGACCTACCCAATCCTGTTTGATTTTCTACTCTGATTCTGACCCAAATGAGCTCCAGATTCACTTATTTGAGACCGATTAGACTACAACAAGACTCGGTCTACTAACAGGAACACTCGGGACTCAGCAATCAAATCTGCATGTTGTGTAGGTGTGATCATCGCAAAATTTTTCCTCTCTTGTGGTTTTTCTCTCTCTTCCACCTCTTTTCTTTTCTAACCTCTATTTCCTCCTTTTTTGAAGGGAGAAGATAAAAGACAGAAAAGAAGAGAGAAGATAAAAGAAAGAAAAGAAAAGAGGAACTCTTTTGCGGGGTCTCACTTGACCTTGATTTGAAAGAAAATAACTCACCTCCATTTTGAAATATTTGCGGAAAAAATTGGGAGACGGGATTCGCTCGTCGGTACGAGGTTCGACCGTTACTGGCGCCTTTACCAGGGGTAATCGAACCATGGATCAAATTTATGCCTTTTTGCTTTGCCTAAGAGATTATCTAAGATTTTATTCTAAGTCTAAATGCACAAAGAATCATGCTTGTGCAATGTAAGGATGTATGCTCGTTTTGAAAAAAATGATTCTGAAATCTCCAAGTGTTTCTGAGATAATAGAGTGAAAAAATGGTTTCTAACTTAGAACTTAAGATAGATTTTTCTAAGTCTTTGAAACAATCAGGGTTTTGGAAAAATAAGTCTGGATTTTGAAAAGAATGATTTTGAAGCCGAGATAAAAAGGAGAAGAAGGGAAAGTTTCAAAGTCATAAATGGACTTTGAATTAGAATTTTGAACTTGGATGAATGTTTGAAATGATAATGAATTCTAGTTTTGAAGTTCGAAATTAGAATAAGATTTGAGAAATAGAATTGAGAAACAGAATGGGTTTTTGGAATTTTGGGAATCAAGATGAATTTGGATTTTGAAATCTGGAATGAAATGGAATTGGATTTGAAAGGTTGGAATTGGGAATATAATTTGATTTAAAATCTGGAATTCAAGATGGAATTTGAATCCAAAGTCTGGATTCTAAATAGAGTTGAAATCCAAGATGAAATTGAATTCTGGATTTAGAATCCTAAATGGGGATTGGATCTGAGATCTGAGATCCAATGATGGAATTTGGATCTGAAGTCTAAGATCCAAGATTAAGTTGATTTCTGGAATCCTAAATGGAATTGGATCTGAAGTCTGAGATCTAAGATGAAATTGGATTCTGGATCCTAAAATGGATTTTGGATCTGAGGTCTGAGATCCAAGATGAGATTGGATTCTGGATCTAGAATCCTAAATGGGAATTTGGATCTGAAGTCTGAAATCCAAGATGTAATTTGGATCTTAACTTTGAATTTGGATTTTGAAATTCCAAATGGGACTTTTGAAGATGGGTCTGGGTTTTTGAAAACCCAGGTTGAATTTAAAATTTAAGAAGAGTCAAGTTTTGAGATTTAGAATCAATCTCAAACTTTGATTTTGAATTTGAAGATAAGAAGATGAACTTGGTTTTGAATTTGAAGATGAATCAGAAACTTCAAAGTTAAATTGAACTTTGAAATTGAATTTTGAATTGAGTTGGAATTTTGAAGTTTGAATATAAGATGATTTCGAAATTTTAAAGTCAAATTGGACTTTGAAATTGAATTTTTGAATCTTGAAATGAGATAAACTTGAATTTGAATCTATAAATAAGATTTGATCTGATTAATGAAGAAAAAAGAATCACTTGGGATTTTGAAAACAGAATTTTGAAAATATGATACAATTCTATCATAAATGATGAATGAATTTAAAGAATTTTGAAATTGGATTTGAAAATCATATTTCATTCTTTAAATGAATGTAAATAAGATTGATGATATAATACACTCCTGACTATGGTCATTGAATGCATTATATAATAATCATATCTAAATTCAAATGGAGAATAAAATACATTTTGGTGCTTTTATAGAGTTTTAAAATGAAATTAATTCTCAATATATCCTGACTATGGCCATTGATATATGTATTGAATCAATTTTAGATTAAACTCTGATAAAAGAGGAAAATATTTAAAGAAAATTTGATGAATTTTGAAAATGATCCAGTGTGGATCCAGTGTTATTTTATAAAAGATAGAAATCCTAAGTTTTGTTTACATCCTGACTATGGCCATTGATGTAAATCATCAACTTAGGATTAATTACCTTTTACGAAATGGTGCACGTGCCATTCGTGTTCCCATTTGTGAATTTTTTGGAATAAAGAGAAAAATGATATGAAAACAAGCAATTCTAGAGAAATGTATATACTCATACATTCTAATATAGTATAGGAGATATAGATTTCTCATCAGAATCCATCACATTATGACTTTGAAAATGTCAAAAAGCTCTATTCTTAGAAAAGAAGTCTGAACCTTCTGTGATTCCTGCAAAAGCAGAGTTAGCACAAAGATGCATCTAGCCAAAGATATCATATTGTATGATGAGACACATATAATTGATTAGAAAACATTTACACCACCTCTAAATGCCACACGTAGGTTGTTGAGAGTATATATATATATACATATATATAGGTATATATATATGTATACACACACACACACACACACACACACACACACACATATATATATATATATATATATATATATATATATGAGAATGCCCAGATTATGCATGAAATGACATGTTTATGCTATTAAAAACTACTTATGACAATGCTTTTAAGATAAAGAGCAAGAATCTACAATGTATGAATGTGACTAATATGTATACCAATGAGAGGGCTAAGTACACATGCGCCAAAAACTATGAAAAACATCGTGGGATGTACAAGGGTATGAGTGACAATGGTGCATCAGTGAATGTGGATGTTGCAGGAAACCTGGAGGTGTTGGCGAGGTAAGTGCTGCTGTGCAGGGTTTTTTACTGTTGTGTGGCACAACAGTGGCATAAAGAGTGGAGTTTGTATGGCAGAACATGTAGTGAAGGCAACTGTTGGAGTGAAACATGGATGGTGTTGTGGGTATAGGTGAAAAGGGTACAACAAGTTGGAGGTTGGGTTGTTACACAGAGCTGTGAGGATGTGGCAGCTGTGATATGGTGAGAGAATATGAGCTAATGATGACAGCCATGGGTGAGTGTGACTAAAAATGTTTAGTGAGATGGTAGTGTGAGGCTGGAGGGCATATACTGGGAGTTGGCTGTTGTAGCCAGCGCATCAGGATGTTATGGTATAGCCTTGATTCCTTGATGATAACATGGGTACCCTATAGTCAACATATTGGAATGCTTCTTAAGAATCATAGCCACGCAGAGGCTTTGGACCTGTACTATCAAACTTCGTTAGACCTGGCTGAAATGGGGGTCTGGGTATCATTATGAGTATGCAGAAAAACGACTAAATGGGGATCAGAAATACCCTACAGATAGTGGCAACCTAAGGATGCAGAGGGGTTTAATGATAAAACATTCTTTAATAGCAAATGATGGACTGAACTAATAGCAAGCCACAAAATTCCCCAAAATCATCGGAATCACAAAGGACTCCCCTGCCCCAATTTCAGATCAGTAGTTGAGGATGCTATCATGGGCGACTGAGAGGCATAAACTAAAAGAGAGTTTACAATGGAACATAGCATTGCTTAAAAGATCATAACAGGATATTAATGTAGTAAAATGAAAATATTGTTACATTCATTTAATTGATTTGACCAAATCAGTGAAGGGGATACCAAAAATGATGATGATGAACAACACCAATCAAAAGGGATTTAAACAGTAAATCGAAGATTCAAGAGAAAGAAAAATAAAATAAAAATGAATGGCAACGTGAGGCTAATGGCAGCCTTGCTTCCATAACTACAGGAGATGATGCAAAGGGGATGACAGGGATGAAAAACATAACATCGAAAGTATAGAAATTAGAAGAAGAAAAAAATAAAACAAGTAAATGAATAACTAAACCAGGAATATTGATCGCAGCATTAGATTCAAGCATTGAACTGCCAAAGAAGAAAACATGTTGTACAAGAAACAAAGATACAGGAAACAAATTGTAATATGCAACAGAGAGAAAAAAAACTTACAGACAAATGGGGTTAAAATACGAGACATCTGAGCTTTTGAAAATTGTCTCTCATTAACCAATAAAATCCATGAAGCCCTCATGATGTCAATCTTTGGACACGAATTACAATATGAGTATGGCAGATCAGGCGTGATTGAATCTGAGCACCCACAAACAAGCTTTCACTTATTATGACCCATGAAATATGTAGGTAATCACAACCTGCTCATGACAACTCTTAAGTGTTATAGCCAATATGCAAATGACCGGCACCAAACAAACTTAACAAATGTTGTAAAGATAATGTGCAGGGTTTTACACTTGACACGAGATGAAGCGGGAACAGTATGCGATATAAGATAACTTGAAAGGAATGTTGACGGCTACAAACCACAATACTCGAGACAACAAATATTAATCAAAATCACAGCAGATCCAAAGCAACGATAGGCGTGAATGGGCGAATGACCAAGATACATAATAAAATTCTGTTGGATCAAAAATTTTGCAGAACCATGGCAAACCCGAATATGATTTTAGCTACTTAACCTCTTTTCAGGAAGTGGATCAACCAAATCATAGCAGGTCGGTTTCTGCTGGATCCACCCAGAAGCAACACAACAGATCACCTAAAATGAAATCTTAAATGGACTAACATCGAAGGTGAATCTACAGGGTAAATATATATGATGCAGAGAATTCTAGTTAGGAAACGCACAAATGATTCATAATGAGATGCGATGTGGGTGATATTTAAAAAGAGCAGAAACAATAAGGACACATTAGAACTTCAAGAACAACATATCTTTAATGAGATGCTGAAGATATATAAAAAAAAATGGAAACTCAGACCCAATAGGCCATCACGACCAACAGAAGACAGTGAAAGGGAACTTAATGATTCCAGCTGGTTTATCCAAAATGAGATTAAAGGCCAGATGCAAGCAAGAAATCATTAATAAGACAAAAGAAGGAACAGAAATCAGAAATACAAATAAATCGTAGATGGAAATGCGTTGAAGATGAAATAGTGGAATACAAAAGAAAAAAAAATGAAATAGGTTGGAATAGTGTATTCCTCTACTGGGGAAGCAGGTGGATCGATCCTGCCATATGCAGGTTGGTCACACCTGCGGTGCCCCTTTGATGGAACCAAAACAGGGTTAAAACACGGGACAAAGTAAAACCCGATCTGATTGCTAGATCAGATCGGATGTTATTGGTAGGCCATCTCCGAATTCATGTAGTTGATGTAGGAGGATGAAGGATGTATGCGAAGATTACAGGGGAAACATGCAGAATGGATGGCATACAACATTGGTAATAAATCTGGGAATGGGTAAAATGAAGCAATAAACAAGAATAAAAATAAAATAAATCACATAAGCATAACAAAAGAAATGAACATTCATTAGAATCATAAGATCAGAGGAATTACCAAGAAAATGACGAGAAGTATAGAGGAAATGTTGGAATCATAGATTCCATTATTGTTGCAACGGGTAAATCGATTCTGCTATATGCAGATCGATCTTGCCCTTGATGCCTTAAAAGAAAGGGAAAAGAAACAAAGAAAGAATAAAATCTTGAAGCAGAACAACTATATGAAAATATTTGCAGAAGGTTGAAGAGGGAAGAAGAGGGAGGCCGTTACTTACCTGTGGCTTTCTGAACCACGATCGACCTTTGGTCACTCCAAGGGGAAGCACCGTGAATATGGAAAATAAAAAAAAGGGTAGGAGAAGAAATTGAGGGGAAGAAGGAAGGCAATGGGAAGGCGAATGGCGGATGAAGTGATTAATGGATGGAAAATGGATCGAGAGGGGTGGAATCGATCGAGTGGGATGGAATGGATTGATTTTTTTTTGCTTCCTCTGTGTGTGCCCTTTTTAAAGAGGAAGAGGAGAGTTCGAGAGAAAAATTGTTGGAGATGGAGGGCCATCGAGCGGGAGAGGAGGCGATAGAGGGTGCCCGGGAGGATGGCCGTTCCAAATTTCTTTAAATTCCAAAGAAGGGGCTCTTTTCAGGATTTTTCTAAAAGGTGGTTATAAAAAGTGTTTTTCAAAAGGGGTTTTTAGAAAAAGGGGTATTTTCAAAAAGGAGGTTCTCAAAACTGTTTTTTTCTTTCTTCTCTATATTTTTATTTTTTTGTTCTTTTCAAAATTATTATTATTTTTTTTTGTATTTTTTGAAAACAAAACTCTAAAAACTAAGGAATTTAAACTACTTTTACAAAATTTCAAAATATTTACAAAAGAAGAGTTTTTTGAAAAGTCAGGGTTATTTTGGGGAAATTTCTTCAGAAGAATGGGTTTGGATCCAGGTTTTGAGAAAATGTTTGAGTTTTGAAACTTGAATCGAGAAATACAACGCGATGGACCCAAACGGATGGACTGTCCGAGCCATTTAAAAACTACTTTTGGTATTTTTTGTAATTTTAATTTAAAAGTCAGACAACGAGACTCAGATTTGGATCTTGACAATGGATCCGGATCCGAAATCAAGTCAGATGTATAAAATGAATTTAATTTCAGTAAAACTTGAGAAATGAACTGAAATTTAGATTTAAAAGTGACTCAATTGCTCAGAAAATGAAATCAGGGGCAAAAAGGGAATATTTAAAAGATTTTGAAAAATTTGGGGTGTTCACAGTAGGTCAAAACAAGACTCGACCAACTGCACTGAGCCTTAAAGCTTGAGCAAGTCAAAAAAGTCAAAGCCCATTTTGAAAACATATATCTTGAAAGAAGAAAAAAGGAAATGGTGCCCACGAGGGCTCTGCACATCCTGTAGGGGCGACTTGTAAACATCACCAGGCTGAATGGACATTATGAGTTTGAAACCCATGGGAAGTGTCCCTTGCTGCAAGCTTGAAGCTGAGTGTACTCTCTGGTAGGGATGTAACCCGACACCCGAAATGGATCTGAATCCGATAAGTTGGGTTTGGAGCAAAATCTGGATTCAAACCCGAACCCAAATCCGACTAAAAACCTGAACCAATTAAGTGTAAATACCAAGTTTTAAGCTAGTCAGGATCCAGGTATGGTTTTATCTGTTTTCATCCAAATCTGGATTTTAATCTGATTAGGTCAAACCCGATTAAGTCAGACTCGGTAATGCCTAGATCCGATCCGATCCGAGTCCAACCCGTCCCTACTCCCCGGTAGACACAGGAACCTCAAGGACTTTTACTAACCGAATGCCTGCCAGTGTGGGGTTGGCAACAGAGGGTGTTTTGCATTGGCTTAGCTGAAAAAATAAAAAAATAAGGACAAAAATAAAGCAAATGACATATAGTTTGAGTGGGATTCCTTTCATGGAGCATGGCCTTGTGTCTCTTTCATCTTGGTCTCCACTATGCCAAAGCATTTTCTAGAAATAAGTATATGAGAGCAAAAGGCTATGCTGGTCCTGAACCGAGCCTTCAGAATGGATCATGTGCAGTGCGAAGCTTTACTGAGTGAATGCGTTGGCATTTATGCCCGTGACAATGCCAAAACGTTAGCATTTTGCTTTTATATAGTGCTCAGTGCTCACTGTTCGCATTTATTTTGGGGTTAAAACCGACCCCTTCCAATTATGGTTGTTTGTTTAATCTTCCTTGTTCTTTGATTTTAGTAACCACTCTTCACAAGAAGCAGTAGCAACAGAAGGCACTTCACAAGAAGAAGAAGAGGTGGTATGTCTTTGCTTGTTTTGTGTTAACCATGTTTATTGTATGGTTCTTAATGAAGAGGTGATGTGTAGTTTATGTTATGTTAACTACATTTACTCCTTGGTCCTTAATGACAATATTAATTATGCTCTTCTTTTGTGTTTGCTTTTTCTTCATCCTTTTCATGTTTTAACAATCAGAAACAGTATATGAGATAGTATCTCTTTGGTTTGTGTTATGTTTACTTCAAATTCAGACCGACACCTTGTTTTTTTTACATAGCCAAGCTGGTTCACCTTCCTTTTGTTGTTGTGTGGTTAAACCTTCTTGTTTTTCAGTAACCATACTTCAATAAAAGAAGAAGAGGTGGTACATGTTAGCTTGTGTTAAGAAGCTATGCATTTGTTCATGCAGATATGTGTCTCATGGAATACCTAGCGAGTTTTGGAGGACTCTTTACGTTCTCCTCATTGATGGTAACCATGTTTTACTCGCCAAGCTATGTGGAGATGAAATTTAGGGTACCTGATGCACCTAATAAGCTTTTCTTGACCGCGGTTTCCTTCATATACTCCTCATTTATCATGGCAACTGCCTATGGCTTGTTGCAACTGTTCCTCCTGCTCAAAGAGTGCTTTTTCTACAAGGGTGAAGTTGATGTGCCTGCTCCTGCTCACAATAATGGTGATCAAAGTGGTCTAGGGGAGCAAACGGTGGCTAGGGGCAGGATCAATGGTCAAGATCAGTTCCATGTCCCTTGTGTGTGTCCCCTGTTCTTCTTCTGCTTTTGTGTTTGTCTAGTTTGCTGTCATGGTTTGGTCATCTATGTTTGAATGTGTGGCACACAGGTTTATATGCTCTTTAGTGTCATGTTCTATTGTTTGGTTATATGAGTCCCATGTAATAAGGATACTTGGTATGTGGTGTATGTGACAATATTGCCCTACAAATAAAGCATTTCATTTCATATTTGAAAGAAACTAACTACATGGTGTGCATCCTTCTAGACTAAGAACTATTTACAGTAAGAATCTGCCTTTTCAAAAGACTCCAGCCAACATTGAGAAACTTTAAGATCCTGGTTTTTTGTGCAAGATACCTTGCTTATTCAAGGTTGAATCTAGTGGTAGTAGGAGTTACTAGTTTGCACAAGCAATTGTATAACCAATTTGTTGGTTATGTATGATCCTTACACATAGTTCCTAAGTGAGACATGAGATGGGGATTGAATATAACTGATGATCAAGAGAAGATTTAGTCACTGACCGTGTACCTTGGCAAAATACTCGGTCCAATCACTGGATAACACGCCATGCCGAGCGCCCAATGACTAGACGCCCCCTCCCAATTATGACTAGATGTGTGCCAGGTACTCGATCTGATCACTGGATCTCCTCTTCTGATGAGCGGTTATACAAGATCAGGTGCAATCACATTGTACAACTTTAGTGTGCTGCTGCACCTGTTCCGCCCTCCATCTTCTATCGGCCCACAGCTGACATGCTGTATCCCATAGATGGAGGGCGGTCAGGTGCAATGACACACTCAAAGTGTGCAATGTGAGTGCACCTGATCTGTTCTTGCGGTTATACACATGATCCGATATGTGCCCTTGATGACTTTTATCACAATCGCGAATGGATGTGAGTCTAGAAGCAGTTACAAGCTGCCACACACAAATTGAGATTAAGTGTAATGTGATTGCACACTTTAAGTGTGTTGCTGAACAACACACTTTGAGTGTGAAATCACGTTGCACATCCTCCCTCTACACAGGAGAGAGAGAGAGAAAGAACATTCACCATTCAACATTACCAAAATACATCCAACAAAATATTGGATGAGAGAGGAACGTAAGAGTAACACAATCTAGATGGTGACCGTGCATAGTTCAGAGTACAAGCAGATCCAACCCCCCTGTCTCTACTATGTAATTTAAGAGCTAGATACACATCAGACATAACCCGCTGGCGAAGCCTTCCAAAATTGAATTTGATGCCCCTAAAAAAGATGTCGTTTCTTTTAGTCCAGATCACCCACCATGCTGAAACCAACCATACCCGCAACAATAATCTCCATTTTTTTTGTGTCGTAAAATCATGGGACCAAACAAGAGGTCTCGAATAACAGAACTCGAACGAGTTTGAACAGACGGTGCACCCCAAGTTTGAAAAGATAGGTCTAGAACGACCGGGCAAAACCAAAATAGGTGAGTCGTGTCCTCTACTGCCTTCTCGCAAAGAACACACATGATGGGAAATTGAAGCACCCGTTTCCTGACATTAATCTGGGTTTAAACACGATCCAGAGCCACTAGCCACGCCAAAGCTTTTGTCTTTGAAGCGGGCCCCTTACCCCATATACAATCAGTGGGAAACCAGTCCATCCCAGATGACAACAAGGAATGATAAACTTGCTTAATGGAGAACCTATCTTCGCTCGTCATGGCCCAGTGAAGCCACGAGCGGCAATGGCCAGGCCAAAGATCCCTACCACTGAAGGAGCGAAGTGTCTTCTGCCACTCCAACCAGAGGGACGGATGGCACACTGAACTGGGCGTCGAAAGAAGGGAGTTGCTGTGAGCAGCCTGACCATCCAAATGCGCGTTACTTGAACATAGGTTGTTAATTTAAAGCTCAACCAAACCTAGCCCACCAAAATTTAATTGTGCAAATTGGGAGCTCAACCCTCCACTCTTTTCATATTGACTGAGCCTAAACGAGACCCACCTAGCCGCCAAGCCAAACACAAAGGAAATAGCCAGCCAAGCAAGCAAAAATTGGTTGAACCTGTTTATAGTGGTGACCCCTTCCACACTACATTTACTTTAATCTCTACTATACCCAAGATCAGCTGCAACTATGTGCGATTTCACATCCATCAGTTAAAGCAAAACAAATGAAAGAAACCGACCGTATTAAAATAGTAATATGTGCATCATATATGGGTTAGTGCTCCAAGACCCCACCCCCACAATTGCTTCATAGTTGAAACCTACCTTTTGGTTTTATTGATGCTGTGCTTAACCCTTCTTGAACTTTGAGCGTCCCCCATACATCATCACGAGAAGAAGAAAGCAGCAGCAGGTATGTATTAGCATCTTAGTTTTTTTTTATTTATTGTGAAGAAACCACCACAATGGTTTGAGCTTTGAACATCCTAAAACGGGCCGAGATTGCATACTTTTAGTGTACTGCTGCACCTGGTCACCCACAGCGCACTATAAGTGTACAATCACATTGCACCTGATCTCAATTCGGCCGAGAGGTGTCACAGTGACTGCAGACCTGGCCGGTGTCCGCAGTGTAAAACTCCTGGAGTACTCAGCCCCTCCCCACTAGGGATAGTATTAGCATCTTAGTTATCTACATGGTGTGGTCTTGATATGTGTATGCATTTGTTCCTGCAGTTATAGTTTCTTAACCATGATGGAGACAGCAAAGTCTGTTGGAGGCATCATGCTCTCAACATGGATCTTAGCCTTTCTTACCAATGGCTAAGAAATTCGGTGTTCCTGCCCCACTAGGGCTACAAGAAGCATCAGTTTTCTTCTACTTTGCAATTGGGGTGTCAGGTTTCTGCATTGGGCTCCTCCTGCTGCTCATTCTCACAGAATGTTGCATTCGGCGGGTGGTTCGCGGCGCGGCTAATATAGTTCCATGAGTTCATTGAAATCGTGGTTTTGCTTATGATACAGCGGTTAAGTTTACACTGCGCTCATGGTTTGATTGAATGCATTTGGTTGTGCTGAGACATGGTCAGTATGTTTGTTTAGTGCCTTTGCTTTCTATCTTTCTTGGTGTTGTGAAGATCTTGTTTGGCTGCTTAGACTTTGTGATGTGGTGTGGTGTGTCACAAAAAATTAAACTGCTGGGCGTGGCTTGTCATCTGACATGGGTCAACCACGGTTCAAAACCTGTGTGTACTCTTGTGTGGGCAAGGGGGACGGACTGAGTTCAGTTCCCCTCATCCCCTATGTCATCCCCATCTTAAATCTTATGATGCAAGTTGTTTTGATCAAATCAGTCCCTATAGATGGATTCAACATTGTTGATTTAATAAGAATTGACCATTGGATTGTATTTTTCTATGAGAAAATACTAGTTTTTAAATTACAAAATTTTGTGTTTTGTCAACCATTGATTTTTGAATCGCCAAAAAAAGTCCTGCACCCAAGTCGGATTTTGGTGATTTAAATGTTGATCTTCGCTGAATAAATTATATGTAGATCACATTTATGGAGTTCAATTTGATTAAAACAGCTTGCATTAATGAAATCCCAATGAGGGGTATGAAGATAAGGATGAGAAAAGGGGAGGAGTTGAACTGATTTGGGATTTCATGGGTTTTACCAGCTGCCGAAGGCTTGCCAATGAGCGGCATTCCCTTGGTCCAACTCCCCCCTTTAAAAAAAAAAGAACAAATGATTCCTATTATTCTCTCCCTGTGTGCCAAATTTGAGGCGAATTTCTCTTTTCTCAGCTCTCAAAATGCGGATCAATTTGGTGACCTTTATTTCCCTCAAACATGGTCAATTTTGGAAACTTAAATTTTCTGAGTTTGAATCTAGTAGAACTAGGCTGACTAGTAGACTCTTGACATAGCCTAAAGTGTTGAACCTCGGTGTGCAAGGTCTGAATGTGACTTGAAACTGGGCTTGAGCATGAAATCACTGCAAATGGAGTGTACGGAAACCAGTCGTCCAACTCTTGCCAGACGAATCCGTGTGACTTAAACTAAACCTGAAGCCCATAGCAATTGTTTATTCAAAACACAGGACCAATGTTGTGAAAAACATTGAGGCGAAGCGAGGGTGAAGCGTAAGCCTCAAGGCGTAAAGCCTCAAGGCGTAAAGCTTAAGCCTCAATTTTTTTTTTTGAAAACTTAAAAAAAACTATCAAAACTATCTAAAATTATAAATAAATAAAAAAAGCCTTGTTATTCTTCTTATTATTAATATTATTCTTATTATTATTACTAATATCACACCTTAGGCTGGCGCCTTAAGACACGCCTTTTGCTCATTAAGGCGCGCTTTTAACAATACTGCATAAGACTACTAAGTGGTAACATTATGTAAAGAGTATGACGACTTGAGCAAATGTTTCTTAACATATTCATTGAGTCATTGCTGAGGATATATATCCCTAGGGGTGGCAATCGTGTCGGGTTGGCGGGTCAGCATACCTCAACCCGAACCCGACCCGTTTATTAAACAGGTCGGCTGTGGCAAACATGAACCTGACCCGTTTAATAAACGGGTAACCCGACACGACCCGCCAACCCATTTAATAAATGGGTTGGGTCCGGTAAACGGGTTCTCAGGTTGGCGAGTCGGGTTGACGGGTCGGGTTGGCGGGTCAGGTTGGCGGGTCGGGTTGGCGGGTCGGGTTGGCGGGTCGACCCACCCACCTAACCCGTTTATTAAACGGGTCAGCCGGGTTGGCGGGTTGGCATACCCCCAACCCAAACCCGACCCGTTTAATAAACAGGTTACGCGGGTCGACCCGTTTATTAAACGGGTTGGCTTAAGCCCAACCCGAACCCGCCTAAGAGGCGGGTTGGCGGGTAGTGTCAGGTTTTGCCACCCCTATATATCCCATAATGTGAAACAAGCAACCGGGACAAATATAGAAGTTTCAAGTAGTGGTGCTCTTAGGGTTGAAATCGATGCCCTAACTAAGAATTGAAAACATGAAAAAAATCCCAAGCATGGTCTTAATATTTTTGGTGGACAAGGTTGGCCACCTAAATTTGAATTAGGTGTCACATGTGATAAAAGAAGAAGCAATTATATTTATATCGTTTTGTGATATGATGCCATCTTGATGCACTCAAAAGTCTAAAACCAAGGGCTTGGTTAACTAATATGTTGGGAAGATTTTAGCATTTTATTGTCATTTGGTAATTGATATATTTCTTCTAGTTAGTCAAACTAAGACATGCATACGCAAACGTTTATCTGGATTTAAACATTGTTTTTTTTTGAGAGAGAGGGCCACCAAGGTTGTACCCATCTGGTAGGGATGACTTGTGAATGTCACCAAGTTGATTGGTTGACCAATGGGGGCTTCGCTTGTCTGGCAGGAGCAGTTAGTGCAGGTCACCTTGTGTTGGGATGTTGCACGTTCGAATCCCACTGGTATAGGTTTGTATAAGTGGTAGGGGTCTGCCTAACCCTGACTTTCTCTATAAAAAAAACAGTTGATGGGGTTGATGAAATGCACATGTTCAAAGCTCGCAGAAAGTGTTTCTTGTCGCAAAGTCAAAACCTGGGGTACTCTTCGGTAGCGAAGGGGAACCACAAAGGTTTTACGGCATAGTAAGCAAGCAAGAGTTAGGGAGCAAAGCGACGGACCAACAAAAGAAAGCAAGCAAGGTAATTGTTGTTTTCTTTCTTTTAATCTTTTCTTGTCTAATTTTTTCATTTCTCGGAAGGAGTAAAGCAATCAATAAAAAAAAGTAACAATTGAGGGAGCAAAGCGACCGATAGAATGAGCGAGCAAAGCGAGCTAGCGGCGAAAATTAAACTCAATAGGAAGATGAGAGAGAAAGGCTTGATTAACAAATAGTGACATTGAAACTTCATTAAACATTAATTTCTCTTCATTTTGCATGGCAACAATTAATTATTAACATGTCTTCAATCATGCACTATATATAATAATGACATTCAACTCCAAATTAAATAGCCGGATCGACCTAGATTATGCAATTCTCTACTTGAATATGACAAGTGGGTGTGCTCCAAGTCCAGGGTGAGTTCCTTGCTTCTCTAGCCATAGCTTAGTAGCACTGCCATACTTAGCCCCAATAACACCGGCAGATGGTTCGGTCGGTGAACAGGCCCCACTGACTTGACTGCTTGCATGTGCTCAGCCACATCGAACCGACCTGCACAAGGAACACATCAATGTTTGACTTCTCAACTGCCATTTGACTCGAGAGCGTTGACTTGACAATGATCGAATGTGTGACCGCCACTAATAGTGGAACACGTGTTCGTGGCTCCAACAGAATGTGGGGCCCACTGACACATGTTCTCACACTATTGGTGATCAAGAACTCGATCCTGTTCGATCACCTGATGGTCCTGATCTCCTTTGACTTCGCCAAGTTAGGCAAAACCTTGGCCTGCATAAGAAGGTGCTTGACGTTCTGACCCAAGACCACTCTATGGGCCTCATTACACTCCGTAGTAGGGGTGTAGACGGACCGAATACAGTGGTATATCCGGTCTGAATCTGACACTGTTTCCAGGTTCGAATATTTAAAGACTTGAGTGTGCATTCAGATCGGATCCAGATTTGCTAAAATTGATTATTAGTGGATTCAGATCAAAATCCAATCTGGTTGCATTTTCTTACGAGCTTGTTACTAAAATATTTTAACCAGATCTAGCATTACCACATATATTGGATCTAGATTTTATCTTAACTAAACGGATATGATTTTCATTTACTGTTTTCATTTTGGCTTTCAATTCAGATTTGGCAAGAGTAGTAATCACTCTTCAAAAATAATGAATGGGTAGAACTAATGAGGAGGAATCTCTCTTAAAAAAATTTCAATTTTTTTGTAGATCAAATGTTAGGGATGTGATCTATATGGTTTGTTTAGTAGGAAACTTGTTTTGACTTACGTGATTATGACAAGTGATTAGGTTTTTAAAGGGGTTCAAAAATCAACCGTCCATAATGTGCCAAAATTCACAACTCAAAAGTTCACATTTTTACATCATATCGCATGATCTAAAGCTTGATTCTTAGTAAGAGAACCATGTTAAACACATCTTTGTAGTTAGGTTGAGTCGATACAACTTGCAACTATGATTTCTAGCTTGTTAGTTCCTTATCTTGATTAGTAGCAAATACTCTCTCTCTCTTTATATATATATATATATATATATATAGAGAGAGAGAGAGAGAGAGGACCCTCCAACCAATGGAAGATTCAAAATCTAGTACCCGTCTTCAATATTTGAGCGTTTCATCGATCAGATCTTATATATTTGTTTTTTATAATTTATTTAGTAAGAAATATGCTTTACATGAAGACTTTATGATATCTAGACATGTTTTTTGAAACGTAAAAAATAAACGGCTCACAATGCATTTGAAACTTTATAATACAAAGTATTGTAGGCCATTGATTTTTAGTGCTTTAAAAAATGCATCTAAATAACGAAAATTCATAATATAAAATGAGACACTTATTAAATAATGATAAAAATACAATAAGTAAAATCTGATCGATGAAAAAATTGATGATTAGAAAAAGAACGCCGTCGATCATTATCGGTTGTAGATTTTGAACCTTCCTTTGGTTAGATGGTCCCCCTTCCTTGTATACACACACTGAATGATCCTTAATAAGTGATGGAATGGGTTATATAGTTAATTTACCTCTCCATCTGCCATAGCTACATCCATCACGGATGGTATACCATATATCTCTGATGGTAGCCCGGTTGTAAAATTCAAAGTGATCCAGTATCCGATCCACACAATGGAGCACCATGGCTGTTTCCTCCAAGCAGGGTCCGCTGCAAAATGCATCCGTTGAATCCTCTGGTATGCTCAGGTCCCCGTTTACTGTTAATCGGTACTCGTGTGCACATCGCCGGTAAACCTGATTGTGATACCCATCAAAATTAAGTGTTAAGTGATACCAGTTGTCACGGGCATAGCGAACTAGGGGTGTCAACGGGCCTGGTTTACCAGGACCCGACCCAAACTAAACCCTATAGGTCCTGGTATGGTGATAAATAAGAAGACCCGGTTAGGAAACAGGTCTGGACTTGAAGGTCCGATTAATAGATGGACCCAGGTATAGTTTGTGAAATTTTATACCAGACCCGGACATGACCCGACCCGAGTTCCGATTAAGACCTGCAATTTTCAATGTAAAAATCATAAAAAATATGGTTTTATCGGGTATGGTCCGGGTTTAGTTCATATAGCTTTTATGGGTTCTAGGTATGATTTTTCTTATAGTAGACCCAATTAAACCTGAGTCCGGACCTGATACCATACTTGAAAATCTGGTCTAAGTCTGGTTTCACCTGGGTCCAAACCAAACTCAATCCATTGGCACCCCTATAGCAACCCCCTGAGCAGTCCCCCTAAGAACCTCTGTCCACCTAGGAGAAGACCTTTCATTAAGCTCAGCTTGCTTGGTAGGAGCTGTTAGTGCATGTCACCATGTGTTGGGATGTTGCAAGTTCAAACCCAGATTAGGTTGTATAACTGGTGGGTATATGTGCCTACCCCAACTTGCCAATACAAAAAAATATGCTAACAAAGAAAGTGAAAGATCAGGTGGAATATGATTGCACAAATATTTGTGCATTAAGCATCTGATCACCCTCCATCTTGGTGACAGGGCTTGTGAGGTGTGGGACCCAAGACCTGATGGAGGACGATGGAGTGCTTAATACACAAAATTTTGTGCAATCATATTGCACTCCACCCGGACTCAGCGCGTGCATGCACACTCACCAATGCACGCACACAACACAATATTGCACACAATAATATAAGTTTGGTGAAAGTTGCTTCACAAATCTCGTTCTCTGTAAAAATATCAGCAACGACAGATATTGTGGTATTTTTTGAAAATATATATTTTCTAAGAAAATCTCAAAAAAACTTCAGTACATGTAGATATATAAGATATATGAATGGATGAAAATATAAACATGAAAAAGTATTTTACCATGTTAACATGAGCTTAGAAACTTTTTTTTTTCAAAATGTGCAATTATTTTTGAAAATATCATGTTTTTTCAGTATAATAATGACCTTCAAAAAAGATAGGTTACTGTCTCAATGAAAAAAAAGAAAATGATAGGTTATTGTCAAAATATCAGCAATATTTGTGACTATGCTGCAGAGTACTTGTGAACCATGATTTTATTTTATATATTTTCTTAAAATTTTGAAATATATTTGCCCAAACCTTCCTAAGACTTTTCCTAGAGAAACATAAGATTTTAATTTGCCATGAGATTTTCCCTTGCTAAGAAAATCATGATAACAGGATTTGTCACATTGCATTGTGGCGAGTCCTTCTTTAGTCATAAGCAAAGTATAGGCAGTAGCAAATACTCTATTTTGTAAACTATGTGAGATTTAAGCAAGTGACAAAGTGTTCCAACAAGGGCTTTGCTCATCTGGAGAGGCCACTCATGAACATCACCAAGCTAAAGGGACATCATGAGTTCAAAACTCATGGGTACGTGTGAGTCTCTTGCCTCAAGGCTGAAGCTAGGTATGTACTCCCCTTGGTGGGGGAGGAGTTTGATTTTTTACACCAATGAGCTCGCGAGCGAGCGAGAAGGCTTCCCTTGGTCATTCCCAAAGAAAAGAAAAGAAAAGAAAAGAAAAGAAAAGAAAAGAGAAAGGGCGTACCACACGATCATCAAAGCACATCAATGCCTTGGCCACTATCTCGACCGGGTCCTGATGATCCCCATGATAGTACTCTGTGTCATTCATAAACGTGATCAAATTTTTGTAAACTAACATAAATACAATTCAATTCCCTTGAAAATAACCAAGAATATGCAATTCATGGAAACAAACCTGAGTAGCAACATAACGTAGCTAAGTAAAGAAAAGCTACAACAGAACACACAAGTTTGATGTTGGAAATGACAGCCATGAGAGAGAGAGAGAGAGAGAGAGAGAGAGAGAGAGAGAGAGAGAGAGAGAGAGATGTTTGTTTGATCTTTGAAGTGGAGGGATTCTTATATATAATGTAATAGCACTAAACTAAAATGATAAGGCTTTCTACTGTAACACGAAACTACCAAAAAAAAATAGTTATGGTAATCTACCATAGTTTGGCGGATTGATCAGTATAAGAAAACCAAGATTTGTTAGTATGATGTGGGTAATGACGATGACTATTGGTCAGTGGGGAAATAGAAGAATATTTTAGTACTAGTGGGCTTTTGTGACGCTTTAATAGAAAAACCCAAGTGCTTTCGAGGCGGATTCTTTTTTTACAAATTAAGAGTGCCATGCGAGTAGAGTGTAATTAGAGGGAGGGTGGTGTTTGGTAAAGAAGTCACCAACTCTAATTTCTTGAGGCTTTTTATTTGGGATGTTCACGTAAACAGTAGACTTGGGCTGGAATAATGGTTCTAGTGGGAAGGCAGGCGTTATGCTGGGCAGAGCCATTAGGGCATGTAACAGATGAGCCTTGTATCCTAGCAGCGACCGGGAAGCAGATCTGGTGACCTGAAGAATCACAAACTGTCCCATGTGGTCAGGGTGGCCGGCGTCCCGGCCCGTGCAATGTTATCAGTATCGGTGCGTATCGGCCTATACACATCGTATCAGAAGAATTTCGCTAAATCTGTTATTTTTTAATAAAATGTAAAAAAATATCAAAAATATTTTAATGGCTTTAACATGTGTCACATTATGATTAGCACGTAATAATTTATTATTATTTTTAGGCCGATACAGAACGATTCAGTTGAATATCGGTATATATTGACCGATACAGCTGAATCGGTGGCTAAACGATTCAGGGCCGAAATCGATACTTGGTCCCATGTCTAGCTGAAGGATTAGGATTGAATGTTGCTGGGCGCAGGGGGGCTGCTGTTGTTTTATCATGGTTGGGGCTTGGTTGGTTGGGTGGTCATGTCCTCAACCCGGAGTTTTACCTCGCAGAGAGGTGGGCCCATTAAGTGACCTGGTTCTCAGTGAAGGTTTTCTTTCATCATAAAAAAAAATACAAATCACTGACTGCTTTGTATTCCGACATCCTCACCGTCCATTGCAGTGGATCAACAGCCACCATCACGTTCCCCCCAATAATGACGTCATCAGCATATTCGTGGTGGGTCCCACTGCTTTCACAAGGCAAGGCTGTCAATGGGTTGGGTTTGTTTGTGTAGGATCAGGGTTTGCCCAAACCCCTCAAGTTCGGGCCGGTGCCCAACCCAGATTATGTCAAGTCATGAAAATGAATCTCCAACAACCCGACCCAATTCCACTTCCCATCTTTTCTTTTGTAAGGTTGGTTGAATCCAGTTTCATCATTCCAAATGTGCGTTTTTTTTTTCTGGTTGGTTTTGGTCAATATGTCAGGATGTGAATTATGTGTCCTATATGCTCGATTTATGATGGGTCCTATCATCTGCAATGTCATAAGCAATATCGTAGCAACCAATTGGGTAGCTGCATTGCATGGCCCCCACAGTGCCTGAATGTGGGGCCATAGCGACAAACGTTAAAAACCACAAAATCTAGTTTTTCAAAAGCTTGCGAGAATTTGAATTTTTATCATAAATCTCACATTTTTCGGCAAAATCTTGGCAATAAAAAAAGTAAAAAATAAATATAAATTTTTTTATAAAAAATATTAATAAAAATTATTTAAAAATAAAAATACATGCTTTTTTTACAAAAAATAGCCTTTTAAAACATAAATATCATGTTTAAATCGTGGTATTTATGTTTTTTCATAAATCTCGCGATATTTTGAAAATCTTGGAAAAAATTGCCGTTTTAAACTTTCAGGCAATTTCTCGCAATATTATCATGAGATTTTCATATATCTCACCATATTTGTCACTATGTGTGGAACTACTCAAAATCAACGCCATGTAGACGGTGTGATGAATTTACTTATGAGATTACTCATATTAGGATCCCTTCTCCTTGGGTTTTATTAGTGGTGCTAGCCACAGCAATTGGCCCACTCTTTCTCTTCGGTCGGTAGGGCCGACTTTGGTTAGTCTCATTAGGTTTTTTTTTTTTTTTTTGCGTCTTGCCTTAATTTCGATGTCAACAAAATTTGGGTTTCTAGATTTGGGGATTTTTATTTTCAGTTTTAAGTTTTTTTTAGAAAGGCAAGCTGTGAGGTTAGGCAGACCCCCACCAGTTATTAATCAAGTGTACTATTGGGTTTTGAACTTGCAACATCCCAAAACTAGGTGACGTGCACTAACTGCTCCTACCAGACAAGTGGATCCCCTTGTTGGTATTTTCAGTTTTAAGTTACTAACTAAATGTTTAGGGAAGTTTCTTTCACAGTTTTTGTAAATTAGTTGGCAACTTCATGAAAAAACAAATCAAATTAGACCAATGTTTTTTTTTTTTGAAAGGCAAAGTGGGGTGAGGCAGACCCCTTCCAGTTATACAATGATACCATTGGGATTCAAACTTGCAACGTCCCAACACAAGGTGACGTGCACTAACTGCTCCTAGCTACCAGACAAGCGGTGTCAGGGGCCTATTTCCTTCAATGGGCCAGCGCGGCACGACGGTCCTTCCTCACCGCCGCAAGCCTATTCGTCAGCTCGCTTGCCGATCGCGGAAGCTTGTAATCAGAGTGCAATAGAGCAAGAGATAATAGAAGGAGAGAAATTGCAATCACAAGAAGCAATCACAACGAGGGTGAACAAAAGAAAGTTCAACGCATTTACTTCATTCACAATTTTGCCCGCAGGCTATTACAGTTCAAGTATACGGGCTGCCCCTTCGGGGTATTGATTTACCTGAACCGGGCAACTTACATCAGACTCAACAAAAGCAAAACAGACTCTAAGCGCAATTGTACACTGTAAGTCGCAAGGGAACAAACGGAACCCCGTTGATAATTTAGACCAATGTTGTCAGTATCGGTAGGGCTGCACAACGAGAGCTCGACTCATCTAAACCCGACTCGGACTCATTGGAGTAAATAAACGAACTGAGCCCGATCAGGGGTTTGAGCTTATTAATCTCGATTAGCCCAATCATATGGAGACCACTTTTAGGATATGTATGCATTTTGTTAGATAAAAATACATGATTTTTTCCCTTAGCCAAGTGGTTAATGTCTTCGCTTGCTTGTGTGAGGTTCTGGGTTCAAATTTCTTCCTCTAATTTAATGTGGCTTGAGCCAAGCTGAGCCCAGGTTTAAGCTTGAACTTGAGCCGTATTCATGCTTGGCTTGAGTTGAGCCGAGGTTTTTTAGCACAAACTCGGCTTGAGCCCTGCTCGTGTGCACCCCTAAGTATCAGAATCAGACGTTTATCGTGCATATACCGATTGTCAAATGAATTGTTCTGAATCGGCCAAAAAAATAATTAAAAAAATATTACATGTCAATCAGAAAGTGGCATGTGTTAAATAATATTAAAAATTAATTCTAAACTATTTTTATATTTATTAAAATTAGCCGATTCAGGTTAATATAGTATCAATTTTCTGGCTATACGATACATATCCGGCTGATTCAGGCCATATACACCGATACTGACAACACTGATTTAAACTCATTTAACTTCATACGTGTTTGAAAATAGTGGTTGACCGGAAACATATGGTGTGAGTTTGGAAAACAGGTCAGTTACCTGCTTCATGCCACGTGTGAATTGATGAAACGTTCTCTCCCAGAGATCTCCTTAACTCTGTGGGTGCATTTGTGACCCTCCGATCTGATATCCAAGAATTTAAGGGCTCTTTACTAGGGCTGGTAAACGAACCCAGTCGGTCGTCGTTCAGCTAGTAGAAAACTCGTTTATGTTCAGCTCATTGAGCTAATGAGCCGATCATGAGCTGGCTCCGTAATGGGACAAGCACAAACAGAGCATGTTTGTCTCCGCTCGACTTGTTTAGGCTAGTCATCTTAACAAGCCATTTCGGAGTTGTTCGGCTCGTCTCTATAAATATATAACATTTTTTTTTATATATAATGTAACATAATAAATGTCATACATTTTATAAATATGAAATAAAAATCTTCATTATTTTTTAATTTTAAAAGTAAATAATGATAGCATTTATGTAATCTTTTAATTTTATATTTAAAAATTATTTGAAATGAGCAGAGAAATTAAGACCATCACCAGCCTTGAGTAATAAAATACTTCTTTGTAATTACCGTTATAAACTCAATTAAATATTTTATTATGATTTTTTTAATATATTGCGTCACACATTTTATAAGAAAATTTGTAACTTCAATTACTCTTTTTTTTTACATTTATTCCTTTTCAATCAAAACGCTATGATGAGCAACTGACTAAATATCATCACGAATATTTGAAAAGAAATTGTTTTGATTTAAAAAACTTAATATTTTATTTAATAACAAAGAGACAAAATGGTTTTGAAAGTTTGGGTCTTACAAAGTGCTTGTTTCTTCACCATCACAGGATTCTTGATTCGTCATCTTACTTGATAAGGTAAGCTCATGCACACCCACGAACCTAAGGAATTGCTCATGAGACGTGTATGAACAAGGGCTGTTTGTTTCGGATCTGAGCCAAGCTAAGCTCGTGATGAGTACGAGCCGAGTTTCGAGCTATTTCAATTATTTAATGAGCCAAGCCTGAACAACTACTTTTAGGTTCATTCAGCTCATTTACCAGCCCTAATCTCGTGTTTGTTTGTTTGTTTATTTTTCGATGGAGTATTCCACCGAAGAGAGAATCTCCAGGTGGAGTCACCGACACCCAAGCCCTTATGAAATAATTAGTGGGAGTCTAAGCTGGGACGAAAGGGTCAGCACCTTCTCCCCAAGCCTGCTACCACTCCGGCAACAAGGAGGGCTCTCGAGATTTGAGAACCGAGGATCTCAAATCTAGAGATTTCTGGGTCTGATTCTCACACAACTCACAATAAAAATCCTCACAGGATCTCATATCCTCTGTTTGAGAGGAGGTCTGATTTGGTTTGACCCCACACCAGAATTGGACCTTGATAAGTGTGTGTGTCCATGGATCTGTCATTTGAGATCTGCGGCATTCAAACACGCCCTAAAATGTGTTTGAACAGCCAAGAGCTGAAGACAGAGCTGGCATTTGACCGAGCAGCTCATGCTGGGTTCAGCTTTGCATGAATCTCGTTGAGTCTGATGAAGTGAGCTTGGTGAGCCGAGCTACAAGCAGCTCGTGTAGTGCATGCAACTATAACTCAGGCTTTCTCGGCTGAGCCAAGCCCTTTGAAAAAAACAAGTTTTTTTAATTTACACGAACCAGCTCGGGCTTGGCTCGGCTGGCTCAGGCTTTACTATCAAGCTCAAGCGTGGCTCAGTTCACTTAAACCAGACGAGGCAATGTTGAACAGTTTATGTTAGGTTCGTTTGGCTCGTTTACCAGCTCTAACTTTAGAAGGCCATGCAGCTCAATGAGCCCAGCAAGCCAAACCCAGTTGGACCGGCTAGCTCATGAAAGGTATTGATGTACAGATAGCTGGATAAACACTCTATGCCCAATTAGCAGGCAGCCAATAATAATTCCTGTCTAACCTAAGGTGTTAGGCTCAAGGACTGGCTGGTCCAAACTCCAATTACATTCAAAGTTGGAACGCTCAAATTTCATTGCATCTACATAAAAAAAACTCATGCATTTTTAATTGCTGAATTGCTTTACCATGAGACGATACTCATGGCATAGTGAATTTATGAAAATCTCGCGATAATATCGCAAGAAATTGCCTAAAAGTTTAAAACGACAATTTCTTGCGAGATCTTCAAAAATATTGTCAGATTTATGAAAAAACATAAATACTGCGATTTAAATGTGATATTTATGTTTTGAACGGCTATTTTTCGTGAAAAAAACATGTATTTTTATTTTTAAATAATTTTATTAATATTTTCTTATAAAAAATATTTTGTGTTTTAAATTTATTTTTTTATTACCAAGATATTGCCAAAAAAATGATAGATTTATGAAAAATTTTCAAATTTTTGTGAGTTTTTTGAAAAACGAGATTTTGCCCTTTTTTAAAGTTTGCCTTTGCACCTGACTGCCCTCCATCTGCTTTTGAGCCCCACAATGGATAGACTGTCATTCAAAGATGGAGGGCATCAGGTGCAGCGGCATACTTCAAAGTGTGCCATGTGATAGCACCAGATCTATTTCCGACCACGGAGCAATTACAGTCAGTTGGGGGGCTAGGCTTCAATAGGTAGCCCTTATTTCGTTTCGAACTGTGGTGGGCTCATGAGCCGACCCTATCGCTTAGAAAACTCCTGTGCAACTGGGTGAAGGAGACTAAACTTTCTAAGTTTAATCAACTCACCGAATGGGACCTTTCTATGACAATCAACTATGCTTGTCCCGGGGGGGGGGGGGTTTGCGCGCTTCACCTACGAGCGATTCACTTGTTTCTTTTTTTTCCTAAAAATTGGTTGGGTTTCGAAGACAGCATTTCGCTGCCAACCTTAGCCGCATATTAAAGGTAAGGCAGCCTCGAAGGGAAGCAGATCAGGTCATGCTGAACATGAGTGTTTTTTCTCATGCCGACATCGTGGCCGTCTGTTTGCATTTTGGATGAATGCCACGTGGTTTTGTTGACTTTTGAGCGTTTTAAAATGCAAATCGGATGGCCACGATGTCGGCATGAGAAAAAACGCTCATGTTCAGCATGACCTGATCTGCTTCCGCCTCGAAGAGGTTGCTCATGCAAGAAGGGCTTTAGACCTAGGTGTCAATAGTGAAAGAAAGAAATTAGAGAATGGTGACTATGGGACGGGATCAAATGGAAGCAAAGGTCGTGGGTCACTTGGCTCAACAAATATTTTCATCAAGTAGCATCTGAGCTGAGGCGTATCAATTATCTTTCCTATGCTAATTTGGATTGGGGGTCAGCTTTTTGGGGTTGATAACATAATTCAATCCATCTCCGATCACTTACTATCTTGGTTCGGGGCAACCACTATCTGGTAATGGATGTCTACGGTCAGAGTTCCTCCCCAATTGGGCCGAGGCTTACCCCAAGGATGTGTTAAAATATTTAATTTCTAACGTACAAAATCTAAAGATCATTTTTCTACTTTCATGGATGGTAGCCCCATTTTATTAAAGTTGGATAAGTGATAGAAGTTCTCTCACTTTCTTTTGAATTTCTATATACTAAATAGGGGCGGTTGAGTTTCCAATGGAGGCTCTTGGGATGATGTGCTTCATTCTAAAAATAAGGAGAAACACTCTTTATCTTCTTGCTCTCTTAAGCTCTTTTTATTTGTCTCCGCTCTTGTGAGGCAAAGAGAGTTTATTTTTAAGACTAAAAAAAATCATAACTTTCGTTATCAAATACAAGCACTTGGAGTTGAGAGAGGTTGGCGACGAAGTTGTTTGAGCTTGCTGTCATAGTTTTGATGCGAGTGTGGTCTTCTATGATAGTAGTTTTGTTAAGATTTTAAACACCCAAATAACGTAACAAAAAATGGTACAATCGATAAAAAAATATGAAAGATGGAGATGTGTGGTTAGGGAAAACAAAACACTCAACAAGAAATCACTAACATATACCTATTGCACACATTCGCCTTCACTTGTCACTCAAGAAATTTGCTTTATTGCTTAACTCTTTAAAAAAGAGTATAAAGGGGTTTTATATAGGATTCAAGAGAGCAAGAAGATAAGACATTCATCCCTATTTTTGGAGTGCATCATCCCAAGAGCCCCTATTGGTAGGGATGGCAGTGGACCGGGGGAAAGCGGGGCCCCACGCTGCCTCGCCCCGTTTGGACCGGGGATGGAGGCGGGGACGAAGGTTAAAATCCATCCCCGTTCAGGGATGGACATACCCTTTTCCCCACCCCGCCACGATCCCCGCCCCGCCCCGTCCCTGCCACTTTTCCCCGTTTGAACCGAGGATGGAGGACATGAAACAGGGATGAAGGCGGGGGTGGAGGTTAAAATCCATCCCCGTTGGGGATGGAGGCAGGGATGGAGGTTCTAATCTTGAGGCGGGGCGGGGGTGGAGACCTTGTCCCCCGCCCCGCCCCACTGCCATCCCTACCTATTGGTGGCTCAACCGGATGCCCCATCTTGCCATTACTTTTCAATATTGCAGGAGATGAAATCAATGTGATTTTTTTTCAAAATATCGCGATATTGGTCGCATTGCTATGAGGTTCATGGCATTTAAACACACCCTTAAGGCATGTTTGAAAGAGAAAAAGATGTAGAAAAAATAATGCAAAAGGTAAGACCCTTCCCAACGAAAGAGACTTTTTTTTACAATTTTTTTTTTTTAAAAAAATACACTTTTTGATAAGAAACATTCCTCTATGGGTGGGTGGGTAGAAAAAAATTGTTTTTATACTCTCCACCACCCATCTCACTGCCACCACCACCATCCATCACACCATCATCACCGCCCTCACTTTTCATATTTCCACTCTGTTTTTCTCATGCTACACAAAAAAGGGAAAAACTTTCTTTGTGAAAAACTTTTCATATAAAAAACTCTTACAGGTAAATTTTTTTTTCCTAGGAGAGTTTTTGTCTCTTCCAAAAGTGCCCTTAGTAATTACTTTCCCTCTCTACACAAATAATCAAAGTAGCAGCTCAAACGCAACCTACATAAGCCCCATATAAATGTAAATGGGTCGGGTATGGTCCGGACCATGGTAGATCCAGAGTAAAGCAACAAGTCTAAATCCTAGTCTGGATTCAAACTAGATGTTCCTAGCAGAGTTGAACCCATATCTTAATTTTATGTGGTAGCACTAGATCCAGTAAAATGTGGAAAACATGGATTTTTACTGAATAGTTGCAAACATGGGTCCAGTACTGATCAAAATCCATAGCCCAATCATATAAGTCCAAACGATACTTGAATACTCATCTGGATTTTATATTCAAGAATCATGTCCAAAAAGAATGTACTGGATTCCAATCCAAATTGCACCCGTATCATATATAATGATGGTTTACGGCTTACAAGTCAGGGCTTTTTGTTGGTAGGGCCTTAAACAGGTCGATCCAGATTGGCCAAGTCCAGGTTCAATACACACAGCTGGATATGTTGGATCCGGAAAAAAAGGTGACAAAGAAAGATCCCCTCTGGGACAAGCTTTGCATGTAAAGCTGTCATTCCCACCTGGGCATGGATCCAGCTTGATCCACACAGTTGGTGCCCTTTTTTTAGAGAATCCAACTGACATTGTCCTACACGTTCTAAAGGGTGATCTGATCAGGATTGGATCCCACCCATTGACAGACCTTTGGTTCTAAAATACTCTCTCTCTCTCTCTGGCCCTATTCAAATGATGTTCGGATCAGGGTCCTGTCTACGCTTCATCTGCCAGGGTCCCAATTCATAATCTTTTTTTTTTTCAAAAAAAAGTTTTCTTTTTATTGAACAAGACAGGGGCTACATTCATGTCTGCATGGACACAGGGAATGAATGGACAGATCCAGACCCGTACAATAGCACGGACCCAGATTTGATAGTGACTAGTGGTCAGACTGGGCAACTGGACCCACTGGGAACCAACATGGGCAATTGGTAGACCTAGTTGAGCCACCACATTGGACGAATCATTCGTCCTGATTGTTGCTTTGGTTTGAAGATGAGCCACCAAGACCAAGAGTCACTCACACCAAGACAAAGAGCACCAACCAGCATTGACTTTTTCAAGTACCAAGATGACCTCTTGATCCATAGAACAGTCAAACATACATTTTTCATCGAATTTTTAGATTTACCAGATCCAGTATCACCACATACATTTCAATCCAAATTCAACCTTGGATGATCGGATCTTATATGGATTAGAAACTGAAGAAATATTGGATTTGGACCATGCAGAATCTACCCATACTGTACCCATATCTAGTCCTACTTTAGACTAGAGCTCAGAGTTCAGACTACACATACACAACTCACGGATTTATATATATACTCTGTAGCAAAAGTTGCCATGGAGACAGCTGCATGCAAAATGCCTAGACAAATTAATTAAGGGTGCATTTGATGCCCTCGGATCTCAGATCTGAGGGTCCTCAAGATTTAAGATCCTAGGGTTTTTTATTTTTTTGAATGTAATAGCCTAGGATAAATCTATGGATCTGTGGTCCAACTCCCCTTCGCCCATTGGAGCATTAATCCATCAATTTCAAGCGATCTCACATCCTCCTCAGTTTGTGGGGGAGTTTGGATCCATGGTTTTTGATGGTTGCATCCACGGATCTAAACACGGTAAAATCCGTGTTATTCAAGCATACCCTAAATTTATTAGTACAAAATAGTATTTATAAGTGATGAAAATATTATATACAGTCGAATATATATAAAGAAAATATATTGTAGTTCTATACTATGATATACCATATGGTGGTACACATGCTTGCTGAGATGGATCTAGCAACCAAATGTTAGATCTGACCATACATAACATGATTTGTTTACTATATTACAAGCTTTTATCACGTTCAATATATACATCACATTTCACAAGATATCATTTTTGAGATGACAAAAAATCAATAGCTCACAATTTATGAAGAAAACCTGGTTTAAAATGACATAAAACATCATGTTTGAATCAGGTTTAGCACATAAAAAAATACAAATAAAACATAACCAGTTGGTTGTGGTGGTGCATTTCATCATTTATACATATCCCTTCTTCTGGTATATTTTTTTGGATTTATAACCCGAAGAAACTGCACCCGGCATGAAGACCACTCAGCCTGCCATACCTACGGTCGTCGCGACAACGTAAAACTCCGAGGCTAGGACCCTTACCCTAGGGCCGACATAAGGGCGACGCCAATGAAAATCAAACTTTGACTACTCGTCTAGCAGCCAAGGCCCCACCCCACTAGTCCAATTCCCCCCTTGGGGCCCTTCTTCTGGTATATGGGATATGTGGATTGCTTCTACGCCTCAGCTACCCATAAACTAGGAGTTGGGTTTTTTTGTTGGTGTTCCTTCTCGCTCCTTATCCAAACACGTAATGCGTGGCAAGAGTCCAAGGCTGTCACTTTATGCATCTATCACACCCAATCTACACATGGTTTTAAATTCAATACCAAAAGGAGATCCAAAATGAGCTTTTTTTTCGGTAAAATCCTCAACCACTTTTGTCTCTTTCAAATGCTAAAAAAAACAAGGGGAAAATCTGTCAATATGGGTCCTTAGGTCTGATTCCCCAATGTAAAGGCCTTTTCTATTTGGCACTAAAACTGTTGAATCCTATTAAAGCCACTTGTTAACTAATACTTTGCCAAAAACCAGGCTTGGACCCTGTCGTCCAAAACCCGGTTTAAGATGGTAGCTCTTGTTAAAGTGGTGCACCCCAAAGCAGTTAAAACCTTCCGGCCACCTTCTTCCTAGGGGTGTCAAAGGGTCGGGTTTGATTCAGACTCAGGTGAAACCAGACTTGAGCCTGATTTTCAGGTCGGGTTCGAACTCGAGTCTAATCAGGTCCATTAAAAGAAAAACCATACTAGGTCCCGATAAAAACTACATGAACCAAACCCAGATCATACTCGGTAAAATCATATTTTTTATTATTTTTACATTTAAAAATTATAGGTCTTAATCAAAACTCGGGTCGGGTCTGGGTCTGGGTCTGGTACAAAATTTGATAAACTATAGCCGGGTCTATGTATTAATTGCACCTTCGAGTCCGAACCCGAGTCCTAATCGGGTCTTCTTATTTGTCACTATACCAGGACACTATAGGGTTTGGTTCGGGTCGGGTTCAGGTAAACCAGTCCCGTCGACACAAAATAAAATAAAATTTTGTTTTTTGTTCTTTTCCTATTCACTTCTATGACTCAAGATTCTCTCTCTCTCTAGAACGTCAAGATTTGACATCCATAAACCTTTCTTTATCTGGCAAAAAAAAGTTTAATAATAAGGGAGTAAAACTGTCTAAACCATAAAAAAGAGACGCGCTTCTCAATAAAGGTAGTGTGTTTCCTGTTAACGGGGAAGGGGACGCACGCTTTCTATTAATAGGAAGCATCGCTTTTTGTGTTTCTCAAGTGTATTTTAGGGAAGCACACTTTTCCACTCCTATCGGCCCTTTTGATAACCCTGATCTTTTTTTTATACAGACAAAGCTGGGGGTTAGACAGACCCCTACCCGTTGTACAGACATACCAATTGGGGTTTGAACTTGCAACGTTGCTCCTGCCAGACAAGCCGAGCCCCAGTTGATAACCCTGATCTTGATAGCAAGTGGATTTAAAATAGAACAATATGGTGAACAAGTAATGAGCCAAAGCCTGGAGCTAGGGGTGGCAATCGTGTCGGGTTGGCGGGTCAGCATACCTCAACCCGAACCCTACCCATTTAATAAACGGGTAACCCGACACGACCCACCAACCCATTTAATAAATGGGTTGAGTCGGGTAAACGGGTTCTCAGGTTCGCGGGTCAGGTTGGCGGGTCGGGTTGGCGGGTTGGCAGACGGGTTGGCGGGTTGACCCACCCGCCTAACTCGTTTATTAAACGGGTCAGCTGGGTTGGCGGGTTGGCATACCCCCAACCCGAACCCGACCTGTTTAATAAACGGGTTACGCGGGTCGACCCGTTTATTAAACTGGTTGGCTTAAGCCCAACCCGAACCCGCCTAAGAGGCGGGTTGGCGGGTTCGGGTTGGCTGGTCGTGTCAGGTTTTGCCACCCCTACCTGGAGCTTTACATTAAAGAGGGGATACAAAATAAACTGGTAGGTTCATCTAACAGCAGGCCAACCGGTTTTTCACTTTCTAATTAAATGAACTTATATTGATGGTTTGCACCACCAACTAAACCATGCGGTTATTAAACACCACAAAGTTTCCTTTTCTCAAGGATTGGGAACTGTTTGGCATGAATGAGTTAATTAGCCAACGTTACCAACCAGTGTCAAAGGGTCAGGTTTGGTTCAGACTCAGGTGAAACTAGACTTGGACCCGATTTTTGGGTATGGTATAGGGTCTGGACTCAGGTTTAATCAAGTCCACTATAAAAGAAACCATATTCTGACATGATAAAAACTACATGAACCAGACCCGGTAAAATAATGCTTTTATCATTTTTACGTTGAAAATTTGCGGGTAGTAATCGGAACTCAAGTCTGGTATAAAATGATTACATGAGGGTCCAATTAATACATGGATTTGGGTATATGCTTAAAGACTAACTCAGTTCGGGCTTTATCGGACTGAATCAGTAGGAGATTGGCCTGGATGTAGCCCAGGCCGTGTTAGTAAGGTCCACACAAACAAACTCTGTCTGGGTGAGTTTTCAGACCTATGGCATGTTTAAGAAAAATAGAAGAAACAAGGTTTTTATTTATATACTTGTATATATTTATATTTGTGCGTAATAGTATATATATATATATATATGTGTGTGTACTAACCCACACAATTATGGAGAAAAAAGATATAAGTGGTATCATAGTGCAACTCCAATAGGACCAAAATTAGACCAGACAGGGTCAGGATTGGATCCAGCTAGTGCATTTAGATCCAGTAGGACCAAATTGAAATAGAGCAAGTTGGATCCAATTTAAATCCAATTCAAACCCAAACCTAGACGGTATGAGTTTGGTTTTAATTTTGCACCAAAGTGAAGAGACCAAGGTTCAGATCTGTTATATTGGATTTTGACCTAACAAAGACTGGATTTCTATTCTAGTTTAAGATTCATAATAAATAGTTTTGGATCTAGATCCAAGTCGAGGAATCCAGAATTGAATCAGGAAGGTTCAGGTTCAAATTAAACCTAGACCAGACAAGTACTGAGTTAGGTCAGTGAGAAGTTTAGAGTTGAAGGATCCAGACCCATCTGAGAAGTGAAAATGACCATTTTGCTCTTATCGATAAATTGAGCATATCCCTTCACTCTGATCTCAAAATTGGATGAATCCCGATTTGTTAAATTCGAAACATAGAGAATAATCTAACTGTCTTGTTTTCATAGTCAAACACACAACACAAAAAAAATGAACATTGATTGACCTTTCCGAGGAAAGGTAGTTTGGTAATTTTATAAAGTATGAAAAATATCGGTTTGACAATTAAGTAAGTTTTATGTATTGAACAAATCCTAATACCTCAACAAGTGATTCAATTGTAGGGTAGAAGTTTAATATCTGCATATCAAGATAAGGGATATTATAAACATATTTAGTTATAATACATAATCTGTTTGTTTATTGTATGAGTTAGCTTACATGAAATCTTATAGATTTAAGAACATAGTTCTATCTTGTATTGGATGCAATTGCATTCTATAATGTGTTTTATGTCACATGAGAGAGAAAAAAATACATATGAGTTTATTGTAATGCTAAGAATGATTTCATGTATTTAGAAGTTCTCAATACAAGAATGAACTATGATATTTTAGATAAAAACACATACAAATAATGCAGAATTACATGCATGAGAAAATTCCTAAGTACTTGCTTTCAGTTAGTTAACTGAAAACTTAAATCAACTTAGCATGTTAAACTTAACCTCATAAATTTTTGGAAAAGGCGACAGATGAAAAAGGCTACCTAATGGCCGTCAGAGTGAGATACATCATAAACATGAGCCGTCGGTGATTTATTGATATAGTATTATTGCATCGTCTGCGTGCTTAGATCTTGGTGATATCAAAATCCTGAAAAGAGCTTGTGAAACTTAATTAAGTTACAAAGAAAATAGTGGGCTGGAGGTAGCTCATGTGAGAAAGCAATGAGTTGTATAATACATCATAGGGATGATGTTTTACATAATATTTGAGACTCTAGGCAAACTAGGATGTATCATGAACTACGAACCATGAACCTTTGGTAGCAGGTATAGCTTTCTATTCTGACTCTCATGAAAGCACAAAAAGTGGTTAATAGTTTGGCAAACATCATAGAATTGAGGTATTCTATACAGGTTACTACACCCAAAGTAGTTTATTACTGGTATAGTCAATTTAGTACAATAGTTAGCATCAAGAGAATGCTAACTTATGAGTTTTGAGATAAACATGTGTGTTATGTATTATAAAAAACTAAACTAAAACTAGAGGCTTAAAGCCCACTAAGGTTGTAAGTTAAAGTCTTCAATTGTTTATAAATATTGCATATTGAGTTATAAACTTACTTTTTTTTTATAATTACAACTGTAGGTTCTAGGTGATTGACGAGAGAGATTTAAAAGTCACCAATGTTTCATTAGGCGGCTAAATGAAGATGAAACTTTATTTTATGTTCTTATTTTATTGAACTTAGTGATATGAATGAATAATGTTAGGTTGTGAAGGTTTTGAGTTATGATACTATAATATAAATTTTAGAAAAAAAATTTATTTTATGTTTCTACTATTTCTCACTTTGTACTCTTTCCTTTAAAAAATAATACTTACGAATCTGAACTTGAGAGGTTCAAGATCAGGGTATTACATGATGACTGAGATTGAGAGATAAGCTCTCTGAGTTTTACGTCCGAGATCATACTGTAAGTAAGACTTAGCTAGCGTGACTAGGTCTTTGTGCCTGAGACTATTTTTCTAATAAAAATAAAAAATATGTAAATTATAAAAAATTAGATTTAAAAAAAAATTCAAAAAATAAACGTATTTTTTTATAAATTATCATAGAGATAAGAAAACCAAATCAAGATAAAACAACAAGCGGGACCATGACCATTTGGAACGATGGTTGCTTAAGTGGCAGCCAGACAGAGAAAAGGCTTAAAAGGCACGTAAGCAATAGACGCGTCCTCACCGCCGTTTGTGTGTTGGCTGAAGAAACACAAAACGTGTCCGGCACGTGTTGCCGTCTCTGTATTTTCTTTTATTAGTTTTTATTAAGGAAAAAAACTGTTTGTTAAGAAAAGAAAAACGCTTCATGAATCATGCATGAATAGTGAATACGTGCACAGGAAATGGACGTTTTAGAGAGAGAGAGAGAGAGAGAGAAAACAGCACGCAACAAAAATCTATAATTCAAGACCCTACATATACATAAATAGTTGGAGAAGGGATGGTTGAGAGAGGAAGAGAGATCACCGTTTTTATTGGAGAATTAATGGAGGGAGTTTGTTGTAGGTATCTCTCAAATTGACCAACAAAGCCACCCTTCAGTATTTATCATAGAACAGGAGAAGAGGAGGCTTCTGGTCTTGGTGCCACTTTGTTAGTGTTTTCTGGCGCCTATTTGATTTCATTGATTCATTTGAAACGAATTGACTAGCTTTCCTTCCTTTTTCTTTTTTGTGGGTATTTTGATTCATGGTTTTCTGTTGAATCAAAAGCTCTGCAACCAAATTGGTGTCTTTCTTTTTGCTCATTTTTGTTTGAGTTTCCAAGATAAAAGCCAACCACAAGAATTCTTCACCCTTTTGGGGTTGTATAGTTTAGGTCCTTGAATTGAAAGTAAGAGGAGGAGGATTAGATACCCAAAAACAGAAACTGGGTTTTACTTCTTTTAGTCCAAATACCATTGTCCTCGTTAGTTGATTCCATCACCACCAAGAAGAGGAAGAAAGAAAGGGAGAAATGGATGGTTTGTGTTTGAAATCAAGCCTGCCTAGTTTGCCATCATCTGCTTTGGACGTTCGAGCCCAAAACATCGGCGGAGCTGTTCAAGTTTGCGCGAAATCTCGCAATATCAATTCGCCATTACCGACCAATGCAGTCACTGTAGAGAAGCAAGAGGCATCGCCATCCTCTTCCTTTTTATCGTACCCCTTCAGATCCATTCGGTCTACGGTTAAGAAACCGGAGACTCCTATGCCGGCAAAGACGGATGTCGAAGAAGAAATGGCTCCCCAATTCTTGGATTATGCCATAGATGATGAGGGAGAAGATAATTTCGAGCAACTCAATGGCAGGGCGAATGGTTACAGGGGGAGCGGGAGTTGGGTGTTGAAGATCTTACATGTCAGATCACTATGGAAGGAGGAGAAGGACCCCCAATCAGGTTCTGCTGAGAGTGAGGAGGTGGGGAATGAGGGAGATTGCGGTTGTGATGCGGAGTTGGACGGCTGTTGCTCGGTGGAGGATAAGGCCTCTTGCTCGCCGGAGGGAGGTACCGAGGCGTCTCATGATAGGGACTCCTTCTCACGATTGCTACGTCGGGTCTCGTTGGCGGAGGTGAAGTTCTACGGCCGGATGTCGTATCTTGGCAATCTGGCATACGGAATCCAAAATATCAAGGTGCCCATCTTCAAATTTCTTCTTCTTCCTCTCTCCCATGCCCATATGAACAAAATCAGGAGAATTCAAGTATATTCATTCAAGTTTGTCTGGTCTAGATCTCAAGTCTGGATTATTATAGTAACTAATGTTGTGATTGCTGATGTTGTTCGTGATTACGAAGATATGAATTTCTTATTGCTGTTATTGCCAAATTTTTGTATTAGAAGATTTTGGCTTGTTTAATATGTTTACCTATGAGCTATATCCATTAAGAAACATCTTTTTGTATCATGATTTGGCTGGTTTTCTTATTTGCGTTATTTGCGTTTTTTCTGATAGATATTTTGGACTATTATTCTTCATGTTCTGCCAGTAGTTTGACATTGATGAATAATCCCTTTTCTATAAAACTACATAGGACCTAGGTGCCCTTTGTTTTTTCCTCTGTAGCATGATAGCAACTTTATGGTAAATCGTTCTCTACAGTATTCAGCATATGGGTTGTCTGTTCTAGCATTCTCCTGATGCCTTCTGTGGTAGAAATTTTATTGAGTTATCAATTGTACTTTTGGAGTCTGAGTGGACGCCCCTTCTTTTCCCTTTTTGCAGACAGATCATCTCCTAAAATACCTAGGCCTACGGTTTGTCACATCTTCATTGGAAAAGAAGGCAAAATATAGTCCTGCAGAAAAGGGGCAGTCTGTGCTCAGCAATTCTGATTGCACGAAGATTGATCAACCAAATGAAGGGATACACAAGAAGAAATGTATAAGCCCAGCTGCTGCTTATCAGATTGCTGCTGCGGCTGCTTCATATCTTCGCACACAAACCAGAAGTATTTTGCCCTTTAAATCACCAAGGGCCAATGAACCAGCAATAGTGGCAGCTGAGTCTGAACAGGGCAAATCACAAGGTGTTAAGATTAAACAAACTGATGATACATCCGTTGGAGCTGAAGAGTGCATGAACACTGCAGTGGACTTGGCAAGATGCTCCATTGGGATGGACTCTTGTGAAACGGATCTTTCCAACTCAGATGTTGCCTCTCTTGTGGAAACAACAAAATCTGTGACGGCCGTGGTTGCTGCAAAAGAGGAGACACGACAAGCTGTTGCCAAGGACTTGAACTCTGTCCATTCTTCACCATGTGAATGGTTCATCTGTGATGATGACAAGAACAAAACACGTTATTTTGTCATTCAGGTAGTCCTGTCATGAGGGATTACTTCAATTCTATATTTTGAAGGCTTTGTGATCCTTTTGGCTTTAATACCATATCCTTAATCAAGCAAATGTGGTTCTGTTTGTAATGTGTGATGTCTTATTTTTAAGGGTTCCGCGACATTGGCTTCATGGCAAGCTAATCTGCTGTTTGAGCCTATCCAGTTTGAGGTAAGCTGTTATGCACTCTACCTACACTGTCTTGTTAAGCAGTTGTTGAGATTTGTGCAATGATGATGTTTTTGTACATTAGATTCTTCTTGTAGTTGCATTTGTTTTTTATGAGTATTTTTTTGGCCGAATATCCTAGCTAATCATATTGCTATTCTTTTTCTTATATTATTGATTTCATTTTGAAGCCTAATTATGTAGATTCAACTGAGTGTCAAACTTGGTTAATTACCTATAATTCATCTTCTCTGCCTTGTATCATCCATGAATTGGAGAAAGTACTTTAGAACTTCCACTTATGAGAATTAATTTGTGAATTGACATTCTGACATTCAGTAAACTGCGGATTAACATCACCTAGCATTTTTCATGGTTGAAGGAAACCCCTCCTTTTCCATTAGTTCCATGAATCTGTTACTGGCCATGTCACATAGGTACAGTGCAGGTATGGGGTAAACAGGGTATAGCCTGTGTATGGTAGAATAGACACGTGATACATTACACTGTTAATCAAAAGGAACATGTTTAGTATGGTCTTTTCAGTTCCCAATATGTTGGTTATGCTTGATTGCTAATAGAGGCTTTTCTCTATATGATAACTTAGTCATCGACTCTGTAACAGTGGCCCTTGTTCATCATATATATTATCAAATTATTACATAACATATGCCTTCATCCCTTTGCCATGGAAGTTGGCACTCCTATATAATTGATATGGTATTATGTTGCTCTTTTTCTGTTGGGTCTTCAACCCATTACTTGTTTCATGTCATCTTTAAATCATCACCTACTTGATGAGCTGAGTAATCATTAAATCTTGTTATGAAATTATTATAGGGCTGAATGTACTAGTTGTCAATGCCCCGTTTAATACATTTTTCAATTGCTTCATATTCAAACCTACCTTTGGACTCCTATCCTCTGTTCTAACATGGCAGGGCTCAAGAGAAAATTCAATTTGTGGCTCAGGAAACCACTTAATGTTTGAAGCAAACACATAGCAGACGGGAGGTTTTGTCATAACAGGAATCACAACCTACTGTCTGGGCCAAGTTCACCCTCAGCTGTCCACAGCTCAGTTCAGCTGCCGTGTGCGGCTGATAATCTTTTATGTTGCTCTATAGGTCTTTTTGGACGCCACCCTTCTACTATCTTCCTTTATGTTGTTTGTCTGCTGTTCTATTGGTTGATGGCGTTGGTTATTCACTGTGCTGGCGACACCTTTTCGCCATGCTTTTGTTTCCTGTTCTTCACATTTTAATTTGGATTTAATAAGATCTTTTTCTGTCAATAAAAAAAAGCCTTACCAACAGCATCTCACTTGTTCAACTTTTTGCCACAATAAACAGGGGTTGGATGTCCTTGTCCATAGAGGGATCTATGAGGCTGCAAAAGGGATCTACCAGCAGATGCTGTCTGAAGTTCAGGATCACCTAAAATGCCATGGAAATTCAGCTACTTTCCGTTTCACTGGTCATTCCCTTGGAGGGAGCCTCGCACTTCTAGTCAACCTCATGCTCCTTATAAGAGGAGAAATCCCAGCTTCTTCATTGTTGCCTGTCATCACTTTTGGGTCTCCATCCATCATGTGTGGTGGCGACTACCTGCTCCGTAAGTTGGGTTTGCCTCGGAACCATGTTCAAACAATTACCATGCACAGGGACATCGTTCCAAGAGCTTTCTCATGCAGCTACCCGGATCATGTTGCAGAGCTGCTCAAAGCTGTCAATGTTAATTTCCGAAACCATCCTTGTCTTAAGAACCAGGTAATGCTGCTGATTTTCTCTAGAATTACTTTTGTTTCATGTTTATGTAGTTTTTCTATGAACTATTTTTCAATTTTTTTTCCGGTGCTTGATAATGAGTATTTATGAAGGGACGGGAATATTTTCGCCAGGGACTTGGTTGTGCTTTTATGCAACCTTACCTCTCCATATGTAATTCAGAAGCAGCAGCTCTCTTTGATTTTCTGTCATTTCTCAGGGCTACAGTTGGCTCTGTTTGGCATCCTTGCATTGAGATGGATACACCATTTCCATGTGTTGCCAAAATGTGGTGTTTGAGGATGGAGTTGAGAAAAACATCCTCTTGTGAATGGTTTTAGAATGCGTTGTTGGAGCTGACAACTCCATTCCCAATGCAGTATTTCAGCAACACCACTGTTCCCAAGAGCACTGGGGGACACCTCCAATTCACGGTTTCTAAATGAAAGTTGTTTGTCATGCAAAATACTGTTCTATTGTGTTCAGGATTTGTTATTAAAACTTTCTCAATTCTTGCCCACAGAAACTGTTATATGCTCCCATGGGGGAAATGCTAATCATGCAACCAGAAGAAAGCATCTCTCCTCATCACCACCTTCTTCCATCAGGCAGTGGCCTCTACGTTCTGGATGGGCATGGCACCAACTCCATCCCCACGGCCAGAGCCCAGCTGAGGGCAGCCAAGTCTGCCTTTCTTAATTCACCACACCCACTTGAGACACTGAGTGATCCTGGTGCATATGGTTCCGAAGGGACCATATCTAGGGACCATGATGCGGGATCTTATCTTCGGTCTGTCCATGGAGTCATCAGGCAAGAGCTACGACACATCAGGAAGGAGAAGAGAGAGCAGCGGCGGAAAGCATGGTGGCCACTAGTGGTGACAGAAGGCTTGATGGAGGGCTACAGGGGTGCTGCTGTTTCCTTGCAGCAGAAATCACACCTACAAGAATCTGCTGGCACATCCAAGCAGATGTTCGGGTTTGTGGGAATCATCGTCCAAGGCAGCCGTGATTCATTGATGAGATTCGGAAGGTTGATCGCTTCTCACCATGTTCATATGCTGGTCATACTAACGTTGCCTGTGCGTTTGTTGGTGCTGGGGGACATTGGCCTCACCATTTGAGCAATTGATGGGATTGGGCCCACAGTTGGTCTGAGAATTAGTCTGTGCATGGTTGCTCGTATGCATGCAGCTGAGTGCTTGTGCTACAGAATGGGAGCATCTTCGAGCTGGAAAACTGTCAAAGATGTATACAAGTTTTGGTGGTCATGATTCTTTTGCTGCCTAATTGGGCATCCCTTACATCTATGTAAGAAGCTGGACGTAGTATTATTATTCTTGGTATAAAGGTCATCATCAATATATCAATGATTGTTTCTAATTCTCTGTTCAGTTTTCCCATGTCTGTTGCTCTTCTCTAGCTCTGGTCTCTGGCTTTATGGTGACATATATTCCTTTCGTTTTAGTTTAGTTGGTTGAGAAACAGTGATGGTTGAGCGACCAACCAGTAGAAAGTGCTTGATAATGGATTTTGATAAAGTGTGGGACCTTATAGATACCATGTTCAAACTGCGGGGATCGATGGTCTAGCTCAAAAGTTTATGAAAATATAGTTGCACGTATTTCTTGTTTAGTAGATGTGTTTACCATAGTTTGCTCAGTGAAAAACATACATTTGATTCGTACTTGTGAGAAAAAATCAACAGCTCAAATTGTTCTAGTGTTTCTTGATAAAAGATTCAAGTTTTGTTAGCGGCAGGAAGCGACGTGCCATGGTGTGCACCTGCAAGCATGCTCGCGTGTGCACTCTTGTGCTCAAGTGCATCTGCTCCAACTCGCTGTGTCTTTGCTGTGGCATGTGGGACATGCCGCACATTGTTCTGTTGAAACCCAGTGGGCTATTCCAGCCCATCTCCAACTGCAAGGCTCTTTACAATCCTCTATCTGAATGCTATGATTGTATTTATTTATTGAGGATTGAATTTCAGAGATAGTGTCTCATAAAATCCAATAACCTCCTCTATAATCATTTCATAAATCATATAATTATATTTCATAATTTGGCTTAATGAGCCTACTAATCTTGTAGCTTTTGGGATTCCATTTGTGAGACCTTATGGCCACACTCGATCTAAATTCAAGATTCAACATCTCTCACTTTGTCATATTTGAGGAACACACACATTGTATCGCAATCGGTGCATCATGTATCACATATAATATTTTATGATAGAATATGCACCAAATAGCCATGCACAGTTACTTTGGTTATATGGGTTATATCAATGATGTTTTCCTTACAATTATGGGTTATTTTTCACATAATCATGTGAATTTTTTTTATCATTCAATTTCAAGTACGAGGTTTTTACACATGCTATGAGTTATTTTATACATAGTCATGTGGTTTTTCCTCCATCATATGAATCATGATTTTTTTTCACATGTAGTATGAGTTTAATCATGATATCATGAGGTTTTACATACACTAGTTAAACTTTTTTTTCATAATATATTATCATGAGGATTTTCACAAACTAGGTTGATTTTTTATCATGATCCTTTCATGCACTCATTTCACATAATTATATGACTTTCTTATTATGTCATAATTTAAATTTTAACCCTTAATGTACAATATAATGTGTAACAATTTATTTTCAGTATTTACTGTACCATAAGATATCATCATGTCTACATGTACACTAGTGAAGTACTATAAATTTTCATAAATTCATATATCCATGCTAAAATACGATTTATCAAACACAACTAATACTCCCATTATCCATATGCATTACCACATGCAACATATTTAAATTTTTATCAGGCTAATTACCACCTGAACATCTTGGATCAATATATCCAAATCTAAATATCTATATAATATGAATATCACAATATTATATACTATGCATAAGCTTCTAACACATGAAAATATCCCTTCATGCATTCATATAAGCATATCATAGGGAGCATTATTTATGATAATAGTTTATCATCATATACAAATACATATTCATACATGCATGTATAAAATTATAATTCAGCTCTCACTTTTTTAATGCATTGCATTTAAGTAATATGTGCATTAAGTCATCACAAACTATAATTAAGCCATCACAAACTATAAGCAATATGCACAAGTAATCAAACTTAACTTGGATATGCACCAGATCCATATTCAATAAATTTATTTTATTACCATTTGAATATGCTAAACATGATAAGCCAATTTAAAGGCTTTAATCAAACTACACACTTTTGAACATATAAGTTTAGATCCATTATTGGATCCATTAAAAAAATATATATTCAAATATATTGAATTTGTATGAGTCCATATCCAAATCCGACTTAAGATGTTATTCATCAAGTCCAATACGATCTATATTCACAAATGAATTCATACTACATATCCAACATTATATTTATCTGGATCTATCCATGTGAAACCAGGACACATACAAAAACATGTTATTATTAGATCCAATATTCGGTATTGATACTATCAAGATATAATCTGGATCAAAGCTGGTTTCATATCTACCAATATATTTTTCGATCCATCTCTGGATCAAATCTAGATCCATATCTTATATCAAGGCATTATACTATCTAGATCCAACATAAACTTTAGAATAAATATGGATTCATATCCTATTAACTAAATATATTTATATTCATTCAATCTCAACAAGATTCAATAGCATTAACTCGATCAAAAACTAATTCAACTGAATCTAAACTCATTCAACTGGATCTATCGAAATCTATACAAGTTTAACGAGATCCAAAATATTTTACCGGATCAAACTAAGGTCTATGTCATCTTATTAGATCCAAACATCTAATCTAATACCGATAAAGCCAATATTGATTCAAACATCAGATGTAATGGATTCTAGTTCAATTAAACTTGATCCATATAAAAAAATGGATCAATAAAAAAGGCCATACCAGATTCATATAAATTAGGACCAAAAAATTTGATCAATCCCTAGATCCAAAATGTATTCAGCATGCTAATATCGCTTCTGAGCACGTTTCAGAAGCGCCACGTTTCGCGCTTCCAAAACGTGATTCGTGTAATCGTGTTTCCCCACGCCTTATGGCGCTTCCGATAACCCTGGTTCCAACATCTATAAATATAGTTGTTGGACTTCCAACAACTCTATTGACTAGTCAACTCTATATTGACTAGTTCAAAAGGAACCCACAGGCTCTATTTGGTTTTTGACCAAATAGTCCCTATAAAAATAGAAAATGACAAAAAGAACAAAATAAAACAAAAGTACTAATGTGCCCCTAATGAACACAACCTATTACAAAGACTGAAATGACCAAATTACCTCTAATAGGTACTTACCTATAACAATATATATATATACAACTTAACGATACTTATTTATTTATTTATTTATATAGGGTGATTCTTAACATACCTTTAGAGCACCTACCTTCAGTCCAATAAAAAGAAGGATTTTACCAAAGCCGCTAGAGTACTACGTTTTCCCAAAACAGATATCTTTCTTTATTCTCTAAGCCAACTTCCGCTAATCCCATACTCTGGAACGACTACCAGAATTGGAGATGTATTCTCTGATCCACCGATCAATGACCAAACTAGCTTGACTTAACTATCCCGAGTGCCTACAGTATTACCCACTAAACTGACAAGATTTAGCCCTTAGCTTACTAAAAAAGAGTGAATAACCTGACTTGCTTCACACTTACAAAGCAGGACACTATAATGAACCTTCCCTCACCCTTATGTATGGAATTTACGGCTAGTTTCTAATCAAAGAGTGGCATATATCTCACCTTGCTATCATGCCTAGTGAGTAGGCATCTGATAGTAAAGAAAAGTGGTCCCAAGCTGGGCCAAGAAGCACCTAAGTTTCTTCTTTGATCCAAATCTTTAATCAAGGGGAAAAAACTGCAATCTCGGTTCTCCTTAGATTGCCAGTTTGGAGGGTATATGTCTAGCAATATGGAAGTGAAATATGTGTGTATGAGACTGGCTCTCGGATCAGCCGATTACAATGCATAAGTTGAATCTTTTAAGTCTTGAAAATTGATGGTTCAGAATTCATGTAAATATCTGAGCATCCAAAAATTGTATTTTTTTGTTGAAAATACATGATCGATAGTCAATTTCTAGAAAACAGACCATGTTGAACGCATTTGCAGGGTCGGATTCACGAAAAAATCATTGCAAATACCTAGTTCACACTCCAGTAAACACATTTTCAATAAACATATTTTAGTGACTCTCTCTCTCTTTATGAAAGAAGAAGAAGAAGAGGAGGCAGGTTCCCCATCGCCCTTTCTTCCCCATCTTCTTCCTCCTCTTTTTTCTTATTATTCTTCCTCCTCCTCCTCCTCCTCCTCTTCTTTCTCTCTTCCTCCTCTTTCTTCTTCTTCTTTGCGGGTCAGGTACCGCCGTTTTACTTAAAAAAGAATTAAAAAAAAAGAGTTTTGGGTCAGGATGGGCCAGGTTGGGACCCAGCCCATACCGTACCTGGTATGTGGGCGGTACTGCACCCGTACCCTGCCGAGTCGGCACGGGTGTGTCAGCCCAAATGATCTGCCCATGTGACATAGATAAATATTTAACCAAATATGTACCTTGCACTCCTGCATATCTGCTAGTTACAATGTAATGATTTCATTAATTAGTTAAAAGTGAAGATGTTCATGAATATAGTCCTTGAGCAGTAGAGTTTAGAAGTGAGCCCTTCAACAAACTTTATTTGCAGATATTGGTAAGAATTAGCCAAGAAGCATGTGCAAGAAAATTTTTAGCAATGAGCAAAAGTATAAAAAAAGAAAAGAAAGGTCAGATAAGTCGAGATAAAGAAGGCAGTGAAAAATAAAAATCCTGATTGGATTGATAGCACATGACAGTTATTAAGATGTGTTTCTAATATATATATATATATATATATATATATATATATATATATATATATATATATATATATATATATATATATATATATATAAACCGAAATACCCATAAGGGATACTTCAATCATTTTACCTTGTAACAGAAGTCAATCCATTAGGAGTTGACTGTATAATTTTTATTTTTTTATCTTTTGTATTTTGTCTTTTTGGTGTAATCTATGTAACAGGGATTCGGCTAGCAGGGTGCGGCACCCGCGTCGACGCGGGTGCGGCCAACCCGACCCTGGGTGCGTTGACCGCACCCAGGGTCATTTTGGTCCATTTTTTTGGATTTTTTTTAAAAAAAAAAATTCCCTATGAAATGGGCTGCGGAATTTAAAAAAAAATCTTGGGGGGGGGGGGCTGCCCCCCTATAACCCCCCGCCAGGGACGGCCCCCCCTGGACCCCCACCCGCTGACTGCGCAACGGGACCCGCACCGGGGGAAGCCCCCAGACCCCCCTTCCTGCAAGGGCAAACACAATGAATCAAGCTCCACAACTCATCACTTTCATCTTTGGAGACAACCATATAAGATAAAAAATGGTAAAAAGCAAGTTGGGCACACATTCAGATATACATCTAAAAAAATCAATGCCTCTGCAAACATAAAACAAAAAGCTTCTCATGAAGAGGGATCAATCTAGGAAGTTAATAAGTGTATTGACTTCCATAGCCATCTGCAGGTGTTAACACATGACCATAAAATACACCCTTGAAGTTTAAAAATCACTTGGCGGTTCCATGCATTAATGGACACCAGTAGCTATTTTTGCAATTTTGTGTAAAAATAACTTACACACTTATTAGTTGTGCATTCAAAATGCATAATTATTAATATGTTTTCCTAATAAAAATTACTAAAATGTCCATAATTGTGACAATTAATACACCTAATCACCATATCAAATTTTAAATTTGTTAGGGGCATAAAATTGTGGTGAACGTGCTAACATGCATAAATGTCATGGACCTTAACAACTACCATACATTCACACATATACACTATACAAGATGATCTGGTAGGCGCAACTAGTGAATGCCACGAGTTGGAAACCCACTACTGCACATCCCTTATTATACTTCCTAGTGAGCGAGAGGGAAATGTGGATCTTTTACACTCGTAGGGCATACCCTCTCGAAAAAACATGTCTAGAATTGAAAGCCTGGTCTCGCTGGCTCAGCTTGTCTCATACCTACAGTTGTTGTCCCGAAAGCATAAAACCAATGTTGTCAGTGTCGGTATCGACCCGAAATCATTTGGCCAACGATTCAGCTGTATCGGGCAGATACCGATACTCAAGTGAATCGTTTTGTATCGTCCAAAAAATAATAAAAAAACATTACATGTCTTTATTAAAAAATATCCACTATACGCACCAATATTGACAACATTGCATAAAACACAATTAAACAAGGAAAATTTTGAGCACCATTTGATGCAAATGGAATGGAACTTGAAAACTGCCAGTCAGTGGCAGCTAAGGATGCAATTATTGAATCCCAAAATTTTTTGGTTTTAGCAAAACCACATGGTTGTAGATAAGTGAAACGGTTCAGCTGGGGATTTATCAGTTTCACCTGTGCAGTTGTTTGGAATGCATCTAAAAAGCTAAAATTAAAACTGAAAGAGGCATTGGGAAGGTTGTGGGAGTAGTCACGGGTGTGGGAACTGGTGTAGTATTCGTTTAACTACCACCTCATCCAGGTGAGAAGTGAAATATAAAATTGGAGGTGTCAAATACTACCTCAGTTCCACTATTTCCTACAACTGCATCCATCCCAAACAACTTTGGCGCTGGGTATTCCTCACTTCTCATTCTGGCTAAGCTTGGTTTTCAAACAAGGCCTTAGGCTTTGTTTGGGGCTGTTGTTAGGAGCGGAGATAAGGGATTTACGGAATGCCAACCATCTTCATGGAAATCAGGATGGTATTGAGAGGGGTGAAGGTGTTATAAGTGGCGGATTTCAACGTCTTCATGTGGATGTTGTTGCGAAATCTGTTGATTTCTTCGCCCTCATCATCTCCCTCCCAACAACTCCCAAATAGGTGAAAAGATCAGCTCATGCACAACCTAACACACACCAGCAAATTAAGTTGATACTGCAGGTCACAACAAAACAAGAACAAGCTTTACATCAAGATTTAAAATAGACTAATTTTATAATTAACTTTAGTTATGAGACAAAAATTTAAGAAGATTGCTATTTCACTTAGTGGTAGATATAAATGCTCCGCATTGGGTATAAATTGTACAATTTCTTGGGTTAGTTTGTTTTTTTTGGATAATCCAAGGGAAAACACCGCCCTTCCCCCAATCACTGAATGCACATTGGTTGGCCTCCAGTGGGTAAATCCCATGAGGTCCTCCTGCCCTTGGGAGTACACCCAGCTTGGACCATGCGGCAAGGGATGTCACCGGTGGGTTTCAAACTTGTGATGCCCCGTCAACTTGGTGACAATCACAAATGACCCCTACTAGATGAGTGGAGTGTCAGTGAAAAATAATCGAGAATACAACTTACCGGAAGCCACCATGATCGAATCGGTCAAGCTTAGATAGGCATGGGTGGTCGACATACTCCTCCCTTGATGAACCCAGGCCCTCAAGTCAAATGGTGAGCAAAACCCTTAAACCCAAAGAGAGAGATCACCTTAATAGTCATCATCAAGTTACCATGGATCTCCTTATATAGTGGGAGAAGAGTGAGGGTTACATGCATGTGAGCCTTTCATATTCCCATATTGCATGTGAGCCTTTCACATTTACGTCTTTTGGTGTGTCTTGTGTAAGACTGAGTCACATCCCGTTGGATATGATCCAAAAAGTCCAACATTCTCTCACTTGATCCATTAACACGAAAAAGCATATAATCGAGGTTTTTACTATTATCTCGATTCAATTTTTATGTGCACATGCTATCCTATATCACAAGAATGAATTATAGGAGTCATGGTATTTTTAATATTATTATTCTGCTATTCTCTCTTTCGAAATGAGAGATACTTTAGACATAATCAACAATAGACAAAACTATAGATAATCAATTTAGTTTCATAAATGTGATCACATATAACCATAATGTATTGTCATACATCAGAAGGAATTAAATAGGCTCATCCCCATTACATGTTGGGAATATAATTTCAGTGTTAGCCCTTTAGTAAGAGGATCCACAATCATTTCTTTTGTATCGATTGTATCAATACACACTAAATGATTCTCAACCATTTCTTTAATAACAAAGTACTTTAACTCCATATGTCAACATGATGTGGAGCTTTTATTGTTATTCGAGAAGGACACGACAACTTCATTATCACACAAGATCTTTAGTGATGTCTCAATAGAGTCCACTATACCAAGACCCATAATGAAGTTTCTGATTCATATGACTTGAGACAAAGTCTCGTATAGAGCAATAAATGCTTTCATGACTTAAGTTATAGTTGTAGATTGCTTTTCACTTCTCCATGAGACAACGCCACCTACTAATAGGAAGGTGTATCTAATAGTAGACTTTCTATTGTCGATACATTCTCTTAAGTCGACCTCATAATATCCAACGACCTCTAAGTGTTCAACCTTTTTGTAGGTCAATATATAGTCCTTCGTTTCTTGCAAATAGCCTATGACCATCTTCGCCACCTTTCAGTATACAATGCCTGGATTAGACTAATATCTACCAAGCATTCCAACAGTAAATACGATATCTAATCGTGTGCAGACATGCGCGAATTACAAACTCTCAACCGTCGAAGCAAACAAGATGCTTGCCATCTGAGCCTTTTCATTGTCATCTTTAAGACAATCATTTGTACTCAATTTATCTCGTTTTACTATGGGTGCCAATACAGGAGAACAGTTCTTCTTCCCATATCTTTTAAAAAATTTAAGAATATAGGATTTTTGAGAGAGGTTAACTCCGCCTGTGTATAACTGTTTAGTTATACACTGCCGGTCCCAAGCCCGGATAAAGGAAGAGGGTTGCGGTAGGCCTGTGACAGCCAGCATAAAAACTTTGTCATATCCTATGAAAATGAACCAATATGAGAATTTCGTTGGGGCGTTCCCTTCTGAGCGACACGCTGTACTCTCTAGGCCCGAAGGCAGTGATAAATGGGCAAGGGTTGCTAGGTCGTCGCCCAGAAGCGACGCGTCACACCGTCGCCCGGGTGTGGTGTCAAATAGGCAAGGGTTCCCTCACTTTGTTGGACGGGTGGGGGTAAAGAAGTTAGTCCAAGACCATAAAATTAGGTTAGCCACTTGGAACATAGGGTCTTTAACTGGTAAGTTGGTAGAGTTAGTAGATGTTATGTGTAGGAGAAGATTGATATTTTATGTCTTCAAGAGACCAAATGGGTAGGTGAGAAAGCTAAAGTGATAGAACCTTGGGGATATAAGATTTGGTATACAGGAATAAATAGGAATAGGAATGGCGTAGGGATTGTTATGAGTCGTCAGTTTATAGATAATGTAGTTGAGGTCCGTAGGAAGGGTGATAGAATTTTACTTATTAAATTAGTATTAGGTACGTATATTATTAATATTATTAGTGTTTATGCACCTCAAGTAGGTTTAGATGATTCCATTAAGCATCAATTTTAAGAAGATTTAGATGGAGTAGTACAAGGGATATCTTATGGAGAAAAGCTTTTCATCGGCGGTGACCTTAATGGACATGTAGGCATTAGTAGGGATGGATTTGAGAGTATCCATGGAGGCTATGGTATAGGAGAAAGAAATGAAAGTGGAGAAAGGATTTTAGATTTTTGTTTGTCCTATGATATGATCTTAGCAAACACTTGGTTTAGGAAGAGGGAGTCTCACCTAGTAACATTTAAAAGTGGGGTTAATACGAGTCAGATAGATTTTTTCCTACTTAGAAAGAGAGATAGGGGTTGTTGCATCGATTGTAAGGTTATACCGAGAGAAAGTGTAGCTACACAACATAGAGTCTTAATTTTAGATCTTAGAATTAGACAATGCCGCAAAAGGGATAGACATAGGATAGATCCTAGAATTAAGTGGTGGGCACTGAAAGGAGCTAAACAAGGAATGTTTGTAGAGCAGGTAGTTAAGGAAGCTGATTGGTGTCTCGAGGAGGATTCAGAATCAATGTGGAATAAGATAGCGGATGACATGAGAAAAGTGGCTAAGGAGGTATTGGGTGAGTCTAAAGGCGGTGCACCACTAGGTAAGGATACATCATGGTGGAACGAGGATGTCAAATTAGCTATTAAGGTTAAAAGAGAGTGTTATAGAAATCTAAGTAAGAGTCATGATAATGAGAATTTGGAGAAGTATATGATAGCAAAGAAGGAAGCTAAAAAAGTTGTTCGAAACGCGAGGGCTAAGGTATATAAGGAGGTTTATGACAAGTTGGATACCAAAGAAGGCGAGAATGATATTTATAGGCTTGCAAAGATGAGAGATAAGAAATCGAAGGATTTGAGTATGGTTAGATGTATCAAAGATGAAACGCAAAGGGTTTTAGTCAAAGATGAGGAGATTAAGGAGAGATGGAAAGATTATTTTGATAAGCTATTTAATGATAGTCATGCTCAAGATCTTGGAGACTTCTCCATTCCTTTTCATGAGATTAATCGTGACTTCATGCGCAAGATTCAAAAGAAAGAAATTGCAGAGGCTTTGAAGAAAATGAAATCAAGAAGGGCAGTTGGCCCAGATGGTATACTTATCGAGGCTTGAAAATGCTTAGGAGAGAAAGGTTTAGAATGGTTGACAAATCTTTTTAACTTGATTTGGCGAACAAATAAGATGCCTAATGAGTGGAGGAAGAGTACTTTGGTGCCTTTATATAAGAATAAAGGTGATATACAAGATTGCACAAACTATCGTGGTATAAAACTCATGAGTCATACTATGAAACTTTGGGAGAGGGTGATTGAGTCTAGGTTGAGGAAGGTTGTCATGATATCAGAGAATCAATTTGGTTTTATGCCTGGAAGATCAACTATGGAAGCTATACATCTTCTTAGACAATTTATTGAAAGATATAGAGAGAGGAACAAAGATTTGCATATGGTTTTTATTGATTTAGAGAAGGCATATGATAGAGTACCTAGGGACGTTATCTGGTGGACAATGATGAAGAAAGGTGTTTCTCTCAAGTACATTAGTATAATTAAAGATATGTATGAAGGAGTAGTAACCAATGTCCGCACTTGTGGAGGGGTGACAACCAATTTTCCAATAACGGTTGGGTTACATCAAGGATCTGCTTTAAGCCCTTTCCTATTTGCGATAGTTATGGATGAGCTTACGAGATCAATTCAAGAAAATGTACCGTGGTGTATGTTGTTTGTTGATGATATTGTTTTGATTGATGAGTCTAGAGCTGGGGTTAATGCTAAGTTAGAATTATGGAGACAGACATTGGAAGCTAGAGGTTTTAAGTTGAGTAAGAGTAAGACTGAATATATGGAATGTCGGTTTAGTAAGCAACGAAGTAGTGATGGGAGTGTAGTGAAGCTTGGTGAACAAGAAATACCGGTGAATGATTATTTCAAATATTTGGGATCCATCATTCAAAAGTATGGAGAAATTGATGGAGATGTAAATCATAGGATAAAGGTTGGGTGGATGAAATGGAAAAGTGCAACTGGAGTGCTGTGCGATCGTAGAATGCCATTGCGGTTGAAGGGAAAGTTTTATAGGACGACTATTAGACCCGCTTTACTATATGGTACGGAATGTTGGGCTGCCAAGAGACATCATATTCAAAAAATGAGTGTAGCTGAGATGCGGATGCTTAGATGGATGTGTGGAAATACAATAAAAGATAAGATTCAGAATGAGGAGATACGTAAGAAGGTAGGTGTTGCACCCATTGAAAATAAGATGCGAGAGAATCGTTTACGGTGGTTTGGACATATTCGGCGAAGGCCTAATGATGCTCCAGTTAGAAGGTTGGAGAAATGGGAAAATATATTAGTTAAAAGAGGTCGGGGTAGGCCTAGGAAGACTTGGATGGAGATGATAGGAAAGGATATGAATACTTTGAACCTCACCGAAGACATGGCATTGGATAGAAATGATTGGAGGAAAAGGATTCATGTGGAAGACCCAAAATGAATTTCTTTTTTGGTTCATATCGCTGACCCCAATTGTTTTGGGATGAAGGCGTAGTTGTTGTTGTAGGATTTTTGAGAGAGGTTGAGTACACCCTTAGTTCTATCATGATAAATCTTAGTTTCGAGGACATAAGTGACCTCACCCATGTCCTTTGTATCAAAATGAGAGAAAATAAAATATTTTGTCTCATGTAGCATACTCAAATCATTAGTTATAAGAAGAATGTCATCAATATATAAAACTAGAATTATGAACTTACTCCCACTATCTTTAAGGTATATGCACTAATCAACAATGTTTTCAATGAATTCAAAGTTTAAAATTACCTGATTAAACTTTTTATACCACTGATGGGAGACTTGTTTAAGACCATAAATTGATTTATTCAATTTGCAAGCTAAGTTATTTGAGTCATATATAATGAAACCAAAAGGTTGTTGCATATATACCCTATCTTTTAAATTTCCATTTAAGAAAGTTATTTTCATATCCATTTGATGTAGCTCCAAATCAAAATAAGTTACGATGACCATGATTATTTTTAATGATTCCTTAGTTAAGACAGGAGAAAAAGTCTCATTATAATCAATGTTCTTCATTTGTGTGAATCCTTTTGCAATGAGCATAGTCTTGTACATTTTCACTCGCCCTTTGGTGTATGTTTTGGTTTTAAAGATCCACTTACAACCAATAGGTCTTACTCCATCACGTCGAGGTACAAGATCTCACACTTAGTTCTTTGCTATAAAGTTAAGCTTTTCTTTCATGGCATTGGTCAAATATATCGATCTATCACTTTCATTAGCTTCTGCAAAGGCTAAAGGATCATCATTAATGTCTATAAAATCATTAAAATTTTGTAAATACACCACATAGTCTGGATAGATAGCAGATTTTCTGATCTTCGTAGATCTCTACAGGTATTGTAGGTGGTTCAAATTGAACCTATGCATCCTGTTGTTGTTGTATATCCTCATCAACAACTTGCTATACTTTGAGAATGATGTTTATTAATCAAATTTTTTCTATCATCTAAAAAGACAATGATCAGAAAAATTAACATTTTTCCTTCATAGGTATAGAAACCGAATCCTGCAATTCCTCTAATGTAAGACTTTGAGGTGCATCTATCCCAATAACACTATGTTCAACAAATCTTGTTTTATCTTTTTTTACTATTTTTGGTATATGATACGGACAATAAAACTTAAATCACTTTGATCTTTCTAGATAACCAATAAAAAAATCATTAGTCCTCCTATGATTAAAGACTTTTATACGTGGGTTATACAATTTAGCTTCAGCTGGACATCCTAATATGTGTATATATGACAAACAAAGTTTTCTACTAGTTCATAACTCATAAAGAGTCTTTTGGATAACTTTTGTAGGAACCTTGTTCAATATGTGCACTATTGTCCTAAAAGCTTCACCCCATAAGGTCAATGAAAGTTTTGAGTGATTTAACATTGTTTGAACCATTTTTTTAAGCGTATGATTTCTTTTTTTGACTACACCATTTTGGTAGACACTTGGAGCCCTTGTGAGCTTTAGTTTGGATTTCAGTTACACGCCTAAGCAGTAAGTGACACTTATTTTACTTGGGGGTGCTGAATGAAGATGCATATACCTGAAAAAGGGATAGGAGAATCAAGTTTTGTTTTTTGATGAGGAATCCTTGCCAAAATGAGAAAACTATGGGTGGAGCCCCACGACCACCCTGCCTTATGTGACTCACCTCTAAAAGCTATGAACATACCTATGCACTAGCAGGGTTTGATCCGGTGTCTTCATCTCAACACCCTCACAACCACCACCCCAAGAGAGGAATCCTTGCCAAAATGAGGAAACCCTGGGTGGAGCCCCACGACCACCTTGCCTTACGTGACTCGTCACTAAAAGCTACAAACACACCTGTGGGCAAGCAGGGTTTGATCTGGTGTCTTCGTCTCAGCACCCTCACAACCACCCCTGCTGGCCACGTGGGTGACTACCCCCCCCCCCCCCCCCCCCAAAGAGAATCAAGTTAGGAGGCCATCCAATTCATATTCTACCATATTGTTCACACTCATATGTCTTCGTCTCAGCACCCTCACAACCACCCCTGCTGGCCACGTGGGTGACTACCCCCCCCCCCCCCCCCCCCCCCAAAGAGAATCAAGTTAGGAGGCCATCCAATTCATATTCTACCATATTGTTCACACTCATAATGACAAATGAATAAAACATCAACAGTCCGTTAATTTGTTGTGAAAATGTGAATTTTATTGTATTTCTCATGTTTTTATTGGCGAAATGAAGATATCTAGAAAATAAAAGTCCAACAAAAATAAAGTAAAAAAGTAAATGCCATATTTTATCTTGAGATATTGCCAATAAGAACGTATATTAAAAAAATAATATGACATTTTGCAAATATTGCAATATTTTCATAATGTTTTTGAAAATGCCGTGATGTTTATCACACTTGTCAGTCAGTGGTGTAGCTATATCCCTTGACGTGACAATGGTGATGTAGGGTGTTGGTTTCTCATGAGGCATTGTGAATGGATTATTACTCTTGTTCGGTGAAGTCAGATTGATGGGAGAAGAGCGGTCCATTCATTGCAGTAGAGTTTCACAAACCCATGTGATGGATTCACACCAATCTTACCTGCCTTGGATTGGATAGGGATCTGATCTTGGCAGGTTTGGCTTGGCAATCATAACACCATTTATTGCCATTTGTACATCACAACAGTCATGTATTATTGGGATTTGTTCATTTCTACCTGTCTGGGAGAATCTATTGATGCCCTACTGACCTTGTTGATAAGAGTTTGGATTTATACTTGTGTTCATTCATACTCAAACATGCACCAACAGGGACACTGGCATGCATGAACTGAACCCATAATTTGCATGACTTTGAGAACTGTGAGTTGCATGACTCAGGCTCAAAAGTCACTGTTGTTATATTATTTTGGAATTTTGCAGTTTAAACATGCAATATACATTCAATTACAGTAGTTTATTTTGTTCAACGCATTCTCCTCCCAATCCTCTTTGTTGAAACAGTCTAACTCCATCTCGTATCTTTGGGCATATATAGGTTTGATAAAGTCATAAAACCTCACATGAAAAACCAACTTTAAATGGGCCAAAAAATGCATGTACCAACAGGCACACTGACATGCATGATCTAACCCACAGTTGCTTACTTTGTGAACTGTGAGTTGCATGATGCAGAGCATATATCTAAGACTATTAGAACCAGTCAAGAGAACAAGAACAGATGACAGAAACACAATTTAACGTGGCTCAGTTTTGGAAAACCTACATCCACGATGAGAAGACACCCTCAGTCTCACACTTGAGTGTTTTGATGTCCATTAGAAACCTTTAAAGGAAGATTTACAGGGGCTGTTGCAATGAGTTTATCTCTTCCCTTATTGTTAGGGATTTTCCCATCTTTATAGGGATACAAGTTTGATAATTGATCATTTAGCTCATTCTGCTTTATCTTCTGAGCTGGACGACTCCCATTGTGATATCTTTCTAATGTTAGCTTGGACTTGCTTTCAAAATCCTGATATGCTAAATCAATAGAATCCTGGCCTTGATCTTGATCATATCCATTAGCTGGCTTGATAGAGTCTTCATCATATCCAGTAGCTGCTGACCCAATAGCTGATCCATATCTAGTGGCTGATCCAACCGATCCAACAGCTATTCCAACAATACACCTATACTAATGTCTCTTTTTACTCATTGTTATTATTTTCTTTTTTATTTTGTTCAATGCATTCTCCTCTCAATCCTCTTTGTTGAAACAGTCTGATTCCAGCTCATAACATCTTTGGGCATATATAGGTTGCATAAAGTCACAAAACCTCACATGGAAAACAGCCTCAAATGGGCCCAAATTTGGTGTATGATGGCTTGGCATGTTGCATTTCTTCAATAGCAAATTAATGGAGACAAAATTTCAAAATTGTTCCTTTTAGTGTCTGTTAAGGCCCAAGTCCTGCTTTGTCATTTTCTAAAATGCCAAGAAAGTGTCTCTTTCTTATCAAACATGTTTGTTGTTGTTATTGTTAACATGTCATTACTTCCCCTAGCCAATTTCAGACTATAACATAGCTTTCATTTTAGAAGGCTTCATACCACAGAAAAATCCAAAATCCCGTGAATTTTGAATTCATCACATTAGAAGGAAACCACCAAAAGAAGAAAAAAAACATGCATTCAATTTTGATGTGAAAAATCATAAAGAGGTTAGGTTGGTCAATGGAGGATCATGAGGTGTAACTGATTTCCACACTAAATACAGAATCAATAGTTTTTACGTTCCTATCTCATGCGACTCTTGGGGCCAAATGGCAATGTAGGCCCTTTGATGGGTGCATTTGGATTCTGCCAAAGATCTCTAGACTTTCTAGAGATTTATGGTTGGTAAAAAATCTCATTGCACCAAGATCGTGCCACAATTTCAGGGGATGTTTGGACCACCAATTTATCCAGAAAAAGTTGAATGAGTAGGGATATTGGATTGTATCACATGCCTTGACGTACGTGTGAATGGAGTGGAGGGGCTGTTCTATCCCTCATGTTTGTACGACTAAGAGAAAAGCTCTACTTCTTAATACTCAAAAGCAGATACAAAACAAGCTTTTGTTGTAACTTATTTGGAACCATAGTGACAAATATCGTGAGATTTACGAAAATCTCACGATAATATCGCGAGAAATTGCCTGAAAATTTAAAACGGCAATTTCTCGCGAGATTTTCAAAATATCATGAGATTTATGCAAAAAAACATAAATACCGCGATTTAAATGCGATATTTACGTTTTAAACGGCTATTTATCCTGAAAAAATTGTGTATTTTTTATTTTTAAATAAGTTTTATTAATATTTTTATAAAAAATAAATTTTATATTTTAAATTTTTTTTTATTGCCCAGATTTTGCCGAAAAAAATGCGAGATTTATGAAATTTTTTCAATTTTTTGCCAGTTTTTAAAAAACCAGAAATTGCCGATAAAAACGTTTGTCGCTATGTTTGGAACCACCAATCTAGATTGATGGGTGTTTTAGATAGCAGATCAGGTGATCTGTCAAATCACTTTAAGGAAGTGATTTGACATCTTCACCGTCCATTGATTCATCTCACAAGGACCTAATGGTCTTTGTGCATGTTGTAGACGGTGAGGATGAGATCACCTGATCTGCTCTTGGTGTTTTAACCATCTGGATTGGTGAGGTTATGATGTAAACATGAGATTGGATTTGTGAATAATGCTACCAAAAACTAGGAAGTAACTAGAAGGGCAGGAAGTTGAAGGAAATTGCTAGAAAAATTACTAGAAATTAAGAAATAACAGGAAATTGAAGAAGAAACTGGAAATTAACTGATTTCATATCAAACTCAAGTCTGCTTTGACTCCTAGATTTCTCATTTTTTTATAGATAAGTGATTTCTAATTACAATAAAAACAAATTACCTGATTGATAAACTTTAATCAAGATAAGTTTCTATAATGATGAACTTCTTAATTAGATATGGAACCATCATTTGGACTTAATATCCAAATACAAATTAAACAAAATCCTAAACCTTAAAATAGATCCAAATGAAACCAGTTTTTCTAATCCACTCATGCATCACTGTACATAATGTTGAGAAATCAGATGATCTGCTTGTGGTTTGGCTCATGCTCAGGTCACAACCATAGTCGAAAGCAGCTAGACCCTGGCTGCCTATTCAGTGCCGGTAGGAGGCAGTGAACGATGATGATTGATCGACGGATGCCGACCGTCACCATCGGCGGTGGAGTCTGGCTGCGTATGGCGACCGAAGTCTGCTGACAAAGAACTGAGGGGGGTGGTACCTTGTCAAACAGAGGTGTCTCGGTTTTCAGGGCCACGACCTGGCTCCCATTGTCGGACGACCGTGGTCAACGACAGTCGACTGCCTGAGGCCGACCGTCACCGACGATGCCTGTGGTTGGCCCCTGTGGTGGCAGAAAATAGGGGGGGGGGGGGGGGCACAAGCCCTTTTTTTCACCACTGCAGTCGTCTGCAAACGGCCGTGGCCGGCCATCGCCGATGGCTACTGGGGCTGCCCACCGAAGACGACCTCCAGCGGTGGTGGCTGGATGGTGGAATCAAAGGGGCTAGACCCTGATAAAAAAAAACTCCTCCTTATCTTCGTTGGGCGTCGCTGGCGGAGAGAGGCTGTCGTCGGAGGGTCACCATCACCGGCAACATTTTGGTCGGCCGCTAATGGCAATGGATCCCGACCCGGGGTTGGCCCAATCCGAATTCAAACCCAATGGGTTTCAGGTGGATCAGGTTGTTGTCGCTCCGCACGGACCCGATCCATACCCGAATCCAAGGATCCGGATGGATCAAGTCTGTGCCCATCCTGGGGGGACCTGAATCAGACCTAGATTCGTAGAGGATCGGGTTTAAACCTGTTATCGAGACTGCGATCCAGAACTGAACACATTTAGAAATCGATTTCTGGATCCAGACCGGACCCGACCCAGGTTCCAGATCTGACTTGGTGTCCTACTCGGACAAGGTCTAGATCTGGATAGGGTCCAGGATCTTAATCCAACCCAAAATCCAATTCGGATCAGAATCGTGGCATCCACCCATCCAGACTAGATCAGATCAAGTCCCAAATAGGGTCAATGTACCATTTAAACTCTTTTAAGGACTAAACTGGTCCTGTGATCGATACGGGGTATTTTGGGAATGGTTCAAAGTCCCTTTTAACCGGTTTTTATAAGTTTTTAACTGATTCCTGAATGTAGAAACCCTGTTTTCATAAATCAGTGGAGGAACAGGGGTTTTCCCATTCAGTTTTGGGGGTTTATAGGCTTTTATACATGTTTTGGACCAGTACCCTTGTTTTGAGACCAATATAAGGCTTTGGTTGACCGATTCAAGGTCATTTTAGATCGGTTTCTAGTATATTTTGACAGGTTCCAACATAGGGACCTCATATATTACCTATAAAAGCATGTTTTTGTCATTTTCTCATGCTTTGTGTGCAATTATTATTATGAAAGCATGACTCGTGCAAGCATTTTGCGTTATTTAAGTTATTCATGATATTTAAGCATGAATTATGACTAAATTCATGATATATGTGATATATTTTCATCAAAATTTTATTTATGCATACGAGTTGAAGTATAAATTTGTATTTTTTATTAATACATATTTTGTGATGAATATATGTGCATTATCATGTATACATGGGCATGGTCCGTAATATGAATATGTTTGCAGAAAAAGATCTTGATTAACAGACTCATGCAATTACCAAAGTGATCTGAGATGTGTTGATTGAGGATTCTTTGGACCATGTTAATATTCGGTATTATAATTATGTATGACTTTATGAAATAATAATTATACCGAAAGGTAGGTCATTGTGTTTCAAATTCACATAGGGTATAATAGTAGATGTGTATGCCAATAAAGTATGTTCGTACTCAAAGGTACAGTGCTGAATTGCTTCTGGTAACATGATATTCTAGTTTTACCAATTAAAGTCAATTCCTTGTTAATTGAGGAGATGAAACAACTATGAGTATTATCGTTTTTATCAAAGTAGAACGATAATGACCCAATTATATTTGTCTCAGAAAAGGCGAATAATAAAGGATCTCAATTTTTACCTACTTAACATGAATCTTGTTTGAGCATTTATAAGGTCTTTATCTTTCATTCTTGCAGTACCAAGTTCTTTGATCATTGACGGTTGTAGTAATATCTCCATCTTAGATAGATCTAATTATTTGGATTGAAAAAAAATAATGTTATTCACTTTAGGTTACATAGACCTAGATTTGGCTCTTAGAATTGATGAACCTCTCGCTCTTATAGAGCATAATACAACCGAACAAAAGGCTACCTCTGAGAAGTGAGAGCGCTCAAATAGACTTAGCATGTTATTTTTGTAATTAAGAGTTGCTAAAAACATTTGATGCATCAGCCCTCACTGTAGGATAGTTAAAAATTTTCTTGGAGTCATAGAGGCTCAGTTCGTCAGTTCTAATAAGGATAGGGACAGTACCCTGATGTCTAAGTTGGTATATAAAAAATATTTTGGTGATAGTCACATCCGACAACATATCATGAAAATAAAAAACATTGCATTCAAATTCAATGATATAAAGTTCATCATTTCAGACTCTTTTCTAGTCCATCTGATTTTGACCTTGTTATCTATTGAATACAGACCCTTCAAGATCTCTTACAATACACATAATGATGAGTGGTCCTTTAATAACCTCTTGACTAAGTGTGTTGAAGAAGAAGAAAGACTAAAGAATGATAGAGTGTTGAGTGCATATATGGCTTCTCATCAGAGAAAATATAGGTCAGAGGTAAAGAAGGGTTCCTTCAAAAAGAAGAACAAGAAGAAAACCTCTGAGAAGAGTTTCAACTCTCAGGAGAAAGCCAAATCTCAAGCAGAAGGTTCTTCTATAAAGTATTTTCTCTTAAATAAGAAGGGACATAAGAAGGTGAACTGCGTGAAGCATAAGAAATGACTCGAGAATAGAAGTAATGAGTCATTCATTTCTCATGAGTGTAATTTAATCCATATTTCATTGCATAGTTGATGGATTGATTATGGGGCCACGATGCACATTGTCAGCTCTTTACAGGCATTTCTTAACAAAAGAGAACTAACAGAGCATGAAAGAAGCATCTTCTTAATAAATAAGATGTATTCGTATGTCAAGAACATTGGGACCTACAGAGTTGTGTTGGAGTCAAGATTTATTTTGGATTTAGTTGATACATTTTATGTTTCATCCTATAATCGGGATCTCATTTCTATTTCAAAACTTGATAAGTTTGGTTTTACTTTTAAATTTTAAAACTTCAAGCTTATTATTGTTAAAAATTTTATTCATGTAGGTTCTGCATATGTCTGTGATGATTTGTATCATCAGAAAACCAAATTTTAAATCTGAGAATCTCACCCCATTGAGAACACAATGATTGGCAATAAACGTAGCCTAAAGGATAATCAATCCTATTTGTTTTGGCATTAAAGATTAGAACATATCTCGAAAGAGAGAGTCCAAAGACATGTAAAGGAAGACATTCTTGAATCTCTCGATTTCATGAATATTGAACCATGTGTTGACAGCATAAAAACTAAGCAGTCCAACACATATAAGAAAGACATCAAACACAATAATGGCCTTTTTTTCGTGTTATATGGGTAAAAAATATTTTGTCACCTTTATAAACGATTACTCACGATATACGTATATCTATTTATTATTTGAAAAATCTGAAATCTTTCAAGTTTTCAAGGACCTCAAGAAAGAAGTAAAGAAATATATCGATAAAGTTATTAAAGTAGTTAGGTTGATAAAGGTAGTGAATATTATGATAATTTTACTAAGATGAAACAAAAAGAAGGGTCATTAGCATGGTTTTTAAAATATGAAGGAATTATACTTTAATACACCATGTCTAGTAATACTTACCAAAATGGTGTAGCTGAAAGAAGAAATTATACGCTTAAAAAAATGGTTTGAGCGATGTTGAATCACTCAAACATTTCCTTGACCTTATGGAGTGAAGCTCTTAGTACAACAATACACATATTGAACAAGCTTTCTATGAAGGTTGTTCAAAAGACTTCTTATGAGCTATGGACTGGTAGAAAACCTTATTTGTTATATATGCGCATATGGGGATGTCCAACTAAAGTTAAATTGTATAATCCACATATAAAAGCCTTTGATCATAGGATGACTAGTGGATTTTTCATTGGTTATCTAGAAAGATCAAAGAGCTTTATGTTTTATTGCCCATCTCATACACCATAAATAGAGAAAACAGATAAAGTAAGATTTCTTGATAATAACTCTATTGGGATATATGCATCTCAAAGATTTAAATTTGAAAAAGTGCATGAATCAGGTTTCATACCTATGAAGAAAAAAGATTGAGTTTTTTCGATCATTGTCTCTTTAGATAATACTAAAAAAAAATTGGTTAATGAACATCAATCTGAAGTATTAACAAGTTGTTGATGAGGATATACAATAACAACATGAGGAAAAGGTTCATTTTGAACCACCTGTATAGAGGTCTACGAACCATGTGTTGACTGCATAAAGGTAAAGCAGTCTAACACATATAAGAAAGATGTCAAACACAATAATAAAAAATTAGAAATTATGTATACGAATGTTTGGGAGGCCTTTCTTTCTGTGTTATATGGGTGAAAAATATTTTATCACATTTATAAACAATTACTCACATTATAAGTATCTTTACTTATTATTTGAAAAATCTAAAATCTTTTATATTTTTAAGAACTTTAAGAAAGAAGTACACAAAATGACCGGTGAAGCTATTAAAGTGGTTAGGTCTGATAGAGGTAAGGAATATTATGATCATTTCACTAAGATGGGACAAAAGGAAGAGCCATTAGCATGATTTCTAAAAGAGGAATGAATTGTACCTCAATACACCATGTCTGGTAATACTTACCAAAATAGTATAGCTGAAAGAAGAAACCATACACTTAAGAAAATGGTTCGAGCGATGTTGAATTACCCAAATCTTTTCTTGACCATATGGGGTGAAGCTCTTAGGACAACAGTGTACATATTGAACAAGGATTTTATGAAGGCTGTCCAAAAGACTTCTTATAAACTATGGACTACCAGAATACATTCTTTGTCATATATGCACATATGAAGATATTTAGTTGAAGTTAAATTATATAACCTACATATAAAAGTCTTTGGTCCTAGGATGACTAGTGGATTTTTCATTGGTTATTTAGAAAGATCAAAGGGCTTTAGGTTTTATTATTCATCTCATACACCATAGATAGTAAAAACAAATAAAGTAAGATTTCTTGAAAATAGTTCTATTGGGATAGATGCATCTCAAAGTTTTGAATTTGAGGAAGTGCAGGAATAAGGTTCTATACCTGCGAAAGAAAAAAACCTAGTTTTTTTATCATTGTTCCTTTCAATAATGCTAGCAAAAATCTGATAAATGAACATCAATCCCAAGTAAGACAAGTTGTTGATGAGGATATACAACAACAACAGGAGGCAAAGGTTTATTTTGAACCACCTGTAGCACCCGTATGGACGTCTACAAGAACTAGTAAATCTGCTATACATCCAGACTATTTAGTGCATTTGCAAGAGCCCAATGATTTTATAGACATTGATGATGATCCATTTACCGTTGCATAAGTCATTGAAAGTAAAAGATCAACACATTGGATTAATGTCATGAAAGAAGAGTTTGACTCTATGGCAAAGTACCAAGTATGAAATCTAGTACTTCGATCTGATGGAGTAAGGCCCATTGGTTGTAAGTGAGTCTTTAAGACCAAAACAAACTCTAAAGGGCAAGTAGAGATGTACAAGGTTGCGCTCATTGCAAAAGGTTTCACACAGATGGAGGACATTTATTATAATGAGATTTTTGTCCTCTCTCAACTAAGGAATCGTTGAGGATAATCATAACCCTCGTAGCTCATTTTGATTTTGAGTTACATCAAATGGATGTGAAAACAGCTTTCCTGAATAAAGATCTAGAATAGAAGATATATATGCAACAATTTTCTAGTTTCAGTGTTGATGACTAGAATAATTTAATTTATAAATTGAAGAAATCAATCTATGGATTTAAATACACTACAAGAAAAATGTGTATTAGCGATGGATGCTATCCGTCGCTAATCCATTACTAAACATGTTAGTGATGGATGTTGCGACAAATTAGCGACCAATAGCTTCCATCGCATAACCCTAGTCGCTAAACTATGACAAAATTTATCCATCGTCAATGCGTCGCTAAGTAGCGACGGATCATGTCCGTCGCTAAATAGAGACTGATTTGGTTATGCGACAAAATTTAATCTGTCGCTACTCTTTAACGAGGGATACGTATATGTCACTAATGTCCATCACCAATTTGGTGACGGCCATTAGCGATAACTTAAATTCCATCACAAATCAACGACTGCTTTAAATTGGTGACGGAATAGCGTCGGATATTATCTGTCGCTAATTTTAAAAAAATAAATACTTTTTTTTTGAAATATTCTGAAACTCGAGAAAATTTCTTGTTATACAATTCATATAACCTGCTTATAAAAAATAAAGTACACATAAAAAATACATATATCGGTGAAACAAATTTAACACAAGTTCTAAGTTAAACAAACTTTAACAACCAAATACAATCATTGCCAAGTTATAATTAGTTACAAGTACGTCAAATAAATTAAACAAATGAATCTAATCCTCGCCAAGATTTTGGGCATCATCCTCTTCATTTTCTCGATATGCCCCTCCCTCTATGCCTTCATCAGCTCCTCTACGTTGATCATCTTCAGCATCCTACAAGAGAACCAAAATGTTAGTATTTATAAATAAAATATAATGAAATAAATTACATGCAATGCACCTAATCTAATGCAACAAAGTAAATGGTTGAATGACACATAGACTAGCAATAAACTGAATGACATTAACAGAATTCAAATATGTGTTCTAAGACTGAAAAAAAAATTATAGTGATTCAATCATGCAAATATGTGTTCTAAGGTTGTCAAAGAATGTCACAGTGATTCATGCATGCATATATGGTTTATAAGGCTGTCAAATAAATATGTTGTGTATCACAATCATGCATATATGTGTTACAAGGTAGTCAAAAAACTTCCATAGTGATGAAATCATGCTTATATGTGTTCTAATGTTGTCAAAAAACTTTCGTAGTGATTCAATCATGCTCATATGTGTTCTAAAGCAGTAAAAAAACTTTCATATTGATTCAATCATGGTTAAATGTATTCTAAGGAAAATTTTATAGTAATTCAATCATGTATATGTGTGTTCTAAGGCAATAAAACAATTTCATAGTGATGAAAGCATGCTTGTATGTGTTCTAAGGTTGTCAAAAAACTTTCATAGTGATTCAATCATACATATATGTGTTCTAAGGTTGTCAAAAAACTTTCATATTGATTCAATCATGCATATATGTGTTCTAAGGTTGTCAAACAACTTTCATATTGATTCAATCATGCATATATGTGTTATAAGGCAGTCAAAAAACTTTCATATATGCTAATGTTATGCTCATATGTGTTATAAGGCAGTCAAAAAACTTTCATAGTGATTCAATCATGCTCATATGTGTTCTAAGGCAGTAAAAAAACTTTATATGTGATTCAATCATATGTATCATGTTCTAAGGCAGTCAAAAAATTTATAGTGATTCAATCATGCATATATGTGTTATAAGGCATTAAAAAACTTTCATATATGCTAATATCAGGCTCATATGTGTTTTAAGGTTGTCATAGTGATGAAAGGATGCTTGTATGTGTTCTAAGGTTGTCAGAAAACTTTTATTGTGATTAAATCATGCATATATGTGTTATAAGACACTAAGAAAATTTTATAGTGATGAAATCATGCATATATGTGTTGTAAGGTTGTAAAAAAACTTTCATAGTGATTCAATCATGCATATATGTGTTATAAGGGTGTCATAAAAATTGTATAGTGAATCAATCATGCATATATGTGTTATAAGGTGTCAAAAAAAATCATAGTAAGGCAATCATGCATATATGTATTCAATCATGCATATACTAGCTTGAAATCTAATGACATGAAACAAATGACATGAATCTTTATACCTGACGAGCACCGGAGCTCATGTTGAATGCAAACAAAGTTTTCCTGTCCTAAAAAAAGTTGCACAACTCATTACGGACAATGTTGGGAATGACTTTATTTTAAAAAGTACTGCATTTTGTCCTCAAGACGCTGACAGACACTATCCCAAGGCATAGCAAGGTCAATCAGACGTTGGGTGTTGATGCTGGTGGGAGAACTCTGAGAGTCATGGCTGCAGGAGGCAACAATTGTTATGGTGTTCATGTTACTCCCAAACCCGAACACACAACCCTTTTGGGGTTCACTAATTGCAGTCACCCATGCTGCAGGATCAAAAGGCGGATGTTGAGTGGATTCATCGTCATATCGTTGTACCATTTGCTGCTCGTATGACTCCTACAAAGTAATGATTAGAATATGAATTAAGAATTAAGAATTAAGAATTAAGAATTAAGAATTAAGAATTAAAAATTACAATGTTTATGATAACGTAATTCACAATAACTTGTATATTACAATATTTATTAATACAATAAATACATACCGATGTCGCTCTCGCCTTCTCTGATACAAAATCTTCCATGCTCTTATGTTTATGTGTTTCAACAAACACATCCTTGTAAGGCACAATGTCTCCTTTTTCTGCTTTCTGTAATGTTAAATGATAAAAAAATTGATTAATAAGTATGCAAAAATACTTACAAATTTGACAATATATACGCATATATATATATATATATATATATATATATATATTGATGAGTTATCATTTTCTTCTGGTGGCTCCCAAAAGTCATAGATCTACCTGTGTGTAGATGGGCATCAGGCATCTTCGCTCAGTTTTGTGCAGCCTTTGCTGAGCAGTTTTGAAATTCATTTCTCGCCCACTTGTCGCACATGCCCTCCCAATAATCTCTCCTGATAGTAGAAGGCCCATGGACCTTCCACTGCAATGGATCATCTATCCCACCAGCTATTTTTTTTGCTACAGTCTTCATATTATGCAGCATGTCGGCAAATAGATTGGCAGCCACCTTCTGCCACACTACCCTCGCGTCTTTCTCTTCGTTCGCAGTCGTAAAGCGATGAAAAGCCTACAAATACTTTCAGAAAGTTAGCACACATGAGTATAACAAAAAATTAAATATAAAACACATTAGTTATGATAAATGATTGCATACCATGAATTAGAACATTAATCTATCCAACACCTCCGTCGGGTACTCTTTCCATTGTACGACCGGTCCTGAAAGATGCTGCAGTAGTGACTTCCTAATTTCTCATTTTACTTCTTGCTGCTTGAACATCGCATTGCACATGAATTGATACACATTAACAGTGGACTATCGATATACACTATTTATAAGATAAATATTAGACAAATGACAATGAAATACTTACGGTCGACTATTTGAATAAATCGTCGTGTATCACACTGAGAAGACCCTGCATCCGGCATTGTCTCGTGATGTGTATGAGTAGCTGGTGTAGGTGGGTCATGTGTAGGTGAAATATCACCTACAAAATAATGAGCTAGAAATTTACACAATGCATATTTAAACTAATCAAGTATATAATTATTTAAATGATATACCTATCGAAGCATTGCGTGAAGACGAAGGCTGAGTCTGCCTATCACTGAGCTGGGATCCTATAAAGACAATTAACAAGTAACAATGTTTATATCAACATATAAGCAAAAATATAATGAATGTCTATATTTAAATATAATACAAAGATATTTACCTAATGATGTCCCACGGCCTCCACTTGGTCCTCGACTACTGTGACTTTCACGAACCATATTCTAACAAATAAAAATGTTATTTAGATCAGTTACATGATATGCAATTTCATGGATACATATTCAAATCAAAAATAACTTCATGCAAGCATGGATACAGTCACATCAAATGTGACAATACATTCAAATCATTCATAGCATATCAATGTCAAACATGTACCTGCAGCAAACACACTCCATTATTCTGCTAACTACTACCTCATAACTACTATCTCATCAAACATGGCAATACATTTAAATCCTTCATAGCACTCAAACATGTATTTCACTAGATCGAGTATGCTTCTTCATCACTTGTTTCACTTTCATATTCTTCTTCTTCCTCCTCTTCATCCTCTTTGTCTTCTTCTACATTGGGTGCCCATCCACTTGGTATATCATTTGGATCGCATTCTTCCATACATGTGCCATCGAATAATAGAGATGTGACATGCAGACCATGTGTGACATCGTGACCATAAGAGAAGGCACACATATCATCTGATTGAGAGTAATCACTCTCTTCTGTTAACTTGTCTTCCTGTAATTGATCATACTCAAGGTATAGTTTAGACTTCACCTTACAAACTGTCCACCATTCATTTTTATCTGACTTTCTTGTACTCGAATATTAAGTATAGTAAACTTGTTGAGCTTGCGAGGCTAATATGAATGGTTCATATGTTCCAAACCTTAATTTATGATTCACCTCCACAATGCCTGAGGCTTTGTCGACTTTTGTTGTTGTGGTATCAAACCAATGACACTTGAATAAAGTTACACTATTATTTGTGCCTAAGTAAGTCAACTTCATTATTTCTTCTAGAACACCGTAGTAGTCATTTTCATTTTCACCGTAGCTGCTACCCTTGACGCACATGCCACTATTCATCGTTGACTTGTTGACACCATAGTCTTTTGTATGGAATCGATAACCATTTACGAATTCAATAAAACTGACAACATCATCCATATATTCATGCGACACCTCATTATCAACTATCTTATAGTACATCTATTCACGGTTTGCAGTCATTTTGTCCTATAATGTTACGGATATTATCATCACCAATTAAAAGAGAATCTTAATAATGCTATGATGAAAAAAATATCAAATTTATCTACTAATTCTTGTTTGGTGATTGTTTTTGAGCAATTTTTTGTTTCAATTAATGCATAAATTTTCTTTCCCTCTATACCACAAACAAGCTTAACATAAAATATAATTTCATGAACTATTATGCATGCATTGATAATTCAATATTTTTGTGTGTAACACCAACACATCATATTTATACACATCACGAGGATATTTAGAAATCTGAAATCACATTTCATAATACGATACATTCATTTGAAGCATGTTTTCATGATACAATTTTACATGGAAGGCATAATCAAATGAAAAATAACTTCATGTAAGCATGGATACAGACACATCAAACATTGTAATACATTCAAATCATTCATATCAAAATAATATCAAACATGTACCTGCAGCAAACACACTCCAATATCCCGCTAACTACTACCATGCCTAGCATGGAATCTGTACTCCAAAAATAAGAACACTTTTATTTTCATACATTAAAATCATGCTCAGCATGATCTCTAAACTCCATTAAAGTAGTCCTAGATATCCACAACTAAGTGAGTGTATGAACAGAAAAGTGTTGCATCCAAGAAATTAAATAATATTTGATGTGCTTTCATCACTTACTCACCACAGATATTTATCTGATTTGTATTTTGCTTGTTTATTTTCGCATAGCATTTTAAGCCGCATGTGATGCTTAGCATTAAGCATCGCGCATTTTGCTCTATTATGCACCTGCAATGCACATTACTCTTGTCCGTCAAAGACAAAGATATAAGAAAGTACCAGCCCGGCAGAGCAAACATAACGGTAGGGGGTGGATCCATTTGTCGTTGTTGCTTAAACAAGGGCAGGGTGCGGGAGCCCTCTGCCGACCGAGCAAACACAACGGTAGTGGGGGAGGATCCCCCTGCCGCTAGAAAATACCAGCGGCAGGGGGCTCCCGCCCCTGCTGGTCGAGCAAACAGAACGGCAGGGAGGGCAGATCCTCCTTCCGCCCTTGCTTAAATAAGGGCAGGGGGGCTCCGCCCCCCTGCCAAAAAATACCAGCGGCAGGGGGGGCGGATCCCCTACCGCCCTTGCTTAAACAAGGGTAGGGGGCGGGCCCCCTGCCGAAAAATACCAGCGGCAGGGGGGTCCGCTCTCTGTCAAAAAATAACAACAGTAGGGGGGGCGATCCCCTGTCGCCCTTGCTTAAACAAGGGCAGGAGGTCCAGCCCTCTGTCAAAAAATAACAACGGTAATGGGGGCGGATCCCCTACCAGAAAATACTATCGACAAGGGGGCGGGTCCCTTGTCGACAAGTTAGAAAGAGGGACAGAGGGGAGGCACAGGTACGGGAGGTGAGCTCACCAACGTACTTTCCTGTCGATGGGTCGCCGGAGAGCGGGGGCGGTCGGTGGAAGAGCGGGGGTGGAGATGGCCGGGGCGATCGCCTGAGAGAAGCACAAGGGTGGTCGGTAGAAGAGCAGGTGGAGAGATCACCGGAGCGATTGCCGGATAGCGGGAGGTGGACGGGGCAGTCGCTGGATAGTGGGAGGTGGCCGGGGCTATCACCGGAGCGCGGGTGGGGGCGGTCGGTGGAATAGCGAGTGCGAAGAGGGCCGGGGTGGTCGCTGGAGAGCGGGAGGTGGTCGGGGCAGTCACCGGAGAGCGGGAGGTGGTCAGGGTGAGCGGTACGAATGAGAGAGAGAGAGAGAGAGAGAGAGAGAGAGAGAGAGAGAGAGAGAGAGAGAGAGAGAGAGAGAGAGAGAGAGAGAGAGAGAGCAAACACAATTTCATACCCTAGATGGGCATTTTACATCAAAACTTAGTGACAGATTAGTGATGGAACAATTCCATCACCAACACCGACGCTAATTAGCGACAAAATAATATCTGTCACTATGTTGTCGCTAAGTTCCGACATGTTTTGCGATAGAATAATATTCGTCGCTAAGTAGCGACAGAAATTATTTCATTGCTAATCCCGTAACTAATTTCAATGTTAGGGATGGCTCATTTTCTCTCGCTAATTCATCGCAAAATTGTGATAGATTAATTTCGTCGCTAATTGACGATTTTCTTGTAGTGATAAGCCTCCCGCCAATGGTATAAACAGTTCAATAAAGTAATTTTAAACTTTGGATTCACTGAAAACATTATTGATTAGTGCATATACCTTAAAGCTAGTATGAGTAAGTTCATAATTCTGGTTTTATATGTTGATGATATTTTTCTTATAACTAATTATTTGAGCACACTATATGAGACAAAAGATTTTATTTCATCTCATTTTGACATAAAGGACATGGGTGAAACTGCATATATCCTTGAAATTGAGATCTGTCATAATAGAACATAGGGTGTCCTTGGTCTCTCTCAGAAATCCTATATCCTTAAGGTTTTTAAAAGATATGAGAAAGAGAATTGTTCTCTTGAATTGACAACCATAGTTAAATGATTGTCCTCAAGATGATAATGAAAAGGCTTAGATGGCAAATGTCTCGTATGCTTTAGAATTGAGAGTTTGCAATACACACAGACCTACACATGACCAGATATCACGTTTGATGTGAGAATGCTTGGTAGATATTAATTTAATTCAGGCATTGCACACTAGAAGGCAGCGAAGAAGGTTATGTGATATTTGCAATGAACAAAGGACTATATGTTGATCTACAAAAAGGTTGACCACCTAGAAGTCATTAGATACTCTGATGCGAACTTAGGAGGATCTCTCGACAGTAGAAAGCCCACTACTGGATATATTTTTCTACTGATAGGTGGTGTCATCTTATGGAGAAGAGGAAAACAGTTTATAACTGCAGCTCATACCATGGGGTAAAATTTATTGCTCTATACGAGACTTCATCTCAGGTCATTTAGATAAGAAACTTTAGTATGTGTCTTGGGATTGTAGACTCTATTGGGAAACTACTAAAGATCTTTTTTTATAATAAAATTGTATCCTTCTCGAATAACAACAATATCTCAACCTCATGTTGATAAATAGAGTTGAAGTACTTTATTGTTAAAGAAATGACTGAAAATCATTTAGTGTGTATTGATACAATTGGTACATAAAAAATGACTATGAATCTCCTTACTAAAGGGCTAACACCGGAATTATAATGTAATAGAGATAGGTTTGTTTGATTTTTTCTGATATATGACAATACATTATGGTTATATGTGATCACATTTATGATGCTAAATTGATTCTCTATGGTTTTGTGTATTGTTGATTCTGTATAAAGAATCTCTCATTTGATCATAGAGAATAACATAATAATAATATTGAAGGACCAATAGAATGGGTTAGAGACCAACATGTTCATAAAAGTAATCTTAACATGCTAAAACATTAAAAATGAATAATATTGTAGTGCATGAAAATATGGCATTTCATACATAGGTGTTCATCTTCATAACTCATGATTCATTTTTGTGATTCTGATAGCATGTGAACCCGCATGAAAATTAAATAGAGATAATAGTAAAGAACCTCGATTACGTGGCTTTTTGTGTCAATGGGTCAAGTGAAAGAATGTTGGATATTTCGGATCGAGTCCAACTGTGAGTGAACAAGGTACTCTTAATGAAGTGCATTAGTGGGGAGGGGGTTACATGAATGTGAAGGGTTCACATTCAATATGGCACGTGGAGGGTTTATATACATGAATGTCATGCATGTAACTTCTCACTCTCCTCCCACTATAAATTAAGAGGCATGGTTGCTTGATGAGTGCAATCAAGGTGTTCTCTCTGATTTGGGTTCAAGGGTCCTGCTCACCTTTGATAGGTTGAGGAAAATGTTGAGCACCTGCATCAATGCTCCCTTCGTCCGAATCAACTATGGCGGCTTCTGGTATGTTTTGTTTTTCATTCTAGTTTAAGCCAACACATTCTTGATGATCGGTAATCAACCTAATCCCACAATCTTATTGATATCCTTTTGAAAGATCAGTAGCAGTTTTCTTATTTTTAATAGTTGTCAGTTTGCATATGTTTTCAACCACTTTATTTATTTTATAAACTAGAGTACGAAACAGCTCTTCTAGTTAGAATCTAAAAAACATAGTCAAACTAGGTAGAAGTACATTTTCATATATGAGAGAACTACTTTCTATTCTTAAATCAAGTACATTTCATGATTTTACCCAACTTGAATAACCCTCTTTTTTTTAGAACACCAACTTGAATGACTTTTGGACCACATACGTATACCTTGATTAAGACTTCATTGCAGTTGCTCTTTTTCTTTCTTCCCACCCTTTCATCCCTAAGTTGGGATTAGGTATGACCCTGCACTGTTAAAATACTATAATATAATAAGGGGTTGGCTTTGGCATTCAATAATACCGTCACCATTTATGTTTACATTTCCATAACAATCCATGTGGACCAATGGACACAGCATGGCCAAGTTTATCAACAAAGCAATATGAATTATTAAGGACAGCACCTTGTGAAGGAGAAACGTATATCCAGAAATTTTCAGAAATGTGTAACTTTTCAATTTGTTTGCTTCAACGATACATCTACCAATCCACCACAATCTCTTTGGTTTCGATTAATGCACTTCTCTCAATATCCTTGAAACCTTTGTTCCCAAACTTGTTGGCTTTTTTCATCAGTTGCAGCATTTTTTAAAATATTTTCAATTTCCAAGAACCAACCACTACATTCCCAATACAGAAACCTCACTGGCCCATAGTTTTTCTCCTCTCAAATCAAAGTCATAACATAAAGTATTAAGACAGCCATTATCTCGAGGAGGATTCCACTTCTTGAAAAATGATAAAAATTATGGCCTTTCACTTTGTGTTCTCCATCCACAATGGTTTTTAGGCTTTGTTTGGAAACTCCCACTTGGAGATTAAAAAGTGGATTCCATTCGTTTGGGGTCTCTCTTTAAAATCCATTCAGGATTCCCCAATTCTATGGTAATGATGTTTGGGATGCCGTCATTACTATCATAAATGAACTGAGAAGGCTACCAGAAGAAGGTCACTGGTGAGACCAATGTTGTCAGTATATGTATTGTATGGGCAGAAAATCGATACCCTTCACCCCTGAATGGGCTATTTTTTAATAAATATAAAAAATACCTAAAATTATTTTTCACGTCACATTCTCATTAACAGGTAATATTTTTTAATTATTTTTTTGGCTGATTCAGAACGATTCACTTGAGTATTGGTATCGGCAGATTCACCTGAAACATTGGCCAAGCGATACAGGGCCGAAACCGATACTGACAACAATGGGTGAGAGTCCCAGTGGCGGAGCCAGGGGTGGGAATGGGTGGGCGGTCGCCCACCCCAAAATTAGAAACCGAAAAAAAAAAATTCCAACAAGTGTCAGGTATAATATCAGTAATAGTTTTTTGCATATTATCCAATAATTCTGTTACTTTACCTTATATTTTTACATACATTAGCTTAAAAGAGTCTTTGATTAGCCCATAAATGAATTGATTGGGACCTAAATTCACGCGGGTCTGGACTGTAGTCCGACCTGTATGCAGCCTTAGACTCTCTCTTTCGCCTTCTCTATATGTCGCTCTCCCTCTGCCGCCAAGGCCGAAATAGAACAGGCGAAGACGACCATCTCTCTCTCTGAAACCGATGGCCTGCACCATCAATTTTCGGCGTCTAGATGAAGGGCTGGGAGACCATAACAGCAACAAGCGGAAGAGATCGGCTGCCGACGATGGTGGTCAGCCCCTCGCCATGGAGATCAACGACCACCCATCTTCGAAGAGGGCGGCCCTCCCTTCCACCGAGGACCGGGACAGACCCACCTTCGACAAGCCCACCTACGATGGAGTCATCACCGGGAACTTCTGGCATTGTCCCTAAGACCCGAAGTCTGCCCACCCAACGAAAAACTTCTGGCTCCGCCACTGGGTGAGACCATTAAAAGTGTCACCGGTGTAGCATTTGGTAATTACCACCTCACCCTAATTGTAGCTGAAATGAGGAATTAGAACTGGCAAATGTCATGCCAGTTCTTACTTTTCCCTTTTTTTTTTTACTTCCAAACAGTTTTGGAAGCGGGGATTCCACACTTTCTACTCTGGTGACCTCCGATGGTTACTTACTACTACTGTTCCATTGGAGGATTTTTTTTTTGAAAAATTTCATTCAGGGATTAACCTTTTGACCTTAATCCCAAAAATGGGCCTCATGTTTCTGAAAACTGCCAAACAGAGACTTATTCCTAGCATTATCTATTAATTCAAGTTAAATCTCAGTTAAATTGAATTAAAATCACAACAGTAGCCTCCTTTTCCTATGGAGATAAACAAGTATTTTTCAACATCAAAAAACAATATGGGAAGCTTAAAAATCGGGTTCCCTAAGATGATGTATGTATTTGGCAGTTTTCAGGAAACCTGTGACCCATATCAGAAAATTTAGAAAAGCGAGGCGACACTTTTAGAATTAGGGAAAAAGGTTGCCCCCTATGAAAATTTTCATTTTTTTTTTGTAGTTAACTCTAGTAGCCTATCGTTATTGTTGTTTATTTTTCTCATTAGTGCCAATTATATGAGAAAAATTGCTCCCAGAATTAACAGGATATATATATATATATATATATATATATATATATATATATATATATATATATATATATATATATATATATAGAGAGAGAGAGAGAGAGAGAGAGAGAGAGAGAGAGAGAGAGAGAGATTTCAAAATTTCCCATGGTGAGTGCATATATTATTTAGAATGAGTCTTTGCCATTTTAGAATTTCCTCCACTCTTGAATCTTCTCATACTGGTGAGAATATAAAAAAAATAAGAAATTCCAGAGTTTTCTTCTAAAAAAATGAAATTTCAGAGTTTTGAAATTCATCCTTATCGCTACCCAACTAATTGTTAGGAGAATTGGAAATGAAAGAAATACAAAATTTGGTGGTATCCAAAATTCCAAATTGATCAAGGATGGCGCTTTGACCTATTCCATGAGCAATCAAATAATTGTTCTTAATAAATAACAAAAAAAAATTGACCATACAGGTGGCACTGCTGTGTTGGCATTGAGTGTATATAGATGTGAGCACATAGATCTGGCTCGTCTCCTAAAAGCAAAATCTAACCTTGAATCATGTTTAGCATGTTCTATTTATTATTTATTTTTTCAATCCAACATGATTTGATCAAATTCTAAATCATACTCAATCTTCAAACACATAAATGGTTAGATTTCAAACACATAAATGGTTAGATCTAGAAATGTAAATGGTTCGGATTTGGATTGGATGTGACCAACATCATATTTGGCTAATCGGATGTTGGCTAAATGAATTTGAATTCAGATTCAGATTCAGATTCAGATGGTGATAAACTTACACCAGATCGGCTTTTTTACATGTAAAAGGATTTGGATATCCATTAAATTTGGATATTAGGCTCTTATGCTTGAACCATGATCACAATTTGTTTGTATCATTGCATGTATCCTTCAGGGATTTTTCCAATTTCTGCTATGTTCTTGATTCAAACATAGCATTTTAGTAACCTATATGTGCATCATATAGGTTGCCAACTTCTTTCCTATTGTTTCCTGTTTAAGCAAAAACTAGGGCAAATTTATAGCTAAAAAATTAGGGCAAATTTCCTATTGTTTCTTCTAAGAGCACATCTTATCTTTGAGTTTACAACATCATTAACAAATCATCCTTACGATATAAACAATATTATCCATAATTTGATAAGATCAACATGAACATCACAATTATATAATTAATTATGCTATATCTAAATAAACAACCACAGCAAGTTGGTAAAAAAATAAATTGTCACATTGACAAATCTTTTATACAGGCTACCCTACTGTAATTGCTTGTGGTGGGAAGTTATCGGGCCCTTAACAGGCCAAGCCAAACCAAACCACCATACTGGATCCAATTGTGTCTAGCCCAGAATCAACCAAGATTAGCCCTTAAGCAAGTCTGGATGCAGGTCCAACCAAGTCTTGTACATTTGATGAGACCCTGATTCAACTTTGGTTCAGTCAAAAATTTGAAGCAAAGATGCATTTTCTACTTGCAAAAGTTGCTGGATCTATATCTAATCCAAGAGAGGATCGGGGTGTGATACCTGGATTGGATCAGATCCGATACATTGCCTTGTTTATTTACGTGAGACCCAAAACAAGATTGCCCCAACAGTTCCATGGGAGAGATTTTGTTTAAAATGATTAAAGATGAGTTGTATTAACAAGGGTCCTAGCCTCGGAGTTTCACACCTCTGGTAGGAAAACAGGAGCTACACAGTCATTAAACCATACAGAGTGAGTTAGAAGTAAACTTAACTTTACATCAATTACCAGCCTCCCAGTTAGGGATGGCAGTGGATCGGGTCAGATGTGGGGGACAAGGTCTTCACCCCTGCATTATCTCAAAATTCTGCCCTCCATCCCCGCCTTCATCTCCGCACAGATTTTGATTTTAACCTTCATCCCTGTCTCCATCTCCATTTCATGTCCTCCATCCCCGGTCCAAACGGGGCGGGACACCGTTTCTCCCCGTTCCATTGCCATCCTTAAAGAAGGAGGTTGAATCGTTGAAAGGTCATCATCGCCGACCAGAAGGACAGTGAGAGCTTATCGGAGAAGTCAAAGAATGATAGGGTTGATTTAGCTTTAGGGTTAGAAATTTTATATATATATATATATATATATATATATATATATATATATATATATATATATATATATATATATATATATATATATATATATATATATATATATAAGGGAGCTATATGAAACTTTATTAAATCATTAAAAGTATTTTAATTGTTTTACTAACAGAGATTGGAGAAGGGGCGAGGTGGGGGAAAGCATAAGTCCATCCTCACCTCCATCCCAGGTTTTGATTTTAACCTTCATCCTTGCCTCCATCTCCGTTTCATGTCCACCTGTTTTCCCCCGGCCAACTGCCATCCCTTTCCCAGTTGCAGGTGAACTGCACCTCTTAAGTAGTTATGTCATGAGAGATGCATTAATGACAATCTAAAACTGCACAATGGGTCTATTAAACCAAAGTTGGGGCATATATAAATAACCTCTTTTTTGGACCAAGGAACAACCATTCCAACTTTTGAGAATAAATTCATATCACATAAACATCATACATCTTGGACATCCATGTTCTTTGTATCATGTATAATTCATTAATCTAGCTGGAGAGCATATTTTCTTCAAAACATTACTGACATTCTATCTCTCTTGTCTTTCATTTCAAATTGATTCAAAAAGTCATTCATTTCTTTGGCTTATGCATAACTAAAATATTTGCAGGTTCTTCTTCCTCAAACTTTCAAACATCATAAGGAGACTCTATATTTTATAACATTAACTGACTAAAAAATTGCACATGGGTAGAGTCAGGCTGTTAAGATTATTATTGTAATTTCATTTTTTTTTTTGCAGTCTAAAAAGCATGATTTAAGTGGACGTGCATGCACGTGTGAGACATTACTTTCTAGCTCATGTGTGAACTAAAATAAACAAATTTTGGAAAATGGGGTAGCAGGAAGAGGTCAGCCATGGGGGAGCCAACCCAAGTTAATGAATGTCTAATTAGTTTATTCATTAAATTCTTAATGAGGATTAAATTAATCTGATTGTCTTCATAAAATTTGCAGCCTTTCCTTGGAAGCATCACATGCCTCCCCAACACCACAACTCAATGCATATGCTCCCAACTCTTTAGACCAATTTGTCAGTATCGGAATGGGACCTGTATTGTTTGGCCAAACGATTCAGGTGAATGGCGGATACCGATTCTCAAGTGAATCGTTCTGAATCGGTCAAAAATAATTAAAAAATATTATGTGTCAATCAGAGATGCATGTTAAAACCATTAAATTAATTTTAAGATGTTTTTTATATTTATTAAAAATAGCTGATTCAGGTCAGTATCGTATTGATTCTCTGGAGGCCGATTCAGGTCTATTCACACCCATACTGAAGACACTGCGTTAGACATACATGCGCTATGTCCAAAACACCCACCAAACCTTTCCAATGGCCATCAACTAAGTTATCAAAATCAATCTAAATCGGCCTATTCATATCGAGTCGGGAATCGGCCGCTTAGCCAAACAAAACAGGGGCCACAATTTCGAAATCAGCCGATTTTTTGGTCGATTCGGGCTGATCCTACGCTGAGTTGATTCGCTTAAATTGCTTTAAAAAATATATTTATAAAAATGTAAAATTAAATAAAAATCAATCTTTGAAATGGTCACAAAACAACCAATTTGATTCAATTAATCAGACTGAGTTTATCATTTTCTATGGAAAACCAATTCACTTAGCGAACTGATTTTAACAACATTGTTTTAAACTCACTTGAGGGAACCAAGCATGCAAAAGATTCAGCACCACCCTCTAGATTTCTAGTTTATCTCTACTACCAAAATAATACATAATTTTCACTTTTTCTTTTTATGACCACCAAAATAACATAATACTGGACCAAAGAAGGATGCTAAAATGAATTAGGAAGGAGAGTAAGATAGGGAGCAATGTTGTCAAAATTGATTTTAGAACCCAAACGATTTTCAAAAAGATTCAGAGAATCGGCCAATTCAAGATCAAATCAAATCAGGCCGAATCGGCCGTTTTATTTTATTTTATTTTATTTTTTTGAGATACAAAGAATCATAAAAATAAGAAAATGCCCGATTCATGCCTGATTCAGACCGATTCGTGGCTGAATCAGTCTTTTTTTTTTAATAGTACCCTCATTGGACCACGAAGCGAATCAATTTGGAACTGATTTGATTTGAATCTGATTTTATTTGAATGGGCCGATTCAATATGATTTTGATAACATTGATAGGGAGTATGAGAAGCTAGAAGTGTTAGCTTTGGAGGGCACTTTTAGCACCTCCATTGAAGGGGCAATGTTTTCTCACATGATATGAGCTGCATAAAGAGGGGCATGTAAAGAAGATGAGTAAGACAGTTAGAACAGAGTAAAATAAGCTTCTCTACCTTGAGAAAACGTGCAAATTGCGTGTCTTTCTCCATATGATAAGATTGGTGGAGTTAAAATCCAATAAATGCAATATTAAATGTGGTGAGCAGCAGTATGTATCAAGAAAAATTAATTGATCTCTTTTGCACTCCAAAGCCAGAGAATTCCAGTCTTTAAAACTTCATGTTTTTTCTGCATTTTGCAGAGAATCCTATGAGCTTTCCCGTAGAAGACAAGGTCTATTGTCTTTTCAAGAGGAGTATAGGAAGCATAGGGACAAATATCTGAATTTAAAAAAAAAAACGTGAGAAATTGAGTGGCATGTTGCCGATATCGTCGCAAAAAAAATAGTTTTTATAAAAAATTTACATTTTTTAGATTTTTTCCTTTTAATCTAACTTTTTGCTGATATTTTGAAATGTGAGAAATTGGGCAGCCGATATTATCGCCAGTTTTTATAATTTTATAAAATTGTCCTTCGTAAAAGTTATTATTTTTTTTTTCCCACAAAGGCTATGCTCTTCTGGGTATGGGTAAATAGTAAATGTCAACAAGTTGATGAGACTTTAAAAGTCTGAAACTTGAACATATATATGTTCGTGTTTTTTGCGTTCTAGAACATATATATATATATATATATGTGTGTTTTTGCGTTCTTTTATATATATATGTCTACGATTTTTCTGTGATCTTATATCTCTGTCTTTGTTTTTTTGCGTTCTTCAACATATATATGAATGTGTTTATCTACGTCTCTTATCGCAAGGTCGAAGCTGAGTGCACTTTCCGGTGGGCAGGAGAAACCTCAAGGGTTTTACCAACTGGTGGCTAGACAATTTTGGGGTTGGTGAAGGGAAAGATTTTTCTCTTAAATTATCCTGAAAAAATGTTAGCTTTTATTGGATTTTTAGCAAATTGGTCCCTACCTTATCAGGTTTTGCAAATTAGTCCCCGCCTTTAGGTTAACCTTTGCAAGTTAGTCCCTCATGTTAACATGTCTCTCACTCTTGGCGGAAACTGTTAACTGTTAAGGTCAGGTAAATTGTTGGTTATGCCATCATGGAGGATTATTTTGCAAAAAAGTGAGCACAAAAGACTGTTTGGCCGGGGAAGAAGTCTCCGGCGAAGGAGAGAGGTTGCAGAGGAGGGACTCGGTGAGAGAGTGGGAGGGAGTAAATGGCGAGAGAAAGAATCGCCAAAGAGAGAGGGAGCGATAGAGAGTATCATGGGGGAGGGAGAGAGGTTGTTGGAGAGGGAGTCTCCAGCGAAGGTGAGAGGTCGGAAGGGAGGCACTCGTGAGAGAGGGAGAGGACTAGTTTGCAGCAGGTGGGGACTAATTTGCAAAAACAGATACGTGATGACCAATTTGCAAATAGACGATAAGGAGGGGACCAATTTGCAGAAAACTTTTATTTTTATTTTTATTTTTAATTTAACTGTTTAACTCTTTATTGATATTTCACCAAAATTGCTAAAAAATAAAAAAAAATTAATTTATCACGATAATTTAACTGCAGATATTTACCAAAAAAAAACGTTTGGTAACTTTGGTAGGTATCATGCCAAAAATTTCGCAACAGACAGGCAGCATAGAGGGCAATTTAGGTCAGAGGGTATCTGACCTCCTCCTGGCTCCCAAAGGTTAAGTGGGACGACGACTGTTTTGGCACACTCGGTGCACCCTTTCAAAAAAAACATCTCCCTCATTAATTAGCAGACCAAACACATGCACCTAACCTCCTCTGCTCTTGTCTCAGTTTTTAGGGCACCGAGGTAGAAGCCATGATGGCAAGGTTTGGAAGGCTCAGGTTCAGGACCAACTTGGCTTGGTTGGTTCATCTGGGTCCATACTGGCTGGGTCCTGGGAACAAAGAAGAGCCCATTGTTGCTGGATCACAAGCAAAGCAACAAACATTTTGTAGTAATTCAAAGAATCTGATAACAATAAATTTTTTTTTTTTTGCTTTTGAAAAGGTGGTGAACCAAAATGATGCTAAGGGTACAAAAAGTATGAAGAGTTGTGAAAATCATAATTGTAGTCTCTTACATGATATGAAATGTACAGTATTTGCTCCACTTTTTCATTATAAGAGCTCGTACCTGTTGATAGGCATGCAAGGATTAGGGTTTCTTCACCTGTAGCACCCTGTCATTTTTTTTGTGAAAAAAAATAGAAAAGCCCCACAAGGGCTTCGCTTATCTTGTAAGGGGGGTACTTGTGAGAAGGAATGTCATGAGTTCGAAGCCCAGAAGGGGTCCTTTACCGCAAACTTGAAGCTGGGTGAACGCCTTGGTGGGCAGGGAGGACCTTACAGGTTTTACCAATGAGAGGCTTGTCAATGTAAGGTCGGTAAGTATGGCAAGCTGAGCCAGCGCGGTTAGGTTTCTGCGCTCGGGGCAGTTTCTCTGAGTAAAAATAAAAAAAGCTTCAAGTTTATGAAATTAATCAAAGTTAGCGTGTGTATGTTCTTTAGAGAAAGCAAGCAAATAAGTTCTTGAAAAGTTCTAGGGAAGGAGACCACGTTTACCAAAAAAATTTAGTTCTTGAGATTAATCACATTTAACATGATTTGGATGGGATTTAGAAAAAAAAACTAAAATGAAGTCGAATAAGTTTTTGAAAAGATTAAAAAAATCAGATCCAATCAGGTTGAATGGAATAATTTTCAATTAGGCTATTTTAAAAATTATTTTTTTCAAAAACCATCAAAATGAAAAATTTAAGAAAAAAAATTGAAAAAAAATACCAAAAATGAAGTAAACGATGGCTTGTAGGGTTCAACTCCCACCACCTGTGAGGGTGCCTTTCACTGATAGGCTCCTTGAGAACTTCGGTGTCGATGACCCCACCGGATTTTTCTCATAAAAATAAAAATAAAAATAAAAATAAAAAATAAAAGAAGCTAAATATTGGGATGACTAGACCAGAGCTGTTCCTGCAACAGAACCAGTTGGCCTTGCCCCTCATTGAAGAGTCAAGATCATGACTGCAGAATTGTGCAGAATGGTATCTACCTAAACACCTATGGGAAAACCTCTGCACTGCTTTATTAGGTAAAACTCTGAAAACACTCGCACAGACAATTAATCGTAAATATTCCTGTCATCTTTCACCGGAAAAAAAAAGAAAGGCAAACACTGCGACAGTAGGTTTGTCCGGCTGAGCCAGCGCGATCAGGTCTTAGTGCCAAGTGCAGTTTCTTCGGGTTATAAATTCAGAAAAAAAAAATCCCAATCAGACAGTTTGCAGAGCCACACCTAACAGAATCCACCAACCAAAGGCCTAAGCAGCAACCACAGTAACAGTACTACAGATGGGCCTAGGTCCAGCCCATCAACAGACTGTAATCGGGCCTGAGTGTGATGGGTCTGCTCATCTAAGTACATGGCCAGTTGGGGACAATTAAAGCATCCCTTCCAATTTAAAGTTTTCTCATTCAAAAATGAGGAAGTCCTCTCAAGATCGTGTAGAAAAAGTTACATATACATCAATCAATATTGTAAAGTCATTTTTCTCAAGGACACCCAGATAGAAACAAAAGCCATGCACCATACTCACTACATGCATCCCTCCATGGAACCATTAATCCGAAAGATCAATTTAAGATAGGGATGAAAATGGGTTCGATCCGGAATGGAAGTTTTGCAATTTTGACCGTTTCGCATCTGATTTTAATTGGATCGAATCCCCATGTATTTTGGGGTTCAGGATTCAAACCATTTGCACCCCTACTTTTTTTATAAGAGTTGGTCTCTTAAGGCTTTGTTTGATGGCTTGTCCAAGATTGGACCAAATGAACAAACAGAATGGAATACAACATTGATCCCGTTTGTTCCTTTCTTTTTGTTCAACAAATGTCCTTTGTTTGATGGAAGAAGAATAAACCTTAATTAATGCATGGAAAAAAAACCTAAGAAAAAGAAACCCTAATCAATAAAATCAAACAAAAACTCTAATTTAAGAAAATCCTCACATATGAAAACCTAAAAATGTCTTAAAAGAAATTTGATTTAAACCGAAATAAAAGAAGAAAAGAGAAAACATCGCCCGTAGCCTCGCATCGCCTCGACGACGGCTAGCATCTGTGACCCCAGCACCGATGACCCCCTAGCGGCCAAGGAGAGAGAGAAAAGACCCTTACTCCTCATTTTTTTTCAATGTGTTTCCTGCGTTCTGTTCTTCTTTTTGTAACGGGGGTAGGGGTGTTACAAAAAAAAAACTTTTTAAAGAAGCGGTGAGCGCCAAGTGTCCATTGCATCCAACATTTGTTAAAATCACCCTCTCCCATTTCGGGCTTAGGGATGGTAGTGGACAGGGGGAAAGCGGGGCCCTGCCTCGCCCCGTTTGGACCGGGGATGAAGGGTATGAAATGAGGATGGAGGCGGGGACGAAGGTTAAAATTCATCCCCGTTCAGGGATGGAGGCGGGGATGGACGTACCCTTTTCCCTGCCCCGCCCCATCCCTGCCACTTTTCCCAGTCTCATCCCCGCCCCGCCTCATCCCCGCTTGAACCGGGGATGGAGGACATGAAACGGGGATGAAGGCAGGGGTGGAGGTTAAAATCCATCCCCGTCAGGGATGGAGGTTCTAATCTTGAGGCGGGGCGGGGGTGGAGACCTTGTGTTTTGTATGACCCGAGCACCATCACTGGATCTGCTCCACAAAAATAGACACGAACATGCACATGCACACATACACAGCAACTCTCATGGGGAAATTATCTCTACATTGTATTACCAACTGAACACAGAACAAAGAAGGATAAACAGAGTGCAACAGAAACAAAAAAGAGCAAAATTCTCCATCCGCCGGCTCAATTGAATTTTTTTACAAAAGAAGAGACGCCAGAGCAACGGCGAGTTTTCAGCAGCTCAGAGTTTCGTGAAGGTGGTGCGCCGGATGCACAAAACCCGGCGAGAGCATGCCTCCTGCACCGGCAATTTCCCGGCAAAACCCGCCGGGAAACACAGCCACCGGAGCCTTCTCAGACAATTCTCTCTTGGCAATGGCTTTCGACGAGCATTTTGCCGGTTTCTGATCACCGGCAACCTTCCTAGCATCCATAATTCTCGCCAAGGCGACTGTGGTTTTCTCTCCGGCAGATGCTGAGGCTGTTGTTTTCACACCGGCCACTGCCGCTGCGGCGGCAGCTGCTTTCTGCTTCTGCTTGTCGGCTGCTTCTTCCTCTAGTATGGTGGCCATGACGTTGGCGTAGGCTTTCCGCAGCAGCCTGTAGAGCAGTGCGGCTGACATCCTGGCCTGGTCTCTCACGGCGTCAGCGTCGCGCTCATCGACGAATTCGCAGCGGTCGACGAATCCGGTCGAACGGTCCGGACGGTGCCGGAGGGACAACAGCCGGTAGGTGCATTCTAGCTCCGAGCGGTTGCACCCGCGCCTGAGTCCCAGCAGGGCGTGGTAGTCCACGGGCGCCACCGAGCCCGCCACCGCTGTCCGCTTCATCTCGGCAATCTTTCCTGCAACAGACTTCGAGCTTGCCGCGACGTCGCCGGTAGAGAATTGGCCGCCGCGGCCTGAACGCCGCCAGGCGGGGCCGGGAAGCTTCCGGTCACGGAGGATCGAGTCGTAGAGGAGCTTCAGATGCTCGAGGTCCTGCAGGCACTCGGTGAAGCACCGTACGTACTCGAGCAGCGATGCTCGGGCGGAGAGCGCCCCGATGCACGTGGAGTCGAGCGCGAGCGTGCGGTTGCAGTCGGCGAGCGCCTCCGGAATCCGTCCAGCCGCCCGGTAGGCAGTGGCCCGGAGTCTATAGCAGTCGGCGAGAAAGGCCTGCGGGACGGGACGGCGCGAGCCGTCCAGGATCTTCGATAGGTGGCGGATCGCCTCCGCCGGGATCCCGGCGTCGAGAGCCGCCAGGGAGGCGGCGCGGCGCCGGAGGAGGAACTTCACGTTCGCGAGGAGCTGCGCGGCCCCCTCGAGCTCCGCCCCAGCGTCGTCGCCGGGGGCGGCAAAGACGTCGGCGGCGGAGAGGACGCTGTCGCGGCGGGACGCCTCGGAGGCGAGGCGCTTCCCGGCCTGGAGGAGGAGGAGGGAGTCCTCCAGGAGGCCGAGGTGGGAGAGCGCCTGGCCGAGGATGAGGTATCGCCAATGCTGCTGCTGGTGGCGACGGATACTTCGCGGCCTGTTTCTGGAGAGGATGCGGTCCTTGAGGTCGGAGACAGATAAGCAGCGGGTGAGTACCACGGAGGAGGCGGAATTGGCCAGAGGGAGGAGGTTGAGGTTCTCTCGGGAGAGCGAATCGGAGGAGGAGGTCGAGTTGTCGGAGAACCGGGCGGCGGAAGGGATATCGTCCAGGAAGAGGTTGGCGATATCTCGGTAGCGGCGGAGGCGGAGGAGGGCGGTAGCCTTGAGGTGGAGCGCCGCCTCCGATCGTGGGCAGAGCTCGATGGCCTCGTCGAGAAGGCTCAGCGCGGCCTGCTTCTGAGCTTGGTCGTGGCTCGCCAAGAGCACTCGCGCTTCCTTCACGTGTCTCTCCGCCACCTGCACACAATCAAAAGTATTTGACGAGTTCTTAGAAACCCTCTGCATATTCGAGCACATGACGACCCCGATATGCAACTTTCCGGTGACGGATTAGCCGGAAACCATTAGAGCGCATAGAACTGCCTATACGTACGCTCGAGCGCATAGGATCAGCTCTCGCTAAACGTTCTCGTCTTTTCACTCTATAAAAAACAAGGAAAACCATAGCATTCATAGGTAAAACTAAATAAACTCACAGCCAAAGAAGGAGTTTCACGAAAAAACACGTACGAAATGGAAGGAAGAGAAGGGGGATAACGTACGAGAGAGACTGAATGTGAAAGAGAACAAGAAAATTTTGTTTGTCGAACAGAAATCAGAAAAATTGTACGATTTATTGGCTTTTCTTCTTCAGAAAGATTTGCCAAAAGAGAATCCCAATAGGGAAAACGAGTCAAGAAGATGGGACGAAAGAGAATGCAGGAAAAAAGCTTGGATTTGCTTCGCTTCAAAATTTTGAAAATAAAAAAGAAAACCGAACAAAAAAAGGATCAAAGATCAGAAAACAACGAGTTCCTCCATTAGAGTTGCAGAGGAGAAATCTCGACACAATGAAATGGAATAGCAAGCGAAACTCGAAGAGCTAAATGGTGGGGAAAGGAAAAGAGAGGAAGAGGACCTTGCGGTTGGTCATCCACCAGTGGCGCCTAAGGGACAGAGAAGGAGACGAACAAGGCGACATTGTCATTTTTTCCCCACCCAACAACCACCACCACTTCATTTCCTCCACTTTCTTCCGCCACCTTCACCACCACCACCGCCACCAAAACCAACCCCACCACCTCCAACCCTACTAAATCCCATCCACTCTATCCCCTGAAACAAACACCCCATGTCCTTTTCCACGAAGAACAAGAAGGAAAAGAAAATTGAGAAAACAGAGGAAGGTAAAGAAAGAATGCTTCAACTCCGAATCTTATAGGAAAGAAAGAGGAAAAAAAAAGTTTTGACTCGTGGGCTCAGCTTATGCAACAAGCAAAGGGATGGAAAACCCTTCTCCAATCCTTCCCTTTCTTTGCTGCCAGAGATTCTCTCTCTCTCTCTCACACATAGTGGAAAAAGAGAACGTGTATATATATATATATATATATATATATATATATATATATATATATATTTGAAAACTCAAAAGAGAGCAGGGATGGAGGAGTAGGTGACCGGAGGAACCGGTAAGAGGACCGGTGGACTACCCACCCCAAGAACAGAGGGTCACGGGTTCCTCCCCGTTTCAAGGTTTCCAGCTTTTCTTCAACTACTCCCTTCCACACTCGCAGCCTACATCGAACAGATCGGATATGGTCTGATATTCGATTCGAGTACTACATGTTATTTTCAGATATGCGAATCTTTTTTAAGTAAAATCTAAATATACAGTAAGATCTGATCAATTGAATTACTTTCTAGGTTAGATTCAGATAAGTATTTTATTCAGATCAGAAATCGATCTTAATAAAAATCAGACCCATTGCATTTTTCACGTGTAAATAGCTTTTTTCTTCTACTTTGTCAGGATCCAGTATTCCCACATGTATTTTGGATTCAGATTCAACCTTACTTCTTCAGATCTGATTTAGATTTGGATCTGGAATCAGATCTACTGTTTGAATTTTAGATTTAGATTCAAATTTGACAAGATTGGGCCCCGAATTTGACCTGTTTGCTACTTCACCCCCTTCAAATCAGAGTGTGTTTCTTTATAATTTGTTTGTGTTTTTTGCTATATGGTATGTTATTGTGTTTAGCTGCTCAAAATTTTTGTAAATATTTAAATATACAAAATTACATTTCTTGATCCAATTAAGATGATCCAATAGTAGATTTTCAAAAAAAAATGGACCATGCCTAATATATCTGCATTTGCAAAAAATCATATGAAAATCTTTATATTTTGCTGGTTTTACATATTTTACTTTCACTATATATATATATATATATATATATATATAGTCACTAAAATATGAGAACTAGAAATATAGGCATTTTCAACATTTTTTTTGCAAATCCAACTATGTGGTTGTGCTTGACATTATGATTTTGCGAAGAATCAACCATTGGATCGTGTATTTTTTATGAAAAAATATTATTTTTGAATGATTGAATATTTATAAAGATTATGAGCCATTGGTTTTATAGCCTTAAAAAAATCTAGTTTATGTATCAAAATCGGATGATTCAAGAGGGGATTTTATAAAATCTGGGATGTAGATCACATCCATAGAGTTAGATTCAAGAGAAAAGAACAAAATATCCATAAAAATCATGGTTCACACATTAGTACTCATTTTTTAAGTAACTACTATTTTTATGAATTTTTCATTCTTTGCTAATAAAGCTAAGCATACCAATGTGATCTACGATACTTAGTTTTATAAGAACCATTTCTTGAATCATCTGATTATGATACATAAACTAGATTTTTAAGGCTTTAAAATTAATGTCTCATAATTTTTATAAATATTCAAGCATTCAAAAATCATATTTTTCATCGAAAATATATAGATGATTGAAGAGTTGATTCCTAGCAAATTTACTATGCCAAACACATCTAATTAAATGGTTAGATTTGCAAAAAAAACCATTGAAAATGCTCATATTTCTAGTTCTTATATTCTCGTTCTCATATTTCAATTTTCATATTCGAGCAACTCTATTTTATAATATTATCAATTAAAAAAAATACTCGATTTTTACAAAACAAGCCAGCTAGCTCGTGATTGGCTCATAAAGCTCAGCTTGCAATGATTTTGGGCTTGGCACCCTTGAGGAGCTGACCCCATACAGCCCGAGCTCCGCTTAGGCTGGCTTACCAGCCTGTGTATAGCAAATGCGATGTGCAACAAAGAGTGGTTGTCGTAATGACATGCCATTTAGAGGGCGTGTCTGATACGAGCACAAGTTATACACAATGGCATGACTGATTTTTTTTTAGTTTTAATATTATTTTAATGTTTTTATAATATTTCAAAACAAATGTATTTTATAAATTAAAATATCAACGAATAGCTTTTATTAATTAAAAAATTTGTGTCACCATGCCTTATTTTCCAAAAGAAAAAAAGAATCTAACTCGCTTGTTGGGACCGACCTGCATTTTTATGACACAGATGAGTGGGGTTCACCACCTGGAACTACCTTGATTCCAGTCCTTTTATATGGGATAGGGCTGGGAAATGAATCGAGCAGCTCATGCGTCGGCTTGGTTTGGCTTGCTATTAGGGGTGGCAATCGTGTCGGGTTGGCGGGTTGACCCGACGGGTTGGCGGGTCAGCATACCTCAACCCGACCCGTTTATTAAACGGGTCGGCTGTGGCAAACACGAACCTGACCCGTTTAACAAACGGGTAACCCGACACGACCCGCCAACCCATTTAATAAATGGGTTGGGTCGGGTAAACGGGTTCTCAGGTTCGTGGGTCAGGTTGACGGGTCGGGTTGATGGGTTGACGGGTCGGGTTGGCGGGTTGGAGGGTCGGGTTGGAGGGTTGACCCACCCGCCTAACCCGTTTATTAAACGGGTCAGCCGGGTTGGCATACCCCCAACCCGAACCCGACCTGTTTAATAAACGGGTTACGCGGGTCGACCCGTTTATTAAACGGGTTGGCTTAAGCCCAACCCGAACCCGCCTAAGAGGCGGGTTGGCGGGTCGTGTCAGAAATTGCCACCCCTACTTGCTATGAACTCGTTTGTGTAACTAACAAGTCGAGCCATGAGCAACTCGTTTTACAAACGAGTCGAGCACGAACAAAAAGGTGCTTAGTGTAAGAATGTAACCTATGGAATTTTGGTGTCATGTTTATCACAAGAGGCAGTTTTGTACCGCTGGGTAGAATATATAGCATGTGAAAGAGGTCCATGAGGGCTTGTTTGATCCTTTGTCCCAGCACTATTTCAAACGAAAATCATGCTGGGAACATGGTGATGAAATAAACCTTGAAGTTGCAGTGCAGAATTTTTGCTCCACCCCGTTGTTACGGTGAGAACGGGGATGCGGGGGGCAATGAAAAAAAAAAACACTAGGGAGGAGGTGTATCCCAAACCCTCCCTCTCTCTCTCCTATTCTTCATTCTTCTTCTTCTTTGTTTTTCTTCTTCTTTGCTCTTCTTCTTCTTTTTTGTTTTTTCTTGTTTATTTCTTTGATTTCCCTGATTTAGGTATTCTTCTCATTGATTGGTTGTTTTTCATTGATTAGAGCTTTTTGCAGTTAAACTATACCTTTTTTTAGTTAATTTGATTAGAGTTTTTTTATTTTCATTGATTGGGGTCTTGAATCAAATTTCTTAAATTAAGACTTTTTGTAGTTAATTTGATTAAGCTTTTTTCTTTGATTTTCATTGATTAAGGTTTTAAATCAAATTTCTTAAATTAATGCTTTTTGTAGTTAATTTGATTAGGGATTTTTATTTGATTTTTATATTCAATTTTCTTTGATTGGAGCTTTGAATTAAATTTTTTAAATTATGATTTTTTATAGTTAATTTGATTAGGGTTTTCTTTGATTTGACTAGAGTTTTTTTCTTTGATTTTTTATGATGACGACTTTAAATCAATTTTTTTTAATTAAGAACTTTATAGCTAATTTGTTTAGGGCTTTTCTTATATTTGATTAGGTATTTTTTTTTATTTTCTTTGGTTAGGGCTTGAATTAAGGGGCGGTATTTAATCTTATATTTTTTTATTTTCTTTGGTTTATTTATGATTTACTTTATTGCATTTTAAGGTTTTATAATTTGATTAGAGCTTTTCTTGTATTTGATTATGGATATTTTTTATTTTCTTTGGTTAGGGATTGAATTAAGGGGTGGTATTTAATTTTATAGTTTTTTTCTTATAGTTTAGGGTTTTTTGGTTTATTTATGATTTATTTTATTATATTTTAAGGTTTTATAATTTAATTAATATTTTTTTGTTAGGGTTTTTTATTTAATTTTATGGTTTTTTCTTATAGTTTAAAGTTTTTTTTGCTTATTTATTATTTATTTTATTACATTTTAAGATTTTATAATTTGATTAGAGATTTTCTTGTATTTGATTAGGGATTTTTTTCTTTGGTTAGGGTATGAATTAGGGTTTTTTATTTAATTTTATGGTTTTTTCTTATAGTTTTAGGTTTTTTTGTTTATTTATGAATTGTTTATTGCATTTTAAGGTTTTATAATTTAATAGAATTTGATTTTTATAGTTAATTTGCTTTTAGTATTTGATATTTTAATGATAAACTTTCATAATTAGATGTGATATGACATTGATTAAATCATTTATATATAAAAAATCAATTCTTATTTTTTCTCAAATGACTCAAATTGTAAACATTTTTTAGTTTTTAGATTCAATCCGAGATTCATATCCAAAGCTAAAATGTATAATAAACATTTTAAAATACTCATATCGTCAAACGAATTGAGTCATACTATCCAAAACAAAGTTCTCAAACCCATTATCTGTGTGTTTATGTTGTTCGCACACTACATAAAACAAACTTTGGACACAAGGAGCATGACCATGTGTTCTGTCTATTTTGTTCGTTAATTTCGTCCAATAGTGACCAAGCCATCAAACCAGATTGACCACTTTAAACTTCACACAACTTTTTTTATGTGAACCAGCTCGTAGCTCCTCGCGTCTAATTATGAGCCTGAGCTGAGTTAAATGGTGAACTAGAGGAGACCGAATAAGCTGGGCTCGGCTCGATTACCAGCCCTAATATCAAAAAATAAAAAAGAAGAAAACGTTCACTTTTCATTAATCATTTTGGAAGCGGTTACACTTTTCTTAGAGAATACGAATATACATATTAAACAAAAAGCATGCAATAAACCTGTTCTCAGAAATTTCACCACAAAATTCCCACATCTTTAGGTAGAGAAAAAAAATCATATAAGAAAGTGTTGAGATTGTACACAAGTATATATATTGTTTGGATTTGCACACAAGGAGCCTTGTTTTTTTTTCTTATTTTGTATACAATTTTCTCATTCATTTTCCACTTCCAAACATAAAGTAGCCATAAATCTTGTGGGTCTATAATGTCCCCTTGGGAATTAGATAGACGAATTAATAAAGACTAATTAATCCTTGGTAGTAATCGAGTATGAGATTAGCAAAAGCAAAATTAGGGATGCAGAAGGTTTGGATCCTGAACAGCCAAAATTTACAAAACCTCCATCCTAACGAAATCAGGTGTGTAATACTAGGGGTGTCAATGGATCGGGTTTGACCTGGACCTGAACTGTACCAAACCTTATAGTAAGGGTGTCAACGGGTCGGGTTTGGTTCAGACCCAGGTAGAAGCAGACTTGGACTAGATTTTTGGGTATGGTATCGGGTCTGGACCTGGGTCTAATCAGGTCTACTATAAGATAAACCATTTTGGACCCGATAAGAACTACATGAACCGGACTCGGACCATACCCGATAAAATAATAGTTTTTATTATTTTTACATTAAAAAATTATGGATCTTAATTGGAACTCTGGTCAGGCCTAGGTCTAGTATAAAATTTCACAAACTATACCCGAATCCATGTATTAATCGGATCTTCAAGTCTAGACATGGGTCTTATTATTTGTCACCATACCCGGACCCTATAGGGTTTGGTCCGGGTCAGATCCCAATAAACCCAACCCGTTGACACCCTACCTATAGGGTCAGGGTTTTGTGATAAATAATAAGGTCCGAATAGAATCCGACTGGGTCAAACCCAAAGGGTATGATTAATATATGGATCATGGTATGGTTTGGAATATTTCATACCAGACCCGGCCCGACCTGAGTTACGATTAAGATCCAAAAATTTTCAATGTAAAAATGAAAAAAATATTATTTTATCGGGTATGGTCTGGGTTAGGTTCATGTAATCTTTAAAGGATTCGGTTATGGTTTCTTTTATAGTGGATCTGATTAGACCCAGGTCCTGACCCGGTATCATCATCTCAGGTCAGGTTTGGGTCTGATTCTACATTGGTCTGAACCAAACCCAACCCGTTGACACCCCTATGTACTACCATAAGCTTATGGTGGTACAGTACCATCACAGAAGTGCTCAATACCCATGTAATCTTTGAGCATAAGATGAAGCCGCGGCTGGAAATCATGGTAAATGTTTCTTAGAAAATTTGAACGTCATAGAAATATTCACAGGACTATGGCTATGAAAAATTTCACCACCAAGCACCTCTTTAGGTGGAGAGACTTGTCATATGCATGGCTGGTGGAATCACACAAAATTTGAAGAAAAAAAAATCTCTCGTTTGGAAGTGCTCACCATAGTGACAAACGTTAAAAACGGCAAAATCTCGTTTTTCAAAAACTTGCGAAAATTTGAAATTTTTTCATAAATCTTGCTTTTTTGGGGAAAATCTCAGCAATAATAAATAAATTTAAAAATAAAAAAAATAAATTTTATAATAAAATTTATTTAAAAACAAAATACTTGGTTTTTTCATGATAAATAGCCGTTGAAAACATAAATATCGCGTTTAAATCATGGTATTTATAGTTTTTCATAAATCTCGCGAGAAATTGCTGTTTTAAACTTTCAGGCAATTTCTCGTGATATTATCTTTAGATTTTCATAAATCTCGCGAGCCCACCACCAAGTTCCCGATCGGTAGAGTCTAAGGGCACTTTCGTCATTTGAAAAAGGTCGGTGGGGCCGCTTGTGGTGGGTCTGCCTATCACACGGCGCCTTGTCGGACCATAACTCAGAGCGGGCCCCACACCGCTCCTCGTGAAGATGGTCTTTTTTAATGGGGCACGTTCCCGTATTCTACGTGGACACTTCCACGTGCACGATTTGCCACGTCATTAATGCCACCCCACGCCAGCTCGCCATGTCAGGCTCTAGTACGCGGGGCCCATCTACATGTCACCGGTCCATCACACAATCAGTGTGATGGATGACGTGGACCAATGGAAGTCGAGCACTTGGTGTTTTTGTGGGACCCACCTGGCTTCCTCGATTCACCGTGGAGGGGACCGAGTGACCCGGGTTGGTCTGCTTTGAGGTGGTCAACGTCGAGACCTAGTGGTGGGCTAGGTGTGAGCCCCGTCCGTTTATGTGGGTCCGAGCATGGCTAGTCTACGGTCACAGGGCACGATCTGATTTTCACTGCTTTCAAGATCTGTACAAAATCCACGGTTGATAATACACCAAAATTTCGCCATAGAAAAAAACCTCTTTTTTATGTGAAAACGGATCTAAACTCTGAATTTTAATTAATAAATGAACCAACGTAAAGACTTGGCGGAAATTAGAATGAGAAGTGTTTTTTGTGCTAGAGAGTAGTACAGTCAATAGTAGTGTGTGTTCGTGTTGGTATTGAACCACTAGTGGCCACAGTGACACGTTTTTTTTGGCAAAATCTCGTTTTTCAAAAACTCATGAGAAATTGAATTTTTTTCATAAATCTCGCATTTTCAGCAGAATATTGACAATAAAAAAATAAATTAAAAAATATAAAAAAAATATAAGAATATTAATAAAATTTATTTATATTTTCACAATAAATAGCCGCTTAAAATGTAAATATTGTGTTTAATGTTGGATTAACCACCACGATTAACGTGGTGGTTATCCACAATGTGGATACATCCCCGTTGAGGGATGATCTTGCCGATAAATCAGCATAGGATGAAGGGGAACGGTTATGCAAATCGTTCCCACCCTATGCGTATAAAAACAGGGTATCATGAGCGACCCTGTGACGGGAAATCGAAGATCTACTCACCGACTGCATCTGGTAGCCTGGGCTCGTGAAGGGCTGCAGTCCGGCTGAGTAGAAAACTCCGGCGACCACAGCAGCTCCATCAATGGCGGCATCAGGTACGCTCCCGCTCTGCTTTTCTGTTTTTATGCAGGGCCACTAACACGCTGCAGAACGCCGATTGAGGCTTCGCCGAAAAAACCCCCAGTCGTCCCAACATTGGGTTATGGGCCCACACCCTGCTTCCGCTGCGGGGTGTGCTTTTGGCAGTCCAGTAAAGCAGGTCACCGTGGGGTGACACTGCTGCTGGTCGCCGGAATCTGGCAACTGTCGCCATTGGGCGACAGACATGCGTATAAAAAAAACTTTGTTACCTCTGTTTTGGGGGTTTTCTGTCGGCGAGGACACCGTCGGCGTTTCACTCCTCATCCGCCATTAAAAGCGATGTTGGAACCATCGCCGACGACTATTGAGTCACCGGATTTCTGAAAAAGGATCCTGCAGTTTTCCAGTTTTCGCCGGCGGATGGATGGCTGCTTTTGCCGAAAAAGAAACGCCATCAGCAGGCGGCATAGGTCGCCAGCGTTGATCGCCGGCAGGCGACGACTTTTGGTCGCCGGCCGGCAGGCCGACATTGATCGACGGCGGGCGGCATAGGTCGCCGGCAATGAAAATGGGGAAAACCCCTCTTTTCTAAAAGATCGGGTTTTCTGCCCTTTTTCATTTTTTTTTTCCGGGTCGGGTTCATTTTCTGAACCGGACCCGCCCACCTGAATCTGATCCATAAAGTTGATTCGGATCGGATCCGGGATTCGGGTGGGGACCCGCTCGGGTCTGACCCAGATAAAGTAAACCCTGGGTCAGACCTGGATCCAGTAATATCGGGTCTGACCCGGATCCAGTCATTACCGGGCCCGACCCGGATCCGGTTTGTACCGGGCCGACCCAGATCCGGCTTGTACCGGGTCTGACCCGGATCCAGGTATTAACCGGGTCTGACCCGGATCCAGATCTTACCGGGTCTGACCCGGATCCAGGTATTAACTGGGTCTGACCCGGATCCAGATCTTACTGGGTCTGACCCGGATACAGGTATTAAGTGGGTCTGACCCGAATCCAGATTTTACCGGGTCTGACCCAGATCCAGATAACCCCGGGTCTGACCCGGATCCGGTTACAGTCGGGTTTCGACCCGGATCCAGAAGGGTCCATGCACTATTTGGCCTGAACCGGATCAGGGACTGACTCAGACTCTCTCCGGGACCGGTTCGGAGCCGGTTTTGGCCGGTTTCTTCCAGTTTCTCACCGGTTCCAAGATACTAATACCCTGTTTTCTTAAATATAAGAAAATATAGGGATTTTAGCATACAGTTATAGGGTTTTATGAACTTTTGTTCATACTTGACCCGGTTCATAAGGTTCAGAATCGTTTCGGACCCTTGGATGACCGGTTTGGGGCTGTTTCAGACCGGTTCAGAGTGCTTTAAGACCGGTTCGTGAAACATATGACAGGTTTATTCAGTTTTAGAACCATTTCGAGAGTTATATGTCTAGTCCATTCGGTTTACGGACTATTTTAAGATATTATTTGTATATAATATTGACATTAAGGATAGTCAGATAACTTAGTGTATTCATGTCACCAAAGTGACTGAATACACGTATGTTGTCAAAATGTTGTAGTATCATATGGTTTTAGTCAATATTAATGTTGTACTTATATTCATGAAACGATAAACAACCCAAAGGTAGTTTTATCGTGTTTGGAATTTAAGTAGGGTAGAATAAGGTAAATGTGTCGAGATACATCATACATGAGTATCCAAAGGTACCTTGTGTTGATGGTCTCTCTTCACAAGAACCTTAGTTTTACCGAATATGGTCGGTAGGCGAAGTGGTTTCGCGTGTCGGAGCTCTTACCAAAGTAGGACTCCGATGACCCCCTTCACTCGCCTGGAAAGAAGCATATCAAGGGCCTTTATTATTTTGCTTTTTCCACTAAAGTTTTTAGTCTCGTATGAATGTTTCTTGATACGTGTCTTTTGTCATGCAGTTTCAAGTTCTGTGATTTTAGATGGCTCTAGCTCTATACCTTTTCTAGATGGATCTAATTTTAGTGATTGGAAAAAAACTATTTTATTTGCATTAGAGTATATGGATCTAGATCTGGCCTTAAGGATAGATGAACCCGCTGCCCTCACTGATCAGAGCACTGTTGATCAAAAGATTGCTTTTGAGAAGTGGGAGCGTTCGAATAGGCTTAGCCTATTGCTTTTGCAATCTAAAGTGGCTAAGAACATTCGCAGTGTCATCCCACAATGCAGAACAGTGAGGAAATTCATGAATGCCATTGAGGCACAGTTTGTGAGTTCAAACAAGGCCAGAGCCAGTACCCTGATGTCAAAACTGATATCTATGAAATATACTGGAGAGGGAAACATTCGTCAACATATTTTGGAGATGAGGAACATAGCATCTCAGCTGAATGACATGAAGCTCACCATCTCTGATTCTTTCCTAGTGCATTTAGTCCTAACATCCTTACCCTTGGAATACGGACCTTTCAAAATCTCATACAACACACATAATGATGAATGAACATTTAATGAACTTATGTTCAAGTGTGTTGAAGAAGAAGAGAGGATGAAAGGTGAGAAGGTGCAGAGTGCACATATGGCTTCTCATACGTCCAAGGTAGGACCAAGGAAGAATGCATTTACGAGAAATGCTAGGAAGAAGCCAACTGGGGATAAGTCATCCCAAGACAAGCAATCTAACTCTGCTCCCATAAAGTGCTTCTTTTGCAAGAAGAAGGGACACATAAAGGCAGATTGCATAAAGTACAAGAAGTGGTTGGAAAAGAGAGATAATTTGTCATTTGTTTCTCATGAATGTAATTTATTACAAATTCCTGAAAATAGCTGGTGGATTGATTCTGGTGCTACTGTTCATATTTCCAACTGTCTACAGTTGTTCCTGAGCAGAAGGTAACCAACAATGAATGAGAAAAGCATCTATTCGGGAAACAAGATGCGTTCACATGTGAAGGGTGTTGGAACCTGCAGGATTACTCTGGATACAGGCGTAGTTTTAGATCTTCATGATGTCTTTTATATTTCATCGTATAGTAGAAACTTAATTTCAATTTCAAAGTTGGATAAATTTGGATATTGTTTTAAGTTTGAAAATTTCAAATTGTTCATATTCAGAAATTCAATTGAAATTGGTTCTGCATCAGTTTATGATGGTTTATATAGATTGAATATGAAGATCCAAACTCAGGAGTCTTTGACTTCTGAATACGCATTAGTTGGAAATAAACATAGCATGATGAATGATAAATCTTACATGCTTTGGCATCAAAAGTTGGGTCATATCTCTGAAAAGAGAATAAAGAGACTGGTAAATGAAGGGATCTTGCAATCTCTAGATTTTACTAACAATGATTCATGTGTTGATTCCATAAAGGCTAAGCATACAAATACATATAAAGAGAGTGTCAAACGCTGTAGTGAGATATTAGAAATAGTCCATACGAATGTATGTGGACCGTTTTCTCCCTGTTACACAGGCGAAAAATATTTTGTCACCTTTATTAATGACTATTCTCGGAATATGTGTCTCTACTTGATTTTCGAAAAATCTGATGTTTTTCAGATGTTTAAGGAATTTAAGAAAGAAGTAGTGAAACAAACCGATAAGGTTATTAAAATAGTCAGGTCTAATAGAGGTGACGAATATTATGGTAGGTTTACTGAAATGGGGCAAAGGGAAGGACCATTAGCGTGATTTCTTAAAGAGGAAGACATTGTGCCTCAATATACCATGCCTGGTAGTGCCTATCAGAATGATGTAGCTGAAAGGAGAAATCGTACGCTTAAAGAAATGATCAGAGCCGTGTTGAATTATTCAACACTTTCCATAAAGTTGTGGGGTGAAGCCTTAAGGACTGTTGTGCATATTTTGAATAAGGTTCCTACGAAATCTGTGCCTAAAACTTCTTACGAGCTGTAGACAGGTAGGAAACCATCACTGTCTTATATGCACATATGGGGATGTCCTGCAGAGGCTAAACTATATAACCCCCACATTAAAACCTTTGATCCAAGAACAACCAGTGGATATTTCATTGGTTATCCAAAAAGATCAAAAGAGTACAGGTTTTATTGCCCATCTCACTCACCACAGATTGTTGAAACGGATAAGGCTAAATTCTTAGAAGATGGTTCAGTAGGATTGAGTGCACTTCAAAGCATTGGTTTTGAGGAAATACATGATCCAGTTTCATCACCTGTTAAGGAAAACATTGAAAGATACCACATTGTTATTCCTAATGATGGTGTGGTTGATCATTCGATTGTTAATGCACAAATCCAAAGTGAACCTATTGTGAACAATGCGGAAGAGCACGAACATGATGATCAGGTTCAATCTGAGCCTGAGGAACGACCTGTTTGGAGATCCACAAGGATTAGGAGATCTGCCATACATCCTGATTATGTGGTGTACCTTCAAGAGTCTGGTGATTTCATAGATATGGATGATGACCCGTTGACTTTTATGGAAGCTATTGAAAGCAAACAATATTCACACTGGATAGAAGCCATGAAAGAAGAGTTAGACTCTATGGCTAAAAATCAAGTGTGGGATCTTGTCACGTTACCTAAAGAAGTAAAGCTCGTAGGGTGTAAATGGGTCTTTAAGACCAAGAAGGACTCCAAAGGTAACATAGAGAGACATAAAACAAGATTGGTTGCTAAAAGATTCACCCAGATGGAGGGCATTGACTATAATGAGACATTTTCTCCTGTCTCAACTAAAGAGTCAATGAGGATTATTTTGGCCCTCGTAGCTCATTATGACTTAGAGTTACATCAGATGGATGTGAAAACAACATTCCTCAACGGGGATCTGAATGAAGAGGTATACATGGAACAACCTCTTGGTTTCTCTGAAAATGATCGTTTGGTTTATAAGCTTAACAAATCAATATATGGACTTAAACAGACCTTCCGACAGTGGTATATTAAATTTTCCCAAGTCATTGTGACTTTCGGGTTTACAGAAAACATTATTGATCAATGTATATACCTTAAGGAAAGTGGGAGTAAGTTCATTATATTGATGTTGTATGTGGATGACATCTTACTTGCAACCAACAATATAAAGTTACTTTCAGAGACAAAACAGTTTCTTGCATCACATTTTGATATGAAAGATATGGGTGAGGCTGCTTACGTTCTTGGCATTGAGATTCGTCGAGACCGAGCAAAAGGTTTTCTAGGCCTCTCCCAAAGATCCTATATAGAAAATGTGTTAAAGCGATATGGGATGGAGAATTGTTCTCCTACTTCTACACCCATATCAAAAGATGACAAGCTGAGCCTAAAGGATTGTCCACAGAACGATATTGACAAAGCACAGATGAGTGCTTATCCATATGCATCAGTTGTTGGCAGCTTGCAGTACGCGCAGACATGTTCTCGACCAGATATTTCTTTTGCAGTAGGGGTACTTGGCAGATTTCAGTCTAACCCAGGTTTACCCCATTGGAAGGATGCCAAGAAAGTCTTGCGGTACTTGCAAGGGACAAAAGACTATATGCTAACGTATCATAAAGTTGATCACCTCGAGGTCAGTGGCTACTCAGATGCGGATTTAGGAGGATGCCTTAATAGTAGAAAGTCTACTACTGGGTATGTCTTCTTACTTGCTGGGGGAGCGATCTCTTGGAGGAGTGGAAAGCAGACGACCACTGCTGGCCACACCATGAAGGCATAATTCATTGCATTATACGAGACTACTTCGCAGGCTATATGGTTAAAGAACTTCATATCACAGTTAAAGGTGGTCGATTCTATTGGGAAGCCACTGAAGGTCTACTGTGATAATGAAGTTGCGGTATCCTTTTCGAACAACAAGAAAAGTACTACGTCATGCAAGCATATGGAATTGAACTATTTTGTTGTTAAAGAAAGGACGGAGAATCATTTAGTGCATATTGTCAATATTGGTACCAAAGAGATGATCGCTGATCCTGTTACTAAAGGGCTAGCACCGAGATTATATTCCGAACATGTAATGAGGATGAGATTGTTAAACTCTTTTTGACATATGCATATAAATAAAGTGATCACTTTCAGTTTTTTATTCTCATTATGGTTGTTGTCAATCTCCTAAGGATTAGAGATTCAACTAAGGACCTTTAGAATAGATTATAAAGGCCAATCTATTCATCAAGTTATTTCCATAAGGTTTTCTGGTTAAAAAGATTTATTGTCGGATCAAGTGGGAGAATGTTGGATTAACCACCACGATTAACGTGGTGGTTATCCACAATGTGGATACATCCCCGTTGAGGGATGATCCTGCCGATAAATCAGCATAGGATGAAGGGGAACGGTTATGCAAACCGTTCCCACCCTATGCGTATAAAAACAGGGTATCATGAGCGACCCTGTGACGGGAAATCGAAGGTCTACTCACCAACTGCATCTGGTAGCCTGGGCTCGTGAAGGGCTGCAGTCCGACTGAGCAGAAAACTCTGGCGACCAACTCCGGCGACCACAGCAGCTCCATCAATGGCGGCATTAGGTACGCTCCCGCTCTGCTTTTCTGCAGGGCCACTAACACGCTGAGGAACGCCGATTGAGGCTTCACCGGAAAACCCCCCAGTCGTCCCAACATTTAAATCACGGTATTTATATTTTTTCATAAATCTCATGATATTTAATTTGAAAATCTTGCGAGAAATTACCGTTTTAAACTTTCAGGCAATTTCTAGCAAGATTTTCATAAATCTCACGATATTTGTCACTATGCCTGTGGCTACTTGATTTACACATATCTCAGCTCCTAAAGCAAAAACTAATGTTTGGATGGCATTTAGCATGTTTTAACTATAATTTTCATGTTTTAAAGTTTACCTTGATATTGTGTCGACTTCACACATTATATGAAGCATCGCTGCATGGTGGGCATGCAACAACCTTCCTGACAACCATCCATCTCAGTGTTTCTCCCAATGGCCTCCGTGTCCATCTCGAGAAATGTTAAGATGCTAAACATGCAGTGCCACTGCATAAACAATTTCAACTATGATGTTTTATACCATTTCTATATCATCCTTATCTTTCAATGCTAGTGGCGGGGTTTTAATCCATCAATAAGTTACACACAATATAATGTGGTAAGGTAGTAAATAAACCTTGTTAAATGCATCTCTACATTTAGTTTTAACATTTGGTGGCTGGATCTATGGGTAACTGAAATATTTAAACCTGCAAAATATGTAAACTGGTATGCATGGAGATTTTTGTAGTTTTTTTTTTTAAATTTCAACCTACGGATGAGATCTAGATGCTTGGTTTTATAGAAATAGGTGCTTGGATCATCCAGGCTCGGAATCTTTATAAATATTCAAGCATAAAAAATCACATTTTTTATATGATTAAGATGATCCAATAGTAGATTTCATGCAAATGAACCACGTTGAATGCATTTGCAAGGTTAGATTTGCAAAAAAAACTATAAAAACCTTGGTTCATACCAGTTTACATATTTTCCTAGATCTATTTAAACAAGAGTAGCTTAGAACCGTGATCTGCTGTGTGTGTGTGTGAGAGAGAGATTTTGCACCTTCTGCATTAAAATTATGATCCAATTGTAACAGCAACCGAGCCATTAAAATAAACCTAACGGCTAACGGCCTTTCTTGCAATATGTACTGTATCTTGGTATTATAAATACTGCAGCAACTATATTAATAATATGGAATAATTGGCACCCTCTCTCTTTGTTCATCAATGACAACTGAACTATTTTCGTGATACGTTTCTTGTATTCCTCGTGCCTCATGATATAGAAATGGGTAAGAGTCTGTTGGCAAATACACTTATGTGTTTAACAATAAGAGAGGATTAATATAAATAACAGTGTTTAGCAATGTTATTGGTATCGGCATGCAGCCAATACGCATCCTATTGGCAGAAATTCGATACGCTGCAGGCCTGAATTAATCGGCTATTTTTAATAATCATAAAAATATACTAAAAAGCATTTTAAACATTCTTTTAAATTTATTTTAATGGTTTTAACATCGTGTCACATTATAATTGACACGTTATAATTTTTTACTATTTTTTATGCTGATACAGAATGCATGATTCAGTTGAGTATCGGTATCGTCCCATACAGCTGAATCGGTGGCCCAACGATTCGGGACCGATACCGATACTGACAACATTGGTGTTTAGTGGCAAATCTCAGGGTTGTGATTGGCTGTCATTCCAAGTTGAGACAAGGTCATGGGGTCCCACATTGATTAGGTTAGGTTATAGTCAGATGGTTACCGGTCAAGGCCCAGAATGCTATATTAGAAAGAGTAAAAAGGTGCGGTTACAATTTTGACAAGGACAATGCAGACTCTGCAGAACACTGTTTGAAACCCATGTGAACATAAGGACCTATCCTCCACCTTGTAAAAAAAGTCCGGTATCCGAAGAGATTTTCTGGTTCTGGTAGGCCACCCATGTCTTCTTTTGTTCATCTGTATTCGGGTTTTATGGAGTTTAGGATCTGGACCCATGAACTCGGCTTTGAAGTCAACTCGGTTAGTTGAGCCTAAGTTTGACTAAACCATTTTAACCAACTTGAACCAAGTTAACCGCAATCATTAACGATTTCAATACACATTTTAAACAAAACCTAGCAGCTCAAGAGGTGGTGTTTTAGCTGGTAGCCAACTGCCAATCCATTCTAAATTGTTTCTTGTTTAAATTATGATGATGATTAACAGTAATCATAATCCTCTTTTAGTAAACTATTCCTATAAATCCAATGTTTTAGTTGTGCATGTGCAAGAAAATGTATTACTGTTATTATTTTTAATTCTGACTTTATCTTGAATTTGAACATCTTTTTGTTACAAATACACCAATTATGTGGCATTAATGACAAATCTCATCCCTTCGTCATTTTAATAGCCTGTAGTTTTTTTATTTATGGTATAATCTAAGACAAGGGACTAAGAGATAGACTCATTGAAGTCCACTAATTTATATCATGTTATTTATTTAGTTAGTTTTTTTTTTATGCAAATAATCCAACCAAATCATATATTTAAGAATGTTGACCTTTCTCAAACTTAATAGATCCAACCTGGCAGTATCCAAATCCAGAATCTACTACCGGTATCTTTTGACATTCTCACACTAGGGTGTGAAAAGAACCATGTTTGGGAGGTTCAGCAAGCGCCAGTAAAGCATTTTGAAAAATCAGGCCCTTAGCCAGACCCATTAAACTATAATTAAGGGCCTACCAACTGCGCAAAAGGACCATACAACAAAATGGGCCAGCTCTTGGGCACAAGGCCCATGAGGCTGGCTCACATTTTTTTATATAACCCGAAGAAACCGCACCTGGCACGAAGACCTAGTCATGCTGGCTCAGCCTGCCATAGCACATTTGTTGTTAGCAACCTTTTTAGAATAACCAAGAAACCACCATTATGGTTTGGATGCCGCAACGTTGACCGTATTGAGCACAATGCTAGCATCATAGCAACAAATATGACTGGTATTTTGAAAATATCGTGATTTTAGTGCATTGTTTTCAACGACCCATATTATGCCAAAGAATGTGATATTTTCAAAAACTCATTTATCTTCGAAAAATAATATGTTTTTAACACGATTTTAGCATGACATTAATGCATCAAACACAAATTTTGTTCAATTTTTTTTGTATAATTTATATGTGCTGATAATTTAGAGAGAGAAAAAAGGAAATTCGAAAGTATTATCAGAATTTTCCCAAGAAGGAGATTTGTGACTATGGCTAATATGCTATGCAGCAGAGTTTGGTACATAGACCACTGATGAGCCCATTCATTTGTTGTGCCATTTACTTGTACTAGCCATCAATGCTTTGGTCTGAGCCTAGTGTCAGCCATTAAACTCACTCTGCTTTCTTTTGTACAAATTATGGGGCTCAGGTTCTCTCTTATTCTTGCTGCAAGTGCTTTGCACCCGACACTGGTTGCAGGGCATTTGAGCTCAAAACAGGCTTGTTAGTAATGAATTCCAGAGTGCAGATTTGCTCATATATTGTGATTAATGCTATGTACAGGACCTTGGAATAAGCCATACACCATAAGGTTATTGCATTGTTTTCTATGTTCTCTTGCAATTAATATGTGTGTGAAAACACTGCCATAGGCCATGCCTGCACCTTGCCGTTAATGCTTTGTACTGGACCCCCTGCTGCAGGCCGTTTAAACCAATTGGGGTGCGTTTGACTGCCTGGGATTTCGGACCCTGAGTAGAATCTAGCATCCTTGTTATGAGACCCTAGGTTCTAAGATCAAGGATCTGTGACCGGAAATTGCGGCCTAGGATCCTGGATTTTGTTGTTGGTGTAGGTCACTCAATTGGCTTCTTGTGTATTCCATCTGTGGTTAAGATGTATTGCTCCAGCTGCACAGTACACTGCCCCAAACACAAACATGAGATGCTGCACATCACCAATGTGATAAAAACTCATGAAAATGGTACCATGCAGATTGCTCCCAGATTTTATGATTTTTTTTCCTGAATTGTGCAGGATTCAATCCAAAATCTTGCTTCTTTCTTAGAAATGATGTATCAAGGATCTACATTGTAGTGCTTAAATCAGTGTTAAACTTCAAACATGAAGCTGAGCCTACAATCAAATCTATTGAATCAAGGAAATCACAGGGTCAGGTTTTACTGAATAACAACAATTAGTGTGCCGAGTTTTCTCATGAGATTGACCATCGATATGATTAGCTAGCTCAAGCTCATAAGCTTGGTGCTCATACATATATCTTCTTGACCAACAATCCATCTCCATGCACATGATTGAAAGGGACTTGTTTCAATCACCACTGTATGCATTCACATGGTATAACAAATATTGATGTTCCCAGCAAGAGATTATGACAAATTATTGACAAACTTTCACATATAGCATCTACATGCCATCACAATTAAGATCAAAGGCGATGCAATCTAGGTTGATAAGATCCATTCAGATCCATTTTTTGGTGTTTGAATTTTGTTTTAGCTCTTTCAATTATATTTGGATATTGGATCTACATATTTAATCCAATTTTAAGAATTAGGATACTAATGAAAATTAGGACCTCTCTATAAATAGATGAAAGTTGGATGAGGCTACAATCTTTTTTTCGAGATGATTTTTTGTTATTTCTCAGCCTTTAAAAATAATAGATTCCTAATTTTCAGTTATTTCTGCATATTCTCGTTTTGTAATTGGGTTTTGGTATCATATTACAAGCTTCATGATCACCCTTCCTACAGTTTGGATCACATTGTTACTAGCTTTTACTTTCAATGATCAAGCAGGCAGGGGATAACCCCTTTATGAAGTTCAACTACAAACACCTAAAGGCCCAAAAACACCAGAATCCCAGCTAGACTAGGCAGTAAAAGAGAGATGGAAAACAACACAGCACTAGCTCATTCATAAAGACAAAGTACTGTCCTTACTTTTTAAGTGTCTTTACAACTGCCACAGGCAAACACATGGTGAGGGATGAGAATTGGGACAAGGGGATGTGCAAAGCCTGAAGATTGTTGAACACGCCCTTCTTGTGATAAATTATTATTCCAACACCCACATCTTTAACGCACTTTCCTATAACATGGAGTGCCTCTGAGGTGTGCAAAGCAAAAGCCATTTTGAAAATGTCTACTCTCTTTGAATAGTTGGATTGGAACATTTCTTTTAGTAGATGCTCACTTATATGTAGGACAATCACTATTAAGATGAACTGGACTTCCAAGAATTGGGTGTTAACCCAAAAACATTGGCCACTATGGCCGTGTGTCTCATGCAAGGCTGATGCAGAAATTGGGAGATGTGGGCCCACAAGCATCAAAAAGTGAATTGATGGCTGAGTTTAATGAGAAAATAGAAAAGCAAAAGATTGAATTGCTGTTCTGTAATCTGGTATGATTTGAGCAGCAACATCCATTTGGAAGAGAGAGAAACTCTCATAGGAAAAGAAAGTTTTGCCTATGGGAGTTTTTGATATGAGAAGTTCTCTAAAAGAAAGTTTTTTGCTTGTTTGTATAGCATAAGAAAAACAGAGTGAAAAAATGTAAAAAAATGAGAGAGAGAGAGAGAGGAGGAGGAGGAGGATGGTGATAGTGGTGGGTGGTGGTGAGATGGATGGTGAGATTGTAGGTGGTGGTGGTGGTGGTGGTGAGATGAAGTTAGATGGGTAGAGGGAAGTATAAAAATAAATTTTCTCTTGGTAGGAAACATTCCTCCACCACCTCTCATGGAAGGATGTTTCCTATCAAAAAATGTACTTAAAAAAACTCTCTCAACAAAAAAGTAACTCTCGTTTGGAAGAATCCAAAAATCAGTAATGATTTTTCATTTTGCATCACTTTTCCTACATCTTTCTCTCTTCCAAACGTGCCTTAAGGAACAAGATTGTTGGATAAGGAACTCCCTTCATGAAGAACTATTCCACTTACTGGAGTGAAGGAAAATCAGAAAGTTGTGAACCAATGCCATAAGATAAGTATCTTAATCTTAGCCTCCTAATGCTTCACTTGCTACTCATGTTATAATCTTTGTAGGAGAACCTAAAGCTACAGTGTCTTGTGATAGAAACTACTAATTGAGAATGGCTCTTGCAAGCAATAAATATGCTTTAATTGTACCCCAAAAAAATTCTATTGGCTACTCTCGTGGGTTCTAAATCCCCTAGTTGAAACTCATAGGAGAATGTTATTTTGACCTAATCTGACAGGTTTTCAACATATCAAAATAGTAGGAATTCACTCTTTAATTGTATTTTTTTAATGTTAAAATATGATTGTCTGATAATTGGAAATTTTGGTCATACTAGGTCGACTGTTGATTTTTCAACCCCAGGAAAATTCAATATACTCGCCGGACAAAATGAACCAAGGCTGGTTTGCATTAAACCAAATATGTAGATCACATTTGAAAGGTTAGATACGCCAAAAAAGTTTTAAAAAAAATCACTAAAGGGTTTGAAACCCACGAGTGTAGAAAACATTATCCCCACACAAAAAAAGTTTGCAGGTACACGTCAAATAATTGTGGTACAAGTAGGAGGAAAAGTGAAGTTCATGAAGTTGCCTTTACTGATTGAAAATGGCTATTGCCTGCAAGAAACACGAAGGAATTTTGCTCTACTTGCACAAAAGCATTAAACATGAAGACAGAATCTGGGGTGCGTGTCAAGTGATTGTGGTGCAAAAGTAGGAAGGAAATTGAAGTTCATAAAATACCTTTACTAATTGAAAACTGAGTAAGAAATATGCAGAAATTTTGCTTTACCTTCCCAAAAAACATTCAATATGAAGACAATTCTAGGACAGACACTGAAGCTTCATGAACTTTGGTTCCACGTGATGCCAAACTTTAGTCTATGTGGGGACAGCTTTTTACTTGATGGTAACAAAATCAAAATCAAAATCAAAAGGAAGAACATTGTGCCATAGCAGAGAGATTGAGAGAGAGAGACAGTGTGTGAGAGAGAGAGAGATGACTTCATCTAATCACGTTTCATTGATCCATGAACGCATAATGTTCATCTTATGCATGGCAACAAGAAAGGAGAAAGCATAAAAAAAGAAAAAGTACATGGTTAAAGCTCTAAATAAAGTTAAAGGATGTGTACTAAAAGGATATGTACTATGAGTTATAAATGTGAGCCTATATTGGTATATGAACTTTGTTGGCAGCATACACTGCCTATGAGAGAGAGAGAGAGAGATTTCCTATCCTATGCTCTTTTAAGATGGGAGCAAATTAATGGATAACTCTGAGCCATTGGTGTCAGTATCTGTCATTCAGGTCGTATCGGCCAAAAATCGATTCAGAAATCAGTATTGGGATTTTTTAATATTTTATTGACATGTCATCTGCTGGTTAAAAATTGGCCGATTCACAGTTTGATTGGGTTCAGAATTGGAATCAGATGCTCCGATACCTAACAGAACACAAACCACAAGGCACAAGGAGAAGGTAATCTCACACAAAACAACTATTTACATCCATGATGGAACTCTCTCTCTCAGGATGATGATTCTTGGAGAGGTTGAGTTCGTTTATTTCTTATAATGATGTCTAAAAGTAGGGGTGCACAAAGAGTCAAGCCAGCCCGAGCTCGGCTCGAGCTCAACTCATTTAAACCCGACCTGGGATCGTTCGAATCTTTAAATGAGCAGTCTTTACAACACACGCAGGATCGACCGAGCATACAAGCAGAGTTTGATCAGATGCTTGGGCTCGTTTAGCCCGTTTAAGCTCAATTAAGCTCGGCTTAATCATATTAAGTATACATTATGTTATATATAATTTACAAAATACAGTTATGCTTCTTAGATCTGAACCGTTGATTCATAATGTATTAAATCTTTGGTATAAATATAAAAGAGACAGACGATTAAGGTTTAGGGCAGTTCGAGTGCTACTGCAGTAGATTGATCTCATTCTTTTGTTGGTGTTTTTGCTTTCTCTTTTTTTTCCTTTTTATATATTTTTTTGTGATTTTGGTGTAGCAAAAGAGATGGTTGAGGATTTCCTGTGCCTTGGGGAGCATTTAATAATAGATTTGGGGGTTGATGACCTGCAAATAGTTTGGCTGATTCACTTGGAGCATTTGTGAAATGAAATCATTGTTCTAGCATTTGGGAGTTTTTGGTGATTCACGAGTTGACCCGAGCTCAGTTCGGCTCGGCTAGGCTACAAGCTGAGTTCAAACAAGACTGCTCAGGCTCAGCTTTGAGTTTGAGCTACTTTTCAGCCGAGCCGAGTTTCTTGAGCCTTAGCTCGGATCGTGTGCACTATGTACAAGGATAATCACCAAGAGAGGCATCATTACAATGGATTCTTGATTTCATTTGAGATCCTTTATAATATTCTGAATACAACCTTTCATATCTTTTTTTTTTTAAGATAAACTGGGTTAGGCAAACCCCTATCAGATATCTCTTAAGCCCCATGTGGCAGAGGGATTCGGACTTGGGCCTTCAGCTTAGCATAGGACCCCGCTTACCAAGTTGGAAACCCTTGCCTATTCAACCTTCCATATCTTTGTTAAAAGGCATCCCTTTGAATCACGGAATTGGATTGAGTGGACTTGTCCTTGGAGGAGTTTCTAACTTTATCAGTCTTTTCATGTCAATTGATCTTATCCATATGATCACAATCCATTTGGATCTTTAACAGCCTCCCTCAAGCTTAACGAACCTAGGACAACATTGAGCTTGGAACATTTGTAAGAATATTTGTCACTTGATCATTGGTTGAAATACATATAATGCAAAACTCCTTCTTAGCAAGTTTGTCCTTGACAAATTAAAATGTATGTCAATTTCAATGTGCTTGCAACGGCTGTGGTAAACTGACTGACCTGCCAAAGATTAGGCACCTATATTGTTGCACCATATGGTAGGGGTATCCAGAAAGATACTGATCATGAGAAAACTTAGAGGAACCTATGTGATTGATACTCAAACCTATTCCATCACCAATGCCCACCAAATCTGACCCTTAATAATCTGCATGGATAGATACATTTTTCATCACTTGTTATGTGAAGAGTAGCCACTGAATCAGGGTACTAATTCTCATCACAAATGAACGTCCCACCAACAGATTGTGCAAACGCATGATAGGCACTCGGTGTTGGCGATAGCCCTGTGAAAACAAATAGACAGGGAGCGTACCTTGATTCGCCATTGATCGTGTAGGTGATTCGGCGTTCTCCTCAGCCGGTCGACGCCCACAATGAGCCCAGGCCTTATGTCGACGGTGAGCAGGACCCTTTCCGCAGCGTCCGAATGCGGAGCAGAATTTGGGCAGGGAAACAGCTACAAGTCACTCATCATCCCAGTAGCCCCTAACCCCTTATTTGTAATGGGAGATTAAGCAGTTACGTGAATGTGGTCTCTCCACATTCACGTAACTCCCACCCACTATCTCCATTACTTGGCCAGTTACATGACCCACTAATGGCTGTGTCAAACCGGGTCAGACTGCGGGTTGGACCCGTAAAACCCAAAATGTCCAACATTCTCCCACTTGACCCATTGACACCAAAAGTGTACTAAATCGAGGTGTATACCGTTATCTCGATTTAATTCTTCATGTGGGTTCACATGCCACCCTTTATCACAAGGATAAATCGTATGAGTCAAGGATATGAACACTCCTTTATGAAATGTCATATTTTCTTGTACTACACTACAATTCACCTTCAGTGCTTAGGCATGTAAAGTAATTACCTTTATGAATAGGTTGGTCTCTCACCTATTCTATTGGTCCTTTAATATTGTTATTATGCTATTCTCTCTAACCCATATGAGAGATTTTTTATGCAAAATCAACAATAACACAAAACTTTAGAGAATCAAAACATAAACACATAATGTATTGTCATACATCAGAAGGAATAAAAAAGACCCATCCCCTTTACATGTTGAGAATACAATCCCGGTGCTAGCCCTTTAGTAAGGGGATCCGCAGTCATTTCCTTCGTCCCAATTGTATCAATACATACCAGATGATTCTCAGTCCTTTCTTTAACAACAAAATATTTTAACTCCATGTGTCGACATGATGTTGAGCTCTTGTTGTTATTTGAAAAAGACACGGCTGCTTCATTATCACAAAAGATCTTTAGTGGTCTCTCAATAGAGTCCACTATACCAAGACCCATAATGAAGTTTCTTATCCAAATGGCCTGTGACGAAGTCTCGTATAGAGCAATAAATTCCGCCTCCATGGTATGAGCAACAGTGGTAGACTGCTTTCCGCTTCTCCATGAGACAGCACCACCCGCTAGAAGGAAAATGTATCCAGTAGTGGATTTTCTACTGTCAATACACCCTCCTAAGTCCGCATCAGAGTATCCAACGACCTCTAGGTGGTCAGCTTTCCTGTAGATCAACATATAGTCTTTCGTTCCTTGTAAATAGCGCATGACCTTCTTCGCTGCCTTCCAGTGCGCAATGCCTGGATTTGACTGATATCTACCAAGCATTCCCACAGCAAATGCTATATCAGGTCGAGTGCAGGTCTGCGCGTACTGTAAACTCCCAACTGCTGAAGCATATGGGACAGCATCCATCTGAGCCTTCACAATATCATCCTGAGGACAGTCCTTCAAGCTCAATTTATGCCCTTTCACTATAGGTGCCGAACTAGGAGAACAATTCTCCATCCCATATCTTTTAAGAACCTTAAGGATATAGGATTTCTGAGATAGGCCAAGGACACATTTAGTTCGATTATGACGGATCTCAATTCCAAGGACATAAGTAGCCTCACCCATGTCTTTCATATCGAAATGAGAGGAAAGAAAATCTTTTGTTTCATGTAAAAGACTCAAATCATCAGTTGCAAGAAGAATATCGTCAACATATAAAACCAAAATTATGAACTTACTCCCACTAGTCTTAATGTAAATACACTGATCAACAATGTTTTCAGTGAATCCAAAGTTCATTATAACCTGATTGAACTTCTTATACCACTGGCGGGAGGCTTGTTTAAGTCCATAAATTGACTTATTCAATTTGCAAACTAAGTTATTTGAGTCATCTATACTGAAACCAGGAGGTTGTTGCATGTATACCTCCTCATCCAGATCCCCATTTAGGAAGGCGGTTTTCACATCCATCTGATGCAGCTCTAAATCAAAATGAGCTACGAGGGCCATGATTATTCTTAATGAATCTTTAGTTGAGACAGGAGAAAAAGTCTCATTATAATCAATGCCCTCTATCTGTGTGAAACCTTTTGCAACAAGCCTAGCCTTGTACCTTTCCACATGACCTTTAGAGTTTGTTTTGGTTTTGTAAACCCATTTATAACCAACAGGTCTAACTCCATCAGGTCGAGGTACAAGATCCCACACTTGGTTCTTTGCCATAGAGTCAAGCTCTTCTTTTATGGCATTAATCCAATGTGTTGATCTTTCACTTTTAATGGCTTCTGCAAAAGTGAAGGGATCTTCATCAATGTCTATGAAATCATTTGACTCTTGTAAATACACCACATAGTTCGGATGGATAGCAGATTTCCTAATTCTGGTGGACCTCCATACAAGTGCTACAGGTGGGTCAAAATGAACCTCTGTATCCTGTTGTTGTTGTATATCCTCATCAACAACCGGATCTAGTTGGGATTGATGTTCATTGACTGGACTTTCTCTTACATTACTCGAAGGAACAATGATAGAGAAAGTCGGGTCATTATCCTTAGCAGGTGAGAAACCTGAATCCTGCATTTCCTCAAAATTAATATTTTGAGATGCATCTATCCCAACAGAACCATTTTCAAGAAATCTTGCTTTATCTGTTTCCACTATCTGTGGTGTATGAGATGGACAATAAAACCTAAAGCCTTTCGATCTTTCTGGATAACCAATGAAGAAACCACTAGTTGTCCTAGGATCAAAAGCTTTTATATGTGGGTTATACAATTTAGCTTCTGCTGGACATCCCCATATGTGCATATATGACAAAGAAGGTTTTCTACCTGTCCATAACTCATAAGGAGTCTTTTGAACAACTTTCGTAGGAACCTTATTCAAAATATGCACTACAGTCCTAAGAGCTTCACCCCACAAGGTTAAAGGAAGGTTTGAGTGATTCAACATCGCTCGAACCATTTCTTTAAGCGTACGGTTTCTTCTCTCAGCTACACCATTCTGATAAGCACTACCAGGCATGGTATACTAAGGTACAATGCCTTCATCTTTTAGAAACCGCGCTAATGGACCTTCCTTTTGTCCCATCTCAGTGAAACGACCATAATATTCGCCACCTCTATCTGACCTGACAACCTTAATAACTTCACCGGTTTGTTTCTCTACTTCTTTCTTGAAGTCCTTAAAAACCTGAAAGACTTCTGATTTTTCAGATAATAAGTAGAGATACATATACCGTGAGTAATCGTCTATAAAGGTGACAAAATACTTTTCACCCGTATAACACGGTGAAAAAGGGCCGCAGACATCCGTATGCACTATTTCTAACTTTCCATTGCTGCGTTTGGCATCTTTTTTATATGTGTTAGACTGCTTAGCCTTTATGCAGTCAACACATGGCTCTATATTCGTAAAATCAAGGGATCCAAGGATTCCCTCTTTTACGAGTCTTTGGACTCTCTCTTTCGAGATATGTCCTAACCTCTGATGCCAAAGCAAATAGGATTGATCATCCTTTAGACCACGTTTATTGCCAATCATTGTGTTCTCAATGGAGTGAGATTCCTGAATTTGGAGTTTGGTTCTTAATCGATACAAACCATCACACATGTATGCAGAACCTATATTCATTGAATTTTTCATAATAATAAGTTCAGATTTTTCAAATTTAAATACAAAATCAAACTTATCAAGTTTTGAAATTGAAATTAGGCTCCGACTATAAGATGGAACATAAAATGTATTGACCAAATCCAACATGAATCCCGACTCCAACACAATTCTGCAGGTCCCAACGCTTTTGACATGCGAACGCATCTTATTTCCTGAGAAGATGCTTCTTTCATGCTCCGTTGGTTCCCTTTTGTTCAGAAATGCCTGCAAAGAGTTGGCAATGTGCACCATGGCACCAGAATCAATCCACCAACTATGCAATGGAACATGAATTAAATTGCACTCATGAGAAACGAATGACTTATTACCTTTATTTTCAAGCCACTTCTTGAACTTCAAACAGTTCATCTTCTTATGCCCTTTCTTTTTGCAGAAGAAACACTTTATAGAAGGCCACCAAACTGTGATTTGGCTTTCGCCTGAGAGTTTGAACTCCAGTGGCTCTCTTCTGATTCTTCTTTTTGAAAGAGCTTTTCTTTGGCCTCGACCTCTGTTTATCCTTATGAGAGGCCATATGTGCACTTGGCACCCTCTCACCCTTCAACCTCTCCTCTTCCTCAACACACTTACTCAAGAGGTTATTAAAAGACCACTCATCATTATGTGTGTTGTAGGAGATTTTAAAGGGTCCATACTCAGTAGGTAACGAGGTTAAGATCAAATGGACTAAAAATGAGTCAGAGATGGCGAACTTCATGTCATTCAGTTGAGTCGCAATATTCCTCATTTCCAAAATGTGCTGTCGGATGTGACTGTCACCAGCATATTTCATAGACACTAATTTGGACATAAGGGTACTGGCCCTTGCCTTATTAGAAGTGACGAATTGAGCCTCAATGGCTCCCAGAAATTCCTTCACAGTCCTACAGTGAGGAATTGCACCTCGAATGTTCTTAGCCACCCGAGATTGCAAAAGCAACAGGCTAAGTCTGTTCGAGCGCTCCCACTTCTCAGAGGCAGCTTTCTGATCAGCTGTACTCTGCTCTGTAAGAGTGGGAGGTTCGTCAATTCTAAGGGCCAGATCTAAATCCATATAGCCCAAAGTGAACAACACAATTTCTTTCCAATCAGAAAAATTTGATCCGTCTAAGATAGGGATACTACTAGAACCGTCGATATGGAAGGAACCTGATAAAAGGAACGAAAAATGGAAAGATGTTACTATTATTGCTCAAACGAGACTCGTGTTGAAAAGGTAAAAGTGAGACCCTTTATTTTCACCTTTTCTGAGACAAGCATAGTTAAGCCATTATCGTTTCACTTTGGTGAAAACGATAATACTCATGATTGCTCCGTCTCTTTAATTCCCAAGGAATTGACTTCAGTTGGTGAAACTAGTAGATCATGAATCTAGAGGCAATTCAGTACTGTACCTTTGGGTACGAACATGCTTCATGGGCTGAAATTCATATCTACTATCACACCCTGTGTAAATTTGGAACACAACGACCTACCTTTGGGTAGAATCGATGTTTCATAAATTCACACACAATCATAATTACGAATCTTAATACGGTTCAAAGAATCCTCAATTAACACGACTCAGATCACTTTGGTGATTGATGAATCGGTTAATCAAAATCTTTTACTGAAAAATTTATTCGTATTATGGAGCACACCCATGCACACATTTTAATGCATGTATATTCATGACCTAATATCAGTTTATACTACAACAAAAATGCATAAACTAATTGTCATAAATTTAGTCATAATTCATGCTTAAAATCATTATGCATAACTTAACCAACGCTAAATACATGAATTAACATGCATAAGTCAAGCATTATTCAAAATAAATACTTTATAAAGCATGAAAAATAACAAAAGCATGCTCATATGGGTAAAACCCAGGGTCCTCATGTAGGAACCGGTCTGAAACCGCCCCGAACCAGTCATCTAAGGGTCCGAACCGGTTCTGAACCTTATAAACCGATACATAATATGAACAAAAGTTCATAAAACCCTATAACCGTATGCCAAAATCCCTATATTTCTTTATATTTATGAAAATAGGGTCTCAGCATCCCGGAACCGGTGAAAAACTGGAAAGAACCAGTCAAAAATGGCTCCGAACCGGTTCCGGAAGGGGTCGGATCAAGTTCCTGATCCGATTCAGTCTCAATAGTGTTTGGATCCTGTTTTTTATGGATCCAACCTAGTTTCAAATGGGATCCGGGTCTGACCCGACCCATACTTAATACGGGTCGGACCCGGCCAGAACCAAAACCCAGGTTAGACCCGGTCCGAAACAGGCCCGGGTCGGACCCGATACAAAACAGATACCGGGTTAGACCCGGTCCAAAATGGATACCGGGTTCGACCCGGTTCAGACCGGATACCGGGTTCGACCCGGTCCATCATGGACCCGGGTACGACCCGGTTCAGACCGGATACCGGGTTCGACCCGATCCAACATGGACTCGGGTACGACCCGGTTCAAACCGAATACCGGGTTCGACCCGGTCCAACATAGACTCGGGTATGACCCGGTCCTTAATGGGTCTGGATCGGACCCGATCTAAAATGGGTCCGGATTGGACCCGATCCTTTCCGGATCAGACCCAGACCCGGTACTTTTATGGGTCCGGGTCAGATCCAAAAGAAAAAAACAGACCCCGATCCACCCAAAAGGGTTTGGATCGGGTCTGTCATCGGGTTTCCTCTCCAGACCCGATCCGGTCCAAATTTAAAACCTAAACAGAAACCCGATGGTTTCTGTTTCAGTTTTTAGGGAAACCGAAAAGGGGGTTATCGGTTTCCCCCTTTTTCGGTTTCACGGCGACCCACGTCGCCGTCACGGCGACCGGCGCAGCTGCCGGCGACCTGCGTCACTCCACAATGACGCCGGTCTGGCGTCATCCTCCCCGACAAAAGACGTCGCCCCACGGCGACGATTTGCGGCGGTGCCGACCGATGGCTGAAGGGCACGACCGGAAATACAGTGCCGGCAAGATCGCCGGCGAACAGCGGAAGATTCAGCCGGCATATCGCCCTACGGCGATGGTCCAATCCGGCGACAGCCCCGGCGAAAACCCACCCCCTCCCCGGCGACGGTTTAAATAAATTTTTTTTTTTATTGTCGCCGGTTTACAGGTAACTCCGGCGATGAGGTGGGAAAACCAGGGCGCCGGCAAGACTGCAGTGGCAGTTCTGCTGTTTTCCGGCAAAAGCCCCTGACGCCGGCCATCCGGCGTTCAACCCCGGCAAATGAAACCCGACGATGGCAAACCCTCTCTGCAGCCCAACGACCACAGGTATAAAACGATTTTTTTTTTGTTTGCCTAAACCGGGAATATTAAGTCGCCTTTTTCCGGTGACATTTGCCGGTGATGACTGTCGCCTCACAGCGACAGTCTTTGGCTAATCGGTGGTTGTCGCTCCACGGCGACTCCACCGACGCCAAAACGCCGTTTCAGCCTACACGGCCACGCGCAGCGGGAATGCGTGGTAGTGTGGGCCCATAACCCATTGTTGGCGATAGCCCTGTGAAAACAAATAGACAGGGAGCGTACCTTGATTCGCCATTGATCGTGTAGGTGATTCGGCGTTCTCCTCAGCCGGTCGACGCCCACAATGAGCCCAGGCCTTATGTCGACGGTGAGCAGGACCCTTTCCGCAGCGTCCGAATGCGGAGCAGAATTTGGGCAGGGAAACAGCTACAAGTCACTCATCATCCCAGTAGCCCCTAACCCCTTATTTGTAATGGGAGATTAGGCAGTTACGTGAATGTGGTCTCTCCACATTCACGTAACTCCCACCCACTATCTCCATTACTTGGCCAGTTACATGACCCACTAATGGCTGTGTCAAACCGGGTCAGACTGCGGGTTGGACCCGTAAAACCCAAAATGTCCAACACTCGGTTGGCCTGCAAACCGATTCTGAAACTGATTGCACTGCTTTCCTGAGTGCCTAAATTGATCACAAAGTTGGCATGTAACACGACCTCTGTTACTCTGCCTATAAAATCGTCGTCCATTCTGACCACGACCTCTGTTTTGAAAATTTCCTCTGCACTGTGTACCTCAGTAGGACTAATTTCTGTCTTGATAGTTTTCAAGTTGTTTTGATGAAAATTTGACTAATGGATGTGGATCCCATATTTTTTGAAAGATTTTAAAAGTCGAGTCCGGGAGTGAAAGGCCAACCCGACCCTACTTCATCTTAATCAATAGTAGTTGCCCTTTCTTCATTCGGGGCACGGGGTTAAGAGCAATGCTGAAGGGATGCATGGCTTATAGATTGGAATGCATGGAACAAATCCACTTTCGTGATTCGGGGGAACCAAGCTTACTTAGATTAGAGAGACCTATGAGCAACAAGAGCGAGTGGAGTGTGTAAGCACTCCATGAGCAACAAATGGTGTCCGATGATCATTAGGGCAAACTTGTTCATAAGTGGAAGACGCATATTCCATTGTGTTTGTCTCCCACACGTCCAACCCTGCCAGTGTTGTATGTTAGTACCGGGTTGTACCTTGTCCATGGGCCAGTCAGTGGTAGCTGGCAACCCTTCCTCATGTCATTAGTAGTTCGGAACAAAAAATCCCAGCCTTCTGTCCGATCCATTCGTGGAAAAAGCTTGGGATAGCAGTGAGTTTTTCTATCCCTGTCGGATCCATAGAGTTTGAAAAGTCTCTGACTCCGTCTTCATTGTTCAAGGGTTGCTTGATTCCATTGGAGGTGGCCATCATTGGAGTCAAGCAATTGATCTGTCTAGGAGATGAGTTTTAAAACTAGATATCTTGAAAAATAGATTCGAATATAGATTTATGATAGACAAGGGTTTTGTTTTCCAAGAATACTAACATTTCCTCTTTCAGTGAGCAAAGATTAGCTTATTCAAGGATGCAATTTTTCGTCTTACAATTTTTGGCATGTGATCGGATGTACCTCATGTTGGAGGAGTGTGGAGCTTGTTTTTTGCCTGGATATAAGTTTATAATTTTTTTAAATCCAACTTTGCAATAAGTTGGCGGGAGAGGGGGTTGCAGGGGATTGGCCCCAAGACTGTAAATTGGGAGTTCGGTGTGTGTGTGTTAGCCACGAGGCAAATTTTTTAGGGTACTTCTGTAATTTTTATTCTAGACTTTTTGTCATGTCAAGCAATATACTAGTAGACTCTATGTAAAATTTGTAAACTCCTATTTAGAAAGTATCCTCCTCTATATGATGTATCTCAATCAATAAAAGAAGAAAGCTAAGTGTGGTTTTGGACGTAAGCAATTCTTGTTGAACCACGTAAAATCTTTGTTTTTGTGTGACTATTTATTTTCTCCTTTTGCTTTTTTGTGATTGTTTTTTCAATCCATCATTATGTGGAAGGGTCATTCCCTAACACCTCAACATAAAAAAAACTCTGGTTGATGGTGCAAGGCATCACCAACACTTGAAAAACACTAAAAACAAACAAGGAAATATGAATTAGAGAAAAATACATTTAAATAGATTAAACATAATAAATAAAAAAATAATGAAGAAAATTGCTTGCCATGAGCTTAGGTAGCTCTCCGAAGACTAGTTTAACAAGCTCTCAATTTGACAACACCTCCGCAGGGCACATGCTTAAGGAGGTTCACGTCCAATAGAGTGAACCCTAGGGGTTGGACCTAGAACTAAAAGGTAGGCTAGACAAATCAGAGCGGGGTCACATAAGATAAGTCAGACTCTTAATATAATAAGGCTTCTTCATTCCAGATGAGTGAAATAAAAGCAAGAGACCCTATTTGTAGGTTTCTAAGTGAGTTTTGGATTTAGAGTTCAAATATCCAGATTCAGCTATGACACAACAGCTTGAATCTCATTGTTTGTGTATTCTGCATGTCAAACTGTGATTATCTAATATTTTAAAGTTTTTTATATTGGATTTGCTTAGAAGCTAAGAAAAGAGGTTTTTGGTAGGTTTTTAAGGGAAAATCTCAAGAGTGGAATATGAGTTTTTTGAAAGGTAAGATGAGGCTTATCTTCACTCCCACACATTTTTGGGTAAAAAAAAAGGTTTGGTCGACAGGTGCTCTAACAATAATTGGGAAGCTCTAATGACAAGCCAAAAGGGTCTGAAGTTAAGTAGGTTGTCTAACAACAAGAAGGCCGTTTTGAACCCTGTCTAACGATAATTGGTACCTTGCATAACAACAAGATAGGTGGGGTTTGACGACAATTGGGTTTGACATTAGCTCATTTTTTGACTTGTCGTCAACAAACAAGCCCAGACTAAATTGATGAAATAACTTGTTTTTGGTCATATTCTCTTAACCAAATGTTCTTTTAAAGTGATGATGTATTAGAAAGCTAACATACTGTACTTTAACTTATATTTTAAATGCAAGATCAAATTCAATCATTTTGATGGTCAAAATCACACTTAAACTCTATTTAAAAAGATAGGTTTTCAACTAAACAAGTCACCCTATTTCTATAATAACTTCCTACTCTAATGTCAGCTTGACCTAATTTTTGTCACCCCTTAAAAGTTAAAAGTTAAGACTCTCTAATTTAATTTATCTTTTGAATAAAAATCAATTTGAAGACTAAAAATATATTTTAATCAAAACTTATCTTATAAATGACCAAAAACACCTTGCTTTCAAAAGAGATTCTTGTGGCAAACTATTTTGGTAAAAAATGGGGTGTGTACATGGGACCACATGAGTCACTAGATGATTTATCACCTTTAATGAGACATGCTTCTTGAATAAGAAGCATTAGACTGCCCACTCTCGCAATTGGAGTGCCATGATCTGTCTATATTTGTTGGTGATGCTTCTCAGCAACACTTGTGTCTCAGCTCCTTGTTTATTTTAAATGAAGATTTATCCACTAATGCAGATACCCTTAAGGTTTGTGGATTCAATATTCATTAAATCTAAACCCATTCAATTTTTTAGCCTACATTTAATAATGACTGAAGTATTGATGTGGTTCAAAATTTTTTGAAAAACACATGGGGGGTTCTTTAATCTTCATTAAGAGTGGACTAATCAAATATATAGTGATTAGGAAGAATTCTTTATTGTAATGACTAGTTGGCATTAATTAGAAGTTCAAACAGGGTTGTAAGCTCAGATCTCCACCAGTTGTAGGGTCCACAGTAATTTGGTTTCCTTTGGTTGCACTTTTATTTTTTTGGCTGATCATGACCAGGAAAGCTTGATTGCTCTTACTACTTGGATAATGCAGATTCTTGATACATGAGCCTTCTTCATCTATCAAATTTTGTTATCCACGGTTGTCCAAATTTGTCCATTCATCAAGCCTTGTCTGCTTTACTAGTCAAAAATTATGTCCCTTGATGATCTTAGTAAATCTATTTTCACATCGTGGGCACATTTGTAACTCTTTGTGGAAGTTAGGGCATGTTTGCACTGCCCTGTGATTCTTGGATTTTCTCTAGATCCTGTAATTGAAAAATCACAGTCACAACACTTTCTCAGTGAAACATGGGAAAATTACAAGTTGTGATTGTGATTGGCCAGCTGTGATTGTTTTTTCTTTGAATTTTGTGAAAGTTGGTCAGAAGATCGATCATGTGACCAACAATCACAGCTTCTACTTTCTGAGCTGCCATTGTTCATCTTCACCTGTGACCAGAGCAAACATGTTAGATTTTCTCAAGATCCTACAAATGCAAATCACAATCACAACACTTTCTCAAGTTTTTACAAACATGAGAAAAAGCAAGTTGTGATTGTGATTCTCAGTTGAGAATGCTCATCCATTCAAACATGAGAAAGTTGGTCACAAGATGGCTCATCACACCTTTGAACAAAGCAAATGCTCCCATATTTAACTATCCCCCTATAAGAAAATCCTGATATGAATAATTTTGACTCGGAATCAACTTGGTTACCCAGCGGTAGTGGCGGTGCCAAGAATCTAAACTAGGGTGGGCACAAAATGCATAGTAAAAATTTTAAAAAATAATTAATAATAAATTATGCTAACAATATGCTTTAAAAAAAATAGTTATTATAAAACAGTCATTAATATAATCATGGTTAATGCTAATTGAAAATAAAATAGCACAAAAAACCTTAAAATCCTAATTAAATATTCATGAAATATAAAAGAAAAAACTCTAAATCAATACCCTCAATCATAAAATAAATCATAGATCTATGCTAATTGAAAATTTTCAAAACTTTAGGAGGGGTTCTTAATGCAAATTGAAAAGAAAAATAACACAAAAAACCCTAAAACCCTAATTAAATGTTCATGAAATTTGAAAAAAAAATCTAAATCAATACCCTCAATCATAGATCTTTGCTTTTTTGAAAACTTTTTCACTTGTTTGAAAATTTTCAAAACTTTAGGAGGGTCTTTAGCCCGAGAGAGAGAGAGAGAGAGAGAGAGAGAGAGAGAGAGAGAGAGAGAGAGAGTTTTGACCCTTTGCTCCTCCTACCAGAGATTGGAACTAAAGGGGGACAAGGAGCCACAATGGCTCTCCTCCATCTTTCCCTCTTTCTCCCTCTATCTCCATCTCCTCCTCTCTCCCTCTATTTCTTCCTTGCTTTTTCCTCCTCTCTATCAACAGACGAGTGAAAAATAATGAAAAACGAGAATAACAATAGGTGACAGAATAGCAACTTTTCTTTTGTTCAATTACATATCACGTATAATCCGTACAGCAATATATAGAATATCACACATTAATCTGATGAGCGTGATTTTAGGATATGAATCATAGAAAAAAGTTACAAGAATTTAGGACTGTTACAACAAATAATATTATCACACAATTATCTCTAAGAATATCGCATTTTTAACACTTGATACTCCCCCTCAAGTTGGTGTGTGGAGATCCGTAACACCCAACTTGCAGATAAAATTTTGAAATGAGTCGCTACCCAAGTGCTTAGTGAAGACGTCGGCGACTTGCAAATATGAAGAGATATGTTCTGATTTGATAATGCCCTTTTGAATCTTTTCACGAATAAAGTGACAATCCAGTTTAATATGTTTTGTTTTTTCATGAAACACTGGGTTTGTTGCTATATGTAATGCAGCCTGATTATCACAATATAATGGGATTGGTTTATGCCTAATAAGACCAAGATCGATAAATAAAGCCTTCAACCAAATAATCTCACATGCAGTGGTAGTCATTGCTCTGTATTCAGCTTCGACTAACGAGCGTGAAACACTACTTTGCTTCTTTGATCTCCACGATATTGGACTATTTCCAAGGGATATGAAATATCCTGTCACAAATCTGTGACCAGTAGGACAACTCGCCCAATCTGAGTCACAATATGCCTTGAGAGATAATCCTGTTGTCAAAGATAAGAATATCCCTTTTCCAGGTGACGATTTCAAATATCGAAGTACACGCAATGCTGCCTCATAGTGTGGTTTCCTTGGATTTTGCATGAACTAAGATAGAACGTGAACTGTGAATACAATGTTTGGGCATGTCACCGTGAGATAAATAAGACATCCAACTAGACATCGATATTGCGATGAATCTTCTAATAATGGACCATCATCAACAGTTAGTTTTGATTTCTGATCCATGGGAAAATCGATAGGCTTGGCTCCTCTTAATCCTGCATATTTTAATATGTCAAGTGTGTACTTCTTTTGACTGAGAAAGATACTAGATTTTGATCTAGCCACTTTAATTCTTAATAAGTATTTCAACCGACCTAAATCTTTGATATAAAATCGAGAATATAGGAATTGTTTGAGTATATTGATCTCGGCCTCATCATTCCCTGCAATAATAAGATCATCAACATATACAAGTACAACAATAAGGTTTTGCTCTTGTTGACATGTAAATAAGGTATAATCATCATTAGATTGGGAAAAACAAGCATTTTCAAAGTTGTGGTGAACTTGTTGAACCAATTCCTTGAAGATTGTCTAAGTCCATACAGGGACTTGTGAAGTCGACACACCCGATACTCCACCTTAGTGTGAAGACCCGGGGGTAGCTCCATATAAACTTCTTCATCGAGGTCTCCATGAATAAAGGCATTACTGACATCCATTTAATATAAACTCCACCTCTTAATGGCTATGAGGGCTAGAAGAGAGCTCATAGTGGCTAATTTTGTGACTGGAGCAAATGTCTCATGAAAATCAAGACCTTCTACTTGTGTGTAGCCCTTTGCAACCAGTCAGGCTTTATACCGTTTAATAGTACCATCAGAACGCCTTTTGATTTTATAAATTAACCCATCAACAACCAATGGGCTCTTTTTGAAGAGGAAGATGAGTAATGGTCCATGTTTTGTTTTTCTTGAGAGCTTCAATTTCCTCAGCCATAGCATCCCGCCAATGCTTATGCTTAACAGCCTCGCTATACGTGTGTGGTTCGACATCAAGAAAAACATGAGAAAGAAAAGCAATATGTTGAGATGAAAATTTTGACAAATATAAAGATTTGGAAATGGGATAGGGATTATTTGTGGAGATCTGATTAGAAATGATGAGATTACCACATGACGGACTCTTGGTTGAAGTCACAGAGCATACATAATCTTGAAGATAAGAGGGTGGAACATGAGAGTGGTTGGATCAATGCAATTGTGGGGTAGTAGGTGGTTTAGACTCGGTTCCAAGGGTTTGGTTAGGATGCAATGTGGATTCAGGGACAAGATTAGGATAAGGTAATGGAGATTCATTTTGTGGGTTCAACTCTAGATCAGATTCTAGATTTGATTCAAAAGATATTTGAGGAGACACTACTTCTTCAATACTAGTGTCATTATCCTAGATGTTTCGTGGGAGGACTATATAATCATCAGTAGTGATTTTTTGTTCATGATAAGAAAAAATATGTTCGTAACAAATGACATCACGACTAGTAAGAATGGTTTTATTTTGAAGATAAAAAATGTGATAGCCCTTTTTATTGAATGGATACCCAACAAATACACACTGCTTAGGTCTAGAAGCAAATTTATCCTTTGGAAAGGGAATCACCTTAGCATAACATAAGCACCCAAATATGCGTAGATGATCATAATTTGGAGTTTTACCAAATAGGAGTTCAAAAGGAGTTTTATTTTGTAAAATAACTAATGGGGTACGATTTATTAAATATGCAGCTGTTAAGATGCATTCACCCCAAAAATCAATAGGTAAAGAAGCTTGAAAATGAAGTGCTCTAGCTATTTCTAAAAGATGTTTGTGTTTTTGTTCAACTCATCCATTTTGTTGGGGTGTTCCAACACAAGAAGTTTGGTGATCAATCCCTTGTTGATGAAAAAAATCTTGAACTATAGTGGATGTAAATTCAGATCCATTATCACTACAAATAATATTGATTCGAGTTTTGAATTGATTTTCAACCATTAAACAAAAACGCTTTAAACAAAAAAAGTTTTGAATTTGTAGCGCATGAGAAAAATCCACGTTGAACGTGAATAGTCATCAACTAAAGTAAGGAAGTAATGTGCACCAATGTGTGATGGTGTAACGTAACTACCTCATATATCAATATGAATCAAATCAAAGGGCGCTAAAGCACAACTATTACTAGAAGGAAATGGTAACCAATTCATTTTGGCCTTATGACAAGCATCACATAGAAAATTAGAAATGGAAGGAGATATAGACAAGTCTTTATTTAAAACAAGCAATCTAGAGTGAGAAAGGTGGCTAAGTCGATTGTGCCACAATTGAATCGATTTCTCTTGTGACACGGCAAGAGCTTTGTGAGTGGCGTTGGTGGAGATGAAATGATAGAGCCTGTCATGTAGTTTACCCACTCCAATCAGCCTCCTCGAGGTAAGGTCCTGAAAAACACAAAAGGTAGGAAAAAATACAACATTGTGAGATGAACGAGTAAGCTTGGAAACAGATGAGAGATTATATTTGAATGAAGGAATATGAAGAACATCAATAAGAACTAGATCGGGAATATAAAGAACATCAATAAGAACTAGATCGGGACAAAGTTGGACTTTGCTTACTTGATGGATATACAAGTTATGACCATTTGGAAGATTGACTGGTCTTGGATTAGAAAGAAGCTTTATATCAAACATGATATCCAAATGTGGCGTCATATGCTCGGATGCACCTATGTCTATGACCCAAGAATAGTCATATGAAGAAGAAGTAGGAAAGGATTTACCCGCAGGATTAGCATTAGCTGGTTGAGCGTCGGCATTGAGCCAAGATGCTAGCTGGTTCAATTGATCCTCTGAGAGCTGTGACAAAATGTACGGTGTAGGAGCTGGTGTTGTACTAACATTGGCATTGGCTGCAGGAGATTCATTTATCCCATTAGAGGCTGATTTGTTGGCCTTCGGGTGGTTGGCAGGGTAGCCATGCAACACATAGCAGCGAGCTTTCATGTGACCCATTTTGCCGCAATATTCACTTTTCGGGCGTGACTAACTCTTGAGAGGAAGACGCTGATTTGAATGAAACCTTTTGGCAGTGAGAGCAATATTGTCTGATCCATTGTGATTGGGCAACAAGAGCCATTGGGTTTCTTCTTGAAGAACCATGGAGTATACCTTACTTATGTTGGGAAGAGACTCAATAGTTAAGATTTGACTCCGAATATTTGCAAAAGAATCATTAAGCCCCATTAAAAATTGGTATATTTTTTCTCGTTCTAAACAAAGATTGAATTCCTTGATGGCTCTGCAAGAACAATCAGGTATAGAAGAGTATGACCCGAGTTCATCCCAAAGAGTTTTGAGATTTGTAAAATATATGGCCAAAGATGATTGTTCTTGTTGTAAATCAAATATGAGTTTCTTGAGTTGGTAAATTAGGGAAGCATTACCTTGAGAAAAAATTGTCTTCTAAATCTACCCAAACAACTTGAGCATCATTAGCGTAAATAACGCTATGCTCAATATCTTTCGATAATGCATTCAACAGCCATGAGAGGACCATATCATTTGCCTGACTCTATGCTTGAAAATCAGCAGATGTAATAGGCGGCCTTGAAAATGATCCATCAACAAACACGAACTTGTTTTTAGCACTAAGGGCCATCTTCATCGCCCTTCTCCACGTTGAGTAGCTATCGCCTATTAGAGGTGTAGTCACTGGAATGGCACCAGGATTGTTAAAATGGTGCAGAAAATATGGCGATGAGGTCTCTTCAAGACGGCTATTTTGTGTTGGGATTGAATTCTCAGTAGAAGCACCTGAGCCAGGAATCTCAGATGAAGCAGCCATGGAAACTGAACGAGAAGGAAGGTTCAGCTCTGAGGATGAAGACGCAGATCAGAAAAACGCAAGGAAATATGTTTCTTGCTTTGATACCATGAAAAATAATGAAAAACGAGAATAAAAATAGGTGACAGAATAGCAACTTTTCTTTGGTTCAATTACATATCATGTATAATCTGTACAGCAATATATAGAATATCGTGCATTAATCTGATGAGCGTGATTTTAAGATCTGAATCATAGAAAACAGTTACAAGAATTTAGGAATGTTACAACAAATAATATTATCACACAATTATCTCCAAGAATATCACACTTTTAATACGTGATAATGAGCAACGTTCCTCTGTCATACAAAGTAGGTAAAGAGGGTGATCGACTGTCAGTCGGTGTCCCTGAGCCTCACACAAAAGGGACTGCCTCCACTCTGGTCGGATCTACTCTCTTTAATCGACAAATTCATTCCCCTAGATGGTCAGATCTGGCCTGATCCGTGCTCCAACCAACCAGATCTATCTTTTGATCAGCAGTTTGTTTTTCGATCAATAGATCTGATCCTTAAATGACTGGATCTTGCTTCTGATTGGCATATCCAAGACCTAGTAGGTCAGACTAAGCTCTGATTGACAGATCTCATGCGCCTTCCTCTACTGGCTCTCTTCTCCTTCAGAGAAGGGGGTTTTCATAGCAGTCAGTGTACTCTCCTTTTTTTCTTTATTTTAGATCATTGCATACCTACACTAGAGACTAGCATAGACACGTGAATACATCAATCACCGGAGGAGCGTTCCCAGCATGCGACAGGCAGCATGATAGTGCGGCACCCAAAGCTTTGATACTAATGTAGGATCGCACTCTATCGATCCTAACGATGACTGTTTACTTCTTTCTTTTATCAGGATAGCATTGTTTATAGCCACAGATTCTAACAATAACATCATGGATGTTGGCACATATAGATTTGAACACTGATATGGTTGGTCACGTGGGCAAGACAGATCCATGATTGACCTCATCCAGCTTCATTGCCAGAAGTAATCTCTTCAATAAAAATGTAGCATGAATAGCCTAAAGAATTTGAAGCACAAGTTTTTACCTAGTGTTCACCACATGGGCTTTCAATTTAGGCTGCCCAGAATTGCAGACCAATGTGGCATAATCATACATTTAGATCATTGGCTTTCAATGTTGGCAATCTCAACCCACACCTATGACTGCTATGTCACAAAGATACGGTTGTATATAGGTACAGGGATACAATCATTTTTATGAAGTTTTTTAACTAGTATATAAGGGGTATGGAGATACTACCAATGTTGTCAGTATCAGAATCTGACCTGTATCGGCCAATACCAATACTCAAGTGTATCAGCCAAAAAATAATAAAAAAATATTATATGTCAATTGATGAGTATTAAATCCATTAAAATAATAATTTTAAGCTATTTTTATATTTATTAAAAAATAGCAGATTCCGGTCAGAATGGTATTGATTTTTTGGCGATATGATACTTACAACATTAGATACGACCATTTTTAAGAAGTTTTTCAACATAATTTGTTCATAAGGGGCAACACAAAGCAATGCGGAAAATGGAGTATCCATGTCACAGTCACACATAGATAAATGTTCCACAAACATGATCCACACGTAACTTTTATCTCTTACTGATTTTCCCAAAGTTGTTTGAAAATTTAGTGGGCAGACGTATACCTTGGCATAGTGCCTGCATGACTTTCTGCATTTGAGATAGAACATATCACATGTAAAACCGACCCCGATTGTGTCAGGTGGAGAAGACAAGTTTAAAAAAAGAGGGAGAGAGAGAAGGAAACACGAAGAAGAACTGCTTTCTCCTCTCATTGCAGAGGGTACAAGGATAAGCCTCACCTTCTCCATTCAATGGTTCAGTTGTATTGGTCAATACCATGGCTGCTGGCGTGGTTGATGAAAGGAAACCGGCAGTCGTTGGCTACCGGTAACTATTGCATATATATATATATATATATATATATATATATATATATATATATATATATATATATATATATATATATATATATAATCGGCAACCAAGTGGTTGCTGGCGATATCAGAGTGAGGCAGAGAGGTCTCCAATAAATCCAAATCTTTAATGAGACCTATTTGGGTTTCAAATGGATTTGAAACTCTCCCATATCTAGTTTAAACCCCAATATGGGTCTAAACCTTACCCGAACCTATTTGGGTTGATCGAAATCTTTCGGATATCCAAATTTGAATACTTAAGATACAGTGAATCCAATGTGCTTATTCAGACAGTTTGAACTTGCATTTGTTAGGATTGATCATCTTGGATCTCTACTAAAGTCCATATATAAATACCTCATCCAAACCTCATAAATCTCTAATTAAATTTGTTAATTAACAATAAATCACTGTAAATAAGAATAACTCGTTAATTATTTGGAATTCACTAGTATGGACCAAAATCTGAACAGGTAAATTTTTTTATATCTCATTACAATATTTGATAACAAATTTAGATATTACATAGAGAGAGCTCTCTCCATCACAGCTCTATTCGCCGAGACAGAACAAAGAGAAACTAAGAGAGAGACCCCTCTCTCTGTCTCGGCTTTGTCCACCGAGTCAGGACAAAGAGAGACCTTTGGCTCAGCTCAGCCGCCAAGACAGAACAGAGCGATATCAAGAGAGTCCCCTCTCTCTGTCTCGGCTCTATCTGTCGAGTCAGGATAGAGAGAGAGACAAAGAGAGACCCCTCTATGTGTCTCGACTTTGTTCATCGAGATGGGACAAAAAGAGAACCATCTCTATCTCGGTTCAGTACACCGAGATGAGACAAAGAGAGAGTGAGAGAGAGAGACATCTTCCCTTGTCTCGATCCGGTTCGAAACACCTTGAGACAAGACAAAGGGAAAAGAAAAACCCTCTCCCTCTATCTTGGTAGTGCCGCAGAGACAGTGTGAATCTGGATCCGGATCGAGCTTTGCAAATAGAACGAGACAGGGAGTGTCAACTACTCTTTCAGTTCGGATCGCTTTGGATCTGGGTCTGAGATGAACAATCAAAGAGAGGTTCAATGTAGACACTCCAATTTTGGTCCTATAAATCCAAACTCAAACCAAGTTTAGTTTAGCAACTTCGAGGAAACCCGAAGGCTATGTATATGGATCGTCTCAGAACTTAGTTGGGTGAAAAGATCAAAATACCCTACAGCATGCCTCTGAACCTCGATCAGTTAAACAAGCATATCTTCGTACTCTCAACTCGGATTCGAGCAAAGTTTAGCTCATTGGAAACAAAATGTAGAAAGTAACATATTGATTTTGTACCCACGACCAAACCTAGAGAGTCGAGAGAGAGACCTGATCAACCCTATAGGGGTAATTTGGTAAACTTATATAGAGAGTTGAGCTAACTCAGTGGATTTGATTTGAATTACAAATCCAAGTGGTTCTGCGAGAGATTAGACAGTCGAGAGAGGGTGTTCTCTACCATTAGGTAAGGGATATTATAAGTAACTTTAGTTGTTAATAAATTATGTTTATGTTGCATGTTATCATTATCTTTCGTAAGTCAGCATGTTTAAAAATGTATCTTTTGAGTGTGAGAAAGACATGCATAGAATGGTCATGCATGAGTTAGTTGCAGTGAGATAAATGTATGTGTATGTCGACTGTGATATGACATGCATGCCAAAAAGAAAAAATATATCTTTTTTTACAACATATCTATGTTATGCTCTTTGAATGACATGCATTATGATGAAAATTGTGATTAGCCTTGAGTCCATTGAGTTTAGTTATATCTTCTTTGAACTTCAATTGAAATTAGTATGCTTAATCCTAGAAGTAGCGACCAGTGTTAGGAGTTACCTGGTTCATGACCAGAGTGAAGCCACCATGAGGAGTGAGTCACCGGTGATTTAACAATGTAGAGATATTACCTCATTGCATTATCAATATGATATAAGGTGTGAACTCTATAAAGATTCTGAGATTGAGAATAAGATTCGTTGTGATGAATTCATGATAGCATTTGTAGGAGAGCGAGTGAAACCTGAGCTTTAGAGTAAGGTTTAGGGTAATGAGCTTAAGATATAATCTAGGGTTTTAAATTTACACAATATCTAAGACTCTATACAATCATAGATGGTGAAAATTCATTTATTGTTAGGATGTAGCATGAACCATGATGAATCTGAGTCTCACCTCCCTTCTAGTTACCGGTGGAGTTCTCTTTTTTATTTCACTATAGTGCCTAGTGATCCAAAAATCACTAGGTGCATATGATTCATAGTTTGACCAACAATAATGAATTGAAATATTCTACACGGATTGCTATACCCATAGATGGGTATGTCTGGTATAGTCAACCAAGTGTTGTAGTCAGTTGTAAGTGAGTATTAGATTGAGAGAATTAAGGAGAAAAATTAAAAAATACAAAACTTGTATGGTGTGTCAAAAACTAAGTTCAGACTAAGGACTTAGAGCCCACTACAATTGTAAGTCAAAATCTTGTGTTGCTTATAAATATTCTTCACTGAGTTGTAGACTCACCCCTTGAATAATTGCAATTATATGTTCCAGGTACACTAACGGAGGCAGGATGTGACCGACTACTCCAATCGTGCAGCAGAGACATTTGTTAGTTTAATTCTTTGTCATTAAACATTGTTGTAATGTTTATTTCTCTTATGTTATGAATGATAAACCTTGTTTAGGAATTTGAGTTTATTAAAGAAAAAAAATTAGCCATTATTTTTATATGAACTCTATATATTTTTCCTCTAAGAAGTAATACCAATCGGGCCTGGACTGTAAAGATCTCAAATCAAGTTATACCATAGTTACGACGAAGTGAAATAGATAAGAGAAACGATGAGTGAAGCATAAGTGAGGAGGCGAGTGTTAAAAAGTAGTATGAAGCCTGAAGTAGGATTTGTTTTGAAAGCAACTATGAAAGCATCTGAGAAGCAAAAGATTAAATGCGAAGGAAACAAGGGACAAGCGAAAAAACAAATATTAACATGAAAAACACTAAAAACAAGGGGAGAGCAAAGAGAAAACAAGGCAAAAATGATAGGAATCAAGTAGAAAATGAAAGGGATACGAGAAGGAAGTAATTTTAAAAAACAAATGAGTAGTGTAGTTCCCATAAATATGAACCTCGTGCCTCCCCTTTTGGATGAAGCATGTTGCTTCTCTCTTCAACTTGGTCCATTAATATGGCCATGTGCCTCACACAAGAGAGATAACAGAGTTGGCTAATGTGGGCCTATGAAGTATGAATCCAAATTCTAGGCACCTATGTCACAAGGACACCATTAAAAGAACACTGAGCTCATTGCTTCTGTGTGATTTTTCATTAAGAATATCATACAAGGAGACATGCTACTAACCGTATACGTGATAAGGATCACAATGAGGTGAACGACCGTATACGTGATAAGGAGGTGGCTAAGCAAATGGTGGAGTCTCATAACCAAATGTGTGATAAAGATAAAGAGGATTAGGAGTCTCATAACCAAATGTGCGATAAAGATAAAGAGGATCACACGATCATGATGACGTGGCTAAGCGGCTAAGGCAAATGAAGGCTATCAATACTAACCAACTCTCAAGAGGAATTCACGTAAAATGTAAAGAGAGTCCAAGTAGGATGAGTGGAGTTCACGATAATATGAGAAAGAGAGAGTCCAGATATGTTATCTACTTGTGAAAACTATATAAAGTCTCTCAATAATGGAACCAACTCAAGTCATCATATTGAGTAGAGTTGTTGACCCGTGGACGTAGGTGTTCATAAACACCGAACCACCTAAATCGTGTGTAGTAAGTTGTTCTTTTTATACATTCTCATTTGTTTTCATGGTATCATAGCTTGTTGCCCAGTAAAGGAATTTTTCTTTCATATTTCTTTTCTCATTATCATGGTTGCCATTTCAATTGAGTCAACTTCATCGGTGAAATACCCATACCCATTTAACTTGAATGTCACTAATTTTATGACAATCAAACTTAACCATAACAACTTTCTATTATGGCAAAACTCGGTTTTTTGGTCTTGTTGAAAGCCAAGACATGGTAGGCTTTCTTGATAGGGAATACCCCACGTTGCCTCAATACACGTAGACTCCTACTAGTGCTGCTATAAATTCTGAATACATGGCATGGAGGAAATCAGACTATTTGTTGCAATGATGGATTATTGGTATTCTTGCAGAAGAAATTCTTGAAATTGTTGGTGGCCTCCAAACCTCTCAAGAGGTATGGAATGCTTTGATAACCTCCTTCGCCCATGTATCTAAAGAATGAGAGCTTTTGTTTGTTCAAAAGTTATAACTCTATCGAAAGAATGAAATACCTATAGTCGATTATATCAATAGCTTCAAAAATATACTTGATGAGCTTAGGCAAGCCTATTGATGATGACACCAAGGTATTTTGGTTATTGAATGGTTTTGGAGGTGGTTATGAATCATTTGTTACAACCATGCTCAAACCACCAACCCCGTCTTATGAACAAGTCGTTGGGTTGTTGCAAAGCCATTAAACCAAATGTGATATATATAAAGGAGTGAATAATCACTCAACATTTTTTAATCAAAGAACTGAAAATAAAAAATATTGATACTCCAACAAAAAATAATAGTTTTCTTCAAAAGGTCATGAGTTTACTCAAGCAGGTCAAACCATAAATCATGAAAACAATTTCACCCAAAAGAAGCATTTCAATGGTCAAACAGAAAATCAAGTTCAAGCAAAAAATAAGAAAAATAACATAATTTGTTAAATTTGTTTCAAGCCGAATCACAGTGCTATCAATTGTTGGTATCGATTCAATCAGGCATTTCAGGCTGAAGATGTTCATCAAGCGCTTACAGCATTAAAACTCACTGATAGTCAAAACAATGCATGGTTTTCAAATACAGGAGCTATTGCCCATGTTACTTCAGATACAGGTAAACTTGACAATCTTAATAAGTAATATGGTTCAGAAAAAATTATGATTGGTGACGAATCTAAACTTTCTATTACTCACACGGGAACGACAAACCTAAAAGTTGGAAGTAAAGAATTAATTCTTGAAAATGTTCTTGTTATTTCTGAAATTAAGAAGAATCTGATTTATGTTAGCGAGTTAACCTCTGATATGCCTTATTTGTTTGAGTTCTTATCTAACGGTTTTTTGGGTGAAGGACTAAGCCAACAATAAAGTGGTGGTGATGGGTAATAGAATCGGTGGCTTGTGTGAAGTTTCGCCAGAAAACAAACAAGTCTTCTATTCTACACGGTTTTAATCTGTCAGCAAGGATGTCTGGCATGCGAGACTCGGCCATCCTAATATGCAGTTGGTTGATTTTCTAGTTAAAATAATTTTATTGAGGTAACTGCATAAAATAAGTTCTTATCTGTTTGCCCGATTTGCCAAATGTGCAAAATGTGCAGGTTACCAATTCTTCAAGTTGATGAACATTGTTCTCAGTTGTTTGACAAGGTTCATTGTGATTTGTGGAGACCGTCACCCATATCTTCTTTTCAAAAATTTAAGTTTTATGCTATATTTGTTGATGAATACTCTAAATTCACATGATTCTATCTGTTGAAAGCCAAATCAAAACTCATAGAAAATGTTATTGAATTTCGTAATTTGGTGATTACTTAGTTTGAGAAAAAAATTAAAGTTTTTCAAACTGATAAACGAGGAGAGTTCCATAGCCGTGTACTGGAAAAATATTTGAAAGAAAAAGGCATTAAACATATTAAATCCTACTAAAAAACACCAGAACAAAATGGAATGACAAAGCGTAAACACCGCTCTATTATTAAACTGGGATTAACTATGATTTTTCATAGTAATATTCCAACATGTTTTTGGGTGGAAGCTTTTTCCACGGCTATATGGTTGATTAATAGACTTCCATCTCCAAATCTTCATATGAAGTCACCATTTGAGTTGTTAACAAGAAAACAATCAGATTTTTCATGCCTTAGATCGTTTGACTGCAAATGCTTTTCATACATTAGAGACTTTAACAAGAATAGTTTGAACAACGGTCTCTACCATGTGTATTTTTGGGATACAGTGAGTTTCATAAGGGATATAGATGTCTCTAACCTCCTAATGGTCGTGTTTTTATATCTAGACATGTGTTTGATGAGCATGTTTTTCCATATAGAACTCTCGACAGACTGTTTGCATCTATATCTGACAATGAAGAACTAGTAAGCTTTATTGATTCCAACCATTGTTATCAGGATGATACTTCTATAGAGAAAAGGGGCATTAATGATAACCATCTAACTAGTGCTCTCCAAGATAACACATCTAGCTTTCCCACCGAGTGTCAAAATGATTCTCAAAATCTTGATAATTATGACATTCATAAAAATCCAATTTTCCTTGAGCCTGACATTCAACCAGAAGAAGGTGCTATTCAAACTACAAATTCTAATGTTATTGGGACAGATGTTCAGAACATTCATCCTATGGTCACACGGTCAAAAGAGAAAATAGTCAAACCAAATTCTAAATATTTTTGGGCTCTAACTGTTCCACTAGAATCAAAACCTGTTAATGAGGCTTTGAAAAATCCAGACTCGCATCAAGCTATGAAAAGATAGTTGCTTGCTTTATAACAAAATGACATGTGGGTTTTAGTTCTCCACACACCTAATATGAATGTGATCGAAAAAGATGGGTATTTAAAATAAAAATTAAAAGTGATGGAAGTGTAGAATGCCTTAAAGCTCGTCTAGTGGCTAAGTTCAGTCAAATACCCGAAGTTGATTTTGCTGAGACTTTCTCTTCTGTCATAAAGCCTCCATCTATTAGAATTGTTTTGACAATTGCTTTCGCATATAACTAGGATGTTAGACCGTTAGACGTCAAGAATGCATTTTTACATGGGTTTTTTACTCAAGATGTTTATATTGATCAACCTCTAGGGTATCGTGATAAAGATAAACCTGATTTTGAGTGTAAATTAAATAGAGCGCTATATGATTTTAAACAAGCTCCATGAGCCTGGTATGATAGGTTTGGTACATTCTTGTTCTCTATGGGGTTTTATTCCAATATTGCTAATTCATCCTTGTTTATTTATCAGAGTCATCATAGGACAATGCTTCTTCTACTTTATGTTGATGATATTATTCTCATAGAAAACAATCTCACTATGCTAAATGAGTTTGTTGCTAAAATCAGCCATGAGTTTTTCATAAAAGATATGTGTCATCTTCACTATTTTCTAAAAATCGAGGTTCATCACTTCTCTCAAGGCCTATTCCTAAATCAGAAAATGTATGCTTATGCCTTATTGGATCATGATCAGATACTTGGCACCAAGCCTGTCTCCACCCTAATGGTGTCTAATCTTCGTCCTACAAAAGAAAGTAAAAGATTATTCAATGACTGCACTTTGTAGAGAAGTCTGGTTGGAGGGTTATAATATTTGACATTCACTGGACCAGACATCTCATACAGCGTAAATTATGTTAGTCAATTCATGCAAAATTCCACTGAGTTTTACTTTCAAATGGTGAAAAGAATTTTGTGATATTCATGGCACTATTGAGTATGGAACCCGGTTATTGGCTAATACTCCAATTCAATTATATGCTTTCTCTGATGCGGATTGGGCAGGTTGCCCTCTTACCAGAAGATCCACCACAGGCTTTTGCACTTTTCTTGTTTCCAATTACATATCCTAGAGTGCTAAGAAACAACACACAGTAGCTCGTTCTAACACTGAAGCTGAATACAAGGCAATCATGTCGACTACAATAGAACTTACATGGTTATTGTTTATTCTTTGGGATATTGGGATATATTTATCTAAACTGCCTATTCTATTTTATGAAAATCTTTCAACTATTCACGTTACCATTAAACTGACCTTTCACTTTTGCATGAAGCATGTTGATATTGATTTTCATTTTGTTCGAGAAAAAGGTAGATCGTGGCAGTCTTATCACTAAGTTTGTACCTTCATCACAGCAGGTAGCAGATATTTTAACCAAGGCTCTCCCTTGGATTATTTTTTATCGACTTCGTAGCAAACTTTGATTGTGGATTCACCCCAGCTCGAGTTTGAGGGGAAATGATAATCACATGCAGGGTAACCGTATACGTGATAAGGATCACGATGAGGTGGACCATCATATACGTGATAAGGAGGTGGCTAAGCAAATGGTGGAGTCTCATAACCAAATGTGCAATAAAGATAAAGAGGATCAGGAGTCTCATAACCAAATGTGTGATAATTAAAGATAAAGAGGATCACGATGAGGTGGCTAAGAGGCTAAAGCAACTGAAGGCTATCGATACTAACCAACTTTAAAGAGGAGTTCACGTAAAATGTAAAGAGAGTCCAAGTAGGATGAGTGGAGTTCACGATAATGTGAGAAAGAAAGAGGGTTCGGATATGTTATCTACTTGTAAAAACTATATAAAAGGTCTCAATAATAGAACCTACTCAAGTCCTCATATTGCTTAGAGTTGTTGACCCATGAACGTAGGTGTTCATAAACACCGAACCACGTAAATCATGTGTAGTAAGTTGCTCTTTTAATACGTTCTCATTTGTTTTCAGCTAGAGGGGTAAGTTAGAGTATCCTTATGACATAGCTAGAAATTGAAGCTGTTGTTTGTTGTTAAAAGCAGTTTTTGTTGGTTAAAAACAAAGAGTTAAACTGAACTTAATACTTAACCAGGTTTTCTTTAATGTGATGGACATTGGTGTTGAGAGCAGTTATGATCACATTGTATATAACGAGAGCGGGTCCTGTAAAACGTTGTGTGAGATTAGCAATTGCACCCACTTGTACTGAGGTGGTTTTGTGATTGTAAACGCCACCCAGTACAAGATCCAATCTCTAAATAACAGATTAGGGCTACAAATGAATTGGATATGGTCTGATATCCGTATTCAAGTCTGACATGTTATTTGTGGATATGGATCCTTTAAGTAAAACCTGAATGTGCATTAGGATCTGTTCAATCGGATTACTGCCAGATTTGGGTTGGATTCGTATAAGCATTTTAAGTTTGGTTTGGAGTTGATCCAAACAGGATATGTGCTCATGGGCCCACTACAATAACATCGTCATATTTCTCAAACAACATCAGGTCATGCTTTCCATATCATTGCTCATTGTTATATATAGGCAAATTTTCTTTCTTTTCTTTTTTTTCTAAATTAATTTTACATAGAGAGACAATATAGTCTTGCCAAAGGTAATAAGACAGTATAAAGGCCTTGCATGAAATCAGCCCATAGACCCATACGGTTTCAGTTAGACAACAATACTACCATCTACTTGAACAACCCTTCTGTTGAATATCTATATGCATCAAGTCTACTCGCTCTGCCAAAAAAAATAAAAACAAGACATCTTAGCATGGCATTTTATGGGAAACTGTTTAAAAAAAAAGGATTAAATTTCCAAGTTATATTTGAGTTCTAATGATGTCAGTTAAAAATAACTTCAAAAAAGTCCTATTAAAACCAAGAAATATAGGCTTGCCTGCCATCCACTATCAATCGAGCATGGATCACATCATTTGACATAAGATGGGTTTCATCCTACATTAAATCCTAGCGGTCAAGTCAATGTCTTGGATTGTCCACATTTTCACCTAGATGTGGACTGATCCTAGCCATCGCCGATGGCTAGGATTGACAGTCAAAGGATTGGATTCTTTTTGCTATCAATGTGATGTTGATGAAGAGCGGCCCGTGAGGCCTTTGATCCTAATGCTACCGGCCAGGGTCTGAATCCTATGGTGCAGAATCTATATCGGGTACCAACATGGATTCAGAGCATAGCCATGGTGATCCACTTGTGCGTAGATCCGGGTCGATGAAGGGGCAAAGGAGGCAGAGATTCAGCCTTTCACCTCCCTAACCAGATTTGGAACCTATCATGGTTTGTTGGGTCTGAGCATTGGACCTATCAGCAAATCCAGATCCCAATTAGATCATAGTTAGGCTATATATATATATATATATATATATATATATATATATATATGTGTGTGTGTGTGTGTGTGTGTGTGTGTGTGTGTGTGGATGTTTTAAAATTGAGGAGAGACTTGACTTGGAATTCAGAATTTGTTATTTTAAGTTATTTCAAATATTTCCTACTTTCAGTTAGATTTCCTGCAATTCCCTACTTTTCCCAGATAATTTCGTAGCTGGTTAAATTTCCTTGTAAATCGTGTTTTTCCTCTATTTGCATCAGACGTGCACAAGGTGTCAAAATTATTACTTTTGTTCCTTCATATATCAATTTATGGGCGCATTTGCTTGGCCCCTTATGAGAATCACTCCCACATTTGTGAGAAAATATTCTCACATGCCCCATTTTCTCACGTCATATCAAACATGAGAAAAATGGGCTTATGAGAATGACATTCTCCCTCATTTTGTGAGAGTTGGAATCACGTGGCCGAGCTCATGATCCTGATTCTTATGAGAGTTGTTCTCACAAGAGAATGATTCTCACGAGAATCTTGCCAGGGGCCAAGCAAACATGCCCTAAATGTAAAACTAGAACAGTCACTAGGGATGTCAACATATAGGATTCATATCTGATATCCAACTGAATCCTAATTCGATTAGTTGAACTCGGCATAGAAAATCATAATCTGATCAATAATTAGAAGCTGAATCCAAATCCGAATCCGATGGATTATTGGGCCTGATTACATGTAAAACATAACCTATTAAGTTAGTGGACTCGGATTCAATTACCTCTATTTATTCCGTGCGACCCTGAATACGAATCTGAATCTTATTAGGCTAGATCTCATAAGATCGGATTCAACAATGACCATATTTGACTAGGGATGTAAACGGGTCGGATCTAAGGCATTACCGAGTCCGACTTAATCGGGTTCAGAGTTGGATGGAATTAGATAAAACCAAATCCCAATCCAACTAGCTTAAAACCTGATACTTACACATAATTGGGTCAGGTTTGAGTTGGATTTGGGTTCAGGTTTGAACTTTGAATGCAAAACACAATACCAAACCCGAATCCAACTATTAATTGGATCCGAATTTGGCTACCGAACCCGAAGAATTGGATTCAGGTCGGGTTTTGGGTTACACCCGACCCATTGACATCCCTAAATCTGACCCAAGTTATTTACATTCTTAAGAGACACTCTATAAATACTGTGTAAGTGTGCGTGCGTGTGTTTGTATGTGTGTGATCGATGTAGTAATCTACACTGTACCATGCTAAACTAAGGGGTCTGTGCCATAGTGACAAATGTTTTTATCGGCAATTTCTTGTTTTTCAAAAACATGAGAGAAATTGAAAAAAAATCATAAATCTCGCATCTTTTTCGCAAAATCTCGGCAATAAAAAAATAAATTAATAAATATAAAATTTATTTTTTATAAGAAAATATTAATAAAATTTATTTTAAAATAAAAATACATGATTTTTTTTTTGCGATAAATAGCCGTTTAAAATGTAAATATCGTGTTTAAATCATGGTATTTATGTTTTTTTCATAAATCTCACGATATTTTGAAAATCTCACGATATTTTGAAAATCTCACGAGAAATTGCCATTTTAAACTTTCAGGCAATTTCTCGTGATATTATCGCGAGATTTTTGTAAATCTCGCGATATTTGTCACACTGGTCTGTGCGTGTGTGCACGTGCATGCATGTGTGTGTGTGTGTGAGAGAGAGAGAGAGAGAGCATGCGCCATGGGCAAGGTGGTGCTAACTGACCGGAGTGTTCCCTGAAGTACATGTTGGTCGCCGAGGGGGCAGCTGTTGATGTGGCGTCCTCTGCAAATTAAAAGCAAAGATATATCAAATTAAATGGAAGGTTGAAATTTTTGAGAAACTTCAATACCCAAGAAAATGAAAATGCATGCTTGAGATTATCCCAAAAAACTGAACCTACTTTCAAGGGAGTAGGTGAGTACAAGTCTAAGTATTTTCAGAGACGTCCAAGACTTGGGCTGTCCAGTCCAAATCAACTTGGATTAGAACAGCAAAACGACTCCGGTTGTGAGCAACTCCATGCCAATCAAAATCAAGATTTTGAATGAGCCGGCCGACTTCAAAGACGTTTAGGCAAGGAACAACCAACTGCTGAAAAGACCCTCACAGGGCACTTCTTTCTCAGGGCCACGACTGAGTCAACCACGCTATTTCCTGACTGTATTTCGGAGCTTTGACCAAGTTCAGATTATTGACTCAGCTGAGCCATTTGGTCATGATCAACTTTCTATTTTGAAAAATCCAAAAGGGAATAGAGATCCTAAATTGTCTACATACACCAAACTCTCTCTCTCTCTCTCATACCTGCAATTTTGGCCTCAAAGACTCCATTGCAATTTTTGATTTGTGCGCTGCTCCTTGCTTTTTGAATGAACATGATGGGGGGGAAGGCAAGGCAAAGAAAAAAAAATGAGATTAACGGTGAAAACATAAAAAGTAAAGCACAATTGAGACTAAATCATTAAATTCCTTATTGACTATGTCACATAGGGATGGCAGTGGACCGGGGCAGGGATGGGGGATAAAGTCTCAACTCTCGCCCCGTTTCAAAATCCAACCCTCCATCCCCGCCTCCATTCTCCCATGGGTTTTGATTTTAACTTCCATCCTCGACTCTATCCCCGTTTCATGTCCTTCATCCCCAGTCCAAACGAGGCGAGGCAGGGTGGGGGGGGGCATTTTCCTTCGATCCACTACCATCTCTAAAGAAGGATCAAGAACGGGGCAAGGTAGGGATCGAGGACTGGGACGTGGCAGCCGGTTTTGATTTTAACCTTCATCTATTTTTGATGTCTTTCATCCCCGGTCCAAACGGGACGAGGCAAGGTGGGACCCGTTTCTCTCCAGTCCACTGTCATCCCTAATGTTACATGGATAACAGGGTCTGCATCCTTCTAGTGGTAGCAGGTCGAGCATGGATTTCATCATTTAAAATAGGATGGGTTTCATCATCCATTCAATCTTAGTCATCAGGCTAAATGATTTTGCTGAATGGCTAGGATTGAACCCATCCTATTTCAAATGATGGGATCTAGCAGGTGGAAAGAAGGTGCTGACCGCATCCTCTCATGACTGAGTGTGTGTGGGTGTCTTTCACTGGTGGGCTTAGTAAAGGCTTGGGTGTCCGGTACCCTACTCGAAAATTACCCGCTTTGAAGGGAAACTTAGTTATCAAAAAGATTGTCACATGGATACGCTTAAAAGAACACAAATCACTTTGTAGTTCTTCATTAGACACAATATATAAATGACCGCACCAATTGTGAATTGGGATATCCCTCTTACAGGTATGTCACAGGGTACACCATTTTCCTCTCTCCCTATTATCATGAGCAGACACGCTGCTTCGGACACGTATTTTTGTTTATTTTTTAAGTTTTTTTTAGTAATTTTTATTATTTTGTGATAATATTTCAATAAAAAATATTTTTTTAAATATTAAAATATAAACAACTACTTTTTACTGATTAAAAATAAAAGCTTTCATGCCTTTCTATCCTACTTTTGAAAAAAACCAATTGAACTTGCAAGTGGAACCCACATAGCCTGTCCTTATACCCAAGCAATGGTGGAGCCACATTGGGAAGTGCCCCACCATGACCCAAAAAATCCACCAGTAGGGTAATGGGGTCAGCATGGGGAGTGCCCACCCTGACCCATAAGTTGTATGAGGGGCCCGGGTTAGGTGCTCCCCCACCGCACACAACACCCCCCCCCCCCCCCCCCCCCAACACACACACACTCAAGTCCATATTGGGTGCAATCAAATGGCACAAAATTTGTGTATTAAGCACTTGATTGCCCTCCATCACGTCATGATGGCCCACAACTGACTACTGTTTTCAATATCAGGTGCTTGTTGCACAAATATTTGTGCAATCATAATCTTTTAACCCCTCAACCTCTCTCTCTCTCTCTCTCTCCAAAATCCTTTGCCGCTATCAATTCTTTTGGCCAACGATTCATGTGAATCGGCCTATACCAATTCTCAAGTGAATCGTTTTGAATCAGGTAAAAATTAATTTAATCAATCAAAATATGATGTGTTAAAATCATTAAAATGATATTAAAAATTTACTTTTAATTATTTTTTTATATTTATTAAAAAACAGCCCATTAGTATGGGGTCCATATTCCTCCAATAAGATACGAATAAGCGGCTATTCTCACCGATACTGACAACATTGCTTTCAACCGCTATGCGCATTTGTGCCTACCCTAGCTTAGATTCCTGACTCCCCCACTGCACCCACTTATCTTCTTAGCATACATCATCAGGATTTCAGCATTTGTTGGTATCATCTGTTAAAGTTAAAGTGATCCCTTGGGTAAACTGTTTGTGATAAGTTCATTGAAGGTGATAAAGCATATATATCCATTTGTCAGATGAAGATTTTAGTATCTTTCGGAAAGTGGTGATTTGACGTCAGGCCACATATATAGCAGACGTGACCATGTTCAGGATCCTGTCCAGGAACTGTTCCCATTATCTACTATGGGTCATTCTTTAAATAGAAATATTAAATTTTCATCATCAAAAACACGTCCAAGTTCATGAATTCCATTGTCTATGCTCATATTATCATAAAAAGAGCGCATCACGTCAGACGCAGCACTGATAGTCTGCCTGCCTTGGCTGCCGTTAATCCATGTAATGAACAGCAGCCAAAACGCCAAAGATGGATAGGTGAGCCATTCATGTTTTAGATGAATGTCATCTAGAAGGCTAATAAAAACAAAAAGAAACAGTGGTGTTCTGGCTGCCGTTCATCACATGGATGAATGACTGATGGCGTCAGAGCTGCATCTGACTTGATGCACTCTATCAAAAAAGGGTTGCACTTACCGGGGTCATACACACATATTGACACATTTTTACGGGCTTTGAAAGGATTGTTTCTATTTTTTTTCTAAAACCTGACCATACTGATATGATCTACATGATTGATTAGGTTTTTATAAGATTCAAAAATCAACAGTCTACAATTTTAAAAAATATTCAATGCTTAAAAATATGTATGATAATTAACTTGAAACCATCATTGATGTGGTTCCATTTGTAAGTATTTGATTTTTAAAGTTAAAGTCTTTATTCAGATTTTAACCAATGATTCAGATGATGTGATGATCATTCTCTTTGTGGGGATTTCTTATATACATATAGTAATTTTTCATGAAATTTGTATAAGAGACCAACCTTGCATAAAGCCCAGTCTGCGGAGTCAAAAAAGGCCCTCTCATGATCCTGCCAATTGCAGAAATAAAAAAGAAAAAAAAAGTTTAATAAGGTCATAGTAAGACATGGCCAAACTTTATACTCATTTCAATTTTTTAAATCAAACATCCAGAAAAGCGAGTGCCACAATCCAGCCCGAGCCAAATCTAGCACCAAAAAGTAGGTCAGACCCAGCACACACCATGTATGGGCCAGACTTAGGAGCCACCATGCCTAATTTTTGGTAAAGTAGGCTAGTTTGGTTTGGATAGTTCTGTATTTGGTTTTGCCCCGGGATTGCCAAGTTGCTACCTTATCCGCATTGCCCGATCTGACCTGACCCGATATCCATTAGAGTTCAGGTCCCTACCCTGACTGACCTGATGCAACCCAACCCGACACTTATCATGTCCAAGTCATATCGACTCGGGTCAGTGTATTCTCGGGTTTCCGCTCATATCAGGTCTGGTGAAAATCCCATCTGGTATTGGATCCAATATCCATCCCAGGATCCCTGAATGGGGAATTGAACGGGAACACCAAATCCATCGTCATTGTTGGGCCCACCTAATAGAATGTGGTCCACTGTTTGGTACCACACATCTCTCAGATGAACGGTGCCAAGAGATCGATCTTTATGACTGAACAGAAACCACAAAATTCATGCAACTGAGTTGGAAAGGTCACCTTTGAGATGAGGGGCTTCTTCTTTGGAACAATTGCACCATATTTATTTGTTAACGTGGTTCCCTGTGCGTCCACACAAATATAGATAGAATTAGTCAAGCAGCTTTTCTGGGTCTTGGAAGCTTGACCCGGATCCAAACTTGGAAACAGGTCCGGGTTGGCCTCCCACAATTGACAATAACTAGGTCACTTATGTGGATTGCGGACCCAGGAAGTGCAATAAATTGCGAAATAAAAGCCCAAATTGGGTTAGATTTGGGTCGGATCTCAGCATTTACCCTTCTCTGATTTCCACTATTATGCAGACTTAGACTTAAGATTTTGGATTTCCAGTCTCCAACCAAATCCGAAGTTCCCGAACCCAACTGAAAGTACGGAACCAAACTATGATCCATATCCGCATAGATGAGTGTTTTGTGTACACTGTTTCCGCTGAATTCCCAAACAGAGGACATCGGGTCGGGCGGAATTCCAGCCCGCCCCATGGGTTCCCAAATACTATTGTTCTCCAAGTGAATACAAACCGAATATGGTGATTTTAAGCCTCAAGGCCTCACAAATTCAAACCTAATTTGATAGACGTCTGTGATTGGACTGAAATCACATCAACGACCGTTGGTTCCCAGGAAAAAACCATTAAAGGAGAATGATACTAAGGATGGCAGTGGATCCGGGAAAAATGGGGTCCTGCCCTGCCTCACCCTGTTTCGACCGGGGATTGAGGACATGAAACGGGGATGGCAGTGGATCGGGAGACAACCGGGCTCTGCCCCGCCTCGCCCCGTTTGGACTGGGGATGAAGGGCATGAAACGGGGATGGAGGCGGGGATGAAGGTTAAAATTTATTCCCGTGCGGGGATGGACTTATGCTTTCCCCCGCCCCCATCTCAATCCCCGCCCCGCCCCATTCCCAATCCTTTAAGGAATAACTATAGACCGAGGGGAAACTGAGCCCCGCCCCCGCCTCATCTCAGTTTGGACCGGAGATGGAGGACATGAAATGGGGTTGGAGGCGGGGATGAAGGTTCAAATTTTGAAACGGAGCGGAGGTGGAGACCTTGTCCCCCGCCCGGGTCCACTGCCATCCCTAGATGGAGGGGAGGATGAAAGTTAAAATCAAAACCCGTGTGAAGATGGAGGCGAGAATGGACTAAGGCTTAACCAAAATTCAGAAAAATCCAAGGGTGCTTTTTTTTTTATATTCAAAATCCAAGGGTGCTTACTGCTTAGAGTCTGGCAGACGGAAATTTAGATAAATGATTAATGGCGAACCATATATTGGTGAATTCGACAAAATTATATGGGTGGTATTCAGGAAAAAAGCAAAAAAAAAAAAAAAAAATTGGGGGCGTTAAGAAAGAAACATCCTCACCTCCGACGAAGAAGAAACCTTGTCGAAACTTGCCATCTGCGCTACTGCGATTCATCACCAAAAGAAAAAACGAGAGAAAATTACCAATCAATTCTAAAACAAGAAAAATAAGGGGGGAAGAATTTGTGGGTATAGATCTATCCTCGATAAGAATACGAAAATTCAATATTTCGAATAAAAAACACGAAAATTTGAAGGTGATTTTGTGATATTTGGTCTGAAATCTCGATCATTCTAACATCTATTCAGGACAAGAATACCAAAATTCAATATGTCAAATGAAGAAAAAAAACCAAAGAAAATTGAGCTGTGATTTTTATGATATTTGATCTTAAATTACAGTATTTCTATTTAATAAGTAAAGGAGGAAAAAAAAATAAACGAATAAATAGATGAACTCACCGAGAGAGAGAGAGGAAGAAGAAGATTTATGAGGCCAAGCCAAAGCGGAGGGCGAGGGGAGGTTGAGTGTTTGGGACTCGTTAATAAGAATGTGACCTCGCTAAATTACTAAATCACCCTCCTGTTTTGCATGACTTTTCTAAGAAGCCCCGCATGACTTTTCATAAATGACAAAAATGCCTTTTTCGTGTCAAAAACCGCGTGGGTGACTGTCTAACCTAACCTGAAGGTATAAACGGATTAAACCTGACCCGACACCCTACCCGATCATGGTAGACCCATGGGTCATGCCGGATCCAAAACCTAAACCAGTTTAAATGATAGATTGCCTCTTGGGTATGAAAGTGTACGATCCATTTGTCCGACCTGTTTGTATACATGACCGTACTTGTTCATTATAATATGCACCCAAACTGCAAAACCAACCCAAACCTGAACACTATATATACATAATATACCCGAAAGGATTTGTATCATGCCATAAAAACATTAAAAATATAAAAACATATGTCAATATATAAATATTCGCAAATGATAGCATCGCTATGAAAATACATGATATTTTCAAAATAGGTAATATTTTGAAATAGCATTTTTCTATAAAAATAAATAAATGTACCTACAACCCATATCCATTTATGTTTGGATTTATCGCTCAGATCCAATTCAAAAGCGTGCCTGGTGAAGCCTGACCCGACCCATTTACGCGGTTGGTGTACATAGTTTAGATACAGGAAGGGCATCGTGGTAAATACGTAAAAGGATAAAGGTTATCAACTTATCAGGGTTGGGGCAATTTCGTATTATTTTAATCTCTAAAAGAGTATTTTAGGAAATTAATGAGTAATTTGTAGGTTGTTGCCATTGGAATATCGTGATCGGCGCTGAAGACCAAACGCTCCCCACTAGGGATGGCAGTGGTCCGGGGGACAACGGGGCTCCGCCGCCCCTCGCCGCCGTTTGGACTGGGGATGAAGGGCATGAAACGGGGATGAAGGTTAAAATCTATCCCCGTGCCAGGATGAAGGCGGGGATGGACTTACGCTTTTGCCCGCCTTGTCCTGTCCCCATCCCAATCCCCGCCCCGTCCTCAATCCTTTAAAGAATTACTATAGACTAAGGGGAAACGGGCCCCGCCTCGCTCCTGTTTGGACCGGGGATGGAGGCGGGGGTGGAGGTTCGGATTTTGAAATGGGGCGGGGGTGGAGACCTTAATTGTCCCCCGCCCCGGTCCACTGCCATCCCTACTCCCCCACGACTTAATCGCGGACCCGTCCTTCACAAAATTATGAAATGGCCCCTGCCCTAGGCCCAATTCTTCAAACCACCCATTTGCTTAAACAAAATAATCAAGGTCGTTAGGTTTTTTACTACACAGTCAACAGTCAGTATCACAAAATCCCGTTCTAGAAAACTGTCAGCCAGGAAAAATCATGTAATATTCCTAAATTATTTTTTTGTTAATTTAAAAAAAAAAACTCTGCAAAATAATATCAGTATATAACTATATATTAAAAATATAAATACCCAATATATATAGTTGTAAAGAATTATAAGTACAAAAAAAATATAAAAAACTGTGCTTTGTTACTGAAAGGAGTATTTTAATATTTTTATTTTTAAATAACAAACTGAGGGGCCTATCTAATGTGCTGACCCCTTCATCCAATGGTATAGTTTTATAACTGGTAGGGGTCTGTCTAATGTGCTGACCCCTTCATCCAGGTTGGATACTCACAGGGTGTGCCGGTGCCTTTAACTGGTGGGCTTCATAAGGGCTTGGTTGTCAGTGACTTTACCCAGGGCCGTTAAGCATCTGGGTTCTCGGTGAGGGTTTAATTTTGTTTTTATAATGTATCAGATCTTTTTTTTGTGATGAGAAACCCTCATCGAAGCGAGGAAAACCCCAAGTGAGGTCTGACGACCACGGTGCGATCACGTGACCCACCTCTGAAGCTACAGACACCCGTGCCCCGTGGGGTTTGATCCGGTACCTTCATCTCAGCACCCTCTAAATCACTTCGCAAAGTAGGATCAGATGCAATCATGTTACACAAATGCAATGTGCCGCTGCACCCAACAAGTTCAACCTTTTTTTTTTTAAGGTAAGCTGGGGGTAAGGCAGACCCCACTAGTTATTATTCAACGTACCATTGGATTTTGAACCTGCAATGTCCTACCACAAGGAGACGTGCACTGACAGCTCTTATCAACCACGGGGCCAACCTTGCCTTAATTGAACTGTACAGGTACCAACGGGGCGCTCCACTTGTCTGGCAGGAGCAGTTAGTGCATGTCACCTTGTGTTGGGACGTTGCAAGTTTCAATCCCAATGGAATATGATTGTATAACTGGTAGGGGTGTGCCTGTTCTGGACCGCTTACGTGAGGCTACGTCATGGGCGCCTTCACTTCTAAGCCAGTGACAGTGCCTAACCCAGTTTTCTCTGTCAAAAAAAATAAAAAGGCAACAAAGTTGGCAATGTAGCCTCTCATGCATGGGATCCATGAGGTTTTTCGCGTTGCTGGGGACAAGTGGGGTTTTGATTCTCTTGAATGCTCAGGTCAATTTATCGAGATTTTAGTCCTCTTTTTCACTGTTTATTGATCGACCATTTCTGATGTATAACGCTGCATTTTTCTGAAAATGAAGAATGGAATTGTTTTGCTTTCCTCTCAAAAAAAAATCGAACTGTACAGGTATCTTAATGTTGTTGCTTTTATAGTTTAACAAGTTGGGCATGTACAGCCTTTTTTTATAGTTACAGTTTAGGTATAAATTAGACGGTATATATTTATTTTCACATTCAATTTATATTAAGTAACAAAATTTGTTCTAAAAAAAAGAGTATCAAAGTTTATTAATTGAAGGAATGTTTTGAAGTAAAAAAAACTAAAATAAAACAGTCCATATTGTCATATTTATTTAACAATGCATGCATAATGATTACAACTTTGTGTTGGGCAGATCAACACCAATATATATAGTGAGTGATAGAGATCTTACTTTCATAACTGGGTTTTGGCAAGAGTATTTCATTTTTAAGTAGAAAACAAGTTTTGAATCATGTCATTGTTATGATTGTATGTCTTTTAGCACCATAAAAATCAACGACCCGCAATGTACTAAAGTTTCATGATTTAAAAATCCTATTTTATTTTTAGAAAAAATATGATCCAGGACATGATTCCTATCAAACATACTATGAAACACATCTATGATGCTTGATTGAGAAGATGCAATTCTGCTAGGTGGGTGTAGGTTTTACTGAAGCATCAAAACATATACCACAATATCATACAGTGGTACACACCCTTGTTTACACAAATATAGCCATCAAATGGTAAATCTAACTGTACAAATGCGTTTAGCATAATTTATTTACTATATTAAAAGATTTTATGATGTTTAATGCACCATAAGATTCCATTTTTGAGACAGCAAAAAATCAATGGCTCACAATTCATAAAAATAATGGTGGTTTAAAGATGGTATAAAACATCGTCACTTTAATAGATGAAATTATAAAAGAAAATTTTGCCTTATGGACAAATTCTCAAAAGATACAAAATCCCTTTACAATTTCAATTCAAACAAAAGTTCACATTATAGTATTCAACGTAAACAAGTTGATGTTGGGGTGTTGAAGGGTCACATGGTTTTGCTTTGGGGTCAATCATTAGACAATAAACCTAATGTTCAACTTAGATAATTAGTTGGTCAGGAGAACTAATTAACCTTTTTTTTATAACCCAAAGAAACGGCACACGAAGACCTGATCGCGCTGGCTCAGCTTGCCATACTTAAATCTTCAAGGCTAGGACCTTTGGCCCCAGGGTCTATACTGAGTTGGACTTCCAATTCAACTTAACTCCTTACACTTTGTTAGGTTCGGACTCTTTTCTCACATTGAGAGTTATCTTTATGTTGGGACTTTTCTCTTGGTAAGTCTTTCCTTAATGATGTCTTGAAGTCTTTGTTCGCCTTTCATGCTTTTCTCTCTCTCTCTCTTGAATGTTTTCTAGAGTGTCTGTCATTTTGGGACTCTCTTCTTTTCTTTAGATGTTTTGCTATGCCTTGAACTCCAACAGCCTCTCTCAAGCTCAAGGATTCTCAAAGGACATTGAACTTGATATCTTTTGTACAGATAATGGTTTTGTAAAAATATCAGCAATTTGATATTTTGATGATATATATTCGATCTTTTAGCCAATTTCTTTTTAACAAAACGAAGGTCTATATCAATATATGAATCATAGAGTAGCCTCAACATTATCTCATAACATTGTAGGAACCTTAGATAATTCAATACTCAAATCTTTTTGAAAAAAAAAAAAAATCAACCAAATGACCTCTGCTACTGAATTAGCTACCGCTCCATGTTATGCCTTGATAATGGATTTCCAAACTGTAGGATACTTGCAAGCACTGTATGATATTATATTACAACCCAGAAACAATGCATAACCACTAATTGAACGTCTGTCATCTAGGGAGCCTACTCAATCTGCATCTATATAAAATGTACAATTTCATTGAATTCACAGGTTTGATGAGAAGCCCATAATGAGTGGTACTTTTTAAGTGTCTTCTTAACTACCGTTCAATGACTCTCAGCAAGATTTTGCATAAATTAATTAACATATTTTGTTGTTAAGTCATAGATGATTGTGGGCTCCACGGGAAAATGGAGTTGGCATGTTTGTTTGATATGCATACAAAAAATAGAAGGTTTCATATGCAAACCCCAATTTTCATATATAAATTGGGTCAAACAAATGACCTCTAAATGTAAAATGTATGTGTGAAAGATTCTTTATAACTACACCTGCTCTGGTTGCCCAAGTGGCAGTGGACCTGGGGAGAAAGTGCTGATCCCTTCATCCCAAGTTCGACTCTCACTGAGTGTGAAGGCCTTTGGGTGTCGATAACCTCACCCGAGGTTTAGCCTTTATAACTCGGAGTTGGTTTTGGAATGCTATTTCTTGACCTGACATAACCCAGGTGGGGTGCCTGAACCCAACTAGTTTATTTGGACGGGTTGGAGTGAATCCTGATGGGTCAGGTACTCGACCCATTGACAGGTCTAGTTGTGTCAAATCTTAAGGACTCTGACGTGGTAAAATTCAGTCGCTGCTAACCAAGTGGGCTTGGACGGCTAATCCATGTATCTTTAAACTAGCTAAGTCGGTTAAGTTTCTGACCGAGTTTCTTTATGTTAGTGTTCGTTGGCTCAGGTTATGTTTGATTCTTAGTTAGGAATTATACTGGGCTTTAAGGTCTTGACTCATCTTTGACTTGTATCATAGTCGGCTATTGCTCCGTATGTTGATTCGAGTGCCCTTTTCTCACCAAACTTGTGTCTCGTTGCATCAGATTCTTAAGGACAAGTTTGGAAGTGGCGCAACTTTTCATAGAAAGAATCAAATATTCATATTCCATGTGAAAAATTTCTCCACCTCATAATTAATTTTTCCATGTACAACTGGGAAAATCCTACACGAGTATACAAAGTTTTAACTTGCTGGGAATAGCATGAGAGTTCTCTTATTTTTTCATATTTTTGCACAGAACTTTTCATGTTTGAGGGAGAAAATGTTCAGTCAAAGATATTTATAGTGACATTTTCCCTCGCCAAAAAAAAAAAGATCCGATTTATGACATTGATTCATGGGGAAAAGATAATTAAGAAGAAAACCGCAAAAAATTCATTCACTTACGAGAAGAATCTAATTCTTATGCATTCTTAATTAGAGAGGTAGACACATCATACACACACCTCTTTCTCTCTTTTTTTCCCTCTTTCTTTACTGAGAAAATTAACATCCATTAAAAAGTCGTGGTAAACCATGCCCCCAAGTCACTTAAGCCACAAGCATAATTAAATGCCAATAATAAGTGGAATGCTCTTTCATTTGGCTACAAGCTAATGTACAATTAGTATTTCCAAACACCACATGCAGTAAGACGAGAAAATAGAAGGTAAAACTTATTCAACCTTAGATCTAACTTTTTTTTTAATTGGGGACACTATTTTGCATGTAGTCCCCCTTTCAAACAATATTTTTCACTAAGAAAAAATATTGAATGACATATGTGCAACCTTCATATAGGAAGTACTACCCTTCCACCAAGCTTGTGACTTTCATTTTTCTCCCTCTCCTTTTTCCACACATACTCTTGAACCAAGAAAAGTTCTTGCAGTGCAGATAAAGGATTCACTGTGGAGTTTATATATCTCCTCCAGCTTGTAGGGACACAGGGTGTCTCAAATCCCCAATTTGGAGAACATGAGCCCCCATGGGCAACCTCTGAATTCCCATGCTATCAACAATGCTAAGATCTTTGCACACATCTATGGCAAACCTCACCTGCTGCTGAGTATTCGCCTGCAAGTGAACCCTCTCAAATCCAACCAACTGTTTGATTGGTGCCTGGTGCCCCGCCGGAGGTGTCGAGAAGACCATCAGCACATGTGAGCCATCCCTGGTGCCAGTATTCTTCACATCGACATGAACGTTCAAGAAAAGACCGACACACCGAGCGTGAGTAACACGGACCGCCTGGCAATTCTCAGTGCCATTGTGCGCGCAATTGAACTTGCCATTAAGTGGCACAGAGACCATGGTAGGAGCTTCAGCTAGTGCCTGTGCGAAGGTTGTGTAGCTCAGTCCAAAACCAAAGGGGTAGACCGGCTGACCTTGATAGAAACGGTAAGTTCGACCCGGGTAGCCTCCTGTGGCACGCATGCTCATGCTTGTCATGGGCACCTTGGTTACATACTCTTGAGGGTACCATGTCATGGGCAGCCTTCCACCTACGTTCATCATTAATGTAAATGAGTTCAGTATGAAATAGGTTGTTAGCCTTATTTGATTGGCATGTCATAGTCCTTCGAGTGCTTGAGCACTGAGTTTATGGGATGCAAAACCTTGGGATAAGTTAAGGCTATGCGTAGAAATAACAAAAAATCATGAACTTTGCCACATAGTTGGCAGACCCAGCCAGTCGACTCGAGTTGAGCGGGATCGGACCCCAACTAAGTCATGGATTCAGCACCACCGATCCACATGCCTCTTATGTGTTTTCGGTCATAAAAGAATACTTGTTATAAAGAATCATATATTTGTAAATAATAAATATTAACAATTATATATAATTGAATACTTGTATAGCTTAGTCATTGATGTCATTACACAGTTTGGAGTATGATTTTTTCCATATCTTAACACTAGAAAATGCATAGCCCTAACTTGTTCAAGTTATGGAATCGACCCCCTAACTCACAAGGGTCAAGGGTCAAGCAATCCCAATGGGAGTCACGGGTTTGCCAACTATGCTTTGCCATACTTCATGTGATATCTAATTATCCAGTATGGAACTTGGCCTGTGATATAAAGGGGTAAGTCCAAACTAGGTATGGATATAACAAAGATCATGAACTTTGTCAGTATAGTAACAAAAATCATGAACTTGGTTCATACTTCATGTGATATCTAATATCAAATATGGTAACAAAAATCATGAACTTGATCATACACCACGATGCGATATATCTAATATCTAATACAGCAGTGGGCATGATCGTATATATGTTAAGCACTAAACTATACATAACTTGTAAACCCAAATTCAGTTGAGATGTTATAATCCTTTGAGTGATTCCACATTGATTTCAAAGTTGATTGGGTGCAAAAGCTCGGGGAAGGTTGCAGGCAGGCATGGAAGTAACAAAAATCATAAACTTGGTCATATTTCATGTATCTACAGCAATGAGATGATGCAAAATATGTCAAAATTAAACTAACCATAACTTGTAAATGTAATACTAAACATCAAAGAGCTTACCAGGATTAAATTCTCCAAAGATGACATCAGCGATGGCCGCGCCTCCGGCTTGACCAGGGTAACCGGCCCAGAGGATGCCGGCTACCTTAGGTTCATTCTTGGCGAACGACACATCAATCGGACCCCCACTCATTAGCACCAAGATCACTGGGCCCCTTGAAGCTCTGGAGACTTGCAAAACAAGGTCCATTTGGTGACCAGGAAGGAGCAAGCTGTCGCGATCCCGGGCCTCAGCCTCGATGGATTGGTCCAGACCCATGACAAGGATGGTAGCATCCGAATTGCGAGCTACCACAACGGCTCGCTCAAAGAGCTCAGTTCCACTGCATTCAACGTTTCTGCAGCCAACGTTGTGGCTTGTTTTCACATATCTGGCGATACCTTGAAGAGGGCTTGTGTATCTACATGGAACACCTAAAGCATGCAACAAGAAGCTCTATTCAATATCCAAGTCCACAACCTTTATGAGCATCAGCTAAGATAAACCATAAAAATTGAGGTATTATATAAGTTTAATTAATCGGATTCAGAAGCCCCCGAATGAATCTGTTGGATATCGCTCAAACCCCAACAGGTATGACAGTTGGGACCCAAGGTATCCAGAAGAAGATACCTGCATAATTCCCAATCATGGTGACAGTCGCCTCCGAATTCGGCCCGATGACCGCCACAGTCCGGAGGCGGGCAGGGGATAGGGGCAGGACACCGGCCTGGTTCTTCAGGAGGACAATCCCCTGCCGGGCAGCATCCAGTGCCAGCTGCTGGTTCGCGGGGGTGCAGACATCGGCGGGGCCCAGCTGCCCGAGGGGCTGAGCGGACGGGTCTCCGTCAAACATACCCAGCCGCATCTGTACCGTCACGGTGTGCTCCAGCGCGGCATCGATCTCCCGCTCGCTCACCTTCTCTTTTCGGACCGCGTCCTCTGCGTGCTGGGCCAAAAAGGGTCCGCAATCCAGATCCAAACCTGTCAAAAAAAAGAGGTAGATAAGCTACCACGGGAACGCCCCCCAAGACGCACACCAACTAGTTGAACCATTGCGTCAGAGAAAGCGTAGCGTGAAAAAGACGAAGGTTGAAAAAACTTGCCGGCTCTTAGCGTCGCTGCAACGGCGTCCTCCGGAGTGCTCGTGTAGTGCTGGAAGTTGTACAACACGCCCACAGAGTCACAATCAGACACGATGTATCTGCAAGATGCATACGAAGAATTCGTATCAACAAACTTTGATCAATCAAAAGGGGTGCGCCACGGGTTTACACCGCCGAGACAGCGAATTTAAGCACGGCTGGTTAGGTATAACCAGCGCTATTAGGTATCTGATTTCGGGGGTGGTTTTCCCGTTCCCCCGTTGGAAAAAAAGCGAGTAGATCACGTACCCATTGAGGCCCCAGAGGCCGCGAACGGTGCCCTTGAGCAGGGCCGTGTCGGCGCAGGTGGGAACGCCGTTGACCTGGTTGTAGGAGCACATGACGCTCGCCGCCCCACCCTCCACCACGCAAGCCCTGAACGGCACCTGATACGTGTCCCCAAGATCCTGTGTGCTCACCTGCACGCCAAGTACGATACGAGTCTCAGCAACCCCAGCACGGACACGAGAGAAAAACTAAAAAGCAAAAAGGTCCAACGAGGGGAAAGACAAAAATTCAGAAATGAATAAAAAATGGGGCTGAACTTTGCTTCTTCGAAGAGCGGGCCCGAAAAGAACAAACAAACCTGCCACAACGCCATTGGCCGGCGTGCATGATTGTTTGAATGTGAGATGAGGTGCACATTACGTGTGCTGCTGCTGCACTTGATCACCCACCATCAGATGTTCGAGCTCCCCCCCCCCCCCCCACCACACAGTATCTCAAAGATGGTAGGTAATTAGGTGCAGCAGTACACACAAAGTGTGAAATCAAGTTGCACCTGATCATCCCTCATTGCCGAGTGAGTCATTTGATGCTCCAAAGTGGGTGGGAGAGGGCTAGTGCTCTTAAACAAATGCTCTAATGTGTGAAGCAAGAAGCTTTCAAAGAGCATAAGAATCAAGAAGCCCTTGAGAAATAACGTGAAAAAGTGAATCAAAGGCTCTGCTGGTTAGGGGTGCTTATGGTTTGTTACCTGGCACCATGACATGTTGGGCTACCTTTTGTCCTAGGGTAAAAGTTGGGTAAAATTGTTTGTTGGGTAGGAAGGACTTCAAGGGTTTTAGCAATGGGCTGCCAATGCATGATCTTACGATGGATTTTTGCTTGGCGTTAATTAAAAAGAAAAAAGAAAAATATTTGAGAAGTGTACTTTCTGTATCCGAGAGCAGATCGGTGATCTGCCAAATCACTTCTAAAAATGATTTGACATCTTGACGGTCACTGCTTCATCCCACATGGTTAAAAGATCAGGTCAGGTGCAACATGATTGCACAAATATTTGTGCATTAAGCAACTGATCACCCTCCTGGGAGGGCCTGTCAGGTGTGAGGCCCAAGACCTGATGGAGGGTGATCGGGTGCTTAATGCAAGATTTTTTGTGCAATCATGTTGCACGCGATCTGAACTCTCTCACAAGGACCTCATGATGCTTGTGTACATTGTAGACGGTGAGGATGCCAATCTGCTGTCATACTTGAGAACTTGGCTCCTCGGGAAGCAAACTTCCGAAGTTTTCGAGCTGTTGGTCCTGATTATGAATTCATTCACCCATACAGGCAGCAGCAAGCATGGCTCCTTCAAAACCAAGAGCCAACAAAGTGCTACTACAATTACTACTGCTAAGGCTGGTAATCGAGCTGAATGAACGAACCAAGCTTGAGGTGTTTAAGCTTCTCTCATTTTTGTGGCAAGCCAAGCCAAGCTCAATCTCACAATGAGCCGAGTCAAACGAGCCAAGTTCAGGCTGACTTTTTTGTAGAAAAAACACAGCTTTTCAGAGCTGGGAGAAATAGGATTATAAAAAAATACATGTAAAATATCTAAAATATATTTCCTACTACCAAACGACTTTATGCGAGTCAAACCCTGCCTAGTACCACCCACCACACAATAATAAGACCCTGTTTCGAAACTAGCAGCTGAGATAGGAAGTGTCATTTGAGGAAGTGGGAACTGCCAAATCCCGAATTTGGCAGCTACCACCACTTGGAGGAAGGTGGTAGCTGTGGATTCCATCCTTTAGTGTAAATAGAAAGGTGAGAGGATCTCACTTCCCATCCCAAATACATAAACAATCATCCCAACTACCAGTTTCCAAACAACCACCACAAGATAGTTTGACCAAGTTTTTGTCAAATACCTTAACTCCTAACCCAGCTCCTAGTTTCCAAACAGGGCCTAAAGTCGGACGCACAATGGCAATCCGTCATGAAGGGTATAGTTAATTTGTTCATGGAAGTTCCAGGAAACATTTACGGATCTGGACTTACCAACACGAGCTCATTTAATCGGATCTGATGTGATCTCCTCCAAGCAGATTGCAAATCAGACAGGTTTGATTAACCCGATTCAAAACCAGAAGACATCCGTGTTCGGGTCTGGATTTGGGAATATATCAGCCAATCTGAGTCATGCCAATTTGGACTGGGTCCTAATTCGAAACCAAATAATGATAATAAACAAGGGTTTTAGGCTTTTAGCCGGGCTTATTAGTTACGGTTCGGACCTTGGCATTGAAATGGAACCGGTCGTTGCCGCGCCAGTTGTCGAGGTCGTAGGCGGTGTAATGCTTGCAGCAGGCCGCGACCTTGAGCCGGGTCGGGTCCTTCCCGAAGGGCGACTCCTGCAGCCCACGCACGTAGAGTGCCGCGTACCTGCCCGCCATGACCGGATCCTCGCCGGGAGTCTCCTGCCCGCGACCCCACCTCGGGTCCCGGAACACGTTCACGTTCGGGCTCCAGTACGTCAGACCCGCCGATCCAGCATTGTACATGGCCCTCGCCTCCGTGGACACCACCTGAAAACCCAGAAAAAAAAAATAATAAAGAAAAAGGGAAACAAAAATAAAAGAAAGATAAATAAGTTCTTCATTTTTTATGCACTCAAATGACCACTTTACCCTTACATATATTGCTAATGTCGTCATGTAATCTCTTCACTAACAAGCAAAGCAAGCACCAAATATATTCGGCAAATTCATCCAAAACAAAAAAAGAAAACAAAAAAGTTTCTTTATCAAAAGCGGTCCTGCTTTTACCAAACATGGGAAAAAATGGTTCACTGAAATATCCGTCTTTACAAAGTACCCTCTACTGGATACACTTGAATAAGGACCGAAACGTGCATCAGAAGGTCATTTTGGTCTTTTTCACGAAAAGCAATGTAACAAATAGGGGCAAAATGGTCATTTCCGCTACCCGAATGACCGGAAGCCGGAAATAAAAGGACAAACTAAAGGGAAACTCTCAGAAACAGAGAGTAACAGTTTGCTTAATAAGTCGAATCTTTCCCAAAGTACCCCCATATGCGTCACCTTCACCACAGGCTAAGGAGAAGAACCGCAAGGTCATTTTTTAGAAAACTAGGGGCAAAAAAAAAGGAAAAATGAGAGTAAACAGATTCTTAAAATTTCTCTTCTACCCCAAATTGCCCTCGTGAATATCCGCTCCACTCCGGCATTCACTACTGGGTACCAATAAGGGCATTTTCGTCATTTTAGACGCAGAGTGAGATAGAGGGAGGGAGGGAAAGAGAGAGAGAGAGGTCCGCACCCTGCCGATCTCCTGCCAGAGGGAGGCGTTGAAGGAGGCGGCCGTGAGGATGACCTGAGGGAAGCTGGTGGCGCCGGCAACCGGCCCTCCGAACCGTGTCCCCGGGCCGACGTTCGACACGCCGTGAAGCGCCTCCGACCACCACTCGTACCGGGCGATGCCCAACCGCGGCACCGGAGCGGCATTGTTCACCAGGAGCTGCACCTTCTCCGCCAGCGTCAGCCGGCCGAGCAGGTCCCGCACCCGCTCCGGCACCGGCAACGACGCCGAGCAGAACGGGAACGACCGCGTCCGCGGGTCCCGAACGTCGCAGGCGAACGCCGGCCTGGATTCCACGGTCGCCGGAATGAGGCTTCCGGCGAGGAGGAAGAGGAGGAGGAGGGAGCGCGCTCCGCTCGCCATTAGCGTGAAGGGCGTGGTGTGTTAAGTGTGGAGGTGGAGATGGAGTTATTTTATAGCCAAAACCGATTTTTCATTTTTGTTTTTTTTTTTTTTAGTTTTAATTTATTTTTTATTGTAGGTGGAATGGAAAATATGATACTTTATGATGGGTAGTTGCGTCCAACGTGGATTTACTTTCCGACTTTTGATTGGCCAGTTACTGAACAAAGGCAGAGCTGCTATGATGAGGGTTGTTTGTTGCTAAAAGTCTGTTTTATCCCTACTCGATTCACAATATGACATCGGGCGTTTTGGGTGGTTGGTTATTTGGATCTGGATGTGGAGTCAGATTCGGATTCCAAAGCTCGATACCGAATCTGACCTATTGGATCCGAAATGTTTGGCCAATTCCTACTAGATGGGTTTGTGTTGATCAGATCATGGTTACTATTACTAAAGCTTCTTTTTACATGGGAAAGCTCACTCCTCTCAAAGTGCACTTTGAAAGCGAGATACTTTGTATTTTTTTAATCAAAGAGAAGCTATAAGAAACAAGAGCGGATCCTGTAAAACGCTGGGTGAGATTAGCAATCCGCTGCCATGAGAAATCCACTTCCACAATATAGGAAATACACTTCCTCTTATATTGCATTTTATGTAGTTTTTATTTTTTTGCGCATTTGCATAATCGTTTCACAACCGTATCTCGCTTCCTGCTTTATACAACTTCTTAACACTTGCATCCCTCTCTTGCTTTACACATCACTTATTGTATCCATTTTGGTTTTTTGGTAACTATGGGTTAGATATCTTATCCAAGAATGTACCTTTAGGACTAAATTAAAACCACATCTATTTGAGAGGATACAAAATAAATATACCTAGTTCCACAGATATATTCTACCCATTTATATTTTCCAACTCTTATCCAATTTGTTTACATATGTCTATATCCAGTTGGGTATGGCATTGTGGATATGGATATGGTCCTGACGACCCATACTTTGGAAAACGGTTATGGTCTCGATGGCTAACCGACCCATATTACCCATTTTCAGCCCCACCTGGGTTCTTAAGGGTATCTTTTGTCATTCTATTGTGAATGGACATATTTGTGATTGTCAAAATTATGGGGGATAGTTCGGACACTTCCTTTCCGAATCTTTCTTTAGTGGTAGACGGCTGCACGTGAACCGTTTCCGCTTCCCCGCATTCAATTGGCAGTCAGCATGCATTTACCATTGGGGGTTTCGAGAATGCCCAGATATTATTGGTAATTACGAATGTGGTACTCTCATCGATAAGTGAACCGGTTTCCGATCATATCCGATCGACGACGACTCGGGCAGGTAATTGATTATGATTGAGCTCGATATGGGCTCGAACCAAGTGATCAGTGGCGTGTTAGTTGAGTAGTATTGTGTTGACCAGAATGGACCAAATGCATGAATAAGTTGCATTTGAGTGCCTTGGTTTACAAAACTTCCGGTCTCTTGCTCGATCGCCTTAGGTCAGAAGGTGGATCAGGTGCAATGTGATTGCACACTTTAAGTGTATGGCGAGTTGAGCCGAGGTTGAGCTTATGGCGAGCTTGAGTTAAATGAAATGAGTTTGAGCTAGCTTGTTTAGGAAAAATGCATTATTTTAAACTTGAAAAGGATTGAACTTACGTGTAAACAAGCTGAGCTATTTACAAGAATGCATTGTTCCAAAGTTGCAAGCAACAAAATTTGAGTTCCTGAGCCTACTACTTCATGAGTTAGAACCAGCTCTTTACAAGCCAAACACTAGCCAAGTCACCGGCAGTAAGATCCGAGCATTAAAATTCCATGTTGACAGCCCGGTAAATGGCGACCGGACGGCACTTTTACGAAACCATGATTGTTCTACAAGTGTGTATCTGGTCAGAGTGGGCTCCGACGAATTTCCGTTCCGTTCATTTTGCAAACTCTAGATACAGTTCATCTAAAGCATCAATGGTTCTGGAAAACAACAATGTTCGGATCCATCTAAGAGATACAGATTCCATCCATGCCATTCATCGCATGGATGAACGGCATCAGGTTAATCCATCAGAGCCCACTCTTACCTGATAAGGACTCGTTGTTCTAACTAATGGATGGCTGGTTCATGACTGAGTTGACTGGGTCGAGTCCAACGTTCCTACAAATAGGGTGGCAACTTTGAGGTTTTATTAAAGATGAGGGTTTAATGAGCAGATGAGCGTCCTAGGAAAATTAGAGATGTAGGAAAATGGCAACAGCCAATAACAGCTTATTAATTTCAGGGTTTAACTTTTCAGCTTTATTTTAAAATTTTTATGGACAGCTTTTTGATATTAAAACGATAAAATAATATTAAATGAATACCTCCCATCATTGAATTGCTTGACAGTGGTGGATACCCGTATCCGGACTTTCTGTGGTATGACTGTGATAGCACACGCGAAATAAATGGGCATACGTAAGCGGATCAGATTCGGGTCTTCTGATGGTCCAGAACCGGTTTGAAAGTGCGGGTAGATCCTGGCCCAGATCCGGATAGTTTATACTGTTTAATAGCATTTGAATGCCATTAATTTGGGTCCAACCATTAATCAGGCAAGTATAATGTGTTTGGTCGTTGGCACAGTGACAAACGTTTTAAACGGCAATTTCTCGTTTCTCAAAAATCTTGCGAGAAATTGAATTTTTTTTATAAATCTCCCCTTTTTTTGGCAAATTTTGGCAATAAAAAAAAATTAAAAATTATAAAATGTATTTTTATAAGAAAATATTAATAAAAATTATTTAAAAATAAAAATATTCATTTTTTTTGTGATAAATAGCCGTTTAAAATGTAAATATCACGTTTAAATCACGGTATTTATGTTTTTTCATAAATCTTGCGAGAATTTGAAAATCTTGCGAGAAATTGCCGTTTTAAACTTTCAAGCAATTTCTCATGAGATTTTCATAAATCTTGCGATATTTGTCACTATGGTTGTGGGACAAACCTAAACCTTTATGTTTTGGGATGCGTATACAGTCAGAGCGACGCGATCACCCTCATGTCACTCATTCATGCGATGAACGGCATCCAAAACAACATAGTTGGACCAGAGACCTGGTCGTGCTGGCTTTGCCTGTCATACTTAGGGTCGCTATCAAATATGATGCCATCAAATTAAATCCCTCAAATTTTAGAACCACTCTCTCAAATGCACCTTAAGTTTTTTAAGGCTCGAACCCGTGCAATCACACGGAACAAATGCAATGTGTTGCTGCATCTGATTGCCCTCTGTCTAGGGGTGGCCATTGGCCTAGCCCGGCACCACAGGCCCGAGCCAAGCCCAATCCAATCATAATCAAGCTTGGGTTGGGCTCAGACTGAGCCCTTTAGCTCCAACCTAGTTAAGTTATCTGGCTGAACCTATCGAGCTTAGGGATCCTCGCACGGGTTTTGATTTTAACCTCTATCCCTGTTTCATGTCCTTATCCTCAGTCCAAATGGGGAGAGGTGGGGTGGGGCCCCGTTTCCCTTTGGTCCAATGCCATTGGTGCTTTTTTCACATGGGCCTGGCCCATTTTAGGCCCGAGACTAACCCGAAAAAAGGCTGGGTACATGACAGCTCATCAGCAGCCAGCCCGATGGAGGTGCAATGGCACATTGCATCTGTTCAATGTAATTGCACCTGATTCATTTTTAAAGTTACGGTGCCAAAATGCTTCCCCATGAGAGGGAGCGATTGCATTTTCTAAAATACTTTCAAGAGAAATCTTGTAGGCCCCCTTATGGGTAATAATTAGGGGTGTCAATGGGTTGGATTTACCAGGACTTGACCCGAACCAAACCCTATAGGGTCCGGGTATATGGTGATAAATAAGAAAACCTGGGTTCAGATCCAAAGGTCCAATTAATACATAGACCCAGGTATAGTTTGTAAAATTTTATCTCCGACCTTGACTGGACCCAAGTTTCGATTAAGACCTGTAATTTTTCAATGTAAAAATGATAAAAAATATGGTTGTATTGGGTTTGGTTCATGTAGTTCTTATCAGGTATGATTTTTCTTATAGTGGACTCGATTATACTAGAGTCAAAACCCAATACCAGGCTCAAAAAATATGGTTCAAGTCTGGTTCTACCTGGACCGGATCCAAACCCGACCCGTTGATACTCCAAGCAATAGTACGACCGTTTTCTCTCCTTTTTTACCAAAAATGAATGAAACAAACAAATGTTGCAAGAGTCTTCGAATCTTCAAGGGACCCACATTTTACTTGTTTGAGTTACATAAAAAAATGTGGAATTGTGTCAGTTTCCTTGAATTCCCTAAAAGCTGAACAGGTTTAGGATTTTCAACGGTGCTCTGAGCAACCAAATTTGTACGAAGCATTAATTACTTTTCTCTCTCTCTCATGGTAGGCACAACAGTGGTGTTTGGTGAACACAATCAAGAAGGTATTTAGAAAATTTGACACAGCTGTTACATGTTTGTCTATTAGCACAAAAAAAAATGAAGCTTTTTCTTTTTTTTAGGATAGTTCAGGGTGTCAACGGGTCCGGTTTACCCATACCAAACACTATAAGATCCGTGTATGGTGATAAACAAGAAGACTCGATTAAGACATGGGTCCGGACGTTGATTAATACATGGATCCTGGTATAGTTTGTGAAATTTTATACCAGACCCGGGCCCAAATCAGGTTTCGATTAAGACCCATAATTTTTCAATGTAAAAATAATAACAAATATTATTTTACCTAGTCTGGACTCTGGTTCATGTACTTCGAGTATGGTTTTTTTTATGGTGGGTTTGATTAGACTCGAGTCTAGACCTGATAACCTACCCAAAAATCAGAGTCAGATCTGGTTTTACCGCAGTCCAAACCAAACTCGACCTATTGACACCCCTACTGCCCATTAAGGAGTATACTCAACTTCCACCTTGCAAAAAGGGATGTCACCTATGGATTTCATACTTGTGATATGCCGTCAACTTGGTGACATTCACAAATCACCCCTACAAGATGAGTAGAGCCCTTGTGGGCACAAACCTCTCCCATGAATATTGTCCCAAACCTACCCAATGAAAAAAAAATAGTATTTGTTTCAAAATTATGATTGTACATATGTGTTCAACTTGATTGATTTGCTAGAAATCGACACTTGGATCATGAATTTTGAATAGAAAAAAGAGCATTTAGAGCCTCAAAAATTTATGAAAATTGTATGTTAGTTGATTTTTTACTTAAAAGAACCTATTCTCTGAATTTGAAAAGAAACCCTCTCAAACCCACCATAAATTTTATTATATTTTTAGTGTTTGTTTTCAAAATTATGACGATACTAATGTGATCTATATGCTTGTTTTTATATGAATCAGTTCAAGTAGAATTTGATTCCTATGCATGGATAGATTTTTATAAGTTTCAAAAATCAATAGTGTACAATTTTCATAAATTTTTGAAGCTCCAAATACTATTTTTTTAATCCAAAATTCATGATAGAAGTGTTGACTTCTAGTAAATCAATTACTGTGAGATTTTTGAAAAAAAATACCAAATATTTTTCATTGGGTAAATCCCTCGTCTCGTCATCTTCACATGTCATTGATGGGGGAGGGGTAGTTGTTTGAGCTATAATGGAAGGTGGATGGATACAAGTGGGTGGTGGTGGCTGGTGAGATAGACAAAGCGTGCTAGATGGTTTCCCAACTTTTCAAGGTTAAAATGGTACTTTTCCATATTAACTAGGGTTAATTTAGCTGTATCATGAGTTATTTTAGCACAAGACTAATTTTTGGTTAACTTCCCAAAACATGAGGCCCACTTTTGTAATTTCTGAAAAATTAGGTCAGTTTTTTTGTTAAAGTAAAAAAAAAAAATTAGATGTTATTTTCAAAATTTTGGGAAAAAAATTAGATGTTAGCCTTGACATACCTATGTATCAATAACCCCTCATGTTGTGTAGGTCCAGTCTTGTAAAATTGTATGGTGAAATTTCCCTTTCCATAATCCCATGTTTTCATATATCATGATCGAACTTTGGTTAGATCCAATGTTGTCAGTATCCGGTATCTGCCCTGAATGGTTTGGCCAGTACCGATTCAGTTGAGCTTAATCACAACTTATCAGACATCCGCTGAACTCCCTTAAGAAGGATATGGATCAGGGTGGACAGTGTCCACCCTAACCCGTGTATAACATGGGCAGTGCCCACCCTGATCGTGCTCTACCCAAAAGGGGCTGACGGCTTCTTTTCGTTCCCCTCCCCTCCCCTCCCTCGATTTTGCCTTGGTCTCTCTCTCTCTCTCTCTCTCTCTCTCTCTCTCTCTCTCTCTCTCTCTCTCTCTCTCTCTTCTCTTCGGCCCTTTGGATTGTGTTTAGCGTTTTTATTTTGTTGTTTTATTAATTAGAACATAAAATTATGATTGTTGTTGGTTAGGATTAGGATTTAGGTTTTTTATTTACTTTTTCTTAAATAGTTGCATTTCAATAATTTAGGGACTTTGTTATTTTTTGTTTTAATTATCTTATTAAAGAAAACTATGAATGTTGTTTGTTTAGGATTGAGGTTTTCATTTAGTTTTTTTTTAAATAATATAAATATTTAATTAGGTTTTAAAGTTTTTTTTGTAATTTTTTAAAATAACATTTAGATTTTTGTTTTGTTTTTAAATACGATAAATATTTAGTTTAGGTATTTTTATGTTATTTAATTCACATTATACATGATCCACATGCTTGATTTTAGTTAAAAATTTAGGGGTTTTGTTATTTTTTGTTTCAATTAGCTTATTTATGAAAACTATGAATATTGTTTGCTACGATTGAGGTTTTTATTTAGTTTTTTAAAGAACATGAATATTTAATTAAGTTTTAAATATTTTTATATTTTTATATTTTTTAATAGCATTTAGATTTTTATTTTTTTTTAAATAAGATAAATATTTAATTTTTATATTTTTTAATTAACATTAAACATGATTCTACATGCTTAATTAACTTAAATGCATAACTAAAACTGGGGTTTCGATTTTGTCTTTGTTTAAATAACATGAATTTTGGATTATGCTTTTGTGGTGTTATTTATTTTTTATTTTTAATTAGCATTAATTATGAATAATGAATACTTAACTTTGGTTAGAACTTAAAATTTTAGGATTTTTTTTTAATTAGCATAGATGATAATTTTAAAGATTTCCTATTAGTTTTATTATCTTTTGTTCATTGGATTTGTGCTTTTATTTATTAACCTTATGATAAAAATAAATTGATAAAAGAACATAAAATTTATTAAATATGTTTGATGTTCCTCTTTGTTTTGAGTAACTTGTATTTTTTAAAATTATTTATGATGTTCTTTGTAGATTTTTTTAAAAGATTAATTAATTAATTGATTATTTATTTGTAGGGTGTTTACGTTCCTTTGTCATGTCTTGCTCAATGCATTTTCAAGATCAAAACTTTAGTTTAGTCACATTGCATTACTCATGAAAAGTACTTTATTTGGTCTTTATGTCAAATAAAGCTAAATTTTGAAGTATACATGCATGTTAGTATGATACTGTGCAGATCTTAAATCATTTTATTTATTACTAAAACTGTTTACTTTCAACCAAGGTTCTTAATCATGAATATTTCTTTTTTTCTTTTTTTGCAGTATAGCTTATTGTCATATAAATTATTATTGTTTTTTACTATACATTTGTGCCTAGCTTAAATTCCTGGCTACGCCACGGTCAGGCATATCTACAAAGTGGGTCCAAGCCTAATCTTCAATGGCCCTAGATGCATCAGGCTGCACTCAAGATCCAAACCATTATATCCTTAATCTCAAATAGTGAAAAACAAAAGAAAAATAATGAGATTTGGGGTTGTGTTATGTATGCATGTAAAGGGACGTTACTTTAAGTAAAGTTATTTAGAGCATTCTCAGGAAAACTTGGTAGGTATGCACTTCACCCCCTTGCTAACTTATAATATAACAATATAGACAACAAACCCTACACTTTTTCGGGCCCCACCCTCCTGGCTTATCTTGTAGTGCGCCCCATCTTTTTTTGCACATGCTAACGAGTAAGACTCATTTGTCTTTTAATGATATGTGCACGCGTGCACACACACACACACATATATATATATATATATATAAGGAAACTGTAATATGTTAAACATCCAAATAAGTTTGCTGGTATGAATTGAAATTTTCACATGTTTTGTTGCAAATCTAACCGAGCACATGCATTCAACGTGGTCCATTTGCTAAGAATCGACTGCTGGATCATCATAATCGGATCAAGAAATGAGATTTTTTATGCTTAATATTTATGAAATTTCTAAGCCATTGATTTTCAACCCTTATAAGATCCTTCTTATACATCATAATTGGATGATCCAAGAGTCTGTTTTTATAAAACAAATCATCTAAATCACATTAGTATGGTGAAATTTTCAAAGAAAAAGTAAAAAAAATGAAAATCTTGGTTTTTATTAAGAAACACATTTGGTTGGTAAACATATTTCACACACACACACATATATATATATATATATATATATATATATATATAGAGAGAGAGAGAGAGAGACTATAATATGAGGACTGGAAATATGAGAACTAATGTGCGAACTATGATTTTCATGGATTTTTTATTCTTGTCTCTTGAATCTAGTTTTACGAATGTGATCTACATATTTAGTTTCATAAGTGCTCGCTTTTGAATCATCTGATTTTGATACATAAACGAGATTTTTTAATGCTTTAAAATCAATGGCTCATCATTTTTGTAAATATTCAAACGTTCAAAAAGCACATTTTTTCATAAAAACTATATTATAATGGATGATTCCTAGCAAATTCACTATGCCAAGCACACCTATATGGCTGGCTTTGCAAAAAAAAATGTTGAAAATGCTCTTATTTCTAGTTCTCATACTCTCTCTCTCTCTCTCTCTCTCTCTCTCTCTATATATATATATATATATATATATATATATATATATATATATATATATATATATATATTGTGTGGGTCCTACAGGTATGATGTCAATCCGAGTCCACATGTGTGGGTCCGATATCTGTAAATAATAGTTTTGATGCTTATCTACACATGAAGGTTTGTAGGACAGCCTTAAACGAATAGTTCCGAAGGAACAATATAGATTGGCTAGGTTAGACATGGCGTGACGTATTTTCTTAGTGCTATAATTAGTTCTCTTATGCCCTTAAACCATGATTTTTTTTTTAAGTGATGTTGACACGGGTGGCTTTTTTTTCAAGGTCAAGAGCATGCATGAAATTCATAAATGATTTGTAGAATCTTGGGACAAGTTTGCAACTCCTTTGAAAATTAGTTTTTTCACAAGATCCTGTCAATGCAAATCACAACAATGAGAGAGTACAAGTTGTGATTCTCACTTGAGGATGCTTCTACCTTGAATCGTATGAAAGTTGGTCAGACTTGTGACCAACTTTCTCAGGTGTGATGGCTCATCTCATTTATGACCAAAGGAAATATGCCCTTAAGTTCTTTCTTTTGAAATGTAGAACATGATGACATAAATTTATTTATTTCTAATTAATGATAATATATATATGCTTGATGTTTTAATAGACAAACATATATTTGTTATTGACAATATAATTAATTAAAAACTATTAAACAACTATAAAAATTTAAAATAATACCACATACGTGTGTCATAACATGACATGTGGCATTTTCATGTGTCGTGTCGTGCCCATAAATACTTGATAAAAAATGACGCATCACTGTGACTGTCCTTACTCCTTAGTTAATGGTATTGCAGGCTTCCTTGGAAAAAGAAAGCTACAGGTAGGGGTGTCAACGGGTCGGGTTTGGTTGGGACGAACTCAGGTGAAACCAGACTTGGACCAGATTTTCGGGTATGATACCGGGTCATGAACTGAGTTTAATCGGGTCTACTATAAGAGAAACCATAACTGAACCCGATAAGAACTACATGAACCAGACCCAGACTATGCCCAGTAAAATAATATTTTTTAACATTGAAAATTTGTGGGCCTTAATCGAAACTCGGGTCGAGCCCGTGTCTGATATAAAATTTCATAAACTATACCTGGATTCATGTATTAATTGGACCTTTCGACTCCAGACCCCGGTCTTAATCAGGTCTTCTTATTTGTCACCATACTGGACCCTATAGGGTAAACCCAACCAATTGACACCCATTCCTACAAGGCACTTTATTAGAGCAAAATAAGGTTGGGCTTGCACCACTTAACAGGCTGACAGAATTATTGATCGAACTGGGCCTAGGCTCATGTCAACTGGGCCCTTGCCAACGTGTTCGTTGTCTTACTACTTTATTATATGGGTCCTGCTGCATGTGATGATAGGGAGTGACTGGGTGAAGGTCACCCAATTAGACCTAGATGTAAAAAGAAATGGTGAATCGTGCTATTTATTCAGCAAAAAAAAAATTTGTAAAATTTCATTGTCGACCATTTATTATTAATATAATTCTTATGTCATTATCACCAACATCATCATCATCTTCAATTTTTTTCCTTCTTTTCTTAAATTTTTTTTTTGTATCAACCATCAATGCAGTAGCTTGAAATGGGGTATTATTTTTAAAATTACCCATGATAGTGATACTGAATAAGCCAAGAAGGCATGAGTCAGATTGGTTATTTCTTGTTGGGCACTTCACCACATTACAATCAGCAATCACTTTAACTTCCAATTATTCATAGTGAGCTGATGGATTGGTATTATTTTTATACGTTCTTGGATAATATTTTTTTTTATCAAAACTTAGAGGAATCCCAAACTCCATACTCTCCTTGACATGTGAGTTATCCAAAACTGATATCGTTTCCCAACTTCTTGCTCATCCTCAAAAGATATGGGAGTTGTGAGACAAAGAGTGCATATCCATATTTTGGCATCACTCATGAGTCACTAACATTGTTCTGTTATGCCAAATGATAATGCTAACTGTCTACTTGTTGATTATAGCAACATTAAATGAATGGATATAGATAGTGGAGCAAGTAATAACTTGCGTCCCAGCTTCAACTTTCATGGGATAAGGGTTAGGTTGTCAATGATTCGGACTCTAGCTCGACCTGATAAGATATCCAGTGCACCGATAGCGAGCTCATTATGTCATGGTCATCATTATCATCAAGCCTTATTCCAACCATGTGGGCTCAGGTCATAAGTCATGTCAACAAGCTCGGTCACCTGATAATACTTATCACCCCTCGCTCTCTCTTTGGGATGTCAGCTAGTTGGATTTTGAAAGGGATGTAGACATTGGACTCAAGTTGGATTTGAATTTGAATTTGAATTTTGATTTACAATCCAATTTGCGATAGCAAAAACTAAATTAGAATTCAACTTTACTGAATTTTGGGTTTCTATTTTTCTTGGATTCGGATTTAGATGTAAAACTTGATACTCCATCGGGATCTGGCTATTACTCGAATCGCGGTTTGGCTGCAAAATCTGACAACATGATCAGATTTAGATGTTATTTGACCATAATCATAATCATTACATCCTTAGATTTACATCTCATAGCTGACTAAATCTGAACTCGATTAATCAGATTTGGTAAAGCAAAAAAGATGCCATTTTGGCTGCAAAACTTGACTGAACATATTTAGATTTGGCCGGATATTTGACCGGAATCCTAACCATTACACCTCCGAGCTTTACATTTGATGACTGACTAAATCTGTAACTCGATTAATCAGATTTAGTTAAGCAAATAAGATCCCATTTTGGCTGCAAAATCTTACTAACATATTCAGATTTGGTTGGATATTCAACCTGAATGCTAACCATTACATCCGTAGATTTACATCTGATAACTGACTAAATCTCAATTTGATTAGTCAGATTTGCTAAAGCAAATTTGATCTGATTAACAAACAGAGATTTATATCTCAATCCCAACCAAATCTGAATCTGTCAGATTATCCAACTCCATGGGCATATAAAATATGCCTGATTAGCTAGTTGGATTCAGATTCAGCTTTACCTTTTTCCCATCCAGCTTCAGATAAAAATTCACTGGTCAGATTCAGTAATGCTTAGATCCGACCCGAGTTTGCCCCCATTTACATCTTTATGATCCTTCTAAGTTTTCAATGGTCTTCCTTTTCTCCGAGTTCCTTCCATAAAAAGCTCATTATGTCTTGATGGATATTTTTATTTTTCTATATTTATTATATGTTTTTTTATGTTTGCAAATATTTGAAGTGTGTTAAATGTTTTATGAGCTAACAATAACATTTTTCTAAAATTTTGAAAATAAATTTAATTATCATGATATTTTCCATCAGGTACTCAACGAACACTGAATAATTTTACCCGATATCTGATTCGATTAGATTTTTTTTAGTTGCATTTGGTAAGCCAAAACCATATATGATTATAATCAGATGTGGATATGGTATTGATTTTTTGCTATTGGATCTGAAAAATATCAAAACTTGACGGATATCTGAATTTGTTTACAAATAAAAAAGCGGATCTAGTATTAGTTTTTTACCATCTAAATATGAATCAGTTTAGGTAACATCCAATTAATCAAATATGGTATTGGCCACATCCGATCTGAATCCTAACCGTTTACATCCCTACTTAGGTGCCCCTTTTGGACCTTCCGGGCCAATTAAAATATGAATAAATGATGGTACAAAGCCTACAAATTTTCATAAAAATCTTCTTTCCTATGTTTAAAAAATTTTCTTGGTGAATGACAATAGGGACTAATGGCGGAGTCGACACAGAGGCCGATCCATGATCCAAGATCCAATTGGATCTAGACACACGCGGAAGCTAACAATACGTAGACGAGTCCGAACAGGACTCCAAAAAATGGAAATTCAGGGCCCGAGCACTCTATTTCGACAGAGGTAGCCCAAACGAGAAAGTTGTGCGACATGCACACCTTTCTAACAGATCCAAGATCACTGAAATCAGATCTAAACTGCTCGATCCACAGATGAATGTCTAGACCAGTGAGGTTGGTCTTTGACAGACTGCCTGAACACGGTAGTCAGTTGGTTCAAGAGAGATTTCGAGCCCTTTAACGGAGAAGTTTTAGAAAACTCTGAACAGACGATTCGAAGATCAAATCGAGATCTTTTCATAATGTTGAAGAACAAATTTTTCAGATTATCCTACTGGTCTCTACGTATTTTTGAAACCTAAATATTCTCAGTTCTAACAGATGTGAGATGAGGAACATGGTTTGGATCATACAGCAGACCAATAATGAATTCCGGACATTCAAAACACTGAATCATGCAAAACTCAAAATAGGAACAAGATCTATCAGAATATCAACTAACTAGAACAGGTTTTAGTTTCATGAACAAAACACAAATTATCAGGATAATTAGCAAAAACTAAAATCTATGCAGGAAAAGAAATAACAAGATTTGAAATCATGATTTTCTGCATACCAAGAAAAACCGATATTTTAGGCCAACATCGACATTGATTCAACGAAAATCATGAACATGAAGTTGTAGAACTACGTCTTAACTTTCCAATAAACCAAACCACAAGAATTTTTATGCAACATTCAGGCAGATCTGAAGGCAAAACTGAACACTTTTGGGGAGTGTTCCGCAAAGGACAGGACTCAGAGGGTTTTGTCCGTCCGAAACTTAACAGTGTTTTTTGAGGACAAACCAAAATGAATCATACAAAAGTTTAAACTATAATAATGTCAAACTAAGTCTTAGCTTTCCAATAAGCTAAAGAACTCTTGAATTAAACCAATATCCAGGCTGATACTGTCAAATCACCGGGGTCGTGTCAAACAACCCAAGTACATAGCAACATGTTTCTCAACATAAACAGAGTTTGAACAAACCATAATGTGCGGAAATCTGAAATGAGATTTGAAAGCAACCATTAACATAAAACATCAAAATTTTCATTTGTGGATCATAAACAAAAGTTCTTCCATGCCACAATAACCAGAAGTAACAATTAAGAAAGCAAAAAACAATAAAACTCAATTTTGGAACAAGTTTATCTGTTTGCAGCCAAATGCATGAGGTGCAGCTGACAAACAACAACCGTCACCACGGAATTTTAACTCAGTAGGAAGTCACAAGCTTCCTTAGATGTGTCACCAACCACCAGATCGAACACAACCTTTCAAAGGAAAATTGTCTCTACCAAGAAACTCAGTTTTTCTTCTAACGATAGCAAGCTCTTGATGCCATCAGTAGGAAACTTTTCAGGGGCTTTAGAGGCTTAACCGAACCAAATCAAGCAAAATGGTAAATAGAAAACTTATAAGGTAAGATCTTAGCTTTCCAGCAAGCTAAAGATCATTCAATTTGGATCGGTATCTAGAGAGATACATCCAAAATACTGAGACTATTTTCACTCTTCAAACATTTCTTCTCCACACCATTTTCAGATTTTTTTTTTCTTTCTTTCAAACAAGCCTACCCCTCCCCTTGGTCAACCTCCCCCTTTTAAGATGTTGGAGAAGGGGTCTCAAAAAAAGTAGAGAGCCCTTCCCCAAGCAAGGCTCTTCCCACAATTTTGACTTCTCCAAAAACATCTCAAGGGCCTTAAAAAAGGTCCAACATCTAGCTTGACTAGGGAAGTCAAAGCTAGATTCAAAAGATGCTTAAAATGGTTCATAGCAAGTGGCGTCAATTAGGGGGCCTATTGGATATGGATCTTGGTCCAGATCCAAAACATGATGGCAACTGGACCCCACACTGAAAAGCGATAAAATATAAAGCAACTGAAAAAGTAAAAACTACTCGAATACCCCATACACCCTCTAGTGCTATAAAGGAATCCTACAGGGCACCAGAATTATCCAGATCCGAAGAATCCAACACCTAAAAATAAATAAATAAAATAAAAATTATATAAAATAAATACTAAAGAGAAAATGTTTCAAAGATGATTCCACTCAGAACACCATGGAATCAAAATATCCAACGAAGAAAAATAGTGAACATCGACTAAACTACGGATCCACTAGGATAAGGGGCATTCTGCAAGTGGGTGGATCGCCTTGGCTTGGATCGGGTCTGGAGAGTTGGATTGGGATCCAACTCGGCTTCTGAGCTCTGCTCCTCTGGATGGTCTGCATCATCCCCTCTGGGTCGAAAGGCTTCATCTTCGAAGCCTGTTTCTGCTCAAGCACAACTCCATAATCCCTGCAGCAATTCAAAATATAATCAGCGCAGAAACTGTTCAAGGCAATAAAAATAAAACTAAGCAGGGCAGTATATTCTATATAAGAATGACAATAATATTTTATGCAATGTAATTCAATATGTTGAGCAAAATGAAATTCAGAAAAATACAACTGAAGCACAAAAGCATTTAAGACATTGAATTTAACAACCTTACCGTGCATCAACGCTCTATAGATAGTAAGAAAATTTGGATCAACCACAAATAAAATTTGCCCATGAATCATGCTCTTCAATATTTCAAATTTGATACTGAAATGTTGATAATCACAAGATAGTTCACACGCAATACAATGAAGCAACAATTCAAACTTACTATTAGAATTTATTAAAGATGCAAAATCCACCTTATCTATGAAATCCTGATGTTTCCAAAATAAATTTGGGGTGTTCACGTTTGATATTTCAACTTTACCCGTATCGCATTCAGGACTCTCATGAGGCTCAAAATTTTCTAACGGCTTAGTAAGAGAATTTTCAATGTCTAGGTGCTCGTTGACACACCTTCCAATAGACTCTTTAAAACTTCGATAGGATATTTCAATCTGGATATTTTCCTGAAAAATGAGATTATTAAAAACACGTGTGAGGTCATTGTCGACATCCTCATAGATAATTGTTTCATTTTCAATGTTTTCATCAACATCTTCATAAATCGGATTGTCAAAGTTAAATTTGTCCTCAAACAAGGATAGACAACCTTTGGGATTTTCAATAAACAAAGGATTGTCAAAAATAAGATGAGATAGTTCTTCATGATATTCTATGTCAAAAAGCGAAGAAATGTCAGACAACTCGTTGAACTCTCTATCGAGTGAGGATTCCTCTTCATTAATCTTTTCCAAAACCGATTCAACGATAAATCCATGCATAAGAACATCCTCAATTTCAGGTGAGGTTTCTTTCTCGTTGGCATCATTGGTTTTGATTATAGGATCACTACTGACTTCAGGAGGAGGGTTTGCTAGGGAATCCTTCGTGACAATATTAGATTTTGGTTGATCCTGAAGTTCATGTCTCGCGATGAACACACTTGGTCTCTTAAATTGAGATGCAAAAATCTTAAGGGTATCATAAGAAGAAATAAGGATAACAGACAGAGATGGAGGAACTATAATGGGAATAGTGGATTGAACAATGGATGATGAGGCAGAAGATAAAGGAGGCAGATCTTTTGAAGGAAGCAACTTGATCTTTCTGCCCTCAAAAGTGAAGGAATAAACATTAGTCTTACCATGATGTATGACATTTCAGTCATATTGCCAAGGTCTTCCTAAAATCAAGTGACTCACGTTCATAGGAAGCACATCACACAAAACTTAATCAAAGTAGATATTTTCTATCGAGAATTTGACCAAACACTTTCGGTCAACATGAACGTCAATGCTCTTCTAGAGCCAAGATATTTGATAACGATGAGGGTGAATTTTATAACTTAAATTCAGTTTGGTCATGGCGTCGACCGATATTACATTCTCATAACATCCAGAATCAATAATGAATCGACAGACTTTCTCATTAATGGTGCAGGCAGACTCAAATATGTGAGTCTGAAACCAACGGTCATTCGCTTCTTGACGCGGGGCTAAACAGATCCTCCTAGAAATGAGTGCTCTGCCTTTATCATGCAACAACACCTCCTCCACGTACTTTTCTTTGGGGTTTTCCTCAAAATCTTCAAGATCTTGATCATAAATAGGATTAGATTCGGGATCCAATCTAGAATCACCCTCAACATGTGATCCTTCAATGAACATGGCCTTACCACGACACTCAGTGGACTTGTGACCCGGCTTTCAACAAGTGGAACGCTTGATGGGAGTATTGGAACTAGAAGTACGAGCTTGGGTTCCTACCAGAGCATTCTTACTCGTAACCCTAGATGAGTTAGTCGCATTGGGGTGTCGGTAGGGTGGGTCAACTTTTCCACTTGGAACTACAGGGGCCCGTACTGGGGGTCTAGTATTCTGACTCAATTTCGCCACAGTATTTCGCTGAGTAGACCTTTTATATTGGTAAGCTTTTTTATGAGCCTCGGACACAGTCCAACACTTAACAAAATTTAACATATCCTGCAATTGGAAGTTCAAACCTCCAATATATTTTGATACAAGTTGTTCATCAATTTCATAAATGTTGTTTCGTTCAACAAGATCATGAAAATCTTCGGTGTATTGATGCACCAACCGAGTTCCTTGCCTCAAACTCTGATATTTCTAATATAGCTCTCGATAATAGTTCAAAGGAAGAAACTGAGCACTCAATTTCTGCTCTATGTGCTCTCATCGCTCAATCAGAGCACGTCTTTGATGCTTGCGTGTTTGTTTGAGCTAATGCCACCAGGCTGCAGCTCATCCCTTTAGCTTGAGGGATATTAATCTCACTCGATGATCCTTAGGGACTTCCTTGAATTCTAGGATTTCGCGAACCTCGCTAATCCAGTCCAGGAATTCTTTGGGAGTTTTTGTTTCCTTAAATTTGAGAATCTCAAAATGCAAGCCGGAGTCCCAATGTGATCTCTTCGGTTAGTAAAAATCGCTATTTTGACCTCGATGATTTGACTCAAAGTCATCATCAGAATCATAAGATTGTGTCTCACGTGTTCCTCGAGAACCACGTGGACTGCGCTCAGCTCGCCTTTCTTGATTTCTCATGAGTTCAGCCATTTGGCGAGTTAATTCCCAACTTGGTGATTAGATTCGATAAGTTGTTGTTGCAAATTATGAACTTCATAACAATGATTAAGATCGTCATTTCCTCTATTAAATTCATTTTGACCACGACCTCCCATTCGACCTGCCATGGTGAATGGTACCTAAAAAAATTTGGGTACCACACACAGCGAGATTGTATCGAATTCAGAAATCTGACAACCTGGATCTGATACCAAATGTTAACAGAGTCGACATAGAGGCTGATTCACGATCCAAGATCCAACTGGATCTAGACACGCACGGAAGCTAACAATATGCAGATGAGTCCGAACAAGACTCTGGAAAATGGAAATTTAGAGCTTGAGCACTCTGTTTCAACATAGGTGGCCAAAATGAGAAAGTTGTGCAATGCGCGCACCTTTCTAACGGATCCAAGATCACTGGAATCAGATCTACATTGCTCGATCCACAGATGAAGGTTTAGACCAGTGAAGTTGGTCTTTGACACACTGACTGAACACGACAGCTAGTTGGATCGAGAGGGATTTTAAGCCCTCTGACGGAGGAGTTTCAGAAAACCTCAAACAGATGACTCAAAGATCAAATCGGGATCTTTCCATAATGCTAAAGAACAAATTTTTTGGATTATCCTACTGGTCTCTACCTATTTTTGAAACCTAGATATTCTTTGTTCTAACTGATGTAAGATGAGGAGCAAGGTTTGGATCATGCACCAGACCAATAATGAATTTCGAACATTCAAAACACCGAATCATGCAAAACTCAAAACAAGAACAAGATCTATCATGATATTAGCTAACCAGAACAGGTTTTAGTTTCATAACTAAAGCACAAATTATCAGGATAATTAGCAAAAACTAAAATCTATGCATGAAACGAAATAACAGGATTTGAAATCACAATTTTTTGCAAACCAAGAAAGACAGATATTTTAGGCCAATGTCGGCATTGATTCAACAAAAATCATGAACATAAAAGTTGTAGAACTATGTCTTAACTTTCCAATAAACTAAACCACACGAATTGTCATGCAATAGTCAGGCAAATATGAAGAAAAAACAGAACACTTTCAGGAAGGTTTCTACACTGGACAGGACTCAAAGGGTTCTGTCCGTCTGAAACGTAACAATGATTTTTAAGGACAAACTAAGATGAATCATGCAAAACCTTAAACTACAATAATGTTGGACTGTAGCTTTCCAACAAGCTAAAGAAATCCTGAATCAAGCCAGTATTCAGGCCAATACGATCGAATCACTACGGTCGTGTCAGATAACCCGAGTGCAGAGCAACGTGTTTCTCAACAGAAATAGAGTTTGAACAAACCACAACATGCATGAATCTAAAATGAGATTTGAAAGTAACCATTAACATAAAACATCAAAAATTTCATTCATAAATCATAAACAAAAGTTCTTGCATGCCACAATAACCAGAAGTAACAATAAAAAAAGCAAAAAATAATGAAACTCAAGTTTGGAACAAGTTTATCTGTTTGGAGCCAAATGCAAGAGGTGCAGCTGACGAACAACAGTCGCTAGCACGAACTTTCAACTCAGCAGGAAGTCACAAGCTTCCTCAGATGCGTCACCAACCACCAGCTCGAACACAGCCTTCCAAAGAGAAATTCTCTCTACCAAGAAACTCGATTTTTCTTCAAACGATAGCAAGCAACCTTGATGCCATCAGTAGGCAACCTTCCAGGGGCTTTAGCGGCTTAACCAAACCGACTCAAGCAAAATAGTAAATAGAAAAGTTATAGGGAAGGATCTTAGCTTTCCAATAAGCTAAAGACCATTCAATTTAGATTGGTATCTAGGGAGATACAGTCAAAATATTGGGACTATTTTCACTCTTCAAACATTTCTTCTCCACACCATTTTCGGATTTTTTTCTTTCTTTCTTTCAAACAAGCCAACCCCTCCCCTTGGTCGACCTCCCCCTTTTAAGATGCTTGAGGAAGGAGCCTCAATAAAAGTAGAGAGCCCTTCCCCAAGCAAGGCTCTTCCCACAATTTTGACTTCTCCAAAAACAACTCAAGGGCCTTAAAGAAGGTCCAACAACTTGCTTGACTAGGGAAGTCAAAGCTAGATTCAAAAGAGGCTTAAAATGGTTCATAGCAAGTGGCACCAATTAGGGGGCCTATTGGATATGGATCTTGGTCCAGATCCAAAACACGATGGCAACTGGACCCCACACTGAAAAGCGATAAAATATAAAGCAATTGAAAAAAAAACTACCCGAATACCCCATACATCCTCTAATGCCACAAAGGGATCCTACATGGCACCAGAACTATCCGGATTCGAAGAATTCAACACCTAAAAATAAATAAAAATAATAAAAATAAATACTAAAGACAAAATGTCTCAAAGATGATTCCACACATAATATCATGGAATCAAAACACCCAACAAAGGAAAATGGCGAGCATCGACTTAACTGTGGATCCACTAGGACAATGGGCGTCTTACAAGCGGGTGGATTGCCTTAGGTAGCGATGCTCGAATCGGGTCTGGAGAGTTGGATTGGGATCCAACTTGGTTTGTGAGCTCTGTTCCTCTGGATGCTCTGCATTAGGGACTATAGTGGGTCAGATTTTGTTGGACTGAGGTTGGCCAAACTATAACTTGAGTCAGGTTTGCTTCGGTCAAGTTTCACTTAGACAGTCCACACACACACACACACACACACACACACATATATATATATATATATATATATATATATATAGAGAGAGAGAGAGAGACCATGTTAGCTTGATTTAGTTGGAACTAGAATTGGTAACAAATTGAGCAGCCCATGACTCGGCTCGGTTCACCTAGTCACAAATTTGTTCTTGATCAGTTTGTATAGCTTGCAAGCCAAGCCATAAGTTGATCATTTAGCTTAAAGAAGTTGAGCCCGAACACGTGATGTTGAGCTTGAGAGAACTCATATAGAAAAAAAATTATATATATTATGATTTTAATTATAATATATAGAAAGAATAATGTATAATATATATATATATATATATATATATATATATAATTTATTCATAAAAAAATGTATACATAAAATATGAACTATTATGTGTATATATATATATATATATATATATATATATATATATATATATATATATATATATATATATATATATATATATATAACATGTCTTGTTTTTACATGAAGCCAACTTGCATTCGGCTTGTCTAATTTAGGGACGACTCGACTAAATATGAAGATGAGTTGAGACACGTGCTCAATTCACTGGTAAATAAGTCAAGCTCGAATATGCCCAATTTGGTTAATTCTATTAGAAAACATGATAGGTCAAGATACTAAAAATAACATAAACTTTATAAAATTCAAATACTTTGAGAAATATTATCAATGGAGTATGACATATTCACATATTATTTCAATTAAGTATAAAATTTTATTACTTTATTTTATGAGAGACATTCACATGTTTTTTTTGTTTTTTTATTTGAAATAATCATAGTAATTTAAAAAATCATACACTTTTATACATGATTTATATGACATGTCAATTTAAATATGTAAATAAAAACTTCATGACCAAATCAATGTTCTAAATTAGTACATAAGATCATAAAAAAGCAATTAAAATATTTAAATATATTTTAAATTATATATACTTTTAATTATAAATAAATATATAATATAATCAACAATCATCAACATGAATTTAGTTAAAACCAGAAATAAGATCAAACTTATTTAAATAAACAACCAAATCTACCAAAACAAAAACTGTTTAATTGTTATGCAATTTTGGACATGAAAGATGAAGAATTTTCTTTTATTTTAAAAAGACATAATTTAGAGAATTAAATAAGTTTTTATTGCATAAAAAATCATTGAATTATGATATACAATTGTGAAGTTATGGCTTTAATAAACTGACTATATCAAGTGTTTTTTGCTTCATGAATTTGAATAAAATAATAAATATAACTTAATAATAACATCAAGAAAGAGTGAAAAAGAAAATTTATATTTCACCAGTTACAACTCTCAAATTCATATTAATTGAAAAAGAATGAAAAATAAGGCAAAGGCACAAGGTTACATAAGCTTACTATAACTTAAACCACTATTAAAAGAGAATCAAGCTCAAACTTTTGTGTTCACCTTAGGTTTATGAGCACATCGAATAACGAGGACTTGAGCTTGTCTATTGGCTACACTGAACAAGGCTACCCAGAAAGATTTCTTCGTTGTTCCTTTCTAAGGTGAGACCCTCTATTTATAAAGTATGAAGATTCAAATATCCTATTAAGAAACACAATCTTAGTTAATGTCAATATCCAATCATACCTTTTTAATTGACAAAGTCACCCCTCATTAAGTAATATTTTTAGCTAAATAAAGACTTTAGATGTAGAGGTTTTAGGGATACAAAAACAAAATTTAATAAACGCAATAATTATAAACATGTCCAAAAAATAAGATTTAAAAAAAATTATTTGGCAAATCACAACTTTCACACAATATACACATATTCACTAGTATACTAACTGAGACTATATTGAAAAATATACTAGAAGTCTGGCCTTAATATAATGCACTTATACTAGTTATTATTACGAGCATTAGAAAAACTTTGCTTGCACAGTACATAGACATACGGTACCAATATAAGACATGTTGATTGTCTACAACTAAAGTTCATATAACTAATCATATCTTGAAAGCTAGCTACTAGCAAATGTGGTTATCAACCATTGTTTCTCGAGAGAGCTATTTGCCCTTACACATCAAATTGCTTAACTGGCAGAAAGATAATGTCGGGTCTACTGCAAGCATGTGTGTTGCATGCTTTATAGTCTCTATCAGGTCTTTAGGTGATTTTTTTCCATACTAGCACTGTGAATAGGTCTATCTCTTAAAGGTTTTATCTTTAAGAGGCCCTACTTCAAAAAATGTATAAGATACATTACATCGCCACAACTCACTCGGACTTATAGCCATAACGTGATTTATGAAATATCAATGGCAGTGTATATAAAATTTTGAGACTGAGGTTGTTTCGAATGTCCAAATAAATATAATTTATATAAGTTTTCATACAAGCTCATCGGTCAACCAAAACTGGTAAATCCATGAAAAGATTTTGTATAAATCCTAATTGCATGCAATACTGAATAACAATTCATAAACATAATCAAGATCATATTTGATTATCCATAGATTTCATTAATAAGGTATGCAAGACCATATAAAATATTGAACAAGTTCATCTAGTTTACGAGGTTGGAACTAGGTGTGGATGAGTCTTGGATTGGGTTTAAGCATTTTATGGCCCATACTGTATTTTCTATGATATTTTTTCTTATCATAATAAATGCATAATGTGAAAGCACAGATTGTTTTGGGGATTCATTATATTTGAGTCATATTTTTCTATTGAAAAGATTCCATTTAACTGTTTTCCAGAAAACGGACAAACAATGACCTTCCCAGCTACTCTTGTGGTTGGCCATTAACTCTGGTTCAACCTTAGTCAAATAGTCAAATGGAGACAAAGGACAATAATAATCTCAAATGACTAAAATACCTACCTTCCCTTTTGTATCAGATTACATATGCATTTTTCAACTCCAAAAAGCAATATAGAATATTCAAAAGAATCATATTTTTCAGGTTAACTTGAGCTCTCTCTCTCTCTCTCAGTTTTTTAGAAAGCATGGCTCATATCAGGAAATTAGCAAGGCCTGTCCTTCGAATTAGAGGCAAAAGGTTTACCCCTAAATGATTTTTTTTATTTTTCATTTAATTTATCTTCTTAGTATCTTGCGTAATATGGCATCATTAAAGATCTCTACATACATACCTATTTGTACAAAATTGCATTCCTTAAGGCTATGTTTGGGAGATGGTAATTGCCCAGATTTGATCCAACGAGCTGGAGCGAAATGGATTTAATTGAACTGAAGGAATGTCTTGTTTTCCAGCTCCTTCAATTCTTTCAAGGATTAGGTTACCAGTTCTCATTCATTTGTTCTGCCACAGCTTCACATTCATATAGAATGAGAGAGAATAGAGGTATATGTAGCACTAGGGGTGGCAATCGGGTTGGGTTGGCGGGTCGACGGGTTGGTGGGTCAGCATACCTCAACACGAACCCGACCCATTTATTAAACGGGTCGGCTGTGGCAAACACGAACCCGACCCATTTATTAAATGGGTAAGCCGACACGACACGGTTAATCCGTTTAATAAACGGGTCAGGTCGGGTAAACGGGTTGGTGGGTCGGTTTCGGGTAAGCGGGTGAACTAGTTGGTGGGTAGGTCGGGGTCGGGTAAACGGGTTGGCAGGCGAGTTGGCGGGTCGGGTCGGGTTCGGGTAAATTGGTAAACGGGTCGACGAGCCACTACCGGGCAGTGCTCGAGTCCTTGCCATCCATCTTCATCGGGAAAGCCAACCGGCTCCACCAGATCGTCATCATCGTCTCCGAGGCCGCGAAGCAGTCGCTGAAGAGGAAGGGACTCCACTTCCCACCCTGGCGGAAGCCCGAGTACATGCACTCCAAATGGCTCTCCCCCTACGAGCGAACGAAGCCAAGCCAGGGCAAAGAGGAGAAGAAGGCCACCACCACCATCGTCGTGAAACCCTCCGGCCTCTCTACCACTAGAATTTTAGACGAGTTCGAGTTGCGCTTTAGCGACAATCTCGGCCAGGGAAAGGACGCCACCGGTGGTGGTGGTCAAATAAGGGTGGTGGTGACGGAGTGGACGCCGCCGACGATCAAGCCGAAAAGTGCCCACAAAGAAGGCAAGATCGTCGCCGGATTAGCCTCCGTTCTCCGAGAGAAACCCTAAATCCCTAATCAAGTATTCAAAAGAAAAAAGGACCCAAAGGTAAATGGGTAAAAGAGTTGGCGGGCGGGTTGGCGGGTCGGGTTCGGGTAAACGGGTTGACCCGCCCGCCTAACCCGTTTATTAAACGGGTCAGACGGGTTGGCATACCCCTAACACGAACCTGACCCGTTTAATAAACGGGTTAGGCGGGTCGACCCGTTTACGACACGAACCCGTTTAAGCCGAACCCGAACCCGCCTAAGAAGCGGGTTGGCGGGTCGGGTTAGAAATTGCCACCCCTATGTAGCACTATCGTAGTGGTTACCCATTTGATCAGTCAGGTCCTGTGTCAAGCTGAAGGCCTCGGATCAAATCCCTCTGATGCATGGGGGCTGCCATTGCTTTATCATTGTCGGAGCTTCTAAGGTTGGCTGGTCGTGTTGTCAACCCAGAGTTTTACCTGGCAGGAAGGCAAGTCCATTAAGGGGGTGTTTGTGTGTCACAAAAAATCTGAGTTTTTTTGTGAAAATGCATCGACGGGTGTGCAATTTTGCAGAGCCTACAATGCCAGAACAAATATGACATTGTAGAAACGCCTTGATGGGTGTCCACTTTACATGCTGAACCCCCCTTTTTCCATGAAAATGGTTTCCGAGGGGGGAGGGGTGTCCGATTCAATTTTTGTGGTAGAGGAATCCATGAAAGGGGTGCCACGATACCCTATTCCGTGACAAGCAAACGAGGCTGAGATTTGTATAAGTTATATGTTTCATCACCACTTTGTGAAAAAATCGTAAGGTATGAATATGTCAGATACCTGCTGGATTGGTGAAATAATATCTCTCTAAAAAAAAAAAATAATTTTTTTACCAACGCACAAAGAAAATATCTTGTATGGAGGAATTGTCCATATGTAAGATCAAAATTATTGATAGAGGTATTTTCTGCATAAAAAAGAGATCTTTTGTTTTTTGTTAGATGTGAATTATTCAAGAATCAAAGTAGATTTGCTTTCTAAAAAAAAGATATCAATGAACTTTTATGAAATGGTTTGGCGGGATTCAGCCAATTGCACCTTAAGTGACTGTTCTAAATGAGGGTTTTCCTTCGTCATAAAAAATTAGAGGAACATATCACGTAAGGCAGGGTGGTGGGACCCCACTCGGGGTTTTCCCTCGCTTCGATGAGGGTTTCTCATCATAAAAAAATAAAGTTGGTAAATCTTTATTTAATAGCTGGAAGATTCCCATTTCACTCAAAATCCTTGAGAAAGAAGGATTTACCAAGTACCTCCTTTCTGTGAAAGAAATCAAAATAAGAGAATAAAGAAGGATATAGAAAACATGGACCCTCTCCCTATTTTCAGGAAGCTATCAGTTCCTCCTTCCCAATCAATAGATGTCAATCCACACATCAGCCTTTTTCTCTCCAGTTGGTATCATTTCTCTCCAATTATCACTTTTTAAACAGGCTTTATAAGAAGTAAATGGTCTTTAATTAAGTTGTATATATTGGTCCCTTATTTTCTGGTGGAAAAACTTAAATGACCTTGTTGTTTGTTCTTAGCCCTGTTTGAAAAGTGATATTAACATTTGGTCATATGATTGTCCAATCCAGTTAAAATATCATAGGCGTGTTTGATGATTTGTTGGCTAGGTATTACACTTGCATCATGTCGATGAAAATATTATTTTTTGAGTCGAATTTTTTAATATTGTTGATGGTTGATTTTTCAAAGTGTGAAAAAATCTGTTAAAGCATCATAATCACATCTGCTTCTCACTCAACAAATCTTGTAGATCACATTTATATGGCCTGAACTATGAAAAAATTTAGAAAAGGAGAAAAAAATGGTGTTTAGGTCCAAATACTATCTTGGTTAATGGATAGCACTTGATACACATACAATCTATTTGTACTTTAAACCATAAACTCAATTAAGGCTCTGTTTGGGAGCCATGAATTAGAGGTATTGCAGTTTCCTATAGTGCTCTCATGCTTTCTGTTGTTTGGGAGTAATACTATTTGCCAAAACATTACATTGGGATGTAATTGGGAGCCCCAATGCCACATTTCAAAACCATTCATAGAAGGATGTTTTTGGCAACAAGATCTGTAGCGCTACATTTTGGCAACACATGAAAATGGTGTTTCCATCATAGTGAAAGGCTCCCAAACACATACTAAAGTTTTCTTGGGGACCTTTGAATTGTAGGCTTTGTTTGGGAGCCTTGCCTTGAGATGGAAGTACAATTTTTGTGTTGCCAAAATATTGTTTTATTGTTTTGCTAATGCCAGATGTTGAGAGATGAAGTTGCTAAAAACATCCTCTTGTAGATGGCGTTGAAGTGTGGTTTTGGGGCTGTCAACATCATTCTCAATGCATTGTTTCAACAACGCCCGAGTATGTCGGGATGGTAGCGGATCGGTGTGAAGGTGGGGGACAAGGTCTTCACTCTTGTCATGTTTTAAAATTTTGCCCTCCATCTCCATACAGGTTTTGATTTTAACCTACATATTCGGTTCATTTCCTGTTTCATGTCCTCCATCCCCGATCCAAACGGGGCGAGGCAGGACATGGCCTCATTTCCTCAGTCATTTTGCTGCTGCTTCCTTTCACCGTTAGAGGAAGGAGAGAAGAGAAATGAGAGTTCGTACGGCTCCTTAAAGGAAGGAGAGAAAAAGTTTTATGTTAAGGTTATATATATATATATATATATATATATATATATAAAAGATTTTATAATATGTATAAAGGTATAATAGTAATTTTCTTAACGGGGATCAGGAAGGGGAGAGGGGCAAGAGTAAGTCCAACTCCTCCTTCATCCCCGCGCGGGTTTTGATTTTAACCTACATCCCCGATCCATTCCTCGCTTCATGTCCTCCATCATTGATCTGAATGGGGCGAGACGAATGCAAAACCATGGCACAACCTCCTCAAGGCTCCCAAACATCTCTGTAAGCGCATCGTGGTGCCCCCAACATCCTCTGCTGGTTTGGAACAATGTGTATGTGGATTGCGGTTTGCAATACCCTCTGTTCTTTGAGATAAATGGGTATTGTCAAAACATTCTACTAAGGATTGGAGTTAGCAACCCCAACACCACATTTCAACACCATTCACAAGAAGAAGATTTGGACGGCTCAGTTTGACCGGGGGCTCTGCTGGTAGTAACAGCTAGCGCACGTAACCTTGTGTTGGGACGTTGCAAGTTCAAATCCCAATGATATCGTTGTATAACTCGCAGTGGACTACCTAAACCCAGCTTGCGTTTCAAAAAAAAAAAAAAGTGGAAAGGGTGAAACAGGGCTTAAATGGATCTTGATCTAAGCCATTCATATGTTTGAATCTTTCACTATTCTACACAATGTTGCATGAGCAGGAGGAGCATAGTGATCCAAATTCCACCAAGTCATCTAAAAAATTTCTGACCAATCCATTACAGTTTGATCCATCTAATACTATCCAAATCCAAGTCCAACATCATCCCACTAGATCTGGTCACAGGATCCGACCCGGGCTGTCTAAGAATCAGACTTGAGCCAGACTTTCATGGTCCATATTCTGTTCCAAGTTCAATTTTTCTGGTACTTTTATTGGGTCTGGGTCTAAGACTTTAAATGGTCCTGGCTTAGGCAGGACCATATTGGGTCATAGTCAGGATAATAAGACCCAGAACTGGAAATATCTATTTTAAAATGTTTTATAAGGGTTCTGGATCTTAATCAGATCTGCAGTCAGGCTCGGGCCTGGATAGTAAACTTCCAAACCAGGCATAAAGTCCATCTACTATTTGGATCTCGTGGTCCTGTCCAATTAGCTAAAGTGACCAACCTAGTAGATCCAGAATCTAATACTCTCTCTGCCAGGTACTGGGTCTGGCGGATTAGGATCCAACCTGTCGCTAGTGTGCCATGCACGGGTCAGATGTCCCCAGAGCCTGAACCATCTTTGGGTCTACGAATAAGGTTAAAAAGCATCGGTTACAGGCCAGATCTGACTAGATTTGAATCCGAAACATAAACAGTAGATCCAAATCCATAACATATCCGATCAGATAGGGTTGAATCCAGATCCAACATGGATGTCATAGAACTTGGATCCAAAAACAAAGAAAAAAATAAGCCAACGTAAAAGTCCGAATCCAAAAATTGCATGTGAGTAATCAAATCCGAATCCGATTGAAACACACATTTGATCTTGTTTTAATGATCCAAATCCAAAAATACTATGACTGGATTCAGACCAAGATATCCAACTATATCTGATCCGTTTGCAACGCTTGGCCCACAAACGGTCATGTCTGTCCGCACTATTCTTGGTTAGACTAGGGTAGGGTGCCAATGGGTCGGGTTTGATTCGAACTCAGGTTGGACCAAACCTAGATCTGATCTGAGATGCTGGTATTGGGTCAGGACCCAGGTCCAATCTAACCCACCATAAGAGAACCCATATCCGGATCTTAAGTATTACATGAATCAGACCCGAATCATACCCGGTAAAATAATATATTTTTTTCTTTTTTACATTAAAAATTTATAGATCTTAATTGAAACTCGGATCGAGTATAAAATTTTACAAACTATATCCGGGTCCATATATTAATCGGACCCTTTGATTCTGGATTCTAATCGGATCTTCTTGTTTATCACCAAACCTTGACCCTATAGGGTTTGGTACGAGTCGGGTCAGTGTCAAACCCGACCCGTTGACACCCACTAGACTAGGGCTAAGGTTTGTCTCTTCTTTTCTCTTGTAGGGGTTTTGTGGTTTCTCTTTCTCCTCTCCCCCCACGCTTTCCCAAAGTTCTAAGATCGAGCGAGCAGGAACGATCTTCAGATCTCCACAATGTCAGGGTATGGCTCTCCATCTTCATCTATCTTTTTCTTTTTCTTCTCACTGTTTTCTTCCTCATCTTTCTTTCTTTCTTCTGAATTTGTATGATCGAATTGATATGACATTATTGGGTTTGCGTTAGTTTGGGCACTTTTCTTGCTATTCTTATTATTTTATTTTAGATAATTCGTTACGGGTTGGATCATTTTTAAGATGGGGATCGGATTCTGCGCAAAATTTGTTGTGGGTATTCCATGGAAGGAGAAACTATTACGCATTGTGATTGATTCTTTTTTATTGGTGCGGATTTGGTTTTGTATCGTTGCCCATGCACTCTATGTCATTGAAACCGTCTTCCTCTGTTTACGTCTTTCCTCTTATCAAGCACAGACGCGATTGCTTCTAATTTGAATGTGCAATCATATCTCACCTTGTTGGTGCATTACTTGTCCTGGCTTGATTGGAATGTTAGGCAAGTATAAGGTCATGATTTCAATGACATAGTTCCTAAGAGGTGCCTAGGATTGTATTTTCACTTGGATGGTGTAGATAGAAGCAGCATTATGTTGCACACCCCTATGTTATGTTTGATTGGAGGTTCTCTATGTGTAGCTTTGAAGTTGCTGAGTAATTTAATCAGTGTAGTTTGTGTCTGCTGTGAAGCATGAGAAATGGCATTAGTATCATATTTGTAATGGAATTGGATTTCACTTTGGATTGGTCAGAAGATTCTTTCAATTGGTAGGAATTTATTGCTTGAAAGAAAATAGATCCTGCGGAATCATATTAGTTGTCAAAAGCGTTAGTCGGAGCCATGATTGCCAGTCGCGGAAGCGGAAGCGGAAGCGGGAGCGGGAGCGGGAAGCAAAGCACTTTCAAAATTTTAGGAAGCGGGAAGCGGGAAGCATGGGAAGACTTAGAAGCGAATCACGAACCGTCTTGGAAGCGACCTAGGAAGCGAACCGGAAGCGAGGGGTTAGCGAAAAAAGAGGGAAAAAAATTAAAAAATTAAAAAAAAATTAAAAAAAATGAAAAAGGGGGAATCACGTTTCCTATAAAAGGGAAGTGCGCTTCCCATAAAAGGGAAATACTTCCCTGCGCGTTTCGGAAGTGCGACGTTTCACGCTTTCGAAACACGCTTCCCCATATGCCTAGGCACTTCCGGTAACTCTGGTTGGGGCCTAGGTGGAAGACACCTAAAAGGCCTAGGACTAGTCGACCTAGGGGGGACCAAAAAAATAAAACATCAATAAAAATAAAAATAAAAATATTACAATAAATGGTTAAATTTAGTAACAAACATATGATTGCAACCAGTGTTGTGAAAAGCGTTGAGGCGTAGCGAGGCACTCCACCAAAAATCGAGGTAAGCCTCAAAATTTTTTTTAAAACATTAAAAAAATATTAAAAAGTATCTAAAAATATAAAGAAATAAAGAAATACTTTATTGATGAAATGACAACCAATAAGAAATAGAAAATCTCAAATAAGTACTAAAAAATATGAGATTAACATATAAAAGTAACTAAAAACTGATTACATAACTGGAAAATATATGAAATTAACCAACAAAAGTTAAAATATACTAAGAAACTGATTACATAACTGAAATAACTGGAAAATATATGAGATTAACCTACAAAAGTTAAAATATATGAGATTATTCTAAAAAATATGAGATTAACATATAAAAGTAACTAAAAAACTGATTACATAACTGAAATAACTGAAAAATATATGAGATTAACCTACAAAAGTTAAAATATATGCGATTATCCTAAAAAATATGAGATTAACTGTAACGCCTCAAAATTTTCAACTTGTAAATTTTGAAAACATTTAGGAAAAACCTTTACAATTTCAGGATTTGGTTTTAAAGACTTCAACGAAAGAAATTTCTTTTTAGAAAGGAAAACAAGTTGACAATTCTGAGCACGTTAGCTTACAAACCAACCTTATTCACAAAGAATACCAGGACGCCAGCAGAAAGAGGGTGATCTCAAGCTATGTTGCATCGCGCCATCGGCCGTCTGTAAAGTCATACTTGCCACCTGCCCATGACATGGGTCAGTTTAATAACAAACTGGTAAGTGCACAACTAAACAATGTAGAATAAATAAAGTAGGACATCACAAGATAAACAATTTATTTCATTGAAAGCAGTAGTAGCATTTGTAATTGCGATAAATTAAATCTGAGTAACATATACAAAGAACATCTAAATTGAAGGAAAGAGACAACATAAGATGTAAGCAACATTATATTGCAGTTAACTAGCACAGTTAGCTAATTAATACAAGTAAAGAACTACATAAGTAGTTTAACTAACAAATATAATTCTACATCAGGCATGAACAATTCAGCTAGCAATGAGAACATGTTAATTTATGTTTCGATATTAGCTGGCCTTGGGGGTACGCACACGATACGAATCGTAGAAACAATTGAGACTAGTTTGGGGGTCTATTATGCCAATGTATTTTCAATACCCCGAATAGCTAATTGAGTCCGCTCCTAAGGGGATGGTCGGTGACCGAGAGAGAATTCTCCAAAGGCCACTTGTTTCAATGGATGCATCCAACTTCTGCAGAAGTGCCTGAAAGTTATCTTTTGTAGCCCATTTCTCCTAACTCTGATGACTGGGGAAGCCAGGTCTTTTGCTCGTAACTGTCATTAATGGCCTCTTCATTAGAGTTTTTGTACCTTTCTGTCCTCTCTTTTGACGGGAATCAGTTGTTCGAATGGGTGCGTCAGGTGTTAGTTAACTGAAGACCCATTCTGCATGTTCTGGTCTCTCAACCAACTCGAGCATCTTGCCAGTGAAGGCGAATCATCACCATTTATGTGATCTCAACATTGTGTTATTTGCACATTTCGAGGTTGCCACAATCCCATCATCCAATCATCGTAACACAAACCAGACGTACCTGTCCAAAGGTACGACTATGATGAAAGGGTAACATTTAATATGTTGCAATTCATTTAGTTCAATCTTGACATGCATAGCTCTTTGAACATTTGGCCTGTGGAGACGAACATCATTATCTTTATTTATTTCAACAGAGTGCTTATTGCATAACTCGAGGTGCTCAACGACCTCTTATACTACTCATTGTAGTGAACATACCGTACCTATCAAAAAAGGTCTGACAATGATCGTAAATCATGGGTTTCACAAAGGATAACCCCAACATTGTGTTTTGTATGACATAAAATCAATAATATAACTTGGCATGCACAATCACTACGAAACATGAAAATCTCAACCAAGTCTTGGGATCGTCGTGGATCCAATCCTTCCTTTCGAGTAACCGACTTGGGGTATTGTTAGTTGCGTCTAGCAACACACTAGCTTTATGAGCAGGATTTCATGCTCGAGAAGCAGGGCCTTGCACAAGGAAGATCCCCTTCTTGAGACTGTAGAGCCCGAACACAATTTCACACCTTTTCGAACAATGCAAAATATAGTACGTGCATCTGCATGTCTCGCGAGGCTTGCCTGAGGGCGGCAGCTAGAACATAAATGTAATAGCCAATCTAATCACATGCGGTGCAATGACAACAAGAAGCAAGTGAAGGAAATTAACGACATGAAATAACTACAAAACTAAATAAGCATGCAAAATATGTCGACTAGAGGAAGTATATGATTTCAGGGATATAAAGACAAGCAATGAACATTAAATCATGAGTCATATAAGTATCATCTGTCATTATCTCAATTTTCAAAATCTTTATTTAATTCATCCAAAGTCCTCGTGCCACTTTTCCCTACCTTGGGAGGTTACGACGCTGCGTGCGCCTGTAGGTGATGCGGAGCTCCGACGGTAGAGCATGAGTGGGATCCGTCGTGCGAACTACAAACAATTAAGAGTGCTTATTAAGATACAGGAAGCGTTGACCAAATTGGGGTTGACCCCACGCAGTGGAAGTTAGAGGCGGCATGTGTGGGCTCGGCGAGTCCAGACCTGCCCGGCTAACCCGAAGGGTGGGGTTAAACAAACCCTTACTAGCTATACAACTATATCATTTGGGGTTCGAACTTGCAATGTCCCAACACATGGTGACGTGCACTAATTGTTCCTTCCACACAAGCAGAGTCCCCCCGTTGGTTATCAGAAAGAGGCGAAGGCAAGGGCTTCGCCCCTACCTGCTTGCCGAAGAACAAACAGGTAGGGGCATCGCCCTTGCCGAAAACGAAAGGAGAGGGCTCGACCCCTCTCTAGCCAAAAGAGGGCGTAGGGAGGGGGCTCAACCCCTCCCCTGCCAACAGGGAGGGGGCTCGACCCCTCCCCTGCATAAAGAGGGCGCAGGGAGGGGGCTCAGCCCCTCCCTTGCCAATAGGGAGTGCAGGGAGGGGGCTCGACCCCTCCCCTGCGCAAAGAGGGCGCAGGGAGGGGGCTCATCCCCTCCCTTGCCAACAGGGAGCGCAGGGAGGGGGCTCGACCCCTCCCCTGCGCAAAGAGGGCGCAGGGAGGGGACGTGGTCCCGTCCCTGCCAACGGGGAGCGCAGGGAGGGGGCGCGGCCCCTCCCTTGTACACAAAGAGCGCAGGGAGGGGGCGCGGCCCCTCCCTTGTACACAAAGAGCGCAGGGAGGGAAGGGCGCAACCCCTCCCTTGTACACAAAGAGCGCAGGGATGGAAGGGTGCGACAGGGGCCGGCGGCCTCCTGCTGGCCCTCCGACAACTAGAGGAAAAAGGAGAGGAAGACAAGGAGGAGAGATCGTGGAGGCTTACCTGCGAGGGAGCTGGTGTTGATGGGTAGCCGGCTACGTCGACTGAGTCACATGCAGGGAGGGCAGAGCCGAGAGGGAGGCGAGAGAGGAGGAGCACACAGAGGTGAGGTCGCCCCCTCCCCTTGCGTGCTCTTAAAGGCATGGGGGGGGGGGCGTATCGAGAAACCCCAAAGGGGTTTCCCTTTTTACTAAGGGGGGGGGGGGTTGCTTGCGAAGGCTCGTAACTGCGAGGGGGGGGGGGGTGTATCGAGAAACCCCAAAGGGTTTTCCCTTTTTACTAGGGGGGGGGGCGTATCGAGAAACCCCAAAGGGGTTTCCCTTTTTACCATAGGGGAGTGCGTGCGAAGGCTCGCAGCTGCGAGGGGGGGGGGGAGAAAGGGTTTTAAAACCCTAGCCCCCAGCGCTGCGGGTATTAAACCCAGCGGGTCCTGGTCGGATTCGAATCCGAATCTGTTTTTTTTTATTTTTCGTGGGCTTTACTTTAACATATAATTGTTACAAAAAAAACTGATTACATAACTGAAAAATATATGAGATTAACCAACAAAAGTCAAAATATTACTAAGAAACTGATTACATAACTGAAAAATATATGAGATTATTCTAAAAAGTATGAGATTAACATATAAAAGTAACTAAAAAACTGATTACATAACTGGAAAATATATGAGATTAACCAACAAAAGTTAAAATATACTAAGAAACTGATTACATAACTGAAAAATATATGAGATTAACCTACAAAAATCTTATTGATTGTCTTAGAAATCTTGTTGTATAATTTTTTTTTTGCGCCTCACGCCTTAGGCTTAGGCCTTGAGGCACAGAGGGCTGCGCCTCAAGGTGACGTACGCCTTTTGCGCCTCAAGGCGCGTTTTTGATAACACTGATTGCAACTATGAATGAAGTGTGTAATTATGTGTAACATGTCACAAAATTCATGAAATTGCATAACATTGAACTTACACCAAAACTTGGGGCACACAATCCTATTACTCTATATACATACATATATAGATAGATAGATAGAGAGAATGGGGATTATCTTGCCTTTGCTTTGTTAGGTCACTCTTTGGACCCTCCAAAAATCATAGCTTTTAGATGTTTTATACTCAAATTGAACCGTTAGATGTGTTTATGATTGTTGTTGAATGGAGAACATGTAATTGATTAAGCATCTTTATGCTCAGATGTGTATTTTAAAAAGGTAAAACAATCATCGGTTGATATCTTACTAAAATTTCATGATACAATGTTCACATTTTTTACTTCAAATCAATTTGAAACAAAGCTTATTTCTCAATAAATAAGTATTGATAAACACATCTAATGGTTTAAATTGATCATACAACACCTGAAACTTTGATATTTGGAGGGTCTTAACTGGCATAAAGAAAAAGGGGATAGGATGAACCCCGTTCTTATATATATATATATATATATATATATATATATATATATATATATATATATATATATATATATATATATATATATGTCACACGGACTCGGCTCCAAGGTCGCCGCACCCGCGTCGACACGCACCGACACGGGTGCGGCTCAGACTCGGTCAACCCGACCCTGGGTGTGGTCAACGCACCCAGGGTCATTTTGGTCCATTTTTTGGAAAAAATTTTTTTTTTGATTTTTTTTTTTAAAATTTTCTGGGCTACAGCTGTAAGGAAAAAACCCATCACAACTAAAAAACCTGTACACTTTCAAGTTTTAAGTACAGAATGGGCACAACTCAAGTTTTTGTGGTTTTTTCCTGTATGAAGAAAGTGAATTATTACAGTGTATGAAGAAAGTGCCCAAAAGTGAATTATTCCTGTATGAAGAAAGTGTACAGAATGCCTTCACAACTCATCACCTGTCCCCTAATGGGCACAACTTTGACCGAGTCTTATATATATATATTTTATTTTATTTTTAATATATATATAGCCGAGTCCCCGTGTCCAAAATTTTTGAAATTGCGCCGCACCCGTGTCGCACCCGCACCCGCACCCATGTGACATATATATATATATATATATATATATATATATATATATATATATATATATATAGAGAGAGAGAGAGAGAGAGAGAGAGAGAACTGAAAAGACAGATTTTATATGTGTGTGTCAAAAACACATGTAAACAACAAAAATAAAAAAGATAAAAAAGGATTAAAGGGAAGAAAAAAAGAAGAGTGGAGGGGCAAGGGGAGGAAGAAAAAAAAAAGAAGGAAAAAGGAAGAAGAAGATGAAGAAAAAGAGAAGTTGGAGGGGTGAAAGGAGGAAGAAGAAAAAGAGAGAATAAAAAAAGAAAGCTTTTGGGATGAGAGGAAGAGGAAAAAGAAAAAGAAAGAAAGGAGACAAAAAAATAAAAACATAACAATTATGTCCCTGCTGTGTAGGCAGGGACAGCCTAAGCAGCCTAGGTCAAAAAATATGGTCCTACTGCCTAGACCCATAAGGCTAGGCTGTGACTGTACGCCTAGGCACAACTTTTGACAACTAAGGGAATCACATTGTAGATTTTTTGTCAATGCATTATGTAGCTTGCTATAAACAGATGCTTGTTTACCAGCCGCATATTTATCTTATCAAAACAATTTCTATTTAGAAACATTCCTCACAAATCCGATTCATGTTTATTCTTCCTTCAACTAATAAAGTGATTGTTAGATTTTTTTTTTTGAAAGTCTAGCTGGGGTTAGGCAGACCCCTATCAGTTATACAAAGATACCATTGGGATTTGAACTTGCAGCGTCCCAACATAAGGTGACGTGCACTAGCTGCTCCTACCAGACAAGCGGAGCCCCCATTGGTGATATTGGTGAAATTGCCACATATGAAATGAAGCACAGTTTTGTGAAGAAATATCCCACTTGTTTCTTGAGGAAAGAGTGGAAATACGGTCAATATCATTTGATTGGATAATTGACTTAGCTCCTTGATGCTTGAGGTGGCCATCCTCTTCAATGTCTTTCTTCATGAAAAGCACATGTGAGATAACAAACGGTGTTTTGTTATGATTTTGAATCGCTTTGCTGAATTCAAATTGATTATGTTTGAATCATAGAAATAGCTTTACGATAAATGCACTAGTTCTATTCTCAATAGTATCTGAAGGACTGCATCTTTGTTAAAAAAACCACTGAACTCTACCAAATCTTGTATGGACATGTGCTTGTCGAGCACAGTTTCATTGTAAGGTGATGACAAAATTGCTCAGCAGCTTGAGCATGGAAGAAAAGATCTCTGGCAGAAGAAGCTCATATGTGATGAACCGCCTCATATTTGATGACGATCCAGATGAATATGGATTATTATAGTCGAATGATCTAAAATTTTGGCTAGAAAAGTTGACTAGCAAATTCAAATTACTTTGAGATGGTTGAAGTTTCTATATGGTATTTATGATCTCCATTTTTGTTACTTTGTTGATTTTGGAGTAAGAAATTAGTTGTCTAATCTTGTTCATGAAAAAGAAGTGAAAACATAGAATTTTCAGATTGCTACAAATGTATTTTTTGCTTCCTCGTTCTAAATATTGTTCACAAGAATTTCTTGCCAAGGCAATATTTTTGGACACTTTACAAAAGTTTGTTTTTATCAAAAATTCTTGAGAATCTTGGTGAATAAAAATATAAAACAATATAGTGATACTGTAGTAAAACATGGGTGCAAGCATAACCATAATGACAAATAAATGAAAATGAAATCAATTAACCATTTTTGATATCAGCAATTAAAATGGAATAAATGGGTGCAAGACTGTTAATTCTTGTGAGAAATTAAAAAATTTCACATTTCTCCCAATTTGTCTGCAAAATATCAGCAATAATATGTTTAAAATTTTTAGAAAAATTCTAAGTAAAGTGGAGAACAAAAGCATATAAAAAGTATATAAACAGTCGTTTTCCTATTATATTGTCATCAATAATATTTTTTATATTTATTAGAAATGCTACAATATCTTGTGATATTCCTAAAATGTATATAAACTGTTACTTTCCTAATATATTGCAGCTAATAAATCACTTTAAATTTGTGATATTTTTTACTATTTAATGGCTGACAACTTATTGAGATACTTTTGTGATATTTTCAAAATATCGTGACATCTGTCACTATTAGCCTGGATAGGTCAAACGGTGAAAGAGTGTAAAATGAATAGCTCCATATCAATGGGAGAATGGAGTTTAGGACCTTGCTCATCCCTATATAAGACATCATCCCCTTCTATTTTTCTATTCACTTGGTCATGTTTATGGCTGAACACAGGCCTATCCATCCTCTTGGCCTGTTCGAGCTTGGCTGGAACTCAGGATGTGGATGAATATTAATGTTCAAGCTCAACTGGGCAAGTCCGGTTGAGCTTAAGCTTGGTTCAGCTAAGCTCAATCCAAACTTATTGAAGAAGCTAATAAACATCAAATGAAATAAGAGAGGGTGATCTTGAACTTGTGACTTCAGTTTTGAAAATCAATGGAGCAACCATTGGACTATACGTGTATGTTTATGTCATATAACAAACAAAGGTATGGGCTTAAATGAGGTTTCTCAAGCTTAAACCTCTCTCCAAGCTCGGGCTTGTTTAAGTAATCAAAGCTTGCGTCTATTCCTTAGCTTGTTTTGCATAAAGGATGAATGAGCTCAAGCCAAGCTTTAAACCTGGATGGGCTTAAGCTACTTGGTTTGTTATGTGCCCGTAGTGGTGGTCATGTGAAATGAACACTGTCATTTATGGTTTATTTACTTTGAAGTGGCTAAAATAACAAGAATGCTCTTTTGTGAATATGTTGGATTGTTTTTAGTGTGCCTGCAAAAGTTTTCTACTATGACAATAGTCTTTGGTGGACTTGGCAGGGAAGAAGGTCCCACTGTTGTAGCCGAGTCATCAGCACCAGCTCTAGGCGAACCAATGGACATCACGACAGCTTTGCAGCTTGTTCTGAAGAAATCACTTGCTCATGATGGTCTTGCTCGTGGTCTTCATGAAGGAGCCAAAGTCATTGAGAAACATGCAGCACAACTCTGTGTGCTTGCTGAGGACTGCAACCAGCCAGACTATGTCAAACTGGTCCGAGCTCTCTGTGCTGACCACAATGTGAACCTGGTAACTGTTCCCAGTGCAAAGACCCTTGGCGAGTGGGCAGGGGTAAGCAAAAGCTGAGCAATTCTAGTTTTAGTTGCTTGAGCTTTACTATGTGTGTCTTAACATCAAAATATCTGGGATAGCTTTTTTAATTACTAATGATGTGTAATTAATGAGTACCGCATTCTCTGTATTTGTAGAGATCGTATTTTAAAATATCCACTTCTAGTAGAACATTCTGTTTTACAACATGATGCTGTCTCTAATATCAAGTTGGGGTCCTCTGGGCAGCATTTCTAATATTATTGTGACTTGATAAGAAAATGATTTTGTGACCAAACTTTTAAAATTGAAAACAATTCCTGATTTCTGTTGCCATCAGTAAAGCCATGAAAGGTTTCTCTGCCAACAATTCCTGAAAGTCTTTTGTTATTATGTCGATTCAAAGCAAGGTTGTTAGAAGCGTTGAGGCGAGGTGAAGCGTTGCAGCCTCCATGAAGCGAAGTGTAAGTACCAAAGCGTTGAAACTTAAGTATTTCAACCACTAACATGCACAACAAGAAAAACAAACTAATATACAATTTAAAAAAACAAGTGCACATTTTACCATGAATAGTTTGTAATAACAGAATAGAACACAATATATAAAGAGAAATTTAAGGCATAACACATGATATTATAGTAGCATAATTTCCAAAACTTTTATCTAAACATAGGAAATATATTCCAATTTCTTTCTTCATATCTATTAAGGACATTATTGCACCCCTATAGACAACAAATTAGAGTGCCAGATACATATATGTAATGTGGGCAAAAGAACTATGCTCTAAAGAGGGGTGGAGGAGTTCTAGGGTTTGTAAAGAGGAGGGATGGGCATCTCTTCCATCTTCTATTTTGACCCCTAATGCCAAGTTTCAGTCCTCTGTGTGTGTGTGTGTGTGTGTGTGTGTGTGTGTGAGAGAGAGAGAGAGAGAGAGAGAGAGAGAGAGAGAGAGAGAGAGAGAGAGAGAGAGAGAGCTTTAGTCACTTAATTAGGGTAGCTAGCATACTGGTAACAGTCCATGCACACGCCAGTGGCTCCTCAGTGCTAGGGTTTAAAAAGGGGGTAAGGATGCATAGGGTTTAAAAAGGGGGAAGGGATGCATCCGGCACTGAGACATGCACTTCATGGCCTGAGGCGCGCACCTCAGAAGCACCTACGCTTCTGCCATACAGTCGTATGCCTCAAGGCGCATACGCCTCATGCCTTGATGCGTAGGTATTGAATAACATTGATTACAAGAGCATCCTTTCCCTTTCTGTTCGGTACACTTCAGCTACACGTGGTAGCTTTAAACTGAAGCTTGATTTTTAGGCTCTTTTCTGAGTCATTGTACCACTACTTTTGTATTGAATGGCCTGAAATGCTTTGTTCTGTGCAGCTTTGCAAAATTGATTCAGAGGGAAAGGCGAGGAAGGTTGTTGGTTGTTCCTGTGTTGTTATCAAGGTATGGAGAAGTATTCAAGTTTGAACATGTGAGTAAAATAAAGTGTCGGTTGATTATTTTTCTGACAGGATATTTGTTTTGCCAAAATATACATTTGATAGCATCTTACCATTTTTTGGCTTTGTACCTTTAGTGTGCAGTAGCTTGGTAGCCAAGTGAATCTTCCATAAAATGTATTCACCAATCATATGCCCTATTGTTTTGCAGGACTATGGTGAGGAATCTGAGGGGCTTCATATTGTTCAGGAATACGTGAAATCTCATTGAGTTTAGGGTTATATTTGAAGGTATTGATGAGGATTCAGCTAGTCTTTTAGTTAAGAGTCTTGACTTTTGATTTCTTACTACAGTATGTGAAGACAGATCTTTGTGAGACAGCTAAACTTGAATTCTAGAGAGGGTCATCCATATTTTTGGTATTCCCTTTTTTTTGCCTCGAAAGTTGTATGTTTTCATGAAAACTTAAGTTTGGCAACAGAACGGATAAAACTCTCTGCCCTGTTTATTTGCATGATACTGTGGGCATTACATTCAAGGGTTACAATTACAGTCTGAAATTGCACTTAGAATGCGTAGGATTTATTAATTAAGTCTTTTTTGTAGGGCTGGTCTCTGAATGTGTACTTGGGTTTGGACGTTTAATGAACGTCTTAACATGCAGATGACTATGTTACGCATTTACATGCATAAAGCTATATGTTTGAAAGTCTAAACATTCTGAATAACCAACACACGTGAAACCCTTGAACCTTCAAAGTTAAGAGGCCATTTATGCAGGGGTGGGGAAAGTAACTTCTCCCATTAGTTGCCAAATATGGCGGTTAGAGTAACTTCCTCAATCCAATTTTAGTGACTTAGGGCACTTTGGTTGTCAACAGGTCAAGGAATATTTTCATATCTATAAGATCATGAAGAAAAGAATTTCCGGGTTCGGCTCATGCTCTAATCTTGCAGCAAGGGAAGGTGAGCCTTTGCTGGCCAGGTTAAATCAAATAATGAACTCATATTCGTCGTCCATGTCTACAGCCACCCATGAGGAATTCATAGCTTACCATTCAGAGAGAGAAAGGGTTGTATGGAAAGAGTTAGGGGTTTAGAGAGAGAGAGAGAGAGATTCTCATCCCTTTGCAAGTTATAGACAGTAGCTCATTATTTTTCCAAAAATTATATTGTGCCGTGTAACATCTTTTTGTTTTAAAAAAATTACAAATAAATGACCGTACGCCTTTTTAATTCCATTTGTAGGCAACATGACATGAATGTCAATTAAGAAAAAAAATATAAACCATCTATTTTTTGACACCTATTGTCCTCACTTCTGCTTTTATAATATTTAGGATTTGTGAATTTTTATGTGTTGCTTAAACTAGCCAGGTTTCTTCAATTTGCGGGGATCACTGTGACTAAATTAATTCGGATGCTTATCAATGCCAAATCAAGTTACTGCACTCGAATGTAGCATCATTTCAAACTACATTATCTTACTATGCGATTTCATCTAACTTTCATGATAAGCCCCTGTTTTCCTCCTGTATCAGGCAAACTGGGGAATCTTCTGGCAGGGTTTGAACCTAGATCCCATTGGTTGAGGTGGTGCAGCTCTAGCAATCCAACTATTGTATGTAGCACCATGTGGTGCTTTAAACAATTTGTTAAAAGTGTCGAGTTTCAAATGATAATCTGTGAGTTGATGTACGGAGCTTCCCAACCTCTGTCTGGGGAAGCTCTGTGTCTGCAATAGCTTTTTAGAACGACATCATGGTATTATATGCTAAATGGGATGATGGAGTGGTAATAAATAGTCTAAAGAATAGGAAATCGAGTTAACACATAAATACTTGCTTGTTTGCCTTGCAACAATCTGAAAAAGATTTGAATGGACATATAAGAGTTACATTCACAGCGTTTTTATTTCTCATTTGATCCAACCTCACACTTTGGATCACCTATGCTAGCCCACATAAGAAGATTCTGAACGACCCCTTACCATGCCCTGGCCCCAGCTCCCAAATGCATACATGTCCTACTTTGAGATATACCCCTTTTTATCTTCCTACATCCTACTCTTTCCAAGAGGGCCCAACTCCTTAGCCCTTGCCCTGAGTAAATGCTTCTGTATCTTCCCTGTTGCAGTCTTCGGCAATGGCCCGAACACCACCGACTTCGGCACCCAATATCCTGGCATCTTGGCCTTAGAAAACTTAATTATCTGTTCAGCCATTCTGTGTCCTGCCTTTTCTGGCTCCTTTAGTGTTACAAAGGCACAAGGTGATTCTCCCCATTGCTGATCAGGTCTAGCGACCACTGAAACCTCTAAGATAGTTGGATGGGTATACAATATGCTCTCAACTTCCAAACTACTGATGTTTTCACCACCTGATATTATGATATCCTTTGCCCTGTCCTTGACCTCTATGTATCCATCTTTGTGTTTCACACCTATGTCCCCAGAGTGATACCAACCTCCTTTAAATGATTCTTCATTAGCCTTAGGATTCTTCAGGTACCCTTTCATGACCATGTTGCCCCTCATTACTATCTCTCCCAAGGTTGTGCCATCAGAGGGGACAGGCTGCAACGTTTTGAGATCAACGACATCGAGCCCTTCCAGACTAATGTAGCGGACACCCTGACGAGCATGGAGTTTTGCCTGGACGTCACGAGGGAGTGAATCCCACTCAGGCTTCCATACACAGATTGTAGAAGGGCCATATGTCTCAGAAAGGCCATAGGTGTGAGTGACACGGAAGCCACGCTCGGTCATGGCTGTGAGGATGGAAGGTGGAGGCGCAGCACCTGCAGTCATGACGTTGATGCTGTTGGGGGGGAGGGGAAATGTATCCTCCGGTGGCGCATTGATAAGGGTGTTGAGGACAACTGGAGCAGCACAGAAGTGAGTGACTTTGTACTTCGCAATAGCAGAGTAGATTGCTTTTGCTGTTACCTGTGTAGTGTGTAAACAAGAAAAAAGGATGTGTATGAGCTGATGAACAAAGATGATGAAGGTAAGAAAAAACCAATTTGCAGCAATCAACAAAGAAAAGAGATCAATTTGAGAGTCATAGTGAAGTTGTGCTCTAACATTTCAATTATCTCATTCAGAGGGATAACCACGATCCCAAACAATGATGCATCAATCTGCACAAAAATCTACTTGTAGGGAGGGTAGGAAGATAGAAATATGATAGACTTAAATCAGATCTCATGCAAATCAAAACCACAATGAAGTTCACAACCTGTCGAATTCCAATACATTAGAAGGTTTTCCTGTTTCTGCCTGAGTTGGCCTAAACTGGCATGTGAAAAGCTGGAGGCATTCACCACATTAAAATTTTAATGAGTAAACCTTTTAGAATGTCAGACTATATTCCCCCTGAACCGACAAGTGACTTGCAGTATTTTGTGCTACTTAACATTATAGAGCATAATTCACTGCTTCAATTTAGAAAAATGGACATAAAATCATACATGTCGATGTCATGCTATAATTAGAAGCTGCTTGATCATAAGATACTACTCTAAAGTTCACCATCCTATCTATAATGTCCAACAAAAATTTCAGTGGGAGAAATATGCAAAAAAGGGAGTGTGCTGGGACATAAAAATTCCAATACAAGCATGATAAAACCTTAATTAAACAGGTATCCACTCTTGAAGTACATGCTTTTGCCCACATAATTCTACCACTTACACTAGAACCAAGATTGGAAGCAATCCTCAGAGCAATCTATTACATGCAAATGTCCAAGACAAATCATGCTCATCAAGGAGGTTTCTGATAATTTTGTCATGAGAATTTTCAGCTTTGCCTAAAAATCCATTTAATCACAAAGGGTGGCACATGGGAAGCAGTTACTAGGATCAATTTACAGTTTCTTTTGACCAATAGCAGAAAGAAAACCCAAAATGTTTACATTCCAGCAACAAAGCATGCTCAACAGTAACAATAGAACTTACAGAAACAAAATTGCAGCGGATAAAGAAATAAACCATCAGTAACTTATGTAGACACGGTCAAACAGAGCATGTAAAGCGGAAGCAATATCAGAGATAATGCAAAATTTCCAAGAACAGAATAATGGATTATTTAGTAACAGGCTTGACAGTTCATCATGCAAACCAGACATGAACCATCAGCTGACATTTGCAGTTATGGAGGGTGGATTAAAAACTTAGATTGGTTAGATTAATTTAACATAGAAAACATTGAGGTAACTTCCGCTAATAGAAAAACCATTGCATTAAACATGGATCCTGTATTTTTTTTCTCTTTCCAAAGTCCATTCGTGAGTAAAAAAAGTAAGGAAATTTCTAACATAAAATCAGATTCGAAAAAAAAAAACAAAGCAATATGATTTTCTTAGAAAAGTTAAGAGAAACACCTGGCGCAGACAAATGTTTGTCCCACATAATGCTGCAAGAGACCATGTGAAACACCAACCATTGCAATGAAACATGGGTAAAGTCCACAAATAGATAGCTCCTTCATTCAACCCCCAGACAAGTGCATCACTCAGAGCCATAAGATATGCCCCTCTGTGGCTCAAAACGACACCCTTTGGGCTTGATGTAGTACCAGAAGTATAACCCAAAGCAATACTTTGCCACTCATCCTTTGGTGGGCTCCAAGCAAACTCTGGGTCTCCAGATTCCAGAAATTGCTCATATTCTATGGCCCCACTGTTCAAAGCACTCTGGAGTGCCTTTTTGTCACAGCTCTCGTCGCCTATAACAACCAAAATCGGATGCTTGAACCTACTTTTGCTCTGGTCTGCCCAGATCTTGATAGCTTCTTTCACTAGAGAAAATAACTCTTGGTCCACCATAACAACTGCAGCAGAAGAATGCTCAAAAAGGAAGGCAATTGTTGCTGCATTTAACCTGATGTTCACACAGTTCACCACAGCTCCAGACATTGGAACACCAAAGTGGGCTTCATATATTGCAGGGACATTGGGAGCTACCACAGCTACCTAAAATTCATGAAGGCAAGAAGGGTTATTTCATATAAAACCATTACCTATACTCATGGCCAATTTTAAGACAAGTTCAGTCCATTTAAAATTTTATATGCATAAGCATGAAAACTATGCCTTTGTCAAGAAAAAAAAATTTATATCATAATTATGCTGGCTGTTTAATTTTACTGATTTTTATGACCAACTTCCAAAACAAATAAAAAAAAGCTGGAAAATTCATAAATTATAGGCATCTATTGTTTGTAAAAAGACAATCCTGTGAGGGACTGTTCAGAAACTGCAAAACGTTATTTTTTGTATTCGGCAGGCAAGTTTTCGTGATAAATTAATTTTTTTATTTTTTTCTCATTTTTGACAAAAAAAGGCAAAAATTATATGAAATAATAAAAATCATTTTTCCAAAGGAAATACTAATAATTTAATGAATTAATTAACATTTTTAATTTGTAGCCGATACATACGTTTTTATCGGCTGGACAATATCTCACTTTTTTTTTTGCATTTTTTGGTTAAAGAAAGCCCATATTTGTCACTATGCTGCAACTGTGCCAATATTGGTAAGTGATCTTTTGAAGCTATAAATTGGAAGAGAGCCGAGGCCCCAATAGTATCACAAATAAATCAACTAGTTCTACCACAGTTAGATAAAAAAGGAAAAAAAAAAACAAAAACGAAGTCCTAGAACCATGTTCTGTGGCACACTATTTTCAAGACTGTATAGGAAATTCCAAATATTGCAGACCAAAATCTGCAGAAAATTTCCACTTTCCTTTTTTATTTTTATTGCAGTGATTTAAATTTGCAGGGGGTGGGAGCAACACCCACTCTGTTTTAGAGGCGATGAGCCAAATTTACAGCAAATTCTGTAATTACAAAAATAGTTGCAAACTTCACCATTGATAAGAAAATACCATGGTTTATTACCCGAAAATAACATGGTTTATTAAAAATTAATCACTCCTAAATAGTTTTCTAATAAAAACCTGGAATTTTCTAACAAGCTTTTTTTGTTTTGGTTCAGAATAAAACAGAGTCCTCTCTCATTCCAACCAAAGAAAATTCAATCTCACTTCTGCCAACGGATTTGGGCACCATTTATTACCAAAATGATCCCACAAACGATATAACAATAAATAAATAATATCATAACAAATTTTCAGCACCGAAATCACTCAAAACTGCCTAGTCTTCCGCAAACATTAAAAACGGATTCCTGACAGAAACCCAACAAAAAACAGCAGCAAAATACAACAAAAAAAAACCCCAGAAATTATAAAAACAAAAAATACCGAAATAAGACATAAAATAAATTCCCACCTCTCAGTGTGAAAGATTTGACTTGGGTTTGCGTTGAAAGCTTCTCCCGCACAACTCGAGGGAGGGGCTTGGTGGTCCATTCCATAAAAGAATGAAAAGCAAGAGAAAAAAAAGATTTTTATTTGCTCAAAAAATTAAAACCCAACAAAAATCCTACTTACCGCCTCAAATATAAAGATTAGAACCTCCACACAAAATAAATCACGTTAAATAAATTAAAATAAAACAAGTTCCAAAAAAGAAGGAAAAGCAATAGAAAAAAAAAGATTTTTATTTGCTCAAAAAATTAAAACCCAACAAAAATCCTACTTATCGCCTCAAATATAAAGATTAGAACCTCCACACAAAACAAATCACGTTAAATAAATTAAAATAAAACAAAAGAACCAATTAAGAGAGAGAGAGAGATGCTGACCGTACAGCCGGGGCCGATGGAGCGGCGGGAGAGGGCTGAGGCGAGCCGGCGGCACCTCCGGTATGTCTGGAGCCACGTGTAGCGTCTTGAGCCGTAGATCACGGAGAGCCGGTCGGGATGGACGAATGCCGCCCTCTCGAGTAACCAGAGCGGCGTGAGCGCCGTGTAGTTGGCGTCGTTCTTCGGCAGATCGTCGATGTCCGCCACCCCACCACCACTACGACCCATCATCGTCACCATCTTCGTGAGTGGTAATGTTGATCTTCTTTCGGCTCCTTCGAGAGAGAGAGAAGAGAGAGTGATAGATGGCAGAAGAGCAGATCAGTGTGCTGGCAGCTCGGTCCTTTCATACTATTTATAGTGGTTTCATCTATGGGACATCTTGGGCATTTGGTTGAAAGAAGGGGCCCTTTTGGGGGGTCATTTTTTAGCATACGCAACTACCGAGGTGGTAACCGGTAATAGTAATTTTTCAAATAACCGCCAAACGTTTGCACTTAATTAGAATATCTGATGATTTTTTTGTATTTTCATAAACCTCCTCATCAACTCAATTAAATTAAGCAAATTATCAGAATAACTCGACTTTAATTAAATGCTACGTTCTAGTATAATGAAAGTACAATATTGTGAAAAAAAAACACCTAATTTAAAAATATTGTTTTTTAACCTGATGTTCATGCCATAAAAACACATTCGGCCTAGTTTTTATATTATTTGTGTTTTTTATATTTTTTTTCAGAGAAAGCCTGTCTTTTCAAAGTACTGCAAAAAATTTCTTTGTTGATATTTTCCTCACGAGGAGATTTATGAGCGTAATGTTAACTCCATAGGAAATGGGAGGTAAATTGCTTAGGTAGCAAAGTTTAGGGGTATTTGGAACATTAAAAAACTTTTGGTGGATGTATCAGTAAGGACCAAATTTTGGTGGGCGGTTGATGAAAAACTTTGTGCTACCCGGATCTTATGTTGGGGGGTGTGGACCCAGTTCGAATCTATTGGGTTTGGACTTTGAACCTCATTGCGGGTTATATACTTGTTCCACGGACTTTGGCATGAACTTGACCAGACCAGCGACTGTTATGACCTGTTTGGGATCGGTAGCTGAGATGGGCGTTTATGCATTTGAAAAAGTGGCAGCTCAGCTGCTTTGCCAGCTACCACCTCTAGGGATGACAGTGGATCTGGGAAAAATGGGGCCCCGCCCCGCCTTGCCTCGTTTCGTTTGGATAGGGGATGTAGGGTATGAAAAGGGGTTGGAGGCGGGGACGAAGGTTAAAATTCATTCCAGTGTGGTGATGGAGGCGGGGATGGACTTACACTTTCCTCGATCCCCGCCTTGCTCCGCCCATACTCATCCCCAATCCTTCTAAGGGATGGCAATAGACCGAGGGGAAAAGGGCCTTGCCCGTGTTTGGACCGGGGGTGGAGGTTAAAATCCATCCCCGATAGGGGATGGAGGTTTGAATTTTGAGATGGAGCACTTGTCCTCCACCCCCCGCACCCGCACCCTCCACCCCCCGCACCCGCACCGGCACCCGCACCCGTCCATTGCCATCCCTAACCCTATTGCCGAGATTTCAAACGGGATCACTATGTGCATTTGACCGAGATTTTATCTTGGGAACACCAAATCCATAAACGCTCATCCCAGTGGCGAGATTCCAAACAGGCCCTTAGCCTATTTGGTTGTACCATTCAGATCTGGATTTGGGTCTGGATAATGAATATGACACTGGTTTGGTTGGAGGTGGGGGCCTTTTTACTTTGGTAGGTCTGCTGTAAGGAAATTATGTGACAGTAAAAGGAAGGGAAATCAATCACTTCTTTATCCGAATCTGTTGGCTGGTTTTAGCACGGCCTTCCAGGGTTTGGATCTGTGTTTATGGATCCTAGTGGATCTGCAAGTCGGTCGGGACCTTCTTGACCAAATATTGGATATGAAATGCAGGTCGGCCTGATTTTGCAGTAAGCTCGCATCGGCCATCTACAAGCATTACCTGGCTGCAGACCTGCAATTTCAGCTTTCAAAGGATCCGGATCCAAATTCAAATCCAGACCTACTGCACCACTTTTTTCTTCCTCTTCCTTCTTGCGGCCCCTCTTAAGTTTGGCAGCTGAGAGTTCTCCAGTTATATGACAGGGACACCTTAGGTTATTTTTGTGTCATGTTCTCTTATATACTATACTTGATGGAGAATAGCACAAGAATGGCGTGCCATGAGTCCTCTTCTTCGAATCCTTGTGACAGATTATTCTAGGCGTCTTGGTGAAGGCAGTTATTGTCTGGATTGTACCGGGCCAGATCTTTCCACTGGGCCAGCAGATTGCCTATCACCATTTTAGTACCACACCCGATGGGGGTTTTGCAGGCGCACATAGACTATGAAGTACCCGGATTTGAGTGGCTAATTGGCTAGGCTAAAGACCAAAAGGGCAGCTAAAAACAACCATTTTGGCAAAAGACAAAAAAGCGTTGCTATTTCTAGTTTGGAGCATAAATAATAACTAAGAGCTCCACTGTCTGCCAAGTAATAGTGTATTGCTTTTGTCTTTTTTTTCAAAGGCAATCTGAAGGATGGGATTCGAACCTAGGACCTTGTGGTCATGACAGTGCAAACTAGCAGTTCAGCTTCTACATTCAACCCCAGTTTTTTCTTCTCGAGGTCAGATCAGGTGCAATCTAGGGGTGACAATCGGGTCGGGTTGGCCGGTCAACATACCTCAACCTGAACCTGACCCGTTTAATAAACGGGTCGGCTGTGACAAACATGAACCCGACCCGTTTATTAAATGGGTAACCCGACACGACCCGCCAACCCCTTTAATAAACAGGTTGGGTTGGGTAAATGGTTTGGCGGGTTAGCGGGTGGGTTGGCGAGTGGGTCGGGTAAACGGGTTGACAGGCGGGTCAGGTTCGGGTAAACGGGTTGACCCGCCCGCCTAACCCGTTTATTAAACGGATCAGCCGGGTTGGCGGGGTGGCATACCCTTAACACAAACCCGACCCGTTTAATAAATGGGTTAGGCGAGTCAACCCGTTTATTAAATGGGTTAGTTTAAGCCAAACCCGAACCCGCCTAAGAGTCGGATTGGAGTGTCGTGTCAGGTTTTGCCACCCCTAGTGCAATCACATTGCACAAATGCACCTCGTCACCTTTCAAATATTAGTCCCCATGTCTGACAGGTTGTACAACAGCAGATGGAAGGGGGTTCAGGTTCTGCAATATATTGCATTTTTTTAATATTTACATGGAGAATCCTGTATGGAATCATAGACATAGATGCATTGGCTTTGCCTTTTCGCACTTAGCTGTCCTGGCAGCGTAAAACTCTGTGGGCAATAAAACATATAAAAGTTTTCATATTTCCAGTTTTCATAGTGCGAACTTACCAACGCAACTATATTGGCCGTTCATCGTGGCCTTGATGGATGACTCACATAAAAATGGGCAAAAATGCGCAAAAACACTGTTTTTGCACATTTTTTTTTTACTTTTAGCGTGGTTTTTTACCGTTTCAACAGACACTAAGACCTTTAGCGATGATAAAAAAAATTTGTCACTAAAGGCTCCAATTTTTGTTGGGACCTTTAGTGACAGACTTATGACCAAAGGTCTCAATTTTTTTTCCCTCTTGAACCTTTCTGACCACCACTAAAAGTTAAAAAGCGAAAAACAGCATTTTTTAGTTTTTGTTTTTTTGTGGCCGATGTGTGAAGGACGGGCCCTTAGAGTTGTGCACCTAAGGATTGGGCAGCTACCACACTCATCCTATATATACTCATATATATGGCTGTTATGTGGTGCATTCATGTTTGTGAATATCTGGCTGCCAAATGTTAGATGTAACCACAGATTTCTCAGCATGTTTAGTTAATGCTTACATCACATAAGATTTGATTTTCAAGATAGTAGAAAATCAACTGGTCCCAAGGGGAATTGATTCCTCAAATCGTCCACACAGTGTGAACAATTATGATCTTCATTATATTAGAGTTTAGACACCGCAGATGTGCTCAACATGATTCATTTGTAAGGAATCAAGTGTTAGATCATCATTTTTTGAATGAAAATTTATAATTTTAATAGCTTCAAAATTTAGAAAAAATTTAAACCGTTGATCTTGGAAGCCTTACAAAAACCTATTCACATTTTTTTTAAAGAACAAACATACTCACAAATCGTAATCAGATAAACTAAAAGCTGATTCCTACTAAGCAAAAATGAATGAAATGAAAAAATAAGATTGTCCATACCGTAGTTAGGAGCCAATTAACTCAGGGTCTCAGTGCATAAAGATAAGAATAGTTCAAAATTTGTTCGAGATATTATGTCGAGACCCACTATATCTAAAGATGTATAGTAAGCAGATTCACTTATTTTTTATCTCTTCGTGCACATAAGTCACTAAAATATGAGAAGTATAAATATGGGTATTTTCAACAATTTTTTTGTAAATCCAACCATGTAAATGTGTTGGGCATGAAAATTTTGCTAGGAATAAATTGTTGGATCGTGTATTTTCAATGAAAAAGATATGATTTTTTGAATGATTGAATATTTAGGAAGACTATGAGCCATTGATTTTAAAGCCTTACAAAAATGACATCATAATCGGATGAATCAAGAACTAATCCTTATAAAACCAAGTAGATCACATCCATACGATTAGATTTAAGAGAAAAGAACAAAAAACTATAAAATTTGCAGTTGACAGGGTAGTTAATTATCATATTTTTTCACTTATTGTATTTTATTAACTCATGCACATTACCCTTGCATATCGAAAAATAGTTAAAAATCTCTCTCTCTCTCTCTCTCATGCACGCCCGCGCACACACAAAATTGCATTACTTGGGGACCAAGGGATATTCAAGTTGGCGGACCGTCGCCGAGGTGGTATCCCATATGGTAAGCGGGGTCCTGTATCAAGCTCAAGGCCCAAGATCGAATCCCTTTGCCACATGGGGCAGCTGGTCTTCTTGTAGGGGTCCGACTAAGCCCAGCTTGCCTTTCAAAAAAAAATTGGCGGGCACAGGCATACCTGAGGGTGATGAGATGGTGGGCCCCACTCATTTCTTAGGTCGTAAGCCCATCGGCGTCATTCTTGAACACACCATTCAAAGTGTGTGCATGGTTGCAGTGGCAGTAGACTAGTTGTCCACTTTTGCTGTCGGAGGCAAATTTGGAAACGGAATATGATATCTAGACTGTAGTTTGAATTTCGAAACACAAGCCCTATCGCTTTCTTTTTGCCACCTGTAAAGTCAGATGAATCTTCCCCAGTTCCACCTTCAACTTTTAACACATGCACGTACAACTGGCAGCATTGAATCATGGAAACTTGATGTTTAGATATCATTAGAAATCGACGGGGACGTAACCGTTAAGTCACAGCCCCGTACGTTCGTCAATGCTTTGAATCAATCATTCAAGGACATTTACACCAAAGCAAAGAACAAAATGGCATCTTTCTGTCGCTTACGTCATGGGGCCCCACCTCCGGTTTTCCACCCTTCGACTAGGGTTCTTCGTCATAAAATAAAATAAGATACGTTTTTTGAAAAAAAAAAATATGTTCTTAAAAATATCATGTTTTTTTTCTCAATATTAACATGATACAAATAATTTCTTTTTTAATATTTTTATTTTTTTATAATTTTTTTATAATTTAGATATACCGCGACTATAAGATAAGGGTCAAAAAACCGTTTCACCCCAGCTTAAATATTTGCTCCGGTTGAAGATGCCAACAAATTTTTTTTTAAAAGTAAAAAAATTTAAATTATTGTGAGATTTTCCTTGCTGAGATCTTTGGGAGAATGATATCTATGACATTGACATGGTGTGGTGGCAGGCAAGGCAGGTAATTTTATGGTGGGTTGAGGATTTGGTTCATCCCACACGCAGGTGTTTTTGGATTTCATGAAAAAAGACCAATTGAAGTGAAGGGTTTTCTCAAACAACGAGGAGCTGAGGCAACTATTCAATCAAATGATATTGAGCATGTTTCTCATCTTTTCTCGAGAAACAAGTGGGATATTTCTTTGCAAAATTGTACTCAATTTCATGTGTGGCAATTCCACCAAGATCGCTTCGTTAGTTGGGGGAAGAATCATCACGAATCAGATTTTTTGAAGAACGTATCGAGAAAGAATTTGATTTGGTTAGACAATATGTGGTTGGTAAACAAGGATCGGTTTTTTAGCAAGGTACGGAATGTATCGTCAAATATTCAATATGATTCCACAAGATCTATAGCCAGGTTTGAGCTTATGAGGAGCTTGAGCTAAACAAATCCAATTCAAGCTGGAATCTGGATCATCTATGTACATTGTTCCGAAACAGAACGCAATCTATGACACAATGATTTGTGGACTCGAGGATGTGGGATTAGTTTGACTCGAAAGTTCAAGCTGTTTTTTTTTCAAAAATGGGGAGATGGAATACACGTAATAGGGTTTGAGCCCTAGACCTGTTGAGACAAGCTCAAGGTGACCCATTTATTGACAAAAATGCAGTTTCAATTATACAAAAAAAAAAGTATTTAGAATATATTTAATAATACCCAATGAGCCTGATCGAACCATGAGTGGCTCGCCACGTTTTCCAGCCCTAGAGGTGGGTTAATTAGGTGCAATAATAGTCTTTTGCCAGCTACAATTAGTTGAAGATATTGCCATTTCCAACGGTGAATTTAAAAAAAAAAATTAAGCTGAAATTCTTAAAACAGGGGATCTTGCTGACCGAAAGGCAGGATTAAATGGTAAAATCACCCGTTAATTTATTATTATTTTTTTAAAGGCAAGCTGGGTTTAGCAGATCCCCACCAGTTATTATTCAACATAATACTGGGGTTTGAACCTGCAACGTCCTACCACATGGAAACATGCACTGACAGCTCCTACCAGCCATGCGGAGACCCCCGGATAAAAATCACCCGTTAATTACTCTTAATATTTTGCGCCTTTTGTCGAATTATTGAGTTGATAAAGATTAGAAGCATTGGTGGAACCCATGTTCAATTTGCAACATTGAGATAGCTGGATGGTTAGGTCTAACTATCATAATCGAGGGATCTTGACCCATGGGTTACCCCAGTTTTTGACTATAAAGAAAAAGAGCAAATTTTCACTTGAGGACCAACCTTTTTTTTCTAATTCCAAAAACAGGTCTCACATTTTGAGACCTGAATTTCTTGGTACGGTCCTCATATTTTCTGAAAAAGTGGAAACCTACTACTTCTACTTATCAAGAAATTCAAAAACATCAGTTTTGATGATAGGCTTTATTAACTTGAGTTCTTTATTTAGCAGTTTTTGTAAAACATTTGGCCTATATTAGAAGATTGATGCCTACGTTTGAAATAAAGGGCAAAAGGTTGGTCCCCAAATGAAAATTTCTCAAAAGAAAAAGATTTGGTTAGGGATGGCAGTGGACGGAGGGAAACGGACCCTGCCCCGCCTTGCCTGGTTTGGACAGGGGATGGAGGACATGAAACAGGGATGGAGGCAAGGATGAACTTATGCTTTCCCCCACCTCGCACCGTCCCCGTCCCGTTCCCCGCCTTGCCCTGCCCCATCCCATCCCCAATCCTTCTTTAGGCATGGCAGTGAACCGAGGGAAAATGGGGTCCCGTCCTGCCTGGCCCCGTTTAAACCAGGAATGCAGGACATGAAACAAGGATGGAGGCGGGGATGGAGGTTAAAATCAAAACCCGTGCAGGGATGGAGGCAGGGATGGAGAGCAGGATTTTGAGATGGGGCGGGGGTGAAGACCTTGTCCCCCACCCTGGTGCACTTTCATCCCTAAATTCGATTCATTGATTGGGATGGATCTCGCCCACAACACCGCTTAATCATTAAATAGAAAAAAAACATGGACAACCTTTTTTTTTTTTGAAAGGCTTAAGCCCCATGTGACAGGGGGATTCGAACCTGGGCGTTCAGCTTGGCACAGGACCCTGCTTACCACATAGGATACCACCTCAGTGGTAAAGCATCGACAACCTTGCTTGTCAACATGTGAACGACGTTAGACAAAGCCAACATGGTTAGGTCTCTGATTTGAGGGTGGTTTCTTTGTGTAAATAAAAAAAAAAAAAAAAACATGTGAAGGAAGATCATTTTTTTAATAGATAGAAGATCCTTTCAATTGGCTAGAATCCCTCGCTTGAATGAAAATAGATCTTGGAGAATAATATTGAATATTTGATTTAAAGCTAAACCTACAAAATTATATTTGATAACATCAAGTAAATCCCCTTAGACTAATGTGGCAAAATTCATGGCTTTTTATGGTAGGGAAGGTTAGGGCTGTCAATGGTTCCCGTTTGTATCGGGTATCTGATCTGACCCGAACCTGAATTCTTGAGGTATGAAAATGGAAGTGCCAACCCAAATAATACTAGAGTTGACCCGAACCCGATCCGAGAAATATGCTGGTCGGGTTTGGGTCATGATTTTTGTCAGGTACCCGACCCAAGTATTATATATATTTTTTATAAAAAAAACTTTCTAAAACTATGTGTGTCTGGGTTTGAGATTCTATTTTCGTGACCGGACAAAACCTGAACCTGGTTATTAGTTATATGGGTGAGTTCAGGTCAACCCTGACCCGACCCGTTGACAGCCCAAGAGAGGGTTGAGTACTGTTGTTGGCATGAAAACTTGGAGGATGATGGCAATGTCCAAGATATTGAAAAAAAAAGATAGAAAAAGACGTATAGTATGATACCAACTTCAATTTCATCAACTAATTGATATGAAAAGTAGTAGTGTGATGGCCGTGAAAGATGTGTTTGCCAATACCAACTTTAAATTTTCTGGGAAAGAAGAGTCATGTTTGCCAATATTCCAGGGATTCATATGGGAAACCCCAAAAAAGTAGTGTTATTGAGGGTAGTTATAGAAAAAATGCAGTATTACTTGACATCAGCAATATTAAAAATGTTCCTTTCTTTACATGCTATAAGTTGGGAGAATGGGAAATTTAAAACTCACAGCATTATTTAAAATCTCATGTTTTTTGGCAAAATCTCGACAATAAAAAATAAATTAAAAATATAAAAGATTAAAATTTTTACAAGAGAAACTAAATAAAAAATAGTTACAAATAAAAAAACCACATGATTTTTTCATGATAAATAGCTGTTAAAAACATAAAATATTGAATTTTGATGAAAATTTACGAGAAATTACAGTTTTTAACTTTCGAGTAATTTCTCACGATATTTTCATGAGATTTTCATAAATCTCGCGAGAATTATCACTATGTTGCCTACCAAATAAAAAATAAAAAATAAAAAAAAAGGAGAAGAAGACTTGTAATCTTGTTTGTCATTTTAGCCCATGAGGGCTCCGCTTATCTGGTAAGAGAGACTTGCGGATGCCATGAATAAACTTCATGACTTGAGAACGGGTGGACATTTTTTTGGCACTAGGGCTGCAAACGGATTGGATATGGTCAGATAGCCGATTTGAGTTCGAAATAAATTTTTTTAATATGGATTCTTTAAGTAAAATTCAAATGTGGATTTCGATCAGATTCAGATACATTCAATCGGATTATTTTTGGACTCTGGTTGGATCCAAATGAGCATTTTAAGTTGGATTTGGAGTTGTTCAGAATCAAAATCTTACCTGAATGCATTTTTACACATAAATAGCTTGTTTTGTTTTTGTTCTAGTTTTTCGAATCCAGTATTACTGCATGTATTTCACATTCGGATTCAATGTAACCTCCTTGGACCTGATTCAGATCTACAATTTGCGTTTTGAATTTGAATTTGGATCCGGCAGATCCTGCCCGATTCGGACTCGTTTGCACCCCTAATTGCCACAAGGTCCAAGCTGAGTGTACTTTTTTTATAGGCAAGAAAGATTCATTACTCTTACGCTAATGAGCTCGTGAGTGAGTAAGGTGGTTTTCTTTGCTCATCAAAAAAGAAAACAATATTTACCTTCTCCATAAACAATAAAGAATGGGGCTTATATGTGTGTCAACCAAAAACTAAAAGTGAATTACAAAGGAAATGATCAAAAAACAAAACAAGTCTGAGGTTAAGGGCATGTTTGAAAACAATAAAAATGGTAGAAAAAATGTCAGTAGAAATAGCAACTTTTCCAATCTTTCCAAAAGGAATTTTTTTTATTAAATATATATATATATATATATATATATTTTTTTTAAAGTTTGATTTTTGATAGAAAAAATTCCTCCACCCTCCACCCGAAGGGTGAAGGAATTTTTCCTATTAAAAATTCTTTCTTGAGACAAAGACAATCGTTCACCCACCACACACCTCGTTTTATGGGGTTGTCACAAGAAGAGCTTCCTCCATCTTCATCTTCATCTTCCTCTTGCCACCATCATTTTTAGATCTCTCTCTCTTGGGCATGGTCGACCACCTCTTTCTATCTAGTTGAGCCCACCTTTCCAAGAATTGTTGATGTAAATTGAGAGGGCTTGATTTATGAAAAAAATCTATGTTACGCTACTCTTATGTACAAAAATTGAGAAAAGTAAAAAAATACGAGAAAAAAATCAAAAAGCAAGAAATAAAGTGAAAAACATGCGATTAAAGAGAAAGAGTAAATGATTTATCTCATTCAACTCCTTATCTATAGAGATCCCTCATTTATAAATAGATGAGATTTTACAAAATTCTAATTAAAGCAAATTACCCAATATGATAAACTTCTAAAAAAAATAAGATTTATCCAAAAATATGGATCTGATATAGTGATCCAAATACAAGAACCAAAATATAAATCTAAAATGAAAATGGATTCTTATCAACCTTGGTCTTTTGCTTCACTCATGCGTCATTCTTTCCCGGTTGGATAAAACTTGCCCTAAAGTTTTGGATATCACTTGAACTTATTCCAAGCTCATTCGAGCGTGTGGGTTATGGGCCTACAATTCAGAACCAGAGAAACTTATATCGCACTACAAATTGAGTAGACTAAGCAGGATCTGCTTTAATATGTACTTGAAAATCTGAAATATTTTTATCGAACCAACCAAAGTCACGTGAGACGCGTCCAATGTAAAATGGGTCAAACATATATGGAGCAAATGCCTTAGACAAATTTTAGATCGACTCTGAAGGAACATCATTTACAACTGCGTGTGAAAGCCCATTCTGATCCAGTTTGAGCTAAGTCTAAGGTCTTAAATGAGTTTAGGTTGTAGAATATGGATTTAGGATAATATTGGATATGGTGGTTAGGGTTTTGAATCCTGTATATGTTTGGGTATGGGAAGAGTTTCTTAGGTCACTTTGGATTCCATCAAGTGGGTTTAGGGTTGGATTAACTGAGTTTTGGAGAGGGACAGGATCCAAACCCCCAAAAAACGTGTTATGGATGCCAAAACGGGTTAAACAGGGTTCAGGTTCCTAGAAACCAGTTTCTGAAAGCCGGTTTGCAACTGCTGTTGCCCTGTTCGTGGAAGAACTGTTCCAACCGGGGCAGTGGTCGGCAGCCATGGCTGTTGCTGGTCAGGGAAGGTCGGCGATGGCTCGCTGATCATTCCCCAAACGGCGGTCAGGCTGCCCAGCTAGCCATTGGCTCACCTGATCAAGACAGAGAGGGGGTTTGACTCCTCCACTGTCGGGCTCCCACGGGGTACTCCATTGATCCACCTGGCCTAGGCGAGCAGGTTGTATGTTCCCCCGTGAACACGGGGCCACATGTTCGTGGGTCCGAATGAGTGCCACGTTGGCACTCATTCGGGAGTTATGTACGGAGGAATATCTTGGGATCCGCAATATTCCTTCGTACACACCCAAACTGATGAATGAGTGCCAACGTGGCACTCATTCGAACCCCCGAACACGCGGCGTTCCACGGGGAACATACACCACCCTCTCCCGGCCTAGGCACCTTTCGCCAGCCTCGGTTAGGCGTTGAAGGGTTGTCAAGCCTAGATTGTTTGACAGTGGTGGCGTGGTAGGTTGGGAGCAACTCAAAAGGAGGTAACCGTAACGAAAAGGGATCTCTGCAACAGCATTCTTGCCACTGGCTTCTCTCCATTTGCTTCTTGAACTATGTGATATTATAAATAATCGAACATAATATAGTTTTGATATCAATTGAAATAAATTAAGATGGCTCGATTTACAAGAAAAACCTATGTTAAGCTACTTCCATGCATGAAAAGCAAGAAAATACGAGAAGAAGACTAGAAAGCAAAAAATAAAGAGATAAATAGGAGATTAAAAAAAAATTACTGATTTATCTCATTCAACTCCTCATCTAAAGAGATCTCTCGTATGTAAATAGATGATATTTTACTTAATTCTAATTAAAGCAAATTATCAAATATGATAAACTTTTAAAAAGATAAGATTTATACATAAATATGGATCTTATATAGTGATCCCAACACAAGAACCAAAATAAAAATCTAAAATGAAAATGACTCCACATGATTCCTTATAGACTCAAGTCTTCTGCTCCACTGCTACATCAGTTGCCCACCACCGTTTTCAGATCTCTCTCTCACACACAGGTGGCTGATCGACCATCTCTCCCTCTCATTTTTTTTTCACATTTTACCACTCTGTTTTTTTCATGCTATACAAACAAACGAAAACTTATCATTTATAAAAGTTATCATATCCAAACTTCTCATAGACAATTTTGTTGATATGAGAGTTTTTCTTGCTCTCAAACATGCCCTTAAGGATGCCAATGCATTGAATTTTGGGTGCATGTCCATGGTGATACAAGTGGACATGCTAGAGCATATCCTGTAAAATGCTGGATGAACCCATAGAGGGGTGGGTTTTGTGGTTGTAATCGCGGGGCGAAATTGCTAATCTAATCTCACCCAGCGTTTTAAAGGATCCGTTCTCCAAATACTCCTCCAAGCTTCAACTACAATGGCGATTAAACCAGCTTCTTGTTCGAGAAGGAAAGAAACAAAAACAAGAGGAGAAAGAAGATTTGAGAAGAGAGGGAGAGATAAGAGGGTGGGATGCCCCCTCTTGTTTTAGGAAGCACATCAGGTCATGCTGAACAAGAGCTTTTTTGCCCATGCCGACATCGTGGCCATCGGTTTTGTATTTTAAAAAGCTAAAAAGTCAACAAAACAGTTATATGCTATGTGGCATTCATCCAAAATGCAAACACGGCCGCGATGTCGGCACGAGAAAAAATGCTCATGTTCAGCATGACCTGATCTGCTTCTTTTGTTTTATTTATCCCTTGTAGGTCCAGCCAAGGCAAGACCAATAGCTTCCCTTCGCGATTGATTGGATGGCAAGGATTGAATGTGGATGAAACCCACCCTATGTCAAAAGATGGGATCCCTGCTCCTAGATACAACCCCATTCAATAGGCCTTCATCACCATTGCTTTTTTAGACTAGGGGTGTCAACTGGCTAGGTTTACTTGGACCCGACCCAGACCAAAACCTTATAGGGTTTGGGTATGGTGACAAATAAAAAGACTTGAGTCTAGACCCGAGGGTCCAATTAATACATGAATCTAGGTATAGTTTATGAAATTTTATACCAGACCCGGGCGACCCGAGTTTTGATTAAGACCCACAAATTTTGAATGTAAAAATGATTAAAAATATTATTTTACTGGGTATGGTTTCTCTTATAGTAAACCCAATTAAACTCGGATCCAGACCCGATACCATACCCAAAAATCTGGTTCTACCTGGGTCCGAACCAAACACGACCAGTTGACACCCCTACTTTAGACATACTAAAGATTTAAACATCTAGGGAACATTGGATATAAACGTAACCTACACTTTCTAATGATTCTGTTACTTTGCTTCTTATTAAGAAAAATCTTGATAGGACCCTAAAACTATTTTTCTCGTGACCCGTCTTCTTTTTTGAGGCCTAGCCCACCTGTGGTTCAGTTACTATCTGGGTCATAGCCCATTGTTCTGGGTCCAACCCATTAAGAAACGTAACTGAAACGAAACTTTTGCAGCTGGAGATGGGTCCATGGGATGCCAAGCAGGGGTTGGATTAAAATAAATATTTACAGTCTGTATTAAGAAAGATGGCAATAGGAATGTGAACCGGATATGCATTTGGACTTGGATTTGGATGTAGGCAGATCGTAATAATCTGATGGGATATTTTTTTAAACCAAATCTTAATCTGATTGGATAAGGTTTTCTATAATCAAAATCCCAACTGATTATTATTCAGATTTTTCTGAATCTGATTAAATGGATTCAGTTTGGATGGATATTTGACCCAAATCCGGTTCATTGACATCCCTGAGAATTGTGTATATAATTCGAGATCATAGATGTTGGTTCCTAAGGTCAGATCTAGGGCTGGTAAACGAGCCGAACGAACTGAACCGAGGGTCTTTTAAGTTTGTCTCATTTTTGTGGTGAACCGAGCTCAGCTTACAGTGAGCTCAAATTAAAGGGGCTGAACTTGAGCTTACTCGTTAACCATTTTTTTTTTTAAATAGTAGAAATTGTACTCTAAACCTACTAAGCCATTCACAAACTGATTAGTTTATAAAATAAATGCATTGTTTCAAAGGTTTAAGCAATAAGATTTGAACTCCAAATCTATGACTTGCAAGGCAAACATTTCAACCATCTCCATTTCATGATATAAAATATATGTAAGATATGTTGGTTACTGGTAGGATCTGGATTCGAATTTGATTGATTTTGTAAGACTCCGAATCCAAGTTCTATTAGGTCAGATCTGATTAGATTGGCCTCGGTAATGCTTAGATCCAACCCGAGTCTGACCCGATCCTTGTTTATCTATCTTTTTGAATTAACCAACTGGTCGAAATCTTCCTAACCTCAGGTTGCATATTAAAAAAAAATAGTGATAGTATTAGGGGAAATTCTAACTCATAATTAAAGCTTGGATCATTTAGTGATGTCAGAATGTGATCTAATTTTACCAGATTGCTCAAATAATCTCTTTCCTTGCAGCTAGTTTGGGAAACTAGATGAGCAGCTCATGGCTCGACTTGAGGCCACGTGTACCATCAGAGATCGATAATTAGACTCTTTATAGTACATCATGTGTCATCTCTTAATTGATAGGGGGCTCTTTCGGTTTCAATTGTTTTCTAATACTAGTTTTTTTTTGCCAACGAGAGAGTACGTTTGGTTCGATTACACGAGATTCACTTTCTAATATATTTTAAAAATTAATTTTCATTTTAACAATATCTCTAAAATAATAAAAAATAAATTTTTTTATAAAGAATTATAAAAGCAAACCTAATAAAAAGTGAGTTAGCAGGTAACTCAAAAGCGAAATTTAGGAAGTGAATCTTATTTGTGTGAGATTCACTTTCTTACGAGGTCTAGTGAAATTTAAAATCTCATAAGATTTACAAAGTAAATCTCGTTTGGCGAGTATTTTCACTTTTCAAAAACATAATTTGATCAATTGATAGATAAAATATTTTTGTTTTATCTCATTTAGGTAATGTAATTAATTTCTGGTTAACCAAACGTGCCGCAAGTCCCCGCAACCTTAGCGGAGATCTAGTGATCGAGCCCAAGTACTTTACAAAATACTCGCACCACATATGGAACAGGGAGAAAATCACTCGGTATAGCAATTTTCTGTGTTTTGTGTTAGAGATTAATTCCTTACCATGTCACAGGAATATGCCATTTTGGTTGCGTATCTCCGGTTACCCGAAGACCAACATTGACACGTATAAATAATATTTTAAAGTTTTATTTCAATAAAAATCTTTTTATATTAAAAATATCAAAAAAATATTTTTGATTAAAAATTAAAAAAATTTAATGTTAAGCCAGAAGGGTTTGATATGGTGGGCCAATGCTGGACCAAACCTTGACACTAGACCCATTGAAATCTCTCTCTATATTTAATAATTTTTAATTATCGAAAGTTGAAATCTCTCTCTATTAGGAAAGCTAATGCTTTGAACGGACAACATTTAGTTGGATTCAGTCCAACTTTTTCACCGTTGTAAACCGTGCCAAAAAAAAAAAACGGAACATGTTTGCTGTGATTTTTTGGACGCTAGTTCCCTGTCCCAACTAACGTCAGTAAGTGCGTCATCCGTAATCCACCGAATTTTGAACTACGGTCCACACCAGTGCCTGTAACCTTCAGGTGGCATTTTCGCCGTTCATTCCACAAATAGTAGGACCCACGGAACGTGAATAAGGCGTATCACTTGTTCTGTTGTCCTTTATGGGTGCGTACCTGGAAGTGGAACTAAAGGAATGAGATCATATGTCAAAAATGGCTGTGGTGTTTTGGCGTTCTGGGACCGTCCATCTTGGCAGTCAGCGTCATGGGTGAGGCAGCTGGTGACATCAGCAAGGAACAATACAAAAGTGGGCCAACAATGGACAGAATAAGAATCTTTCAGCACGGGCCACGTAGGTCGTTGTATTTTAATACATTTTAATGTTTTTCACGAATTACGAGCCCCACATTTGGTGGCTTTTGAATTTTCACTTGGGTTTTCACGGTTATATCGGATCAATTACATAGATCCAATATAACCATACGGGGGCAAATATGCATATTATATTTTAAATGGTGCATAATGTATCGCATATAGCACTTCATGGCAAGATATGCATCAAATAAACCTTCTCAATTGTTTTGGGTTATATTAATATCTAAGTATGCTGTGTATTATTTTTGATATGTTATGGATTTTTTTTTACATAGTCTTGTGAGTTTTTTCGCAAGGATGAGGTTTTAACACATGCTTATGGGTTATTTCTTATATAGCTATGTGCACTTTCTTTCAATTTTAAGTATGAGATTTTTCATACCTGATATGTATTATTTCTCATATAGTTACATGGCTTTTACATCATCATATAAACCATGATTCTTTTCATATATAATATAGATTTATCCATGACCATCCTTTTATGCACTCATGTGAGTTTATCTTTATGTCAAAATTTCAATCATAACTCATAATGTACAATGTCATATTCAAACCAATACATTATATTGTGAGTTACATTTTCATACTTAGTCATGAGGTTTCATATTACTCTTCTATGACCAATTCATAAGACATTATCATGCGCTAATAACTTTGTACAAAGTTTACATGCACACTATTAGTGAAGTACTATGAATTTTCATCAACTCATGGATTCATGATAAATTATAATTTGCCAAACATGACAAATCCTCATGCTTTTCAAGATTCCATCATAGTCGATACTTTCACTATTAATGTGTTTTATCATCACAGGCAACATGTTTTAACTCAAATGTTATAGACCGTCTCAAATTTGACCTCGAGATGTTGTTCTGGATTCAAATTCACCCAAGAAACCTAGTCTAACAAGGACTGAACATTGCATTTTCCTATTTAGATTCTTTTTTTAATCTTTTATTTTTTTAGAACTCTCCGATAGACTTTACAAATAAGTGTTAATATTTTTTATTAATTATGAATAAAATTAATGGATTAAATCTTTTTTTGTTTTTGAGTCCTAGTCTTAGAGATAACACATTTTCTCCCTCTCCTCTTTCACGTTTTTCTCAATAACATCCCACTTAGAAGGATCAATATTCTCCTTCTGCCTTGTTGTTGGCCATATCTGACACAAATCCCAACTAGATTGAGAACTGATTTCTCTCTTTCTCGGTTTTTCCCTGCGCTAGAGCCTTTTCGAAGCTATATTTGTAGAAATCCTCCCTTCTTAAGGATCAAGTTTCTAATAGTGATATTAGAGCATCACTTTTGAAAAACCGTGTTGACCTGCCAAACTTCTAGGTCTAGTCTATGCAGTAAGGGCCCATACTCTTCTTGAATTCATTTAGGTTTCTATCATCACATTGAACAAAGCGTCAGCAAGTCTGAAATTCGTTGAAGCAATGGAGAAGATTAATCCTTCAATAATCTTTAGAGTAGCATGGATCACCTCATAAACATTATAGATGAATGATTCAACATAATAGAATGAGCACTTGCAAAGCTCGGGTACGACCCCCTCTCCATCCCATAACTAATCTGATGGGATGGGGAAGTGTCACCTGTGGGAACCCACCCGGTGTTTTCCAATCGATTGAACCTGGTTGGCTTTCGTCCGCATGGATGATCGACAACATGGAAGCTGACCAGACCCTCGGCATTGCCGTCAGTGAGACCACCATCATCCGTAATGTCTCTCTTTTTGCTCCCATAATTGTTCGCACGCACATTGTTGAGGATACCCACATGATCCGGAGGTCTGCTGCCGATGGGGACTCGCAGAAAGATGTTGCGCCCACCATGGATGGCCAAAAAAGCTCCTACCGACCGATGGAAGCCACCTAAGGTCTGCAACAAGGTTGCAATGACAGGAACCACCAACCTTCTCTCTCTCGGGGTTGGTCGAATGGGAGCCCCTTCCTGTCAAATGAAACCACAGTCGGCCTTGCTTGTTCTTGCGGAGCATATCCGGTCATCGGCCATCCTATTATGTAGAGGCCACCTACATATAAAAAATGATGAGCATGGTGCAAGCTGGCACTACCGTCGGCCCCCCTGCTGTCTAATCCTCTTTCTGCCTCTATCCTTCTTTTTTCCCCAACCCCATCTTCTGTGTTCTCCTCTTCTTTCCAACGACCACCACCACCAAACCAACAACACTCATGGCCGTTGGATGGGAGGCCACTTGATCCCCCTTCTTCGTCCATGACTTATCCTTCGGTTGTTGCTTTTTCTTCTTGAAAATGAGCCATACCACTAACCATTGACGACCTGATTGTCTGTAGGGAAACGACTAGAGAGCATCCTCCGATCTCCCATGCCAAATAGCATCCTCCAGCCCCCCCCCCCCCCCCTGCCTCCTCGTTGGAGACCACCATGACCACCAACGTCCAATTACGCCGGTGGCCTGCCATGGACAGTGAGAGAGGGAGGCTTTCCTAAATCTAAGGCACTCCCACTGCCTCATCCCCATCATGAGAGACTCACTCATGACGGGTGAGTGGGAACCAATTAAACACAAAACCAAATCTCACTAATCCGTTCGCCCCATGTGGCTCACCATGAAATCGACATGGAGATTTCAAACCCGAGTCATGTGGGTTTGGAGTCGTCTTTGACCCAAATACCTCTCTTTTTGACCCATTTTAACCCTAACCCCTACCCCAACCAGCCTAAATTGTTCCAAACCCCAAAACTTAGACCCAACCCAGCAAATTCATCTCTATTATACTTAGACTCAATCCAAAATTAACTCAAACCTTAACCTCACTCAGTTTATATCCAAACCAAGATCGGACCCAAACCTTGCATGTCCCAAGACCCAATCCCATCAGGGCACGTGGGAAAACAACACGCTCAGTATTTGACCTTAAAACTGACAATGATAGATTACAAAAACAATTTTTAGAGAACTCTAGCCTTGAGGACAAGGCGAGTTTTAGAGGGACGAGTTGTTATAGACCATCATATATCCGACCCCAAGAAGACTTTTTGGATCTAAATAGGCCCAAGAGACTCAACTTGACATGGAATGGAGGATGCCCTTTCTTATTTGGATTCTTATTTTTGGTCTTTAATTTCTTTTATGACTCTTTGGTAGACTCTATAAATAAATGTTATTATTTTTTATTAATTATGAATGAAATTATTGAATTGATTTTTTTTTGTTCTTCCTATTCTTAAGCCATAGTCCTGAAAAAACATCTTTTATCTCTTACTCTTTTACATCTTTCTCAACAACAACCCCACCCAGAGGGATTAATATTCTTCCTCTAGCCTGTTGTTGGCCCTATCTGATGCAGATCCTAGCCAGATCGAGAATAAATTTCTCTTTTTTGGCTTTTCTTTGTGCCAGAGCCTTTCTGAGACAAGATTTGTAGAAATTGTCCCTCCTTAGGGTTCAGGTTTCTAACATCTCATCAAGTTAATCACCACCTGATCATTTTATATCGATATATCTAGATTCAAATAATCATAAATATGATTACTAAAAATATGAATACTAACATATTGCATACTATGCATAAAGCATGAAAAATATTTCATCCATTCATACAAGCAAACCATAGGGAGCATGATTTATGATGATTGTTTATCATCATATGCAAATAAATATCTACATGCGTATGCAAGATTATAATTTATCTCTCGCATTGCAATTAAACAATAAGTGCATTAAGACATCACAAACTAGAAGCAATATACATTAATAATAAAGCTTAAATCCTCATATCTAGATTAAATTTAGATATGCACTACATCCATATTCAATATGAGTTTATTCTTTTTGTCTCTTTACCATTTAGATATGCCAATCATGATAAGCTCATTCATTTTTTAAGGCTTTAATCTTATCAAATATGATAATAAACAATCAAATCACAAGTCTGTGAACATATAAGTTCAGATTAATTATCGGATCCAAACAAAAAATTATACCCATATCTATTGGATTTAAATGAGTACATATCCAAATCTGACTAGCATAATTCATATTAAAAAATGAATCTGCATGCAAGCTTAAATAGATCAAGCGAACTCATGGGTCACAGGATATTACTGTTGTCCAAATTCATATCTTTACGTTTAAAATTCAAATGGATTCATAGAACATATCATATTCATCTATTGATTCATTCAATAGAAAGACCCAATAAAAAACTACTCAAAGTATCCATGCATGATTCCATATAACCAACTTAAACAAACTTGAATGTCACTATATTAATTTGAAACCACAATAGATTCATATATAATAAGATTAAACAAGAGTTAGTCATAAGTACATCTAATAAAATAATACATAATCATATAAAACGTTTTTAGATCTCATAGTCCAATATAAAATGGACTCACTCCTATCACGTACGGCCAATAAGTTCAATTAAATTCAAAGGCGTCGCCTAATTGAACTGGATCTATTTAAGTTCAGCTAATATAATTTTACTATATCCAACCAAGTCTATTAAAATTTGACTTAACTTTATCCACCTTGCTCGTATGCTAGTTTTATTTATTCAAGGGTCGGATCCACTATTAGTAAATGCCCGATGGAGGTGTTTCCTTGGCTACCCTAATGCTGACAACAATGTCAACGGGGGATCTTCTCATAAAATGGGGCAGACCTACGGAGGGTCAGTTTTCGACGAGAAGCCCACAGTCTCTTCACTCTGGTGGCACCGCCAGCCATGACCGGCGGTTCTAAGTTTTTCTGTTAGAACACAAGATCTCTGACAATCCTCAGGTGAGAAAAAAAGACCTCTGCTTGATTTTCTAGTAAGGGTTGGTGCAGGGTTTCCCGTCAAGCGGTTCCTCGGTACCCTTGCTTCCTGATGAAGGGTGATCCCCTCCAAGAGGGGTTTTCCGTTCACCGGTTCCTGGTGAAGGGTGGTCCCCTTCGAGAGGGGTTTTCCGGTCAAGGTCGCCTCTGTGGGGATTTTTTCTGGCGCAGGGCCCTGTTGATCAATACAGTAACCTCTGCCTCACTGTCTTACTCAGACAGCACCGTCGATGGCAAATTTCTGTGGTTTTTCTGACGAGGGGTTCCCTGCGAGTTTCCAAAAAATATATATTTTTTCTCTTTTTTCAGTGAAATGATGAGATTCACTAAGAAAACCTGTGTGGTTGCCTCTCTCCTGCAACACCGTCTCTTCCTCTGCGGTCTCGGCTTCCTTTCTCTCGGTCCTATAGTTTAATATTTTAATATTTCTTAATATTCAACGATCGTTTGATTTAAAAAAAAAAAAAGTAAAAGTCACTGATTCAGCTCGATTCAGTTCAACTATGAATCAGCCGATTTCTATGAAAACCGATTCAGGTCCAAAACCGATATTAGCAACATTGAGACATACGTACTGCCTAAACAGATCGAAGACGGTTTGATATCTTATCCAACTATAACACATTAATCTATATTCGGATCTTTATAGTAAGATCCGAATGTAGATTTGGATTGGAATCAAATTTGCTAAATCAATTTTTTTTATTCGTGTTTCAAGTCACATTTAATTCAGATCCAAATCAAAATCTAATCCAAATTCTTTTGTTTTTTTTGTGTGTAAAGAGCTTAGCTTTTATTGTTTATTACTGGGTCCAATATCACGTGTTTCAGATACAGATCCAACCTTGTCATATCAGACCTCATTTGGATCCAAAATCAGATTTGGATATGCATTATAACATTTCAGATCAGATTCGGACCTTACAAGAACATGCCTACATGTGTCCAATCCACAACACGAGAGTTCTATATAAACTCCAAAATTAGATGAGTTGATGGGTTTATGTTGAGTTAAAAGTGAGTGAAGAAACGTTTAGAGGGCATTCAAAGTCTCTAATCTTATATCTGAGTCGGGATAGCAGTGGACCGGGGCGGGGAACAAGGTCTCCACCCCCGGCCCGGCCCGTCCCGTCTCAAAATTCTGCCTTCCATCCCCTCATGGGTTTTGATTTTAACCTCCATCCCCACCTTCATCCCGGTTTCATGTCCTCCATCCTCGGTCTAAACGGGGCGAGGCTGGGTGGGGCTTCATTTTCCCTCAGTCCACTGCCATCCTTATATCTGAGGGTCTGAGGTGGTGCAGGACCCACACCAAGATCCGAACCTATTCAAATGACTCTATTATATAGGAAAATAATGGGCAAACACAGGGATTTCAGAATGGACAGGGGGAGAGATTTTGAGGCTTCCAAACACAGCCCTATTTTTTTCAATCATATGCATAGATTGTGATCTAAACAGTTTGGATTCAGATCGGATGCGGCCAACACCGGATCCGACTGTTGCCTAAATGGGTTCAGTTTTGGATTCGGATGGTAAAAAGCTCATGCCAAATCCGTTTTCTACATGTAACTGGATTGGGATATCCATCAAATCGGCATATATGTAGCAAAAAACTAAAAGGATATCTGTATCTACCTGTAATCAGATACGGATTTGGTTTATCAAAGCTGACTAAACAAAGTCAGATTTGGTTCGGATATCGGATAAAATCTGATCCATTGACATCCCTATACATAGAAGATGCTTAAGCATTTTATTTAATGCATTCGTTGCAGAAGAGAAAAGAAAGTTGTTGGTCCAATGGCTTCAACGTGCGTCTCTCTTTACATTACTTCCATTTTTAAAAAAAAAAGGGAATTATAACACTAAGCTCAGCTTAATCAACAGTAAGCTCGAACTCAGGCTCAAAAGAAATTTATTAAATTTAAATCTCAGTTTGAGTCAAACCAAGCTTGAATCTGGTCAGCGCTGCTCCTAGCCGAGCTCGCACATCTTAGAGTCGAGCTTTTTTTTAGCTCAGCCTGGCTCTTTTGATGAAACATAAGAGATCAAAGCATCTTGGGCCTATCTCATGAACAGATCAGAAATAGAATAAATTGATAACAAAAATTTATGGTCTAATCACAGATTCGTCTGGTGTCCAACTATGTGAATCATTTACTAAAGCTACCAGACCGAAAATTTATGTCGTTCCAAAAAAATTGATAGATCCAATGTCACACTCAGTAAAGATTTATGATACATGTATAGGGTGTACCCAATGCGTAAGAGCGTGTCCTACAGATGTCCTGGAAATGATACCCTGGGACGGATGTAAAGCTAAGCAAATTGCTTCCGCACCAACACTACAAGAAAATTGTTAATTAGCGACGGAAATTAGCGACGGATTTTTCCCGTCGCTACTTAGCGACAGATTAGCTAGAGATAGAATCTGTCGCTAATTTGCGACGGATTAGCGAGGAAACGATTTTTATCGCTAATCTGTCGCTACTTAGCGACGGATTAGCGACTGCATGTTTTTGTCGCTACTTTTGATTACAAGAACACCATTTTAGCGACGGATTTAGAGAGGGAACTCTGTCGTCGCTACTCCGTCGCTAATTAGCGACGGAGTAGCGACAGAATATTTTCCGTCGCTTTTTTGGTATTTGGGTTTCGCGACGGCTTCGCGACGGAATTTTGCCGTCGCTAAATGTCGCGTAAATCCCTAATCCCATCCCTCTTTCTCTTTTCCCTGTTTCGCTGTATTGCTCCCTCCCGCCGCCCGTCGGCTCTCGCCACCGTCCGGCCACCGCCGCTCGCCAGCCGCCGCTCCCCGTCCACCGCTCGCCAGCCGGCGCTCGCCAGCTGCCGCTCCCCGTCAACCTCCCGCCACCGTCCGGCGAAGCGCAGGTAATATTCTTCTTCTTCTTCTTCTTCTTCTTCTTCTTCTTCTTCTTCTTCTTCTTCTTCTTCTTCTTCTTCTTCTAAACGCAGGGGGTACGCCCCTTCCCTGCCGAAAACGGAGGGGGTTTAACCCCCTGCCGTGCTTTCCGGCAGGGGGGGTCGACCCCCTGCGTTTCCGGCAAGGGGGGTCGACCCCCTGCCGGAAACGCATGGGGGGTCGACCCCCTGCCGGAAACGCATGGGGGGTCGACCCCCCTGCCGTAAAGGCACGGCAGGGGGTCAACCCCCCATGCCGGAACTGCCTTTCCGGCAGGGGGTTTAACCCCCTTCCCTGTTTTGAAAAGAATTTTTGTCGGCTGGGCCGGCTATGGCCCTGTCATAGGCTCGCCTAGCACCCAGCCGACTGGGTGCTGGGCCTGGCGCACCTGCCAGCATGCTGGCAGTCAACCGAGTGCTACTCGGCTGGCTGCCAGCCAGCCAACAGCCACCAACGTGAATAAAAAGATTTTTTTTTTTGAAATAAAGGGATCATACCCAGCCGATCACTCGGCTGGGCCAACAACGAGGGTTCACGGCTTGACTTCGGCTGGTCTGTCAGCCGACACCCATACCACATCGATCGTGCCATGGATTTCTTTTTGAAAAAAAAAATGAAAAACAAGGAAAAATATCAATATAACATAGTGGATTCGTAGATCCACTGATTCGCCATGGATTTCCATCAAAACATGCATGGAAATCCTACCTCTACCCGATTTCTCAAACGTTTCACATAAGAAAATACCCGTACCTTGAGAGAAAAACGCGAAAAGGGGCTGTGGAAGGGAGCTTGGCTGAGCACAAGGCCTCCAACCTTCTTAGTCTATCTATTTCTCTTCCACTCGGCTGGGTTTAACAAAAATTTGTTATGAGATACCTACGTTGCCTATGTGATCTGTTTTGAAAAGAATTTTTGTTATGGATACCTATGCTGCCCATGTGATCTCTTTTTAAAAAAAAAAAAAGTTATTATGTGATCCCTATGTTGTCCATGTGATTAGCTTGAAAAAAAAATTGTAATATGTGTATATAAGATGTCCATATGGTTTTAAGTGTAGTTTGCATATATGTTGTCCATATGGATTTTAAGTTGAAATTTTTTTTGTAATGTATATATACAAGTTGTCCATGTTGTTCAATTTGTTAGTTTGTTAATGTCTACTGGTAGTTAGTTTTACTTCAATTTGTTTTCTTGATTAGTTAGTTTGTTACTTAATTTGTTTTGTTTTTGTGCAGATTTTTCAACGGAACCAACTCGTGCTCGGCCACCTGTGGTAAGTAAATGACAAAAACAATGCAAATCGGGTAAATACCCGTGGTGAGTAAGTGATGCAAACGTATCACATGTTATTTAATTTATTGAATGCAGCACTTTATTGTTCACACACTCACTTAGTTGTTGATATCTAGGACTGCTTTGTTGGAGTTCGGAGATCATGCTGAGCATGATTTTAATGTAGAAATATGGAAGTGTTCTTATTTTTGGAGTACGGAGTCCATGCTAAGCATGGTAGTAGTTAGTGAGATATTGAAGTGTGTTTGCTGCTGGTACATGTTTGCCATTTATTTGATATGAATGATTATGATGTATTGCAATGTTTGATGTAATTGTATCCATGCTTGCATGTAGTTACTTTCAATTTGATTTTGACTTCCATGTGAAATTTTATAATAAAAGCATGCTTCAAATGATTGTATCATGTCATTAATAGTTTGCACATGAAAATATTAAGTTATCAATGCATGCATCAAAATTCTTGTTATTGTTTGACATAGTATATTGCATGATAAATTTGATATTTTCTTCATCGTCGCATTCTGATTGTTTTTTTCTTAATTCGTTAGGATACTATTCGTAACATCATACGACATAATGACTGCAAACCGTGAATGGATGTACCGTAGGATAGTGGACAATGAGTTATCGCATGAATATATGGATGGTGTCGATAGTTTTATTGAATTTGCAACGGCGAGTGTCAGTACGGTAGATCCCACAGGTCGGATTAGGTGTCCCTGCAAGATTTGTAAGAATAATCGATTATTTGAATGCATTGCAATGCTTGATGTGAATGACTTGAATGCATTGTAATACTTGATGTGAATTATTTGACATATGTTATTTGTTAGAATATGGTTCGTGGAGGTTATAGTGGTCGCTCATCCAGTAGTAGCCAGGCTCAACCTTCATCTTCACGGGCTCCTGTGATAGGTATATCATATAACTAATTAGATGCTTGATTAGTTCAAATGCACATTCTGAGAACTTGGTGTGTATTTTTTTACAGATGATGTTTCGCCTGTACACGACCCACCTACACCAGTTGATCGCACAAGTCAACAGCCAACACAGGAAACAGGGTCTTCACAGGCTGGCACAAGAAGACTCATTCGAATAGTGTATATCGATAATCGACCGTAAGTATTTTGTTTTCAATTATTGCATATCTTTTAAATATTTTATATTGATATTTACTGTGTAACAATTCATGTGCAGCACGAGGTTTGAGCCACAAGAAGTAGTACGGGAGATTAGGAATTCACTTCTTCAACATCTACCAGAACCAGTTGCTCAATGGAAAGAGTACCCAAAGGAGGTATTAGACAGATTGTGGTCCTCATTCATGGTATACAGTTGTTCCTCATAGTTAATGTGTTTCATATTTAATTTATTTAAGCAATGTCTACTAACTTTCTGAAAATATTTGTAGGCTTCGAATCGCTTTGCAACTACGGTGGAAGAAAATGATGCAAGGAAGGTGTGGCAGAAGGTGGCTGCCAATCGATTTGCAGACATGCTGCACACTATGAAGACTGCAGCAAAAAAAGCATCTGGCGTAGTAGATGATCCATTACTGTGGAAGGGCCATGGTCCTATTACTATCAGGAGAGATTACTGGGATGAAATGTGCGATATGTGGGCGGGAGATGCATTTAAAAATCGCTCTGCGAAGGCTTCACAAAATCGATCGAAGATGTCCGAAGCCCATCTACACACAGGTGGATCTAAGACATTTGGGAGCCACCTAAAGAAAATGGTAACTCATCAATATATAATATTAATTTTATAAGTATAGTTGCAAATTTGTGTACTAAATCTTTTGTCATTTAACTTCGCAGGAAGCAGAAAAAGGAGGCAGTGTACCATATAAGGATGTGTTTGTAGAAACACATAAACGGAAGACCACGGGAGTCTTCGTATCAGAGAAGGCGAGAACGACAACGGTATGTATTAATTCTATTAATAATCATTGCAATATATATGCAAGTCATCATAATGTTATCATTAATTATTAATGAATACTTTAAACATTATTTTGTAGGAGGCATATGAGCAACAAATGGTAGAGCGATATGGTGAAGACGCTACTCAGCATCCATCATTTGATCCTACAGCATGGGTGACTGCAGCAGGTGAACCCAAAAAAGGTCGCGTGTTCGGGTTTGGGAGTAATATGAACACTTCACCAGTTATTGGTTCTTCCAGTTACGGCTCACCAACTTCTTGCGCCGACATAAGCTCCAAGCAGCCGACTATTCTTTCCGGTGATGATGTACGCGAGATCATTAATGAATCACTGAATAACTACTTCCAATACACCGTCGCCCCCTTTCTCCGAAATGAGATCAAGGCCGCTGTTCAGGATAGGGGATATTCGATTCCAGGTCCCTCTCAGGTATAATCACATATATAGTTTTTTTGACTATCTTAAAGCACATCTGAGCATGGTAGAATCACATATAGAGTTTTTCTAGATGCCTTAGAACACATATGAACATGCTATAATCACATATTCAATTTTTTTACTGCCTTAGCACACATATGATCATGATAGAATCACATATATATATATTTAACTTTTTGTTTGTCTTAGAGCACATATGAGCATGATAGAATCACATATAAAGTTTTTTTGATTGCATTAGAACACATAAGCATGCTATAATCACATATTCAGTTTTTTTACTGCCTAAGAACACATATGAGCATATTATAATCACATATTCTGTTTTTTGACTGCCTTAGCACACATATGAACATGCTATAATAACATATAGAGTTTTTTAACTGCCTTAGAACACATATGAACATGTTATATATCATTTATGATAGAATCACATATAAAATTTTTGGCTTTGCCTGCCTTAGAGCACATATGAGCATGCTATATTCACATATTCAATTTTTTTACTGCCTTAGCACACATACGAGCATGATCGAATCACATATATAGTTTTTTGCCTGCCTTAAAGCACATCTGAGCATGGTAGAATCACATATAGAGTTTTTTTATATGCCTTAGAACACATATGAACATGCTATAATCACATATTCAATTTTTTGACTGCCTTAGCACACATATGAGCATGATAGAATCACATATAGAGTTTTTTTATTGCCTTAGATCACACATGAGCACATGATAGAATCACATATAGTGTGTAATTTATTTCATTATATTTTGTTTATCAATACTGACTGTTCTTTTCTTGTGTAGGCTGCTAGCGATAATCAGGGTAGTGGAGCTGAAGGGACAGATAAAGACAATGAACAAGAAGACGCACAAAATCTTGGCGATGATTAGAGGACTGTGTTGAAGAAGTTCTATTTTTTTTATTTTTCCTAATTGTAATTGTTGAATTGTAAATAATTAAACTTCTTAGTTTTAAGGTGGAACGATTAATTATTATAGATACTTGTTATATGAATTTTTTTGTGTGGTTTGTTTTTTATTTACAGGAAATATAAATTGTACAGGAAATATAAATTGTACAGTTCTCCGTAATTAATTTTTAAATAAATTTTTTTTTATTTTTTTTCGTTTTTGCGACGGATGATTCCGTCGCTATTCATATTAATCTAGCGACGGCTTAGCGACGGAATTAAATCCGTCGCCACGCCGTGGTCGCCGTTTAGTACCGGCGGATTGGCGACGGAATATAGCGCTCGTTATTCCGTCGCAATTAGCGACGGACTTGGCGACGGAATTATTCCGTCGCCAGTTAGCGTCGAAATATTCGCGACGTAAGCATACTGTCGCCGCGTTGTCGCTAATCCGTCGCTAACATGGTTAGCGACGGATTAGCGACGGAAGGTGGTCGTCGCTAATCTACTGCTCTGTTGTAGTGCAAGAACGGAGTATCACACAGAATGAGATAGACATCTTCAAATCCATTCTGGGATCCTAATCTTGGAGTTTTATGCTGCCAACACGACGACCGTATAGTATGGCAGGCTGAGCCAGCGTGACCAGGTCTTTGTTTCGGGTGCGGTTTCTTCAGGTTATAAAAAAAAAAAAATCATGCAGTATCCACATGAGTGTTAAATTAACACCCACCCACAAGGTGTACTTTGGCTTTGGTTTTACACCCTAACCACAAAACCTGAGAGAATTTCTCTTCTAGACTCTGCAAATTATGCCACTTAGAGAATGAAGTTATTTATTTGCCTTTCATTAATGCAAAAACTCAACAAATGTTTTATTTTGACCAAATAAATGTTAAAATCTTGGAAAGGATCCTACCAAAACCAGTAAAGGCCTAAAGGGGCGCTTGGATGGAAAACTGATCCATCACCTAAAGGTACAATATCGTGATATTTTGAAAATATCAGAAAGGTTATATATATCATGATATTGTCAGTTACTTTTATATTTTTTTACTTATTTCCTATATCTTAAATATGTTTTTTTTAATATCTTTTACTTGTCTCTTTTTATTAGCTTTGTACTTTATTATCTAAACAGGTAGTTTTCTTACTTATTTATGTTAATTATATATACATATATATTTTTCTAAGCATCAAGATTTTTCTGAGACTTATCAGCTAACTTATATTATTGTGAGAAATTGTCTTGTAGAGATATATAGGTCATTCAGCCACCCCGTTCTTAGGCAGGTTCCTTGTCATAAAGAAGAAGAAGAAATAGTTTCCTCTTATACTCAACATAAATGGCTCTCAGATCATTGATGTTATTTTTATATATATTTTTTAAAGAGTAATGGGTCTCTGCTAATTAAACCACATTAGTGCTAAAGCATAGTTAAAGCGCGCTGACCGTCCATCATGCGCATTGAACGGTCAGCATGCAAAAAATGCAAAAATTGCAACAAAAACACGATTTTTGAGCAAAAAACATTTAGTTGGGCACTAAAAGTGGAGATTATTTTTTGAAAAAGGTCTTTAGTGGTACACTAAAAGCCTCAGGGACCTTTACTGGTGCTTTTAGTGCTCCAGTAAAAGGTTTTTGATGCGATTTTTTTTTGCGAGCAAACTGTCTATCGGCGCTTACGATAGGCAGTCAACACACTTTAGCTTCGGTTTAGCACTAAATGGATTTAGCACGGACCCATTTCACATATTTTAAATATGTAAGCATCAAGAATTTTATTTTAAATAAGTTTATATATATCATGATATTATGGTGATAATATCATGATATAGTCAGTTACTTTTATTTTTTTTAATTATTTCCTATATCTTAAATAATGTTTTCTTTTTTCTTTTATAGTTTTTTACTTGTCTCTTTTATTGTGTGTACTTTATTATCTAAACAGGTTATTTTCTTACTTAATTATGTTATTTGTATATATTTTTTAAATATGTAAGCATCGAGATTTTTTTGAGATTTATCAACTAAAACTTATATTATTGCAAGAAATTGTCTTGTTGATATATAGCCAAGACCAATATTCCTAACTATGCTTCCTCTATCACGGGCATAGAATGTTTGTGATTACCCGATGCGGCGTCGGAGGGGGGGATTCGCTTCTAAGCCCGAGACATCCTCACCCTAGGACCAAAATATGAAGTTCTATTGTCAAACAAGCCAAGTTCCCCTTACCGTGATTCCATTGCTGCAAGTCTTATTCTCTAATACCAATGGGGGTTCTGCTTGTCTGGCAGGAGCAGTTAGTACACGTCATCTTATTTTGGGATGTCGCAAGTTCGAATCCCAATGATATATGGTTGTATAACTGGTAGGGGTCTGCCTAACCCCAACTTTTTCTGTCGAAAAAAAAAGAAAGAAAATAAAATTCTCTAATGGCAGGGTCCTCGAGTTCCTTAAACTAGAAGCCATCGCTGAGCTAATGCTAGACCACTCACAACAATTCGTTGTCGAATTCAAATCGATTGTAGAAGAAAAAAGGCGATCTCCATTGCCAGCTGATGAGGAGTTGGAGATGAACAAGGTCTACTTCATATTACCAATGAAGCGGGGGAGGCTGGACCACATTGTCAAAGACATGAACCAGCCCGGTATCGACCAAGCCAAGGTTCATATCCAAATCCGGCCTACTTGCATCTTATGCTAGGATGGGTAGCCAGTGCCAAGTTGGTGTGATGAATGAAGATGTGGTAGCCCTCAAGAGAAGCCATGACTGGTATAAGTTGGTTTCAGAGAGCTTTTCTAAGGAACCTGAATTCATCAGTGTGCAATTGTCAGGCAAGGTGTGGAAGCCTACAATTGGTTGTTCTAATTGAATTGTGCAAAAATATTGGCTACAATCTAGAGTACGGTACTCTCGAGCTGAATCTCATAGATGCGAGCTTTATTTGATCAATTTGACTCGACTAATGTGCTCAGCATCAACCATTTATTAGGGACTTCCTATTGGATGGTTTTCATGGTAAAAATATGATTTTCTTAATAGTGAAAATTTGACACATTCTACACTGTTCATTTTTTCTAGCCCCTTGAAAATCAGTTTATACAACACAATTGGATGAGGTAAATCATCTTTTTTGACTAACAATTCATATAGATCATATCCATAGGGCTTAATGGACAAAGAGATCAAAAAAATGTAAACAAATGAGTGGTTTCTACTAGGGAATATAGTACACTCTCGAGGATATCCAATACTTTCCCATGAGTTGATTATCAAGATTAACTTTCTCATGAGTTGTTAAAAAGTAGCATGAAGCGAGAAGCGAGAAGCAAGAAGCGAGTTATGATTGTAAAGAAATTATCCAAGTGCATGAAAAATGAAAAGAAAACACATAGGAAGTAATATGAAGTTGGATAGCAAGCAAATAAAGAATGATGTGGAAAACAAGTAGAAAGTGCTAAAAAATAATATGCAAGCTTGTTATAAAAATTATTATTTTTTAATATAAAATACACAAGAAATGAGGGAAAAGTGAGCGCGAAGCTATAGGAAAATGTCAAAGAAGCGAGGGGGAATCAACTTGAGAAGTGAGCTTCCTCACTAAAGGAAAGCAAGTTTCCCACATTTCAGAAGTTTCCCAGAGCTTCTCCTTTTTTCAGGAAAAGAAGTTTTCCGCTTCCATAATGTGCTTCTGGGAGCAGCTAGTGCACGTCACCTTGTGTCGTGATGTTGCAAGTTCAAATCCCAATGGCATCGTTGTATAACTGGTAGGGGTCTGCCTAACCCCAGCTTGCCTTTCAAAAAAGAAAAGAATGTGCTTATGGGACACCATGTATTATGAATCTTCAGATAACTATGGTTAAGATTAAGAAGAGAATATTGGATTTTAGGTAATATCTCATATTAGTTTTTTGGGTGATGTGCTTCATGTGAATGTCATTGGAATTAATAAGTGTATGGGGCATCCTAATCAAAGGATGTTGCTCAAGGTGCTTGATCTCTTATCCTATGATTTGTGATTGTGTTTAAAGGGTCAATATTTGGTGCTATCGAAGGCATGAAACTATTGACTTGAATATCATAGCTTCAAGAATCAACTCAATCGGGCCACATAAATGTGTTCAACATGGTTTGTTTGTTAAGGATCAAACCTCGAATCGTTCCATTTTGATTAAAAAATATAATTTTGTGAGTCGCAAAATTTTTAATACATTGTGGTCCATTGATTGTTGAAGCCTTTGGAAAACATGATCTATAAGGTCCTATTTACAAAAAAAACACTAAAAACTATGAAAAAGTGATTTACACTTAATAGTTTTGTGTCAATAAAATTAGATATTATCCCACATATATATATATATATATAGCCCATCTCTTCACCGATTTGGGTGTACTTTTTTTTCTCCATAATAGAGCTAGGGGAATTAAGGCCCGCTCCTTTTACAACAGCTGTTTAACCACCTTATATACCAATAGGATTCGAACTTGGAACGTCCCAACACATAGTGAGGTGCACTAACTGCTCCTAAGGGATAAGAGGAGCCCCCATTGATAAATTTAAGCTTCCTTTTAAATCTCATATTCAAGGATCTACGATACCATGTTCTTGAAAAATGGGCCAAGATCCAGATTCTATATTTAGATCATAGATCCGTGGCATTGAAATGCACCTTCTAGGTAGGTTTGATTGCTCTGAAAAAGCTCACACCAAATCCTACCATCAAACAAACAAATCTGAGGTTTTCTGTTTGGACCTGAAAAATAGGAATATAAGATCTGAGTCAATCCAAACGCACCTGTGACTCTGTTGCTTATTTAGTCCTCGGCAATTCCTCGGAATTAAAGTCCCTTCATCGGCAAGTCATGAATAATCGGCTAACTTTGGCATTTATATTCCTCAGCAAATCACGACTAATCAGTAAGATAAAAAAAAAAATTTAATCGGCACAAAATAATTGCCACACATATTAATAACAAAAAACCTAAAACCAAAATTAAAAATTTTAAACTTTAAAAATTTCTGAAAATTGATGGCAATATAAGAAAAAAAAAATCATCAGGCAACAGAGTGAAGAAAATTGCATCATGTTTCAGATTAGAAACAAAGTCCAATCCCAAACATAATCAAATTTACCTAAAAAGGAGAGCTACACTGTTTGCAGGAGCAGGTTGCATGTGGAATAATGGTAGAGCCAAGCTACTGCCAAACAAGATTTAGCTACAATATAGTACATCCAAACAGGATTTAGTGTTAACATAAACGAACTATGACTAGGGGTGTCAATTAGTCGGGTTTAACCCAGATCCGACCCATACCAAACACTATATGTTTAAGGTTTGTTGATAAATAAGAAGGCCCGATTAAAATCCAGGTCGGATCTGAAGGGTCCGATTAATATATGGAGCTGGGTATGGTTTGTGAAATTTTATACCAGACCTGGGCCCGACCCGAGTTCCAATTAAGATTCGCAATTTGTCAATGTAAAATTGATAAAAACATATTATTTTACTAGGTATGGTCCAGGTTTGGTTCATGTAATCCTTACAGGATCCAAGGTATGGTTTCTCTTATGATGGATCCGATTAAACTTGAGTCCAGACCTGGTATCATCATCTCAAGTCAGGTTTGAGTCTGGTTCTACCTGAGTCCGAACCAAACCCGACCCTTTGACACCCCTAACTATGACCACTGCTCCGGTTCGGAAATTATCAACCAAATCTGGGTATAATAGTTAACTTTACTAAAACTTCCATGTTCAAAGACCGAATAAAATTGGATCCTTTTTGCACTGGATCAGACCTTCAAAACTTCCTTCATAGATCTAATTGACTACTTAGATGGATCTGGTGGAGGCATTACTCTTATGCTTATCAAGTACGCTCAAGTATGTTCATTTGTCTCAAAATTTATGTGTGTTTTGAAACAAACTCTTTGACCCATTATCCATTTGTTTGCCCTGGTTTTAGAAAATCAGATTTGGAGCAAAAACTCAATTTTATGAAAATTGTTTAGTCCATATTGATTATGGATCCAAACTTCTATATGGCCTATATTTAGAGGAGCCACATTAGACGGTAAGGCCCTCAGGAGGTTTGTCCAATGGAACTTTGAACTTCAAACATACTTTGCTTTGGCTTTGGATTTGGATAGTTTTAGCCATATTAATATGGTTTTTATTGCCTAACATCTTAGAAGTTTAATCTACATATATAGTCAAGTGTTACTTTGGATTTGGATTTGGACTTTTACTTATTCTTAAGTTGGGTCAGATTTGTTTTGCGACCATCTTGTTTGGATCTAATTAAGGTCCCAAACATAAGGACTCGTGGATCATTAACGGTGTGCCTGATTATCCAATCTCATATTGGAGGTGATCTCAAATCAAGTACTTGATGTGTGTGTGAACGTGTGCCTGTGTTCAGAGAGACAGATGATGTGTGTCGAGGTTGACGAGCCCCGTTTAGGGTTATCAATGGATCGGGCTTATATCAGGTGCACAACCCGGGGATAAAAAATAATGATACCCGAACCCAACCCAAAAAATATGAGGGTCAGGTTTGGGTATTGCTGAAACCATTGTCTTAACTATTGTACATATATACGTAGGGATGGCAGTGGACCGGGGGAAAGCGAGCCCCCCCCTAGGGGTTGGATACCCGATCCATTGACAACTCTGTCTCGTTGTGCCAATGATTTATAAATCAGGGGGCATTTCAGATCCAAACTGTGTTCCACCAAAACCATGGGTTTGGCATGGGGCCAATAGCAATTAATGGAAGCAATAAAAGGTGCTGATGAGATGTGGGAGAAAGCATACTGGACCAGTACTGTGGACCCGATCTGTTCCCTCAAGTACAAAGTACACTACGTGATCATCCAACTGGCCATGTCTGTCATTGATTTCCACAGCTGTCGTGGTTGTCATCACAATATCCCTCCACATGCACGGCTCCAAATTTTTGGTGCAAATGGATTGGATGCAGTTTCGATTTATTTATACCCAGACCAAACTAGAATTGGATCCAGATCCGTATTTCATATGGTAATACTGGATCCAGAAATGACCGCAAATAGGTTTTGCATGAAAAAAAAGAAAGATAGTATGGATTTGAGTAGAATCCGACTTAGATCCCACAAAAAATTGTTATCTACATCAATGAATTGCGAACCTCGTTTGAAGAAGCTGAATACGGTCTTATTACAAATATGATCCATTTTTGAGATCCATATGCAAGAATAAAGTGTTGGATTCAGATAGGACATCTAAATGTAGCCGATCCGATTTGTTTTCACCCCACTGTCAATTGTCAAAGACCAGTCCGTGCACTGGGCCCGATTTGGTTTAGGCCAAGGTCCACAGGTTCAGTGAAGCCTCTCACCCGTACCCGAAAATATTTCAGACTACGTGGAATAGAATCAAAAGGATATGTAAAATCTGGATCCATGCAGCACATAAAGAACGCAAAACCCAAAGGGGTCAATGAAGCTAGATCCATTTGAGACATGTCGGGTCAGGACTCCACCCGAACCCGCATCCGGGTTTGAAGGGGCATAACCATGGTTTAAATACTTGCCGGGTCAACCCAATGACTTGGTTAACTCGTCCCAGATCGACCAGTTCCATGCTTGACTCGTTATTTACAAAAACTTGGCTGAGTCATGTGCGGACCGAGTTTTATCATGACTTGGCCAAGTCATGACACTAAAAGAAAATCGTGGATTAGCGATGGTCTCTATCCATCGCTAATCTGTCGCTAAACAGTTTAGCGACGGCTTAGCGATGGATAGAGACCATCGCAAATTTTTGCTCGCTAATTAGCGAAAAAACTTATCTGTCGTTAATTTCGTCTCTAATTTGCGACAGATTAGCGACGGATAATGTCCGTCGCTAAGCTGTCGCTAAATTTTAAAAAAAAAATAAAAAAAATTGATCCCTGTCGGGCGGTATTCCGGCAGCAATAAGCCGGACTTATACCGCACCCGACAGGCATTGCATAGAACCAATGCTCTCCAGCGTCGCCGTCCTCCGTGAACCGGCGTCATCGTCCTCCGTGAACCGTCCTCCGGCGTCGCCGTCCTCCGTGAACCGGTGTTGTCATCCTTCGTGAATCGGCGTCGCCGTCCTCCGTGAACCGGCCTCCCGCACCGATGCCTCGAGGTTACAGTGGTTCGAGTCTCCCTCCGACTTCACCCCGGACGGAAGGACGATCGCAGAGGAGAAAGACAGCATTCCGTCTTCAATATTGTCGTTCCTTGACAGTCCAGAGGCCGGCCACTTCTTCTCATCCACTGCAGCTACTGGCACCGCCATCTTCGGCTCCAACGAGCTGCCAAAAGCTGAGGTTCCGGCCACCGCTTTTGCGTCTGCCTCGTCGCCGTCCTTCGTGAAATGGCATCCTCCGTGAGACGGCGTCCTCCGGCGTCGCCGTCCTCCAGCGTCCTCCGGCGTCGCCGTCCTCCAGCGTCCTCCGACGTCGTCGTCCTCCGGCGTCGCCGTCCTCCGTGAAACTGCCTCGTCGCCGTCATGCTCTCCGACTTCGCCGTCCTCCGAAGAAGTCGATTTAAATCGAGCGCGGCCGATTTAAATTTCGAACATGGAGAGAGGGAAAATTTCATGCTCTGTTAAATCTAAAATTAGCGAGGGATTTAGCAAGGAAATTTTCCCGTCGCTAATCCGTCGCTAATTAGCGACGGATTAGCGACGAAAAAATTCCCTCGCTAAATCCCTCGCTAAAATGTTTTTCTTGTATTGAGAATTAGCGATGAAAAAATCATTGTCGTTAATCCGTCGCTAATTAGCGACGGATTAGCGATGAAACAACTTTCATCGCTAATCCGTCGCTACTTAGCGACGGATTCATGAAGAAAGTTTTCTCTAGCTAATCTGTCACAAAGTTGCGACGGAAAAAATCTGTCACAAATTTCCGTCGCTAATTAACATTTTTCTTGTAGTGTGAGCAGACTCGACTGAGTCAACCGAGTTTTAGCATGACTTGGCCGCCGAGTCATGCATATATATACTTATATAATATATTATGTATATAATTACATATATTATATAAAATATAATATAAATATTATGTATATTATATATAAAAATATGATGAAAATTTGGTTGTTCTCACATGCTAGGTGCTAAGTGGTTTTTTCTATCTTCTGTATTTTTTTGGTAGTTTCAACTCCATTAATATGTTGGACATGGTCAATTTACTAAGAATCCACATTTGTATCATGTGTTTTCAATAAAAAAAATGATATTTAGAGCCTCAAAAAAATATAAAGATTTTAGACCGTTGATTTTTCGCACCTTATAAAATCTCAACCATGCGTCCGGATCAAACCCTTCTAGGGCTGATCCCTATGAAATGAAGTACATAGATCACATTTATATCATCAGAATTTATAAATGAAATGAAAAAAAAGACTGAAAAACACATTTAACATGCTCATTTATCACCTAATGTATGAGCAGCTACCAATCACTCAAAATATGCTTATGCATATATTAATAAAAGTATACATTAAATATATTACAAAAATATCCTATAATACATATTATGTATAATATATTAATAATATAATATAAAATACACATACTATACATATATTTATGTATATATATATATATATATATTATATAAAATATAAAGTTAACCCGACCGACGAGTCATGGATCAATCAAGCTGAGTGACGAGTCACTGGGTTTTTAAATTATGAGCATAACCGGCGTAAGCAACCTTCTCTCTAAATATGGATCCAACATTGCAATTCGGATCACAGTTGGTGATCGTCTAGATCCGTTAGGTCAACACAGACAAGTCAGTGACACACCTGACAGCAAGCGTGTCATTTCTTATCCGTATCCGACCACGCGATTTTAACACGTGTCCCGTCGCGTACAATGGAAGCGACACATCCCGTGACGTTTGTCTTCCATCTAAAATGACATCCTCTGCCCTTACTTCTGAAATTGTTTGCTGGTAAGTAAAGAATAATTGAGGGGTAATTTAGTATTTTAATTACCAGACAGCACCAAACTTCCAACCCCGAGACTGCTTAGCTATATATGCAGCAACCTCTCTCCCTTTCAAAATTCAGAGTATCCAAACAATTCCCTTCTTTCTCTTCAGTTTTCTCCCAAATAACTCGAATTTCCAAACACTGGATTCCTACTACAGAGAGATGGGAAATCACTTCTCTTGCATCTCTGTGAAGAATTCTCCCGTCGTTAAGATCGCCGATCTCAACGGCAACGTCTACGAGTTCGGATCCCCCCGGGCCGTCGCCGAGCTCATGATCGAGTTCCCCGGCCGGGTCGTCGCGCTGGCCGACGAAGTTCGGTGCCATCGCCGGGTTCAAACCATGCGGGCCGATGAGGAGACGAAGATCGGCCACTTCTACGTCTTGTTTCCGATGGACAGAGTGAATTCCAGAGTCTCCGACCAAGAGCTCGCCGTACTTGTGGCGTCGCACCTCGCCCGGCCGAAAATTGGCGGCGGGAAGGTTTTTCCGGCTCAGGCGGAGACGATCGGAGAAGGAATCTCGGTCGCTCCGAAGCTGAGGTTGGAAGAGATCGTGTCGCCGGTGAAGCTCCCTAATCACCGCCGGTGGCGGCCGGAGCTTCAGAGCATCAATGAGCTCAAGTGCTCCGTATAAATTCTCGGGGAATCTTTTCTTCTTCTTTGTTCTTTTAATTGGACACCGAATATTATAAGAGTGTCTAATTTCAGACCAAAAAAAGGTATATGGGGCTGAATCTGGACCAGATTTGTTATCTGTACTTTTGAAACGGTTTTGCGGATGAAGAAATAGTTGCGTGAAAGCTTCATGATGGTTGTGATATACTCCTTGGGAAAAGTTACCAAACTGGACCCGGTACAAAATTTGACCCATAAGATCTTGACAAAATTACGAATATTGTTCGCCTTCTAAATAACGTGACAAAATTGTGCTGCCTTGTATTTTGTGCTTTTTTCATGCATAGCAAGTCATGTTTGGTAGCGGAAAAGAAAACTTCATAGTAAAAGAAAAATTTGCCTACGTCTTTGTATAAAGATATTTAACTTGCCGACAAGGGTTTTGCTCATCTGGTTGGTGGGGGCAACTTATGAATGTCAAGTTGACGGGACATCACAAGTTCGAAACACATCCTTCAAGGGTTTTACCAACCAGCTGTCAATCATGTACAACTGGTTATGGGGTTTTCCTTGGATTGTCGAAAATTAGTGGAGTATTTTGATTAGGGTGAGAGCTACGCTTAAAACTGAAATATTTTTATAAGAAAATTCTCGTCATCTCTGAGATGAGAAGTCATTTCTATCAAAATCAAGACAAAATAGGAAAATTTTCTTTTAAAAATCTTCTATGGCTTGGAATGAATGAAAAAGTTGTCACTTTTCCCTTCTTACTGAGCATATTTCTTAATATTTTCCCACTTTCAAACATGCCCTAAAGGCATGCTTGGAAGTAAGAAAATGGTAGAAAAAAATGACAACTTTTTAAATGAGAGAAAAAATCACAACTTTTTAAATGAGAGAAAAAATGGTAGAAAAAAAAGCAAGTAGGAAAGAAAAAATGACAACTTTTTAAATGAGAGAACAAATTTTAAAAGAATTTTTTTAATGTATGATTTTTATAAAAAAAAAATACATTTTTTTCTATCATTTTTTTTTTCATTAAGGCAACCATTCACCCAGAAAACATTTCATCACATGGCTATGGCTCTCACAATAAGAGCTTCTTCCATCTTCGTCTTTCACCCACCACCGTTTCAAACTCTCTCTCTCTCTCTCTCACTCAGAGGGCTGATCAACCCTTCCCCTTCTCTCTCTCCTGATATTTTTTCACTTGTTCGTTTTTCTCATGCTAAACAAACAAGTGAAAATTATTCATTTAAAAATGTTTATCATATCAAAACTTATCATAGGCGAAATCTTCTTTTTCTTTGAGATTTTTTTTTGCTTCCAAGAGAGAGAAAAGCTCTTCATATGATATATGAAAAATTGTTCTATATGAAAAATTTTACATATGAATTTCGTTTTTGTTTGTATGAATGTGAAAATCGAATTGAGAGAGAGAGAGTTGAAAAATTCTGAAGCCCAAGAATTTTTTTAAAACTTCAATTTAAAGAAAAATTTCATGTGATTTTTTCTTTCGTTTGAAATAAATGAAAAACTGATCTTTTTCTTTTCCACTCACATTTTTTTATCATATTCCCAAACTCCAAACATGAACATTCCTAAATTTTTCCCCCTTGAACCGAAGATCCTGAATCTAGGGTTATTTTTTGCTCCCAAAGCCAAGGGTTTGAGATCCTATGTCTGTAAAAACCGATCATGGTGTGGACCCAATTCCAGATCAGATCCAGTTGCACCTTAAATACAAGCATCCTTGTCAGGTGAAACGTGGGGAACCACAGTGGACCGTCCAGAGAGCTGTGGACCCGATCTGCGCCCCAGTACAAAGTACACTCCGTGAACATCTCATTGATGTCCATATCCTCATCGAATTCCACCCACCTCACCTCCCTCTTGGTTGGATCTGCCATCAAAACTGCTCTCTTAAATGCAAGGCTTGAAACCAGGGCTGCAAACTAGGGGTGTGATCAATGGATAGAGTTTTACCCATACTCGATCTAAAGGGTCAGGATTTCGTGATCAAGAAGGAGGTCCAATTAAAAACCAGGTTAGATCTAAAGGGTCCAATTACTATATGGAGCCAGGTATGGTTTGTGAAATTTCATACCGGACCTGAGTTCCGACTAAGACCGATGATTTTTCAATATAAAAAAAAAGATTGAAATTTTTTATTTTACCTGGTATAGACCTAGTTTGGTTCATGTAATCATTATAGGATCAAGGAATGGATTTTCTTATGGCAAAACTGATCATATCCAGTATCCACACCTCAATATCAGATCCAGATCCAGAATCACCTGAGTCTGAACCAGATCTGAGCCATTGACACTAGGGCTGGTAAACAAGCCTTCGTGGCTTGGCTCTTGTTCGTGTTTAGCCGAGCCGAGCTCGACTCGTCCCTGAATAAGACAAGCCAAACACGAGCTGGCTCATGTAAAAATATTTTATGTTATTCATACATAGCATATACATTTTTATATATTATACTTTAAAATATATATCTTTTTATAAATTACACTCAATAGTCCATATTTTATGTATGTATTTTCATTCATCCTTCTTATATATATATATATATAATGCATTATTTCTTTTATATATTATACAAAATATATATTATCCATAAAAATATATATTATCTATAAGAGCACTCTCCAGCCAAGCTGAGCTGGAACACCTTGTGTTCGGGCTCAACTTGTTTAAGCTAAACAAGCTGCTCGTGGCTCGGCTCGCCAACTATACACAAACCGATCAAGAACGAGTTAGTGATGAGCCGAACGGAGCCGAGTTAAGTGCTGCTTGAATTACCAGCCCTAATTGACACCCTTAGTGCAATTAGATTGGGCACGGTTTGGATCATGGTTCATTTGAAGAACCCGAATAGAATCTTCTTCATAGTCACATATTATTGCTGATATCTTTAAAATATTGCAATTTTAACATGATGTTTTCAAAGGCAGATATCATGCCCAAAAAAAAAGTTTTGCTTTAAAATATGGGCAATTTTTAGAATATCGCATTTTGTTCATGGTATTAACATGATAAAACCATTTTTATGTAGTTTTTATTTTTCTTATTTTTCTATATATTTTATATATTTCATACATCCATTTTTTCATAGTTTTACTCAAAAATTTCCCAAATTTACAAAATGTTGCAAGGATTTTCCTCATGGATGTTTTCCACATAACGACATTTGTGACTATCCAAGGAGTGGCTGGAGCTAGTTCATGTCGATCTATGTGGGCCAATCACTCCACCCACAAGTGGAGGAAATAAATACTTTATGTTACTCATCGATGATTATTCAAGATGGACGCAAGTGTGTTTTATGAAAAACAAGGACCAAGCATGTGCGGAGTTTGTAAAATTCAAAGCTTTGGTTGAAACACGTTGTGGACAGCGTATCAAAACACTGCGGTCTGATCGCGGAGGCGAGTTCCTAAGTAAAGCATTTGAAGAGGTGTGCGAGGAAGCGGGTATACGGCGACAACTCACAGCGCCCTACACGCCATAGCAAAATGGCGTTGTAGAGCGCAAAAACAGGACCGTGGTTGGGATGGCACGATCCATGTTAAAGAGTATGAATGTTCCCGACAAACTTTGGGGAGAAGCAGTTAGGCATGCGGTTTATCTTCTAAACCGTTTACCAACAAAGGCGATGGGGGAGAGAACCCCATTTGAAGCATGGACCGGGAAGAAACCACACTTGGGACACCTGCGAGTGTTCGGCTGTCTAGCACATGCGAAAGTAGCGACTTCACACTTGACAAAGCTCGACGATAGGAGCCAACAGTTGGTTTATCTCGGCGTTGAAGATGGATGCAAAGCGCATCGCCTACTCGATCCTCATCGAGGCAAAATAATTATTAGCCGCGATGTGCTGTTTGAAGAAAACATGAAATGGCAATGGGATGATGGCACAAGTCTATGGGAGTCGGTCGAGTTCCATGAAGAAAGGGGAGATGGAGCCGCGTGGAGCGTTAGAGGCGAAATGGAGGCTGTTGGTTTTGATTCAGCAGCGCCTGTGACTGTTGGCAGCTGGAATACAACGCTTCAGCAGGAAGCGGTATCTTCAGATTCATCCAAATCTGACTCGACCGAAGCCACGACTCCAGTTCATGGCTTGGGGGCTCCCACGTTTGAATCTCCAGGTGCTCAACTTGATGCCACCATTGATCCAGGCCAACCACAAAGATATCGCAGCCTTAGTGATATCTATGATTCAACAGCACCAATGGAATCTGAAAATCTTGAGGAGCTACTTCTCACGTCTGCTGAAGAACCATCAAATTTCGCGGAAGCAAGACAAGAAGAGTGGTGGAACAAGGCGATGTTGGAGGAGATGGATTCCATCATCAAAAACAACACATGGGAGATGGTGGATTTACCGGCGGGACATCGCCCAATTGGCCTTAAGTGGGTTTTCAAGGTGAAGCGAGATGAGCAGGGTATGATTGTCAAGCACAAGGCACGGTTGGTCGCAAAAGGATATGTTCAAAAACAAGGCATTGATTTTGAAGAGGTTTTTGCGCCCGTGACTCGTCTTGAGTCCGTACGACTCTTGGTTGCGATGGCAGCACATGAGGGGTGGGTTTTACATCACATGGACGTGAAGTCCGCCTTCCTCAATGGCGAACTAAAAGAAGAAGTCTATGTGGCGCAACCTCCCGGGTTCATTATCGCTGGACAGGAACACAAGGTACTTCGGTTACGGAAGGCGTTGTATGGGTTGCGGCAGGCTCCAAGAGCATGGAACACCAAGTTGGATGCAAGTTTAGTGTCCCTGGGTTTCAGAAGGAGTACAGTGGAATATGGCTTATATACACGTGGGTCTGGCGAAAGAATGTTGTTGGTAGGAGTCTATGTCGACGACCTCATTATCACGGGAGCGGACAAGGATGGGATTGAAAAGTTCAAGCTTGAGATGAAGAGTTTGTTTTGCATGAGTGATCTGGGACGTCTATCTTATTACCTCGGCATTGAGGTAGTTCAAGTTGCGGACGGCATTGGTTTAAGGCAATCTGCTTATGCGAAAAAATTACTAGAAAAAATTGGTATGGCAGGGTGCAATCCATGTCATGTACCCATGGAGAATCGTCTCAAGTTGTCCAAGATCAGTGCTACGCCACTCGTAGATGCCACTAAGTACCGGAGTATAGTTGGGTGCCTTCGGTACTTAACTCACACTCGCCCTGACTTGGCTTTCTCTGTTGGTTATGTGAGCCGATTCATGCAGGAACCTCACGAGGAACATTTTGTTGCAGTGAAACGAATTCTTCGTTACATTGCGGGGACATGTTTTCTTGGATGTTTTTATGGGAGAAAGAAGGAAGAAAGCCAAGCGGTTTTAACCGGGTTTAGTGACAGTGATATGGCTGGAGATTTGGAAGACCGGAAAAGCACTATGGGGGTGTTGTTCTTCTATGGTAGTGCTCCTGTCACTTGGCAAAGTCAGAAACAGAGAGTGGTAGCTCTTTCCTCTTGTGAGGCAGAGTATATTGCAGCTACATCAGCGGCATGTCAAGGGGTGTGGTTGTCTCGTTTACTCGGCAATTTGGTCGGAATGGAACCTGAGGCAATCACGCTTAAAATTGACAACAAGTCCGCGATTGCTTTGTGCAAGAACCCGATATTTCATGATAGGAGTAAGCATATCGATACAAGGTATCACTTCATCCGTGAATGCATTGAGGATGGCAAGATAGCAGTGGAGTTCGTGGCAACAGAAAATCAACTAGCAGACATCCTGACCAAAGCACTTGGTCGAGCCAAATTTTTGTAACTTCGAGATAGGATTGGGATGATCGAGATCAGGCACACGCACGAGCTTAGGGGGTGATTGTTGGGTAAGATCGTGCGCAATAAAATAGGAGTCAGTTTTCTTTTCCTTTAAGTTCAGGTTCCTAACTGCACATATAGTGCAAAGTGTTTGGTAGCATCTTTGGAGGAAGTTAACTCCACGAAGTGTGCGTGGGTAGCTAACTGTGTTAGCATGTTAAAAATTTAGTGGTGGTAGTTTCTTTGTTTTTCTTTTGGAACCACTCCCTTACGTGGGATCGTGGGTTACGTTTCAGTTGTTGTTTTTTCATCTTTAAAATCTCATGTTGATCAATAGTAAAAAAAGTGAGAAAAAAAAGTGCGATTAGTTTTTTGCACATCATCCTCCTCTGCTACATTACCTCATTTGATCCATCAGAGAGCTCGTTACCAGCAACTTGTGGAACCTCTGAAATGGAAGACGATAGCGGGGTTTCTGGGTGGCTTATCCGATAGAAGGATACCATACCAGTTTATATATGGTTTATGTTTGACTCGCTTAAATCACTATGGCTTCCCATGCCGGGCCTTTCACTGTCGTGGCTGAGGGCTTGTTGAACAAGGTGATGAAACAAACTTTGGACGCTGTGGACACGTGGAACTTCTCACTTGTTACGTTTGTAACCCCTTGTTATTGTTACGTTTGTAACCCCCTGTTAAGTTTAGAACGTGAACGCGGAGAACGGGAGGTGTAATGAAAAAAAAAGTCGGGGGGAAGGGGTCCTCTCTCTCTCTCACTCTCACCCTTGTGCAGGCCGGGTGAGGCCATCGAACGACCGGCCACGCAAGAGGCGACCTGCCATGGTTCTCTCTCTCTTCCCTTCTTTTCTTCTTTCATTTCCTTCTTCGTTCCTCTCTCCTTTCTTGGATTTTCTTCGTTCTTCTTGGTTTTTTTTCTTTGTTCTTAGTTCTTCCTTATTCTTCTTCTCGTGTTGATTTCTATTATTTAGGTGTTTGTTTCATTGATTAGTTTTTTTAATCAATTTTTTTAAATGAAAGCTTTTTATAGTTAATTTGATTAAGGTTTTCTTTGATTTGATTAAAGTTTTTCTTTGATTGTTTATGATTAAGGCTTTGCATCATTTTTTTAAAGTTTTTTATAGTTAATTTGATTAGGGTTTTTCTTATACTTAATTTGGATTTTTTTTTTTATTTTTTTGTTAGGGTTTGAATTAGGGATTTTTATTTGATTTTATGGTTTTTCTTATAGTTTAGGGTTTTTTGGTTTATTTATGATTTATTTTATCATATTTTAAGGTTTTATAATTTGATTGGGGATATTTTATTTTCTTTGGTTAGGTTTGATTAATTAGTTTTTTTTATTTAATTTTATGATTTTTTGGTTTATTTATGATTTATTTTATTGCATTTTAAGATTAGCTAATTTTATTAGGACTTTTCTTGTATTTGATTAGGGATTTTTTTTTATTTTCTTTGGTTAGGGTTTGAACTAAGGGTTTTTATTTAATTTTATGAGTTTTTTGGTTTATTTATGATTTATTTTATTGTATTTTAAGGTTTTATAATTTGATTAAAGATTTTTTTTTATTTTCTTTGGTTAAGGTTTGAATTAGGGTTTTTTTATTTAATTTTAAGATTTTTTCTTATAGTTTATATTTTTTTGTTTTATTTATGATTTATTTTATTGCATTTTAACATTAGTTAATTTGATTAGGGATTTTCTTTTATTTTCTTTGGTTAGGGTTTGAACAAGGGGTTTTTATTTAATTTTATGGGTTTTTTTGTTTATTTATGATTTATTTTATGGTATTTTAAGGTTTTATAGTTTGATTAGGTATTTTTTTTTTATTTTCTTTGGTTAGGATTTAAATTGGTTTTTTTTTTATAATATTATATTTAAAGTATTTATGATTTAATAAGATTTAATAATGTGATTTTTTATAGTGAATTTGCTTTTAGGGTTTGATATTTTAATGATAAACTTTCATAATCAGATGGGATATGGCATTGATTAAATCATTTATATATAAAAAAAACTATCATTTATTATTTTTTACAAATAAATCAAATTATAAATATTTTTTAGTTTTTAGATCAAATCTGAGATCCATATCCGAGGTTAAAATCCATAATAAACATGTCAAGACTGTCACACGGTGGGATGGATTGAGTGGTATGATCCAAAACAAAGTTATCTGATTCATTATTTGTGTGTTGATGATGTCCTCACGTAAAACAAACATTGGATACAAAAAACAACAACCTCTTGCATTGTCGCAGAACAAGTTGTTCCGTTGATTTTTTTTGTTTATTTTCGTCCAATCCTGACAAGCCATCAAACAATCCCTTAAAGACAGACATTTTTTTTATCTCGGTCCCCTTGTTACGCTCTGAGGACCGTGGCGATCGCTCCCATCCCCAGAAGTAAAAATCTAAATAGAAACCTTGCTCAACTCACCAATATAAAATTCACTCAACACGTTTGAACAAGCATCACTTATAACATTGTCCATGCACGCACTAAAGATACGGATCAGGTCCGAGGTGTCTTGGATGGCGTCCATCATCAAGATGAACGGCACCCAAAAGCTGTAAAAAAGAACGGTTCTCATAATTTTTTTTTGATGCCGTTCACTTTCTAGATGGACGGCATCCATGGTTGAAACAAGGACGGCCAAAATTTGTCCAGCACAAAAAACTTTGGGTGGTTTTCAAGCTGCCTTTCATTTTGACGAAGGACGACATCCAAGGTACCTTGGACCTGATCTGCTCTCCTAAAAAGAGGGGTGGGGGCAGCCTGACCCCAACCCACACCCGTTCTTGAGCTAGGCTTGAGTTGATTAGAATTGTGCTTGGCCCAAGCCCTTTAGGCCTGACCCAGTTACCGGTGACCAGTGGCCCCGATATCCACCCTTGATTAAAAAAAAAAAGTATTAATCATCAAAGAGCACTAACCAACGAGCTGTCAGTAGGGGTGGCAAAGTCTGACACGACCTGCCAACCAGCTTCTTAGGCTGGTTCGGGTTTGGCTTAAACGGGTTTGTATCGTAAACGTGTTGACACGCCTAACCCGTTTATTAAATGGGTCAGGTTTGTGTTAGGGGTATGCCAACCCGCCAACCCGACTGACCCGTTTAATAAATGAGTTAACCTTGTCGTGTCAGGTTACCCGTTTAATAAACGGGTCGGGTTCGTGTTGAGGTATGCTGACCTGCCAACCCGACCCGATTGCCACCCCTAGATGGCAGGAGACTTGGGAGAAATGGGGCCCATCCCGCCAAACCCCGTTTGGACCGGGGATGGAGGACATGAAATGGGGATGGAGGTTAAAATCAAAACTCGTGCAGGAATGTACCCCATCCCCGTCATCAATCCATGCCTTGCCCCGCCCCACCCCGCCTCATCTCCGTCCCAATCCTTCTTTAGATATGGCAGTGGATCGAGGGAAAACCTGTTTGGACCGGAGATGGAGGACATGAAACGGGGGCGGAGGTTAAAATCAAAACCCGTGCAAGGATGAAAGCAGGAATGAAGGATAGGATTTTAAGATGGGCCTGGGTGGAGACCTTATCCCCAGCCACAGCCCACTGCCTTTACTAGCTGTCAGGATGGCCGAATAGATACCACCTAGGGTTTACTTTTCAGGGAGCAGACCCATTGAGTGACCCAGTTCTCAGAAAGGGCTCCTCATTACACGACTCCAAATCACGAGATGCAACGAAACATGGATCATTGATATCCTCTGCAGTTTGGCTCTGTGGGTCAGACTACGGATCCCAAGATCTCTCTCCTTCTCCCCTCAGACAGGTCCAAGTTGAGAGTCCGGGCAAGGAATGTCTAGATTTAGGTCCATGGACTTCTTTTGAATTTGTATTTTTGGTGGACCAGATCCTGATTTTACATATCCACTTGATTTGGCTCCACTTAGGGTGCGTTTAGATGAGACTCAAAACCTGGTTTAAGATTCAAAACAGGGTTTTTAGTCCTCGCTATTTTCTGGTATGGGCGAAAGGTTTCATTGATCGACAGATCCAACCTGGCCCACCTATGGACCTTGACCTAAGTGGAATCGAACCCCACTGCCTAGAGGACTGGTATTTGAGTATGGGGTGACCTCCAATCCGAATCTAATAATTTTGAATATTCTTGGATATGGGTCCTAAATATGATTCTGATGTATAACACGATTTGAGGATCGAGGCACTCTCATGAGCAACTGCCCCGTTGCTTTTTCTAACATCTCCAGTTTGCCTTCGTCCAAGACTACTTGGTACCCTATCTCGGTCATTTGTCCAAGGCTTATGAGGTTGTTGCACAACCTTGGAATATAGTAGACGTCGTTGAGAGCCCACTGTGCTCCATTTTTACATTCAAACAAGATTGAGCCCTTTCCCATAATCTGCACAGTGGACCCGTCACCGAATTTTACTTTGCCGGTGATTGTTTCATCCATCTCTTGGAATTTCTCACGATCGCCAGACATATGGTTACTTGCCCCATTGTCAAGATACCATGTGCTCTTGGAGATCATGGTTTTTTTCGCCGGGTATAGTTTAGGAAAAATGTTTTCCTCTACTAGCAGCAAGGTCTCCTTTTCTTCCCTCTCCTCGAGCAACGTCAGCTCCTCTGACATCGCGAGCAGAAGTGGCTGCTCTAGCATATCCGTGCGGGCATGGTGTGCTTCTTCTTCCTTCCTCGGCTCTTTGCACTTGTTGGCGAAGTGTCCAAAGTTACGGCAATTAAAACATTGAATGTTGCTGTAATCTCGTAAGCCACCTCCTATGGCTTCCTTCCCAGTTGCATTCCAACGGCCGCCTGAGCGCCCCCCGCGCCCTCGACCCGTGCTACGCTCACGGCCACGGCCTCTTCCTCTCGAGGCCGCTTCTGGTAGTTTTCCCTTACCAGAGCTATCACCACCTGCCTTCTTCGGCGTCCCTCCCACTCCACCTGAGTGTAGAGAACTTGCCCATGTCCGGTTGCCCCAATTGTGGAACGACGCGTTCGTTCCTCAAAGGCCTTGAGTCGGCCCACTGCTTCCTCAAAGACAAGAGTGGAAAGGTCATAGAACTGTTCGATGCCTGCGATGACGGTAATGAACCATTCAGGGACAGTATCGAAGAGTTTCCTTACAAGTGCAGCGTCATCCAGAGACCCGCCCAAGCTGCTGAATTTTACTGCCATGGTAGACAGTTTACCGGCGTATTGATCCACGGATTCGTCCTCCTTCATGCGCAGACCATTGAATTCACTCTTCAACGTCTGTAATCGTGCATCTCTAACACGATCGGCGCCAACGAACCTTGTCTTGAGGCAGTTCCACATTTCTTTTGCCGTGGCTTTATTTGCCACCTGCAGCAAAAGGTCTTCCGGTAAGCACTGAATAAGATGCAAATTAGCCCTCTTGTCTTTCTTGACATCAACGGTTGCCCCGGCAGCGGGCTCGATTGCCTCCCAGACTTCTTGATCCTTCATCATTGCTTGAACACGGATTTTCCAGGAGGTATAGTTCGTCAAAGTAAGCTGCGGATATACATACCGGGTTGTATTCCAGTCACTGCTGTCAAGAGAGCTTTCTCCTCCGGTGACTGTCGTCATTAGATTGAATCGGGGGTACTTGGGCATTCAGCAACCTGGCTCTGATACCAGATGATGGATCAAATGAGGTAATGTAGCAAAGGAGGATGATGTGCAAAAAACTAATCGCACTTTTTTTTCTCACTTTTTTTACTATTGATCAACATGAGATTTTAAAGATGAAAAAACAACTGAAACGTAACCCACGATCCCACCTAAGGGAGTGGTTCCAAAAGAAAAACAAAAAAACTACCACCACTAAATTTTTAACATGCTAACACAGTTAGCTACCCACGCAGACTTCGTGGAGTTAACTTCCTCCAAAGATGCTACCAAACACTTTGCACTATATGTGCAGTTAGGAACCTGAACTTAAAGGAAAAGAAAACTGACTCCTATTTTATTGCGCACGATCTTACCCAACACTCTCTGGATCGTAATCCTTGGCTTCTGAGATTCAGAATGCCCCTGCAGCACTTAATGGGTCCCACAGCATCTCCTGCTTTGCCTCCTACTGCATTTGCCCAAGAGGGCTGTGTAGGTGGGAGGTTTAATGCTGGTTGTTTCAAAGTCTCCACACCATTACTACCCGCTGAGGGGACCGTTGTGGGAGGTGCCGGTCGCCATTCATTATACCTCTTCCACCACTCGGCTTGGTCGCCGGTGTTATCTTCCCGTCTCAACCTAAATCCAGTAGAGAGAGAGAGAGAGAGAGAGAGATCTTCGGTTTCCTGGTTCTATGCTGCACAAGAAGCTGGGTCATCTGCTGCCCTTGGGTCTCCGGCAGGGTGCCATTAAAAAGACGTAAAAAAAAAAAAACTAAATGTGTCTTCCCCAGTGAGCATCAAAACACGGAGGAGAGGTTGACCGGGGATGGGTCTCCAATTCAACTTCATATCATCATATATCGGTGATTTTCACCAACAAGGTTATATGTACAATTTTTTTTAAAAATATATATATTTTATATACAAATGACTTGACTGGCAATTTCTTGATTTTCATGGATATTATCCCAAAGACAAAAGTTAGCCTTTGGATCATGTTTAGCATGCTCTACTTACTGTTTTCATGTGTTTGTGAATGGGCGTGTGAAGCATAAGTGAGCTGCATGGTGACAGGCGCCTGGGACCCCCTCATATAAATTCTTGCATATCTCAAATTTCCACTAATTGCAGATCATTCGAAAAAGATGTCTCTATCGATTCCAGGACAAAGCTTTCAAAGGCGAAGCTGTCCTCAAAGAAATAAAATTATTAACATATTTTGTAACGTTGTCAGGAGCGTACGTATCCTTTAGAACAATAAGAAAAACCCTGAACTTCAGTATTATTACCAAACTTTTGTTTCTGTTGATGAAAAACAAACTTTTTTACAATTACCTGTGTATGGGGAGCGGTCATATTAGTGATATTACTATTTTTACCCTCTCAACACATGCCAACTCGAGCTTGGGCGGCTTAGGAACTAGGTGGTTCTAATTTGATAAATTCTGTCCCTGATTTTGGCCCTCACTACTTTTTATTTGTCTTAAAATGTATTGTTTTCTAGATCGTCATTGCCTAAACATCAACAAGTTGGTCAAACTTACAAGAAAGGAGATTGGATTTGATGGAGAAGAGAGAGAAAGTAATTAGTAGAAAAATGAAAGGGCAAATTTAAGTTATATAAATTAAAGAAATTTAAGGTGAAACCCACCCGTGGACTTTTCAGATTAGCCATAACAAAATTCTGAGCAGTTTTAATATTTTAAGCACAGGTGCATTTTATTAATGATAATGAGAATTGAAGTTCCAATTTGAAATTTGCACCAATATTTTCTTTTTTTTACCAGGAACCCTCGCTGAAGCGAGGAAAAACACAGGTGGGGCCCCATGACCACCCTGCCTTACGTGGCCCACCTCTGAAACAGAGAAATGTGATCATAAAAGCTAGATTAAAAAAAAAACTTACACCAATACAGGGTAGTGGGTACATATTAAAATGAGGTAAAATAGACCAAAACTGAAAGAACAGTAAGCCAAAGATTTAGTACAGCCAATCTCAGGTTCAGGTTCAATGAAGCGTCCAACTCCAGCAACATGAAAGGCAAACCTTCCATCTTTTCCTCTAATTATGACATCTATACTTTTAATCCCCCAACAGGCGTATTGTTACTCTGCCCCAACAGTGATGGTGAAGAAGTAGAGTTTCAGCACAATAGCAAGCGCCAACTGTAACAAAAAGATGCCAGCAACAATAAGAAACCAGTTTTCCCCAGAAGATTTGATGTGCGTCCGGAGGTTAAGAGCCACAAAGCATGCCGACATGAACCCAGCAACACCTGCTACCACCCACCTAAAAATTTCGATGGGAACGATAGACAAACACTGCAGATGAAAATATCGAAAGTTGAGAAATACAAGCTTAGAGTCTTGGACCACACAAATATAGATAGAACTTTGAGGAGCCAGTAACTTACAGAGGCAGGGATGAAAACAAAGAGTGAATATCCATATAGGCACAAGAGCTGAACAAAGCCAGAGGGAACAGAGAAGTACTTCAGAATAAGGTATAAGACGAGAGGGACGACGGTGACATAGCCATAGAATAACCCTGCAGACCATGTCACCAGGTTAATATCATAATTCCACTCCTTTTTGTGCAGCTTGTGCGCCACATACATAACAAATGTCCCGATAGCCGCTGCAACAAATATCAAGGTGGTGCAGATCCAGAAAGGGCCGTACCTGAGTAACAAAACAGTTAGAATTGATCAAGTCAAGTGTTTTCCGATCAGAATTTATCAGAATCAAAGTACTCAGTGCAGACAGCTGGGATGACGGGCTGAGCAATTCCATGATTAGGTCTTTCTACCGTGTTACGTTAGCATATCAAGCTTGTATACACTCAAATTGCCTTCTTATATATGAAAGGGTTCAGCAAGAGACAGGTACTTGGGCAATGCGGCTCACATGGGTCGATGCTAACCATACTACCACAAAGCACCAAAATGACAGGTTAGAAAGGCCATCAAAAGATCATTATCGTCTAACTGGATTAAATGCCCATACTGTGGAACTGTGGAACCGTGGAAGCATGATCCCACATCATTGTTTGCTATCTCATCAAAGAATAAACTACTAAAACATGCTAATCTTCCTCTAAGTGCCACACAAACCATCTTTCCTCTTCAATTTTTTATAAAAGGATGAAAATTATATCCTCTATCAACTCCTATAACAACTAGAGGACAACCGCAATCAAACATCAACCTAGAAGAATGATAGATCATCGTTCCCTCGCTTATGTTAGAGTCTCGACTGTCTTTTACTAAGGCTTGTCAGGCACACACTAAGCATCATTACAGTTTCTGTTGGCTCACTCAATAGGTGGAACTCACAGTGCAAACAATATTTAAACCATAAAAAGTAAAAACAAACATTCGGATTTTTTACAATAAAGAACAATATTATAAATAATAAATAATTGCATTGAACACAAGCAAAAAATTGTTATAAAAGCTTGCAGCACAAGCTTAAGTCTCACCAATCATAACTTAACAGTTCATAATTCATGATAACGTAAAAGACAATAGCGTGATAGACAAAAGAAAGGCAATATGATATGATGACAAACCTAAAAAGGTAAATAACTAGTTTTTCTAAATATGCCAAGGCAAGTCTACTTTTTTCAATTTTTTCCTAAGTAAATCTCATCTGGTCATTGACTTTATTCATGGCTTTTAAAACACAACCCTCTACAACAAATTATTTATGCACACTTTTTACTACAACACTTTTGTTGTTTGTTTGTTTACTTTTTACTGATGATTATTTTCATCATCACTTTTTGGTATCAGTGGTTTCTATTATATTTTGTTGTCTATACTATGCCACATGGATACGGATGTGGGTACAGGATACGATGTGGATATGTTTCGTACGATACAATAAATTTCAAAAATTAGGATATGGGAACACAGCTGTACACACACATAGATGTATGTATGTGTATAGAAAAGCAATCTTAATTGCTATAGCTAAGAACGGCGAACACTGAAACTAGGTTGAAACTGAAATGTGATGTAATTGATAACAAATTTTAAAAGAAAAAAAAAAGTCAGGTGAATACAAAACAAGTAAATAGATCATAAAAGGAAATAGACAAAGTTAATGACACCATGCTGATTGTGTATGAAACTAGTTTGACTGTGTCCATGAAGTGTCCGAGTGTTGTGACATGTCGACACGGGATATGCATGTTAAATGAAGTGTCTGTGTGACATAGTTTCTATATGATTCCAGCAATTGTTGTGTCCTTTTAGATTTTTGCAAATCATCAAAATAAGTTATCTGAAAGATTAAAAGAGCAGCATGGCCTTTATAAGTTCGCTTCCACTAGGAAGATGATATTTGAACTTACATATGCCATCTTGAATTTTACTGGTACAACCATCTTGTACACAAAAACACCGTGGCAAATCATTTATGTAAATTTTTATATACTGCTCTGGATGCCATAATTATATCTTGTAGCAAACATAATAATGTAGAAATTTCTCGAACACAAAGCAAGCCTTTCTTCACAGTTCTGTAAATCGCACAATAAATTGGGTTTAAGAAAAAACAAAATTATATATCATAAAAACTTCTAAAATAGACATTAAAACCTAATTTGAAGAACGTAGCTTTACCTTCTAACATCAATTTTTTCACATGCCTTTAAGTCCACAAATCTAGCCCGCAAGCATGAAACAAGCCTCACAATGGTTGGATTAGGGCAAAATCGATAAATCCTTCAATTCTGGAATTGGTAAACCTACAACAGGTTCGATCTTACTTCTTCCACCCTTAAATTTGCAGTTCGCACACACATTTAACCTTTCAATAGTTATATTAGGGGCAAACCATCAACATCTTGTACGAATAGGGCCTCCCAAGGGTTAGATTAGGGCAAAATCACAACAGCCACAACTTTTTGAGGTATGTACTAGGCTAGAATTCAATCGAGAGAAGAAGAGCTGTAGTCTGTTTTGGGGTGTAAAACTAGGTCAAGAAAACGACACTTTAACTCTAAAATTTGAACCAAAATGGCTGTGTAACCTTGCAATGAACTATAATAATCTTTCTTAGCTTATTAAGGTCAATAGTTTTGAATGAGCTTTCAAACATGTGAACTGCATTCTTTAGCACAACTTCCCTTTGACATACAACATAGGCAGCACATTGATCTGGTACAATTTTTATGAAAGAAACATTTGATCCAGTAGAATTCTACAACCATGTTCACGGAATATCATATCTATCCTACAGTCAATTTTCTTTGTATCGACTTCATTATCAGTCTTGCTTGGTGGCATCACCCTTATCATGAAAGTTTTGTAAAAACTTTGTAGTGGCAGTTTATGTATTAATTTCCAACCATTACAACTCAAAAGCAAGACATACCTTCATTCCTGTTTGCATTCCCACCCAATATAGTGTCAAAAGTGATGTATATTCTTGCTTGAGCTCATACAGTAGGTATTCTGGATGATAAAGAGTGAGCATTCCTTTTTCCTATAAATCAAGTACACTGAGCATGGCCAAAAGCAAGCCTCAAAAGTCATCCAAATGTCTAAAACCTGAATATATCAGCTGTCATTCCCACATACAACATAAGTAATGAGACATTAGGAATGTAAGGTAGAGACGTCAATCGTACAGGACTGGATGAGATTAAAAAAAAAACTGCCTAATAGACTTGCATCGAGAATGCACAACACCAGACACAAAATGGTCATACTTGCCATGGAATTTCTAAGCAAACCCAATAGAAATCAGCAAATGACCAATAAGCTATTTACACACATTTAGATTTGACATGAGTAAGGAGATTGAATAGAGCCCAACTGGACCTCAAATCTAAATATGATCAAGAAATGCTAGATTTAGTTTTACCTAATAACCAGCAGCATTCAACACATTCACATCCTTAATGGAACTTTATACATGCATATAGTGCATTTAAGATTTTGAAAATCTGAATGATGTATGAACATTGTATTTACCGAGGGCTGGTAAACAAACCAAATGAACTAAGCTTCCCATGTTGAGTACTTCTCTACTAACTAAAGCAACATGTATCCCACCAAAACTCAAGGATTAGCTTAATATTTTTTAATGTACGTGAACCTCTGCCTCGTTAATAGCAAAAGCAAAACAAGGGTCACAATGTGGATCGAATGAGATATTATCCAGCTCAGTATACCTCGCAATAATGTTAAAAGTACCAAAATGATTATTTCATAGAATCCAAAATGGGACTGCAATTTTACCATGCAAGAAGCAGCAGTTGTAGTGTCACATGAATACATAAAATCCAGGTACTAAGAAGGACAGATATCAGCTTTGGTAGAAGGCAACCAAATTAGATGCGGTACAACAAAACCATGATAAAATATGTTAACGATAAACAACAAACTTACAAGTCAGGATTGTTTCCTGTCTTCTCAGAAAAATCTCCCTTGAATGGGAAAAGGGAATCCCTGATTCTTTCCAATACATCCGATGTATCGACATCGAAATATGGCTTGTAAGCTGCAACAGTGAACCATCCAAACCAGCCAGTTGGCTGACTCTCTTCGCCGCCGCTTCCTGGAGCTGGCTTCGAAAACGTATCTAGAAACCACCAAAATCCAATTCAAATTACTGAATTCTTCACAAACTCATAACCCCCACTTTATCAACATAATTTGCAATCAAAAGCACCAAGAAATACGCCCTAAAGGCCGAAATCTCAGGCGTGATATATCGAGCAACCCAAATAAAGATAAAGAAGGAATTCATCCCAATTTTAATACCAAGAATGTGTTTTCAATTGAGAAACTAATCACCAGATCGAGAGAATTCATACCATCGGCATCTGGCGGAGGCCGATATGATCCAGAAATCTTTCCTTGGGCTTCAGAGGGGGGAAACGTCTGAAGATTGGACTCTATAAATACAAAATCAAGGAAACCCACAAAACTTTACCAAATAAATTCAGCAAAAAAAAAAACAGAAATCTTGCAAGAATCAAACTTTAAGTAACGAATTTCTTCATAAAAAGAACATTCAGCGTAGAGTTTCTAACCGAATTGGAGGAAAAACTGACCTGGGAACTTTAAAGTTACATGGTCGGGTGCTGAAACTGCCTGCAACTCAAAGAGAAACAATAACATCTAAGAAACACAAATTTAGGCAAAAAAAAAGAAAGAACAAGATGGCGACGAAGAGGAAGAAAATCCAAAACCTAGAGATTCTTAAAAACTCGAAAGATCTCATAATTCTGGAAAAAAACGAAGAGAGAGAGAGATGGGTTCTTACCGTGACCGATCCGGAGACCTTCTGATCGTCGAGACTCGTATACCCACCAGACATCATCTTCAGAAGCTCAAATTCTACACAGAAAACCCACAAATTTCTTCAAAAACTGGAAAAAAAAATATCTAAGAGATCGAAGAAATTCGTCTCTCTCTCACCGACTCCTTGTTTTACAAGAAAACACAGAGAAGGCTCTCAATGGATCCAAGAGTTTTAGGTGAGTCAGGTCTAGAAAGAACCGAGTCCCACCTTGACACAAACCGACTTTTGGTTATTTCTAGTATCGGGTACGACCCCAAGTCGGTTGCAGTCATCCTCATCTTCATACCCCTCTTAAATCTTATAATGCAAGTTGTTTCGATCAAATCTGCCATCATAGTTGGATTCAGCATGTTTGATTTAATCTGATCATTAGATCTTATTTTTTTGAAAAAAAAAACATGTTTTTCTAATTCACAAAATTTTATTTTTGATCAACCGTTGATTCTCTTAATCAATCAAAAAGTTCTGCAGGCAAGTCAGATTTGGGTGATTTAAATGTTGATCTTCACTAAACGAATGATGTACACATCTATGGAGACCGATTTGGAGAACAACTTGCAGCAATGAAATCCCATGGAAGGATATTAAGATAGGGATGGTGGAACCAATTTGGATATGGATCATGCTTGAGTGATCCAAATCCAGGTTTGGTTTGGACTTGGGTTGGGACATCGTGAGATCCACCATCAAGGGCTATCGTTTTGTATTTCCTACATCCTCTTCATTTCAATAAGCATTGAAGCAATCAGATTCTTTGCATTCTGAATATCCATTTTTATTCAGCACAACATTCTACTTAACAACGTATGCACGGTAGCATCTGCATCCGACGTCCTCTGCGTATCGCATATGCATTTTAATAGTTAGATTCATCCGCATCTGTTTTCACTTGTATTTCCTTTCATCTCATCAGTATCAACAGATTTCATTTGCATTGATTCGATGCAACATAAAGTCTACAATTGAATCAGATTCAATCCAGAAATTGTTGAACCTCAGCATTTCACGGATTTTTGCATCAGCCTTGAAACACATTGCTTTGCTGATCTGAGATGGGATCTCCTTTGATTTGATGTGAAATATTCCTCTGCTTTACCATGAATGCCTCTTTTGATTTATCTCTGAAAGTTTAAATCAGCATCTGATGCTGATTTGAAATTGGATTTGCATCTGATTCACCGTGAAATCCTTTTTTGCATTTGACTTACAGTGAAAATCCTCTTCTGAATTACAATGAGATCTGCTCTCATTTGATCACATCGCTCATGGCATCATTTCCATTCAATGCATCTTCATCGTCAATGTTCGCGTCAATTGATCTGCTGCATCAATCATATTTTGTGCATAATAACATCAAGCATTTGCCTTTTTGTTCATTTTCATTACAACGACATCTATATTTTATTTTGCAGTCTCATTAACCTTCCATTATAGTTCGGCATTTCATTATAGTCCTTTAACAATATCTCGTTTTACCTGTATCATCAATTGCTTTTAACAACATTTCATTTAAAGCTTCTCATATTATCATGTACCTATTTGTTCATCAGCATTCCATCATATTTGTAGCATCATATATGCATTGTATCCTTTTTTCACTTTAGATTTGTTGCATTCTGGGTATATTAACATTTGATTCAACATCATATCATTTAGTCATTTCTGCAGCATCTATTCATTGTGCCCATCACTCTGCATATGATCTCTGCTTATGCTTTTGCATAATCAGCACTCCATTGCATTTCATCATCTTCTATCTTATTTTGTTTCCTGTAGCATATGCATTGCATTTTACTGTAACATGTATTCATGTATTCCATTTCCTGTAGCATATGCATATGGTCTCAAGCTTGAGATCTAGGGATGGCAGTGGAGTGGACAGGGGGAAACGTGGCCCCGCCTCGCCTCGCTCCATTTGGATCGGGGATGGAGGTTAAAATCAAAACCTATGCGGGGATGAACTTATGCTTTCTCCCACCCCTCCCCGCCCCGCCCTGTCTTTCTTTAGGGATGGCAGTGGACCGAGGAGAAACGGGACCCGTCCCACCTCGCCCCGAATGGAGGACATGAAACGGAGATGGAGGTTAAAATCAAAACCCATAAGGGGATGGAAGGCAGGATTTTGAGACGGGACGAGGGTGGAGACCTTGTCCCCCGGCCAGGTCCACTGCCATCCCTATTGAGATCAAAATAGCTTTCAGCTAGGGTTGTAAACAGGTCGGATTTGGTTCAGGTGCAAGTAATATTGAATATGAACTAATAAGATAATGCCTAATCAGATTTGAAGTTTCGATACAGATGGAAAAAGCTAATACCGAATCCAGATCTGACCATCTTAAATAGATGATTGGACATAGCTTTACATGTATTTGGATTCGGGTATCCATCAAATTTGGATTGATACTGGTTTCAGATTCAGAATCCCATGTAATGCTCTAACGAATTTAATCCAATTATTAATGGGATGCTGTTTGTTCTACCGATTCCAAGTAAACATATTCAGATTCGTCAGGGATCCGACCTGAATCCAAACCATTGACATCCCTATTAGGCAAGCTCAAGCTGTGTAGCCATCTTATTTGTATAAATATCATTCTTTCCATAAAAAATAAAAAACATATTTAACAAAACCATTAAAAATCATTTTTAAACAAAATAAGGCAATAAAATATGAACTCCCAACCACTTATCTCCTCAATATCTAATACTGCTATACTTGGTACGCAATATGATGGAGGAATAGGAGCGAAGCTATCTGGGTCCATGATGCAGTGGAAAGGAGGATCGCTCCTGAACCCGGCGGCACCCTGGCATAGTTACGAACTTAGAAAACTATGAAAAACAAGAAATTGACAGAAAATTGAAAGAAAATCACAAAAATAACTCATTATTCATTCATGTATCTGTCTCTAACTTTTCCTCCTTACATTGAATATATATACAGACCCATAGAGACCCTAGAAACCCTAATCCTGCTATGGATCTAAGATAGATCCAAAACTCAACCAAGATCTGAACAAGATCCAAAAACTAATATTCAACTAGCATAATTAAAGAAAAACACTAATAATTAAGATGGATCCAAATGGACCCTAAAGACCCGGTAGTGTCTCGCTCCTGCTCCTGCTCCTGCATCAGTCTATGATCCATTTATAGATTTAATTTTATTTTTAGTTTGTTTGAATTTAATTTGGATGATGATCTATCAACATCTGTCTTAATGTTGAGATTTCTATTCAGTATAGGTACTTCGTTACATGGTTTTGGTAACCAGAGATGAAATATTGAATATGAGTTTATTTGCTTGAATTTTCCTTTAATTTTCATATATTTTCAGTAGATCTAGATTTCCTAGATTAATGGTAGAATAACATAGATAGTCGCATAGATTTCGGAGAATCCAGCATCGGATTTGCATCACAATATCAGAGGAGATGGGCAAAATTATTCATATTCATGCAGAAAAGGGAAAACTGGTTTGGTTTAAACCCAGATATAACTTGAATCAAACCATATTTATTTGTGTAATTTCAAGATGGATCCAACTAGACCTGTCCATATTTGTTCTAAATCAAATTCGCATACATGCCACCCAGATCCAATAGTGCGGGTCCGATTCAGTTCTGACCTACATTGAAACTCTGATTGATCTTTTCATCTTGAACTGATCCAAACAATTTCAAGCTCAATTAGTTAAAGCTCATCGAACTAAATACGAGTCTATTTCAAGGGCTACAACAAGCTCATTCCAAGTTCAATTGCAAACAGTTTGGCTCCCTTACCAGCCATGTTGCAACTGGGTTTGACTTGCTCAAAGGAACAACGGCATGGTATGAAAAGTTGGGGCTGGCTGAGCTGGATCAACATGAGACTCAAATAGTCTTGAACTCTTGATTGGCTTGGCCATTTGTTTATTAAAGTCAAGTAAACACACTAAAGATTTGAAGTTCCATAGTGCCCACATAAAAGAGTTCAGACATGCATTCAATCAATGCAAGGAAGAAAAAGAATGCTCATGGCCATATACTTGATATCAACTCACTTGATTCCACAAAAGCCTTCTGACAGAAACCAGTCTTATTTCTCATTTATGACAAAAAAAGAAACTTGACCCACATGACAAATTTCCCCACAAGATTGAGAATCAAGGCTGATGATTTTGAGCAAGCTTACTGGTTGAAGTTCTTTCACCTTGTCAAACAACCAAGGGATGGGTTATTCATGATTATGTCACTCTTACACTCCCACTGGCTAGTTGACAAGACCAGAAACACCCATCACATTTACATACACACTACCAACCAGGATTATTTCTTGTTTGTCTACAGCCTCTCATAAAGATTACAGAAAGGGCTAGGCACTGTCTTATACATGATCTTTCAAACATTTTTCACTCTCTTCCTAACAGCAAAAAGGTAGCTGTGTAGTGCGAGCATCAAAACCCAGGTGGTCTTAGAAATCTTCTCCTTTATCATTAACAGCAAGGCTGAACTCAGGACAGTCTTCAAAATCTGAGCTTGCAGCCCTTTGTAGAAACCTAGTGGCCCTTCCTTTTTCCAAATAATATGCAACGTATCTATTATGCCTTTGGACTTGACTTTAGCATCTTCCTCTTTTGTTCCTTCTTTCGGATCAGAAGCCTGGATCATAACCTTACACCTGCCAAGCAACACACATTGTTATCAAATATTCAATATAACAGCAAAGCCATCAGGAAATAGTAGCAGGAAAAATGATATGACTACCTTATGGCAGGATATGTGACGATGGTAGCAATGCTCTTTGAGAGTGCACCCAGTAGGAATGCTGAAAATGCAGACAAAGCTCGAGGAGAGGGAGATTCTGTGATCAAGTCTGTCCTATTTCTTCTTTGGCTCTTAAGCAGTCGTTGCTTCAGTTGATCAAATACAGTGTACTGCATACAAAGTTGAGTTGCAAAATTTTAAAAATCACAATACAAAACTTTGTGTTCATTTTCATTCGATCATTTAGTAACAGAAATAAGAAGAGATCAATCAACCTCCAGCAACAACACTCTCCTATCGTTCTTAGACATGTCCATTTTAACCTTGCAGTTATGCAATTAAAGAAGCCGTTAACAAGATCCTTTATGTGTTCACCTTTCAAGTGAATGGGATACATAATACAGGGAGGGCATGGCATGACTACATGGGTCCTATCAAATCCAACCATAGGCTCTGTTTGGGAGCCCGTGTTGGAGTAGAGATGAGAGGCATGATGAAGAGTGGAGATGAAAATGGTTGATGGGAGTGGAGTTGTCAACTATGTTGATGTAGTTGAAATGGGGAAATTGGAGGCCATCTCCACCACCATCTCTCAAATCCAGGCTCCCAAACAGCAGCTGAGATGGAGGATTCAGTGAATATGAATCTCCCTCTAAAATCCATCCCCCAAACACAACCTTATTGGACTTCCCATTCATATGAAATAAAAGTTGTCGTTCATATATAAATTCCTGCTTGACAAAAGAACTCAATTACAGATGACGGGCAAAGAACTTCCCTCAAGCTTTTGTCTCTTTTGTCAGAGACTGTTCTTTCAGTGAAGCAGACTAAGTCATTAATAGATACCAAGATCTATAGAAACGCATTAAAGGAATCTTCAAAAACATATATCAGCACAGTCCCCATTAGATTCAAAATCAACGACGCTTTTGCACTTGTATGCACGCTTATGGTGAAAGATTTCTGGAAGACAACATAACATCACACTTAAACATTACCAACAAGAAGCAAAGAGCAAAGAAGTAGTAGGACAACAAAATGCTTATCTTTAATAAATAGAACACAATGAGCAAAGAGAAAATATCTTCAATCAAATGGAAATCACGTGCTACACTTTACAGATTTTGTCTTATAGAAAAGGTTACATGACAAGGTGTAAAAAAAGGAAAAGAATGTAAGACTATCTTGAGGCTTCGTTGTGCTTTTTTTTCTTTTAATAGTTGTGAAAAGATATTCTAAACAGAGTACATATATGATCACAAGGTATCCATCACAATGATCTACAAATGAAAGTCATACAAGTAAATCAAAGGAAATTGAGCCATTTATTAGTGTCTTAATATTTCCATTTGATCCACAACCTTGCATTGAAACTTTCTATCACTACTTTATCTACATGAAGCTACGACAAGAAAATGCAAACAACTTATCCATCTTTCTCTTATTTGAAACACACAAGATGACTAAATTTATCAAGAATAAGCAGTCAAGTTGAACTTTTTCTATGTAATATTAGGACTGTAAACAGCTCTTCAGTCTGAGCCTGGGATCCAAGTCTGCTTCTCCTTTGACCAGGTATGATCCAGATCTGAATCTAACCTTGCATTACCAGATCCAATGCTTTTACAAATGTCAGATTAAAAGTGCTAGACCTCATCAGAATGGTCTTCATGCTAAGGGGCAAACCTGACTCATGACCAATACAACCCGACTGCAATATATGATCCCCTATAACTAAAATGTACTACAAGAGATAAGATCCCAAAAGACACAAGTCCATTAAAAGCTGAATCCTTGCCACACCTTTCCATCTCTTAATCATATATAAACACAACATTGATGCCACACCTTGCCATATAACTGAATCCTACACAGAGAAGCACAGATTGCATATCCAGCCAATTCCAAGATAAAATTCAGCATTGAAAAAATTTAACCTGAATAGCAGGATTTGATGTGAGTAGAAGAGAAATGCCAAGGCCATCAAATGCCTCACTCAAGGATCCCTGTGAAAGAGTTTCCCAAAGTCCCTTTGATTTACCAAATGCACTAGTTTGCATTCGCGATGATGCTGTATCTAATGGCTAACAGTTGGAGGACAAAAACGAGAAACAAAAAAGGCAAGTCAGAATCTGCTAAATAGAAATCATTATCAAAATAGCAGGAATCTCCTATGGAGCAAATTCAAGAAGCATTGAAAAAAACAAAAAAAACAAAAAAAACTTATTACTAAAAAAAAATCATACAACTAACGGATGCAATACCTGTGTAATTATCGCAGTGCAGGCACCTGCTGCAGCAGCAACAATCAGGTTTGCTTTTGTGCCAATTGATTTTGTTTGACTCCTGCTCAAATATAGCCTCTTGAAGTAACTGTAGCCATAAAAATAAATAAATTGGGCTATAAATGATTGCAGATTCTTTGTACCAAGTCCTTGGTACAATGAAAGGACCTGGCGAGTTGAAACAGCTTCCCATAAGACATCTAAAAGACTCCTGCAATTTTTCAGTTCAACCGAAAAAAAAAACAGTCAGCAAAAAATCATACAGATATTTACTTAAATAAAATAAAGATGAAGACATTAGGCAGAAGGAGAAAGCAGGGCTTTCCTATGCTGGCAAATCAGATAAAATACATAAAGAATTGCAAGAAAGAGAGGTTAAGATGTCTTAATCAACCACTTGAGGGATAGCTGCTGATATAATCAGAATTTGCAGCATTCTCTTGCATGAAATTTATGAGTATTAATAAAGACAACATGCAAATGGTCTCACATACAGGTTGGAGCAGCTTCCACAAATTGAAAATACTGTGCACGAGGTGTCTTGATACCTTTCAGCTACTTTTCTCACACTAACATTAATGTTAATATATCTACCACTGAAAATGATAGCTATTCTCTCAATTACCAAGCAACTACAAACTGATGACAAGTGACTGCCAGACAGCAAGAGTTAAAACCAAGGAGAAATTTTTTTGAAAGAATGAACTTTCTTATTTGAGTTATTCAAATCTTCACAAATGTAAAAGGTTCCTCAGTACCATCTTATTAGGCAATAGGCACATCTTCGGTAAAAGTCATCATTTCTATGGCAGTTAAAACCATTTTTCTTCAAGTCTCTTGATTAATCCCATCAGTTCCTAACCTATCTTGTGTGTTCATAAAGTAATTTGTGGTTAGGCAATAAAATGATCAAGTGACTCTAGAAAGACTAGAAATAGGCTAGGCTGGTCCAGTGAATCTACAGGCTCTTCTTTTCTCTTTTCCCCTTCTTCCTTGTGTGTCTGTGTGCGCGCACACTTGGTGGGAGATAAGCAGGGAGCTCTCAAATTCTGGGCCACGTTCAGACTTTAATTATTACAACCATATGGCTGAGGCAATGTGATCCTTATAACTTGTTTATCAAATGGGCCAGGACAAGACCTAGTTCCCTGAGTTCAAGATGTAGCATGGCCTGGCTGACACTAGATTATGTTTCGGTTAAGTTTAATTCTGATATTAGGCCCAGTGGACTGGCTGCATCACAATCCAGCCAAAGAGAGACCTGCTTGTTGTCCAACATGTTATCCACCTAATCGTGCCTTCTGCTGAATAGAACCACGCTTTCCACACATTCTCTCAGTACATATGATGCTGTCCAACATGCACTGAACACTTACAAAAGCAAAGAAGGCATGAACAGTTCAAATATCAGAAGTGAGAATAAAATTTACATTAGCTTGTTGAAACCAGATAAAAATATCGAATTTTGCTCAAATACCAGTTTAAAAAAAATTATGGAGAATGATATGATGCACCTTCTAATAAAATATCATAACAAACGTGAAAATATCGTGCCTTCATGAGGGGAGACACTGTTGTCTCCTGCAGGTAAAGAATGGAGGATGAAGCATGGCCAATGAAGATGGCTCCACCAAAACGTTCAAGATTATAGCTTAACTCATGGCAATTTATTCACCTCTACAAAAGTGAGAGGAACAAACCTTAAACTTCCAATCGGATCCATTTCACACTCGTCGCCCAAATACACGATGTATTGTAAGTATGTGTGGTTCTGATTTTCTATAAAAATCCACAATTGCTATGATTCACATCTTCATCTACTGACAATCACAGGATGTTCCTGATCTATATAAGGGTCTATCTCACGATGCTTACGGGTCTAACGTGGTTTGATCTACGCAAAATACGTCACATTCAGATCAAGAAATCTGATCTTCGACTTAAGTAAAACACATCGCCCATTTGGATAATCAAAATGCGCAAAAACTACCGCTTGCAATGTTGAAAACCACCAACAAAACACTAAAATCTGTAAAGGGTAAGTCATAAGCCGATCATCTATCACCACACTGTTTCCCAAACAACCTCAGTTTCACAGTCTTCACAACAATACCACTAATCAACATCCCCTTCTGCCACAAACCTACATCTTTAAGACCCACAAACTCTTTTTTTTAATAGGCTAAGACCCACAAACTCTTTTACCAAAAAAACACACAGATCAAGGAAATCCACCATGGTGGTAGGCGAAACTATAAAAAAATTAAGAAAAAAACCGCAATTTTCACGCGATTGAAGAAACAAAACCATGAATATACAGCATAAACACAAGTGATCATGGATCAGACCTATATTTCTGAGTGCCGGCGCCTCGAACGTCGGCCTGGTACTTGGTTTTGCACGTATCGAGAGGGTAGAAGACGGTGGTGCTGACAATGGACCCCACCGCACCAGAGGTCGCCTCTACCAGAGACTCAAAATCGATCTCCATGAAAAAATAAAAAAGGAAAAAGATTCGAATTCTCACACAAACAACAGAATCAACACTCTAGAACCCCCAAAAAACACTAAAACACTAACACCAAAAGAAAGGAGAAAAGGAGATCAAGAAGGAAGAAGAGAGTTTCTTATTCTTCTTCCTCAGAGAGAGAGAGTGCTACACGACTCGACACAGAGAGAAGGTCTCTCCCTCTCTACCCTTTTTGAACGAGAGCGGTGGCAGAAGCAAAAGCATCTTCCGTGTTTAACTATGAAGATTAAATTTCCCTCTCTTTGGAATTATTTACGATCCTGTCCGTCTTTCAACTCAGGTAGTTGTTGACTATCGAGTTTGACTATGTTGAATTGACCGAGTCAATCGAGCCTTAAGTGAGCTCACCAACGGTGGGCGTCCTAGTTGACTGGATGACTTGGTTCACTCTTTTTGCGAGCATTGGGTGCGTAGACCTTACCCCCATAATTCCCATGTTGGTCCATGCTCGCAAGCCTGGTTATGTGGTTAAGTTCGAGTTAAGGATGTCATGAGTCTTTGCTATGTTGGATAAGTCCTAACACTGAACGGCCTCTTAGTTAAACAAGGCACGCCAGGGCATAGGCAGACACGACTGCCACTGAGGTATAACATATAATATTAATAAAAATAATAAAAAATTTAAATAAAAACTACTAATAAACAATAGTATAAAATAAATATTATTTTCCTATAATTAACTCATATTATTCATTTTCTTATATGCATGCACATGTAAACCACAATTAAGTTACACTCATAGTGCGATAAAACAAGTTATATCTATAATCATGAAATCATATTGAATACATGTGGGGCCATCTCTAAATCAACCTATTCTAGAAATACCTTCTATGCACAAAATTTTTGTTGTAATAATAGAATTCAAATGCACAATCAATATAAAATAAGTTAATTCCTCAACTATTGTACAAAACTAACATTCACAGAATCACAAATGAATAAATAAAATTAAAAATATCTCTTCAAATATTTAATAAAATGTAAACAAGATACCTCTTTTAAGTCAAATAACATCAAATATTTAACAAGTCATAAGTCTTAAATGTCTCCTTAAAGTCAAATAACATAAAGTCAAATCTTTTCAACGTCACAAGTCTTAAATAATATCAAATATTTAACAAGTCATAAGCCTTAAACAATATCAAATATTTTCAACAAAATTATTTTCACTAGGACTAGATAGCTCATCTTCATTTGATTCATCCATATATGGGATAGTTTCTTCTTCATCTTTAGTTTCTTCATTATCCGCACTCTCATTTTCTGAATCTTTTACTTGTTTTCTTTTACCTTCATTCTAAAATATTAACAAAATTAATATTTAAAATTCAAAAAGTATAAGATTTATAAAATACAAGACATATCTTTATTAGCATGCATATTGTTTGAAGATGGATCTTTTTTACGTTTCTTAGTTGAGCTTGGTGAAGTCTCAAAAGGAGTAACATCTATATCATCCAAATTAAAAGCTTGATCCAACCAAGAATCTTCTAATGCATCTTGTGGCAAAACTGGATCTTTTTTTTTCTATAATTTACTCATCATCAGAATCAATATTTGCAAGACACAAAGGATCCTCAATTGTCTTCCTTCTTATATCTCTTTATTTCAACTTTATATTATACATGATAAACATGAAAGCATTGAGTTTTTCTTGCTCAAGGCGATTTTGCCTTTTTATATGTACCTATAAATTAAAAATTTATATAATTACAAATCTGTAATATATTATGCAATAATGAATAATCAATAATATAAAAATATCTTTATTTACCAAAGAAAAAGTGCTACAATTACACTCACATCTTGATGCACTATATGTGAGATTCAACACTCGCATTGAAAAGTTTTTCAATTCTTTTGTTTCATCACCAAATGTATTCCACCAATCAACTGAGAAAATAAAATAAAAAAGAATGTTAGTAAGAAAAAAATTAGATCAATTAGAATTAAAATTAAGACAATATAAAGAAAAATACATACGTCGACCATAATTAGCAATAGCTTCACACATGGATTCAAAATATTGACTATTGCACAAATTAAATGATAACGCATTTGCAAAAAAAAGAATCGCCTAATAGCATAACATACTTCTTTTCTTTCTTCTTTTTTGAATGCATTATTTATCGTTGTCTGACGAGCTTCTGAACTCACAAATTGATCCATATGGCCTTTTGTTTGTAAACTTCCAACTCTACTAGTAGTTGGAGTTGAGTAAAGCTTTCATTCATATCACTTTATAATATATTTTTTTCTTGTTGTTTTTCTTTTTTCTTCTTTTGCAAGTATTTTGCAAAAAAATGTGTCACCTCATTTAGTGCATGATCACATGGTTTAGCACTCTTGTGAGTTCCAGCTAGATGCTCTTTTATTCTTGCTACACCACCTTTATAAACTACCTTACAATACTTACATACCAAATTTCCTCTTTTTTCCTTATCATTCAAATCTTTTTCAAAACAATGCTTCCAAGCTACATCTGTCCTTGTCATTTTTTTTTAAGATAAACAACCACCTACACAAAATTAGATTTTTTTTAAAACAATACAATCCATAATCAAGAAAATATATATTTAAAAGCATCTCTATCATCCCGTCCAAATAGTACTTATGCATAATAATAAAAAAAAAAATTATAAAACCACGCTCAATACGAGACTATTCTTAAGTTTCCAACACATCTTAGCCCTAGATGAGATAGATTTGATCAAGAACTAAATTCAGAACTAAACACAGAATTCTCTATCCTTTCCCTTCATGCAAAACCAATTGTTGTTTGGATGAATGAAAACCTTGTAAATTCTCATTGCACTAAGAGGAAAATTTCATATCATAGTCTTGTTAAGAGCCTTGTAATACTTATACATACCCATATTCTTGCCCCTCATAATCTTGTTTGTGTGATTTCAGGTAAACTTTTCACATGAAAAATTAGTCTGAAATGCCAAGAAGTATATATATATATATATATATATCAACACTCCCTAAAGGGTGGAAGGGTTGGAGTCTTGAGCTTCAGCATCCTTTTTAAGTTCCTACTTTCTTGTCTTCGTATTATTTTTTGAGACATTAGATAGCGTGCCCATTACAAAAAAAATCAAGAAGTCCTCAAGTGACTTGTGTTCTTGCTGAAATAAATCAATTATACTTTCTCTGTTCCTCCACTTCTTAATTGGCTTTTTGTATGTTATAAGTTTTGCTGCTTAGGCATTATGGCAAAGTATACCCAAATTTACCCAAATCTTTACTAGTTTGGTAAATGTAAAACAAAACCTAAAAAACCTAAACTTTACTAGTTGGTGATCAGCTAGAATACATATGTCATCTTCATGCAGAGAAACCTAAAAACTAGTTTCAACTACTACCTTCCTCATATATGTAATCTTTACTGAAAACCTAAAAAAATTCATAAGAGTATTCTTAAAACATACTCTTATAAGGTAGTGGATTTCATTCAAACATTTGATGCACTAGTTCCAAATCTCTGCAATGAAACTTTACCCAAATCTCTGCAACGGTTTCCAAATTCATCATTTGTAGGAAATGATCTTGTTTTTTAACAATACTCCTCTTACCCTAATATCTCGCCAATTCTTCCCCCTTCTGAGAAGTCAAAGAAGCTTGAGAAAAAGTCGATCTGGAGGATCTGTTAAGGGCTCCCCTTCAGTATTAAAAAAAAATACTGAACTGATAGCTTGCGGTGATGTTCCTCCTTCAGTATTAAAAAAAAATACTGAACCAAGAATCATGTTCCCCTTCAGTATTAAAAAAAATAGCAACAGATGAGCAGAAAAGATATTAGAGATTTAAAAATACCTTGTCCAACAGGTAGCTCGCGGTGATGTTTCCGACAAAGCGCCGAACCGCCGATGCTACTGCTGAGTTCTGAACTTCTGCTGCTACTTCCCTTCACTGTTTTGTCTGCTCCAAGCCTCCAAGACTAGGCTGCAAAGAGGAAGACAGGTAAAAAATGTAGTTTTTTGTTTGTTTAAGAGTTAAGAACATAAGATAGGTTAAAGTTTAAATGGGTTACATTAATTTAGGGTCCTGAATCTTCTGATCCAACTTAAAAAAGAGTAACATGATGCATACGCCTTAGAAGCGAAGCGTGCCTCGATGCGAGGCGTGCGCTTCACCCATGTGAAGTGTGCGCTTCGAGCCTGCTAACACCTCCCTACAGTGCCTCAGCTCCTTGAGCTTGTGCTTCACCTCTGAGACGTACGCTTCAGGTACTTAGGTGTTCGCCTCTAACAACACTGATTGTGATAGCCAGAATGTGATTCACTTAGCAGATAATTTGGCAAGTTGCCTTAGGTCAAAGCATATTGATATGTGATATCGTAAGATTCAAAATATGATAGAAGATGAGGAGTTGGACTTTGTAAAGGTTCAAACGAAGAACAATAAAATTGATATGTTGATTAAGCCGCTTATAAGTGATAAGTTCATGCATTGTTTGGATTTTGATTAATGTTTCAGGTTAGAAGCATGGCCTTAAGGAGTGATGGCTTTGAAGGTGAAAGATTTTTTTTTGACATGAGTGATGCCAAGCAAATTTTTTGATGTTTATTAATAAATAAAGATGAATTTTTAAATCTAAGTCTAGGTTTAATTTTAATTTGAATAAAATTTAATGTGAATGTTAATTTGAATTTGAATCTCAAGTTTGAAAAATATAGAATTAGTGATCGGCACTAATTCTTTTATACACATTATAGTTGTTCTGAATCAGCAGTGGAGAAGTATCCACTAGTATTGCCTAGTACAGTCTCTCTCTCTCTCTCTCTCTCTCTCTCTCTCTCTCTCTCTCTCTCTCTCTCTATATATATATATATATATATATATATATAATCAATTGTACCTGCAATCTAGTTTGAATCTCTTGATGCAACTTGTTTTGACATAATTTAACCTCATAAATGTGTTCAGTTAGTAGGAATTGACTCTTGAATCATATTTTTTTGAAAAAAAATATATATTTTATGAGTCAGGTCACAAAAAAGAATCGTATACAATTGGATTTAGACGATCCAAAAACCAGTTTCCACTAAACAAAATATGTAGAACATATTTAGGGTGTTAGATGTGAATAAAAAAAAAACAAGAAGGTTTCACCCCCATTTATTATTAGGTAGTTTACACATAAAAAGACTAGCAAATCATACATGTATCACATTATGATTGACATGTAATATTTTTTTCTTATCTTTTGGCCAATATAAAGCGATTCACAGTATTGATATCGGACTATACAGTTGAATCGGTGGCCAAACATTTCAGGAGCCAATACCGATACTTACAACTAAGGGTATCAACGGGTCGGGTTTGGTTCAGACCCATGTTGTACCAAACTTAGACCCAATTTTCGGGTATGTTATCGGGTCCACTATAAGAAAAATCATACCCGGACCCAATAAAAACTATATGAACCAGACCCAGACCATACCCGATAAAACCATATTTTTTATCATTTTTACATTGAAAATTTGCAGGTCTTAATCGAAACTCTGGTTGGGTCCAAGTCTCTTATAAAAATTCACAAACTATACCCAGGTTCATGCATTAATGGGACCATGGAATCCAGGCTCGGGTCTTATTATTTATCACCATACTCGGACCCTATAGGGTTTGGTTCAGGTTGGGCCTGAGTCTGGTATAAAATTTCACAAGCTATACTCGGGTCCATGCATTAATCAGACCTTCAGGTCCAACTCAGGTCTTATTATTTATCACCATACCAGGACCCTATAGGGTTTGGTTCAGTTGGGTCAGGGTAAACCAGGCCCGTTGACAACATTGGTCCATATACATGTGCAAAAAGTAAAATTTTCTTTTGCAAACATAAACGACCAACAGTCGTCAGCAGTGACATGGAGGAGACTGGCTTTTCAGTTTAGGACACACATGCACAGTGATGTCACGCATGAATCAGGACATGGCAGCAAAACTGTGATTGGTTGTCAGCATAGTGACAAACGTTTTTATCGGCAATTTCTCGTTTTTCAAAAATTCACGAGAAATAAAAAAAATCCATAAATCTCGTGTTTTTTTTTTCCAATAAAAAAACAATTAAAAATTATAAAAAAAAAATTATAAGAAAATATTAATAAAAATACATGATTTTTTCCCGATAAATAGCCATTTAAAACGTTTAAATGGCGGTATTTATGTTTTTTTCATAAATCTTGCAGTATTTTGAAAACCTCACAAGAAATTACCGTTTTAAACTTTCAGGCAATTTCTCGTGAGATTTTCATAAATCTCGCAATATTTGTCATTATGGTTGTCAGGAAGGGGCTTGGGTCCATCCGCATCTTTTCCTTAGAAATCTTCTAATATTATTTTCCTTAGAAATCTTCTAATAAGAGAGTAATATGAGTATGTGCTAAATGAGTTTTTATCGTTTTATTTTTAAATTCTGACTGTATAGATGTGATCTATAGATGGATTCAAACTTTTGTTGTGCACACACCCCTCTGCCGCACCTGATCCAGTAAAGAGCACCAACGCAATCACTTATTTGAAACTAGGGACCTAAATGGTTAATACTCCGGTTGGATGTGGCCAATGCTAGATCCAACTAATAGGATGTTGGCAGAACAGATTTAGATTCAGACATGGTGAAAGGCTTATGTCAAATCTGATTTTTTACATTTAATAGGATTAGGATAGCCATCAAATTTAATTATCAAGTAGCACAAAATCAAAATCATATCCTCATCCAATTATAATAATATAATAAGATATGGTTTTAGCTTACCTAATGCAATTAAATTATGTGGTTCTGCCACATATTTTTCATAGACATGTTTGTTTCACCCTTTGTAGAAAAGAGGCTGCATTTCCTATAAAAGAAAACATCTTTTATGGAACAAGGCATGAAACAATTGTCCCCGGAGAGTCCATGGAATGATGGCTGCAGAATAGGGCAAGTGGCCGGAAGGGCGGCCAGCATTGGTGCTTGTGACTATCATCACCACCTGCTTGGCTGAGCTCTCACCCCTCCAATTCCATCATTGTAACATGTTTCTCCTTAAACCGCTTTGATTGCTTGAGTTTTTTCAAGTTCTCTCCTGCACGCTCTGAGACTACACTCCCAAACAGAGCCTAAAGGGTGTGCATGGAGTTTAGTGAAATTGGGGAGAAAATGACTACAGTTGCCCTACAACCCTTTTCAGGTCGGATTTGTGCGTTTAGATCCGTTTTAAGGATTAGTGATTCAAATTCAAACACACCTCAAATTCTTTGGATAGAATTCCCACCTTCCCATGTGGTAAATCCTACTCCTGCACCCCCACCCTCGGTTCTCAATGATGTTGAGGATTCCTCACAGGTGCGTTAGGGCGCCTCCCTATTCTCTTCTCATTCACCTCTACATATTATTGCTCTCATCACCAATTATTTAAATTATCATCCTCATCGTGAAGTTGAGGGTGTGTTTGATTGTGCATTGCTGCGTCACTGTTCTCCCCCCCCCCCCCCCCCCTGTTACACTGAGAACGGGACAGGGGACACTTTCCCCCCTTTGTCCTAAATCCCCCCCCCCCCCCCCTTCTCAGGACATTGTGAGCCTCCCTTCGGTGTCCTTTTTGAGCCTCACTCCGACATAAATCTGGCAACAGGTCTCTCTGTTGGGCCAAAAAAGGACCTTAGAGAGGCCTTTTTAAGTCGGAAAAGGGTCGACCCTTCTCTCTCTCCAAAAAAGGACCTCAAAGAGGCCTTTTCCATTTGGAGAAGGTTCAACCCTTCTCTCTCTCTCTCCCCCGCAAAAAAGGACCTCCTTGAGACCTTTTTCGGTCGGAGAAGATCCGGCCCTTCTCTCTCTCTCTCTCTCTCAAGCTGAAAGGGCTCATAGAGGCCTTTTCCGGCCGAAGAAGGGTTTACTTGTTTGGTGTGTTTTTTGTTTGTAGTACTTAAATTGGTTCGGCAGTCTTTTATGGTGTTTTTAATGTTAATACTGGTGGTTAGATAATGCTTATGGGTTTTTATATGTGTTTTCATTTTATGGTTGTTAAATATATTTAAGTGCATGACATTCTTCTAGTTCATGTGGGTTTCATGAGTAAGGGTTTTTTTCCTCTTCTTGGAGGGTGTTTAAGGATGAAGTTGGTAAGGGTGTTTTGTATAAATTAGAGTCCAATTGGATTCACTTCATCCATACAGCATATGAAACAAAACTCCATTATTGATTATGTAGATTCAATCATTACGTAATGCATATCTAAAAATATTGTTAAGAATAGCACTTGTTGCATGTTTCTCTTGGAAGAATTTTATCATACTTGGGGAATTCTTTAGTTGAATTACTTTTTCACAATTAAAATTATTCTGAAATTAAAGCTTATGAATATGCATTTTACACATTTATTTGTAGTCATGCTTCATGATTCTATTGTTTTTATGATTGTTACGATGAAATTATACTTGTGAATGCAAGTAGTGTTCTGTACGAGGATGTTGTAAAAGAGTAAAGTACAAAAACTTCATGCTAGCCAGGCAAATAAAATGTAATGAAGTACACCTTAGGGAGACTATTTATTTGACATGTTAGATAAGTTAGGATAGCTTGAATAAAATGTTATGGGGATTTGAAAGAAAGGTGGTGGAAAGAAAAATGATAGAGAAGTTTTGGTTTGAATTCACATTAGACAAAATCAAGAACAAATTGAAGCGTGTAAGGCTCAACTTAACAATCATGAAATATTGAATATTGAACACTTCTGGGTTTGGATAAAACCCAAACAAGAAGATATAGAAATATGGATTGAATGTGTGAGAAAAAAAACTCAATATGAAACAACCATAAGCCTAAAAAATAAAGATATTATGAACATGCTTTGAGGATTTATGAAAAATCAACAGATATAAGCAACTATAAGACCATCTAATCAAAACAACCACCACCACCCCATCCTGCAAAAGTTGTAAAAAAGATTAATTTATCATCATAAGCTCATTGTGATGAGACACCCATGAATAGTCCACCACCTAGCACGCCATCATCCTTCATAAAACAATCAAATAAAGGAAAGCACAAAAATCACATTGATGATCAATTCGCAGACATGATAGGCAGCGTTTATATGTATATACAAACTGTCTTTGATAAATTTCCCTACCAACTGGCATCAAAATGTAGTATTGCATTAAAAGAAATGCTGAATAATGGTTAGATTAATGGTCTTATACACATGAAGGCATTAGACCTAGTAGTGGTTCTTGGCAACACAACTATATTCTTGATTCAGAGGCGAGGATCGAGTGGTTGGACTATAAATTATCTCTCAATGTTTAGGTTTGCATTTGCACAAATTATTATTATTATTATTATTATTATTATTATTATTATTATTATTATTATTATTATTATTATTATTATTATTATTATTATTATTATTATTATATTTTTCTTGATTATGCTTGATTCATGTTCAATATTAAAATATTGGATGTTATGAGCATGTTGATGTAGATTGTGTATATTAATGTTGATGAATATGTACATATTTTTATAGCTTAATATTTAATTTTTAGTTCTTGTGCATGTTAAATGTTCAATATTGAAATGTTGTATGTTACAATCATGTTGATTGTAGATTCTTATAACATGATATATACTTTTTAGTCATTGTGCATGTTATTCATATTTATTGCATGATTATATTTGTGTATACAGAAGTATAATAACTTCTCAAGATGAACTTGTTTACTTAATCACTATAGTAGTGATGATCATATTTATCTAGAGTTTGAGAAGCGCAAATAGGATAATAGTTCACGATTCCATACATAGATGTCATGATTTTGTGTGACTATGTATTTGGTCACCGATGAAATTGTTTTAACCTTTTACGTATGAAAAAAATACATACATATCATTATGCGAGACTCTTCACAATAGTGGATTATTGTATGATGCTCATGATATAGGCGTTGAAGAACAAGTTTAATTTTTTTATTAACATTGGATCACAATAAGCGAAATAGATCAGTGTAGTATGTGTTTCAATACTCGAGACAAACAATTAGCAAGTATTTTAATTTGATATTAAACATAATACTTAGCATTGGGTACTAATTCATGAGCCAACACAATGATGATACCCTAATAAAAATTAAGAGAAAACCAAGATTCTACCTATATTTTAAGGTAATTTTGCATTTTTAACACTTGTACTAGGATTTATATATTGAACACATATGCATGCACACACACATATATATGTAGTAACTTACATTTATATTATTTATAATATAATTGTTTGAGGGATACAGATGAAACACATATTCATATATATGTATCAAGGGGAGAACAAATGATGTTTCAAAATAGAAAAGGGTAATTGTCATAAAATGTCTTTGTTGTGGTGGAGGTTTGACATGTGATTTTACTATGTACTTGTTGGTTGGGAAGACAGTGCTAAAATGCACTTGATGATCCTGACCAACCTCTATTGATTCTCTCTCGAAGGTAAGTCAATACCTATTATGTATATAATTTACAATAACTAAAGTTTTTTTTATCAAGTTAATCAAATGTGTGTACGTAGATAAATATTATTTCATGTGTTAATCTTCTTAGTTTTCCTCATTTTTTCTAGTATTTGATGTATTTTTGTGTTGAAGTGATATACACTTTTATGGGCTAGGGTAGTTGGTTGACATACTATGAAACTTGCTCGTATATTGTTGTTATATATTGTTTCATTGATAACGTTTTGACTTTTCATATACTTTGATATGTTATATACTTGATTTTGAATACATGAATGAATGTATGCACATGTTTAGTTTAGATTGAATATAATGAATGAATGAATCTCTTGTATACTTGATTTTGAATAAATAAATATATGTATAAGCATATTCATTTTAAATAAAAAAAATAGACGAATGTATAAGCAAGATCATTTTAGAATGAAAGAATTTTAATTAATGAAATGAATATATGTATGACCAGCTTAAATTTTTAATGAATGAAATTATGTATGAGCATATTTATTTTTTAATAAATGCTGGTTAATTTTTGAATGAATGAAATAATTGAATGTATGGGCATGTTCATTTATGAATATATTTATTTTTAAATGAATGTAAGAGCATATTAATTTTTTAATAAATGCATGAATGATTGTATGAACTGGTTCATTTTTTAATGAATAAAATGAACGATGAATAAATCAATATAAAAGCAAGTTTATTTTTTAATAAATGAATGAATGTATGAACAAGTTTATTTTGAGTGAATATACATATATATATATATATTCAATTCGAGACAAAAATCTATGATTTTTTTATATACATTCGTAATTGGATCTAATTGTATGTCAAAAATACTATTGCCTATTTATTATTCATAAGTTTTTATATTTTTTTTATATTTGGATCAAATCTAAGATCCATATATGAGGTTAAAATCGATAATAAACATGTCAAAACACTCGCATGGTGGAGTTGATCGGGTCATATGATCCAAAACAAAAACAAAGTTATCTCAACTGTTATCCACATGTTGAACCGTTATCCACATATGTTTAAGTTGTTCGCACACTGGAAATAAAAGGCTAAATATAAAAAACACAACTTCCATGTATGGTCAAAACAAATGCTAGATGATGTACAATTGTTAAAGAACAATCAAAACATGTGTTATATCTGTTATGTTCTATTGTTTTGTCCAATCTTAAAAAAACCATCAGACACCCTGATGTAACACCCAACCACATAAGTACTCTCTCTCTCTCTCTCTCTCTCTCTCTCTCTCTCTCTCTCTCTCTCTCTCTCTCTCTATTCCACAACCAACCCTTCTTTGCCGGCCAATAAACCCCATAATTCTATCATAAAAACAAATAATAACACGAAATTTATCAAAGAAAATCGTTGAACGCACCCAAGTTATACCCAAACAACAGAATCTAAAGATTGAGAATTCCCTTTCATGATATTTCTTTATATTGAGACAAATAATCCTTCAACTATCCAAACGCATCGTTAAATGAGTGCAGATAACATATACATGAGCACAAGCGCACGCTTGCGTGTGCACACACACACACACACACACACACACACACACACACACACACACACACACAAATGTGCTCATTCGAAGTTGAGAATTGGAGATTCAAAGCTGAACAAGACATGCTTTGATAAAAATTCATTATCAGTAGCACTAGTTGCACCAGAACAAATCCAGTATGATAAACGATAAGAAATAGAATGTTCATAATGACAGGAAGAAACAATAGCAGCAAAGGACTATGAAAAGTGGGAGAGGATCGATGATCAAGTAGCTGCAGCAGCTTTAAAGATGAAAAAAAATAAAACCAGCAAGACTGCATCAGGAGATTAAAATTACACCTTGACTTTACACTGGAATTAAATACTGTAATTGGTCTTTTCACACATGCACAACCTAACCTAGATACTGAGAAAAGAGAACAAAAAAAGGAAAAAAAAGTGTTCAAAAGAGTCCAGGAGATAAGAAGGGTGAAGAGTTCGATGGATAAGCAGACTTTCCTTTTTTTAATCAGTATCTACTTGATATATTGAGACATCCACTTGAAACCCTCACCGTAGCCCATCTTACGGACTATGCTGCACATGAAGACCTCCAGGGGCCTAACATTCGTGTCGGTCAAGCTCACCTTCCCCTTCCCCGTGGTGAAGTTGCTCAGGCCAAGGTGGTAGCGAAGCTCTTCTTCCGACGCTGCATATGGGATGTCGATCTTGTTACCAAGCACAAGGAATGGAACGAATGCCAATGCATCATCAGAGAGCAGTGCATCCAGTTCTTTCTTCGACTCTGCAAACCGCTCTTTATCTGCTGCATCCACAAGATATACCACAGCATCCACCTGCATATTGTTTTAGGAACTTTAGACAGAAGAAAAACTAACTAAATAAATAAATAAAGTTGAACCAATTCATCTAAAATCCTTATGACTGATGCACATATAAGAAGAGACCATGGGGCAAGAAACCATAACCAGCCAATAATCATGGTTAGGCACAGGAAACCTTAAAAATCTGATTCACAAGTCACAAATGACCCCTACTCACAGAGAGCAAGCCCCCAGTTCCCACCCATAGCAATGGGATTCCATTAGTTGAACATCTATTAAGAGCCACGCATGCCAATGGCACCTCCACAATGGCTGGGGAGAGAAGGGAGTGACTCGTATGATCAGCAACATTACGAAGTTTCTTGTAACTAAAAGAAGAAACCTTATCATTTTCAACCTCTTTGACAGAATAGCACTGGTGATGGTGCCGCTTTTTCATATGGACAACAGAGAAACTTATATGCAAGGGACGATCATATCTTCTATCAGAGCCACTAGCATTGCTAGACAGAAAAGTGATCCTCCCATCCAAATAATAGATATATTTAACAGTTTTCACCATTTTGGTATATATACATAGTGATTAACATAATGAACATCATTTCTAAATCATCAGTCAGATGGCTATCAAGATTATAAATGCCATTGGAATATAATTTCTAGATCAACACAGTCAGATGCTAAGTCACAGGGACTCGGCAAAGCAGGTGCCGCACCCGCGTTGACACGACGTGACGCGGGTGCACGTGCGAGTGCGGCACCGGGTGCGGTCAACACAACCCTGGGTGCGGTCAACGCACCCAGAGTCATTTAGGTCCAATTTTTAGACTAATTTTTTTTTTCGCCCGATGAAAAGCGAGTGAGAGCAGGATTAGGGAAAAATCCTCCTGAAGCCTGAAGCCTGAAGCCGACGCCGACGATCTTCAACTCCTTCCGGCCGCTCCTCCTCAGTTCTCAGGTATGTCTCCTTCCGACTTGCTCTCTCTCTCACTCTCACTCGCTCTCCGTCACTCTCACGGTCTCTCTTCTCTCTGTCACTCTCGCTGTCTCTCACTCGCTCTTCGTCACTCTCACGGTCTCTCTTCTCTCTGATTGTATTATACGTGGGTAATTAGCATCTAGGGTTTTTAACTTTTTATTAATAGGCTTTTTGGACATTTCAAAATTTTTTCAATAATATTATTTGGGGGTTTTGGGCATTCCGAAATTTTTTCAATAATGTTATTTGGGGGGTTTGGGCATTCCGAAATTTTTTGATGAATTGATGATGCTATATAGAGGTATATATAGTTAATGAAATTTGTATTTATTTTTTGGGGATCTTTGACTATTTGATTTTGGGGCTTTTGATTCTATGCTAAAATGGGTTTTGTGGAGCTTCTTGATTTTTTTTTCGTTTACAATCTATTTTATTAGTTGCTTATGCTTGATGACTTAAGGTCAAATGTTACCTTCATCTTTTTTTGAAAAATCGTTCTATCAACCATTGCGTTCTATCAACCATTGCTTTAAAATGTGTTGCTATGTTATGGGCATGTAATGGGTTTAATTTATTTGTTTTGGGATTGATTCATTATCTAAGTTCAGTTCATAGGATTATAAGATCTACCAAGTTACAGAAGTTATTGATTTGTCAATATTTTAAGGTGCAGTTGCTCACTTTCCTGTTTCAAGAAACACAAGGTATTCTCTTCATTCAAGTTCTTTTGCTGGTTGCTCTTCGTACAGGTGTATGCTTATATGTGTTTGTACTCAATTTTAGTTTCTGTTGCATGGTCATAATTCTGCTGCAGTTCGTTTCATAACTCATTTAATGACACATGATGTGGAAGGTTTAATGTTAGAAATATGAAGTTACATTGAATCACTCAAGCATGTATATGTTCATATAACCTGGTTAATGTACCCATGTTTTGACCAGTCCAAGACATATAGTTGACTAAGAAAATGGTCTATCTGACTATGCCAACCTTGAAACTGTCAAGGTTCCTATATATATATATATATATATATATATATATATATATATAATATATATGTTACGGTTGTTAACTGTTAAAACTTCAAAATTATATATATGTACATTTTTGCCCTGCCGCACCCCCGCACCCAAGGTTTTTTAAAGTGCCGCATCCCCGCACCCGCACCCATGTGACTTAGGTCAGATGTCTTGATATCCATATTATAGTTTGTACATCTTGATCCGCAAGGAAGCAGGCTATAAAGAGTTATAGAATCTAGATGACAATCACCATGATGATTTTGATTGCGATGGAAGCACAGTTTCAGTGTGGCTATAATATTGTCTTGCCAATGTGTAATGTTGAGAGATGAAATTGCCAAAAACATCCTCCTTGAGAATAGTGTTGGAATGTGGTGTTGGGGCTGCCAACACCATTCTCGATGCATTGTTTCAGCAACACCACTGCTCCCAAACAACTGGAGTATGAGAGCATGGGACCACAACACAACCTCCAATTCAAGGCTCCCAAACATAGCCTACATTGCATCCCCATAAAGGCTTCAAATAGAAAAGTTTGAACCATCGAAATGTCAAGATCACTCCATCAATTAATGAGCACTTGCCTCCCAGCATAAACGGTTCTTACTATGCTAACTTTTGAGCAGTTATTGCCTCCGATTCACGCTCCACCATTCCACTGATGCAGACTCACATGTTACATAACAATGGGGAAAAGGCTTTCTTCCAACATACTTCGAGAATGATTTTTACATTCCATATTTCAAGGATATGCTAGCATAAAGAGGCAGGACCAAGGTTGCTAGACTAGGAAGCGGAAGCGGAAAACGATACAGGAAGCAGAATAGAGAAATGATGCATTTTAAAATATATAGGAAGCTGGAAGCGAGAAATAAAAAAAATATAAGAATTTAATGAGAATCAAAATAAAATACAAATAAAAACTAAAATAAAAGTGACTAATATTAAATTTCATGATTTTTTAGTGTAAGAATTAAATTTTTAACAAAATCTAAAAATGATGACTACCAATTTAGTGAAAGCACATGGAAGTGAGTGAGAAGAGTTAGATAAAACACATAAAAAGCATGAAAAGTAGAGTAAGAGAACATATAATAAGAATAAATGAAGCTTGTGGAAAGCATAGGAGAAGCGTGGGGGAATCGAGGTTCTCATCAAGTTTCCGAAGTGAGGAGTATCGCGCTTCCGAAGCGAGCTTCCCACCTATCTAAGAAGCTTCCGGTAACTCTGGGCAGGACCTTTCAACACTCCTAGAGATGAAACTAGTTCGCAACCAAGAAAAGACCCAAATCCACCAGACCATGGATCTGCACCTGGACTTGTCAGGAACCAGCTTTCTGGAAGGAGATTTTTCAAAAGGCATTTGACAAAGTGGAGACTCCACAAACCCGCTATACTAACACCACCAACGCTAGACCCCAATCCAGATCTATTAGTCTTGGACAAAACCTTCTTAGGGATTAGGAAACTCGACCGAGACACATATCAAAATACAGGCCAAGAACCACATACCAACATCTATATAGCACAGGCACTCCATTTGATTCCCATTCTGTATCCCTTTATATACCAGTCACTGGAAACTTCATAAAATTGGCAGCATCCCTGTATCAGTGGCTGTATCCATGTGAAATAGACCATCGTAGTTCCATGTCCCAACCAAATACAGATCCAGCTATGGACTACAAACCAGACAAACAACCTCCTGAGTCAACCAAAATTAAGTCGCATTTCTATGAAATTAGAAGCCACATCTATAGTTGCCCCAAAAAACTGATTTTTCCAGTGAGAGTGGCCCACATAGGGATTTGAAGAGACACTAACCAATTTAAGATAAGCTAGTACATGTAAGTGCAGGCAGCATAGAAAATATGTTTGCAACTAAAATAAGAATAGAAGAGTAGCCCACAACGGGATTTGAAGAGACACCAACCAATTTAAGATTAGCTAGTACATGTAAGTGCAGGCAGCATAGAAAATATGTTTGCAACTAAAATAAGAACAGAAAATCTCTCTCTCTAAAAGGAGATCAAGAAGCTAGTAATGAAGATGAAGAAAGTAGCCATAATATGAAAAGAATGTCTAAAGGAAAATAGAGCACTTATTTTTTCTCCCAAACTAACTGATTTATGTTCTTTTTCATGCCTAAAACTGCACATGGAACATTATGGCACCAGTTGATGACAAACAGACAAAGAAAACTAAAAACACAGAGGTGACCATGACTGATATCATGGTCAGAGAAAAATCATACAAATAAAAAACACTAGTTCTACACTATAGACATGTTAATAAAAAGAAAAAAAAAAGAGCACAAGCCATCCTATATGATCAACCAGCCAAGGCTTCACTAAGGCAGAGGAAAGGAATAAGCTTTGCAACCTTCAAAGGCATGTGCGACAGGAAACTTGTCTGCCAGGACTCGATATGAAATACGGCCCCAGCTATCGATTATTCTATCAGTTTCAGTTACGACATACTAACAAAATAGCTCTTAATTATCACACATAGAAGTCAGCTGTAATCGATGACATTGTTGGTCAAACTTGGAGTATGAAATACTTCAGCTATAAACTATAACCAGGTATCACATACCACCACTAGCCATTATATTATATATTCACAATCAGATAAATACACAAAATAAGCATAGAAACTTTGATCCTTGACTGTAAGCACAAAGCAAGGGATCCATACATAAGCAAGATCACAGATAAACTGGAAACAACAAGGATTCAGGAAAAAAGAAAATAGCATACCCCAAGTTGTATAATGTGTTATTAAAGAAAAACCATTACTGCACAAAATAACCACAACCATGTTTCCAGAACTTAAAGAACTGATGCAGGGCAGGATGGGCCCAGACCATACCGCAAGACCCGTGACCCGGATCCAGATCCATCAAGAAGACCCAGATCCCATCTCGGGTCCATGACTGGACCCGAGACCCGGATCCGCCAGCTGACTATTTAAAACCCTCTCCTAGGGTTTTGTGCGACACAGAATATTGAAAGCTCGCAGCCGTTTTTACCTTCGATTTCTTTTTCCTTTGGGTGGTTTTTTTCCTGTCAGACTTTCCCGTTGATTACCCTGTTTTGCTTATGATTCGTTATTCATTTTATCTTGGTCCTGTTGGTTTGCTTTTTATATTGTCTTGTTGATTCCCATTGAAATAAAACATAAAAAGGTTACTTTCTTTGTTTTCACTCTTCAGTGGCCCCTTTCTTTGATTCTGTTCACGGGTTCATAACACGACGAGAGGTCGTGTTTCTGTTTCAGCCCACAAGCATCCGAGACACCGGTACTCCACTGCATCAAAGTGGTATAGAGCCAGCGCCTTTCCCCTCGTCAGCAAGATGATTTCAGAGGTGAGGGGCGATCCGGCGACGGAAATCGAGCAGGAGGATGCCGGCAATGCAGATCCAATGTTGTGGATGATGAAAATGATGACGAAGATGCAAGAGAACGTGCTGCGTATCAGTCGGGACGTGGCCGGCATCTCTCGACGACTTGATGGGGTCGAAGATCAGGTTGTGAGGATCGAGTTGGCGGTGGCAACACCTACGCCTTCTACACAACAAATGATGCAAATGGATCCGATTAGGGGTGGCAACGTTGTCGTCCTCGTTGAAGCGGTGGCTGACGGTCCAGCCCAACCAGCTCTTCAGGCTGCCACGCCATCGGAAAACGCAGGGAGGGAACTGCGCAGAAACGCCAGCCTCGTATCGCCCCACTCCGAGGTACCGATGATGGCATGTGGCGAGACGACCACTCGGCTGGGGAAAGAGGGGGGTCCCAGTGGCAGCTTGGTTGCGCCTGCCTGGCACCGACCCACGCAGCAGGGGATGCAGGTCGGGCACGGCATGCGTGGCCTGAACGTGATGCTGGACCAGATCGAAGCGGGGCTCCCCAACCGCAGTTTGAGTGCGCCTGCCTGGCAACGACCCACGCAGCAGGGGCAGCAGGTCGGGCACGGCCCGCGTGGCCCGACCGTGCAGCCAGGTCAGGCAGCCGGCGCACCAGCCTTAGCCCGGGCTGGGGAGGGTCTGTCGACCTTCCCAGCACCTGCGCGCGGGGGGTACTGTCGCAACCCACCCGCAGGTTAAGGGGGCTGACCCTTTGTGGGCTGGATTTGACCTCTCAAGGTCAGGTCAAGACCCTATGTCAATTGGGTCTGGACCCGGTTATCGAGGGCCACCCTTTGGGTTCTCGGGAGCGGGTCAGGGTCTAACACCCTCCTACCTAGCCTACCCAGTTGGGTTCGGTTCGCAGTTTCCTACGAATCCGCTCCAACCCGTTAATTTTGAACCCCAAAACGGATCCTATACCGACCCAAACTTGTATCGGACCCGGACGGAGCTCCAATTTGATTTTGAGTCAGGTCAAAACCACACCCATAATCGTATGGATCGTGGATCGAGTTCAAACCAAGCATTTTACCCCCACAACTCGATCTCCGATCCAACCTATCCAAATTTGGGTCCGACGAATAGTTTAGGATTAGGCCCGATCCATATCCAGTCGGGCGAATCATCTCAGTCTTATACCAACCCAACCAGATACCCAAACTCAAACCAACCAATTAACCCTTTACCGATCCTAAACCAGGTCCAACACCCTGGTCATAACTCAAACTCGTTTTACCCCGTTCCTACCCACTTAGAGCCCGAGACCCGACCAACCCTTCCGCCTATCGCAGGACCACCTGTCATACCGGTACCCCAACGTCGGCCACAGATGGCTCCCGCCCATGGGCCAGCCAGACCGAGGCAGATTCAGTAGGGACTGGCGCGACCAGAGCGCCGACAACAGGTCGTCGGAATTCGCCAACCCCAGCAGTCAGGCGAACAAGACCACGAAGATGGAGCAGTGTGGGATGATGACACCTTCTGGAATGAGCATCCTGCAAGAATGGTGGGAGCTCGACAGCCTGTGTTTTAAAACTCGCCGAGTCAACTCGTTGACTCGGCTAGGCTCGGCCCTCCAGCGAGTCAACCCGACAAGGCAAACTCGGTTTGCCAAAACTCGGGCTTGACTCGGGCGAGTTCTAGGATGTTTGAAATTTGATTTTTTGGGTATTTCAGAATAAAAAAAAATTATTTCTTGCATCAATAGGGAATAATTAATTGGCTTGTATAATTTGATCAGTTGTCTTGAGAATTTCTTCTTTGATTTTGTTATGGATTTTCTCACACATAGTATGTAACCCATACTTTCTCTCAAATATCTTTCTATTTTTCAAATTACTGAAATGGCTATAATGTTAATTTATTTTTTATGACTGAATAGAATCATGACTTTGAAAAGAACTTGTCTTTAGCTATGTGTAGTTAGAAGTGTACACTACATGAGCAAGTTTCATGTGCTTGTTATGACTGATTCTTGAGCCTATAGTATGGCTGAATTTCTCTTACAAAGCACATTGGATATCCTTCATAGTTTCATCTCAAAAACTATAAGCCTCGGCCCCTCATTCTGCTGTTCAATATTGTCTTTTATGATTTTCTTGTGAGTCTATTCTGCATAATTAGATACTGTGGCCAATTTTTTGTGGTAGTCATCCTAGTGCAACTTAAAAGTGTAATTCTATATTGTACATGGTTACTTTTGATATGTGGGCATGTTTCATAAAGCACAAGTCCAATATTTTCTGAGCCAAATCAAACTCTGATTTTGAAGTGGATTGGGCCTACAAAAGGTAGAACCTGGTGAACTGGCCATTACAACATTTATGAGTTGGTCAAGTCTCATCAACTTCAGTACAAACCAAGCATGGACCATTTTAAAAAGTCCCAACTACAGATATATTTTGCTTAACATGAGCCCCTGTATATGAGTTTCTCATCTCTTGTTTACTGAAAAACATGGTTTGAGACAGATTATATATTATTTTCTTTTAAAATCAAAAGTTAACAAAACCCGGTCTGAGTCACCGAGTTGACCCATCGAGTCACGAGTCAATAAAGAACGAGTTGAGTCCCGAGTCACGAGTTTTAAAACCTTGCCGACAGCAGAGAGCACCAGAGCGCACGTATGGGGTGAAGTTGGAGCTTCCAGAGTTCACAGGTCGGTTTGATGTTGAGCAGTTCTTTGATTGGTCATATGTCGTCCAATTCTTCTTTGACTACCACGATGTCGCCGAGCACCGTTGTGTCTCCCTAGCCTCTACTCGGTTGAGAGGCCTAACACAGACATGGTGGGTTGAGATGCAGAGGTCGAGGGAGCGACAGGGATTAGAGCGCGTACAGACTTGGGAAGAGATGCAGCGGTTGATGCAGTCTAAGTTTGTGTCGTCAAATCACGCCGAGAGAGCCTACAAGGAGTACCTGACCCTGCGTCAAGGCACCAATACTGTGGCGGATTACACTGCTGAGTTTCATCGTCTTTCTCTACGAGTGCAGATCGAGGAGACCACCCGCCAGCAGGTCACGAGATATATTTCTGGTCTTCGTCCTGCTATTTTTGACGACTTCAGTTGTATCACAGTCGAGTCACTGGATGAGGCAAGTAGTTACGCCACGAATGTGGAGGATAAACTGAAAATGAAGCAGGAATATAGGACATCCCGTAGTGATCAGTCCAGTCAACCCAAGTCGAGTTTCCCAACCAGAGTAGCGAACTCCCCTAAGAAAGAAGACTCAAAGTCCACCCCAGGAGTCGACCCTAGCAAACCCGATCAATCTGGACTCGCGTACCACACCAGATCCAAGGGTAAGCCCAGTGAGTCCATTGTTCGTTGTTTTAGGTGTCAAGAGTTAGGTCATATTGCGTCCAAGTGTCCCACCATTAATAAGAACACTCATCTAGCAGAGGGCATTATTGAGCCTGCGTCCAATAGTGAGAGCGAGGGTGAGTCACTTGTTGAGGGGAATGACGAGGTGAAAGTCGTAGAGTTCGACGGCAGCATCGAAAATTTGTTAACCATCCGTCATGTGTTGACCACATCCCGAGAATCGATCCCCACAAAATGGTTGCGAAATAATATTTTTAGAACCCGATGCAACTGTGAGGGGCATGCGTGTGATGTTATCATTGATACCGAAGCGTGCGAAAATGTGGTGTCCGAGAGTGTCGTATCCACCTTGAACCTAAAAACGAAAAAATTGTCCCAACCTTATAAAATGGTATGGTTCAAGAAAGGCAACGAGATGCCCATCACCCTGCGTTGTCTAGTTCAGTTCTCTACGAGGGAGCATTACCATGATGAAGTGTGGTGTGATGTGGCGCCCATGAGTGTCTGTCACATCCTATTGGGATGTCCTGGCAGTTTGACCGTAAGACCAACCATGATGGCCGTAGGAATACGTACACATTTGTCTTTAAGGGTCATAGGATAGTTCTCCTTCCCACCAAGGAGACCTGGTTGCCCAGGCTAGTGGGCCTATCTGACCAATCTTCCCTCTTTGGGCTACCCGAAACTTGACACCTTTCTCCTACATCTAATGTGTCTGATCTATATACTTACTGTGGAGACAACAAGTTATCAGAGCCGACTTCTTTCCCACCAGGGGAGAATGATGCAGGGCAGGATGGACCCGGACCATACAGCAAGACCCGTGACCCGGATCCAGATCCATCAAGAAGAAGACTAGGATCTCGTCTCGGGTCCATGACTGGACCCGAGACCCGAATCCGCCAGCTGACTATTTAAAACCCTCTCCTAGGGTTTTGTGCGACAAAGAATATTGAAAGCTCGCAACTGTTTTTACCTTCGATTTCTTTTTCCTTTGGGTGGTTTTTTTCCTGTCAGACTTTCCCTTTGATTACCCTGTTTTGCTTATGATTCGTTATTCATTTTATCTTGGTCCTGTTAGTTTGCTTTTTATATTGTCTTGTTTATTCCCATTGAAATAAAACATAAAAAGGTTACTTTCTTTGTTTTCACTCTTCGGTGGCCCCTTTCTTTGATTCTATTCACGGGTTCATAACACGATGAGAGGTCGTGTTTCTGTTTCAGCCCACAAGCATCTGAGACACCGGTACTCCACTGCATCAAGAACATAAGGTTGTAGGAACGTAACATTACAAAAAGTTCTACCTAAGTAAAGGATTCACTTGTGGATGATGTGAAATGAAAGAGAATACTAAACCACACAAGAAAAGGAAGATGTATCACAAGCAAAACTCAAATCAAAATTTGTCACTATCCTTACACCTATGACGGTAATATCTTTTAACACTTCTATTCAGAGGGTTATATTGACTGGTATCATTAAAAAAGGTAACTAAACTTGCATGTCATTCTTATCAACAAGGTGTTGTCATCACATATGGAACAGTGCCACAAATCTCATTCCCGGGATTTTCCTAGTCAAGAAAATCTCACGACAATTTCATATACAAAAAAAGTTCGTCCTTGGGACAATATTGGAAAATTCTTGGTGTGCTTAGACAAAAAAAGAAATTAAAAATGAGTAAATACAATATGAATTTTATAAAGAAAACAAATAAATTTGTTATCTATTAAAGAGGTATTAAAAAAAGTAGCAACTAATTGAATTTATCATAATTTTTAAGGTTTACAAACTTGTGATGATAATTGCAACACATGCAAAATATAAGCAACATACATAACAGAGGTTCAAAACATCCTAAATCCATGACCATCATTTTGTCCTTGTATTTAAATGCAGTAACAATGAACGAATTGCAGCAGTAAACTATCTTCGGTCAACTATTTTATCAGTCCCCTTCATAATTCCACCCTTTAGGACCACCATTATCATTACGCTCTTTCAGATCATCATCACAAAAGTAATATGTTTGGTTGCATGTACTCCAAAAGCAACTAAACATAAAACTTTTTTCGCACAAAACCCCAAAAGCAAGCTTCATAAAAAGTGAGTTAGCACAAAACCCCAAAAGTGAGTTTTAGAAAGTGAATCTCATTTGTGTGAGATTCACTTTTCTCATGAAGTCTCATGATATTTGAAATCTCATGAGGTTTTGAAAGTGAATCTCTTTTGAACAGTGTTTTCACTTTTCAAAAACATAACCACACGTATACTAAATCTTGTTTCAAGTAACATAAACACCATTCTCACTCTGAAAATTAATAACTTCACATATCTAACCCATCCAAATAGTCACATCCAGCACTTTTGACACAAACTCTGCTCTCTACTGCTCCCTCTCTATATGTTCCTACCAATTTCCTTTTAAATACACAAATTAGAAATATGCATCACTATCATTGCACTATGGAATCCACTGGGTGTGCCCAAAAAATATTTACCCATCAGTAAATATCTAAGGATGTTTATGACAAGTTGGATACCAAAGAGGGTGAGAAGGATATTTATAGGTTTGCAAAGATGAGAGATAGGAAATCGAGGGATCTGGGTATGGTTAGATGTATCAAAGATGAAACGCAAAGGGTTTTAGTCAAAGATGAGGAGATTAAGGAGAGATGGAAAGATTATTTTGATAAGCTATTTAATGAAAGTCATGCTCAGGATCTTGGAGACTTTTCAATTCCTTTTCATGAGATGAATCGTGACTTCATGCGCAAGATTCAAAAGAAAGAAATTGCAGAGGCTTTGAAGAAAATGAAATCAAGAAGGGCAGTTGGCCCAGATGGTATACCTATCGAGACTTGGAAATGCTTGGGAGAAAAAGGTTTAGAATGGTTGACAAATCTTTTTAACAAGATTTGGCGGACAAATAAGATGCCTAATGAGTGGAGGAAGAGTACTTTGGTGCCTCTATATAAGAATAAGGGTGATATACAAGATTGCACAAACTATCGTGGTATAAAACTCATGAGTCATACTATGAAACTTTGGGAGAGGGTGATTGAGTCTAGGTTGAGGAAGATTGTCATGATATCGGAGAATCAATTTGGTTTTATGCCTGGAAGATCAACTATGGAAGCTATACATCTTCTTAGACAACTTATTGAGAGAAATAGAGAGAGGAACAAAGATTTGCATATGGTTTTTATTGATTTGGAGAAGGCTTACGATAGAGTACCTAGGGACGTTCTCTGGTGGACAATGATGAAGAAAGGTGTTTCTCTCAAGTACATTAGTATAATTAAAGATATGTATGAAGGAGTAGTAACCAATGTCCGCACTTGTGGAGGGGTGACAACCATTTTTCCTATAACGGTTGGGTTACATCAAGGATCTGTTTTAAGCCCTTTCCTATTTGCTATAGTGATGGATGAGCTTACGAGATCAATTCAAGAAAATGTGTCGTGGTGTATGTTGTTTGCTGATGATATTGTTTTGATTGATGAGTCTAGAGCTGGGGTTAATGCTAAGTTAGAATTATGGAGACAGACATTGGAAGCAAGAGGTTTTAAGTTGAGTAAGAGTAAGACAGAATACATAGAATGTCGATTTAGTAAGCAACGAAGTAATGATGGGAGTGTAGTGAAGCTTGGTGAGCACGAAATACCGGTGGATGATTCTTTCAAATATTTGGGATCTATCATTCAAAAGTATGGAGAAATTGATGGAGATGTAAATCATAGGATAAAGGTTGGGTGGATGAAATGGAAGAGTGCAACTGGAGTGTTGTGCGATCGTAGAATGCCATTGCGGTTGAAGGGAAAGTTTTATAGGACGACTATTAGGCCCGCTTTACTATATAGTACGGAATGTTGGGCTGCCAAGAGACATTATATTCAAAAAATGAGTGTAGCTGAGATGCGTATGCTGAGATGGATGTGTGGAAATACAATAAAAGATAAGATTCGGAACGAGGAGATACGTAAGAAGGTAGGCGTTGCACCCATTGAAAATAAGATGAGAGAGAATCGTTTACGGTGGTTTGGACATATTCGACGAAGGCCTAATGATGCTCCAGTTAGAAGGATGGAGAAATGGGAAAATATATTAGTTAAAAGAGGTCGGGGTAGGCCTAGGAAGACATGGATGGAGGTGATAAGAAAGGATATGAATGCTTTGAACCTCACCGAGGACATGGCATTGGATAGAAATGAATGGAGGAGAAGGATTCATGTGGAAGACCCATAATGATTTTCTTTGTTGGTTCATATCGCTGACCCCAATTGTTTTGGGATGAAGGCGTAGTAGTTGTTGTTGTTGTTGTATCAGTAAATCAATTGATGAATAACGAAAATTTTGACAGATATGATCGCAGAAGATTACCAGAAGAAGCATGCCTGCTAGCAAGGCATGTATAGCAAAGATCAAGAAGATGGTGAGTCCATAACCATCAAGACCCTTCAAACTACATTCAGCACCAGTACCATACCAAGAACATGCACATTGATGAGACTTGGCTAAACCTTGAAAATGTCAAGGTAATGATGTGGATTCCTCAAAATTTTCACATATAAAAAAAGAAGCAGGAAAAACAAGAAAGAAAATCTGATGCAAAAGGATGATTTTCAATAGCCTAGTCATAAAAAATGGACCACAAGACAAGAGTTATTCAGTTTGTCACGGATTTTTTTCCTAGGACAAAGATCATAGTTGCATTTGCACTCAATATATAGGTGTCCCAGTATCAAATACTAGTACGAATGTCATCTCGGAAACCAATGGCAGGAGTACCTATTGCTGAATACTTACAAAACTCGTCCCAAATACCTAATAGATTCGTACTATGCCTAGTAGAAGCTCATTGGTACATAAAATGAGCACCAAACTTGTTTTGTATCAATTTCAGGAAGCAGAATCAAGTCTTTGATAGCTGTATCATTAGCATCACCAAGCCTTAGCCCAACCACATGGCATCAGATTCTTTAATAGCTGTATCAATCTTTATTAAAAAACATACCAATTTTTCTAAACTGTATCAATACCTTTTCTATTTTCAAGTAAAAACATATCAAAGCCTTTTAAATCCACGTGCATCAGTAAGAACCAATACCTGTCACTGCAACCCTACCACATTATTAGCAACAATGGTGACAATGATATCGGACAGAATCTTTAGTTAGAGAAAACCAGTTTAACTTGAAAGACATACACAGCACCTACTGATGGTGAACAGCTGGTGTACATAATAGATTCTTACATGCTTCAAACAACTAAGGCTCATAGCGTGCTCCAAAGTATAGCCTAACCTCTTACGTTACCATGCCAATAAAAATTTCCATCCTTCTCAACATAACAGCCGACTGTTTCGATCATCCAGACAAGAACTCGTGTCTATTTATTATATAGTTGTGTACTCTAAGTACATAAAAAAAAATAGTACTCAAACATTTAGATATCCCTGCTAGAGCAGTTGGAAAAAGTTCCCATTCAAACCAGCTGTCAGCAGGTAACGAAATGATGGCTATTTAAGCTTCTTGTTTCTATAGATTATACCAAAAACCACTCATGCATGGCTGTCAAATGCTCATCACAGAATAAATGTGCTACGTGATGAGAAAAGTCATAGACATCAATCTTCCCATTGCTAATGCATTAAGCAGCACCTCTTCCCACTGAATAAAGACTTTTTTGATAAGTCAAATCTGAATATAGATATATCAAACCAAATATACTCCTAGTCCCGAGAAGACGAGCAGGACCCCCTGCTTGGACCCGCAGGGGGTTATAAAACTACAAAGAGCAAAAAAACATTCATAAATAGTACATATGCACAGATTGGTACCGTAAATAGTTCCCCTCCTACACTGCATAAGCAACCTCCTTGAAGGTAACTCTCAAATTTAAGGATCACCAATTTCTCTTGTCACAAAATGAATGTAGAACGGAGAAGCATTTCAGATACCTCAATTACATACAAATGAATAAGTCTATGGAGCTTATGCTTAAATATTCCACATGAAGTTCGATCAAGAACCGTAAGTATATCTAACAAAAAAAAATGACGGAATCAATCCATCCAGTCAATTTGGTTCATTTCAAAAAATAAAAAATAGTAACAGATCAAACATCCAACATAAAGTAACAAATTATAATGCCACAGAATACTTGAACCAAAAACAAAAAAGACACACCTTTGCGTAATAATCTTTCCAGACCCGGCGAGCAATCTGATGACCTCCTAGATCAAAAGTCTTGAACTTGATCTTGCCAATGCTTAGCTCCTCTGAAGTTGGATACTGAGTAGGCTGATGTTGTACTAGCCTCTACAAGAACAGAAACCCCACAACTAAGTTAGAATCATAACATAATAGATGAAAAAGAACAATCAATAACAAGGCTAAGAAATGACAATTATACTGTCACCCCAAAATACCAATCAAAATAAAACGATCAATAAAGGATCCTTCCAAATAAACATACATAGAATTTCATAACCCTCGAAAAAATTGCAAAAATGAAACTTATTCAAGAAAAAAGTAATTTAAAACAAAAAGAAAAAGAACAGATGTAAAATCTGACTAAAGAAGCTTCTCTGAAACCAAAACCTGAGAGAGAGAGGAAGGATCCACAGTAGAAATGTGCAAAACAAGGATTTAAACCCTAAAACAAACTGAGATTGCCATCGTTAAAACGATAAGAATCAAAACGCAAAATAAAACAACGAGACACAGAACGACACCGCCAATCAAAACGATCAAAAACAACAAAGGCAAAACCACAACCAACAGCCAACCAAGCAAAAAACAAAAATAACAAGAAAATCAAAGAATCCCTCACCTCATCCTTCAACATATGGAGGAGCGTCGTCTTCCCGGCGTTATCCAACCCTAAGAAGAGAATCTTCGCTTGCTTCTGCCACAACCCCAGCGAGGCAAGAACCCCGTAGAACCAATCGAGCAGAAACATCTTCGAACCCTTAGAAAGCTACGATTCCCTTCAATCCCGCCGGAGATCCGCGAGATCCACGGGTCCTCCGACCAAAGACGACCGGAATTCAGTCGGAAGAACCAGATCCGGATCGGAACGGAGTCGCCGGAGAAGAAGAGAGAGAGAGGACGTGATGCCTTAATTTTCCCCCTCGGCGCTCCGGAAATCACAGAGACGGTCGAAAATAGAAAAATTAAAAAAACAGAAAATTACGGACAATAGAACCACGCCGACAAGTGGCTTCGAGGGGACTATTTATAGTGAGGGCGGGGAAGATTCCGGTTACTGGCTGAGCCGGTAACCTCTCCGGGTAGGTGAGCTAGCCGAGGGCGCTCCGTACTTGTGAAGTTAATTACGGTTGTATCCTCCCATTTTTCAGGTTAAAGAAGCAATTTATTGCGTAAAAAATAGTTGTAATAGGACAATTTTTTCTTAATAAATAACAGTACTTGCCACTAAAGCCCAAATGGGTTCAATTTAGTCAAATTGGACCTGGGCCCAGCACGAGTCAGGTTCGGAACACGGTTTTATGGAATAATGGGTTCAAACAAAATTTTGGTTTCGGTACCTTAAGTGCAGAATGTGTGATTTGACTAGGGTTTAAATCTAATCCCATTTTCCTGATGACAAATGAAAACCCATATCGAAAACTGGGTTACTTAATAGTCCTGACTTCCTGTAAGGTAAAACTCTGAGTTGATGACACGATCACCTAGCCTTATTCAAAAAATGATTATATTGTTCTATAAGAATGATTGTGTTTTCACAAACATCTACAAATGTTAAAATTCTTTGCATATCCAAAATCATTGAATTCTGACTTTTTAGGACCAGTTTACCCTTCACAACATTTGTCGAACCTCTTGACGTTCTCACAAATATATTGCACACCTTTGAACATAGTTAAAATTAATGAGAAGATTCACAATATATTTATTTAGCCCTTCTCACATTCACACAAATATCTTGTAAACCTTCGAATATGGTTAAAAATCACTAAGGAGATTCTCAACATATTTGTTCAGGCTTCCTCACATTCGCAAAAATATATTTGTGAACCTCCAAATATGGTTAAAATCATCAAAGAGATTGATAATATATTTGTGTGAACCTCCTCACGTTTGCACTATTGTGAACCTCCGATTATAGTTAAAATCACCAAGAAGTCACAACATATTTGTGTGAACTTTATCACGTTTGAAAAAAAATGTTGCAAACCTAAAGAGTGTGTCTGCGAGGTATAGAGTGCAAGAGTGAAAGGCCGTGTTCACAACCAGTAGGCGATGAGAAACATGAAGTGTCTCATAGCCCTGGGAAGGAACCATTGTCGTCTGGCATATTATGGGCGAGAGTTGTAGACAACGTACATTCGCTAAAAGCAACAACGGGTATATATGCATGGCTCTAAGATGTGCCTAGAGATTTCAGCGAGACGCGATGATGGCATTAGGTTTTGATTTTGCTCATCTAGAGATTTTAGTGGATCATCATAGAGCGAGAGAACATAAAATTTGATTTTGCTCAGATTGTGGGTCGACCAACCACTCACTCAGGTTTCTTCTAACCTGGAAGCTTAGAACGACTGGCATCAGGTCAAGGTGTATAGGTTCCCTAGACCTACCAAGGGCCAGAATCGTCAGAACCTGCAGCAACCGAAAGCTAGCAAGTTTGAAGTTTTGGCCAAGGAGATCCCTTCGACAGAGCGTCCTTTGAGCAACGCAGATGATCATGAGAAGTAATTGTTTTGTCTCCTGATTACTCCACAAAATATGCAAGTAACAACTAGAACAGTTGCATGGCATCTCACCTAATCTCCAACAATATACAACATATTTTTCATTTGATGCAAGTGGTGGCCATGTTCAAGAAAACATGACATAGAACAGGTTGGTATAAGTTGCGTCAGTCAATACATGAGCTCCTTTGAAGCTTCGATGACAGCACAAGGTGGGTTTCATTAAAACTAACTCGTAAGACAACGATTGAGAAATTGCAGTGTAGTCGATTGTCAATGACTCAAACTGATGCACCCTCTTCAGTTAGCAGTCGGAACCTCATTCCCATCTATCCTTTGAATTGGTTGGATGGGTTCTTAGTCCTTGAAGAGGTCTCTCCGAAGACTTTGACCTCTCATCACCATATCGCTAAAGACGTTGAGTGTCTATCACTTGCGCCATGGATGCTCAACAATGTTACACACGTAGTTATGTATCTAAGTATCATGTAATTAGGACATACATGCAAGGTTTTTGTGATCTTCAAAAATTAATAGCTCATAATGTACCAAAATTTCATTGTTGGGAAAAATAGTGTCATCCTACATATATACAATCACACATTATGTACTATCTAATGTTTAGGCCCATATTATGTGATCTAATACGGTTGGGCTATGTGATATCTCATATAGTATGGTCTTATTATGTGAAGAGACCTCTTATGCTCTTATTTGTCAATTTTTAATTTTATGATGGGCTAAATTAGAAATAGACTCTCAAGTAATTGCAATTAGTTTATAGTCTCCAAACCATATATAGTGACCTTCTTTTCAGGCTCCCCATCATCATCAAGATAAATCAATCATTCTCTCATAAGGTTTAGAGAAAGGCACGTATAGAGGTTCTGAAAGATCAAATCTGTCAAAGATCTACCGGAGCACAAATGAATTCAGGTACACTTCCGCATCAAGATTTGGTTTCTATTCTTTTCAATGATTTAGCGCGAATAAGATTAATGATCTATTTAGTTTTTAGGTGGATTCAATATCCAATAATTGGTATCAGAGCAGCTTATTTTTGTTGAATCGTTGAAATATTTGGTTTTTTGTTATTATTTTTTTGTTCTTTTATGATCGATTTTTGGCACAAACACCGTTGGATGCCTGCATAGTTTTCGAAGAAAGGGTAAGGACCAGATCCCATTTTCTCTGGTTTTCTTTTCTGACCAATGGCAGGGCATAGACGGAAGAGGGTCGATCAACCCTTATTGCACCATTTGGAAGCACCATGATGGAAGGAAGGGTCGTTTGGCCTTTTCCCTTTTGTGTCACCGGATAAGGAAGGTTGTTTGGCCCTCCCCTTTGAGTAGCCGAAACTAACATGCGGGAGGGATCCGGCCCTCCCGTTTGTTTTCAGTTTACCGGACGGGAAGGACCGATAAGCCCTTACCCTTTCAGAAGGTTAGATGGGAGGGCCGATCGACCCTCCCCCATTTTTCTCGGTTTGTCGGAAGAGTGTCGCCATCTAAACCACTGAATGACTGAGGGATTTCCCTTTGCTTGGTTTGCCAGACGGGGTGTCACTCGATCAAAACATTGGACGGACGATCAATTGTTTGGTTCGCTGGATGTAGCGAGTCACGGTAGGCCAAATGGAAATAGGCAATGGTCTAGGCATACGGTTTGCTCCAGCCATCGTCGGTGACCGTACGGGACCAGCCGTGATCGACGATGGTGCACAGAGCATCCGGCTTGCCCCAACCACCATTGTTGGGTGCCTCAAGGTCAGTGACAAACGGAGATCTCTTCTGTTCCGACCACGGTAAGTCAGAGTCAGTTCAGCTTCCAGCCGATCCGACGACCCGAGACAGTTCAGTCTTCACTGGTATAGCAACGCGTAAGGCTGACTCAGGTTCCAAGCGATAGAGCAATCCAAGCTGCTTTAGCGCCCATCAGTCGACTTAGTCGGGCCAGGGTGGTTCGCTCTTTGTCTCCAGGTCGGTTCGGCACCCATCAGCCAACTTAGTCGGGCTAGGGTAGTTCGGTCATTGGCTTCAGGCCGGTTAAGCGCCTCTTCAGTTGACTCAATCAAACCAGGGCAGTTCGACCTTCAGTCGGAGCTGGGCCAACTTATTTTTTATTCAAAAAAAGGGGCAATTGACCCAGTTCGGTCCCCATTTAGTTGTAGGGACTGAACTGAGTCATGTGGTGCCACTGTTCAGGCCGGGGCTAGTCAGACTTGACCCAATGACCCAGGCCCTGCACCTGGCTGTGGTGTTGGGGTCTGACCTATGATGGGTCAGATCTGTTATGACCCACTGATGGGTCCGGCCCAATCCCATGGGTCGAACCCTCACATGTGCCTTGAAACTCATAATAAAAAAAAATTAAAGGACTTTTATTGTTGAATTCAGGACTATTAAGTATGTGTTATGGGTCCCTTTAGAGGGTCATCTTCGGTTATTTTTTCGGCCCTATACAGATTATAGTTATGTTTTTCTTTTGTTCATATGCATGTATTGATGCATTTGAACCTTGGTATTATTTTCAGAATAAGGGTTCGACATTCTAATTGAGTTGATTGAAACAATATGTTACCAAAGTAACCTCTCTTGGGTAAATTGACTCATTTTGAATAGTGAGATGTTTATATATTTGGTGTTCAAGGGAATAGTGATCGACTCAAAGGAAGATTACTATTTGGCTAAGCCCAAATATATATTTTCAATAATAAATATGAGATAATTGTTTGGTTTTTATATGTGAATAACGAGTCGATCAAAAGAAAGACTCGTTGTTTGACAGGATTAATTATCCATGTTTGATTATTGTATTGAGAGTACCACTTACAAGTTAACATTTATGTTCAAAGACTAAATGTCAATGTTGTGTTGGGGTTCACCATAGTTTAAATATGTTATTTTATATTAATAAATATAAAAATGTATGTTAATCGTGAACTTATTTTGTTCTTGATTCAGTTAATACTTCTGCTTCTACTATATCTGCAAACATAATTTCGATCCCTGTTTTGGGTGGTTCTAATTTAAAAAGTTGTAAAAAGAACATTATGATTGTTCTTGAATTCATGGATTTGGATCTTACACTATGAGAGGATCAACTACTTGCTTTTACGGATAGGAGTTTCAGTGAGGATAAAAGAAACTTCGAGCAGTGGGATCGATCCAATCGCACGAGTCTCATGATCATGAAATGTGCAATTCCTGAATCTTTCAGGGGCACTATGTCTGAAGAGGTTAACACCAAAGAGTTTCTTGAAGAAATTGAAAAGTGTTTTGCTAAAAATGAAAAGGCTAAGACAATCACTCTCCTTTCGAGTCTTGATTCTATGAGGTATAAAGGTAAAGAAAACATTAAGGAGTACATTATGAAAATGTTTCATCTTGCTTTAAAACTAAAAGCACTAAAGTTAGAGTTGCTTGAGTACTTATTTATGCACTTTTGATATCCCTTCATGCATAATACAATTTGTTTAAGCTCAATTATAATTGTTAGAAGGATAAATGGACTCTTAATGAGCTCATTTTACATTGTGTGCAAGAAAAAGAAATGATGAAGCAAGAAAAGACAGAAAATGTTCATTTGGCAGTAGCCTCTAAGGACAAGTTTAAGAAAAAGAAAATAAATAAGAAAGATGCAGTGGACCCTCAATCGCAAAAGAAACAGAAGAGACACCAGGATCCAAAGTCCAGTTGTTTCTTTTGCAAAGGGGAGGGTCACATGAAAAAGGATTGTGCCAAATATCATGCTTGACGTGAAAAGAAAGGTATGCTCCTTACTTTGGTTTGTTCTGAGTTTAATTTAACTTCTATGCCCAAACACACTTGGTAGATGGATTCTGGTGCTACCACTCACATAAGTGTGTTTATGCACGGTTGCCTAAGTTACCGAACACCAATTGATATTGAAAGATTCATATATGTGGGTGATGGCAAATCAGTTAAACTTGAGGTAATAGGGATATTTAGGTTACTTTTAAAGACTGAAAATGATTTAGATTTGAAATAAACATATATTGTATAATCTTTTAGACAAAATCCGGTTTCTATTTTCACTTTAGACAAATATGGTTATTTTTATTTATTTGGAAATAGTGAATTTAAATTATTTCTTAATTCAAATCTTATTGGAACCAATTCTTTATATGTGGTTGATAACCTATATTTGCTTAATATTGTTGTCTTGTATAATTAAACATTGTATTTAAGTTCTTGCAGTACAAAAAAAAATTAACAAATGAGAATTTTGTTTTATTATGGCACAAACGCTTAGCTCATATCTCTAAACAAAGAATAGAAAGGCTTGTGATGAGTGAAATTCTTGATTCTCTTGATCTCACTGACTTTCAGGTTTGTATTAAGTGTATAAAAGAAAAACAAACAAACATAAGAAAATTAGGTGTTGAAAGGAGAATAGACATCTTAGAACTAATTCATACAGATATTTATGGGTCATTCTCTTTGGCTTCTTGAAATAGTCAATAATATTTTATTATGTTTATAGATGATTATTCTCGTTATGGGTTATATTTAATTTATAAAAAAGTCTCAGTCCCTGGATGTGTTAAAATCATTTAAGGCTGAAATTGAAAACCAACTTGGCAAAAGTTTTAAGGCCGTCAGACTTGACCGTGGTGGTGAGTACTAATATATGATGAATCAGGTAAACAACATCTAGGGCCCTTTGCTAAATTTCTAGAGGAATGTAGGATCATCCCTTAGTATACTATGTCAGACACTTCTAGCATGAATGATATTGATGAGAGACAAAATAGGACCCTAAAGGATATGGTAAGGAGTATGACTTCTCATTCTACCTTACTAGAGTCCCTCTGGAGAGAGGTATTAAAGATTGCAACATATGTATTGAACAAGAGATCATCTAAAGCAGTAATCAATACCCCATATAAAATATGGATAAACAAAAAGCCTAGTATGAAATATTTTCATATTTAGGGATGTCCAGTTGAGGCTAGGCCACATGAGAAGAAACTGGATTCATGAATAATTAGTTGTTGTTTTATTGGGTATTCTGAAAGGTCAAGGGGCTATAAGTTTTATGACCCTGTGAATAAGTCATTTTTTAAAATAAAAAACACTTGTTTCTTTGAGGATGTTGAGCTTGGGGAGAGTGATAAAGTAAAAGACATTGCTTTTGAAGAAGAGTCTCTTTCTTTTCATACAGTTGTGGTTGACAATGATTAGATTTATATTCATGATATTATTCCCACAAATGCATATCAAGGCAATGCTTTAGATCTTCCTATCCAAAACCAAGCTTTTACTCTTAGAGTATAAACTCAACGACCTCAAGAAACACCTCAAAAATAAGTGTCATTAAGGAAATCCACTAGAGAGAGGAGAAGGATAATTTCAAATGATCATATTATCTTTCTACAAGAATATGAGGGTGATATTGGCTTAAGGGAAGGTGATCCAAACAATTTTCATCAAGACAAACAAAGTTCTAACTCTCAAAAATGGATTGATGCAATACATGAGGAGATTAAATCTATAAAGGACAATGACGTGTGAGATCTTCTCCCATTACTTGAAGGTGTGAAACCCATTGATTGCAAATGGATATTTAAAACCAAAATAAATTCAAAAGGTAATGTGGAAAGATATAAGGGTTGTCTTGTTGCAAAAGAGTTTACTCAAAGGAAAGACATTGACTATACAGAGACTTTCTCTCTTGTTTTTACGAAAGACTCTTTTAGAATTATGATGGCACTTGTGGCTCATTATGATTTAGAGTTGCATCAGATGGATGTTAAAACTGCATTTCTTAATGGTGACATTGATGAGACAATATATATGGTATAACTAGAATATTTTGTCTTAGGCAAATCTTGATAGGTGAGAAGCCCTCTTCTCGAAAACTCACTTTCAAAACTTGATGGGAATCTTGAATCTCCCATGCTTCTCCTATGTTTTTCACACGATTAATCTATTCTACTTATATATTCTCACTCTACTTTTTATGTGTTTGCAATCACTCTTCTCACTCACTTTCATGTACTTTTGCTATATTGGTAGATATCATTTTTAGATTTTGTCAAAAAATTAATTCTTACACTAAAAATCATGAAATTTAAGAATAATCACTTTTATTTTAGTTTTTATTTGTGTTTCATGTTAATTTTCATTCAATTCTTATATTGTTTTTTTTATTCATCGCTTCCCGCTTCCTATACATTTGAAAATGCATCGCTTCTCGCTTTCCATATCATTTCCCGCTTTCGCTTCCTAATTTGGCAACCTTGGTATGGAGATGGCATAGTGCTGGCCTTTGGTCTCCCCCACCGGAACAATGGCTCAAGATCAATCTGTATAGTATTTATCGACGATCATGGATCCTGGGATATGTGATTCATGAAGCTTCCAGTAGATTTTTAAGAGCAGGATGGGTTGTATCCAATGAACCGTTAAGGGATGGGGAGTTTAGTTGGATGAAAGTTCTGCATTTTCTTCTCTTCTCCTCTAAGATTGTAATCGAGGCATCTAGTCTCGATATAGTAGCTCATATTAGTAAGGTGTTGGAGGGCAGGGGCATGGTTCTCTGTCAATTGGTTAGGTGTATACTTCAATTTGAGTGAATCAGAGTCGGTCATGTAATTCATTGTCTTAATAGCATAGCCAAAACTTTAGCTAGTTATGGTCAAGCCAAATGCATAAAGGCATTGGCATAGTATGAATCTTTCTTAGATTCCCCAGTTGTAATGGTATTTGGTTTTTAGTTTTTTTTTTTTAATAAATTTGGTAGGGGTCTGCCTAACCCCAGCTTTCTCTGCCAAAAAAAATGTTGTGAACCTCCAAATATGTTTAAAAATCAAATTAATGAGATTCACAACATATTTGTGCAAACTTCACATTCTCACAAATATGTTGCAAACTTCTAAATATAGTTACAATCAAATTAAGGAGATTCACAACATATTTATATGAATTTTCTTACGTTTGCACAAATATATTGCGAACCTCCAATTATGGTTAAAATCAAACTAAGGAGATTCTAGACATATTTGTGTGAACTATCTCATATTCACACAAATATGCTGCGAACCTCCGACTTTGGTTAAAATCATCAAGAAGATCCACAATATATTTGTGCGAACCTCCTCACATTCACACAAATATGTTACGAAGCTCCAAATATGGTTAAAATCATCAAGTAGATCGATAACATATTTATGTGAACCTTCTCATGTTCACACAAATATGTTGAAAACCTTGAAATATGATTAAAATTACCGAAAATATTCACAACATATTCACACACAAAACACAAGTATCTATCTATATCTATTAAATCATGCTACCATTCTGGTTTAAATCTAATTCATTTTTACTGACAGGACCCATTTGTTCTCTAATTGTAGTATTAGAATTAGGTCATTCTTTATGTAATGGCATCAATATTAATTGGATAAAGAAAAAAAACTATATTTTTTTAAATATACCTAAACATAAATATAAATAATTGAATATTTGCGTATAATATAAGAAGACCAAATAAAGCATAACACTATCCATTGGCATATGTATAATATAAGAAGACCTAATAAAGCATAACACTATCCATTGGCATATCCGGATAATAGATGTTATAGGACTATGGTTCTTTTGTAATTCCAAGTCAGTTATAGAGTATATTGCATATTACGGAGTGAAAAAGAGAGGGAGAATCTTTATTATCGTCACAGGTGAGAAAGCGAGGATCAAGTAGATACGGTGGTATGGGGGGCTTGGCGTAGTGGGGGTGGGGCTTTGGCTGCTAAACAAGCAGTCAAGGTTCGAATCTCATGAGCGTCACTCCTATTAGAAAGCTAAGGGGTAGCATAAGCTCTTGGGGGCAGGAGTTCTAGCCTCGGAGTTTTACGCTGCCGTCCCGAGGACGTATGGCAGGCTGAGCCAGCACAACCATCTTCGTGCACAGTTTATTCGGGTTATAAATAAAAAAAAAAAAGTATATCGGTCGTTAAATTCAAAATGAAAGAGTAGAATTGTAATATTTCTATGAAGCGAGGCTTCATTCATGTTGCAACGAAAAATAACAAATTTTGTGTGCCTGGTGGAAACTGGCAGGTAACCGGGAACTTAGCCGTCGTCCAATAGGAAGGCGAGGATGACGAGTTAGGACGCAATCGCACGGCTGTGAACGAAGGAACAAACGATGAACGGCTGTCATCTTGACAGCTCGGCTATCAGGGTGTAGTTGCAAAGGTAAATATTAGATGATTTTTCAATTCAAGAAATGACTTCAATTACTAAATAGTACCAATATCTTTGTAAAATGACTACAATCTCCCAATAAAAAAGTGCACCCCTGTTATTCGCGGTTTGTTTACAGGCTTACATTTAGGGCATGGTCCATTTTCTGAAGGGATTGAAGTAGGGATGTCAACGGGTGGATCTCGGGTTGGATCCCGTCATTGCCAAATTCGACTTAATTGGATCTGACCTGTTGGAATTTGGAGTCGGATGAAAAAAAAAAGATCAACTGAATCTGAATCTGAATCTGACTAGCTTAAAACTGATATTTACACTTAATGAGGTTCGGGTTTTAGTCCGATTCAGATTCAGGTTTTTATACAAAATTCAATACTGAACCCGTATCCAATTTTCAATCGGATCTAGATTTAGATTTGGGTTACATCCTGCTCATTGACATCCTTGGTTGGAAGTTTTTTTTTTTTACCAACAGGGGCTCCGCTTGTCTGGCAGGAGCAGTTAGTGCACGTCACCTTTTGTTGCAAGTTCGATCCCAAATGGTATGACCCCTATAACTGATAGGGGTCGGTCTAACTCTAACCCCAGCTTTCTCTGTAAAAAAAATTAATAATAATAACAAATTCTTTTTTCAACGAGGGCTCCTCGTGGTTGGTACCTTGTGGTGGGACGTTGCAGGTTCAAACCCTAAGTTGAATAATAACCGGTGGGGGTCTGCCTAACCCTAATTTGCCTTTTAAAACAAAAATAATAATTATTTTCATGATAATATAAGTACAGGAAACTAATGGCTACACTCAAATAACTTTATTTTTTTATTGTTTTTGTACATCTGATTTTCAAATGTGATTTACATGTTTGGTTTAGTATAAACCTGCTGTTAGATCATGTTTTCCCGATGTGTATATAGGATTTTTGGGTATTGAAAAATCAATAGTTTACAATCTGCCAAATTTAAACCCCCAAAATAGTTTTTTTAATGGCGAGGCACCTTCTTAAGGGCACGGCTCACTTAATAGGCCTGCCTCCTTAAGAAGTAAACCCTAGGTAAATTCAAGGGTATAGCCTAGTTGGAACCGGCCTCGACTATTAGACAGGCAGTCGGAGTTCGATTCCTGATGGCGTTATTCTCCTTGTGTAAACGAAAGCCGGTGGCTCCCTGGGGTCAAGGGGTGCACCCGAGTTTACACCCCTTGGGTGGTTTTCCGGTTCCTATATTAAAAAAAAATGGTTGATTTATACTATCTTGAGCTTGTTAAACACACCCATAAAGTCAGATTTGATCAACATATCCTGCCCCCATGACTTTAACACTTATAAGTGTAGCCAATAATTTCACACACAAACACACATGAAAATTGAATGCTTTTATTGTAAAATCTATATATGGGCTTTAACTACTTTCTTTTTCTTTTTATATGTCACAAGATCCCACCATTTTAGTCTCATGTCCTTGTAACACAGCTAGAACATGATAAATCAATGAACATACATTCCTTGTTTTAATATTTTAAATAGTTTAAATTATATTTTGTAACATTTGTGTAACCAACGGGGACGGCTCCAATGAGTGCCTCAATCTTGGTTTAAGATTGCACCAAATGGTGGAGAGAGAGAGAGAGAGAGGAACAAGATTTCACCAATAAATTTTCTCAATGTTGGATGAGGATTGCACCAGTTGGTATCTTGACATGTAAAGTGAAAAAATAACATCTTGGTCAACTAAATGCCTCAAAACTAACCCCTTCATCTACCAAAAGCAATGGAGATGGGCATGACAATGTGACCACTAATGAGGAAACTTGTGTTCAATATTGATGGCAACATATAACTAAGATGGGAGAGCTTGATTTGAGAACATGGCAGAGTTGGATCCATTTTTAGGTCACATTGAAGATAGCCTACATTAATCTAACACTACAAGAAAAATGCTAATTAGCGACGGATATTTGCGACGGATTTTTTCCGTCGCAAAGTAGCGACGGATTAGCGGGAGAAAACTATTTGTCGCTAACATTCGAAATATTTGCAAAAGTAACGCCGAAAATATTTTCCTCGCTAAATCCGTCGCTACTTAGCGATGAACTAGCGACAAAATTTTTTCGTCGCCAAAACACTAAAAAAAATACTAATTAGCGACGAAATTAGTGAGTAAATTTTTTCGTCGCTAAATAGCGACGGATTAGCGACGACAAATTTCCCTCGCTAATTCTGTCGCTAATTTTCGATTTAAACCATCCCGCCTGAAGCGCGAAAATTTTCCTCCCTCCTTTCCCCCCCTCCCCCCCCGTTTGATTTAAATCGCCCTTCCTCTGACGATGCGCAGCAGCCCTCCGAGCGTCCTCCTCCTCCCGCTACCTCTCCCCCGCGCCGTCCTCCTCCTCCCGGCGGTGCCCCTCGCCGGTCTCCACCGCCCGTCCTACCTCTCCCTCGCCTGAGGCCCTCCGAGCGTGACTGGCGTCGGCCCCCGGACCGTCCTCCTCCTCCCGCTACCTCTCCTCTGCGCGCCATCCTCCTCCTCCTGGCGGTGCCCCTCGCCGGTCTCCACCGCCCGTCCTACCTCTCCCTCGCCTGAGGCCTTCCGAGCGTGATTGGCGTCGGCCCCGGACCGTCCTCCTCCTCCCGCTACCTCTCACCCGCGTCGTCCTCTTCCTTTCGGCGGTGTCCCTCGCCGGTCTCCTCCTCCTCATGCTACCTCTCCCCCGCGCCATCCTCCTCCTCCCGGCGGTGTCCCACGCCGGTCTCTACCGCTCGTCCTGCCTCTTCCTCGCCTGAGGCCATCCGCCGTGATTGGCTCGTTGCGGAAGAGCATCCCAACGTCGAAACCCGCCTGTGCAAAAAAATTTGTTTCCTGCCGGAGAACGCGCCGGCAGAGAGAAGTTTTTTTTTTTTTAAATTTAACGACGGATTAGCGACGGATATTATCCATCGCTAATTTAAAATAGCGAAGGACTTGCGATGGATAATGTACGTTGCTAATCCGTTGCAAATTAGCGACGACAGTAGCGATGGATAAGTTCTGTCACTACTTAGCGTCGAAAAATTCGCGATGAAAGTTATTCATTGCTAATCCGACGCTAATCCATCGCTAAACCATTTAGCGATAGATTAGCGTCGGATTAGCGACGGATTTAGGTCGTCGCCAATCCACATGTTTATTGTAGTGTAATGTACAACCCATCTGCTAATAAATAATGTGATGAGAGATCCTACAATTCTGTAGATAACTTTTGGGGGATGGCATTGACGTTGCAACCTCTCTCTCTCTCTCTCTCTCTCTCTCTATATATATATATATATATATATATATATATATATAATATAATTTTGGCTTCTTAGGATGCCAAATTAAATTCTGACTTTGGATTAATGTGGTGTGAATCCAAACAGGGATCTGACTCACCCAATCTGTATAGAGTTCTGTATAGGCCGGGGTGGGCAACGGTTGGGTGACCCAGTAGGCCAAGCTGACCCGACCCACCATAGGTCGGGTTTTGGTCAGGGTTTTAGGCCATGACCCATTAGCAACCAGGCTGAAACCCAGCCTATTATATAAATAGGCCTTGCCTGGATCAGCCCACGGGCTACCCAGTCGTCTTGATGCGCCTAAGCTACCTAATTAATTGCTTTAGAAACATAGAAACTAAAGCTAATAGCTGCATTAGTTGTATTGAAATTAATATGGAATTATGAATTTTATGATGTTTCTTTATATGATTGTTATGATGAAGCATGTGTTAGATTAAATCTGAAAATTGTATGTATAATGTTCGATTTGTTTTTTTCATATTCTAGTTAGATTTTGAGTTTTGAGGATCCTTAATTGAAAAACAGACTTTTTGATAGATGGATCGAGTTTAATTCAAAGCATACTATCGAAAGAATTATTGTTCTTATGTTGTATGCATGTTAATTAATGTATGAATGCACTTATATTTATGTTAAATGATTTAGAGCGGATTTATACATTACTTTAGTTTGTACTTATGCGTTTGGAATATGCCTGAATTATTTTCACATTTTTTTAACCTGCACGGTTTGAATTTTTTTTTTGTTTCTCCCAATTTTTTCAAACAATTGACAAAAAAAACAGTCTAATATTCTAGACATATGAGGCATGATTATGGAACTTTGTTTCGTTTTAAAAAGAGTTTGTTTTGAAGGAGATATGGCTGTTGCAACAGAGGCCAGAAATCCACATACCAGACTTGACCCATGTTTTGAAAAAGATGTGAAGAAGATAGAAAAACAATTTAACTGGTTTTCAAAAATTTCAGGGTGATAGTTCTCATTTTAGAGAACAATCCTTTAAAGGCATTCTCAACATAATTTATGCTAATAAGCTGCAAAAATTTGCTGAAGTTGGACTAATTTATGTAGTCCCTGAAATTTTGTTCTGTCACAACTCATAATAGGGTATCAGTCTGCAATTTTTTCATAATTTTAGAAAATGATTTTGAACATGGCCCTTGGGTTTGGTTCTAGACATGTGGGGGCACCTCCAAAAAAAATTAAAAAGTTTAAAACCTTTGATTTTGATTCTTAGTGATTGTTGCAAATTGGGACATAATGGAATTTTGTGTCTATAACCATTGTATTTTAAAAAAAAAGAGCATGGTTCCATGAACTGTAATTTTCAACTGGAATGGTTTTGGGTCCAGCCCTTTGGACTGAGTGTTGTGGACATCTGGGGCTACCATTGAGAATTTTTGGGATCCCATAATCAGTCTGGATAGTTTTGGGCAGATCTTGGAAAATGCGGCAGATTGTAGTTTGTATAGTTCCGAACAGGGAACTTGAATTTGGCAAAGTATGTGGCTCTGTTTGACATTTTTTGCTCCTGTGGGGTCATGAATGCATGTTTTAACTTGTGATATGTCATGAATGAGATGTGGGTGTATATTCCACTGCTGAATATATGACTAATTGATTGTGATGCATGTAAATGTATAAATTATGCTTGTTATGTTGGCCATTGATATGTTAAAATGTATTAATGAAAATTCAGTAGGACTGAATAGATAGGGACTAATCAAACTTATGCATGACTGTGCCACATGTATTTTATTGCCTATGAATCCTAGGTGTGTGTGATTGTTTGGCATTAACACTTTAATAAGATAATTAAATAAAGATGAATTATCAATTTAATTTTCTTATGGCTTGCCAAGAGAGGGTAGACGGGTACTTCTGGTTTTGTAGGCACGTTTATTATTTTTGAACATGAAATATTGCTCTTATCCTCTCTCTACCGAGAATAAGAGAAACTACCACAACTTGTTTGCAGTGTGGTAAGTAAAACTCATGAGAAAAAACTAATATATCAAGTTTCAGGAGAATGAGAACTCTCTCGACAGGATCGTCCCTCTCTGCTGAGTTCAATTTTAGAGTGTAACACAGGTTAAAAGTCACAAATTGTTTGAATAAACACCCTGGTATGGACATCCAATTACTGAGTAAATCTCTGAGTTCGTACCCCCTGGAGTTAAGAAAAAGAAATAAGATAGTAACATTATTGCATTCCTGAACATGTCATGCATCACGTAAAGAAAACCTAAAAAAAGAACTTAAAACTACCCATGCATCGAAGACACACTGCATTAGTAGGGCATGCATTGATTAACTGTTCATGAAAAGTTGTAACTACTCATGCATATTTGTATGATTATTTCATGAAATTACTTTGTAACATGTATTAAACTATATGCATGATTATGTTTATGATTATTCCCTTGTATTGTGTAAGTTTAAGTACGATTGCCTTTGTATAAATATACCTTTTTGTATGAATGTTTGTAATAAGAGAATGCATGTTTTCTCATATTCTTGATATGGTGTGTGAATACCTGGTCTACTCATACTCGGGTTGTTCTGACCCAATTAATTTAACATTTTAAGTGCAAGGGCGATGGAGTGATCATGGACTGCGTTTGTGGGAGACATAGTTAATTGGTTATTTTCATTTGGATTAGGTGAATAATAAGTTATAATTAAACTTTTGATTTGATTTGGGTATTGGACTTGTCTTTTAATGTTGGTTTCGGTTTTTGGACCACTTGACATTATTTAAGTAAGTATGTTTGATGATTTTAATTTCTCATGCAAATTATTGCTTACTTGATGGTATGATAAAAATCTATGGCAATCTCGATTTAAGAGTTTTTGTTGTGTATTAAAAAAAATCAAAAATTTTCTTTGATAAAATTGGGGGCGTTATAGTGTGTGTGTGGAAAACAAGTTAGGATATAGGAACAATGAGATTCATATTGAAGAATTATTATGATTCGAAAACAATAACATGTATTTTTGTCGATCTTTTGAAAAAGATGGAGTTTCAATTTTTTTAATTTAAAAGTACTATTTAAAGGAACATGTTTTAAATGGAGTTCTGCTAACTATCGGTTTAAAGTCTATTTTTTATTATTATATATATTTTTCAAAATATATATGTTTTAGCAAGAAGCCAACTTGAGCTTGGTTTGTTTAACTCAGGTTCGCTATGAGCTTCAGCTTGGCTTGGCTTGCCACAACAATGAACCAAGCTTGAACACCTTTGTTCAATTTGTTCAACTTGCTTAGGGATGTCAATGGGTCCGGTTTGGTACTGACCCACCCAAACCCAAATTTTTGGGTATGGGCATGTAAAGTGCATACCGGAATAATATTTGGGTCAACCTGAACATGATCCGAGCTATATACAAGCTGAGTTTGGGTCATGATTTTTGACGGATACCAGACCTGATGCAGCCTAAGTATTATATATATATATATATATATATATATTTTAATAAAAATACATTTCTAAAATTATGTGGGTATGGGTTTGAGATTCTATCTTTCGTGACCTGACAAAACCTGAACCCGAACCCAAATCCGGTTATTAGTGCAAAGTTCATGAATTTTCTGGGTTTTCCAAAAATGATAGAGGATTATTCTTGGTATCTTTATAAGAAAATGCATCGACCGAAAAATCGATGAACTTTTAGATGTTATAAAGGTAGATAGCTTTTATAAACTCCTTTTTGAATTTCGATCTAGGAATCTACAAGGATCGACCATTCTGAAACCCACTTTTAGTCATACGTTTGATTTACGAAGGATTCACATAATCTCCTGCTTTAAACATAGTTAGATCCAGTGAATAATCCAAATCTATGTAACTTCATAACAAGGACTCAGATCCATTTTAGTGGACCCGATCCACGTTAAGAATAACTCAGAGTCGAATCTCTAAAGATATTTAGATCGCTCAAAACCTTTAAAACATAAGACTGGATCCGTTAGATGAATCCAATCTCAAATCAGAATTGGATCCAAATGAGATCCATATTGATAAACATTATAAGTCCAGAAATGGATCCAAAAAGTCAAATCATTTCTCAAACATACAAAAATATAGTTTATGTATATATATATATATATAGAGAGAGAGAGAGAGAGAAATTGGTAGTTGTTCACATGTAATGTGTTAAATGTTTTTTTTTGCCTTTTAAGTATTTATTTCACAGTTTTGACCCCATAAATGTGTTGGGCATGGTCAATTTATGAGGAATCCACACATGGATCATGTGTTTTTGATGAAAAAAATGATATTTGGAGCCTTGAAAATTTACAAAGACTTTGAATTGTTGATTTTTTTAACCTTATATAAATCCACCCATGTGTCGGAATCAAACGCTTCAAGTGCTGATCCCTATAAAATCAGGTACATAGATCACATCTCTATAGTCAAAATTTATAAATAAAATGAAAAAGATTGAAAACTCATTTAGCATGATCATTTAGCACCTAACATGTAAGGAGCTAGCAATCACTTTATATATATATATATATATATATATACACACACACACACACACACGTGGATACTCTTATTTGCATATGAGATTTAAACAAGACCCAACATGGGTCTCATATAAGACAATATAGGGTTTATGTCCATTTGGACTCAAACCAATGAAGAACAAAACCCTAGAGCTTGAAGTTGGAATTGGATCCAATCCAATCTCAATTCTATACTCAAAACAAGAATTAAGTCTTTTGGGAATGTCCAAACCTCTGCCACCCTTTCCATCAGGTCTCTCCATCTCCTTCTTGATGCCTTGGTTGCCCATGCCAGCCGGGGCTGGCCAATACCTCCAGCAGTGGCCCAGCCACATGCCGCACCATTGGGGGCGCATCAGAGCTAGTGCCTCACCTTGCAGCGGTGCCACCTGTGCCGCCATGCCACCCATCTTCCTGACTCTTTGCTGCCTTGAGCTCGACCAAAGTCGAGCTCAACTCAGTCCATGTTTATTAAGGGAACCGAGCTCGGCTCAGTCACCTTGCCCTCTCTTGGACCGAGTCTAACTTAGTTGAAAGTGAGCACAACTCGATCCATTGTCACTAGGATCAGCTCGGTTACACTGAGCCTGACTCAGTCAAGAGCGCTCAAGGCTCTCCCTTGTCCTTTCTAGGACCGAGCTCGACTTTCCTTTGGGCCCCAACCCCTCCCTCCTTGGTTGGGCTCGACACTAGCCCAATCGAGCTCGACTTGGTTGGAGCCCAGCCAAGCCGATGCCCCCTTTTGTTTCCTTTTAGGTCCAGCTCGGTTAGACTGAGTCAACTCGATCTTAGGGATTGTGCCTCATAAACCGAGCCAAGCTCGATTTCTCTAAACTGAGTCAAACTCGAGTAGTTGTTCCAAAACTGAACTGGCTCGGTTAAAACCAAGCCCAACTTGGTCATGTATTAAGTGGCTTGGGATCGCGACCAAGGCACTTAGATTAGCCATAGTAAGTTCAGCTCGGTCCGATCATCTTAAATAGGGTTTAGGATCAACCCTGATGATGCGATAGTTGCCTCTTTTTCCCATAAAATAGATTTATAACCTTATTCTTTAGGCAGTTCCATAAAACCTTTTTGAGCACTTCAAATCAGTGCAACTTACAAAATTTTGTACCTCCAACATGTATATCGAGGCACAAGCAAGCTATACCCTATACTCAAAATCGTCAAAGCATTCAAACTATCTCCAAGGTAGGACAAAACACATGCAATGATGGCAGTCTAGCACTTCTAATATGTATATATTTTTATGTCAAATATACATATACTATTTAAATTACACATTTATTTCAAGTACATAGCTTTGCATACTTTTATGTTATTTACATTGGCCTTCTGGCGTACAATGCTTTGATATACATGTAATTATATATACGTATATAATTATTCAGAGTACACAATTTTACATACTTTTGCTTTATTTATGATGGTCTTTTGAAATACAATGCTTTGATATATGTGTAATTATATATACATACATAATTATTCAGAATACACAGTTTTTCATACATTTACTCTATTTAAATTATGCATTTATTTCAAGTACGTAGTTTTGCATACTTCTATTTTATTTATGATAGCCACTTGACATACGATGCTTTGATATACATGTAATTATCTATACATATATAATTATTCAGAGTACGTAATTTTGCGTACTCCTACTCTATCTTGATTACGTAAGCATTTATTTAGAGTGCACGATTTTGCATTTGCTTACTTTAATTTATGCAAACATTTATTTAAAGTTTGCAGTTTTGCGAACTTATGTTTTAACTTTCAAAAGTTTATGTACGAGACTATCAAGTCTGCATGCCTTGATGTTTTGCAAACAAAACAAATATTTTATATCTGCGTGCACGCAATATGTGGCAACCACATGTGCTACCTATCTTGCAAATAAAATCGACCTTCTATACTTGCATGCATCGAAGTTCCCAAGTCCGCATGCATCTGACATCCCCCAAAGGTTGGAGTGTTATTCGAAACACTGATCTTATTTGGTTTAAATTGTAAAAAGATGAGATTGTCATGATTCAGATATTCGCAATTGAGTCTTCTCAGCGAACTAATACACATGAGACTTCGACTACCTAGACTTTGGTTATGTCAAGTCCTCCTGTTTGGCATCCGAGAATGATCGAATATGCCCCCGATCTAAGGTTCGAAAAATCATAAATTTTCAGAATTTTTGATTATTTCTTTTACTGAAACCTAGGTTGTTTCTTATCGCATCAGTACTATCAGACATGCGAGACATTTGTATGCCGATGGATGAACTGAAGTTCATGACATACCCCTTTGTGTGACAATGCAGAGTATTATAGGAAAATCACGTACAAATACTTGGAACGCCTTTACATGCAAGATGCTCGATTTGGTTTAAAATATCTGTGCATGGTAAATGAGTTGCGTAATCACAAGAGATCTAACACACTCATTCATCCTTGAGTTCTATCAAGATATAGGATAGGAGGTACAAACTCTTATAGACATATTGTAAACAACTATGCTTCTTGAGTGACAATGACTCAACGTCTCCGATCATCGGAGTTAGAGTAAAAGGCTATCAATTATTATCATAGGTGGTAGATCCAACAACTTCTGCAAAAATTAGGATGTATCCACCATTTTATTTCTACTTCTAAGAAATTCTCTCTTGGCCTCTAGACCGTCCCCTTTGGTTTGAACTCAACTAGCCATTTAGGTTATCAATTCACATAGAATAATAAACCCCCAAATGATCTTAGTTGTTTCTATGATTTCATCCCGTAAGTAGTAAGTATCGAAACAAAGATGTGATGTATAGTCTACTTATTTAAAATAAAAACAATACCTCATTTATATAAATTTGTGGTTCGTTCAATTGCATACGATCCAATATTTTAAAGCATGATAAGTACCTGTATTAGTCTTGTTTTATTTGTCTAACATCATTGTACCTACCAGACTTTCATGAGTTTGACTCATTTTATGAGATTCAGGTGACAAGTAGACCGATGCTACAAGCGATGACGCGACGTTATCAAGAATTCATTCTTTCTGTTGTTTGCTCCTGAGCACATTTTATCATTTTGTATAAGGACTTTTGTAGAACGTTAATTCTATATAAACTTTTGTTTTGAATTTTCATGTTTTTTAATGGATGTGTGAAAATGCGTGTTTAAATCAAAGGCATTTAGGAACCCAATTCATTTGTTGAAAATCTTGCTTGTAATCTACCCAGGGTTGGCTGACTTAGTCTTTTCAAACCACTATTTTCATTGAGCTACTGTTTTAACTCTGAAAAAGGATTGACTACCAAAATTTTAATTTTTTCTTAAATTTTACAAGTTAAAAGTTTGGAAGCGTTAAAATTAGTTATATAGGCGGGACTGTGTTAAGCTTGTTTATGAGTCCTACTTGTAATGCATGACAAGATTTATCCATATTGGACCTTCAAATGCTTGGTCCAGATCCAGTCATTTTTTACTTATTACTCTTGTTCCAGCATGTACTATTTAGTATTGAACATGAGATCCAAAGTAGGCTACACGATGATTCCGGATCAGCAGTTACCAGTCGGACCTGTATCATTCCAAGGTTGAAACCAAGCCATCTACTTTTTTTCATGGAAAAATCCATTTATGGCAAGCCAACAAAGTCCTCCTTGCTACGTTTATAACCAACCCGGGTCCAGAACCACATGTGAGCATGCTTAACTGCAAACAGATACCGGTACCGATCAGCCTTCAACAGGATCCGAGTTTATTACCCACCTATTACCAGGGCTGTCAACGGGTTGGATACTTGACCCATCAAGATATATCCAAACCAGTCCAAATAACAAGGGTCACCAAAATGAAATTTTAAACCCCAACCCATATAATTTCAGTTTTTCTTACTGAAAATATACCTAAAATACTCGGTTGGTGTCAGGTACCTGGTTCAAAAGCCAGGTTCGGTCAGCTACCTGGCAAAAATCATAACCCAAACCCTGCTCGTATATTGTTCGGGTCAACCCAAATATTATTTGGGTTGGCATTTTTTATGCCCATACCCGAATATTTGGGTTCGAGTCTGGTTGGGTACCCGATACAAACACATGGGACCGGGTCCATATCGGGTCTGGACCCGAAAAGTTAACCGCCTAGAGATCCATCAGAAGAAAAGGGCAAGATCGTCATTTCGGAAGGTCGATAACTCAAGGGCCTGGGCATATAAAGTGGGTAATGAATTAGGGTTTTTGCCTTCACCTCTCAGAGAGCAAAGAAAAACCTAGAGAGTCGGAGCCCCTCGTAGTCTTGCAGGTAAGGATTGTCGTTCCAATTCTTGACTTTGGATGATATTTTTTTGTTGAATTTGAGGATCTGGATCATACCCATCTCGCGATTTCAAACTAATCTCCTTTACCTGTCGTTCACTCTCTATCTCTTCCTCTGTTTTTTGGTAAAATTTTTTGCGGGGTTTTTGATAGACAAATGGCTAAGTCGAAGAACCACACGGCTCACAACCAATCGTACAAGGCCCACAAGAACGGGATAAAAAAGCCCAGAAGGCACAGACATACTTCGACCAAAGGGGTAATCTTTTTCGCAATTTTTTTTTGAGTTTTCCCTTATTTTGGTTCACATTTGATCCGCGTTTTGTATTTTGGTTTGTTGTTAGAGATGGATATGAGCGAAAACCGTTGGTTTTTTATGTTTTTAGGAGATGGGTTTGTGTAAAATTTACTGAGTTTTTGTATTTTTCTTTTTGAAGATGGATCCCAAGTTTCTGAGGAACCAGAGGTATGCAAGGAAGCATAACAAGCAGGGCGGTGGTTCTGCGACGGAGGAGGAAGAGTAGAGTTTGATTCAGAATGGTGTTAGGGGTTCTGCCTTTCCCTTTCATTTCTTTTTACGTAAATGCTAGATGATTTAGTTCCTGAAGTTATGATACTCATTGTAGAACGACGTTTTTTGTGATCTCATTTGCAAAACATTATTGTAATGCACAATTTGGTGGCAAAATTATTACTCTGGCTCTTGTTTGCTTAGATTTTGATTCTTGATTTTGCGTTCAATTATCTTTCTGCTTGTTAAAGGATTTGATGATGTTGGATTTTGACATGATTTTGTCTTCTTTAGGACGTGTTTCAAACTCGCGACGCGATTGAATGCCCATGTTATTATGTCAAAATGTGCCTTTTCCATTTTGTTATATGAACTAACGGGCTTTATCCTTGTTCGGTTATTGAGTGGATCAAAGTATCTAAGTCATGGTAAAAAAAAACTGGAGTTTCTTTGCGTGAATGCCTTGTCTGTATGCCTCTAGATCTTCGAACTGCGATTGTGGTTGTTTGTTGTTATGTTGGAAAAATAGAGAGGTTTGGAATTAGTCCGATTCTATAACATCCATAGGGCCAACTCTCATATCTCAAATCCTTTGTGGCTTTTCCTTGGCAGTTGGCATAGAGAGGATTGGGATTAGGCAGATTCTATAACATCCATAGGGGAAACTTTTGTGTCTCAAACTCTGTCTCTCTCCATTCATTGGCAGTGTGCGTACACCTGAAAACTTAGCAGTGGGTACTGATTTACTGGTGTCACTCATTTCATTTTTTGTTCTTAGCCCTCGAGTTTCAATCTTTTCCTAGATAATTGAGCATATCCAAGAAAAAATGGAAATATTATATTAGAAGATAATATCTTAGTTTATACCATTTAATGAGGTGATTGATTCATCCATGCATGCAAAGAAGTTTAATTTTTATTTACATAATTAGTCAGTATGCTGGAAAACTGTCATTGGAATACTGTTGTATTATGATAAAGCTATAAGTTTCCTGTGTTCCACTTTTCCAATTCTATCAGGACCCTGATTTCTTGTATACATTTGAGATTTGAGAACATCCCAACAATTGATAGACAGTCTTTTTCATGTTGAACTGATTGTCCGAATGCATATCGTTGGTTGAGATTGAGGAAATGAATGAACTGGATTTTGGGGGGTTCCCTTGGTTTCACCGATAGCTGCTTTCGCCGGTGTTCAAGTACCTAATATCCACAGATTGAATGAATGACAAGTTTTGGACGTGAAGCTACTGATAAATCTGATTACAAATGGCAAAAAATGGATTTCAACAGGTGAAAGCCAACATAGTTTATTGCACTGGCTGGAAAAAACTGGAGCAGGAAAAAGCCTCAAATTGGTGAGTAAGGTGATCCCATGACAGAACTTATAGGGCTGTTCCATAAGCTTGGTATGTGGTCTTTCTGTGGGAAGCTCAGGGAGCAAAGATACCAGAGGACGAGTCTCTGTAAATGTATTTAGGCTGGTGAAATATGAACTCAACTGATGTTCTGCAGTTGAAATACTAACTCTGATGATGTTCCGCACATTGGAGGTCGCGAATCAACAATTGGAAAACAAGAGGTAATTTTCTGCATGGACGACCCATATCCATGTATCCTAGGGCCCTTTTGCATGCTGCAGGAACTTGAGGGTTGCTGCGGAAACTCACGGTGTTCCATGCATTTCTGTCCCACTCCATGTCGATGCAAATGGTGGAACCTCCTTTTGCACAAACTTTTCCGAGATCAGAAGCTGTAAAGGCTCCATTTGGTAGCTATGCCTAGAATTGACAGGCATTCTTCCTCTTCTAAGGTGTGATACTTGTCAACAGGCATCAACAAAAGAGCTGTGTTTGGAGTTTGTCCAGGTCGCCAAATCTACATCTCTTCCCCAACTACCAACTTTCAAATTAAGAACCTAATGGTTGCACCAATTCTCAAATACATTGTATATGGATCGAAAATCCTCTTTCCTAGCTTGAATGTGCTTTCAAAACTCAAGTTGGTATGAAGCTTGCCCTCGATTTGTCTCACTTAGAAACTGTGAGATGGGGGCTCATGTAGATGTGTGGTGGGATTGAATTCAGTATGATCTGATCTGCCCTCTATTACTAGGTCTGATTTAGGCATGTCAATGTCCGATTGAGTATTGTTTAGTGAGTTGGAACTTAGGTCTTGGTGTACCATTTTTTACCATGTTTTTTTGGACAGATTTTTTTTGGAGCATGTGATCAATATTTTCCAGAGGATTGAGTGAATCAAATCAATGTTTGAATTGAATTGAGATACTCGGTTTCAAAATTTCTCTTCTGAATCGGATAGATTCTTATCTTAAAGACTGACTAAGTTGAAAGATTATAAGATTTGTACAAGTTATAGCTAGTGAATCTATTTTAGGCAAGATACGATACAGATTGGAGTTTCAATAACAAGTAAAAATTCTCCAATTTTAAAATATATTAAGGGAAAAACTCTTAACCTTGATTGTGTCTTCGATCAGACTCAGGCTGGTTTACGAATTTTTGATGACCCAAGCTCAAGTTCGACTCAGATCCTGTGGCTGAGCCAGTGCGACCAGGCTGGGTGGGGTTTTATTTGAGTTTTAAAACCAAAAATAAAAATGGTTCAACTTTATATCCATAATGATAGTTTGAATGACTTTTGTGGACCAAAAAGGGTTCTTTAGTTTTTTTCTGTATTTTATCATTTTTTGTTTCTAACTTTTTAGTTTATTTTATGTTTTACCAGTATTTTTTCAATAAAAATACAAGAAAATAAAAAATTCAATTTTGTCACCATGCATTGCTTCACGTCACATCATTTGGTCAAATAGGATTGTTTTCTTTTATGACGAGGAACCCTAGCAGGAAAACCCAAGTGGGGCCCTACGACCACCCTGCCTTATGTGGCCCACTTCCAGCTGCAGACACCTGTGCACCAATGGGTTTTGATCCAGTGCTTTAATCTCATCATCCTTGCAACCACCCTGCTACCACGTCGGTTACCCCGGTGGTGGTTAGCCAAAAAGCATTGCTGTTGCATATGAAAAGCGAAAAAGGACGTGTGTTAATCTGATTTTAGTCCAAGTCCAGTTCAGAAATACAAATACAAATTAGAATATTCAGTCTGAATGAATCCAGCCAAACAGATTTAAGCCTGAACCACATGCACGGAGACCCTTAGTTTGCAGCATAGCCCGCACGATTGTCCACACATTTACATAAGAATTTCATATCACCCACACGCTGAGGGTCATTCTCCTTTGACATGGATGATGGTTATATATATATATATACCATCTTGTTTTGGATCCGATATAAAAGCCCATTTTTTTCACGGTCGGGGAAGGAAAGTGCCTTTCACATGGAATACACTCTTTTTGTTTTAATCTCATGCAAGAGCGCGAGAAAGCATTTCCATAGGGCAGGAGCTTTGAGTCTGTTTTCATAGGAAACAAATGGTTTCCTTCAAAAATGTGTAGCTCAAGTGAGTGAGCATTCTCTTCACCAACTATAATATTTTCATATGAAAACAATATTTTTTCTTTTGTGTTGGTGAAACAAACCGGCGAAAAAGAAAACAAGCAAAGGTCACAAGGATTTGGCTCACGAAAGTTTCCAAATTTCCTCGTTGAATTTACTCATGAGATTTGGACAAACAAATCTCAATAATAATCAACATACACCAAAAAATAAATAAAAGTATGACATTGAAAAAACACGAGGATCGAATGAGATAGCTGGATGGTTAGGTCGCATAGGTCTCAAGTTCGAACCTCTTGGGGGTTATTCCCCTGCTGGCCTATATTTATGAAAAAAAAAACCATGTTTAATTGAATAAAGGTACGCCACGTAGGACTTGTCCCGTGGCTGGTAAGCGGTTCAACTCCGTTGCTTGTGATTCTTACTATGCCGGCTAGGTTGCTTCACAATAAAAATAGGACACTTCACCTTCTGGGCACAGTGCTCACTTACGCTCTCTGAATTGCTGATAAATAAAATATAAAATGAACAAATTAGTTCACAAAGAAACATCACAATTCTTTGACCATAAGCCCCAAAACTAGGTCAGTTTTATCTTTCTTTCTTTTTTTTCCCTCTGCTAGGCCAAGGAAATCACCGACCACATTCTGGCAGATCTCTGATCGGTAAAACCCTTGATGTCTCCACCACCCACTGGGAAGTATACCCAGCTTCAACCTTGCGGCAAGGGATGCTTCCTGTGGGTTTTGAAGTTGTGCCATCCGGTCAACTTGCAAACTCTTTCACAAGTTGTTCCTACTAGATCAGTGGAGTTCTTGTGGGCAGGTCAGGTTTTATCTTTTTAACACTAAATATGCAATCTTATACACACACACACACACACACACACACACACACACACACACACACACACACACACACAAGCTTGGTCTTTATCACTAAGCCTCAAAACTGAAAGTAGTAAAGATGAATGCTTATGCCAAATTGGCCAAGTAGAAGGGAAAAATAGTACCTCTTATTGGCATCATGCCAATGGCCACCCATGATCAATATGTCGGCTCCAACCTTGTCCACCATTTCACAGATCACATCCCTTGCATCTCCACTCTCCACTATGCTCTCAACTTTAACCTAACCATGTCAACCAAACCATTCAAACTCCTATTTTCAACATATTTGTATAGTCTGTGAGCGTAATGATCATAGTTTGTGAGTAGCAAAACAGTAGAAAGTTCACAAACTTACTGTCTCATACAACTAGTGAGTTTCTTAAAGTTTTAAGTAACTCCAACGTCACACCTTATGCTCCATATCAATTCATCAACAGAAAAAGAAGATGACCAAGACAGCCAAAATGACATAAAGCCTTTACAAATAATTTCCCAACATTAAGTGATGATATAAAAAGCTAAGGAACACCACGAGCCTCAGCCAGTCGATATGGCCACATAAGGCTTGGTACTAATGATATGAATGTGATAGATAATGTTTGTTTAATAGAAAATGGGTTTTAAATCTTGTGATTGTGACATATATATAAGCAGGTCTTTGAAGGGCTGCAAAAATCAATCCGCCCAAACTGATTTAAAGTTCCACAACTGTAAAAATCATATTTTTACATAAAAATAATATGATAGAAGCTTTAATCATTATTAAAGAAGGCATGCCGAGCACATCTACGAGGTCAGCACCTATGATTTCTAGCTCAATAGTTCTATACCTTCATTAGTACCAGAGATGAGTACATTTATATGAACTCGACTGTACAAAATAGTAAAGAATCAGTTACCTTTTTAAGGTGATAAAAATCTCTTTCAGTTTAGTGAAACTAAAATTATGAGGCTAACATTTGCTATTTTTTAATTATTTAAAAATCTTGTTTAACTTTTATCTAAAAACAAAAAAGAACTCTCACACTGAAGCTGACATTGTAAACTTAAAAGTTAAAAGGTGTCAACACATTGTGGTTTGCTTTGATTATTGGTGTTAGTTGATCATTCTAAAAGTGATAAAAAGGGATATATTTATATCGAAGGTGCTTGCTACTTTTCTAGCTAACAGCTGTGCTAACCTGGCTTTTGAAGAGGTTTTTCATGTTTTTTATAAATCTGACCGTACTTTTATTTTATTGGAACTGACTCTTGAATCATCTGCCTATACACAGGTAGGTTTTTATAAAGTTGAAAAAATCGATGATTTAAGTTTTTTCTAAATATTCAAGACTTAAAAATTATGTTTTTCATTAAAAACACGATCCAAATGTCTTTTTCTAATAAATAGACCATCTGTACAGTCGGATTTAAGTAATACATGAGAAAAGCCCTTTGAAAGCCTGATTAACACAGAAGTTAGTCAGAAAAGTGGTTAACAGCTACCACCTTCTATCTGCTAACCACTTTTCTAGCTAACTGTTGTGCTTTAGAATGGGTTTTCATATTTATCTTAAATCTGACCGTACATATGCTTTCTTCATGCTTGATTTTATAAAAACTGATTCTTGAATAATTCGATTCCTATAGGCAGGTAGGTTTTTATAAAGTTTAAAAAATTGACGGTTTAATTTTTTTTAAATATTCAAGACTTAAAAAATCATGTTTTTTATAAAAAAAAAACAATCCAAGTAACATTTCTTAGTACAATGGTTAGCTAGAAAAGTGGTTAGCAGCGATGATCTTTGTATATATAACAAATAGAAGGTATCTAAAAATTATATACGTTGGTGGGATGAATTTTACATGGTGAAGACCTTCATAGCTCTTACACAGCTCCTTCGCCTTCTCCATGACAGACACTGCAGTTTCCTTTCCGTACTCTTCTAACATAGCACCAATCTTAGACCAAAATAAACCTGCAAAATGAAAAGAAAAAAAGAAAAAATTAGTCCGTTAATCCCATGAATCAATACACTTAATAAAGAAAATAGATTGCCGCTCCTGTTGTTGAGTTTAAACATGAAGCTCTGGCAGCAGTTTGCTGCCATACAAACCAGCGCAAACTTTCTCCCAAAAGTTAGCCTTTTGTTGAACAAATCGGTGACTCACGTACATTACAACTGGCAGCATGACACGCAGGGTACTTGATTTCAGGGTTCTATCTCTGTCTACTTCACATTTTTCTCAAATACAATTAAGGGCTATGTATAGAAAGATCTTCCTCTGGCAAACCTGCCCTTAATTTTTCCCACAAATTGTTATTTGCAAACCTCAACGCATGTTTGGGTTTGATGACAAATAAATTTCGCAGATATTTTTTTTTTATCGTTTCCACCGAGACCACAATTTTCACATCTGGACGTCTCAGCAAAAGAATTCCCTCAAACACTTTCTACCAACCAAATTGGCAGAAAGTAATTAAGCAAGCCCGTTCTAATTCCATCAAGACGGTGTGCGATCGGAATTCCGCATGTCACGAGCGCAGTTCCATGGAATCCCGTTTCCCCGCAGGTTTCGGTTTCCATCGAATCCAAACGAAATCGAGATATGGAGTTCGTTTGCGCGATTTCCTTTTCTGTTTCACCAAACTCCGTGGTCAAGAGAATCCCCAATTCCCCCTTCTCACTTGAATTGCCAACATGGCCAACACATGGAAAAAAATAATTCCACGGGACTTCAATTTCCATCAGAACCAAACACAAGGCTAAAGATTTTCCGAAAAGTTTGCCGTCCGTACCTGTGTGGTCGGGGGGAGGTGGCGCGGGCATCACGTACAGGAGGACGAGGGCGATCTCCTCCGAATTCCTCCCTTTCCTGCACGGAATGAAGCTCTTCAGGCACCACGACAGCGAGTGCATGCTCTCCTCGCTCTCGTTCACCGCCACCATGATCTTGCTCCTCTTCGCCTCCGCCGTCCCTGCCATCGTTATATACCACCTTTTCCACCGGAAAACCGCCCAGATCTCGTCGGAAAACCGGGAAAAACCAATTTTTTTTCTTCCACGACTGACCTCAAATGGCAAAACGAAGGCTTTAATTTATATCGATGTTTCTCATTTCTGGTTTTCTTCCGTCCCATTGGTTTTCGTGGAGCGGTTTTGAAAAGGAAAATGGGGAGGAAAGCGTCCACACCGACGCCTTTACGGGGTCAAGTCTCTTGCCTTCTGGACGATTCGATGTTTGCTTGAGAGACACTTTTTCCCTCGCAACTTTGTCAATTTGGAGTCCTGATCGAGTGCAATTACATGGCACAATTTTTGTGCATTAAGCTCCTGATCGCCCTCCATTACGTCTTGTCCCCACACCAGTGCCAAGATGGAGGGTCATCAAGCTTTGCTCATCCCTGAATGAGATGAGCTGAACACGTGGCTTGTGTAAAAACATTCTATGCCATTTACAATAGAATATGCATATTTTTTTTTATATATTATACTTAATAGTTCATATTTTATGTACATATTTTTTATGCATCCTAATCTTTGTGTAAATATTTTTATTTTTTTATGTATTATACTTAATATATATATATATAATATTTGAATTTGGTACAGGTTGTGGGCAACCCTCCCTTTGGTTCGAACCTTTTATATTGGGGGAAAATCAAGTTTATTTGAATTTGGTACAGGCTAAGAATTTTCAAGCCCATTTGTTTAGGGATGTCAATCAGTGGGATGTAACCCAGTATTAATTTTTCATTGAAATCCGAATTTGATTAAAACCCAAATCTGATTAAGATTTGAATCCGATTAAGTATAAATATTGGGTTTTAGACTAGTTGGATCTGGATCCAGCTTAATATTTTTTCATCTGACTCCAAATCCGAATCCAATTATGTTAGATCCGATTAAGATGGATTCAGTATTACTTAGATCTGACCCGAATCCTACCCGTTGACATCCCTACATTTGTTAAACGGGTCTGACTTTGATTCAAGTTTTCACATCCCACCTGTCCATATGTACATCTTGTCCTACTATGTTACATGGACAAGATGTACATATAAAAGGAAAATGAGGCGCTCTAGGTTCAAATCCCATAGGCGTCAGCCCCTTTAGCAAGTCAAAGAGAGCTGACTCAGTCCTGCTATCAGGTTAACGTAACAGAGTTATTTTTTTTCCTTTCAGCAGGCGTCACAGCGAGTCGCCATTTGGGGACCTAAGACTCGGCGACACAATTAGAGACACTATAACACGCTATGATGCAACCTGACTCATATGGACATTATTTTATTATTTTAGAATTTTCTAATTTTTAATCAAACTTTTAATGAAAAATATTTTAATGTCTTAAAATGTCAACGAAATATTTTTAATTGATTAAAAATCAAAAAATCTGTGTCCTGCTTTTAAATAAGTTTAGGAACTCATGTCAATTGTTACGTCTCGCCTTTGTGATAAGTTCATTGGTAGGGATGGCAGTGGGGCGGGGCGGGGGACAAGGTCTCCACCCCCGCCCCGCCTCAAGATTTTATCCTCCACCCCCGCCTCCATCCCAGGCGGGGAATGGATTTTATCCTCCATCCCCGCCTTCATCCCCGTTTCATGTCCTCCATCCCCGGTTCAAACGGGAATAAGGTGGGGCAGGGCGGGGATATTGCGGGGAAAAGTGGTTGGGGCGGGGATGAGGCGGGGACGGGGCAGGGCGGGGAAAAGTGCACGTCCATCCCCGCCTCCACCCCCGGACGCGGATGGATTTTAACCTTCGTCCCCGCCTCCATCCCCGTTTCATACCCTTCATCCGCGGTCCAAACGAGGCGAGGCGGGGCGGGGCCCCGCTTTCCCCCGGTCCATTGCCATCCCTATTCATTAGACACAAACCCGCTTTTGAATCCGACTAGGCCACATAATTACGTAGGATCCAGTATGGGAATTATTTTAAAATTTTGACCATACAAATGTGATCTAATGTCCTTGATTTTATAAGGATCAGGTCTTGAAGTGTTAGGGTTCCAACACATGGGTGAGTTTTTATAACGTTTGGAAAAATCAAGGGTTCAAAATCTTTCTAATTTTTTTTAGGCTAACAATATCATTTTTTCTTCGAAAACACATGATCCAGGTATGCCTAAATCCGCCATTCTACATGCAAACCGATTCGAATATCCATCAAATTCAAATATTTATCGAATTCGATAGCAAAAAACAAAACCATATTCGCGCATCCGATTATAATCGGATATGGTTTTGGATTACCAAATGCAACTAAATGAAAATTGAATTTAGTTGGATATTGGATTCGATAACATCCCTGCCCCCAACTTGCCTTGACAAAAAAAAAAGTAATAAGTAATTTATTGTTTGCCTCCATGTGAGATCTTATAAATATATGGGGGTATGACATGGCAAAGGTGCCAGCAGGTAAGATGTCCAACATGAAACTGACGTGGTAGAGAATTACAGTCAACGGACACAAATTAAAATTACGAAAATAACTGATTATCCAAAAAAATAAAATTTCGAAAACAATGAAACAATAAGAAAAACAAAGATGGCAAAGCCTACTTGCTGTAGACCCAAGTGGGGTCACATGGGATGGCAGATCCACACATGTTGGTCAGTTTAGGTGAGGTTGGGGCACTTTATTGTCTGTCCTGTTCCAAGCTTAGAGTTGGCATAGCGTGCCTGGTCGAAGCGCTGGGTGGGCTCTGCACTAGGAAGGAGGGGACCACACCAGGCTGACTTCACATAGCAGTGAGCATCTCCCACCACTTGTGGCAGTGGAAGGATAACAGATCGTTGCTCACCTTCCTCGCTTTCCGAGCCTGCCCTAACTGCCCTCTTTTCTACATTATATTATACCATTGGGGGCTCCGCTTGTCTGGTAGGAGCAGTTAGTGCACGTCACTTTGTGTTTGGACGTTGCATGTTCTAACCTCAAAATGGTAGGGTTGTATAATTGGTAAGGGTCTGCCTAACTCGAGTTTTCTATGTAAAAAAATAAAATAAAATTGTTAAAGAATTAGAATAAATTGATCCAAGTTGAATAAGCATAAGAAAACAAGAATGACAAGAAAAAAATTGAAAAAAGAAAATGATCAAATAAAAATGTGCTTGATCCTAAGTTGATACAAATGTGCCAAGTTTTTCCTTAAAAAATGGAAAATGATTGGATTATCTTTGAAAAATAGTGTGCTTCTCCAAATACCTATTAATTTGAAAAAATCTCTTGCATGTCCAAAATTGTTGGTTCTTAGTTTTTAGGACATTTTTGCCCTTTACACATGCAAACCTGCATGATATATAGGTACGTTGTAGGAAGTTCATAACCTTTTAATAAAAAAAGAGTTTTTGCGAACATCTGCAAATATAGTATGACCTTCGCAAATATAACCGGTGAATCTCATTTAAGCAAATATTTCTCAAAGAGCTTTGCAAATGTGTGTGGCATTCACAAATACATGTTGCAAATGTCTCGACTTTCACACTCTGATGAGACATTCACAAATACAGTACAACCTAAAAATATAGTATGACCTTCGCGAAGAAAACCAACGAAACTCCTTTAACTAAAAACTCTTTGAGAAAGTCCACAAATGTCTGTTGATATTCACAAATACTTATTGTGAGTGTTTGTACCATTACATGCTTATTGATTCATATATAAAGTCATTCCGTTCTTTTTTTCTCTCTTTTTTTATTTGTTTCTCGTTAGAATAGTAACCCTTTTCCTTCTCTCCATTACAACAATTTCTGTGAAATCATCTTGCAATATTTTATATATATTATTTTCTTGCATTTTTAAGGTTTTTGTATATATATATATATAATTGTTAGTGTTGTAGATTATTTATGTTTGTTTTCTTACTATTTATTTAATATTTGGTGATTTTTTCTTGGAGTAATGACTATGCATAAACATTTAATTAATGTGATGGGGATGGAGTTAATTGTGCACAAGCATTTAATAAGGGTTGGAGTTTTTTTAGGTAGTTGAATTTAAGAGTGGTTGTTGTACATAAATTTGTTAATTGAATGTATTAAGGATATATGAATGACTTTTTTGTCACATGTTATTTTCATTAAATGAATGATATGTTGTGTGTTTGGTGTAAACACTTAATTATAGCATTTGAAATTGCTAAAGTATACTTTTGTAAGTCTTATTATCATAATTGGAGATCTATAGTGGTATTAAAAAATAGTAGCTTTAAGAAATTTATGACATTGATATCTCGTAAAATGGATCTGTGGAAGGGTTATTAAGATTTTGATATAGTTATTCTCTAAACGTAATAACCAATAAATATGGTTTTATATTTTAGACGATGATGATATACAATCGATGTTATTTAGTGGTGATGTTTATTTGGATGTTCACAAAGTTAAACAAGAAATAATTAAAAGTGATGTACAAAAGCAATTGATGATGACAATGATGAAAATTTTGTGAAGAATGTGCATCTATCTCATGCACCATCTATTCAACTCAGTTATTTGATGAACATTCAATTGTCCTAAACAGTGGGTGATATTGATGTTCTTAACATGCACACAAAGGGCATACATTTGTCAAAACCAATTAGAAATATAAATGTTTGACGTGTAGATAATAAAGAACTTTCATGAACAATTAATGTTGTACATGATCAAAAGATCACTGCAGAAGATGTATAACTACATCAACCAACCTGTTCTATTGATCTTGAATGGAGCAATTTGGATAACATCCAACCTTCTAGTGCAAACGATAAAACTAGGTTCAGATCCCAAACCATTTCAACCTTGTCTTGATGGGGTATAATATTAAAACATGGGAACATATTCATAAATCCCTCCCCTTCTTTAAGTAGATGAGGGTTACCATTCACAAGAACGAGATGACCTAGCATGCGTAGATGACAATTCTCATACAACACCTCTTGTTGGGTTGTCAGACCACTCTCTATTGTGATTTCGACAAAGGGGGCCAACCAGATATTCAGAGGAGCCTTGATTTTCATGCATGCGTATTGTAACCTTTCTTTGTTTTTGGTGTAATAGTCGGTCTCCAAGAGATCTCTTACCAGCGCTTCCACTATTTCTTCAAAAATATCCAATAACCATAGTTCAATAGAAAGCTCTGGCAAGCTAATCCAAATGGAGATTGTGGTCTAGACTTCAAGTCTCATTGACATTCTCAACTTTCATGGGTTCGTTATGAGATTGTGTCCCATTCTCCATGCTTTCTTCCTTAAGATGTGCCTTGGTTGTTCCGTGGAGCTTGTCATGATGAGGAAAAGATTGTCTCTAAATGTTGAGATGTACACCCCTTTCATGTCTGCTGTTAGAGATAATGTTCTCGATGGATCGGTCACCTCATGTCTTCCCAAATGGACTCTCATGTTAAAGTCAAGTTGAAGAGAAAGACACCTAATGACTCAAATGAAGATCATGATAAGGTTTTGATAAGAGTCCTCAAATTGTCTTCTACCAATGTTTAGTTGAGCTTACCTAATCCTGAAGATTATGATAAAGAGAAAAGGTCCAACCAAGATTAGTATTTCTAATTCTAAGGATAATCTAGATGTTTTGAACTCTCCTTATAATCTATATAAAGGCAATAAGAGAAGAGTCTCTATTCAACATTTTGAATAGAGAGTTTATTGTGGATGTAGGTGATTATCGAACCATGTTAAATCAACTTTGTGTATGTATGAGTTTATTTGGTGTAATGTGAGTGTGGTTCATATTATCGTGTGAGTGTGATTCATATTATGGTATCATAATCATAATCGTTTATCATCAATGGCAAGCTCATCGTTATCCACCAACAATACTCGACAACTTGGAAGTCAGTCAGAAGTTTCAGGTGATCTCAATATGGTTTTACCTCAACTAAATTTTCAATCTAGGCTTCATCTTTTTTTGACTACCAAATTAACAGTCGATAATTATTTGTTATGAGAATTGAAATTTCTTCCTATCTTGAAATCATATAACCTTATTGGTCTCGTTAATGAATCAAAGTCATGCCCATTGAAATTCAAAATGGACTCAAATGAAATCAATTTAGATTGCATATTATGGCATCATCAAGACCAACTTTTACTTAGTTGAATTCTAGCATCGTTATCTGAATCGATCTACACTCATATTGTGAGACTCTCAACGTCCTATGAGGTCTGGACTTCATTGAAACTTGTTTATGCTGCCCAGTCTCGGGCTCGAATTATGCAGTTGAAAATTTGTCTATTTGAATTAAAGAAAGGCTCTCAAAGCGTTGAGGAATATATACAGGATACAATTTTTTTTTTGCATCAACTCGTCGTTGCAGCCAAGCTAGTCTTTGAAGATGACTTGATGGCACATATTCTTTGTGGCCTGCCTTCTAAATTCAATTTGTTCCGTACAACCATTACTACTCGTATTAAACCTATTACACTTAATGAAGTTCATGGACTTTTGTTGATTCATGAAGTGTAATTAAGTGAAAAATGAGCTGGTGTCTGATGTGACCATACCTTAGGCTAATCTTATTACCTGTCAAAATCAAAATTTGAATTGGCGTAGTGGCTATAGAGGCAAGAATAATAAATGAAATTGTGAGAGGATATTCTTCAAACTATAATTAAACTCGAAGTGAACAAAACTATGAAAGTAATGAAAACTAATCAAACAAAGTAGTTTGTCAACCCTATGCACGTTCTTAGGCTATAATCCCCAACAAAAGGGCCATGTATGTATCAACATGACCACCTTCAAAATTATTATTTCTCAGCATATTGTCTTTGATGAATCCCATTTTCTTTTCTCCCAAACCGATTGTCTCTCTCTTGTCCCCTCCTCCGTCTCTCAGTCTTCTTCTCTTATTCCCATTACCATACTCTCCTTTTAACCCTTATCTGGCTGCCCCTATATCTCCATATTCCCCTTTTACTTCTTCCTCACCACCCTCCCTTCCCCTACCAGTTCTCATGGACCCACCTTCACCTTTATCCCCCTCTCCTTCTACTGATCTTGTCATATCTGTTGTTCCTACTGGATCAATGTCTTATCCTTCCCCAAAACCGGTATGCACCCATCACATGATAACTCGAACCATGGATGATACTCACAAACCCAAACTTTACCTCTCCACTAAACATTCTCTTCTCGTAGCCCTTCTCTCTGAACTAACTCAAGATATAAAACCTACCTCCTTTACCATTGGCAATCAAGATCCCTGGTGGCGGCAAGCCATGTACTCAGAGTTTAATGCCTTAATAAAAAATGGCACTTGGGTTCGTCTTTCTTCTCCTCACCATCATATTATTGGATGCAAATGGATATATAAAGTTAAAAGATGGTCTGACACTTGCCTCAAACGCTATAAAGCTCATCTCGTCACCAAGGGTTTCAGTCAACAAGAAAGTTTGGATCATTTTGAAACTTTCAGTCTGGTTGTTAAATCTACTACTATTCGCATTATTCTTGCTCTTGCAACTAGACACAACTGGCCGATTTGATAACTAGATGTTCAAAATGCCTTTCTCCATAGTGTTCTCAATGAAGAAGTCTATATGGTGCAACCTTCTTGCTTTCAAGATCCTCAGTTTCCTCATTATGTGTGCAAGCTACAACATGCTTTATATGGCCTTAAACAAGCTCATCGCGTGTGGTTTCATCGGCTTAGCACTTTTCTCTTGGGCATTGGTTTTGTTAGTTTCTAGATGGATACCTCCCTCATTTTTTAGAGCTCTTTTGTTCTTATTTTTATGTTAATTTATGTGGATGATATCATCGTGACTGGGAACTCTCCTTCTCAAATCCGCTCGCTTATCTATTATATGGGTTGTGAATTGTCCCTCAAGGATTTGGGATCGCTTCATTTCTTCTTGGGAGTTAAAGTTATCTCTCTTTCCATCAGGTTGCTTCTTTTTCAGTGCAAGTATATTTTGGAGCTTCTCAATCAGACTAACATGCTTGGCGCCAAACTTATCACTTCTTCTATGACCATTAATCTTTCATTGTCAGCTTTCATTGGTACTTTCAATGGTACTGCCTTTGAAGACCTCACATTATATTGCAGCATTGTGGATGCCTTACAATATTTACTTTGATTGGGTCTAATGCTTCCTTTGCAATGAATAAAGTATGTCAGTTCATGCATCGACCCACTATCGATCATTGACAGGCAGTAAAATGTATTTTACGCTATCTAAAGTCCACGATTTTCTATGGGTTGAATATGACTCGTTCCACTAATTTTGACCTCTTAGTGTACATCGATGAAAATTGGGCCAGGTGCCCAGATGATCGAAAATCTACAAGTGATTATGCAATGTTCATTGGTCCTAATTTGGTATCATGGAGCTCCAAAAAGCAAACTACCATCTCTCGCTCAAGCACCAAAGCCAAATATCGCATTCTCTCCAACTCTGTTGCCAAAGTTACTTAGGTTGGTTACTTCCTCCATGAACTAGGTCTTTCTGGTCCTCCCCCAATCATCTGGTATGACAACATTGGAGCCATGCACCTTGCCTCTCAACTCATTTTTCACTCCTGATCAAAACATATTAAAATCAATGTTTATTTTGTCTGCAACAAGTCACCAAAAAAGAATTACAAGTCCGATATTTGCATACTCATGATCAACTTACTAACATGTTCACCAAACCCTCATCTTCTCAGCGTTCTTCCTTGTGGTTCAAACCTAATGTATGCCCAGACCCATTGTGTTTGTGGGGGGGATGGGGGTCGTTAAAGATAATGTCCTGGATGGATCAATCACCCCCATGTCTTCACAAATGGACTCTCACGTTAAAGTCCAACTGAAGAGAAATACACCTAATGACTCAACGATTTTGATAAAAGTCATCAAACCGTCTTTTACCAATGTCCAGTTGAGCTTACCTAATCCTTAAGATTGTGATAGAGATAAAAGGTCTACAGCCAAGATTAAAATTCCTAATTCTAAGGCTAATCTAGATGTTTTGGACTCTCATTGTAATATATATAAAGGCAATAAGAGGAGAGTCTTTATTCAACGTTTTGAATAAAGAGTTTACCATGGATATAGGTGATTATCAAACCACGTTAAATCGACTTTGTGCATATGTGAGTATTTTCTTGTTACCTACTTTGTACGGTTGTGTCCAGAGTCTGTTTTGCTTTGGTTGAGTCTTGATGTAAGTGTTGAGTCACTTGTAACTTTCTTCGGGCCACTCTTGCACTTTAGTTCAGGCTGATCAATACCCTGAAGGGTTAGCCCATAGATCTGAACTGTAATGAGCCTGCGGGTAAAATTGTGAATGAATGCAAATGTGTTGAGCTTTCTTTTGTTCACTCTCGTTGTGATTACTTTCAAGTGATTGCAATTTCTCTCCCTCTATCTTTTTTCTCTATCTTACACTCTGAGTTATCTAAGCTTCCGCAAGCGGCAAGCGATCGATCGAAAGGCTTACGACGGTAAGGAAAGATCATCACGCCCACACTAGCCTATTGAAGAAATAGGCATGTGACAATGAGTGTGGTTCATATTATCATGTGAGTGTGATTCATATTACTTGCCCACAACCCTTTGAGGGCCTCGATCATATATCGGTATTCCATCCTCTTATCAGTCAAGCTCTCGGGGAATCCGACAATCACTGTTAATCCCATGGGTTCAAGTAGCTTAGAATATCTGCTAGCCAGAATTCACACCCTGGGATAAGGGTTACCCTGGTCTGCCTTTAGCTTCTCCACCGCCGACGGTTTTGAGCAAACACTACAAGAAACTTGTGAATTAGCGACGACCTAAATCCGTTGCTAAATAGCTTAGCGACGGATAGCGGTGCATTAGCGACAAATATCTTCCATCGTGAATTTTTGGATGCTAAATAGCGACAAAATATATCTGTCACCCATTTCATCGTTAAGTAGCGACATACTGTATTTGTCGCTAGGTTCGTCGCTAAGTTGCGATGGAATAACGAATGCCAACATCCGTCGTAAGGCCATCGTTACTATACGGCGACTTTGGTTTGGCAATGTATTTATAGTCGTCGCTAATCCGTCACTATATTCAACGATAATATTAATTAGCGACAAATATATCCATCGTTAATCCGTTGCAAACAAAAAGAAAAATAAAAAATTTATTTGAAAATTAAATATTGAGAAAAAATTTCTCGTGATACAATTTATATTTCATGTACAATTTATATTTCATGTACAATTTATATTTCCTGTGAATAAAAAACAAAGTACACATCAAAATACATATAAAAGGAAACTAAAACAATTAATCCATCTACTTTAAAATTCGCAAGTTCTAATTATTTACAATTCAACATTTACATTTTTGAAACAAAAAGAAGGTAGAACAAATTCAACACATGAATCTAATTATCGCCAATATTTTATGCATCCACTTGTTCATTGTCTTGATCTCTCCCTTCAGCTCCACTACGCTGATTATCGCCAGCAACCTACACAAGAAAAGAAAGATTAGTATTGATAAACAAAATATATTGAAATAAATTATACTCTATATGTGATTCTATCATCCTCATATGTGTTCTAAGGCAGTAAAAAAACTGTATATGTGATTCTATCAATGCTCATATGTGCTCTTAAGGCAGTAAAAAAAAACTTATATGTGATTCAATCATGCTCATATGTGCTCTAAGGCAGTAAAAAAAATGTATATGTGATTCTATCATGCTCATATGTGTTCTAAGGTAGTAAAAAAACTTTATATGTGATTCAATCATGCTCATATGTGTTCTAAGGCAATAAAAAAACTGTATATGTGATTCTATCATGCTCATATGTGTTCTAAGGCAGACAAAAAACTATATATGTGATTATATCATGCTCATATGTGTTCTAAGGCAGTAAAAAAAACTCTATATGTGATTCTACCATGCTCATATGTGTTCTAAGGTAGTAAAAAACTTTATATGCGATTCTATCATGCTCATATGTGTTCTAAGGCAGGCAAAAAACTGTATATGTGATTATATCATGCTCATATGTGTTCTAAGGCAGTCAAAAAACTATATATGTGATTCTATCATGCTCATATGTGCTCTAAGGCAGTAAAAAAACTTTATATATGATTCTATCATGCTCATATGTGTTCTAAGGCAGACAAAAAACTATATATGTGATTATATCATGCTCATATGTATTCTAAGGCAGTAAAAAAAACTCAATATGTGATTCTACCATGCTCATATGTGTTCTAAGACAGTAAAAAAACTTTATATGTGATTCTATCACGCTCATATGTGTTCTAAGGCAGGCAAAAAACTGTATATGTGATTATATCATGCTCATATGTGTTCTAAGGTAGTCAAAAAAACTATATATGTGATTCTATCATGCTCATATGTGCTCTAAGGCAGTCAAAAAACTTTATATGTGATTCTATCATGCTCATATGTGTTCTAAGGCAGACAAAAAACTGTATATGTGATTTTATCATGCTTATATGTGCTCTAAGGCAATAAAAAAAATGTATATGTGATTCTATCATGCTCATATGTGTTCTAAGGTAAGCAAAAAAATGTATATGTGATTCTACCATACTCATATGTGTTCTAAGGCAGTTAAAAAACTTTATATGTGATTCAATCATGCTCATCTGTATTCTAAAGGCAGTAAAAAAACTGTTTTTGTGATTCTATCATGCTCATATGTGTTCAAAGGCAGTAAAAAAACTGTATATGTGATTCTATCATACTCATATGTGTTCTAAGACAGTAAAAAAACTGTATATGTGATTCTATTGTGCTCATATGTGTTCAAAGGCAGTAAAAATATTATACTAAAATATTATATAAAAGGTCAGTATTGATAAACAAAATATATTGAAATAAATTATATCCAATGCACCTAAGTTAAGGCAATCAAAGTTATATGAAATCTAATGACGTAATATATCACATGAAACTTTCATACCTGAGAGACACCTGCAATCGAAGTTCCCCTGTTTTGCAAAAAACTATTCAACTCATCTCGGAGACCGTCAACAATTGTTTTATGGAAGTAGTCATGCATTGTGTCCTTAACAATCTGGCGTACATCATCACCGGAAAAATAGGATGCTTGGAGTTGATGTCGACGAGAGAAGTTTGTGAGTCATGACTGGAGGAAGAAACGACTGGTGAGGTATTCATATTACTCTCAAACCCGAACACACGGCCCTTTTTGGGTTCACCTGCTGCAGTCACCCATGCTGCAGGATCAAATGATGGATGCTGAGTAGAGTCATCGTCATATCGCTCTACCATCTGTTGCTCATATGTCTCTTAAAAAATAATATTATAGTATGCATTAATAAATAAAAATTATAATGTTTATGATAACTTGTATATTACAATGATTATTAATACAATAAATACATATCATTGTCGTTCTTGCCTTCTCTGATACGAACTCTCCCGTGGTCTTACGTTTATGTGTTTCAACAAACACATCCTTGTATGGTACAATGCCTCCTTTTTCTGCTTCCTGCGAAGTGAAATGATAAAAGATTTAGTTAACAAGTTTGCAACAATACTTATAAAATTAACAATATATATTGATGAGTTACCATTTTCTTCAGGTGGCTCCCAAAAGTCCTAGATCCACCTGTGTGTAGATAGGTTTCGAGCATTTTCGCTCGATTTTGTGCAGCCTTCGCTGAGCGATTTCGAAATGCATCCCCCGCCCACTTGTCGCATATTCCGTCCCAATAATCTCTCCTGATAGTAATAGGGTCATGGCCCTTCCACTGTAGTGGATCATCTATTCTGCCGATGCTTTTTTTGCTGCAGTTTTCATATTGTGCACCATATCTGCAAATCGATTGGCAGCCGTCTTCTGCCACACCTTCCTTGCATCATGTTCTTCCATCGTAGTCGCGAAGCGATTCAATGCCTATATATATTTTTAAAAAGTTAGTAGACATGACTATAACAAAAAATTAAATATGAAACACATTAACTATGATGGATGACTGTATACCGTGAATAAGGATCATAATCTGTCTATCACCTCTTTTGGATACTCTTTTCATTGAGCGATCGATCTTGGTAGATATTGAAGAAGTGAATTCCTAATATCGTGTACTACTTCTTGTGGCTCAAACCTCGTGCTGCACATGAATTGGTACACAGTAAATATCAATATATAATATTTATAAGATATGCAATAAGTGAAAATGAAATACTTACGGTCGATTATCGATATACACTATTCGAATGAGTCTTCTTGTGCCAGACTAAGAAGACTCTGCATCCTGTGTTGGCTCCTGACTTGTATGATCAACTGGTGTAGGTGGGTCATGTACAAGCAAAACATCATCAATAAAAAAATACATTAGAAATTCTCAGAATGCACATTTCAACTAATCAAGCATCCAATTAGTTAAATGATATACCTATCAAGGGAGCCCGTGAAGATGAAGGTTGAGTCTGGCTACTACTGGATGAACGACCACTGTAAGCTCCACAAACCATATTCTAACAAATAAAAAATGTCATGCAATACATTCAAATTGTTTCAAATCATTCACATCAATGAAATACATTTCAATACATTCAAATAATTCAAATCAAGTATTGCAATACATTCAAATCATTGGAATACCTGCAAATCATTCACATCATTGCAATACATTCAAATCATTCACATCAAGTATTGCAATACATTTAAATCATTCACATCAAATATTGCAATACATTCAAATCATTCAAATTATTGGAATACCTGCAAATCATTCACATCATTGCAATACATTCAAATCATTCACATCAAGTATTGCAATGCATTCAAATCATTCACATCAAGTATTGCAATACATTCAAATCATTCACATCAAGTATTATAATACATTCAAATCATTTAAATACATGCAAATCATTCACATCATTGCAATACATTCAAATCATTCATATCAAGTATTGCAATGCATTCAAACCATTCACATCAAGTATTACAATATATTCAAATTATTCAAATTATTCAAATCATTCACATCAAGTATTGCAATACATTCAAATTGAGGTTTGTATTACAAGATTTTGCTCACTAGCTTGAGAATTCTTTCTCATCACTTGTTTGACTTTCATATTCTTCTTCATCTTCATCTTCTTCTTCATTTTTTGCCCATCCACTTGGTATATCATTTGAATCATATTCTTCTATGAATGTTTCATCGACCAATGAAGATATGACATGAATATCATGCGCAACATCGTGACCATAAGAGAAGTCATAGATATCATTTGATTGATAGTAATCACTCTCTTCAGTTAACTTGTCTTCCTGTAACTGATCATACTCAGGGTATAGTTTAGACTTCACCTTGCAAACTGCCCACCATTCATTTCTATCTGATTTTTTTGTACTCGGATATGAAGTATAATAAACTTGTTGAGCTTGCGAAGCTAATATGAATGGTTCATATGTTCCAAACCTTGATTTATGATTCACCTCCACAATGTCTGAGGCTTTGTCGACTCTTGTTGCAGTTGGATCAAACCAATGACACTTGAATAAAGTTACCCTATTATTTATGCCTAAGTAAGTCAACTCCATTATTTCCTCTATAACACCGTAGTAATCATGTTCATTTTCACCATAGCTGCTATCCTTGACACACACACCACTATTCATCATTGATTTGTTTATACTATAATCTTTTGTATGGAATCGATAACCATTTACGATGTACCCGTTGTAACATTGCATAACTTTGGTCAGACCATTTTGTAAATCACATATTCCTTGATCTTTAACATCACCATGGCAGACCTACACACAAACATAAACAATGATTGTGATCACGACCAATTAAGTAACATAGTGTTGTTTACAAGTACATAATTTATGTGAGCGTCCTTACCAACTCTTTCAACCACTCCACAAACTTATTTTCACATTCTTTTTATACTTCTGCATCAGTGAGATGTAAAACTTATCTTCGCAACTCCAGATCAAATCGTCTGCAAACCACAAATACTTATATTACCGAACTATGTATGCACGTATAGAACATAAAAGGATTTAGAATTGTGTTGTGTCTACATATACTTACTCGATGTATGGGTCGATCGCTGAGCAATTAAAAAGAATATAGATGTGTGTTGCATCTTGCTCTCGATCTGTCAAGAGTCTTGATCGGCAACTACCAAATGCATGCCCAAGTGGTTGAAATATCGATAGCTTGTCAGCTACAGTTACTTGTTCTCCATCATCATTACGAGGCGGGCATGTGTAACGTGTTGGAATGTGAGGTTCAAAGTACATAGATAAGAAATTTGAAATTTCTTCTAAACTGTACGCCTCATAAATAGAGCCTTCTACTCTTGCTTTATTACAAACATTTTTTTTGAGGTCAAACATGCATCTGTTAAAAATATATATTTTAAATTTGAAATATCTGTCATTGAAGAGACAAATATAAGAAAACATATACCTTTCAAATGAGTACATCCATCGATATTGCACAGGACCACCAACCCTTAGTTCATATGACAAATGTATGATCAAATATTCCATAACATCGAAAATGTTGGCAGAAAAATCTTTTCTAGCAGACAAACAGTAGTGATGACAAAGTCCTCGAGATTCTTTACATCAGATACTACGACTTCTGATGCGCACAATGTTCTAAAAAATCCACTCAACTCAGACAATGTTCTAAAAATACATCTGGAAAGTATCACAATCTTCTTAAAATCTCTATGCCAGACAATCTTGTGGGTGGACCTTCCATTTCAGTTGTGTCTGCTCGAAACACATTCCTTTGTCGTCGGAACGGATGGTCTTTGGGTAGAAATCGACGATGACACTCAAACTAGCAAGGCTTCCTTTTATGCGTCAATCTAAAAGTTTTTATATCCTCCATGCAGTACGAACATGCCAACCTCCTATGTGTGCTCCAACCAAATAACATATCATATGCAGGAAAGTCACTGATTGTTCATAGAACAACGACCTTCATATTGAAAATTTATTTTTTGTGGGTATCATACGTAGTAACACCGTCATCCCATAGTACTTTTAGTTCATCAATCAATGACCTTAAATATACATCAAGATTTTGGCCAGGTGAGGTCAGACCAGAGATCAATAGAGACAAGAAAAGATTTGAATGCTTCATACACAATCTTGGTGGAAGGTTGTATGAAGTTACAAATACTGGCCAACATGAGTATGGAGTTGATCTACCCCCAAATGGATTAAATTCATCTGTATATAGACCGAGTCTAACATTTCTCACTTCCATTGCAAAGTTTTGATGAGTACGATCAAAGTGCTTCCAAGCTTCCGCGTCAACAGGATGCGTGATCTTGTCTTCATCATGTCAAACTTTATTTGCATGTCATCTCATGTGGTTAGCTATCCTTGAAGACATATATAATCATTGCAATCTAGGAGTGATAGGAAAGTAGCAGAGCGACTTGTATGAAACTTCTTTTGATCTAGTGCTACCATTGTCTCTTGTCTTTGGCTTGAACCGAGGATGCCCACATGACGGGCATGATATGTTGTTTTCCTGATCCTTGAAATACAACATGCAGTGATTTGGACAAGCATCTATCTTTTTATACCTCATACCTAGAGCGTTGACCATAACCTTCGCACGATAGAAATTTTGTGGCAATTTCTCATCTTTGGGAAACATACTCTTCACAATCATGTATAAACGGTCAAAACATGATTGACTCAAATTATACTTGAACTTCAAATTCATTAGTTGAAGAACTGCAGACAAAATAGTGTGACTCTCGCAACTATTCCAAAGTGTCTCATCAGTATCTCTAAGTAAATCATAAAATCTACTAGCTGCATCATTTGGTGATTCTTCATCTACTGTAGTTGTTACATCATTAGGACCCATAGCAGAGCCCAGTTCTGTTCTTGCGGCATCAAATATCAAATTCATATATGGATTATCGTGCACCACATTCACCCGTGCATCAAAATTGTTTCTAAATTCTTCACCATGAAACGTTCAATTCTGATAATCGCTAACAAAACCCTTCATGTATAGGTGATGTCTAACGTCATGAGGTTCTACAAATCGATTATTCTTATAAATCTTGCAGAGACACCTAATCTGACCTGTAGGATCTACTGTACTGACACTTGCCGTTGCAAATTCAATAAAACTTTCAACACCATCCATATATTCATGCGATAACTCATTGTCAACTATCTTATGATACATCCATTCACAGTTTTTAGTCATTTTGTCGTATGATGTTATGAATAATATCCTAACCAGTTAAAAGAGAATCATTAGTATGATGAAGAAAATATCAAATTTATCATGCAATATATGATGTCGTACAATCACAAGAATTATGATGTGTGCATTGATAACTTAATATTTTCATGTGCAAACTATTCATAACACAATAGATTCATTTGAAGCATGCTTTCATTATACAATTTCACATGAAAGTCATAATCAAATTGAAAGTAACTACATGCAAGCATGAATACAATCACATCAAACATTGCAATACATCAAAAATATTCATATAAAAAAAATGTCAAACATGTACCTACAGTAAACACACTCCAATATCTCGCTAACTACTACCATGCCTAGCATGGAATCTGTACTCCAAAAATAAAAATACTTTTATTCTCATAAATTAAAATAATGCTCAGCATGATCTCCAAACTCCAACAAAACAGTCCTAGATATCAACAACTAAGTGAGTGTGTAAACAGTAAAGTGTTGCATCCAATAAGTTAAATAACATGTGATGCGCTTGCATTACTTACTCACCACGGGTATTTACCCGATTTGCATTGTTTTTGTCACTTACTTACCATGGGTGGCGGGGCACAAGCGAGATCCGTTGAGAAATTTGCAAAAGACACTGTTAAAATGAAGTCACCCTCTGCCGAAAGGAAAAAAATTAGAATAAATATCAAAGTCGGACGAGATTCCGACGAGGCGGAACGCCTCACGGGAGTTGACCACCTCTTCGTTCGGCCCGACCACCCTCGAGTTCGGCCGGCCAGTCAGTAGGTCAGCGATGTACGGTAGCAGCACGAGGTCTCTGAAGGCAGTGATTGTCCCCTGAAGCGACAGGCACGGGGTGATGTCGTGGTTCAAGAACCTGGCGATCGTCGGGCGCCACCCGACCCGTCGCCCCCCTGCCGAAAAAAAATGAGGCAGGAGGGGCGACCTCCTGCCAAAAAAAATGAGGCAAGGTCGCCCCCCCCCCTGCCAAAAAAGCAGGGGGGCGACCCCGTGCTCGAATAAAACAATGAGGCAGGGGGTCGCCTCCCTGTCGAAAAAAACAAAACGCGGCAGGGGGTCCCCCCTGCCGAAAAAAACAAACAAGGCAGGGGGCGACTCCCTACTCGAATCAAACAACGAGGCAGGGGGTCGCCCCCTGCCGAAAAACACAAAACGCGGTAGGGAGGGCGACCCCCTGCCCAAATAAAACAACGAGACACGGGGTCGCCCCCCTGCCGAAAAAAAATGAGGCAGGGGGGCGACCCCCTGCCTGAATAAAACAACGAGGCAGGGGGTCGCCCCCCCTGCCGTAAAATACAAACGAGGCAGGGGGGACGACTCCCTGCCGGAAAAAATAAAAAGGGTAGGCGCCCCTTTTATCGAAAAAAAACTAAAAAGGGATTTACCTGGGAGACGCCGGGCGGTGGGCGGCAGACCGGGCGACGGATCGGGGAGCGATGGGCGGCGAGCGACGGGCGGCGGGCGACGGGCCGGGGAGTGCATCGGGCGGTGGAGGATTGCGTCGGGCGGCAGAGGAGTGCGTCGGGAGGGCGGGAGAGAAGAAACAGAAAATAGAAAAAAGGGCTCTGATTAGGGATTTACGCGAAAATTAGCGACGACCGAATTCCGTCGCAATGCCATCATAAATTTAGATGATCAATTAGCGACGGAATATGTCTGTCGCTAATGTCATCGCTACGTAGCGATAAAAAAATGTCCATCGCCAAATCCGTCGCTACCCATCGCATGTGTTGCGACAAAAATCTGTCGTCGTTAAGCCGTCGCTAGTTTCGTAAATATTACAAATCTTAACGACGGATTAGTTTCTCTCGTTAATCCACCACAACTTGGCGACGGAAAAAATCCGTCGCTAATTAGCAATTTTCTTGTAGTGAAAGTTGCCCTCTCCACACCACGTTCACCCATGACCGATCTCCGTCTTGCCTCTCCAGGGCTGTTCTTTGTTCCTTAGTGCTTTTCATTCCCTCGATAACCTGCTTCCCCCTATTGCCTGGCGGTGGTGGCCATTCTTCCGCCTCCGCCAGGCCACCAACTTGTTTTCGAACGTTCACACTACATGGTTGCTGCACTATTGTGATTTCTTAAAAAAGGAGGAAGAATGTTATGCTATCATAAGCAATACATCAAACGACAATTTTTTTCTTAACGTTGCGTGTTGTCATATTGGCAACATAATTAATTTTCCTTTTGGTCAGCGACCCATTTGTCCAATTAATGGGTCTATTTAGGTTATCACTACTACTTGTCATTTTTTATGCAGCGGCGCTACATGCTTAGCATACAGCTCCACTGCTCAGCCATCCATCTTGGCATTTCTCAAAATGGGCACTACACCCATCTCGAAAAATGCCAAGATGGATGAATGTCAGGTAGGTCGCTGCGTGCCCACTATGCAGCATACAATGTGATGTTTATTACTTATTTTAGATTCACTATGGTTAAAAGTTACCAGACAATGTTTTCCATTTTACTGTAAAGACATGCTTGGTCACGTGATAACTGTGTTTACTGTTGTTTAAACAAAATGTTTAAAATGTGAGGTCCAAGGGGTTTGGCATAGTGGGATGGGGCCTAGACCATTTGACGGAAAATCCAGGTTCAAATTTTATGGGCGTCACCCCTCTGCGTAAGCTTGGCGACCAGAGAGTCGAGGGGTAAGCCCTCAGAGTTTTACACCAACATTGACAGAAACTTTTAGTAATGCAGGCTGAGCCAGCACGGCTAGGTCTCTACACCTGAGGCAGTTTCTCTGAGTAAAAATTTAAAAAAATTTGTTTAAAATGACTCATATGTATTTCTTCAATACAAGAACATACGACTAGTTATTATCCAAAGGACAAAAAACTGAATGAATACTGCAGGTGGGTATCAGAAATACATTGTATGGTGGATGGTCCTCTCATCTTGGGAAATTTATATATTTTAAAGCATAAGATATGGATCAACAAAAAGGATGGCTATGAAGTGGTTGGAACTGGATTCTATTTCTATCTCAAGGAATTGCATAAAGTTGAAGTAGATGACAGTCCAACTTGATTGCAGTTGGGCACTACAAAAACAGGCCCTGTGATGTTTTGGCCACTGAAGTATTGATTATATTTTGATTGATAGACAACCACAACATTGCAAGGATTAAGTATATTCTCTAGTGTGCACATTATTAGTTGGGTAGAAAGTTGGCAAAAAAAAATCTTTTTTAGTCCCAACAGGGGGGCGCCCATAGCTTTTTTTTGAAAGATAAGCGGGATTAGGCAGACCCCACCAGTTATTATTCAACTTACCACTTGAGTTTGAACCTGCAACGTCCCACCACAAGGAGACGTGCACTGACAGCTCCTACCATGTGGAGCCCCTCCGTTTGTGGTGTGGTGTGTGTATGTGTGTAAGGTTGAGCAAATGAGTCAGTGTTATCCTTGCACCATGAGTTCAAAACCCATATCCTTGTTGCACAAGCTGAAGCAGCAGGCTCCACAAGAGTAAGGGGCCTTAGGGTTTTATGCCGCAAGACAAGCAGGCTGTGGATTGAATGAAATAGTTGGATCGGTAGGTTGCACTATCATAACCGGTCTTAAGTTCGAATCTTGCAGGGTTATCACCTAACTTGCCTACCAAAAAAAAGAAAATACAACTAGAAAAAAACAAGTTATTCCTCCAAGGTTTTCCTCGATCTCCCAAAAAGCCACACACCCTCTTCTTCCTCACCTACTTGTAAGCTCTTGCCATTTGCAGGAGGGGACGCCGTTGTAGGCCAATTGAGGTCAGGTGCAATGTGATTGCACACTTCAAATGTGCTGCTGCACGTGATCACCCACCATCTGTTGTTGGATGACAGTTGGGCCCCATGGCTGACAGGCTGCATCTGGTGATCAAAGGCTGCAGCATACCAAAAGTGTGCAATCATAGTGCACTTCTGCACACACGGTTATGATTTTCTTTTTTTTCCTTCTTTCATTTGGTTTTCATGAGTTGAGATTCATGGCGCTGGTATGGCTTTGATAAGGCCAACAACCACAATAGGTTGCTGACACCAGCGATTGGAAGAGGACCAACTTGGTTTGGGCATGCCCAGATCAAGTTTGGTCATGTTACAGAAGGACAAAAAGCAGTTAGGCTCTCTGTCCCTGTGTGCATTTGCGATTGACTCGATTTGGGCTTCCAAGACTAAGCCTGGTCGTTGTTTGCAGAGAACACAATCTCTATCTTAGCTCGTAGGATGGACTGACTTGGTCTGGGCTTCACCCAAACTAAGCCAGGTCACCTTTGCAAGGACTAGACAGAGATCAAGTGCTCTCTGTCTCGGCCATGCATTAATCACTTCTGTTTGGATCTTTCCAGATCGAGTCGAGTCAGTTGTGGCAAGGCAGAGAGCACTTGCTCTCTGTCTTTACATTTTTCTCAGACCGTATCGGTCTGGGCTTGTCCCCAGACCAAGTTAGGCCTGAAGAAAATGAGACAAAGAGCGAGAGCTCTCTCTCCTGATTCGTTTGTAGGACCAACTCAGTCTGGGATCACTCAAACTGAGTCAGGTCAAAGAGGAGGCTAGACAGTGAGCTTTGGACTCACTATCTCAGTATGATACAGACCAACTCGGTTTGGGTTTACCCAGACCGAGTCTGGTCACAAGAGAGGCAGGACAGAGAGATAAGCTCTCTATCTCGGGTGGGATAGACTGGGTTTGGTCATTTGGGCTTCTGAATTGGGTGCAACCCAAACCGGGTCAAATGAGGTCACACCCAGACCAACTCGAGTTGGGTGAGTTTTTGGATCATTCGTAGTTTAAGTATAATATATATATATATATATATATATATATATATATATATATATATATATATATATATATATAGTTTTAGAAAAAATTTAGACAATGATTTTCTTGATTTCTCACCATATACTAGATCCAGTAGGACCAGGTCAGACCAAACTGAGTTTGGATCCTATTAGACCAAATTAAGATCGGGTCAGGTTTGGATCCAATTATTAGATTTTGGATCCAGTAAAACCAAATCAGAATGAAGCATGTTTGAATTCAATTCAGACTCAAACCCAATCTAGATTAGTTTGTTTTCATTTTTGTACCAAACCCAAAGTGAACCAGGGTTCACACAGTAATTGGGGCTCTAGGCAAACCAGAATGTAATATGAACCACAAACCTTAGGAGCAGGAATAGCTCTTTAATCTGACTCTTCCGTTAACTACGAATGTATCCTCTTTCATTGCAATGCCTCATGATTCTCACAGAATCACAGAGTGATTCATAGTTTGGTCAACACCATAGAATTTAAGGTATTCTATACAGGTTGTTAAGCCTAAAGTAGGATATTATCAGTATAAACAATTTAGTACAGTGATTAGCATCGGATGGGTGCTAGCTTATGAATTTTAAGAAGATTAATGTGTAAAATTTAAAAGAAACAAATATGTATGTTATGTAGTGTAAAAATAAACTAAAATTATGTTATTAGAACCCACTACAATTGTAAGCAAAATACTTCAATGGTTAATAAATACTTCTTACTGAGTTCTGAGTTCTAGACTCACTCTCTCTTTTGCTAATTACAACTATAGGTCCCAAGTGATTCAACATAGACTGATTAGAGTTGTCACTGTCCAAACAGGTGTCCTTAGGCGGCTATATTTTGATAAGACTTTCATTTATGTTTTTATTTTATTAAACTTTTTATACGTATGAATGATGTAATTAGAGAGGGCTTATGATTATGAAACTTTGATGTGATTTTGAAAAAAAATCATGTTATGGTTTCATTGTGCTCACTTTGAATACTTTTCTTTGGAAAGTAATACCTATGAACCCAGACTTGAGAAGTCAGATCGAGGTGTTACAAGTTCCTTGTGTAATAAACCCAAAAGAACCCCCACAGCAGCAGAGAGGTGTTCATGGCTTTACTATTTTAACCAACCCACACTAGCCCTGGTCTTTTCCAAGAAGAGATTTTTTTTTTAAACTGCAATCACATCAAAAGTTTGATCCGCTTTTCAATCTATGAATGTTAATTCCCAAAATACCTATGTTGACCCTAGGCATCCAGGATGGCCAAGTCCACATCCAAGCAAGAATGTAGTAAGATGGATTACACCCACTGATTTGCCCGGTTGAGTCTTACCCACAAATTTGCCAATTCTTTTATGGTTGTATACAAATATCATTAAATTTAATTTCATTTTGGAACTAATCAGTGCGTTGGTAGGTATAAAAGGTGACAGTTTTCCATCCCTTCAGAAGATTCATGAAAGAGGTACTCAGTAAAAACGAAACCAACCTCAACTTCAAAGCCATTATTTGCATAGGCATTGTTTGAAAAGATGTTGAAGATTTTGGGTTCCACAAAAAACAATCTTATATACACACCACTGCAAGTAAGCACCCGCAGAGAGAGAGAGAGAGAGAGAGAGAGAGAGAGCATCATCTTCAAAACCATTATCTTATCCACTATCAACAAAGCTCATCAAGCATATTTACATAGGTATTGTTTAAACTGAAGATGTTGAAGATTTTTTTTTTATAGTCAAGCTGGGGTTAGTCAGACCCCTACCAGTTCATTAAAAATCTAAGAATAGTAAAACAGTTTACACAATCACCCATCCAACAATGGGTGCCAATCTGAGGGGTGGTCTTTCCACGTTTTGTTCATTCCCCCCGCTACTTTAGCTAGATACCTACTAAAAAATTCAGATTTACAGTAATTAAAATTAACTTGTAATCTTTCAACACTATTTGGTGTACTGATAAGGGGTGTTGGGACGCTTCTTTTTGGGTCTCCGCCCCTCCAAACTACGCTTAATATCGCTAGCCAAATCTGCTCTGCCTGTTTCAACAACTATTTTTCCTTTAATCCCCGAGTACTTAATCACATCCAAGCAAGTGTTACATTCTTTGTCTTCCACACTTCCTTTGTGAGACATCCTGCTCTCACTATATTCCCATTATGATTACGTATAGCTAACATGCCATCTTGTTTTATAGATACTGTTTTTGTTAAAGCTTCACCCGTCCCAAATGTGGCGAATCCCATGTTCGCATGTTTTGACATCTACTTGCCACTGGTGCCAAAGAGTTTTTAAGGATTTCTATAATATGCTATCTCACTCCACAAGTGATGCCTTGCATCGCTTGCTGTTGGGTTTTGGATGAAGGTTGGAATATCAATTGATTTTTTTTCCTCCAAACCACCCAGATGATTACATGAAAGGCGATCTCCCAACTGTTGGTGTTTCCTGCAATAATCAAATACAGAAAACATACATGTAGTCGCCATAGAGTGCAGATGCGAGTGCTCGACGTTCTCCTCAACCGATAGACGCCCACGATGAACCCAGGCCTAAGGTCGACAGTGAGCAGGACCCTATACCACGTAAACCTTATGGGGTAAGCTAATTGCTATTAATCACTCATCATTTTCATGGCAGCCTACCCCTTATATAATGGGAGAAATAGGGTCCACATTCACGTAACTCCTACCCACTAACCCCATTATGTGGCCCACTAATGATGTCAAATCGGGTCACCCTGTGGGTTGGACCCAAACCCATTATGTTCAACATTCTCTCACTTGACTAATTAATAGCAAAAGTGCACTAAATCAAGGTTTATACGTTATCTCGATTTAATTTTTCATGTGGGTTCACATGCTACCCTTTATCACAAGGATGAATCATATGAGTCATGGAGATTAACACTCTTTTATAAAATGTCATATTCTCATGTACTACACTATAATTCACCTTCAATGCTTAAGCATTTTTTTATTACCTTTATGAATAGGTTGGTCTCTTAAATATTCTATTGATCCTTTAATATTGTTATTATGCTATTCTCTCTAACCCATATGAGAGATCCTTTATACAAAATCAGCATTACACAACATACAAAGTCATAGAAAATCAAATTCATATGCACAAATGTTATCACATATAATATATTGTCATACATCATAAGGAATAAAAAAGACCCATCCCCTTTATATGTTGAGAATACAATCCTGGTGCTAGCCCTTTAGTAAGGGGATCTACAGTCATTTCTTTTGTCTCAATTGTATCAATACATACCATATGATTCTCAATTCTTTCTTTAACAACAAAATATTGTAACTCCATGTGTCGACACGAGGTTGAGCTCTTGTTGTTATTCGAAAAGGACACAACCGCTTCAGCATCACAAAAGATCTTTAGTGGTCTCTCAATAGAGTCTACAATACCAAGACCTATAATAAAGTTTCTTATCTAAATGACCTATGACGAGGTCTCGTATAAAGCAATAAATTCTGCCTCCATGGTATGAGCAGCAGCGGTAAACTGTTTTTCACTTCTCCATGAGACAATACCACCCGCTAGTAGAAAAATGTATCCAGTAGTGGATTTCTACTATCAATACACCCTCCTAAGTTCGCATCAGAGTATCCAACGACCTCTAGGTGGTCAGATTTCCTATAGGTCAACATATAGTCTTTCGTTCCTTATAAATAACGCATGACATTCTCTGTTGCCTTCCAGTGAACAATGTATGGATTTGACTGATATCTACCAAGCATTCTCACAGCAAACGCTATATCAAGTCGAGTGCAGGTTTGCGCGTACTGCAAACTCTCAACTGTCGAAGCATATGGAACAACTGCCATCTGAGCCTTCGCAATATCATACTGAGGACAGTTCTTTAAGCTCAATTTATCTCTTTTCACTATAGGTGCCGAACTAGGAAAATAATTCTTCATCCCATATCTTTTAAGAACTTTAATGATATAGGATTTCTGAGAGAGGCCAAGGACACCCTTAGTTCTGTCACGACGAATCTCTATTCTAATGACATAAGTGGCCTCACCCATATCCTTCATATCGAAATGAGAGGAAAGAAAATCTTTTGTTTCATGTAATAGACTCAAATCATTAGTTGCAATAAGAATATCGTCAAGATATAAAACCAAAATTATGAACTTACTCCCATTAGTCTTTATATAAATGCATTGATCAACAATGTTTTCAGTAAATCCAAAGTTCATAATTACCAGATTGAACTTTTTATACCACTGGCGAGAGGCCTATTTAAGTTCATAAATTGACTTCTTCAATTTGCAAACTAAGTTATTCAAGTCATCTATACTGAAACTAAGAGGTTATTATATTTATACCTCCTCATCCAGATCCCCATTCAGGAAGGCAATTTTCATATCCATCTGATATAGCTCTAAATCAAAATGAGCTACGAGGGTCATGATTATCCTCAACAATTCCTTAGTTAAGAGGGGAGAAAAAGTCTCATTATAATTAATGCCCTTTATCTGTGTAAAACCTTTTTACAACAAGCCTATCCTTGTACCTCTCTACATGACCTTTAGAGTCTGTTTTGATCTTATAGACCCATTTACAACCAACAAGTCTAACTCCATCAGGTTAAGGTACAAGATCTCACACTTGGTTCTTTGCCATATAGTCAAGCTTTTCTTTCATGGTATTAATCTAATGTGTTGATCTTTCACTTTCAATGGATTCTGCAAATGTGAAGGGATCTTCATCAATGTCTATGAAATTATTTGACTCTTATAAATACACTATATAGTCTTGATGAATAACAATTTTTTTTATTCTTGTAGACCTCCATACATGTGCTATAGGTGGTTTACAATAAGCCTATGTATCATGTTGTTGTTGTATATCCTCATCAACAACCGGATCTAGTTGGGATTGATGTTCATTGATCGAACTTTCTCTTACATTATTCGAATGGACAATGATAGAAAAATCAGGTCTTTATCCTTAGCAAGTGTGAAACCTGAATCCTACATTTCCTCAAAAATAATATTTTAAGAAGCATTTATCCCAACAGAACCATTTTTAAGAAATCTTGCTTTATCTGTTTTCACTATCTGTGGTGTATGAGATGAACAATAAAACCTAAAGCCCTTTGATCTATCTGGATAACCAATGAAGAAATCACTAGTCGTCCTAGGATCAAAGGCTTTTATATGTGGGTTATACAATTTAGCTTCTGGATATCCCCATATGCGCATATGTGACAAAAAGGGTTCCTACCTGTCCACAACTCGTAAGGAGTCTTTTGAACAACCTTCATAGGAACCTTATTCAAAATATACACTGATGTCCTAAGAAATTCACCCCACAAGATCAAAGGAAGGTTTGACTGATTTAACATCGCTCGAATCATTTCTTTAAGCATACGGTTTCTCCTTTCAGTTACATTATTCTGGTAAACACTACCAGGCATGATATACTGAGGTACAATGCCTTCCTCTTTTAGAAACCATGCTAATGACCCTTCCTTTTGTCCCATCTTAGTTAAGCGACCATAATATTCGCCACCTCTATCAGACCTAACAACCTTAATAACTTCACTGGTTTGTTTCTCTACTTCTTTCTTGAAGTTCTTAAAAACCTGAAAGACTTCTGACTTTTTCAAATAATAAGTAGAGATACATATACCGTGAGTAATCGTCTATAAAAGTGACAAAATACTTTTCACCCGTATAACACAGTGAAAAAGGGCTGCACACATCCGTATGCACTATTTTTAACTTTATATTATTGCGTTTGACATATCTCTTATACGTGTTAGACTACTTAGCCTTTATACAGTCAACGCATGACTCTATATTTGTAAAATCAAGAGATCCAAGAATTCTCTCTTTTATGAGTCTTTGGAATCTCTCTTTCGAGATATGTCCTAACCTTCGATACCAAAGCAAATATGATTGATTATCCTTTAGGTCAAATTTATTGCCAATCATTATGTTCTCAATGGAGTGAGATTCTCAAATTTGGAATTTGGCTCTTAATTGATACAAACCATCACATATATATGCATAACCTATATTCATTGAATTTTTCATAATAATAATCTTGAAATTTTTAAATTTAAATATAAAGTCAAACTTATCAAGTTTTGAAATTGAAATTAAGTTTCGACAATAGGATGGAACATAGAATGTATCGACCAAATCCAATATGAATCCCGACTTCAACACAATTCTATAGGTCTCAATGTTCTTGACATGCAAACACATCCTATTTCCTAAAAAGATGTTTTTTTCATGCTCTTTTGGTTCTCTCTTGTTCAGAAATACCTGTAAAGAGTTGGCAATATGTACCGTGGCACCAAAATCAATCCATCAACTATGCAATAGAACATGAATTAAATTGCACTCATGAAAAATGAATGACTTATTACTTTTATTTTTGAGTCACTTCTTATACTTCAAACAATCCACCTTCTTATGCCCTTCTTTTTGCAGAAGAAACACTTTATAGAAGAGCCTCCTGACTGGGATTTAGCTTTTGCCTGAAAGTTTGAAATCTTCCCAGTGGTTTTCTTCTAATTCTTCTTCTTGAAGGAGTTTTTCTTTGGCTTCGACCTCCGTTTATTCTTATGAGAGGTCATATGTGCACTTGACACCCTCTCACCCTTCAATCTCTCTTCTTCTTCAACACACTTGGCCAAGAGGTCATTAAAAGACTACTCATCATTACGTGTATTGTAGGAGATTTTGAAAGATCCATACTCAGTAGGTAACTAGGTTAAAATTAGATGGACAAAGAAGGAGTCAGAGATGACAAACTTTATGTCATTTAGTTGAGTCACAATATTCTTCATTTCCAAAATGTGTTGTCGGATGTAATTGTCGCCAGAATATTTCATAAACACTAATTTGGACATGAGCGTACTGGCCCTTGCCTTATTAGAAGTGACGGATTGAGCCTCAATGGCTCTCAGAAATTCCTTCATTGTCCTGCAATGAGGAATGACCCCTCGAATATTCTTAGCCACCCGAGATTACAAAAGCAACAAGCTAAGTCTGTTCGAACACTCCCACTTCTCAGAGGCAGCCTTCTGATCGGCTGTACTCTGCTCTGTAAGAGCGGGAGGTTCATCAATTCTAAGGGTCAGATCTAAATCTATATAGCCCAAAGTGAATAACATGATTTTTTTCTAATCAAAAAAATTTGATCTGTCTAAAAGGGGGATATTACTAGAACCGTCGATAAGGAAGAAATCTGATACAACAAGAAATGAAAACAATAAAACATTACTATTATTGCTCAGATGAGACTCGTGATAAGTCATTATCGTTCCACTTTGGTAGAAACGACAATACTCATAGTTGCTTCGTCTCTTCAATTTTCAAAGAATTGACTTCAGATGGTGAAACTAGCAGATCATGTAACCAGAGGCAATTCAGCATTATACATTTATGTACAAACATGCTTTATGGGCTGAAAAACACATCTACTATAACACCCTGTGTGAATTTGGAACACAACGATCTACCTTTGGGTAGAATCGATGTTTCATAAACTCACACACAATCATAATAATGAATCTTAATACGGTCTAAAGAATCCTTAATCAACACGACTCAGATCACTTTGGTGATTATATGAATCGATCAATCAAGATCTTTTACCGAAAATATGTTCATATTATGGAGCATGCCCATGCACACATTTTAATGCATGTATATTCATGACAAAATATACTTTATATCATCAAAATACCAGTTCATGCTTCAACTTATATGTATAAACTAATTTTGATGATAAAATGTCACGAATTTAGTCATAATTCATGCCTAAAACATCATGCATAACTTAACCAACATAAAACACATGAATTAACATGCATAAGTCATGCTTTCTATACAATAAACACTTTATAAAGCATGAAAAAAGATAAAGGCAAGCTCATATGGGTAAAACCCAGAGTCCTCAATTAGGAACTAGTCTGAAAACACCCTAAACCGGTCTAAAACGACCTCGAACCAGCCATCCAAGGGTCCAAACAGGTTCTGAACCTTATGAATCGGTACCAAATATGAACAAAAGTTCATAAAATCCTATAATCGTATGCCAAAATCCATGTATCTTCATATATTTATGAAAACAGGGTCTTAGCATCTCAGAACTGGTGAAAAATTGGAAGGAACCGGTCAAAAACGACTTTGAATTGGTCTTGAAAAGGGCCATATCAGTTCTTGATCCGGTTCAAACCAAATAGTGTTTGTACCCTGCATGTCCGACCCGGTTCAAATAGGATCCGGTCTGAACTGGACCCGGGTTGGACCCGGTTCGAACTGGACTCGGGTTTGACCCGGTCTGAACTGGATCTGGGTTTGACCCGATTTAAACTAGATCTGGATCATACCCAATCCAAACTAGATCCATGTCTAACCTGGTATGAACTGGATCCGGGTCGAATTCGGTTCGAAATATATCGAGGTCTGATCCGGTCCTAACTAGACTCGGGTCTGACCCGGTCCTAAATGGACCCATATCTTTTTTCATATCAGACCCAGACTTGGAACCTTTATAGGTCTGGGTCCGATCCAGTGGAAACAGCAGACCCGATCCACCCAAAATGGGTTTAGATCGGGACTGTCACTGGGTCAGAATGCCAGACCCAGTCCAGTTCCACCATAAAAAGAAATAGAAACCTGAGGGTTTCTGTTTACGTTTTTCTGAGAAATCGAAAGGGTTTCACCTCTTCGTCGCCCCACGGTGACCGACACTGGTGCCCAACCGGCGACTATCACCTCCCCCCTAGTGACGCAACCCCTTCGACGATACCAAGGCGATTCGCACTGCACCACCACAAAAACTTCAAATGGAGATTTTGCGTCGCCTCCATGCTGCGGACGCCATCGGTGAGATCGTTGGTGAATCGGTGAACCTCGACAACGATTCCCTCTTCCCGATCGTCGACCTAAGGCCAGAAACCCCTCTTACAAAAAAATTAATGTGGGGTTTCGATGGTCTGGCGACCGATCTTGGAAAAAATGGAATGGGGATCTTGGAAAAAATTGAGTCAGTCTGAACTGGACTGGTTCAGTCCGTTTGAGTTGAGCTGAATCGGTTAGTCCCGAGCTGAATCGGTCTGAACCAGTTCAGTCAAAACCGTTTCAACATGTTTTTTTTTTGCTCGCCTGGTTCGGTCTGAGTGCAACACAGAGCGAATGGTTCGGTTTGGGTCGCACCCAGACTGACTGGTCTGGTCCCCCTCCTTAAAACCAACAGAGCAGAAGTGGCTCAGCCCCTTCCGTCATCTGAGAAATAGAGGGGTTGGCCTCTGCGCAGTCTCTCTCTCTCTCTCTCTCTCTCTCTCTCTCTCTCTCTCCTTCACTTTGTGGCAGGGAGTCGACCTCTGTGCCGACACTCTCTCTCTCCCTCCCTCCACTTTATGGCAGAGGGGCCGACCACCGGTGTTGGCCCTCTCTCTCTATGTCTACCATTTTCTTATTTTTTCACTGCAATGCGTTGGCAGCGATGGTTGCCGGCCCTCTTCTTGATCGAAAAAAGAAAGGAGGCAAAGAAGAAGAGACCTCTTACCTGCTGTCGCCGGCTCCAAAAATCTGGTGAGTCTCCTAATTTTTTTTTTCTTCCTTCTTGTCTCTCTCCCTCTGTTGCTCGCTTGATGGGTGGAGGAGGAGGGTTGGGTGAGAAGGATGAGGATGAACCTCACACCCTCCCACGGATTGTGGGGGTGCGGTTTATTCTCATCCCCCCCCGAGGCGGTTTCCCCCAAATGGGGAATCGTCGCCCCTAGTTTTTTTTTCTTCAAACTTTATCCCCTCTGACGATTTCGTCAGGGGGTGGTTTACACCTTCACTGTTGCAAGTTTGGCTACTAATGTGCTCCAGAAGACAAAATATTGCGATATTTTTTTGAACTTTTTTATTTATTTTAAGTTTGTATTTCTTGTTTTTTTGTTTTTTATATATTAAAACTTTTAAAACATGTTTTTTTATATTTTTGAAAGAAAAATAATTCCAAACTTATTATTTTCTTATCTTTTTGTTGTTATTTATATATTTTTTAATTTTTTAAACTCTCGAGTATTCTTGAGAATTATCAACTTTTGAAAATCTCTTCGAAAAATACACTCATTGAGAAATTACGTTTAACAATACAAGTGAGTATGATATATATATAGCAAACCTGAAAAGCCCTATAAACCCTAATCCTACTAGGAATTTGAGATGGACCCAAAATCAAACAAGGATCCAAAAGATAACTCAAAATCCAATATTCACTTAAATAATTACAAAAAAAAACTCAAATAACCAAAAGGAATTTGAATGGACCCTATAGACCCGATGGTGTCTCAGTCTTGCTCTTGAATCAGCACCTGATCAAACCCTGTTGGTGCACAGGTTTGTCCTAGCTTTCGAAGATAGACCATTTAAGGCAAGGTAGGTTCATTAAGTGGCTCATTTTTCTGCAAGGGTTCCTTATAATAAAAAAAAAGTACTCTAGCCTCTAGCCAATCTGCTATCCCGAATAGACTTATTGACACCGCATCTATTATGCCAGATAGATTGCTCATGCATTGCATTCATTCTATTCTTTTACAAAATAAAAATTCTCATACATTGCATTCATTCTATTCTTTCACAAAGCAAAGTCGCTCATACGTTGCATTCATTTCATTTTTTCACAAAATGAAGTCACTCATACATTGCATTTATTTCATTCTTTCATAAGAATGATGCTTCTCACTGCCTCTTTGATGAGGAGAAAATAGAGTATGTGTGGAGGTACCTGCATCTCTTGAGTGTCAAAAATGTTGTATATCACCGCATTTTTTATCCAGAGAAAACACTACACTGTGTGTTGTTCTCCTGATTTTTTCTATCACACCTATATCATGTGATTGAACATTGATTGTGAGATATGTCGGGTTTGTATTGATGGAGAGAAAACACATCTATCTAGCTATCACAGTTCGTTAGAGCGGAGGCCTCGCATTAATTCTACATCTTCATCGTTCATGATGAGAACGGGTTTTAGATGATAACTTGCAGACTTTTTGTTTCCTACCCCATCCATATAATAAGATGTGGTTACGAAAAAACTCACAGTTCATTAAAGCAGAGGTCTAAAAATGTTGCATATCTCACCCATACTGTGTGATTCAACATTGACTGTGAGATATGTCGACTCTGTATTGATGGAAATATACATCATCATCATTTCCGTTCTCTATGATGAAAACAGGTTGCGGATTTTATTTGCAATGTCACACATAGCATAACATGTCCTTATCGAAAAAACTCGTCGTCAATCTTCTCACCACTGATGTTTGGCCCTGAAAGAATAGCCATAAGCTCTCACTTATTGGAGACTACAAAAACATTAGATTTTGTGAAACCCCAACTTTGCTTTTATAATGTGCTCGTACAAAATTCTGCAAGAAAAAGGTATTTCGCAATACTTCATGTGAAACTCGCCCGCAATTCTCAATTATTAGACTTCTACAAATTTTATGATTTTCGCAAATTGTTTAGAATCTTACAATCTTTTTTGGAAAATCACAACTTCGGATGTGATTTTGTTGACGAGTTTCATGGGTCTACTATTTTAACATCATGATATGCGAAAATAAAAAATTCAACAACTTTTTATTTGTGCAGGTTCAAGTACACTTTGATGGGTGGGATACCTGACCCCGTAACAACCCTTCTGATCCATAGTAGACAAAGGGGCAACTGAGGGGGTTTTAACTGCTTGGAAGTGAGCCACACTATCATGAGTAGGGGTGGGCATCGGGCAGGGCTGGCTCGTTTAACTGCAAAAGGCTGTGGCTTTCTATGTTGTGGGGCATGTACAATTAGGGGTGGGCAATGGGCCGGGCTTCCCCATGGGCCAAGCCGATCCGGCTCATGGTGGGCTGGATTTGGGTCAGGATTTTAGACCATGACCCATTAGCTACCGGGCCTGGGTCGCCTTATGGGCTACCGGGATGACCCAATGGGCTTAAGCTTCCTCATTAATTTTTTAGTAGCTGGGTGCATAGTAACTTCATAACTATTATTATTTACCTAATTAATTATATTTATTATATAAAAAATAAAAATATAATTAGATGGGTACATTAATCTTTTATTTCATTTATTATTTTTGATATTATATAAATTAATTTATGAACTTCATTTGAAAATGTCATACAAAGGGGCTTGGGTCAGGCTGGATTAACCTGTTGAACATTGGCCCATTGGGCCAATGGGCAGGGTCATGGGCTGCTTTTCAAACCTGGTAAGAACCGGACCAAATTTCAGCACATTAATAAATGGACGGACCATCTCTGAACCGGGCTACACTTAAAACCTGATGACCCGAGCTTCAAACGGGCTGGGTCAACCCGATGCCCATCCCTATGTACAATAGAAACGAGCAACCATAAGATAGACACAACTTGTTGATAGGTACAGTCAGAATTTAAAACCACTCCAAGACCCTTATATCCGTAATTTCCAAGAAAGGATTTTCTTGATTTTATCTTCAATACGTTTTATATGTCTGTCTTTCTAAAAAAAGTTTTATCTAGGAAAATACTGTTATGTATAAGCAATAGGGAAATCTTCAAATAAGCACCAAAGTTTTCTGTCTAATTCATGTGCATACCAAAAGTTCAACTTCCCACCAAAATTTTGCCTGGTTAAACAAATAGAACCAAAGTGAGTTACCTCTAACAACTCTGGTTAGTTGTCTACTAGAATGACTACTCTCTCTCTCTCTCTCTCTCTCTCTCTCTCTCTCTCTCTCTCGTAGGGACGTTGGGTCAAGCTTGATATAGCAGCATACCTAATTTTTTAAGGTCTGGTTCTCCATATTCAAACCTCTTGCCTAAGATTTGGTCATCATATGAGTCAATCTAGAATTGGATCGATTGAAAATATATAAATTATAGTGATTTATATGTGCAAAAAGGTAAAATGGGTTAAGATTTAATCTAAGTTCAACTTAGATACAATGACATCTTTTTACCAGATTCTGACTCAAATTTAACCAGGCCCAACTACATTTGAAAATGGGCTGGATAAGGGTCAAGTCAGGATAGGCCTGATTTTGGTTTCAACCAGTGTTCATAAAAGCGCGCCTCAAGGCACCAGCCTAAGGCGTGATAGTGATAGTAATAATAATAATAATCATAAGAAGAAGGAGAAGAAAAAGAATAATACGCCTCGCCTCAGTTTCTGGTGGAGTGCCTCGCTTCACCTCAATGCTTTTCACAACATTAGTTCCAACTTTTGAAGGATGAGTTTAGATCTGAATCCAACTTGAATCATACAATAAAGTTTAGGATCCAGTTCAAAACTTGGCCCTATATTACTGGATCCAGGAAATCAGATAAAGACAGTGATTCTTAAGGGAAAATATAAATGGTTCAGGTTTGAGCCTATTATGAACCAGAACCGTCCATATATCCCTATCTGATTTTAATTCGACTTTATCTATTCTGGATTTGAACTAGATTCTGATATACACTACCTGGATCAGTTAATGTGAGTTGAATCTGGTTCAGACCTGGGTTGAAACTGACCCATTTTCATCCTAAGTAAATATGGCAACAATTGTAACTAATCATGGAGAATGCATAAGCAAGAATAGAATATAAGCTCCATGGGGGTTGGCATAGTGGGGTGGGGGCTTGGCTGCTAGACGGCAGTAAAGGTTAGATTCTCATGGGTGCCACTCCTCTGCGCAAGCCAATGCCTAGCATAGACCCCGAGGGTCGGGGTCTTAGCCTTGGAGTTTTACTCTGCTGGCATGATGACCGTAGGTATGGCAGGCTGAGCCAGCGCGATCAGGTCTTCGAACTGGGTGCAGTTTCTTCGGGTTATAAATTCAAAAAAAAAATAATGGATTCTATATTAAAGACAAAAGAAGTAATTTTATTTTAGTGTGATGATATGGGTAACGAATTACTACTTTTCTAATGGTAAAAATGGATATTTCAACCCATGAGTTAATGTTGTCTCATGTTAAGCTACCGGCGGTTGACAAGTGGGTGCAATTGCTTAACGGTGAGAATACTTTGGTGGATATTTGAAATGCAAAATTTGTTTGGTGGTCATCTTAATTAGATGGAGGGATAACGGTGAGAATACTTTGGTGGACATTTGAAATTTGAAAAGCTAAATTTCTTGGTGGTCATATTAGATAGAGGGATAACTTTGGAAAGTTATTTTTTATTAGGTTGCAAGTGTTTCATTAGGTTGGATATCTGATGGAATCTGAGCCCTTTTGTTCGTTTAATTGATCGGATTCAGTAAGCAAATTAAAACAGGATCCAAATGCTAATCAAACTGGGATTGGTTGTAGCATTTTCACATCTGAGTCCGAATCGATTTAAAGTCTAACAAGATCTAATCTGACTATACATATAAGTCGGATCTATTAGGATATATACTCTAATCAGATTCAGGTTTGGTATAGGCTCTATACATCCGAGTCCAAGTCTGACTGTGATCATCTTAGATCCAACCTGAGTCAGACCCGTTTTAATCCCTATAAAAATTTGTAGAAATGGGATAGCGGGAATGGTCCTTTCTCTTTTTGTTCTCCCTCTTTTAAAATTAAATTAATACTAAATTTGGTTCAAACCCTAAAAAAGAAAGCAAATGTTGGCAAATCTAAAATTTTGCATTATTTCCATATTTTACCAAATGTATCAAACGGATCAAGGAATCCTTCCTTATATTCTTATCTGTAAGAGAGAGAGAGAGAGAGAGAGAGAGAGAGAGAGAGAGAGAGAGAGAGAGAGAGAGAGAGAGAGAGAGAGTTCATTTGGTCCAATAGGCTAAACTGCTAAATCAAAATGATTGGACCCTGTTTATGGTGGGTCAAGGTGGGAAGCACCAAAGACCACATCCACATGAAAGGTGTCCATATGCAAATTGAAATTGCCGACGTTGAAGGGTGCAGTTTAAGGGTATCCTTGCTACTCTGATATACATATTGATCTCTCTCTCTTCCCTTGCTACTCTGATATATTAATACTTTCAAAAGTCTCTCTCTCTCTCTCTCTCTCTCTCTCTGAAACGAACTTGGTATCAAGAGGATGGATCAGAGAAGCCATGACTTCCGTCCAAAGGACTTTTCTATCATGGTGGTATGCATTGTTTTATTTGTATTGTAGCTACAGTGAGCCTTTTCTTAAGAGATTATCTAATGACTCCTGTTATATGCATCACGTTAAAAGTGTGCACCCTATGTTTTCTTTTCTGTTGTCAATGGTATGCATGATTTGTTTGAAGATGCAAGACTAGATTGTATATATAGATTGATAGAGAAATACGTTAATGGCTCTTATGCATACTTTGTTAAGTCATTACATGTGTACCTTGGTTAATAACATAGCCTTTGCTTAATCTCTGTCCATGCATATCATAAACAAATCTTACTAACTGCTACTTGTTATTCTGATGGGTGAGAACCGTAGGTCTCAGTGTTTGTGTTGCTCTCTTTGATAAGCATCTCAGTATTTTGCGTGATGTCCAAACATGATGGGAGTGCTGATAACATGGTTTTTGATGCTATTCATTTGGAGACGCTCTCACAAATGAAAGATGGTTCAAAATCAATACTGCCTACAAACGTCTCAGCAATCCATTTAGCGAGATTTCTGAGTTATTCTCTTAGCAGAAGACAGTGGACATTTTCTACTCTTGAGAATCAGGTTCGTTTCCTTCCCGTTTATGTGAAATTCAGTTCCATATTTTACAACTTTAATAAAAACATCACAAAGTTTACTGATTTTTGTTCTGTCTATTTAGTTTTTATCATTTGTTTGTAAACATTTGAACTTACTGTTGAGAGATTTTAAAACCAGTCTCTTAAGAGAAGAATACTTTCTTTTTTTTTCTTTTTTTTAGATGATAAATTCAAATTTTAGTTGGTTTTTATGTTTTGCATCAGTTCAAGTTTTAGTTAAGAACATAAAAAAAATCTCATAAAAATCATGATTTGCAGGTGGCACCTAGTCTCTTCCTATTGTATTCCATTGTGCCCCACCTATCACAAGTTTCATTCTTCGGAGAGGATGGTCTGTTCTTTTCATACCACAATGAAGGAAATAGGACTTTTGCTTTGTTTTCCAATATATCATTTCCATTATTCACTACCAATCTCAATCAAACAAAAAATGGGTATCATTGGTATCACCAAGAAGTTAATGAAACCACAGGGACTGTATATGGAGAAACATTTGCCAGAGATTCACTAGCATATTGGACTTCAAGATGGTTTAGTAGTGCTTTGCAGAGTGAAGATGGTCATGCTTCATGGGTGCTTGGATGGAACTATCATAAAAATCCTTTGTTCACTTGCATTGTTCCAGTTAAAGGACTAATTCCTAGAGGTCAGAGAGGAGTTGTTTCACTTGGAGTGCCCGTCAAGGTTTTGTCAAATTTTGTATCATCCATAAAGCTGCTTGGTGTAGACATGTACTTGGCCACAAAAGATGGGGGCCTGATACCGCAGTATCAATTTTCTTATGATGATAATCTGCCCAATCAATGGCCTCTTCTAGTGAAGCCAGCAAACTCTAATTTCGTAGATGTTAGAAAAGAGGTCGAAAACATTCTGCATATGCAGAACAGAAATTCAAGCATGAAAAATGAAACATTTTCTGTTTTAGATGTGAATGTTCAAGGTGCAAGATATACACTTCATCGTGCTCACTTTGAGCTTTTTGGATTCCCATTGGTATGTATGTGTACCTCTACTAGTTTATTTCTTTAATTTCTCTGTTGTGTTTTTCCCATGTTGCTATGATACATTCATCAGACTCTTAATTGTCTCTTTGAAGGTCCTTTTCTCTAGGATGAGATCTATACCAATGTAAATATGTCAAAGCTGTTGATTTTTAAGCTCAATCTTGTATTTTGCATTATTATCAAGTTTTTGTGTAAATTTCATTGTTGTTGGACTGCACAACTACTTTGAATATATTGAAGCAATTTCTTTGCTTGGATTGTAATCATGTAATTGTTTTTCTCAAAGCAATTGAACAGATGATACCTTTAGTCGTGGTTTTGAGAATGAAAATTAGTTTTATGAGTTTCAAGATATTAAATGTTTACAACCGAAGATTCTCTTAGCAGTTGAAAATGATGTAAACAGAGTTATCAACACCTATTTGAAAATTCACATGTAAATTTAAACTTAAGCAAGTATAGAATTTGTTTAAAGTTGTTGGAACTACAGCCAACTTACATATAGATATGTTCACAAAATTGAGAAGCATATGTGGAACTAGGGGACTATAGGGGATTCAGATAAGCAATGTTTTCTAAAACTTGAAAAGCATTTTTGGAACTGGGGAATGGAGAAAGCATGTCTCCCACTGCCATAGGTTCTATGTTGCATGGACACTCTATTTTGGCTCTGATTCCATATTCCCTTATATACTAGTCATATTGAAAACTTCATAAAAATGGTTGTATCGCTGTATCTATAGCTGTATCAATATGGTATAGCCTATGTCCCATAATGATTAAAAAAGTGAAGTAAATATTTTTCATTCACATCATGGATGCTAACCTTTTAGTTTTATTTATCTTTTTGCAAACCTATTCACTTCCCATTATTTGCTTTCTAATATGTAAACTACATTAGTCAATTTAAATTTATGCAAAAAACTTATTTTATAACTTGCATATCAAGATTTGCATATTGGGTAATATATTGCATATGAGCTATCATAACTAGGTAAGACATTAGATATTGGACTATCATATATAAAATTACAAAATCAATTGTAATCAGTCTAGTAAACCTCTCCAAGCATGTAGTTTCATTTTCTAAATTTAAATATGAGAAAATTATTTATTTTTCATGTACCAACCTTGGTTCTAGTTGTTTACTTATTATAAAATCAATGGTAGACTGGATAGATATGAATTCATGTATGCATAAGTATTTCTTTTTCTTAGATGAAATTTCAAAGTCACCACACTTATAGCTAATGTTTTTGTTTTTCAGGTGTCTATACTGGTTTTTTCTCGTGACAATGTTACATATCATGGTTCAAAAGAGAGTAACCTGGGATGGCTTCCACCTGTTCTAATATCTGTCTTTATTGTTCTTATAACATGTTTCTATGTATTTTTAACATATAGGACATCAAGAATCACAATTTTGCTTCGTGCATCTCTAATCAGACAAATTGAGGCAACAAGACAAGCAGAGAGAAAAAGCATGAACAAGACTGTTGCTTTTGCTAGCACTAGCCATGATATCCGAACTATTCTTGCAGCAATCCTTGGCCTAATAGAACATTGTATTGCTGATGTTTCTCATAAATCTGAATTGCATTCAAACTTGGTGGAGATTAAATCATTCTCATCAAATTTACTTGGTAAGTTCTTTGCACTATGACTAGAAGCAGTTAACATTGATATCATGATTTTAGTTTTAGTTTTAGGTCGCATTTGAACGTATATGTTGATTTAGTAGGTTATGATTATTATCTTCAATTGCATATTATGGGTTCAGGGATATTGAATTCTGTTCTTGACACAAGCAAAATTGAAGCGGGAAAGATGCAATTAGAAGAGTTGGAATTTGATTTAGCACAGGTTCTTGAAGAATCTATAGATATATTCTATGTTTCAGCATCTGAAAAAGGTGTGGAAGTGATATTGGATCCTTGCGATGGTTCAATTCAAAAGCATTCCCATGTTAAAGGTGATCGCAAAAGATTCCAACAAATTTTATGCAATCTATTAAGCAATGCAGTCAAGTTTACTTTGGAGGGACAAATAGTGGTTCGTGCTTGGGCAAAGAAAACAAGTTCAAAGAACTTTATATTCTCTCTTAATAAACGTGGAAAAACTTTCAAGTGGTATTGTTGTAATAGTACTACCGATGTGGACTTCCAATCTCTCGAAGAGGATCCCAAAGAACAGACTTTGATTGAAGTTATAGTTGAAGTGGACGATACAGGTAAAGGAATCCCAAAAGACAAACATAAATCAGTTTTTGAGAACTTTGTTCAGGTTAAAGAACTAGACTCCGGAAATTATGGTGGCATAGGTTTGGGACTTGGAATTGTTCAATCCTTGGTGAGTTTATGATTTTCTTATTTCAAGTTATTAGCATTTTATATTTATCTAGAACTCTATAAATTAATGTAAAATTTTAAATCAATGAATTTGGTTGGATGTCACTTTATTCGTATCTTTTTTTCTTTAATTAATTACAAATTTAATATGTGCATTTCTTATTGCTATATAAAAAGTATATATGCATCTTATATTTTATTTTAATGTAAACTTGACTCTTGTTTCAGGTGCGTTTAATGGGTGGAGAGATTAGCATTATAGACAAAGAACCAAGTGGCAAAGGAACTTGTTTCAGGTTTAATATGATCATCAAGGCCTCAGAGAATTTAGTTGATTCCAAGTTTGAAAGAGAAGATGATAAATTGCTTGGGGTTCACATAATAGATCAACCACATCAACAAAACACCCTTTTCACTGATGGACATCAGTCATTGTTAAGTTTTCGAATCCCATCAAAAGTTAGTGAGTTAACACTAGGCGGAAATTTTGATCTTCAAACCATCCATGCAATATTACTAATTAAAGGAGAAGCTAGAAAAAGAATTGTACAGAAGTGGATGGAGGAACATGGTTTACAAGTATACGCACTAGACCACTGGGAGAAACTGCATTCTACTCTTGAAATAATCAAGCCTAAGATTTGCCAAGTCAGTTCCACAAGTTCTGATGTTGTTTGCAATGATAGTTGTCGCATTGAGTTTGGTGGATCTAGTCGCATTGACTATAGCGCAACTAGTTCTAAGGGTAAGGAGCGGGAGTTTTCTATGACTACATCACACATTATGGATGATTGTTTGGCCTCTTCAATCACAAATAGGGGAAATCGTCAGCGATTGAGCTTTCAAAGTAAATCTGCTAACATGTTGATTATCATTGAAATGGCGTGTGGACCTATGTTAGAATTGTGCACAATTTTGAGTAACTTCATTCAGCAAGTTCAGAAATCTAGGTGTAAAGTTGTTTGGCTGGCTGGTGTAAATACACTAGCCATGGATATAGAGCATTTAAAAAATAGCCAAGCCCCATATGATCTTATATTTCGCAAACCTTTACATGGTTCTCGGTTGTATGCAGCAGTAAGACTTGTGAATGATTTTGGCAAAAGAAGTAAGAGACATCAAACAATAGAGACGTTTGACAGTTTACAGGATCCACAACATAGCACCAAGTCTTATAAAGAGATGCACATTGCATCTAGTTCAAGTAATGCACATCTAAGGTCTCACACTAGTAAAAGTACAATTGAAAGAAATATAAATAATGGTAAACCTTTGAATGGCCTGAGCATTTTAGTTGTTGATGACAATCTTGTATTGCTTCGTTTAACGACAACCACTCTTGTTCGCTTGGGTGCTACTGTAGAATCTTCCAAGAATGGTGAAGATGCTTTTTATCTAGTTTGTGCATCTTTAAGATGGTTAAATCATCATGATGAAGAGAAACATAGTAACGAAGAGATATCAGAAGTTTATGAGAATAAGCACTATGATATTATTCTCATGGATTGTGAGGTATGGACTTTTTAACATTTTACATAGCATATTTAATTTGTTATTCTGTTGTTTACGTTCATCTATCATGAACTTTATATGTTGTCATACTTTGTTAGTGATATTCGGTTTATTGTTGTTGGTTTTGCATATATGATTATTAGATCTTTGGAATTTTATTTGTTAAGGAATTATAAAAATAAAAGTATATTAATTGGGAAGTAGTATGTGATGTGGTGCTTATTTGTGTCAAAGTGTATGCACATTCTATCACCTTTCTTAAGTTTTGCTTTTTCTACTTCACAATTAATGTACTTTTATGTTTATAATTCCTTACACTTCTTGCCATATTTGTATAACTAATGAAAGATATAGTCCGAAAGTAAGAATACTTGCATCTTTATATTTCTAATGTTTATGTTTGCTTGTTAGATGCCTGTAATGAATGGATATGAAGCCACAAGAAAGATACGTGAAGAAGAAAAGCGTTATGGTGATGTGCACATCCCAATCATAGCTCTAACAGCCCATGCAATGGCAGAAGAGACATCTAAGTCCCTCCAATCTGGGATGGACCTCCATTTGGTGAAACCTGTTGCTGAAAACCAACTTCTTGATGCGATCCAGAAGGTTCTACGTGACTGACACCTTATAGCAAATAATGGTCTCTCTCTCTCTCTCTCTCTCTCTCTCCATGACCAATCATGGAAAACCACCAAACTGTCCATGGATAAGGTTTTCCGATGACTAGATCTCCTGCCGATAATGACAAGAAGTCGTTATGTCGTGATTTGTTTGTCAAATGCCAATTCTATTGGCTTATATTGGTGCCCTAACTCCAATTGATGCCCTAGATAACTGCCTTGCATCCTACATTGCATGGATACAAGTGTGGCTACATGGAACACTACCCATTAATTTGAATGGCTGGATGAGATGCCCAACAATGTTTTGCTTGCTTATTTCATAAAATTTAGCATGAAAACAAAGGGAGCTTTGTTGTTTTTTCTTATTATAATGCTTAAATTTCTTCATGTAGGTTGCCAAATTAACAGTCCATTAGTGTTGGTATAGGGGCCTTTCGAAATGCTACTCATCCTGTGACTAATACTCTGCAACTCTGTTTTAGGGATTTGCTAAGAACAATGCACTGTGAGAAATCACGAATCACCTGATCTTATAAATGGAGGAAGCAGCTGAGTATCCAGTTGGCTGATTGTGCAAGAAGTGTGATTTTGTGATTCAGATGCGAGTTCGTGTACATTACTTCATGTTTGTGATGAATGTAACTATGGTTCTTTCCAAGTAAGGTCCGTGATTTGTGGTGGCATTTACTATTGCAAGGAATGCATGTAGCAGTAGAAAGACAAAGTTGGGTGCCCCTATTGTCGATTTGGGTAATACAAAAAACTGACCCATTCTGTGAATGAAAGAAATATGGGTTCAAAAAGTGATGGAAAGATAGTGACTTAAGTTAGTGTTAGTATTTATCATTTCTTGTAAAAATACAAAATGGTGCATTTGTAATTGAAGCATTTCTTCTCTTGAACCAGCTTATAGCTAAAGACTATGCCAGCCACATGATTCTTGTTTTTGTATCATTACATTTAATATATTGATCATTAAAAATTTGTCATTTGTGCTCTTATAAGTGTAGATTTCTTCTTTCATTTTAAACGTTAGATGTGAGACAAAAAGCACAATGATATGATGAGTTTTTTTTTTTTTAAGTACTTTGAGTATATAAACACTGGGATCCATTGGGATTCAAGTGTAACATGTACTCCCAAGAAGATTCAAGGTTTTGGATTTGTCGTTCCCCTAAAGTTCTTATTTGTTCCATTTGACAAAAAAAATAAAGAGCAGATTTGCCAAATCTCTAGATGCCAACATTTCCTGTCAACAAATCCTTGCCTTGAACTAAAAATTTTGTGCTCCCAGACCTACTTAGCTTTCCCACTTTTGATTGTTATACGTTTATCCCTAAAGTGGCCGAGTAAAATATAAATTGCTTGTCATCCATGATCAAAGCAAAGCCAGGAGTTTAACAAGAAACAAGATTCCAAGACTGTAAATTTGAACGTTGAGTTGCATGCTGCTGTTGAATCTATTAGCAGCACATTATGTTTCTAAGACTTCACATTTTATGCAGCGTCACTGCATCCTGGCCATTCAGCGTCTTAGTTTTTAGGAAACAAAATTTATGCGAGAAGAGAAGTGATGCGTGAAGAAAAAGCGGGTAAGCGAGTGTTAAAAAGTAGTATGAAACGGGAAGCGGGAAGCAGGATGCGGTCATGAAGCGATTCTGCAAGTACATAAAAAATCAAAAGAAAATAAATAGAGAACAATATGAAGCACGGGTGGAGTTTGACAGCCTAGCACTTCAATCTACCCTACCTTGGGTTATTGGAGGTGATTTCAATGCTATTTTGTCAAGTGGGGACTCAAATCGGATGCATCTCTCATCTATATTTACAAGGAAAATTAATGAGTTTATTGTTGCCAATGATCTTCATGCAATCAACATGGGAGGCATTTCATTCACATGGACAAACAAGCAATGTTCCCATCGTTTTTTGCTCTCTAAAGACTTCCTCAACTACTCACAAGATGTGCATTCTTGTATTGGTAACTTCACAATTTTATATCATACCCCCATCATATTGAAGTGGAATAATGGATGATCAACCCGAAAAAACCTATATAGATTTGAGCTTTGGTGGCTTCGTGAACCAGGACTTATTGACATGATTTCCTCTTGGTGGGGGGAGGACCATGAAGGAAAATGGGCTGCTCAGTGCATTCTCAAAAGAATTGGCTATGTGAGAAGGGGTATCATTGCTTGGATAAAAGAGCAAGGTTAAGCCAAATTCAAATACATACAATTAGCTGCACTTCAAATCTCCATGGCCAATACAGAAAATCCATCTCAAGCTTCAATCCTTGTCGTAGAGCACGTCTGTATTGCTTCCTTGTTGGAGGAGTGGCGCATAAGGCATGAAATTAGATGGGGGCAGTGTGCAAGGGTCTTTTGGCTTAAGGATGGGGATCAAAATACAAGATACTTTCATTCATATGCATCCAATAAAAGATTTGCATATGTCACTCATGAAAATTTGCATCTTCAAGGTAACTCACTACTATTACTACACTTCTCTAGCATATTGAAGGAAAGATATAGTTGTGTATCAACAATCACACTTGACCTTGACCAATTGGTGTTAAAGGCCCTAAATGATGATCAACAAGCCTTACTCAGTATGTCGTTTGCCTTGAAGGAGATTCGTCTTTTACTGCCTACAGGCAAAGTGGCGGGTCCGGATGGATTTCCAATTGAGTTCTTTAAAGCATTTTGAGATGTATGCAAGAATGACCTATACTGCCTTTCTTCAAGAATTTCACTCATATGCCTCCTTACTAATTAAAAGCATTTGAAGGGCTGGCCTTGGGCATGGATGGGTGGCTCTAAGTGGGTTAATGGTTTTGGTATTTGGAAGGGGTGGGCTAAGTTGATTATGTTATTTTTAGAGTTCTTTTATGTAAAATTGGGTAATGGGTTCAAAACTAGTTTTTGGAAGGACAAGAAACGAGAGGGTAACATTAATGAAGCCCAAAAAAATTGATTTCTTAAACAAAGAGGAAGCCAGCTTCCCACAAAAAGGAATTGAGTTTCCCATATTTTGGAAGCAGGTTTTCCAAAGCTTCCCCTCCTTTCGAGGAAGTGAAGAGTTTCCTGCTTCCGAAGCGAGCTTCTCCATGTAGCAAGAAGCTCCTTATAAATATGTTCGGCAGCCATCTGTATGGTGTCCATCTCGACAAATCATGAGGCGGATGATTATCAGCAGTTGAGCTGCATGCTAAGCATGCAGCGCTGCCGCATAAAAAAATGACCTCTTTCAAAAATTGCAGTGCTCTTGTTGGGTAGTCTACCCTTTTGATCGTTGGTGCATTGCTTGACGATATATCCTTTTCATTGCATGGCTTTCACCTTGGGCTGGGTATAGCATGTTAAAAACTTAACAGCTTAAACCGACCTTAAAACTCAAATTAAAACTTTCTGGAATATTGAACCACCTGCAGGACCAAATCAGATCCGTCGTGATCCACATCCCATCAAAATGGGTGCAGTCTGATACCCAGCGGCCCAGCCCATCAAATGTGTACACCCATTTAGAGAGCAGATAAGGAAGATAGAGATGATGATCTGTTGTACTCTATCCTGAGCTTGTAGTTGCTAAACTCTATCCTAATCTTGTACTTTCCTGTTGTAACTCTATACTTACCTTGTACTTTCCTGTTGTAACTCTATCCTTACCTTGTAATTTCCTGCTGCAGTTCATAATACACTTCCAAAGTCTTTTTTTTTTTTTAAGGCAAGCTGGGGGTTAGGCAGACCCCCACCGGTTGTTATACAATGTACTACTACTGGGTTTTGAATTTCCAACGTCCTCACACAAGGTGACGTGCACTGACAGCTCCTGCCAAACAAGTGGAGTTACACTTTCAAAGTCTTACTATATAATTGGAGGCTTACTTTCTCAAAAACCAAAAGTTACGGTGAATAGCTACGACACCTGATACGTCATTCTTGGGTAATTTCTCATTAAAATAGTAAATGTGAGGTAGATGCATAGTGACAAACATTAGGTTTTTAAGAAACTTGAGAGAATTTGAAAAATTTTCATAAATCTTGCATTTTTTGGCAAAATCTCGGCAATAAAAAATAAATTTAAAAATATAAAATTTATTTTTTAAGAAAATATTAATAAAAATTATTTAAAAATAAAAATACACTGTTTTTAACGATAAACAGCTGTTTAAAATGTAAATATTGCTTTTAAATTACAGTATTTATGTTTTTACATAAATCTCGCGATATTTTGAAAATCTCACAAGAAATTGCCGTTTTAAACTTTCAGGCAATTTCTCATGATATTATCGCAAGATTTTCATAAATCTCACGACATTTGTCACCATGGGTATTTGGAGAGTTTACTATATTCCTATATCACAAAGACACACAAGATACGTACCAATTCAAGTTCAACTTGTGAGTTTGAAATTTGAAAAATAAAACACGCGGACATGGTTTCTTTTAATCAATAAAAGCTCTTTTTTTAGTATTTTAATATGAAAAAACGTATTTTTATTAGCCTATTGTTCAAAAGCTTTTAAAGCTACGAAAAATAAATAAATAGTATCCATACATGTTAGAGTCGTGTCAGAATGTCATACAATGTCGGACTCATGTCACCCATGACCCACGAAATGGCTGTCTCACTGTAACATAGCTATATTATTGTGGAACAAGGCCCGATATTTCTTGGTGTTTGGGTACCAGGTCACAGACCCCGGGCAGAACTTTATAACGAGCCTTGGGGTTCTTTCAACCGAAGATCGTTTTCAAATCTTTTGGTCGCCAATTGTTGTTATATGTGTTACCAAGATATGGCTAGGCAGACCTCCACCAGTTATTATTCAACACACCACTGGGTAGGGATGACAGTGGACCGGGGGGCAACGGGGCCCGCCCCGCCTTGCCCCATTTGGACCGGGGATGAAGGGCATGAAATGGGGATGGAGTCGGGGATGAAGGTTAAAATCTATCCCCGTGCGGGGATGGAGGCGAGGATGGACTCATGCTTTCCCCGTCCCCGCCTTTCCCCGCCCCGCCCCGTCCCCAATCCTTTAAGGAATGACTATAGACCGAGGGGAAGCAGGGGCCCGCCTCACCCCCATTTGGACCAGGGATGGAGGACATGAAACGAGGATGGAGGCTGGGGTGGAGGTTAAAATCCATCCCCGTGCGGGGATGGATGCGGGGATGAAAGTTCGGATTTTGAAACAGGGCAGATTACATGTGTTACCCAGATGCTGACACTGACAATAGCATCTAGTAAATTGGTGACACATGGAGAAGAGTTGCTCAATACTTTGGGACACAGGTTGGCGGTCTTCATAGCCATTTGCTGAATTGGTGCAAACAGACGTTGTTGGCTAATTTAACACCAATTCCTAGCATTATGACAACCGATGGTTTCCTCCAGTGGAAGGCCAATAGCTTTCAATCTCGGCATATAGTGCTTGCCAACCTCGCTAGCAAGTTGTATTTGCAGCCCACAAACATACAGGTCAATATATCACCAAAGATTGGAATTCACTTAAGAATGAATTGAAGATTTGGAACAACATCCCCATCAAAGGCACCGCATGTGAGAAAGCAAAACTCCTTGGAAAGCAAGGAAAAATTCTTCTCTTACATGAGGCCCTTAGCTTATGTTAAATACAAAGGTACACAACAGTGATACGCAATGCCAATATCTATAGTGATACGCAATGCCCTGATCGTGATCCAGCCAGCTTAGGATGAGATCATGGGTTAAAGGAATCCAATAAATTTGGCTTGCAACAAAAAATATTCAGCAGCTAGCTAAAAGATAGGAGCTGATATCTAAAGGATAGGAACAGAATATCAGCTGACTCTATTTGATAATAATCCATTAACATGCCCCCTCAAGTTAGAGCATGGGGCTCGAACATGCCCAACTTGCGTGTGAGAAAATGGAACGAAGCGGGTCCAAGGGGCTTTTGTAAGAACATCAGCCGGTTGTTTATCACTGGGAATGTATTTCGGCAAAATAAGACCTTGTTGAATTTTCTCACGCACAAAATGACAATCCAACTCAATGTGCTTAGTGCGTTCATGAAAAACCAAATTTTCAGCTATATGAATAGCTAATTGATTGTCACAATATAGATGCACTGGTTTTAAACAATCAATCCTCATCTCGTCAAAAAGAGACTTAAACCAAGTTATCTCAGTTGCAGCAGCCGCCATGGATCTATACTTAGTTTCGAAAGATTATCGAGCAATTGTTGGCTGCTTCTTAGTTTTCCAAGATATTGGATTCTTGCCTAAAAGAATACAAAACCCGGTAGTGGACCGTCTGCTAAATGGACAACTTGCCCAATCCAAATCTGAAAAACACGATAGTTGTATATTATTTTGAGCATGAAGAAGAATCCCATAATTGGGCATTTGCTTCAAGTATCGTAACAATTTTAGGGCTACATCCCAATGAGGCAAACATGGTGCATGCATAAACTGGCTTAGCATATGAACAAAAAAGGTAATGTTTGGCTGCGTTATAGTGAGATATATAAGTCTCCCGATGAGCCATCTATATTTGGCAGGATCTTTGAGAAGTTCACCTGTGTGATCAAGCTTGATGAGAGGCTCCATAAGAATAGAACTAGGTTTAGTTCCCAAATAACTAGCATCTTTAAGTAGATCCAAGATGTATTTTTGTTGATTTAAGAAAATACCTTGTTTTGATCGGGCAACTTCAATGCCAAGAAAATATTTAATTTGGCCGAGGTCCTTAATATGAAATTGCCGATTCAAAGAGTCCTTGATCATAACGATGACATCGGGATCATTTTTTGTAACAAGAACATCATCTACATAAACAAGTATGTAAGTTCGACGGTCTCCTTGAATTTGAGTGAACAATGAATAGTCTGTCAGACATTGTTTGAAACCATCTTGTTTTAAGGCCATGGAAAATTTTGTGAACCATTGTCGAGAGGCCTATTTAAGTCCATAAAGGGACTTGTGTAGATGACAAGATTGGTTCTCTCCCTTTGATGGATAACCCAAGGAAAGATGCATCTAAATTTCTTCATCAAGATTACCATGCAGAAAAGCATTGTTGGCATCAAACTGGTGTACATGCCAATTATAAAAGGCAGATAGAGATAGAAGAACCCACATGGTAACAAGTTTGGCGACGGGCGCAAAAGTGTCATGATAATCAAATCCCTCTAATTGAGTATATCTTTTTGCCACGAGTCGTGCCTTACAGCGCTCGATACTTCCATCGACATTATACTTGATCTTAAACATCCATTTTGACCCAATGGCTTTCTTCTCAGGTGGCAAAGTGACAATGGTTCAAGTTTTGTTTGCTTCTAGAGCCTTAATTTCATTGTCCATGGCAAGGCGCCAATTTTTATCATGCATGGCTATTTGATATGAAGGTGATTCATGATGAGAGAAAATGGAAACAAGAAAAGCTAAATGAGACTTAGAATATTTTAAAAATGAGAGATATTTGCTGAGAGGATATGTAGAACCTATTGAGGAGGATGTGTGTGCATACAATGCATTGTACGGGCATTCATAATCTTGAAGGTACATCGGATCATGTCGAGTCTGAATTGATCGTCTAAGGGGAGGATCAAGAATCTCATCATGATGTTCATCATTGTTTGGCACATCGACAGGTGTATTGGTGTCCTCTAGTTCATGAAGTTCATGAAGTTCATGAAGTGGATGAAGATCACCATCCTCATGAACAGGATTAGAAAGAACATGATGACTTGGACCAGTAGGAACAATACTTTTAAAAGGAAAAATATTTTCATAAAAGGTGACATCTCGACTGGTAAATAGATTTTTGGATTTGAGATCATAAACTTTATAACCCTTTTGTCCAAAAGGGTATCCAACAAAAACATATTTTTGAGCTCTATTTTCAAACTTATGTTTGTGATTGATATTGTATGCATAACACAAACATCCAAAAACACGGAGGTGCTTGTACTTAGGCTTGGCATTATAGAGCACATCATATGGTGTGAGATGAAGTTGAGAATCAATACTTAAAGTGGGCACACGGTTGATAAGATAAGCTGATGTGAGGATGCACTCCCCCCAGAATTCAAGAGGAAGGTGAGATTGGAATCAGAGCACTCAAGCCATCTCAAGAAGATGTCGATGTTTCTGTTTCACAACCCTGTTTTGTTGGGGTGCTCCCACACAGCTATGTTGGTGTAAAATTCCTTGATCATGAAGAAAATTTTGAACTTCATTGGAAAAGAATTTGGATCCATTAGCGTATCGAATTTGTTTAATTGGAATTTCAAATTGTCGATGCACCATTCAAACAAAGTTTTGCAAAAGTTCCTTTGCTTGAGATTATATCTCATTAAATATGTTCAAGTCGCCTACTATAGTCATCAACGATGGTGAGAAAATAGTAAGCACCAGTGAGGAAAGGTGTGTGATATCCTCCCCATATATCAAAATGCACTAATTGAAAATTGGTAGTAGTAGATTAAACACTACTTGGAGTAAAAGGTAAACAAGTATGTTTTGCCAAAATGCAAACATATATTCAAGTGCATAAAACTACTATTATTAGACCAAATTTCTAGATGTTGATAACTTGGGTGTCTTAATCTTCAATGCCACAAATCAAACTTGACATCTTTATTGATGACATTAGCAACAACTTTGTTTTGATCTCCTTCAAGATAATATAGCCCTCCATGCATCTTAGTCACACCAATCCTCCTCTTTGATTGTTGATTCTGTATAAAACATTGATTGTGAGAGAACAAAACATCACAATTTAAGGATTGAGTGAGTTTGTGAATAGAGATAAGATTGAATTTGAATGATGAAGCATAAAGTACTTCTTGGAGTTGGATATTTGGTAAAATCAAGGCTTTACCAACATGAGTGATTGAAGAAAAACTTTCATCGGGTAATTTTAACGGTTTAATGAAAGTGTTAGGTGAGAAGGTATTAAGCACAGATAAAGAACAACAAATATGATGTGTGGCACCGGTATCAAGAATCCAAAGACTGAAATTTTTTGAATGAAGAATACCTGACATATTTGCAATAGGATGAGGGTTATTTTGAGGAAGTAGAGATAATAGTTGGTTCACATGTTCCTTGCACAATTGTGGTATGCTACTAGATGCATTCTCAACTTGAACCTAATTGGCACTTGGATGCCTAGGCAGATAGCCATGTAATATAAAACAATGGTCCTTTGTATGTCCGTGTTTCCCACAATGATCGCATTTGGGACGTTCTCGGTATCCCTTTCCTTTGAATCGACCATCTTTCTGTTGACGTGGAGTACGATTGGAGTCAACAGTAGCTGCCACATTATGTTCAAGATTAGGCTCGATGCGTAGATCCCTTTGTCTCTCTTCTTGCAACAAAAGATTATATGTCTTGTTTATACTTGGTAGAGGATCCATTATGAGGAGTTGACTTCGAACTGCAACATAGCACTCATTCAAACCCATGAGAAATTGAATGAGTCTATCTTGTTGTTGGAAGTCACTAAAAACCTTAGCCATTCCACAATTATAACCTGGTAGGGTGATGTGTACGGATAGTTCATCCCAGTAAGTCTTCATTTTGGTATAATAAGTAGCCACCAATTGATTTTCTTGTTTGAGCGTAACAATGGCCCTTTGAATATAGAAAATACATGGACCATTTGTTTGTCAGAATCGCTCATGCAGATCTTGCCAAATCTCAGTAGCAGATTCGCCATAGATAACACTTTCAAAAAGTTCCTTTGATAAGGAATTCAACACCCATGATAAAACCATGTTGTTGCAACGTATCCATGCTGTATAGTTGGTGGAAGATACCTCTGGTTTCTTCCTACTCTCATCGACAAAACAGAGTTTATTTTTGGCAGAGAGAGCTGCAGTCATGGCATGACACCATGAAGGATAATTGCCTCCAACAAGAGGACTCGACACAAGCACTTGTCCAGGGTTGTCGGAGTGATAGAGAAAATACGGGTTATCGATGAAATCGAAATTAGACTCAATACGAGAACCGCCACCATTGGAATGAGATAGTGTGCATCTTTAGTCTGCTCCTTCTAAACTATCTTCAGCACTCATGTTGAACACGAATTAAACACAAGGAGTAGAGCTAAAGCTCTGATACCATGTGAGAAAGTAAAACTCCTTAGAGAGCAAGAAAAAAATTCTTCTTTTATATGAGGCCCTTAGCCTATGTTAAATACAAAGGTACATAACAATAAGATGCATTACAAAATCAGTAAGATACACACAATAGAAAACCAATATCCATAGTGATACACAATGCCCTGATCGTGATCCAGCCAGCTTGGGATGAGATAATCGGTTAAAGAAATCTGATAAATTTGGCTTGCAACAAAAAATATTCAGCAGCTAGCTAAAAGATAGGAGCTAATATCTAAAGGATAGGAACAGAATATCAGTTGACTCCATTTGATAATAATCTATTAACACTGCAAAATCATTCTAGAATTGTTCAGAATGAATAGAGTTGATCTTGTTAATAGATCACTGGGAGATTTGGAACAACATCATGATCCAAGCCACCACAAAATCATTCTAGAATTGTTCAGAATGAACAGAGTTGGTCTTGTTAACAGATCACTAGAAGGGCACAGTATCAAATCAATTACAATGCTCTCATTCTGAAGATTTCTTTGCAAGCTCATGAGCAAATCAAGTAGCTATATTAGCCACATATTCGCTCTCAGCAATTCAAAGGGTGTGGATAAGAGTATGGAAGGACAAACCCACTGAAGCGGTTTTAAACCATAGCTCATTTGTTATATGCCCATCCTTAGGATCTTGTAATGGTGGTGGTCTGCCTAATATCGGCTTCCTAATAAAAAAACAAAGAAAAAACCTCTTCACTGCTAAGTATGCTTTTATCTTAGGTGCTACTTTGGGACGCCATTCACCATCTACAAGATCACACTCAGGACTTGCATTTAAACATCAATCACCAAATGCAATAACATAATAAGCAATTGTCCTAGGGCCCGTCTAGCCAAGGGAACAATTCACTATGAGGGGCAATTCTAAACGGATCAGTTGGTTTCTTGGTTCATAGCCTAGAGAGATGAGGACGAGTGCAAGTTGCTCAAGAAACCACATGCAACAAAACCGTTGTGACAAGAAAAGCAAAAGAATAGTAACCAAAAGAAGATCAAAATCACTACCAATTATTTATTTCTATCAATTTTTCTCTCATGAGGTAAGATCCAAACTGGGGCATATCATTCACAGATCCATTTTAAGGACATTTTTTCTAGTTTGAGTGCTAAATATTTTCGGCATTGATTGCTGCTTGGATTTTATACCAATGTAAATATGTTAAAGCTGTTGTTTTTTAAGCTCATTCTTGTATTTTGCATTGTTGTCAAGCTTTTTGTGAATTTCATTGTTGTTGAACTACACCACTACTTTAAATATATTGAAGCAGTTCCCTCACTTGGATTTTAATCGTGTAATTGTTTTTCACAAATCTTTTAAACTGAACCACAAATATTAAATGTTTACAACTAGAGATTCTTAACAGTTGAAAATGATGTAAACAGAATTATCAGCGCTTTTTTGAAAATTCACATAAAAAATTAAGCTTAATCAAGTATATAAATTGTTTAAAGTTGTTGGAACCACATGCACCTTCATATAGATGTGTTTATAAAATTGAGAAGTGTGAAACTAGAAGACTAGAGAATTCATATAAGCAATGTTTTTCTAAAAATTGAGAAGCATTTTTTAAACTAGGGAATGTAGAAAATATGTAGGTGAAGTATGGGGAAAGCATGTCTCCCACTACCCTAAGTTCTGTCATATGGATACTCCATTTTAGCTCTCATTCCATTTCAAAGTCACCACACTTATAGCTAATGTTTTTGTTTTTTTCTCATGACAATGTTATATATCATGGTTTAAAAGAGAGCAACTTAGGATGGCATCCTTCTGTTCTAATATCTGCCTTTATTGTTCTTATAACATGTTTCTATGTATTCTTAGCATATATGACATCAGAAAAATTGAGGCAATAATACAAGCAGAGAGAAAGAGAATTAACAAAATTGTTATTTTTGCTAGCATTAGCCTTGATAATCGGACTATTCTTGCAGAAATCCATGGCCTAATGGAACATTGTATTGTTGTTTCTCATAAATCTGAATTGCATTTAAACTTGGTGGAGATCAAATCATTCTCATCAAACTCGGTAAATTCTTTGCACTATGACTAGAAGTAGCTGACTAGTAGTAGTTAACATTGATATTATGATTTTAGCTTTGTTTTTAGGTCGCATTTAAACATATATATTGACTAAGTAGGTTGTGATTATTATCTTCAATTGCATAATATGGGTTAAGGGATATTGAATTTTGTTCTTGAGACGAGCAAAATATAAGTCAGGAAGATGATATTAGAAGAGTTGGAATTTGATTTAGCACAGGTCCTTGAAGAATCTGTAGATATATTCTATGTTTAAGCATATGAAAAGGGTGTATAAGTGATATTGAATCCTTATGATGGTTCAATTCAAAAATATTTTCATGTTAAATGTGATCACAAAATATTACAACAAATTTTATTCTATCTATTAAGCAATGAAGTCAAGCTTGCTTTGAAGGGACAAATAGTGGTTCATGCTTGGTCCAAGAAAATAAGTTTAAACAACTTTATGCACTTTCTTAATAAATATGGACAAACATTCAAGTGCTATTGTTGCAATAATACTACCGATGTGAACTTCCAATCTCTCGAAAAGGATTCTAAAGAATAGAATTTGATTGATATTATAGTTGAAGTGGATGATATAGGTAAAGGAATCCCAAAAGACCAACATAAGTCAAAATTTTCAATCGCTGGTGCATTTATGATTTTCTTATTTCAATTTATGTGAACAATTTATATTTATCTAAAATTCTATAAATTAATTAAAATTTTAAATTAGTAAATTTTATTGGATGTCACTTTATTCATATCTTTTTTCTTTAATTTATTACAAAATTAATATATGCATTCCTTATTGTTATATGAAAAAGTATAGTTGCATCTTTTATTTTATTTTAACGTAAATTTAACTCTTGTTTCATGTGCATCTAATGGGTGGAGATATTGGCATTTTAGACAAAGAACCAAGTGCCAAAGTAACTTGTTTAAAGTTTAATATGATTATCAAGGCCTCAGGGAATTTAGTTGATTCCAAATTTGAAAGAGAATATGGTAAATTGTTTGGGTTCACATAATAGATCAACCACATCAATCAAACACCATTTTCACTTATGGACATCAATCATTGTTAAGTTTTAAAATCCCATTAAAAGTTAGTGAGTTAACATTTGGTGAAAATTTTAACTTTAAAGTCATCCATGCAATGTTACTAATTAAAAGCAAAGTTACAAAAGGAATTATATTACAAGTATATGCACTAGACCATTTAGAGAAATTGCATTCTACTGTTAAAATAATCAAGTCTAAGATTTTCCAAGTCACTTCTACAAGTTTGGCATATCTAGTTGTATTGACCATGGCATATCTAGTTTTAAGGGTAAGGAGAGAGAGTTTTCTATGACTACATCACATATTATAGATAATTTTTTGACCTATTCAATCATGAATAGAGAAAATCGCCAACAACTGAGCTTTCAAAGTAAATCTGCTAACATGTTGATTATCATTGAAATGGCATATGGACCTATGTTAGAATTGTGCACCCTTTTGAGTAACTTCAATCATCAAGTTCAGGAACCTATGTGTAAAGTTGTTTGGTGGTGTAAATACATTAGCCATCGATATAAAGCATTTAAAGAACAATCATGCCTCATATGGTCTTATATTTCACAAACCTTTACATGGTTTTCGGTTGCATGCAACAGTAAGACTTGTGAATGACTTTGGCAAAAGAAGTAAGAGCCATCAAACAATAGAGATGTTTGACAGTTTACAGGATCTACAACATAACACCAAGTCTTATACAGGAATCCACATTGCATCTAGTTCAAGTAATGCACATCCAAGGTCTCACACTAGTAAAAGCACAGTAAAAAGAAATATAAATAATGTTTAACCCCTGAATGAGCTGAAGATCTTAGTTGTTAATGACAATCTTGTATTGCTTCATTTAACAACCACTACTCTTGTTCGCTTGGATGCTAATATGAAATCTTCCAAGAATGGTTAAGATGTTTTTTAACTAGTTTGTGCATCTTTACGATAGTTAAATTATCATGATAAAGAGATGCATAGTAATAAAGAGATATCATAAGTTTATGATAAGAAACACTATGATATCGTTTTCATGGATTGTGAGGTATGGACTTTCTACCATTTTCATGGTATATATATTTTGTTCATTATTGTGTTGCAGTAGGATGTTGCAGATTCAAAACGCAATGGTACGATTGAATAGTAACTGGTGGGGGTTTGCCTAACCCCAACTTGACTTTTAAAAAAAATGAATTTGAGAAGCAAAAGCGGAAAAGCATGTTTTAAAAAGTAGTATGAAGCAGGAAGTGGTCATGAAGTGATTATGCAAGTACATAAAAAATCAAAAGAAAATATATAGATAATAGTATGAAGCACGGGTGAAATCAAATAATAAATGACCTAAAGACAAATATAAAAAGATATAAAACCAACATGTAAGCTTGTTATAAAAAAAAATAATTTTCTAATATGACAAATGTAGGAAGTGAGGAGTAAGGTAGTGGAAAGTGATAAGAAGTGAGAGGGAAACATTAACAAAATGCAAAAGAACCAATTTTTTAAATGAAAAGGAAGCGAGCTTCTCACAAAAGGGAATCTTGTTTATCATATTTTGAAAGTGGGTTTCCAAAGCTCCCCCTCCTTCCACGGTAACAAAGAGTTTCTCGCATCTAAAGTGAGCTTCTTCATGTAGCAAGAAACTTTCAATAACTATGTTCAGCAGCCATCAATATTGGCATGTCAAAATGGGTGTAGTGTCCATCTCGACAAATCATAAGACGGATGGTTATCAGCATTGGAGTTGCATCCTAAGCATGCAGCGCCACTGCATAAAAATCACCTCTTTTCAAAAATTGCAGTGATCTTGTTAGGTAGTCTACCCTTTTGTTCGCTAGTGCATTGCTTTACAATATAACCTTTCCATTGCATGGCGTTTAGCTCGGGCTGGGTATAGCATGCTAAAAACTTGACAGCTTAAACTGACCTTAAAACTCTAGAAGTTCTGGGATATTGAATCATCTGGACCAAATCAGATCCATCGTAATCCACAACCCATCAAAATGTGTGCAGTCTGGTACCAACGGCCCAGCCCATCATATGTGTACGGACTTTTAGAGAGCAGATAATATCAGAAGATAGAGGATGATGATCTGTGGTATTCTATCATGAGTTTATAGTTGCTAAACTCTATCCTAGTCTTTTATTTTCCTAGTCTATCTCTATCCTTACTTTGTAATTTCCGCAGTTCATAATACACTTCCAAAGTCTTACTTAGGGGTGTCAACGGATCGGGTTTACCCAGACCAAACCCTATAGAGTCCTAGTATGGTGACAAATAAGAAGACAAGATTAAGACTCGGGTCCGAACCCAAAGGTTTGATTAATACATGGACCCGGGTATAGTTTGTAAAATTGTATACCAGACATGATCCTGACCTGAGTTCCAATTAAGGCCCGCAAAATTTTTATGTAAAAATGATACAAAAATATTATTTTACTGGGTGTGTCAAGATATATCATACATGTGTATCCAAAAGTACCTTGTGTTAATGGTCTAACTTCACAAGAACCTTAGTTTTACAAAATATGGTCGGTAGGCGAAGTGGTTTTGAGTGTCGAAGCTCTTACCAAAGTAAGACTCCAATGACCCCATTCACTCGCTTGAAAATAAGCATATTAAGAGCCTTTATTCTTTTGCTTTTTCCATTAAAGTTTTAGTCTCGTACGAATGATTCTTAATACGTGCCTTTTGTCATGCAGTTTCTAGTTGTGTGATTTTAGATGGTTCAAGCTCTATACATTTTCTTGATGGATCTAACTTTAGTGATTGAAAAGAAACTGTTCTTTTTACATTAGGGTATATGGATTTAGATCTGGCCCTAAAGATAGATGAACCCGCTGCCCTCACTGATCAAAGCATTGTTGATCAAAAGATTGCTTTTGAGAAGTGGGAGCGCTCGAATAGGCTTAGCTTGTTGCTTTTGTAATCTAAAGTAGCTAAAAATATTCGCAGTGTTATCCTACAATGCAGAATAGTGAGGGAATTCATGAATGCCATTGAGGCACAGTTTGTGGGTTCAAATAAGGTCAGAGCCAGTATCTTAATGTCAAAACTTATAACTATGAAATGTTCTAGAGGGGGAAATATTTGCCAACATATTTTGGAAATGAGAAACATAGCGTCTCAGTTGAATGACATGAAGCTCACCATCTCTGATTCTTTCCTCGTGCATTTAGTTTTAATGTCCTTACTCTTAGAATACGGACCTTTCAAAATCTCTTACAACACACATAATGATGAATGGACATTTAATGAACTCATGTCCAAGTGTGTTGAAGAAGAAGAGAGGTTAAAAGGGGAGAAGGTGCAGAGTGCACATATGGCTTCTCATGTATCCAAGGTAGGACCAAGGAAGAATGAGTTTAAGAGAAATGTTAGGAAAAAGCCAACTGGGGATATGTCATTCCAAAGCAAGCAATCTGACTCTGCTCTCATAAAGTGCTTCTTTTGCAAGAAAAAGGGACACAGGAAGGCAGATTGCATAAAGTACCAAAAGTGGTTAGAAAAGAGAGGTAATTTGTCATTTGTTTCTCATGAATGTAATTTATTACATATTCCTGAAAATAGCTGATGGATTAAATCTTACATGCTTTGGCATCGAAGGTTGGGTCATATCTCTAAAAAAAGAATAAAGAGACTCGTAAGTGAAGGGATCTTGAAATCTCTGGATTTTACTGACAATAACCCATGTGTTGATTGCATAAAGGCTAAGCATACAAACACATATAAAGAGGGTGCCAAACACAGTAGTGAGATATTAGAGATAATTCATACGGATGTATGTGGACCGTTTACCCCCTGTTACACAGGCAAAAAATATTTCGTCACATTTATTGATGATTATTCACGGTATATGTATCTTTACTTGATTTTCAAAAAATCTGATGTTTTCAGATGTTTAAAGAATTTAAGAAAGAAATAGAGAAACAAACTGATAAAGTTATTAAAATAGTCAGGTTTGATAGAGGTGGCGAATATTATAGTAGGTTTACTAAGATGGAGCAAAAGAAATGACATTAGCGCAATTTCTCAAAGAGAAAAGCATTATGCCTCAATATATCATGCATGGTAGTGTCTATCAGAATGGTGTAGCTGAAATGAGAAATCGTACGCTTAAAAAAATGGTCAGGTCCATGTTGAATTATTCAACACTTCCCATAAAGTTGTGGGGTAAAGCCTTAAGGACTGCTTTGCATATTTTAAATAAGGTACCTATAAAATTTGTGCCTAAAACTCCTTACGAGTTATGGATAGGCAGGAAACCATCACTGTCTTATATGCACATATGGGGATGTCCTGCAAAGGCTAAGTTGTATAACTTTCACATTAAAGTCTTTGATCCAAAAACAACCAGTGGGTATTTCATTGGTTATCCAGAAAGATCAAAATGGTACAGGTTTTATTGTCCATCTCATTCACCACAGATTGTTGAAACGGATAAGGCAAAATTCTTAGAAGATGGTTTAGTAGGATTAAGTGCACTTCAAAGCTTTGGTTTTGAAGAAGTACAGGATCCAGTTTCGTCACCTGTTAAGAAAAATATCGAAAGTATCACATTATTATTCCTAATGATGATGTGGTTGATCATTCGGTTGTTGATGCACAAATCCAAAGTGAACCTATTGTAGACAATGCAAAACAGCACGAACAGGATGATCAGGTTTAATCTGAGCTTGAAGAATGACATGTTTGGAGATCCACAAGGATTAGAAAATCTGTTATACATCTTGATTAGTTGAAGAAGAAACATCACCCACTATGATTGACGATGATCTTCCCCTCGTGAATAACAACTTTTGTTATTCCCTTATATACTAGTCATATTGAAAACTTCATAAAAATGGTTATATCCTCATATCTATAGTTGTATCAATGTGGCATAGCCTAGTTCCCATAATGATTGAAAAAGTGAGGCAAATGTTTTTCATTAACATCATGGATGCCAACCTTTTGGTTTTATTTAACTTTTTGCAAACTTGTTATTCACTTTCTAATGTGTAAACTTTTTGCAAACTTGTTATTTGCTTTCAAATGTGTAAATTTCCTTAGTCAATTTAAATTTATGCAAGAATCTTATTTTATAACCTACGTATCCAGATTTGCATATTGGGTAATAGATTGCATATAAGCTATCATAATAGTTAAGACATTGGATATTGGAGTATCATATATATAATTACAAAACCAATTATAGTTTTCTTTTTTAAATTTGAATATGAGGAAATTATTTATTTTTTATGTACCAACTTGGGTTCTAGTTGTTTACTTATTAAAAAATCAATGGTAGACTGAATAGATATGAATCCATGTATGCATATGTATTTTTTTTTCTTAGATGAGATTTTAAAGTCACAACCCTTATAGCCAATGTTTTTGTTTTTCATGTGTCTATACTTGTTTTTCCTCGTGACAATGTTATGCATCATGGTTCAAAAGAGAGCAACTAGGAATGACTTCTGCCTGTTCTAATATTTGCCTTTATTATTCTTATAACATGTTTCTATATATTCTTAGCATATAAGACATCAAAAATCACAATTTTGCTTTGTGCATCTCTTATCGAACAAATTAAGGCAACAAGACAAGCAAAGGAATAGCATAAAGTATGGAATCCCTCTGCACTGCTCACTCCCCTTCTTCCGCCACAACTCCTTGCTTGCCTACCCGGAGTGATCAACTCTCCACTAGAGAGAGGCCTTCTTGGGTTGATATAGTTTAAGAAGAAACATCACCCACTATGATTGATGATGATATTCTCCATGTGAGAATAACTAAGGGTCTAAACTCTTCTCATATGTTCACACCGGCTTCAAAATACAATCGCATGCTTCAGCAGCTGCGTTGGTGCGCCATAGCAGGCCTTTCAGGTGGGGACCAATTTAATCATTTGGATTTTAAATTTATTTTCTTGTCATTGCAGAAATATTAGTCTCATTTTCCTAAACTTTGATTCACTAAACTTAATAATGGCCTATTTCTTATTCGGGTCACAAGTGAAGAGAACTTGAAGATGATTATGCGCAGAGGTTCATGGAGGATTGGAGGTTGCACACTCACAACTAATCGATGGAAGCCAGGCATTCCTCTGAAACTTGCAATTCAAAACAGTGTTCCAATATGAATAAGATTAGCTGATCTATCATTGAAGTTATGGAATAATGAATGTTTTGAAGGGAATGTCGAGTATCTCAATGGATCCTTGATTGAAGTTGATCACTTGCTCTCTAGGAAGAGGTCACTTTGCTCGTATCCATATTGAAGTTCTGTTGGAATTCACTCCTCAACCGTCCATTGAAATTCATATTGAAAATAGTCATTGCTTCGACCAGATCATTGAGTACCAGAGCTATGTTAAGTATTGCAAAGAGTGTGGTTCTCTTTACCATTCTGAGGCAGCCTGTTCCAAGATAGCCAAAGAGATTGGTTCAGTGCCTATTGCCGACGATAGATAGACCCTGATGCGTATGACCAGGTGCAATAGGAAATCAAAAACCACCTCGAATAGGAATTTCCAAGCCAATCATTTTCATGCTCTTTCATCAGAGATCCCTAAGGGTTCTCATCTCCAAGAGGTAAAATTTAAGGAGGGAGCAAAGGTTTCTCTGCATATGTCAAATTGGAAGCAACTTGAAACCCCACCTGGGTTTGACATTACTGAGAACTGAGCACCTGTTCTAGAATGATCTAGGAATTTTGTGCATCAGAAACGATTTCCTTTTAAGATCACCATTGATTCCAACGTTGAGGCTCAGTCGCCGCCAGCAAACTCTTGAATGGGAGCAGGACCCGACAAAGAGTCACTGAATTTTGGCCAACAATCGATTCCTGATGGTAAGGCATCTACCGTAAGAGTTAGGGTCATGGTGTGCACCTTAAAGGCTAGAGGAGAAGAGAAAAGGGTTGATATTAATGGCCTGCTTCATGAGGGATCCTCGATATGATTATCGAGATCTCTGTCACATGTTTTTTGCATAGGAAAGGGCTAGGATATTTATCCTTCTGAGTAGGCGTTACTTAGTCATAACCGACTCATTGGATTCTCAAACATGTTGGGAATCTAATGTGAAGTGGGGCCACCACTAACCTGGTGGTTCATATCTCAATGACCCACTACTCAAGTGGGTCATTGGATTTCATGTGAGACCCATTGGCCACACTGGATCCATATCAAGATCCAACATCTTCCACTTGGCCATATGGGATGAATACCCACATTGTATCATAACCAGTGTATTATATATTGCACTCATAACATTATGAGGTTTTATATACGCTAGTCGGATTTACCCTTCATGATATATCCTTATCATAAGGCTATTCACAAACTAGCTTATTTTTCATCATGTCATAGATTTTATCATAACCTTTATTTGGTGTAACAGTTTATTTCAAGTATTCACAATTCACTGCATATTAAGTCATGCAGTCCATAGATAAAAAAAAATGAATACATCATAATGTGGGTCTCACTTAATCATGGGGTTCTTGTGGCTCTTCCATGACCATACCATAGGACATCATTATGTCCACATGTACACTAGTGGAGTACTATGAATTTTATTAATTCATAAATCTATGATTTGTCAAACATAACAAATACTCCCACTTTTTAAACTTTCACCATAGTTTATACTCTCATTATCCATGTGAACTATCACATGTTGGTCACCACCTGATCATTTTATATCAGTATATTCAGATAGTCATATATGTGACTGACCATGTTGCATTTAATGCACAAGCTTTAAAACATGAAAAAATATCCTTTCATGTATTCATACAATCATACCATAGGGAGCATTATTTATAATGATCATATACAAATAAATATCCTCACATGCATATGTAAAATTATAATTCATCTCTCACTTTTCCAATGCATTGCATTTAAGCAATATTTACATTAAGTCATGACATCACGAGGTTTTACATACACTAGCTGGACTTTTTCTTCATGATATATCACCATCATGAGGTTATTCACAGGCTAGGTTGATTTTTCATCATGAAGTAAAGCATAAATCTCTATATCCAAATCCAATTTGGATATGCACCAGATCCAATAGGAGTTATTTCATTATCATTTAGATATGCCAAACATGATAACTCAATTCCAAGGCTTTAATCAAACCGCAAGCTTGAACTTTTAAGTTCAAATCCTTTATTGAATCCACTAAAAAAATATATCCAAATTTATTGGATTTGTAGGAGTCTATATCAAAATCCGACTTGAGATGTTATCTATCAAGTCCAACAAGATCTATATTAAAATGGATCTCCATACAAGCTTAAATAAAACCATGGATCACACAGGATTTTACCATAATCCAAATCAATATCCAAAACCATATATTTCAAATGCAAATGGATCCATATTACACATCCAGCATTCTACTTATCTGGATCTAACTATGTCAGACTCAAACCGATACAAAACTATATGTCATTATTAGGTCCAAATATCTCGCTTGATACTATTCAGATCCAATAAAAAACTTGGATCATATCTAGATGCATACAATATATCTGATAATATATATATGTGTGTGTACACACACACACACACACTATATATATATATATATATATATATATATATATATATATATATATATATATATATATATATATATATATATATATATATATATATGTCTCTAGATTAAATCTGGATTCATGTCCCATATTCAGGCATTATACTTATCAATATCCATCACAAACTAGATATCCCATATCTAGGAATTATACTATTTGGATCCATCATTAGATTTGATCAATAAGAGTCCACTCATACATCAAACCATAATCGGGTACATATCATATTATTAGCTTTGAGTAAAAAAAAACTATTTCAAACTGGATCTCAATACTTGATTCATGTTGAGTTATAACCTCAAACACTCATAAAATATCTCAATCAAGTATGTTCGATGATATTTTCTGAATCCATAACTTATTAACTGGATATATTTAGATCCATTGAAGTTCAACAAGATCCAATAGCATTGCTTGGATCTAAACTCATTCAATTGGATCTATACTCAATCAATTTCATCTTATTCTCATTTTGATATATCCAAATCCATACCGATTTAACCAAATCCAAAATATTTTACTGAATCAAACTAAGGTATATGCCACTTTACTAGATCCAAACATGATTGATCAGATCCAATTTTGACCCAAATATTAGATCTAATAAATCTTACAATTAAACTTGATTCATATAAAACTTGGATGAATACAAACCATACTAGATCCAGATTTTAACATGATTTGAAACATAAACAGAATATTTAAAGCATATATAAAACATATGCAGACACAATATTTCTGGATCCAAAAAATTATCAATATAAAGATATAAAGCTCATAACTATGTCCAAAAAGTTTTATCGGATCCAACCAAGTTCATAAGAAGCTACCTGAACAGCTTGACCCAATCCAGATCCAAATTTATCTGAGGTATTCCTTTAACCAGAACCACTTCAGAAAAGTAAGAAACATTTCTGGGTAACAACTACAAAAAAGATTATTAAAATAAAATTTTGAAACTTTTTGAGTTAAAACAGAAAACCCAGGTGGTTTACTGTAATTTTACAAAAAAACAAGGGCTATTCTGAAAAAACTAGACACAGCAACCTTGTCTCGGATAATATCCAGAGAACAGCCTGTTTCTGGAATTACTCAGAAACAGAGGCCTCCGTTTTGTAAAATAGAGGGTCAAAGGTAGAATAAATTAGAAAGATGAGGAACATATTTATAAAATTGCTCACAAAAATAACCCTCTGTAAAAGGGAGCCCGATTAGGGTTTCTCCTTTTTATGAGAGGGAGGAGGGGCAGCAGCTTTGATGAGTAGGCCAAGGTAGCCCTCGCTAGAATCTTCGACTTTTTCAGTGACGCTCTTTGGCAAGCATTGGGATGGCTTCGCCTCGTACTAGCTGCATGAGGCCAAAGGGACCGAGAAGCACTCTTCATCGCTATCGTCTTCCGTGTCGTCTCTGTTTCCCTTCTCTTCTATTAGTTTGTTCACAAACATGACTTCGTCGATCTGGCTGCCAGAAGAATGACAAGAACTGTTATCTGATCGTCCAGATTCTGCGTGTTCGTCAATAATGTCGGAAACCTCCCCGATTTCACTGTTTGTCGCATCCGCTCCAAAGTTCTAGATGTCTTTCGAATCGCATTCACCCTACGACTTGCTCCTCCGGCTCGTGAACCCATTCCCGAACTCCACCAATGAGCCAGAGTCATTCGCCCCACATCTCGCAGCACCTTCGACCCCACTACACGTAGAATCCCCGTCGAGCATTCTTTTCTCCAGCGGCTCCCCTACATCTAGTGAGGCTAGCCTAAGGCTAAGGTCAACACCAAGGCATCCCTCTCTGGATTTTGACACTGAATCTCTCACCTCTGGGGCCTTCGACAACCTTAGCTCCTCAAATTGCATGCAAAATTCGACGATCGAGCCATGAGACATTCTGGAACCTTCTTCGAATGATGTAGGATCATCATGATGATCCTTCTAAGACATAATTGGGATTTTGAACATCCTCTGATAACGGAGTCGAAGTCTCTACAAGGAGCCCTCGAAAGAGAAAGCAAGAAAGATGAAGAAGACAACATAGCGGAAGCGGAGCTCACCTGGTTCGCATACTTCCCATGAGACAAATCCATCATGACCCGTAGCATCAGGGTAGGGTGTGGCTCAAGTGACGGCTGGAGATTCACCGGATGCCATCAAAGAAGGGCAGTGATTTTGCTCTTTTTTCTACCTCCATCATCGTCTCTCTGTGTTCTAGAAGAGAAGAAAAGGAAAGAAGGAAATATATTGAAGGTGGTGAAGGGTAGAGCCCTACAGAGGAGAGGATGGAGAAGCACAATTGGGACACATTGTAGTGCCTCCACATGCAAATGCTCTTGTCGGTAGACCAAGATAAGGAAGCCAGTGGTGATGAGGCAAAGCATGGCGAGCTTGTGGTCGTGGAGGGCCCCACCGTGGGTTAGTTGCTTCTCTCTCTCTCTAGAAGTTAACCACCTCGTCTGACAATCTGTTGTAGATCACCGACCCTAAGGTGACCACTGTCGGCGTGGTCACCATGATCTCTTGGGTCAGCAACATCTGTCGGAACGTGTGTTTTGTGGCCTTCCCTCGTGCTTCCCTCTGTTGTTGTTTCACGCAGGCAGCGTCGAAAAATCTTACATCTGTTTGGCATCATTGTGCACACCAGAACCGTGCTTTGATACCACTGCAGGAGTTAGGATCGTGGCATGCACCTTGAAGGCTAGAGGAGAAGAGAAAATGGTTGATATTAATGGCCTGCTTTAGGGGGGATCCTCGATATGATTATTGAGTTCTCTGTCACATATGTTTTGCAGAAGCATGGGATGGGATATTTATCCTCTCTTGTGTAGTCGTTACCCAACCATAACTGACTCATTGGATTCTCAAACATGTTGGGAATCCAATGTGAAGTGGGCTCACCACTAACCTAGTGGTTCATATCTCAATGGCCCACTACTCAAGTGGGTCTTTGGATTCCATGTGAGATCCATTGGCCACACTGGATCTGTACCAGGATCCAACATCCACTACTATCATGGTGGCATAGCTGCCAATCATTCCTTTGTCATATGGCACTCTACCTACCTATACATCTACCTCTTCCACCTCTCAACACCTTATGAGGGCTACTATCGAGAACCCATTCTCAAGCCACTATCTCCATTCCACTTTTTGACCCACTAAACTGACGCATCCCAACTGTCATAGCCTTTCCACATCTAACCCAACTAGTTTTGTCTTTAGTTAATGCAAAAACCCAAAACCCATTAGTCATGCCCCCACTTCGAACCCTTTAAAAAAAAACCATAAAGCCAATGGGCATTCATCTTTTCACATTCGACTCAATGTTATAATCGCAAATATTTTAAGGGTGCAAACGAATGACACTTGTAGACATTTCCAATTTTGTTGCTCTCCCCCATCGACTGCCTAAGCTCTCAGCCCCAACCTTGAACCATGTTCTTGGCACATCTCATCATAGAATGGCAGAGTCTGAACCTGCAGCAATGACATTAACTTCAACAGGAGACAATATCGAAATGTCTTCTCTTGATACTCATCAAGAGACGGAGGATGTTGATGGACAATCTCCATGTTCCCCATAAAGTTGGTGTCATGGAATATATGGGTCTCACGAATAAAATCACCTAGCGAGACTTGTAGCATTTCCTTACTGATCCCAAGCCTGACTCGGCTTTTATCCTTGACTCTCAGCTTTCCCTTGAGCAAACGAGTCAAATTCTGAAATAATACCAAGATTATTCGTATCTTATTAATATCCCTGATGCAAAAGGAGAGATTCATATTGGATGTTTATGGAATTTGAATACAGTTAGCATTCAGCAATGCTTGCAAGCACCCTATTTCCTTCAAGTCCATGTCCTTCACACTCGCCTTCTCAGGCCTTTCGTGGTGTTTGGCTTGTACATGCCCACAGAACCTCCATTGCATTGTAATGCACTGCCAAGCCTCTTGATGCAAGTAGACTGTACAGGAGCAATCGACTTTGATCCTTGGTGATTTTAATGTTATGTGTCATCAAATGAAAAAACAGTTAGACACCCCCCACCCCCCCCCCCCCCCATAGCTCTTGCTTCCAATTCAATGATTTTATTTCTTGTAGCGAACTAGTTGAAATTGCCCATCCGTGTACAAAGTTCACCTAGTCCAATAACCGAAAAGGGTCCAATCATATCTTTTATAAATTGGACTGGACCTTCGTTAACCATAAATGGATTGAAGATATGGACACTAACCATTCTCTAATGGTTCTCCCCCATACCACCTCCAACCACTCACCGCTATTATATTCCCTTCTTTATACCTATCTTACCGACTTTAAACCATTTTGTTTCTTCAAGTTGTGGCTACTACATCCTCAGTGCAAGGTTATTGTAGAACTGTGTTGGTCTATTCAGCATTCTAGATGACCTATGGAGTGGGTTCTGCGAAAACTTTATGATATTCAAAACCAACTCCGTCAATGGAATCGATAGCAAAAAGTTCATGTCATTAGAAAACATATTGATGTGAATGCTACTGACATGGAGAATGGAATCCTGGAGGCTATTGATCATGAGTCTTAACTTCCTTAGGTAGCTATGGTGCTAAAAGAAGAGGAATCTTATTGGAAACAAAAAACAAGAACTTCTTGGCTACTTCACAGTGACAACAACAGTTCTTTCTTTCACACCTGCGTTTGGGGGCGACAAGTGCAGAATACTATTCACTCTATAGATTTTGAAGGAGAATCGTGGGAAAGACCTTTTTTCAGGATCTTCTTTCAAAAGATTCGCAATGTGGAGGTATGTTCACTAATTTGACCCTTAGTTTTAAAGTAGGGGTGGCAAAACCTGACACCACCCGCCAACCCGCCTCTTAGGCGGGTTCGGGTTGGGCTTAAACTAACCCGTTTATTAAACGGGCCGGGTTCGAGTTAGGGGTATGCCAACCCGGCTGACCCGTTTAATAAACGGGTTAGGCGGGTGGGTCAACCCACCAACCCGTCGGCCAACCCACCAACCTGTTTACCCGACCCAACTCGTTTATTAAACGGGTTGGCGGGTCGTGTCGGGTTACCCGTTTAATAAACGGGTCGGGTTCGTGTTTGCCACAGCCTAGCCATTTAATAAACGGGTCAGGTTCGGGTTGAGGTATGCTGACCTGCCAACCCGCCGGGTCGACCCGCCAACCTGACCCGATTGCCACCCCTATCCTAAAGTATCTAACTCTAAGAAACTCTCTCTTTATTGCTTTGTTCCAAATGAATGGTGATAAGGCTCCTGGGCCTGATGGGTTCATGGATTGCTTCTTCCAAGTTTTATGGACCATTGTGGGTGATGACATTTCGAAAGCCATTCCTGACTTTTTCTTGAAGGGTCAGCTGCTTCGAACGCTACCCACCTGGTTTGCATCTCCAAGTCACCACATGCTAATTCTTTTACCGAGTTTTAACCTATAACCTTATGCAATGTGTTGTATAAAATTCTTCCATTTGCGATGAAAACTTATTACCGGGTGGATTGGGGATTTTTGGAAAAGGGTCTTTTCCGCTTGGGATTCCATTCAGATTGGATTCAAAAAATTATTGTGTGTTTTCACTACTAATTTTTGCAATCTTATTCAATGGGTCTTCGAGGGAAATTTCCCTAGTTTAAGGGGGATTAGACAGGAGGACCCTCTTTCCCCATACCTTTTCCTTATCGTAATTGAATGCTTGGAGCGATGCATTCAAGCAGATATCATTGACAAGCATATCTAAAAACTGATCATTCCCAATGTCGTGATCCTATCACTTCGCTCATGTTTGCTGAAGATGCATTGTTTTTCTGCAAGGCTAATAAGTCCATTGTTAGCCACTTCAAAACCATTCTGGCAAAATTTGAACAGTTTGTAGGAATGAAGATCAACCCCACTAAGTCTCAATTCATTCCACTCAATGTCAATCAGCGAGATGGTGAATCTTTGTGTGCGTTAATGGGCTAGAACCTTGGATCGTTACCCTTCAGATACCTTGAATTACCGCCCTTTTCAGGGACTCCTCAAGGTGATTGGTGTTTGGATCTTCTTGACAAGGTGAGAAAGAAGCTGGATGGATGAAAATCGTGCACCCTTTCGTATGCTAGAGGATCTGTCTCATTAAATATGTCATGTCTAGCATTTCATTACACTGGATCATGTGCTTGAAGCTGCCTACATGGATTATCAAGCAATTTGAGAGACTCTTCTGCAATTTCTTATGGTCTAATGCAAGCCTACTTCCAAAACTTCATCTTCTCAAGTGGAGCCATCTCTGCCGACCGAAAATGGAAGGAGGCGTTGGTCTTTGTAGAATCAAAGAGATAAATCAAGATCATCTTTCTTACTTAGGGATTTAGTGTATCATAAGTCTAGATGGCCTAGCTTAATGTGCAACAAATATCTCGAGCCGAAAAAGTATGTAGTATTACAAGACACTTACAAGAGGCTTCTATGCTTGAAAAGGCATACACTGGGGTTGGAACAGAATAGCAAAGGATATTCATTGGCAAAGTGGCAATGGTGCTCATGCTAAATTTTGCACAGACCCTTGGAATCACCATAGATTTGTCGAAATTATATCTCCAGAATAGTACAGCCAGATATTTTATGACTTATATCTTACGGTCTTCGAAGCTTCTTCTCTCTATCAAAATATGTATAAGATATGGAACTGGCTAAATCTATCGATGATGACCCCACCAACCATATTTAGCTTGACTGACACTCTTCTTTGGAACAACCAAGACTGCTCTCGAGTATCACCCAAACAATTATGGGAGGCCTTGTGTGTAAAATACTACAATGAGGATTCATGGTGCCAACATATTTGGCCTAAACATTACCTACTGAGAGCAGCTTGGACTTTGTACTTGACCTATAAAAATAGACTAGTTACCTTTGACAGACCACAATGGGTTGAAATTTTCATTGCCAATTATTGCTCACTATGTTGTGTTTGTGAGGAAAATCACCAGCATCTTTTTCTCCAATGTCCAGTAGATAGCTTTTGTGGGCTAGTATCATGGGGAAATTTGGAAAGGAGAAACATCTCACTCTCATAGGTAGTTCAAGCAATGAAATGGTGGTTTCAGGTTCCTTTCAAAATTGCTTAGTTATGGGAATGTTGCATCAATCCTTTCACCTAATTATTTGGTTCATTTGGAAACTTCGAAATAAATTAGTTCATGGAGAGGAGGTCTCTTTATCAGAGGTGACACGCTCTTCATGGACTATCTGTAGGGTTCCTCCTCTAATTGGTACTTTTGATATTTAGTTTTTTTCAACGCCTATGGGCAGTCGTACCAGGAATACATATGCCCTACAAGATGCTTCAAGGCACTATTTGGCAATTGGTGCAGGTCAGTACCCTGAGAACCTTCTGTATCCTCATAAGGAGCTCCTTTAGTTGATTCTCGAAATGAGGTGTCCCATATGGGTTCACTCTAACAACAAAAGATGTACCTCACGCATGACAGCAGCTCAAGGAGGGCAGTCTAGCTTTCAAGGTCATCAGAGAAAAAGGGATACCATCTTACAACAGTGTCGCTTTTAAGTGAGTAACCCGGATATGATGGTGTGTATCATTATGAAATTCATCGTAAGAGATGGGGACTACATTGTATGGAAAGATAAACCCCCCTATGAGCATGTCTGATTGTAAGAGGAGCCTTAATCTCTCAACATGATAATAAAAAAAAACAAGACAAGCTGAGAGAAAGAAAATGAACAAAACTGTTGATTTTGCTAGCACTAGCCATGACAATCTGACTATTCTTGCAGCAATCCTTAACTTAATAGAACATTGTATTATTGATGTTTCTTATAAATCTGAATTGCATTCAAACTTTGGTGGAGATCAAATCATTCTCATAAAATGTACTTGGTAACATCTTTGCACTATGACTAGAAGTAGTTGACATTGATGTTATAATTTTAGCTTTGCTTTTAGGTCGCATTTGAATGTATATGTTGATTAAGTAGGTTGTGATTATTATCTTCAATTGCATGTTATGGGTTCAGGGATATTGAATTTTGTTCTTAATACAAGCAAAATAGAAGCCGAGAAGATACAATTAGAATAGTGGGAATTTGATTTATGACAGGTCTTGAAGAATCTAAAGAATTATTTTGTTTCATCATTTAAGAAGGGTGTTGAAGTGATATTAGATCCTTGTGATGAGATTTTAAAGTCACCACCTTTATAGCTAATGTTTTTTGTTATTTAGGTGTATATACATGTTTTTCCTCATGACAATGTTATAGATCATGGTTTAAAAGCAAGGAACCTTGGATGGCTTCTGCCTGTTCTAATATTTGTCTTTATTGTTCTTATAACATGTTTCTATATATTTTTAGCATATACCACATCAAGAATCACAATTTTGTTTCGTTCATCTCTCATCAAACAAATTCAGGCAACAAGTAGAGAAAAAAAGCATGAACTAAATTGTTGCTTTTGCTAGCACTAGCCATGACATCCGAACTATTCTTGTAGCAATCCTTGGCCTAATAGAACATTATACTGCTGATGTTTCTTATAAATCAAAATTGCATTCAAACTTGGTGGAGATTAAATCATTCTCATTAAACTTACTTGATGAGTTCTTTGCACTATGACTAAAAGTAGTTAACATTGATATTATGATTTTAGTTTTGTTTTAAGGTTGCATTTGAACGTATATGTTGATTTAGTAGGTTGTAATTATTATCTTCAATTATATGTTATGAGTTCAGAGATATTGAATTTTGTTCTTGACATGAGCAAAATAGAAGCTAGAAAGATGCAATTAGAAGAGTTGGAATTTAATTTAGCACAGGTCCTTGAAGATTCTGTAGATATATTCTATGTTTCAGCATTTGAGAAGAGTGTGGAAGTGATATTGGATCCTTGTGATGGTTCAATTCAAAAATATTCTTGAGCTAAAGGTAATCGTAAAAGATTTTAACAAATTTTATGCAATTTATTAAGTAATGCAGTCATGTTTACTTTGTAGGGACAAATAGCGGTTCGTGCATGGGCAAAGAAAACAAGCTCAAAGAACTTTATATTCTATCTTAATAAACATGGACAGACTTTCAAATGGTATTGTTGTAATAGTAATACCGATGTGGACTTTTAATCTCTAGAAGATGATCCTAAAGAGCAGAATTTGATTAAAGTTATAGTTGAAGCGGATGATGGATGATACAGGTAAAGGAATCCCAAAAGACAAACATAAATCAGTTTTTGAGAACTTTGTTCAGGTTAAAGAACTAGACTCCAAAAATTCTGTTAGCATAGGTTTGGGACTTGGAATTGTTCAATCCTTGGTGAGTTTATGATTTTCTTATTTCAAGTTATAAGCATTTTATATTTATCTAGAACTCTATAAATGAATGTAAAATTTTAAATCAATGAATTTGGTTGGATGTCACTTTATTCATATTGTTTTTTCTTTAATTTGTTACAAAATTAATATTTGCATTTCTTATTGCTATATGAAAAGTATAGATGTATCTTATATTTTATTTTAATGAAAATTTGACTCTTTTTTGAAGTGTGTTTAATGGGTGGAGAGATTGGCATTGTGGACAAAGAACCAAGTGTTGAAGATACTTGTTTCAAGTTTAATATGATCATCAAGGCCTCATAGAATTTAGTTGATTCTAAGTTTGAAAGAGAAGATGACAAATTCCTTGGAGTTCACATAATAGATCAACCACATTATCAAAACACCCTTTTCACAGATGAACATCAGTCATTGTTAAGTTTTTGAATCCCATCAAAAGTTAGTGAGTTAACATTTGGTGAAAATTTTGATCTTAAAGTCATTCATGTAATATTACTAATTAAAGGCGAAGGTAGGAAAAGAATTATACAGAAGTGGATGGAGAAGCACGGTTTACAAGTATACACACTAGACCACTAGAAAAAATTGCATTCAACTCTTGAAATAATCAAGCCTAAAATTTGCCAAGTCAATTTCACAAGTTCTGATATTGTTTGCAATGATAGTTGTCGCATTGAGTTTGGTGGATTTAGTCGCATTGACTATGACGCAACTAGTTCTAAAGGTAAGGAAAGATAGTTTTCTATTACTACATCACACACTATGGATGATTGTTTAGCCTCTTCAATTATGAGTAGGGAAAATCTTCGGCGACTAAGCTTTAAAAGTAAATTTGCTAAAATGTTGATTACCCTTGAAATGGTGTGTGAACTTAGAACTGTGCACAATTTTAAGTAACTTCATTTATCAAGTTCAGAAATCTGGTTCTAAAGTTGTTTGGCTGGCTGGTGTAAATACATTAGCCATCATTATAGATCATTTAAAAAACAGTCAGGCCCCAAATGATCTTATATTTCACAAACCTTTACATGGTTCTCGATTATATGCAGCAGTAAGGCTTGTAAATGACTTTGGCAAATGAAGTAGGAGTAATCAAACAATATAAATGTCTGACAATTTACAGGATATACAACATAATGCCAAGTCTTATATAGGGATCCACAATCCATTTCAAGTAATGCACATCCAAGGTCTCACACTAGTAAAAGCACAATAGAAAGGAATATAAATAATAATAAACCTTTGAATGACTTATAAATCTTAGTTGTTGATGACAATCTTGTATTGCTTTATTTAACGATGGCAACTCTTGTTTGCTTGGGTGCCACTGTGAAATCTTTCAAGAATGGTGAAGATACTTTTTATCTAGTTTGTACATTTTTATGATGGTTAAATCATCTTGGTGAAGAGAAGCATAGTAATGTAGAGATATCATAAGTTTATGAGAAAAAGCACTGTGATATCATTCTCGTGGATTGTGAGGTATGGACTTTTTAACATTTTATATAACATATTTAATTTGTTATTGTGTTGTTTACGTTCATTTCTCATGAACTTTATATGTTGTCATACTTTGTTAGTGATATTTGGTTAATTGTTGCTAACTTTGCATATATAAATATGCGATCTTTAGAATTTTATTTGTTAAGGAATTATAAACATAGAAGTATATTAATTGTGTAGTATGTGATGTGTGCTTATTTCTATCAAAGTGTATGCACATTTTATGACCAGTCTTAAGTTTTGCTTTTACTACTACTTTATAATTGATATACTTCTATGTTTATAATACCTTACACTTCTTGCCATATTTGTATAACTAAAATATGTTTAGTAAATTTGTTTACTGGTATGAAACAAGATTTTCATAGGTTTTTTTACTTTTTTTGAAAATTTCAACATACAGATGTGATCTAGACACCTGGTTTCATGGAAACAGACTCAATTGCGATATATAAGAAGGAATTGTTGCTTTTGGTAGTACTAGCCATGACAACCGAATTATTCTTACAACAATCCTTGGTCTTATAGAACATTGTATTGTTGATGTTTCTCATAAATCTGAATTGCATTCAAACTTGATGGAGATTAAATCATTCTCATCAAACTTAGTTGGTAAGTTCTTTATACAATAAGTAGGAGTTAACATTAATATTATGATTTTAGTTTTGTTTTGATGTCACATTTGAACGTATATGTTGATTTAATTGGTTGTGATTATTATGTTCAATTGAATGTTATGGGTTAAGGGATATTGAATTTTGTTTTTAACACAAGCAAAATCGAAGCTTGGAATTTGATTTAACATAGGTCTTTCAAGAATATGTAGATATATTTTATGTTTCAGCATCTGAGAAGGGTGTGGAAGTGATATTGGATTCTTGTGATGGTTCAATTCAAAAATATTCCGTTGTTAAAGGTTATCGTAAAACATTCCTACAAATTTTATACAATCTATAAAGCTATACAGTCAAGTTTACTTTGAAGGGATACATAGTGGTTCGTGCTTTGGCAAAGAAAATAAGTTCAAAGAACTTTAGGTTCTCTCTTATTAAACGTGCAAAAACTTTCAAGTGGGGACTTTCGATCTCTAAAAGAGAATCCTAAAGGACAGAATTTGATTAAAGTTATAGTTGAAGTGGATGACACATATAAAGGAATCCCAAAAGGTAAACATAAACTTTATTTAGGTTAAGAAAGTGGACTCCGAAAATTATGGTGGCATAGGTTTGAGAATTAGAATTTTCCAATCCTTGGTGAGTTTATTATTTTCTTATTTCAAGTTATGAGCATTTTATATTTATCTAAAACTTTATAAGTTAATGTGCAATTTTAAATCAATGAATTTGGTTGGATGTCACTTTATTTATATCTATTTTCTTTAATTTGTTGAAAAATTAATATGTGCATTTTTTATTTTTATATGAAAAGTATAAATGCATCTTATATTATATTTTAGTGTAAACTTGACTTTTTATGTGTGTTTAATGGGTGGGGAGATTAGCATTGTAGTCAAAGAACCAAGTGCCAAAGGAACTTGTTTCAGGTTTAATATGATCATCAAAACCTCAGAGAATTTAGTTGATTCCAAGTTTAAAAGAGAAGATGATAAATTACTTGGGTTCACATAATAGATCAACCACATCAACAAAACACCCTTTTCACTTATGGACATCGGTCATTGTTAAGTTTTTGAATCCCATAAAAAGTTAGTGAGTTAACATTTGGTGAAAATTTTGATCTTGAATCCAATCATGCAATGTTTCTAATTAAATGTGAAGATAGAAAAAGAATTATACAGAATTGGATGGAGCAGCACAGTTTATAAGTATACACACTATACCAATGAGAGGAACTACATTCTACTCTTGAAATAATCAAGCCTAAGATTTGTCAAGTCAGTTCTACAAGTTCTGAGATTGTTTGCAATGATAGTTGTCGCATTGAGTTTGGTGGATCTTGTCGCATTGACTATGACGCAACTAGTTCTAAGGGTAAAGAGCGGGAATTTTCTATTACTACATCACACATTATGAATGATTGTTTAGCCTCTTCAATCATGAATAGGAAAAATCGACAGCGACTGAGCTTTAAAAGTAAATCTGCTAACACGTTGATTATCATTGAAATGGTGTGTGAACCTATGTTAAAACTGTGCACAATTTTGAGTAACTTCATTCATCAAGTTCAGAAATCTAAGTGTAAAGTTGTTTGGCTGGCTGGTGTAAATACACTATCCATCGATAGAGTGCATTTAAAAAACAGCAAGGCCCTATATGATCTTATATTTCATAAACCTTTACATGGTTCTCAGTTGTATGCGACAGTAAGGCTTGTGAATGACTTTAGCAGAAGAAGTAGGAGTCATCAAACAATATAAACGTTTGACAGTTTACAGGATATACAACATAGCGCAAGTCCTATATAGGGGATGCACATTGCATCTAGTTCAAGTAATGCACATCCAAGGTCTCACGCTAGTAAAAGCACAATAGAAAGGAATATAAATAATGATAAACCTTTGAATGGCCTGAAGATCTTAGTTGTTGATGACAACCTTTTATTGCTTAGTTTAACGCCGGCCACTCTTGTTTGCTTGGGTGCTATTGTGAAATCTTCTAAGAATGGTGAAGATGTTTTTTATCTAGTTTGTTCATCTTTATCATGGTGAAGAAAAGCGTAGTAATGAAGAGTTATCAGAAGTTTCTAAGAAGAAGCACTATGATATCATTCTCATGGATTGTGAGGTATGGACTTTTTAACATTTTTACATAGCATATTTAATTTGTTATTATGTTGTTTACGTTCATCTCTCATGAAGTTTATATGTTGTCATACTTTGTTAGTGATATTTAGTTTATTTTTGCTGACTTTGCATATATGAATATGAGATCTTTGTAATTTTATTCGTTAAGAAATTATAAACATAGAAGTATATTAATTGTGATGTAGTATGTGATGTGGTGCTTATTTGTGTCAAAGTGTACGCACATTCTATAACCACTCTTAAGTTTTGCTTTTACTACTACTTCACAATTAATATACTTCTGTGTTTATAATTCCTTACACTTCTTGCCATGTTTGTATAACTGAAATATGTTTATTAAATTTGTTTACCGGTATGAAACAAAATTTTCATAGGTTTTTACTTTTTTTGAAAATTTTAACATATGGATGTGATCGAGACACTTGGTTTAATAGAAACAGACTCTTGGATCATCCAATTATGATATTTAAGAAGGATCTTTTAAGGTTTAAAAATCAACGGCTTATAATTTTCATAAATATTCAAGTATAAAAAATCATATTTCTTCATCCAATAGTCTATTCCTAGCAATTGGACCATGCCAAATGCATTTGCAGGGTTAGATTTACAAAAAAAAAAGATGAAAATCTTGATTCATACCAGCAAACATATTTGGTTGGTAAACATATTCCAGTCTGTCATGGAAGATATAGATTTTATAAGCTGAAGCTAACACTTGCATTTTTATATTTTTAATATTTATGTTTACTTGTTAGATGTCTGTAATTAATAGATATGAAGCCACAAGGAAGATCCTTAATGAAGAAAAGTACTCTTGGTGATGTGCACATCCCAATTATAGCTCTGACAGCCCATGCAATGACAAAAGAGATAATGAACCTCCATTTGATGAAATCTGCTGCTGAAAATCAACTTTTTGATGCCATAAAGAAAGGTTCCATGTGATTGACACCTTATAGCAAATAATAATTATTCCAAGGCTCTCTCTCTCTGTGACCGATCATGGGCAAGCACCAACCGGTCCATGGCTAAGGTTTTCCAAAAAGTCATTACATCATGATTTTGTTGTCATGTCAATTCTAGTGGCTTATATTGAAAAAGAGTGCCCTTGTTGCGCAATGTTTTAATAATAATACCATGTTCATAGAAGGTGCGCTAACTCCAATTGATGCCCTATGCCCTAGATAACTGCATCCATCCTACATTGCATGGATACAAGAGTGGCTACATGGAACACTACCCAATAATTTGAATGGCTGGATGAGATGCTCAACAATATTTTGCTTGCTTATTTCATAAATTTTAGAATGAAAACAAAGGGAGCTTTGTTATTTTTTTCTATTATAATGCTTAAATTTCTTCATGTAGGTTGCCAAATTAACAGTCCGTGAGTGTTGGTTTGGAGGCCTTCAGAATGCTACTCATTCTGTGACTAATACTCGCAACTCTGTTTTTGAGATTTGCTAAGACGAATGCACTGTGAGAAATTGCAAATCACCTCTTGATCTTATAACATGGCCGAAGCAGTTGAGTCTCCAATTGGCTGATTGTGCAAAAGTATGATTTTGTGATTCAGATGTGAGTTAGTGTAAATTACTTTGTGCTTGTGATGAATGTAACTATGATTCTTTCCAAGGAAGGTTGAAAGATTTGTGGTGGCATAGGGATTTCTTATGCTTAATATTGCAAGGAATGCATGTAGCAGTAGAAAGACAAAGATGGGTGTCCCTAGATTGTCGATTTAGGTAAAACAAAAAACTGACCCATTCTGTGAATGAAAGAAATATGGGTTCAAAAAGAGATGGAAAGACAGTGACTTAAGTTAGTGTTAGCCTTTATCATTTCTCGTAAAAATACAAAATGGTGCTTTTGTAATTGAAGCATTTCTTCTATTGAACTAGCTTATAGCTAAAGACTATGCCAGCCACATGAATCTTGTTTTATTATCCATTTAATATATTGATCATTAAAAGCTTGCCATTTGTGCTCTTAAGAAGTGTAGATATTTCTTCTTTCATTTGAAACGTGTTAGATGTGAGACAAAAAGCACAATGATGAGTTTTTTTGAAAAGTACTTTGAGTATGCAAACACTTGGATCCATTGGGATTCAAGTGTAACATGTACTCCCAAGAAAAAAAATCAAGGTTTTGGATTTGTCATTCCCCTAAAGTTCTTATTTGTTCCATTTGACTAAAGAAAATAAGAGCTGAGCAGATTTTCGAAATATCTAGATGCCAACATTTCCTATCAACAAATCCTTGCACTGAACTCTAAATTCTGTGCTCCCAGACTTGCTTAGCTTTCCCACTTTTGATTATTACACGTTTATCTCTAAAGTGGGCGAGTAAAATATCAATTGCTTCTCATCCATGATCAAAGCAAAGCCAGAAGATTAACAAGAAACAAGATTCCAAGACTGTAAATTTGAAGGTTGAGTTGCATGATGCAGTTCAATCTATTAGCAGCACATTATTTTCCAAAAGACTTCACATTTTATGAAGCGTCCTGTATCCTGGGCATTCAGAGGCATAGTTTCGAAACAAAATGGAAGTCAGAATAACAAGGGCTCCGTGTGGTTGGTAGGAACTGTCAGTGCCCTTCTCCTTGTGGTGGGACATTGCAGGTTCAAAACCCAGTGGTACGATTGAATAATAACTGGTGAGGGTCTGCCTAACAAGGAGCCCTAAAGACAATATGAAGAACAGGCAGAATCAAATAAGAAACGACCTAAAGACAAATATAAAAAGATATAAAACCAACATGTTACAAAAAAATTTAATTTTCTAATAAGAAGTGAGGAGTAAGCAAGTAGAAAGTGACAAGAAGCAAGAGGAAAACATTAATGAAGTGCAAAATAATCGATTTTTTAAATGAAGAGGAAGCGAGCTTCTCACGAAACGGAATTGAGTTTGCCATAAGTGGGTTTCCCAAAGCTTTCCCTCATTTTGGGGAAACAAAGAGTTATACGCTTTCGAAGCGCGAGCTTCTCCTTGTAGCAAGAAGCTTCTGATAACTATGTTCAGCAGCCATCCATCTTGGCACGTCTCAAGATGGGTGTAGTGTCCATCTCAACAAATCTTGAGACGAATGGTTATCAGCAGTTGGAGCTGCATCATAAGCATGCAATGCCACTGCATAAAAAATGACCTCTTTTCAAAAATTGAAGCGATCTTGTTGAGTAGTCTATCTTTTGATCGCTGGTGCATTGCTTCACAATATAACCTTTTCATTGTATGGCATTCACCTTGGGCTGGGTACATGTTAAAAACTTAGCAGCTTAAACCGACCTTGAAAGTCGAAAAGTTCTAGAATATTCAACCGTCAGGACCAAATCAGATCCGTCGTGATCCACATCACATAAAAATGTGTGCAGTCTCGTACCCAGCAGCCCAGCCAATCATACGTGTACACCCTTTTAGAGACCAGATAATATCAGAACTCTATCATGTGCTTGTAGTTGCTAAACTCTATCATGTGCTTGTAGTTGCTAAACTCTATCCAAAGTACTTTCCTAGTGTAACTCTATCATTACCTTTTAATTTACGGCTGCAGTTCATGGTACACTTCCAAAGTCATTTCTTTTTTAAAGGCAAGTTGGGGACCTCCAACAGTTATTATTCAACGTACCACTGGGGTTTAAACCTGCTACCCACCACTATGAGTCCCTTTTGGTTACATGCGTTACCAAGATGCTGACACAAACAATCATATTTTTAAATCTAGTAAATTGGTGACACCAGTTTGGAGAAAAGTTGCTCAATGCATCGGGAGACAGGTTGGCGATTTTCATAGCCATTTTCAGAATTGGTGCAAACATAGGTTTAGTCGCAATCAATCACATAGTTGGCTAATTTCACACCAGTTTCTGGCTTTATGCCAACCGATGGTTGCCGCAGAAGGCTGATAGCTTTCAATCGCGGCATATGGCACCCGCTAGCAAGCTGGATTTGCAATCCACAACCATACAGGACAATATATCACCAAAGATCGGAATTAGCTTGGGAATGAATTTGAGATTTGGAACATCCTGCAACAGATCCAAGGCACCACAAAATCATTCTAGGTTGGTCTTGTTAAGATATCACTTGGAGAGATTTGGAACATCATCATCATGCAATAGATCCAAGGCACCACAAAATCATTATAGAATTGTCAAGAATGAACCGAGTTGGTCTTGTTAACAGGCCACTAAAAGGGCACAATATCAGATCAATTACAACGCTCCGAAGATTTCTTTGCAAGTTCATGAGCAAATCAAGTAGCTATATTAGCCAGAGATTTTCTCTCAGCAGTTCTAGGGGGGTGTGGATAAGAGTATGGAAGGAGAAAGCACTGAAGCGGCTTCCAATCATAGCTCATTTATAATATGCCGGTTTTACCTACTACCAGAGAAAACTAATGAAAAAAACTCTTAATCTCTTAAGGAGTGTTTGACTGCAGGATAAAGTTATAGCTGGAAATACCCTTATCCAAGGGAAAAAGTCACTGGGCAACTTTTCCTCAAAAAATGGGAAGAAACTACCCGCCAACACAAAAGGTGAGGAAATTTTCATATCTATTTGACAGCATTGTGTGGTGGTCCACACACAACTGGCACATTCAAACACCACCTTCATTTCATACCCAAAGCCCAACCAATAATCTCATACATGCTATAGTTCAGGTTTTCATCATGCCGTTGACACGGGCAAAGGTACCACAAACTCACCACTCTTAGGTGCTACTTCAGGAAGCATTTCACCATCAACATGATCACACACACACAAACACACACAGAGGACTTGCATTTAAACATCAATCACCAAATACAGTAACAGAATCAGCAATTATCCTGGGGACCGCCTGGCCAAGGGAACAATCCACTAAGAGGGGAAATTCTAACCGGGTCAGTTGGTTTCCTGGTTCGGAGCCTACAGAGATGAGGATGAGCGCAAGTTGGTCTAGAAAAACCATTCCCATCAAGTAAATGACCAAGCCAAAGATACATTAAGCACCTAAAACCACATGCAACAAAAGTCGTGTTTGAATTCCACATATTGTGACAAGAAAAACAAAAGAATGGTAACCAAAAGATGATCAAAATCGCTACTAATTATTTATTCCTATCAAATTTTCTCTCATGGGGTAAGCCCCAAATTGAGGCATATCATTCCATAGATCCAAACTTTTTGCTTCGGGAGGCTCAAAGGCTAAGGCTCTAACTGTTATCTTTAATCTACCAAAACATGATGAGTAGATATAAGCAAAGAACTTCCACTGCAAAGGAAAAAAAATGAGTTACCGCTGCCGTCAAAACCAGATGCTGCTGGACATCGCTCTATAGTTCATCCTGAAAATTTACAACAGACAACCATCAAGCAAGAAGCAAAGAAACATTGGAGGGATTTACAGAGTTTTAGAAATTTAAACATGAAGAAAACACAGAAAGTATTACATGTTTGACATCCTCGGTTTCTGCATCATCAGCCTCAGCATCATCCCCATCGTCAGAATCATCTTTGTCATCCTGTTGAGAGATGAATGTGAGAACGTGGAGAAGGTTTTGAAAAAAAAAGATGCTTATCATCAAAGAGAACTCACATCAGAGCCACCGTCAGGTTCACTCTTGAATGCCTGTGAAAAAAAGAAGTGGGGAAGAACGAGAAATTTACAAGAAAACATAAGATACAAAAACATACAACCACCTTGATGGCTCCACCAACATACTGCTTAGTTTGATTTGGGAAGAACCTAACGGATTCCCGACTCTTCCCCCTAAACAAAATTAATGGGGTAAAATGCTGCCTAACCTAGCGTGTGTCAGAGAAACCATGAAAGGACACTTAAAAAAAGGAAAAGGTGAACTGCGGATGCTGAATTTGAAGCAGGGAAAAGCAGATTTGTCTGTTTTCATACTCCAAATCCAGAATCCTTAGCATGAAAAAGTCAATTGAATCTCTTGGTTCATCCCAATTTAAACTGAAATTACACATGGAGTGCAAGCTGCAGAAATAATTAGAGTTCAAAAGACGACTACGATGTGTCAAATATCCAAACAGGCAACCTGGATTGCAAAAAAGTTTGTTTCGTTTTACTTTTCACTGGAAGGTAACAACATATTACTATCCCAAAAACCAGTCCGCAAACATTATCAGAGTCTATTTTTGCTTACAGCAATGCCCAAGGATCTTGGTGGCACTGCTACAAAGTTATTTTATCATCAAGAAAGACCATAGCTAGATTGCATCATTCTGAGGGAGGATATAAGGAAGGTTGTACACAACATGGTGTTCTGTTTTGCTATTGAACAACGATGGTGGAAAACTAAAAGTTTACAAAAGAATTATTACGAAAACACAATGCAAGTTGCTAATTTGTATAACCAATTAGATGTTTAGAGCTACAGGAAAACAAGGTCACAATACCTCCTCTTCCCTCTTCTCTGACTCGTCAAACGCTGCTTTCTCAGCCTAGAACAAACCACCAAAAGAACACAATAACAATACTACAAGGGAAATAGGAAGGTGAGAAAACAGTGACTGGGGAGAATGATATTACATCTTTTAGCTTTCCCCATGTCTCTTCAGCAAACTTCTTTGCATACTCAGGATCATCAGTGACTAGTACATTGTCAAACAAAGTTCCCGACTTCACCTGGAATCACAACAATATTAACAGCTAGTCAGCTGATGACTGCATACTCATACACTCCACAAACAGACATGAAGAACATGATTTCAATTTGGAACTAACCTGCCACAACTCAATAGCAACATATTTCAAATTAGAGAAAACATAGATATCTGGATCATCCTTGAAGTCTGGCAAGCAAGAGAAGTTAGCAGCAGATTACAACACAAATCTAAAAACAGTATAGAGCAATCTGAAGAATAAGGAACAAGTAGCTAAGCAGGATGGACCTGGATTGTCAATCATGGGTGCCTTCCACTTCCCCTTGTAGTTGGGATTCTTGATTTTCTGTCAGCAAATTAATGTTATATTTCCATATCTCAAACTCTAGCATTATTTAAATTACCATAACAGAGTTCTACCCACCTTGGGCTTCCATGATCCCTTGTATTCAGGGTTCGGAATAGTTGGGGCAGTCCATTCACCATCCTCCCCATCATCCCAGTCTTCGGGCTGCAAGAGAAAAAAATATATAAATAAGTCAAAGGATTGAAAAAACTGCATGTGATATGAAAGATGATGCTTTCCAATATCCTCAGAAAAATGTATCCATTCCAAGCTACTATGCTTTAGAGACTATCCAGCATTCATGACGTCCTACCTTTTTGGCATCGGGATCAGGGATCTCCTTGGGGATGTCATCATATCCCTTGACAAGCAAGAAAATGCAGTTAGCACATTTTGAAGAATGGGTCCACCCACAAGAAGAGGTGCCATAAAACAACAAAGAAGAAACTACAAACAATTTTCCTCGAGATAGAAATTACTTGAGTTAAAATATAATGAGCAGATGCTCGTCATTCAACAATTAGCATGTCTCATTTGAAAATAACAGTCACCCATGAAACTCATATCATACCTCAGGCTTCTTATCTTCAAGGTCTGGAATGAATTCCTTATCATCCCAATCCTCAGGCTGCAAGCACCACAAGACTGACTGAAAAAACCAAATCTAAAAAGGAAAATGGTTTGATACATATGAATGAGATCCACCCACTTTTTTGGCTTCAGGATCCTTGATTTTCTTCGGCGGAAGGATGTCCCAGTCTGAATACAAGCTCCCAGATTGTTTTTCATTGTTGTCAATTAAGACATTGTATGTGGCATCAGAACGAATGATTAAAGTATAAACATGTGTCAATTGGTCAGTCTCACAAGGGATGTCCTTCTTTATAAGATGGTTCTTTCCATTATGTGTAAGAATGACATGAACCTTTTTGGTACTATAACCACAGATGTCAGGTCCAAACATGATGCTGCACATTTACCCACATACCATCAGTCAGCAATAATGCATAAGAATCAAATGGCCAGTGCCAGAGTGGAACTGACGATGGAATAAAATGACCAATGTTATCACCTGTATGGCGTCTCACCACCAAATTTCTTCTGATCAACCTCACCGCTGAGCAACTTCATGTATCCACCACCACAGTCAAGCTTCTGTTCATGCTTAACTGAGAACTGGAACACCAATGTCTTATCCTTGTTGCTGAACTCGGGAATCTCAGCAGATATGGCAAAGAATCTGTAGTCCTCACTTGTCTGGATACCTGCACTCAAGGAGGTAGATATATTCAAATCAACAATTCTCTCCGGTGAAATCCATGAAGTGCCAAAGTAACCTTTAGGAACAACAGTACCTTTGTCATTTGGATCTCCATTCCACTTTCCAGAGGTGTGATTCCATTCACCAGCCATCTTCTCATCTTTTTTCCAGTCTGAATTAACCCATCTATTTTCCCATCCATCTAAGCAATCATGATCAGAAGCATAGAAATGTTATGAATTGACGTGAAAAAGACAAGTTAGATAAAGTGATCAACTAATGAAACACCTATCCTATGTAACCGGAACACGGCACTTAGGGTGTCGTACCCATTTCGAAACGGGTACTGGTACCTGGACATGGCAAATGTTGTGTCCTATATTATATTATATATTTTCAGTATATAATATATTCTTTAAACATATAATATATATTTTCAGCATACATTTTAGATATATAAGATATATTTTAGATATATAATATTTTCTTTTTACTATATATTTAGCCATGTCCCTGTACCCACATTTTGTGGAATTGCCGTACCCGTACCCTATGTCACATGGGTGCAGGTGCGGGTGCGGGGGTGCGGCACTTTAAAAAAACTTGGGTGCGGGTGCGGCAAAAATATAAAAATTATATATATATATATATACATAAATGACCCTGGGTGCGTTGACTGCACCCAGGGTCAGGTTGACCGCATCGGGTGCGGGTGCGACACGGGTGCGGAACCTAGTTGGAGAGTCCCTGTGACATAGCCCACACCCAGGTGACATAGCACCTATCTCAAAGGAGTAAATTTGTTAAATGCAAATATAAAAAATATATATTCAATTAAATAAACAAATAAGTTATACAGAAAAATAGCAAATTACCACAGAAATAAAGTTTTTTTCTTATTGTTTAATATTTTAATCCAAAATATATCCTCAAGCGCTTATAAACATTGAAATTTGAACATACACATTTCTTTTTTTCATATCCAACCAATAATTATGGAGAGTTGGGAACAGCTCAGGCACCAAAGTATGGGCAATGCTCTTGAGACAATTGCTCATGCAGAAAAGACTCAATAATCTTGAAAAACATGTAAAAATCTTTCTAGACCAGGATTAGAGTGCACACAATCCTAATGGGAATTGGAAATATCTCCCTATGTTCATGCATACTATGTCACATGGGTGCGGGTGCGGGTGCGGGTGCGGGTGCGGGTGCTTTCAAAAAACTTGGGTGCAGGGCTGCGGCAAAAATATAAAAAATATATATATATATATATATATATATATATATATATATATATATATATATATATATATATATATATATATATATATATATATATATATATATATATATATATATATATATATATATATAAGTCCAAAAGTTGGACATAAATGAGCCTGGGTGTGTTGACCGCACCCAGGGTCATGTTGACCGCACCGGGTGCCGCACCCGCATCGCATAGCATCGACACGGATGCGGCACCTGGTTGGCCGAATCCCTGTGACATAGATGCATAGTATTGCTTCACTAACATTAGTTTAAAAGAGCAATCTAACTCTTTAATGAATGCTGACCTCTTATATGGTCATTTTTGTCTTCTTTCAAGATTTGCAATATAAATCCCCAAAAAGTGCACTATCATAAAGAAAGGTATAATCAAATGCCATTGCCACTTCATTAAGTTTCAGCCTATGTCACAGGGACTCTCCAACTAGGTGCCGCACCCGTGTCGCACCCGCACCAGCACCCGATGTGGTCAACCTGACCCTGGGTGCAGTCGCACCCAGGGTCATTTATGTCCAACTTTTGGACTTTATATATATATATATATATATATATATATATATATATATATATATATATATTTATTTATTTATTTATTTATATATATTTTTGCCGCACCCCCGCACCCAAGTTTTTTGAAAGTGCCACACCCCCGCACCCGCACCCATGTGACATAGGTTTCAGCATGAAAACCAGTTTTGTCAAGAAGTTATACAGTCCCATGCATTTTATCCTATTCGGTCCGCTATTAAGAGTTGACAGAATTGACCTAATGTGTTTTCTTTGTCTTGATAAGAAATTCTCAACACTTTGATGTTGGCTAAAAGTAGTCAAACCACTGCCCTTAAGATTATCCAGCAGAGTGCCTCGATTTTAATGTTTAGTTGTTGGGTTTTTTAACAATGAGTTCTTTTTGAAACATAAAATTTCAAGGGCCCTGAAAAAAGTTCTTTCAACTTATGCTCAAAAGAGACTTTTTCTGTCTGGTACCCCTTGGATCAAATTTTACATACACATACATGTGTGCGCATGTGCAGACACACACATATACATACATAGATATGACGACTTAATTTCATACCTAGTAGAAAGGTCATTTTTCACATTTATTTACATTTAACAAAAATTATAGAAAGGCATTTCAAAACTAAAATTGGCATTAATAAATGAAAATCTATTCATATCATCAACAGAATCTGGACCATGTAAATCTTAACACTAACATATAAACTTGTCTCCAAGCACCAGAAATCTCAGTATACCACACCATAAATACAAACAAGCCCAAATCAGAAATGGAAAGAATGAATGTGTAGCTTCAGAAAAAAGTTTGAGATCAATAGCACAAATTTTAGAAGCAGAAATGATATTATTTCCTCAACCGTTCTAGATGAATTAACTCCATGAATTTCAAATATGCAAAAGAAATTACTCTATGATGACCTACAGAAGGAAAAAAAGAAACTGTCTTTGCAAACCCAAACTAAAAGACAACCAGATCAACACGAGAAGACATAAAATAAAAAAACAAAATCATTCTCGATCAATTTTGTTCTTCAACACAAAGATTAAAGTTATCCACCTTATGATCACAATTACAGCCAGCATGGCACTTTCCCACCATGATGATTTGATGTTTGTTTCATTCATGGTGGGAAGGGATTACATCAGGGATGCTAACTCAGCACTTTCCCAGGTAAGTTGCATGAAACAAACAAGGCCTTAGCACAAAAATAGAGTTGTAAAACAATCTTAATTTCTTTCTTTAACAAAAACTCAAGATTGAGAGAGAGAGATCAACAAGTGAAGCAACATTTTACACGAATGTTAAACTTCAAAAAATGCCAGATCATTTAGCACAAAAACAGACTGGTCAAACGATCTAATTTCATAAATCATCAAGAACTCAATATCGAGAGAAAGAAGAGAGACTGAGAGATCAACGAGCGAAGCAACATTTTGCACTAAATTTAACGACAGAAAACTCCAGATCATTTAGCACAAAAACAGACTCGTAAAATCTAATTTCATACTTCAACAAAAACTTGAGAGAGAGAGAAAAACGGAGAGATCAACGAGTGAAGCAACATTTTACATGAAATTAAACGGCAGAAAATGCCAGATCATTTAGCACAAAAACAGGCTCGTCAAACGATCTAATTTCATACATCAACAAAAACTCAAGATCGAGAAAGAGAAGATAGACAGAGAGGAAGAGAGATCAACGAGTGAAGCGACATTTTACACGAAGCTAAATGTCATAAAACTCCGGATAATTTACCAAAAAAACAGACTCCTAAAACGATCTAATTTCATACTTCAACAAAAACTCAAGATCGAGAGAGAGAAGAGGACGGAGAGATCAACGAGTGAAGCAACATTTTACACGAAGTTAACCGTCAGAAAACACCAGATGATTTAAGCACAAAAACAGACTCGTAAAACGATCTAATTTCATACATCAACAAAAACTCAAGATCGAGAGAGATAAGAGAGACGGAGACATCAACGAGTGAAGCAACGTTTAGAACAAAAACAGACTCAAAAACGACCTAATTTCAACAAAAACTCAAGATCGAGAGAGATATCAACGAGTGAAGAAACATTTTACACGAAATTAAACGACAGAAAACACCAGATCATTTAGCACAAAAACAGACTCGTAAAACGATCTAACTTCATACATCAACAAAAACTGAAAATCGAGAGAGAGAAGAGAGACGGAGAGATCAACGAGTGAAGCAACATTTTACACGAAGCTAAACGTCAGAAATCACCAGATCATTTAGCACAAAAACAGACTCGTAAAACGATCTAATTTCACACTTCAACAAAAACTCAAGATCGAGAGAGAGAGAGAGACGGAGAGATCAACGAGTGAACCAACATTATATACATTTAGCACAAAACAGCCTTGTAAAAACGAACTAATTTCAACAAACTCAAAATCAAGAGAGAGAAGAGAAACAGAGAGATCAACGAGTGAAGCAACATTTTATACGAAGTTAAACGTCAGAAACACCAGATCATTCAGCACAAAAAAAAAGACTCGAAAGACTATCTAATTTCGTTCTTCAACAATAACTCAAGACAGAGAGAGAAATACCGTCGAATCGATCCTCGAAGAAGACTTCCGCAGAGATGGTAGAGAAGGAGAGCACGGAGACGAAGGCCAGAAAACCAAACCCTAATGTCGTCGCCATTAGAGAGGAGGAAACAGAATGAGGAGAGAAGTTGGAAGCTCGGGAAGGAGGACGCTACCTTGAGTGAGGCGTATTATATGTAGACGTCAGGATGGGGCCCACTCGGTAAAAACCCAATTGGAAAAAACTTTCGCATCCGTGAAAGAAAACAGAAGGGTACGATCATGCCCTAATCCTTTAGAGAAATGACATGCATTTTTCAGGGAATATTCCTGTGATAAAGTTTGACTTAGAAAAACATTGGAAAGCACGTGAACCATAAACGACCTGGGTTCGTACAAAATTTTCGGAATTACCCTTCATACTTTATTGTCGAAACAGCTCTTTTGATCTTCTTAAATGACCACGGCGTTCTTCTTAAAGGTTGTTTACATGTAGGGATATATTTGTCAATTTATAGACTGAATTCTTGTAATTAAAAAGAAAATAAATGAGTGTCTTTTTAGAATTTGTTAAGAGTGTTAACAGACTTTACATTCTGATAAGTAACGAAAAAAAGGAAAGAAAAAAAATATTGCTAAATCACTTTAAGGCTATAGCGTTCATTTTTGTCATTGAGGACAAAAATATCCCTTCCTTTTGTCAAAATCATAGAGTTAATACTGACATCCGAGCACCGAGCTAATCCTGACCGGGATTTTAAACTGATGATAGACGGCAAGGAAGCCATTGTGAAAATACAGGGGCATTATCGTCGTTCATGTGAACAAATTATTTTCAAATTAATTATTTTTGGTATTTTGGATAAGCAGGAGAGCCGTACAAATTTTGGATAAACGAAAATAGACATTTCCAGAAATTTTTTGGTGGGACCCAAAAGACGGCCATGTCTCGATCTCACCTCCAAGGAAAGATTCAAATTTGTAACAAACCTTGGTGGGTCCACATTTATAACACTCTTTTATCCGATGTAACCCACCTCGGTGGGTCCACCTTGACGAGACTCTTTTATCCGATACGGAAAGGTTAAAAAAACTCGAAATTACGACAAAAATTGCAAAACGTATTTATGACTTGCCTTTAATTAATGCTTTCGTGTGTTCTTGTTTCTGATTTTATATATATATTATACGAACAAGCCAAATTAACTACCGCGTTGGCTTTGCTTGCAGTACTTACGGTTAGGGGTGGCAATCCGGTCGGGTTGGCGTGTCAGCATACCTCAATCCGAACCCGAACCCGTTTATTAAACGAGTCGGCTGTGGCAAACACTAATCCGACCCATTTAATAAACGGGTAACCCGACATGACCCGACAACCCGTTTAATAAATGGGTTGGGTCGGGAAAACAGATTGGCGGGTAGCAGGCGGGTTGGTGGCCGGGTTGGTGGCCGGGTTGGTGGGTCGGGTTGGCGGATGGGTTGGCGGGTCGGGTTGGCAGGTTGACCCGCCCGCCTAACCTGTTTATTAAACAGGTCAGCCGGGTTGGCGGGTTGGCATACCCCCAACCCGAACCCGACCCGTTTAATAAACGGGTTAGGCGGGTCGACCTGTTTATTAAACGGGTTGGCTTAAGCCCAACCCGAAGCCGCCTAAGAGGCGGGTTGGCGGGTCGTGTCAGGTTTTGCCACCCCTACTTACGGTCATTGTTCTCGCAACATAAAACTTTGTGGGTATACCCTTGATCCCAAGTAGGAGTAGCATCTGCTCGATCTGGTTATCATAACCGCCTGAGTTTTTGGTTCAGTTTTTAATGGGCTCAGGTTTGAAGAGAAGATCATAGCCCGACCCATTGGCTCAATGTAAAGCGGTACTGGCACACCCCTTACTTTGCCTAATCTTAAAAAGCATAAATGCTTGGAATTATGAGTTAACGAGAGAATAGCAAGTTACCATGCAACTAATTAGGTAAATAGTAATAATTAATAAACAGTAAGTTCTTATCCAACTAATTAGATAAATAATAATAGTTATCCAAGCTATTATATAATACTTAATTTTTTAAAAAAATTATACTATAAAAAAATTAATAAATAACTCAAGCTCATCAAACCGGCTTTATAACTTGGGGGTTAAGCCGAGTTCATCCCACGTATGTAACAAGCCAGGTTTTGGCCCAATACTTGATGGATTGAGGCCTAAAATCATGACCCAAACCCAGTTCATGGCAGGTTGAGTCGGAGACTAATATTTTTTTTTTATAAAAGTCAAATCTCACTAATCAAGATAGTTATAACACCTTGTAAGATTGATTTTATGGTACTAGAAGGTGTACTGGATTCATGGGTATATATTTTTTTTTAAGATACAGATTCAGATTCATTTATTTGATATAATCTTGTAAGACAACTGACTTCAAACCCAATTAAGTTGTAAAAAAGGTGCCCCTCAAGATTGTCAGCCCCTTTTTCTTTGATGAATTTTCATTGGTCAGCCAATAGAAGAATGAGACAAAATAATTCAAAAAGATGACCCCCATTGACCATCAAAGATACCCTTGGCTAATGGAAGGTCATGCTACAACTCCCTCACATATCAAAAGTTCACCAAAAAATGTGAATGTAGTTTTTGCCATCTTTAAAAATTTCTGAAAAGAAAAATGAGAAAAGTGGAGTGGAGAGAAAAGCATTAGCTTGAAGAAGACATTGCAACAAAAAACAATTAACTTTTGAAGAGTTGAATATTGTGGGTTAAAAGAGTTTTGTGAGAGAGAAGTTGTGAATCAATTCTTTTGTGTGAGGTTGGAGAGGGGCGTGTGGATGTGCTTCCTCCTTGCAAATGATCCTTCGAATCCCAACCAAGGATGAGTCTTGGTGTCGTGGAGCTGGACTCAGTTGAACAAGGTCTAGACTTATTGATTGTTAGATGCATAGTTGTCGTATTTCATCTTGGGCGTCTTGTGATTGTTGAACATGCCTGCTTAAAGAAACCAGTTGGACCGTTGGTGGTGGAACTGGTTTTCCTGCTGTAGGTGTTGGATTTAGAAATCCACCGAAATAAAAGCAGGATTAAATACATGTCCTCGTTAAGCTGTTAAGATTAAAAACAAAACAAAACTTAATGCGAAAGCGATACTTGAATTCTTCAGGAACTCTCGCCACCTCATCTTCCTTAAATTCAACTTTTTCTGTAAAAAAAATATACTTGAGACTCTTGTGGTCAGAGAAGACTGTGATAGTTTTAGCATACAAATAGTGCCTCCATAATTTCAATGCAAAAAACAATTGCAGTTAGCTCTAAGTCATGTGTTAGATAATTTCATGCAGGAGTTCTCAACTGTCTCAATGTGTAAATGATTACCCTACCATTCTGCATCAACACGCAACCTAAGCTAATACCTGAAGCATCATTATAGACAATAAAGCCTCTTGAATCACTGGGTATGGCTAAAACTGAGGTTGAGTGAGCTTCTCCTTCAAGATTCTAAATTGTCACACTGCGATGTTCACATATACTTGGCTTCCTTACGCAATAACTTCATCATAAGAGCAGCAATTCTGGTGAAGTCCTTAATGAATCGTTTGTAATAGCCTGCTAAGCTCAAAAAGTTATGAACATCTATGACACTCTTCAGTGGTTTCCATGGCATTACTGCTTCTGCCTTCTTTGGATCTACCTCAATACCATTCTCAAAAATAATGTGGCCCAAAAACATTACTCTGTCTAGCCAAAACTCACATTTTGGTAACTTAGCATAAAGCCTATGTTTTTGCAGTGTCTCTAACATGATACGAAGATGAATTCAGTGTTGCTCCATATCATCATAATACACCAGGATTTCATTGATAAACACGATCACAAATTGATCCAGATACTGACGAAAGACTCGATTCATCATATCTATAAAAAATGTTGGAGCATTCGTCAATCCGAATGGCATCACTAAGAACTTGTAATGTCCATATCGAGTACAAAATGATGTTTTTGTCACATCCTTTGCCTTAATCTTCAATTGGTGATACCTATCTGCAAGTCTATCTTTGAGAACACGTTGACAGTCTTGGGTTGATGGAACAAATCTTTGATCTTTGACAACAGGTACTTGTTCTTAATTGTCACATGATTGAGCATTCTATAGTCGATGCACAATCGCAGAGATCCATTATTCTTCTTGATAAAAATAATAGGAGCACTCCACGGTGAAACACTTGGCTAGATAAAACCTTGCTAAAAAAACTCTTCCAACTGCTTCTTCAACTCAACTAGCTCGGCTAATACCATATAGATGTTGCTTTGGACACAGAAGCTCTATCGAGCACCAAATCTATCGAGAAGTCTACGTCTATCAATGGCAGTAAACCAGGCAAATTGTTAGGAAACACTATCGTGAATTCTCAAATGACCTCTACGTCATGAATCAAGGTTTTCTCATGGTTCAAGGCTACCACGTTGGCAAGGAACATCTGACCACCACAATGCACAAACTTAAAAGCTTTCAATAAAAAAAATGCCCTCACATCATTGGATGATTAAACAACACAAAACTCGACTATGGGCTGACCAAGTCTCTCTTGGCACTCTAAATTGGTGAAGTGCTCACAAAGCCCATCTATTCTGAGAATGACATCAAAGCTCGTAATCTCAAAAAGGATGAGGTTTGCTAGCAACACCTGACCTTTAATCAACACCATAACTCTGGAGAGATGCAGCACACACTATGTCTTTGCTCTTAAAGGTGTGGCTATCGCTACATAGCGGTCCATCTTGACTGTTGGATTGTCCAACAACTATGGCAATGCTTTCGACACAAAGAAATATATCACGCCAGAGTCAAACAACACTCATGTTGAAAAGTTGGTGATGTCCAAAGTACCTTCAATGACCCAATGACTGGGCTCGCTTCGTCTACTGTAATCGCCTCACACATGTTCCACAGTCCTCTTCTACTGTTGGGTCGGCTATGGCTATTGCAGTTTGGGAGGTTGCTGGAGTTGTATCTATTGTGGCAACAATTGTTGCTTTATGGCCATAATGTAAACAAACGCTAGTCTATCTAGGTCATATCATGCATTTGTCTCCGATTATTCAAATGAAGGTTGGTTTCTAGATTCATGTGCCTCTCACCATATGACATTAGTCTTGAACTCTCTATCCCTCAACTGTGACTATCTAGGTAGTGATATTGTTAAAATTGGTAATGGGACATGTTTGCCTATCTCTCATATTGATGGTTTTACTTTCTTTAATGTTGGTACTAATTTTGTTTTACAAAATATATTATATGTTTCTCAAATTAAAAAACAACTTTTATTTGTTTAGCGATTCACTCAAGATAATAATGTTATTTTTGAATTTCAACCATCTAACTTTTATAATAAAGATTTGGTAACAAAGAAAGAAATACTCTGAGAAACAACCAAGAATGGATTGTGTCACATCTAACTCAGTCCCGATAAAGCAGCCTATGTTGAATAGTGAACAACTACCTCACAGTGACATTGTTGGTTGGGCTGCCCGAAGTTGAGAATCTTTCATATGTGAGTTCTAAGTTTAGTTTGCCTTTTATTAATTGTATTGACTATAAAGTTTGTGATGCTTGTCAAAAAAGAAAATACTATAAACTTCCCTTCTCCGATAGTGTGCATGAAATTTCTAAACCCTTATATTTGATATTTGTTGATATGTGGGGATCTGCCCCAATCACTGGTACTTAAGGTTTTAAATATTATATTTGTTTTGTTGATGGTTTCTCTAGATTCACTTGAATATTTTTTGTGAAAAATAAATTGGAAGTGGCTACTATTTTCAAAAATTTTAAGCTCATGTTGAAAACATTCTTGGCTTAAAAATCAAATTCTTACAAACTGATGGTGGGAGATAATTTAAGGCCTTAGATCTATTTTTTAAGATCTCTGAGATTGGACATCAGATTTTTTGTCCACATACACAAGAATAAAATGGATCAATTGAGAGCAAACATTTACATATTGTCGAAATTGAGTTCTCATTCATTGCTCATGCACATGTCCCTACCTAGCTTTGGCCATATGCCTTCTCCACAACAGTACATTGATTAACTATTTACCTACCCCAAACCCAACTCTTAAATCTCTCATGAAGATTTTTCTCAACCAAGACCCTAATTACACCATATTAAAAATCTTTGAATGTGTGTGTTATCAATACCTAAAACCTTACCGAGCTTATAAATTAGATTACAAGTCCTCACATTATAATTTTCTTGGTTACAGTCCTAATTACCATAGATATTTAAGTCTAAATCTCACCAATCAAAAGGTCATTGTCACCCGCCATGTTATTTTTTATGAAAGCTCTTTTCCTTTCCAACACCGTCAACAACCTCCTTTAACCAAACCCACGTTTAGTGTAGAGACTTCCTTTCTCTTACCCATTACTACCCCTCCAACTATATCACTTGAGTCCCCTATTTCCTTACCTCCCTCTGGTATGTCACCCATAAAGTTTGCATCTACCTGCCCTTCCTCACCTCCTTCATTCCCTATCGTGGAGTCTACTACTTCACCCAAACCTATCCTCCTTGACCCTACTCCTCCCCCTTCTAGATGCACTTGTTATATGACCACTCGTGCCCAAGATGGAACACTTAAGCCAAAATTGTTTCAAGCAACCAAACACTCTCTACCTATTGCTATTCTCTTTGAATTATTCACTAACATTGAACCCTCTACTTTTAAACAAACCAAACCCCAGTCTCATTGGTGTGATGCTATGTAAACCAAGTTCTTTGCCCTTCTAAAAAATAAGACTTGGACTCTTGTCCCACCTGATCCATTTCAGAATCTCATAGGATGTAAGTGGCTTTCATCAAGAATAATGCATTGATTTTTTTGAGACATTTAGTGTGCTTGGTTGCCATGAGCTTTTATTAAGAAGAATGCATTGATTGTTTTGATATATTTAGCCATGTTATTAAGCTTCTTACTATTCGTGCAGTTCCTTTTCTAGCTCTTGATCAGTGATGGCTTGTTACCTACTTCATGTGCATAATGTGTTCCTCTATGGTTCTATTAATACGGATGTTTATTTACAACAACTGTTAGGATTTCGGTATCACTACTTCCCTTATCATGTGTGTAAGCTCAATCGAGCTCTCTATGGCTTCAAGCAAGCGCCTTTGGTATGGTACCAACATTTGAGTACTGCTCTTCTAAGCAATGATTTTATTGAATCTCGGGCTGATGCTTCTCTATTTATTTTGTGCAAACCTTATTTGACTGTTTATATGTTGATTATATCTCAAGATGACTATTTATATTTTTTGGTGATTGAAGAAGTTCAAATCACATATGGTCTTCTACTTTCAGAGTGCAAATATGTTATGAATATCTTACATCGCACATCCATGCTTAAAGTCAAACTGATCAACACACATATGGATCCATATGCATGGGTAACATCAGACAGACTATCTTTTCATTATCCGATACTCTATTGCAGCGCGGTGGGTGCACTACAATATGTGACTCTTACTCGTCCTAATCTTGCCTCCTCAGTCAATCATGTATGTCAATACATGTCCAACCTTTTGTCGATCAATAATGCAGTAAATAGGATTTTGTGATATCCATTATGGTCTTCTGATAGGGTAATCCACCTAGGTTTCACTTTTAGTCTTTTTAGATGCTAACTGGGTTGGTTCCAAAGATAATTGAAAATCTACTTCCCGCTATGTTGTGTATCTTGTCCTAACATTATTTCTTAGAATTCAAAGAAATAACATGTGATTGCTTGTTCTAGCTTAGAAGCCGAGTATAGAGCAGTTACAAAATGCAGCAAACAAAATTTCTTGGGTTCATGTTCTGTTTCGAGAACTATGTGTTTCTATCCATCCAACACCTACCCTCTGGTGTGATAATGTGTTTGTAACCTTTATAGTTGTTAACATGTTCTTCATAGTCGCAGTAAGCACATTGAAATTGATGTTCACTTTGCGTGGGACCACGTTGCCGAAGCTAAACTTTGGGTGTCTCATATTCTTTCGTCCGATCTCACCAAATTTCTACCAATGTTGCAGTTTCAGTTTTTACAATCCAAACTCAATGTTTGTCCCAGACCATTGCATTTGCGAGGGGGGTGATAGAATATCATACATAGATCTAATAATTAGGTATGGATCTAGCACCAATAATGTTAAAAAAGGAATCAAGAAGACTCAAGAAGTCCACATGAATCAAGAAGCCTTAACCATCAAGGTGTCCAAGAAAGGCAAACCAACTCAAGATTGTACTATGGGTCTACCATACACCAAAGACTTCTCACATGAAAATTTGTCCAAGTGTTCAGATTTCAGTGGGACTCCTCAAAATAGTGGATTCTTATAGGCCATATATCCTAACCAATTTTCTCTTGTACTATATATATATATATATAAATGGAGCTTAACCCTCACCAAGAAAGAAAAATGTTAAGATAAAGGGTTATGGATGTAGGATCGTTAAGATCTAAACCACATTAAATCATGTGTAGTATGTGTGATTAATTTTCTATTTTACTTATTTTCATGTGATTGTTTGGAGAGTACGCAGGAGGATGCTCAAGAGTTTGAAGAGGTAGAAGATCAGTCCTTAAAAGGAGCAAGTGCATGCTCTGAGGAAGAGGTTGTAGTGATGAACAAGGTTTAATGCTTATAGATAGGTATTTTCTTCACTAGTTATAGTGCAATATGTTTGTAAGATATTTGCGATCATATTCAATGTTACATTGAATCATACATTAAATAATCATATATATGTGTTTGCATTTATTCTAGTAATTTAAACTTTAAAATGTTATATGTGTGTGTGTGTGTGAAGCATGTATGTAAGATACCTATCTTAATAAGCAATTATTGATTAATTTGTCATATACATATTAAACATGCATTTAAGATAACTAGTATGAGTATAGGCATGTATTCATTAAATTATCATATAGTGTGTGTGTGCGTGTGCGTGTGAAGCATGCTTGTAAGATAAGTTTGATTCTTGCATTTTATTGATTAATTTAAGTGTGAATTTGAGTTTAGGTTTTAATTTGAATTTCAAACGAATTTTACATTGTGAATTGAATGTGTAAGATAACTAGTTTGTAAGATTATAATTTGAAGCTCGAGTTATAATTGAAATTGAATTTTATAAAAATGATATCTAGATTATGAACTTTGTATTTTGAAGAGTTTCTAATTAAATTTGGATTTTAAATTTTAAGCTTTGAATTTGGACTTTTAACTAATTTGAGTTTGAATTTAATTTTTAAATGTATTTTAAACTTTGAAAAAAATTTATTTTATTGATTGAATGCAAATTTTATAGTGATTGCAACACAAGCTTAAGAGTCGGAGGATCCAACATGCCTTATGCATCAGCTTTACTAGTTTCAAGCACATTCGTTGTTTTTAACACTATCAAAGCGAGTGAAAGTCTGTATGGATCAAATGCATTTTTAAAATTTCTTGGAGGTCATATCATGGAAAATTTATCTCATAGATTTCATTGTGCAATTATCAAATCTAACAACCAACACATTTAAGATATCTGATTTTGAAATGATCATCACCTTGAAATATATGGCACGCATCCCCGAATTGAAGTGCCATGAGGAGCTAGTGAATGCACCTCAGTTTAAAGATTTCAAGTACCAATGTAAAGTTTTATTGAGAGAACCTCAGGATGCATTCTGATCTTGCATAAATTATGCATTATATATATATATATATATATATATATATATATATATGCATGACCCATCCAAAGATTGCATTAAAAACCCATTCTTGTCAATATTTTTGAGAAACTGCTTTAAAAACAAAATAAAGCTAAAATCGAAAATTTTCAAGCCTTATGTGCATTTTTTAGTGTTTTTATTAGTTTAGGACATTTTAATTTGTAGTTTAATCAGTTTAGGAATTGTCAACTAATACTTTATTTGGTTTAGAAGTATTATTTTCTAAAAACTTGTTTTTTCTAAATAGTCATTTGAAATTCTAAAAATTAATTGGAGTTTTTATAGAAAATTGTGTGTCCTAATATTCTTTTTAGTATAAAAACTAAATTTCAGCCTAAAGGGGTGTCTTTTTTCTTGTAATTTATGCCAGCCTCTGCCTCCCTCCCTATCATCTCTCTTCTTCTCCCATTTCACTCTTGGTCGGTTCCTCCCTCGATTCTTCCTTCTTCTTTGTTTCATCTTACTTCTAAAATTTCCTATCGTTGGCTTCTTCTTATCCCCATCATCGAAGGCACATGCAGCCCGAAAAAAGACTATGTTATTCTTCTCAATCCCTCCATCGAAGGTAAACTACGAGGTTTGCTTCTTCTCCAAGTCTCTTATTGGTTTTTCGCATTTAGATTAGATTAAATTTGATTTGTTTCATTGCATATATGAAAAAAATATTTTCTCATCGCATGCATCATATTGTATTCTTTGCATAGTGCATAGCATCTAAAATAATTTGATTTTTGTTCTATTATCTGCAAATTAGACTAGATATTTATTGCATCCTTCATTGTTGGTAGTTTTTAACTTCTTTTATTTGTATTAAGTTCAATCAATTATTATCGTTAGAATGGAATTTATTTTAGTATTTTTAATCATTCATACATAGATTATAGCATTGTGTTTATTTCATGGAAAACAAAAAGTAAACTAATCACTTCAGGTCGTTAAAGTTATTGTTGTAGATCGGTTGATCTAATCGTAGGATCATATCTAACCGAATCTAAGTATTAGAGATCTTTGAGAAACATGATCAACCAGTGAATCAGGCTGACCAGATTCAAGGAGAAGTCACGGTTGATCTAGTCAGCCCAGATCATGCGTCTTATAGCTTGTGTGAATCCGATATGCCCAGACTACCATTGCAATCAACCGATCCACAGCTTGAGAGTATCTCAAAACCGGGTGCATGTGTACTTAGGATTGTTATTTGTTTTCCACATGCAACGTGTAGTTAAACTTATGGTTTCATTTGTTTCGTATTTAGAATAATGGTCATTCATAGTTAAATTTTTATTTGGTTCATGAGTAATTTTTAATGCAACTCATGTTTTGCATATTCATTAGCTTTGTGTCATCAGTTATTTTTTTAGTGTAGTTTAGTCCAGCCGTGTGAATCTTTATTTTAGAATAAATTTGTCTTTTGTTGCAATTAGTTAATCATACTCTAAGGTGCACTTCCTTTTATTTATTAGTTAGTCATTTAGATTAATTTAGCATTAGGATAATCAGTTTTGTTAAAATCACGTGTTTTTAGTTTAATCAATTAAGTTAGATTCATTTACATTATTGTATTAATTTAGTTAGTTTAAATTCACATTTTTCTTTAATCAAAGTTAGTTAGTTATTTTAGTTTGTTTCAAGATTAGTTAGCTATAGTTTTTTGGCATGTCAAGTTGTTTTTTTTTAATTAGTTAGTTTTATATTTGTTTCAAAGTAGTTAGTTTGTTTTAAGTTGGTTATTTAGTTTGTTACTTAGTTAGTTTATTGGTTACATGATTAGTTTCTTATTTGTTGCATATTAGTTAGTTTTTTAGATTAGGTGGTTAGAATCTTGTTTTCATGATCTTTTATTAAACTAACCTTAGATTTTGGCATAGTTTTATTTGTTTTTTTTTGTGTTTGGTCTTTTTGTTTTGCAGGAAAGTGGTTGTGCTTGCGATAAGCTCTCAAAGGTCCCTGAAAGACCCTTGAAGAGAGCTCTTATCAAGTGAGCAACAAGTACAAGAGCCTACAAATCAAATGCAGGTAGCTCCAGAGGTTCAAAAGGGAAGCAATGAATATCAAAGGGACTAGAGCGCAAGCAACAGAAGACTCATTTTATTTTCTTTTAGATTTACCTTTAGGGTTATTTATTCATTTGTAATTTGGGTTTGTAATAAGGCTGTTTATTATTTTTTTTGAGCCCTCTACAAGAGGGTAGTTCATTGTAATAGCTAGTTACTTTTATTTATTTATTTATTTATTTATTTTTGAAGCAATAAAGCTTGTAATTTGTATGGAATACAAGTTTATTCTCCCATTCTCTAAGTTCGACATGGATCTCACCCTAGTGTGAGTTGGTTTTTATTATTTGGTGTCTGGCTTTCACAAAATATTTTTATCAAAAATATCTCTTTAAAAATCTATTTCATAAAACTCACACCAATTTTTTAGCACCATTGTCGGGGAACGACGATAGAAAAATGGTATTCACTTTATTGCCTCTTGTGTGTCTCATTTTATTTAGTATTGTTAGTTTTCTTTTTGTTATTTATTTAGGATTGCTAGTGTAGTTTTCTACTCATTAATTAGGATTATTAGTTTATTTTTGTAATTAGGATTTGTAGAACCATGTTGCTTGCTAGCCTTAGTATCAGTTTACTTTTCTTGCGTGGCCCACCTAATAGGTTACCCACTTAGTAGGTGATTGTGCATGATTGGTATCGTGCACATAGTTTGCTTTCTGCAAAATATCTGTTTGGGTGCAAGTGTGTGGTGCGTGTTTACTATTCCTACTTTATTTATTTATTTTATTTTGTATGTGTCATGGTTTGTTGTGATTTGATCATGTTTGCGCATTAGTGTGAACACTCCAAATTTTTCAAAGTTTTGTAAAAATGTCCTTTTTGCCTCTGACTCCATCTTCTGAGAAAACCTAAACTAAAATTCAGATATTCTTCAGATTTTTCTGGATTAAATTCCATATTGATATATTTAAATTCAATTCTGGATCCGAATCTAGTGTTTTAAATCCAAATCTGAGCCTCGTTGTCCGATTTCTAAATTAAAATTACAAAAATACCAAAAAATGGTTCTGAATGGCTCGGGCAGTTCATCCGGCACTCTGTTGGATCCAGAACTCTTTATTTCTCGATTTGAGGCGTTAAACCTCGAATATTTTCTCAAAATCCGGATATAAACCCATTTTTTGAAGAAATTTTCCCAAAATAGCCTTGAGTTCTCAGAAAAATTATCTTTTGTAAATATTCTGCAAAAATACAAAAAAAATAGTGTTTAATCTTTGTTCTCTCGTAAAATTTTAGATTTTTACTCCAAAAATACAAAAAAAGATGAAAAATAACAAATCAGAAAATGTGAAGCTCAAAACCTCTTAAAAATATCCTTTTTCTTTAAAAATCATTTTTTATACATAAAAAACACTTTTAGGAAAAACTGTTTTAAGGAGCCCCCTCTTTGTAAAATCTTGAAAATCAAAGGGGCTCCTCTGCAAAATTTTCTTTTAGGGTTTTAAAACCCTTCGTAAGAAAGGAAAAGGGCAAAAATCGCCCTCTCACTCTCACCTCTTTCACCCCTTTTTGCAGAACCACCGAAATCCTCCTCTCCTCAAACCCTCTCTCTGCTTCGCCCATTGCACCAACCGCCTCCTTTCTCGACCACTAATCTACAACAACCTCTCTCTCCTCCGCTCATCTACAACGGAAGCCCTTCCCGAATCTTCTTCCCTTTCTTTAAGAGAGGCAGGACAGGGACTCCATTAGGATCCGCCCTCACCCCCACATGTTCCCTTCTTCGGCTTCTTTCAATTGCTTCTCACCTTCGCACCCCTCGCCTTTTCCCCTTTACGAAACCCTTCTTCATGCTTCTTTCCCTGTGGTGCCTTCTCTGAAAGCCGGACTCCTGTAGAGATACAGGAGCCTCTCCCCGTTGCATCCCATCCGAGGTAGTCTTTCTTCCTTCTCAGTTGAGGCCTAGTCACGAAGGCTCTACAACCGACCTCCCTTTTCCAAATCAAGAAAACCAAGGTACCACCAAGGAGCTCGATCGACTCCAACCCTCCTCGGTTTAGATCACTGCAGCAATCAGGTAATAAAATTCCCTTCCTCCTCTGTTATTCTTCCTAAGTTTTTCTGCTTAGCCCCCCTTTCTTTTTTTCGTTTTCCCATTGACGCATTTCGGATGGTGTTGAGTTGCTTGTGCAACATCAACCCACCCCTATGCAACATCGATAGGAATCTTCAGATTCCAACATTCTCTCCTTCTTGTTGCCATTTTTTTTAGTTTGTTTAAGTCTTCAGTAGTTTTTCTTTTTCTTTTTTTCTATTACCGATTATTAGTGTTTCTAATTTCTTATGCTCATTCTGTTTAAGATGCACATTTCGATTCCTCATTTTATCTTGTGTATAGAATCACCATCGATTTATTTTCTTTTCTTTGATTTCAATCTTGCTTCCGTTTCTATTGTATGTTTATATGTATTTTGATCTTCTAAATTTTGTTCTCCAAATGGCATCGAATCCCTTGTTCCCCTTTGGTATGTTGCTTTGTATATAATCAACATTGTTTTCTCTGTTTTATTTTCATTTTTTTTGGCATCACTAGTTGTCTCTGTGTCATTTAGTTTATCTTTTCTGTGTTTACTTTATGATTCAATACTACAAAACATCGTTCCTGCTTGATTTCTTGGTAGCTTCAAATATATTCTATGGGTGACAGGTACAACAGAGCATCTTATTGGTTGGCGATCGTTTCTTTTGAAGCTTTCCATTTATTGTTATCTATTTTTTATTATAATAGTTGGTTTTGATTCCATCTCTGTTTTAATATCATAAGATGTATCCAACTGTAATTTTCAGCTTCATTTCCTATTTCCTGTTGAATTTCCCATAGTTGTCTTCCTTTAATTTTCAGTTTTGTTTGAATTCATTTGTCTTAATCTTCTGTTGTTAACCTCTGCATTCATCCCATCCTTGACAATGATTTCCTGGAAGTCTTGTGCTCCATATGATACGTTGTCACTAGAAAATATCTTGGTGCATGACCTCTGCACTTTAATTGGTTTTTGCGGAATACCATACCTCCCCAATAGAATTAGAACAGGAAACTATCCCAGTCCCTTTTCCATTACAGACAACCCATATGAGGCCTGGTTGAATAGCACAAAGATGCTCACGATCACCCTATTGTATTATCTCAACCCTCATAATCCCTGCATATTAATGGTGATTATCTGTTTCCACTTTCCTGTTTATCCCCCATTATATCCAACTCTGGGAATTCTATTAAGTTAAGTGCTGAGGGTGCGCGGGTATAGATAAACCACTGTATCTATGAGCTCAGATCAACATGTGATGGTGATTCTTCGATAAGCCGATCTGCTTGGATTGCCCTGCTGAAACGAAATCCAGTGGCTGAGATCAGCTGGTGATATGAACCCCAATCCGAAGTGCCAATCGACAGTATGAACCCAAATGGCACGTCAGTGCTTGAACGCGTGTTCGATTCGTGATAGAGCCCATTCATGATTGTTGTTATTTTTATTAAGTTCAAATGAGAAGCTTGTGTTGGCAAGAGTTGTGAATTGTCTTGGTTCTTGCTAAAAGCTCACCTGCATAACAAATGCAACAAAAGATGAGATGCCAAAACTAGTTCCTTGAAATATGTGTAAGCAGCAGAGTGGAGTTTGTATCATATTTTTGCTCTTTGTTTTCATCAAAAGCATACAATGATTGGGAGTGTGTTGACCTTCCTAGGCCAGCTTGTGATAAATCTGAAAGAAGGTCATATCCAACACCCATGAAAGTACTCATTCAAAGAGTAAAGGCAGAAGTAAGAAAATTAAACCCTTGTGGGACACTTGAACCTCCTGACAATGGTTTACTTATCCCAGAACTTGTACCCATTGCTCATCAAGTTTACAAAGCAAAGACCAACCTTCTTAATGGCTTGTCAAAGATGGTGAATGCAAGTTTTGTTCAGAAGTTCATGTTGGGCATGTTGGCTACAAAATCAGAACATGTACAAGCCCAAACAGTGGTTTCAAGAGTGATATGCATGTCTGGACCAAGGGTAAAAATTGAAGATGTTGTGGGTTTTTCCCTAGTGTTTTCATCTTGATGGCAGGACGAAGAAGTCAAGAATTGTGCACGATGAAAGATTCAGAGTCAAGAGGCTGCCTGCTATCATAAAGTTCTGCATTCAAGCAAGATTAGACTTGCCAAATTTCCCAACTAGAAGAAGAATTGGACCTGTCCATTCCATTGAAGATGAATTGAGCATCAAGACCTTGGAGTCCTGGTTGTCAATGAGAAATGGAGCAGTGGAAATTATGAAGAAATATGTTGTAAAGACCTGTGGGTATCGTCCTGAGGTGCAAGTATGGTCCTGTGGGGCACAAGGGGAGGATGTGCAAGGTTACAAAAGCATCAATTTCACACCAGCCTGCATGTATGACAGGAAGTAATAATGGAATATGAGAACTAAGTATGGCATGCGCCAAACCCAATGGTCATGCTCTGCTAAATGAAGTTCAAGAAGTACTGTGGCAAAGCCCCAGCAATTGTTGAACTATGTATCCAGGGTGGTGCTCTGATTCTTGATGAACATAGGAGCGTGATGAGGCTGAATGACATCTCTCCTGACCGAGAATCTTGTTGCCTGATGAGAGCCCATTTGATGAAATTCAAGCCGATAACCCTGCCATCCTCTCATAGATACGTTCATCTGTGCACCCAGTTCACTATTATCATATATTCTCGCATGTTTATAACTCATCTGTAGCATTCCGGGTACGCGTTGTTTTCTTTTATATATTGTAGATTATATTCATTCTATAGTCTGAATCAGTTTAACCTGTTACTTTTTTTTAGTTTCCTCACCTTTACCTGAGTTTTGCTTTATTTTTACTTTTAGAAGTCATTTTTCTTTATTAAGCCTGTGAATATTAAATATTGTATAATGAAGATTGTCAGTTTATATTTCAAACGATCATCTTAACATTTATCTGGAATTCTTCTTATTTTTCTTCTTTCCCACATTCTCAGCTTCAATCATCATTTATGTGACATGTATATCCTGCATGATAAACTCACTTCATTCACGCAGTGGCTTGCTCAGCACCATTCACTCACACCTCCTTCAGCACTTGTATCTTTGTCATTCATGATGACAACTTCAATATAATAATATTTGTCCTGACTAGCCCTGTCTAAAAGGGGAAACAAGAAATTCTCAAGAATTTGCTATGATCTTGATGACAAACCAACAATGGAAGCAAGGAAATGTTTGGAGCCACCATGATACTGCATTATCTGCCTTGATGCAACCTCTGAATTATTAGCATCAGGTGTAAAGATGGAGTTCAGGAGATGCCCTTTACCTTTATTCAGTTAAACATCTATTGCGCTCCGAACCTTCTTGTGGCTGGAAAATATTGCATAAGTCTATTGTGTTCTGAAGATTTGGAATAGTCGTGCACTACCTATCACTGGCACTCCACCGGTGATATGTGGCATCTCAAAAAGTTTAGCTATTGTTTATGCTTTCTCACTCATAAGAACATCACTTCAACACTCACCTATGCATGTTGTTTACACTAAATCCATTGCCAAACTCTCTGCATTCATAGTACAACACCTGCAACACACACATACATGCAACAACACTCCATTTGACACATCCATCTCACATCTTTTTCTTTTGTTATGTTCTGTTGTACCTATGTTATGAGATCAACTGGCTGGAGCCAATTTATAAATTTGTTTATCAGATAGCGCCAGGGGTCTGTCATTATACTGATCCATTGAGAACCACGTATTGGCTGAAGGTAAGTCATGGTTATTCGGTTTGACTGTCAAAGGTAAGCTGGGATATTTTAGCCATTAAACTTTCTGATCATATAGCCATCTGCAACCTCTTCCATTTTACATCAATGATCTCACTGCAATCTTTATCCTTTATTAGTTCATAAACATCATTCCAGTGCATTATTCATGTTGCATTTTTTTCATCAGTAGGCATGAGTATTTCATTCATCACATCTCAAGACTAAGTGATTTCCTATATGTCAGGTAATGATCCATCTTTTTCGTAAGAGAGAGGTAAAATTGTTAAATTCCTTCCATGATGATATGTTACTTCATGCTAATCCATTCAGTTTTGCAGAGAAATGTAAATATTTTTTCCTAGATTAGAGGTCCCAGTTCAAAGATTATAGTAAATTAACATTAATAAGAATTTTATATTTCCAACTTTTAGATAGAATGAGCATTATAAATATCATAAATTACCTGTTTCCATATCATTTGCTTATTTTACTTTCAGAAATTTACAAATGGGCATACGAATGGCACGTGCACCATTTCGTAAGAGGTAAATTAATCCTAAGTCGATGATTTACATCAATGGCCATAGTCAGGATGTAAACAAAACTTTGGATTTTTATCTTTTATAAAATAACACTGGATCCACACTGGATCCTTTTTCAAAATTCATCATATTTTTCTTAAATATTTTCCTCTTTTATCAGAGTTAGTCTAAAATTGATTCAATACATATATCAATGGCCATAGTCAGGATATATTGAGAATTAATTTCATTTTAAACTCTATAAAAACACCAAAATGTATTTTATCCTTCATTTGAATTTAGATATGATCATTATATAATACATTCAATGACCATAGTCAAGAGTGTATTATATCATTAATATTATTTACATTCATTTAAAGAATGAAATATGATTTTCAAATCCAATTTCAAAATCATTTAAATTCATTCATCATTTAGGATAGAATTGCATCATATTTTCAAAATTTCCTTTTCAAAAAATCCAAGTGATTCTTTTTCTTCTTCATTTCTCAGATCAAATCTTATTTATAGATTCAAATTCAATTCTATCTCATTTTCAAGATTTAAATTTGATTTCAAAGTCCGATTTGACTTTGAAATTTCAAAATCATTTTTGTATTCAAAATTCAACTTTCCAATTCAATTCAAAATTCAATTTCAAAGTTCAATTTAACTTTGAAGTCTCTGCCTTATTTTCAAAATAAAAAATCAAGTTTATCTTTTATCTTCAAATTCAAAATCAAAGTTTGAGACTGATTCTGAATCTCAAAAATCTACATCTTCCAAAGTTTTAAATTTAAATCGGGGTTTTCAAAACCTGGATCCATCTTCGAAAGTCCCATTTGGACTTTCAGAATCCAAATTCAAAGTTATATCCTAAATTCCAACTTAGATCCAGATTTCCAAATCCAATTTTACCTTGGATCTCAGACTTCAGATCCAAAATTCCATCTTGGATTCCAAATCTTGGATCCAACTCCATTTAAAATCCAGAATTCAACTTCATCATCGGATCTCAAATTTCAGATCCAATTCCCATTTAAGATTCTAAATCCAAAATTCAATCTCGTTTTGAATCTCAACTTCTGTTTAGGATCCAGACTTTGGATTCAAATTCCATCTTGAATTCCAGATTTCAAATCAACTTTTATTCTCAATTCCAATTCTTAAATCCAATTCCATTTCTTCCAAATTTCAAAATCCAAGTTCAGATTCCCAAAATTCCAAAAACTAATTTCCATCTCTCAATTCTATTTTGGATTTCTCCGATTTCAAACTTTACAAATGAAATTCAAATTACATTTCTATCCTGATTCAAAATCCTAATTCAAAGTCTATTTATGACTTTGAATTTTCCTTTCTTCTCCATTTATCTCAACTTCAAAACCATTCCTTTTGAAGTTCAGATTTACTTTCCCCAAAGCTCTGATTATTCAAAAAACTTAGAATTTTAAATCTTAAGTTCTAAGTAAACCATTTTTTCACTCTATTATCAGATTCATCTCAAAAACACTTGAGGATTTCCAAAATCATTTTTTTGAAAGAGCATACGTCCTTGCATTTGCACAAGCATGATTCTTTGTCATTTAGACTTAAGATAAATTCTTAGATAATCTTTTAGTAAAGCAAAAAGGCATGAATTTGACCCTTGGTTCGATTACCCCTGGTAAAGGCATCGGGAATGATCGAACCTCGTACCGACGAGCGAATCCCGTCTCTTAGTTTTTCCGTAAATATTTCAAAAACGGAGGCGAGTTATTTTCTAAATATTTTCAAAATTAAGGTCAAGTGAGACCCCGCAAAAGAATTCATCTTTTTCTTCTTTCTTTTCTTTTCTCTTCTATCTTTTTTTATGTCTTTTATCTTCTCCCTTCAAAAAGGAGGAAATAAAGGATAGAAAGGAAAAGAGAAGGAAGAGAGAGAAACCACAAAAGAGAAAAAAATTTGCGATGATCATAATTAGGTAGGTTGAAAACCTTTCTTTAAGATGGTTGCTACACCGGTCTACCCTTAGGTGTATATAATGGTGATGCTCGCTTGACCCCAAGCTTATTGAGCAGGTACAGAACCCTGGGTCTATCATTAGGAGAGTTTGTTGATTAGGCCCCATGGCAGAGGATCAGTAGTTGACCTGTCCCCTTCGAAAGTATTTCATTCTCAATGAATACAGTCTCGCCTCCTGCATCACTAGACTCATTGTAGTAGCAAACCAGTTCGAGATCAAGGTTAGTATTATCTAGATGTTACATTCCTTTTATGGCCTTAATAATGAGGACTCCTACCGTCATCTAGACGAGTTTCTTGAGATCTGCTCTATAGTGCAAATCAATAATTTTGGAGATGACACATTGAGGTTGACGTTGTTCTTGTTTTTCCTCAAGGACAAAGCCAAGCATTGGCTGGAGATTTTAGACACAGTTCAAATTACTACTTAAGAATGAATACAGAGAGAGTTTCTTAAGAAATACTTCCCAATTGGTAAGATGAACCAGTTTCGAAAAGCCATCACCATTTTTTCTCAGATTGAGGCAGAACAATTTCATGAGTCATGAAAGAGGATAAACGATCTTCTTCGAAAGTGTCTCACTTTTACGATGGGCTATCTGAGAAGAATCATTAGATGGTTGATGCAGCCTGTGGGGGCACTTTTATGTTGAAGAGTGAGGATGAAGCGTGGGCCTTGTTTGAGACCCTTAGCGAGAATTCAATACACCATGCTTTAGCCTCACATTCTGAGAGAGTTGCACCTATTCATGATAGAGCAAAGAAGGCTGAGATTTTCGAGATATGGACACATCTTGAGTTGCATAAAAAGATCGACCTGCTGACCTAAAAAATGGATCAACTATTATTGAATTCCTCACCAGCAGTGCAGGTGTGCGCGTTGTATGCTAGCCTAGCATACCATGTCTTTGACTCTCTCGTGGTGCCACATTACCCTGAGTTTGTTCAGGAGTAAGCTCAGGTGGTGCAAGGTTTCGCTAAACTTGTGGCCAATTCTTATTCCTACACCTATAACCTGCGTAGACGAAACCATCCCAAATTCTCATAGAGGAATCCACAACAACCCCTATCCCTTCCTAGAACCAACCCAGGCAAGGCGGTTATGCGTTTGATTTTCAAAGATCTAGCTACCCTTCAGCCCAGCCCTCCTTTAGTCAGCCTTCATCTCAGGAGTCTTCTTCTAGCTAATCCTTCGAGAACAAGATGTTGCAAGCTTTCTCAGATATCAAGGCAAACATGAACTCTCATACGCAATCCATTGCCAAATTAGAGACACATATGAGACAACTCACTGAGGCGCTAAGCAGGCGAAGCGAGGGGACACTGCCTAGTTAGTCAATGGTTAACCCTAGGGGTAAGGAGTTGATGCATGGTTTGCATATGACAGATGCCATCAAGATCTGGCTCAAGCAGTTATAACCCTTAGGAGCAGGAAGTAATATAGAGCGAGGGAGACTGTAGAAGAAAGCGAGAGATCTAGTGTTGAGCAGCTGGTCCCTACTGAGATGCCCCAAGGGCTCCCCCATCTTAGCCTTCCAGATCCTATATACTTAAAGCCCCTTTTTCTGAGGCATTAGAGAAGTCGAAGTCATTCGGCAAGCAGATGATGAAGATGCATGAGATGTTTGATATTTTCAAGCACGTTAAGATAACCCCCCCTGCTTGACGCCATACAGTAGGTCCCTACATGCATAAAGTCCCTGAAGGATTTTGTACACAAAAGAGAAAGTTGTGGTCCAATATGCCAAAAAAGATATATTTTACTGAGCAGGTGATTGCAGTGCTACAACACCAAACTTCACCCAAGCTCAAGGACCCAGGGGCTCCTATTATCTCTTGCATCATAGGAGACATTACTGTTGAGTGTGCTTTGCTCGACCTTGGGGAAAGCGTGAACATCTTGCCAGGTTTCTTTTACGACACATTTGGGTTACAGGAGATAAAGCTGACATTGATGACCCTGCAACTGGCAGATCAATCCATTAGGGTCCCACAAAAGATTCTTGAGGATGTTTTGGTCAAGGTGGAGAATTTCTACTATCCTGTCAACTTCATTATTATGGATATAGAGGGAGTGGATGATGTGAGGCAAATGCCCATTATTCTAGGTCGCCCCTTCCTCGCTACTGCCAATGCATGCATCAATGGTTGTATTAGTGCAATGAATGTCTCGTTTGTTAATAGGAAGATGAAGTTGAACATCTTCAATGCAGCAATGGGCCCTGCAAGAGTGGATGTTTCTTTCCATGTCGATTTTGTCCAGGACCTGGTGGAAGCATAACTAATTTAAACGTTGAGTGATCCACCTCAGGAGGAGGAGGAGGATGAATCACTCATGGGAGAGAGCTATTGTTAGATTGATCAATTAATAGGTGAAGCGCAATGGACCTGGCAGTTCGAACCACTCTCTGACTTGGTAGAGAAGTCTGCTAGACCTTCCATTGAGGTCCACCCAAACTTGAGTTAAAGCCCCTGCCCACCTCGCTCAAGTATGCCTTTTTAGGCAAGGATCGGACGCGCCTGGTCATCATTTCAGTAGACCTGACTAATACTCAGGAGTGTCAGCTTTTGCAGGTTCAGCTCAAGCATAAAGAGGCAATTGGATGGTCTATGACAGATCTGAAGAAGATAGACTCCTTTTGCATCCATCAGATTACCATGGACAAGGGTGTTAAGCCCTCAAGAGAGATGCAAAGGAGGTTAAATCCCCCACATAAAGAAGGTGGTGAAGAAGGAGGTAGTCAAGTGGCTGGCCGCGGGGATCGTTTACCCCATCTCTGATAGTCAGTGGGTGAGCCCCACCAAGTTGTCCCCAAGAAGTTTGGGCTCACTGTTGTGATTAATGACAAAGGAGAAAGTGTTATTATGAGGACTATCACGGGGTGGCAAGTATGCATTGATTACCAGAAGTTGAACAATACAATGCAAAAAGATCACTTTCTATTGTTATTTACCGATTAGATCTTAGAGAGACTCGCAGGTCAGCACTATTTCTGCTGTCTGGATAATTATTCAGGATATAATCAGGTGGTCATTCACTCTGAAGACCAGGAGAAGATTACATTCACCTGTCCTTATGGTACCTTTGTATTTAAGAGAATGTTGTTTGGGCTCTACAATGCCCCGACTATATTTCAGAGGTGCATGATGGCCATTTTCTTCCACATGGTAGATGACGTCCTAGAAATCCTTATGAATGACTTTTCGATGTATGACTCTTCATTTGATGATTGTCTTTAAAAGTTAGCGAGAGTGCTAAAGTGATGCATGAAGATAAATCATGTGCTCAACTGGGAGAAAAACCATTGCATGGTTCAACAGAAGATTATTCTTAAACATATTATGTTCGAGAAAGGGATTGAGGTTGATAAGGCCAAAGTAGAATACATTGCAAAATTATCTTCACCGACCTTAGTGCGGAAAGTGCGATCATTCTTAAAGCATGCAGGTTTCTATAGGCGGTTCATTAAAAAATTTAGTAGAATTTATTGACCGTTATGTAACCTGCTTGTGAAGAACCAGTTGTTTTTTTTTTATGATTTCTTTCTGAAGGCATTTTTATCTTTGAATGAGGCCCTGACCACAACCTTTATTCTTCGATCTCTCTATTGGTCAGTGCCTTTAGAAATCACGTGTGACACTTCTTATTATGTAGTCGGAGCCATTCTTAGCCAGAAGATAACGGAGATCTCATGTCATCTATTACGTTAGTAGGACCCTCTCCGATGCTCAGATGAATTATACGACCACTTAGAAGGAACTGCTAGTTATAGTATTTGTCTTGAAGAAGTTTCATTCATATTTATTGGGCTCCAAGGTTATCGTTTACTCATATCATGCTGCTTTGTGATATCTGATGAGTAAAAAGGATAGCAAAATCGTGCCTCATTCGATGGATCATTCTGCTACATAAATCTAATCTTAAGATTCAAAATAAGAGTGAATGTGAGAATCTTGTAGCAGACCATCTGTCCAGACTGATTATGGAGACATCCACTAATTGGATGTTGTGGTTACAACACATAAGGTGTTGTAACTCACACTCGGCAGCCCAACCCTGCTGGGGCAGCAGTCTGGGCAAGTGTAGGTGGGTGCTTGCTGCCGAGACTTGCACCCAGTTCATTAGGCAACTGGCTTGTTGGCTGCAACCCAACGGTAGCTATTTGGGCCAGCAATAGGGATTTTTTGTTTGGAATTTAAGTTACACCTTAGTCAGCACCGCCTTGCTGTTGTTGTTCCCCAGTAGTGCACATTGACGCAATACCTCATGGATGCACTTTTTCTGTTGCAACAAGGCCTGCGAACATCACCTTGTTTGTTGTATGGCAACCGCATTTTTGGGCAGCGTTCAATGATTTACAACTTTACAGAACCACATCCTATGGCAGTGCTACCCTGTTGTATTCTCTTTGGTACCGTGGCAGCGCAATGCTTGTTGCCCGTCTTCCGCTGAAATGTGTATGGCAGCAGCATGTGCTTGATGCCAAGTGCCTGAAAAAATTTTGTAAGGTGGTTGCACTTGCTTGCTGCCATTCCTTCTGCAGAACGGTACTCTTTGAGCTATTTTGGTGGTTGCAAATTTTTTGCAGACACGACACCCGTGGCAGCACACCTTCTACTGCAAATTTCAGCAATGAGAAGCCTCGTAGCAACACCTTACTCACGGCATCAAGCCTACAATTTGGCAAGTATGGCAGCATATAGTTGTGATCTTTTCTATGCACTTTGGTACCTTTGAGGCAGCACCTTGACTGTTGTGATTGTGGCAGTGAAAGCGTAGTTTGGACAGCATATAGTTGTCATCTTTTCTCTGCCCACATGACACTCAATTGTTTGCACTTTCGCTTTTGCCGAAGTGGCATAACTCGAATCCAAATAAATTGTATTGTGGCATGTCTGAATGTGATGTATCACACACACTACTTGGCGCAATTGCGAATTTTTCCCTATGAGTATGATGTTCAAATTTTAAATTTTTTTACATGTCTTATGAATTATACTATGACACATGCACATATCGCACAAGCGTGATACAGATGCACATTGTCCATAAAGGCATGCGTAAAATAATTATGACTTACTAAAAAATGATTTAGTGTGAATTATGACAGTATATAACAAGATGCTTGACAATGTTGATAGTTTCACATGCACTTTGACACATCATGTCACTGAACTAAAATATGTTGAATTGAGCATGTTTATAAATCAAGTGTCTTATATTTAACGATGTTTTTAGCATGCAATGAATGCTTGAATGGATTTGTGTGGATTTACACTTGACACTTGATGCACACTTGAGACTTGATTCATCCTGAAAATGCAAAGGGGGCTTGTGGTACATGGTAGGGGTATAATTGCCTTTTGATACTTCTTTGAATGTTAAAAACTCCATGACGAGTTATGTATGGTGATGGACCCACCTCGTGAGTCGAACTCACTTGTTTAAGAATGTCATACACCCCTAAATATTGAATGATGGTGTCGCCTTCTTCATTGAAGTGCTCCACTTAGCTTTGTTGTGCTAGAGCACGTGAATGAGCGAGCTAGACCTTGTTGTGTTGTTTGTGTTACCCTGCGGAGACATATGACAACTTCGGCCTAAGTACCTCGGAAGGAGGGAAAGTCACTAATTGAAGCCCTAAAAAGATAAATTGTCTGGTTGCCCATTCACAAAATGGTTCACCTTAGAGAGAATGGATGACACAACCCTTAGTGACCGGTTGATTTTATGACACGTTTTAAAGAGCAATGACATCCTTTGGCCTTCAGTCACTCAGAGTTAGGGAGATCGAGGTTACCTATTGAGGTACCTCAATTACTGCAGTAGTATGGGTTGCAATCTGTTACCTAGGTGAGTTTTTTTCTCGACCACAGGCCGCTCGCATGAGGTTTACTCGATCTGTAGGTACCTCAGTTATCACATAACATAGAATAATAAACGTCAGTGGTATTTTTTACAGAATGTGAGGTTCTTTAGCATACCCGAAGGAGTAATCAAGATAGAACAATTAAGCTAACGTGCTAACTACTAACTTATGAGTTTGATGTTTATGTCGTAATTCGTTTCTTAGTTGTTTAATTGCTTACTTTAATTTCTTAAATACACTATCTAAAGCATGTTAAATACTTGATGTGACACTGTTTAAATAAGATGTTTATCTTCCTTTGATGTTTGACACTATTTAGTTGTAAACATGCTTAACCATGTTCATAGATGAAATATATTGCATGCAAATGTTTCTAACTGTTCCATCATATTAGATTTATTTATGCTTTATTTATGGTTAGCCATGTTGATAGTTGCACATCATACTATTACTGCTTATGTCTTTAATAAAATGGTAAGTTATGGATATTATCTCATCAACTCTCAAGAGTATTGACCCCATTTTATAGGGATGCATGTGATGATTGCTAATGGTGCGATGGCGATCGATGCGCGACGAAGAATTAAATCCACACTTTAGACCTTTGCGATCTTGGCAGTTATTTTTGGGAGACATTTTTGTAAAGGGAATGATCTATATATGTTTCTGTCTCATTTTGTAAACCAATAGTAATGTAATGTTTCTACTTGTCGTTCATCCTGTAACCCGCTCAAAATTTCCAACTGTTTTTTCTTATGGTTTTCTGCTTGCATAATATTTTTTTTTTAAATAAATCTTTAAAAATCTAAGGATCTTTCAAGTTGGGATTTTGAGGCATTACAGTATATGCTTGTTAGAGTTTATTTTGAACCACAAGTATGAATATACATAATTTATTTTTGAAAACTAAGCAAATGAACAACATTAAAAATAAGAGTTCAAAAGTGAAAATGAGCATACATTTAATTGTTTGATGTCTTCATATTCTCCAATAGCTGGGCTCAAACACAAGTTGAAGTGTTTGATTCCCATGGCAAAAAGGATAACGAAAAAAAAATTACTTCTTTATGTAAGTTGATATCTGAGGCCTATTTGGTTCGAGCGAAAAGAGCTTGAGAGGTGTTTACACCTGGTGCCCTAAAGCCATCTGGTTTAGGAGCCACCGGTCCGAAAGCCCGTTAGATGGACTTTATAGAGAGCCTAATAGATATTGACATTGACATTATACATGACAAGAAGAAAGCTATATGTAAAACTATGAAAATTAAAGGCCTAATGACTCAAGCAATTAAGTCTGAGGGATACTTTGTATCTGGTGCCCTAAGGTCATCCTACCTGGGAGTCACTGACCAAAGCTCGTTACATGGGTCACAAAAACTGAAAATTTGATATAGTGTTCAACTTAAAGAATAAAAAATTATGAAAAATTATGAAAAAATTGAAAAAAAAATCAAACGCATAAAGATAAAGTTCACTTCTTAGGAATAACTTTTGAGAAACCTGTGCAAACAACATATAACTGAGGAGAAATAAATAATGACATGTGTGTATTCAATTTTTCAAGAATAAAACATAAATGATGACGATATTTATAAAAGTAAAGGAAAAAACTTGTACTTTGTGGTGGCACGTAAAGACTCTAATTATGTTTCGAAAGGGTAATGACATGAAATATTTATGAAAACAAACTCCTTAGCTGCTTAATGTTTCTTGAATTTAAATCTTTTGTATACATACAAAAGATGTTTATGGGTAGCATCACTACAAACCCTCACGAGTCCTTACTCGTCCATTGGGGTAACCAGGGGTTTAAAGGGCTTGTTGCATACGCTAAATGTAATTGTAATTCCTACAAAAGTGAGTTATGTTTTTGTTTTGTTTTGTTCATTTTTGTTTTTTATTATTCAGGGTCAGTTTGCTCAATGACTATCAAACGATAAGCATGAGAGAATTTGATCATGCATAAATTTTGTATTTTATATACATATTTTTATGCATGATCTATCAAAATATTACATTAAAAACCATTTTTGTCAACATTTTTGAGAAACTGCTTTAAAATCAAAATAAAGCTAAAATCATCAATTTCCAAGTTTTCCCTGTGTTTTACAGTGTTTTGATTAGTTTAAGACTTTTTAATTTGTAGTTTAATCATTTTAAGAATTGTGAATTGATATTTTATTTGGTTTAGAAGTCTTCTTTTCTAAAAACACAAATTTCTAAGTACTCATTTAAAATTCTATAAATTAATTAGAGTTTTTTCTAGAAAACCATGTGACCTAATTTTTTTTAGAACAAAAACTAAAATTTCAGCCAAAAGGGGCATCTTTCCTCTTGAAATTCATGCTAGCCTTTGCGTCCCTCCCTCTCTTCTCTCTTATTTCAGCGTTTCACTCTTGGTTGGTTCCTCCCTCGGTTCTTCCTTCTTCTTCTTCGTTTTATCTTACTTCTAACCTTTGCTATCGCCGGCTTCTTCTTATCCCCATTGTTAGAGGCACGTGCGACCCGAAGAAAGATCGTGCGTTCTTCTTCTCAACCCCTCCATCAGAGGTAAACTGCGAGGTTTGCTTCTTCTCCCCTGTCTCTTTATTGTTTTTTTGTATTTAGATTAGATTAAATTTGATTTGTTTTGGTATGGAAAAAAATATTTTCTCATCGCATACATCATGTTGTATTCTTTGCATAGTGCATAGCATCTAGAATAATCTCATTCTTGTCTTATTATCTGCATATCAGACTAGATATTCCTTGCATCCTTCATTATTGATAGTTTTTAATTTCTTTTATTTGTATTAAGTTCGGTCGGTTATTATCGTTAGAATAAAATTTATTTTAGTGTTTTTAATCATTCATACGTAGATTATAGCATTGTATTTAGTTCATGGAAAACCAAAAAAGTAAACTATTCACGTTAGGCCGTTGAAGTTATTATTGTAGATCGGTTGATCTGATCGTATGATCAGATCCAACTGAATCTAAGTATTAGAGTTCTTTGAGAAACCCGATCAACCAGTGAATCAGGCTGACCAGATTCAAGGAGAAGTCACGATTGATCTAGTCAGCCCAGATCATGCATCTTATAGTTTGCATGAATCTGATCTGCCCAGACTACCGTTGCAATCAGTCGATCCACAACTTGAGAGTATCTCAAAACTGAGTGCATGTGTACTTGGGATTGCTATTTGTTTTCCACATGCAACGTGTAGTTAAACTTCTGGTTTCATTTGTTTTGTATTTAGAATAGTGGTCATTCATAGTTAAAAATTTTTTGTAACATGAGTATTTTTTAATGCAACTCATGTTTTGCATATTCATTAGCTTTATGTCATTGGTTATTTTTTAGTGTAGTTTAGTCCAGCCATGTGGATATTTGTTTTAGAATAAATTTGTCTTTTGTTGCAATTAGTTAATCATACTCTAAGTTGCACTTCCTTTTATTTATTAGTTAGTCATTTAAATTAATTTAGCATTAGGATAATCGGTTTTGTTAAAATCATGTGTTTTAAGTTTAATCAATTAAGTTAGATTCTTTTACTTTATTATATTAATTTAGTTAGTTTAAGTTCACATTTTTCTTGAATCAAAATTAGTTAGTTGTTTTAGTTTGTTTCAAGATTAGTTAGTTGTAGTTTTTTGGCATGTCAAGTTGTTTGCTTTGAATTACTTAGTTTTATATTTGTTTCAAAGTAGTTGGTTTGTTTTAAGTTGGTTATTTAGTTTATTGGTTACATGATTAGTTTCTTATTTGTTGTATGTTAGTTAGTTTGTTATAGTTTGTTAGATTAGGTGGTTAGAATCTTATTTTCTTGATCTTTTATTAAAATAACTTTAGATTTTGGCATAGTTTTCTTTGTTTTTGTTTGTATTTGATCTTTTTGTTTTGCAAAGAATCGGCTTGCCATAATCCCTCAAAGGTCCCAAAAAGGCCCCTCAAGAGAGCCCTTATCAAGTGAGCAATAAGTACAAGCGCCTACAAATCAAATGTAAGTAGCCTTGGAGGTTCAAAAGTGAAGATCAAAGGGACTAGAAATCAAGCAACTGAAGTCCTTTTTTATTTTCTTTTAGCTTTAGGGTTATTTATTAAATTTTAATTTGGGTTTGTAATAATGCCATTTATTATTTTTTTTATGCCATCTACAAGAAGGTAGTTCATTGTAATAGCTAGTTTCTTTTATTTGTTTATTTATTTTTAATGCAATAAAGCTTGCAATTTGTGTAGAATACAAGTTTATTCTCCCGTTCTCATAATTTGGCCTGGATCTCACCTTAGTGTGAGCTAGTTTTTATTATTTGATATCTGGCTATCACAAAACATTTTTATCAAAAACATCCCTTTAAAAATCTATTTCATAAAACTCACACCACATTCGAAGGTAAAAGGTTGAAGTTACCATGTTTGAGAAAGATATATGATAACAAGGCAAGAAGAATGAATGAGAAAATGCCCTATGTTTGATGGAAGGTAAGTACTAAGGTAGAGAAGGAGTTTAGGGCGTTATTGTTATACTTCTTTGATACTTATTTATTCATCGATAGTGGTGGAAAGTCGATCTATGCATCATATGTGTAATTAATATAAGACCTAAATCACGCTGATGAATTTGCATTGGGAGCAACTTCACTTGCACACTTGTATATAATGTTGAGTCAACTTAAATGAAAAAATAAAATTGACTGACATGCTGGCAATGTTGGAGGTATGAATATTGATTTGATTGATATGAAAATATGATTATGTTATATTTATGTACTAATTCATGTATTTATCCTTAGAGGTTTAGATATGGGAGCATATATCCATTAAAAGACACCTTGGATGTGACCCAATCTCTTAATTTTTACATATTGCTATGTGGACCAGGTCACACACTCAAAAGGGAGAGGATGAGAGAAAAAAAATTATGTGTGTTGACTGAAGCCCATGTAAGTATATGTTGAAAAAATAGTTATATTTTTATAAATAATATTTTATAATACTAACCATGAATGAAAGTTCTTTTAACTGGTAATGTGGTGCCCTTATAAAGAAGATGTAGCACCAAGACACCCTTTTTCTTGATCAGGGAGAGGGGAGATTAAAGAGAGGGGCGGGAGGAGATCAAAGAGAGAAGGGGAAGGCGGATCTCAAAAAGGGAGATGAGAGATCATAGAGAGGGGCGTGTGGAGAGGAAAGATCAAAGAGAGAAGGGAAAGAAGGATCTCGAAAAGGAGGCAAGGAAAAAGAAAAAAGGGAAGGGATTAGGTTTCATAAAAAAAACTTTGTTGGCACAATTTATGTGGTTGTGCCAACAATGAAAATCTTTGCTAGCTCAATATTATATTTCACTAGCAAAGAGTTTTTTTAGTTGACGTAGTATAAACATGCGTCAACAAAGACTTTTTATTGCTGGCACAATGTTGTATTGCACTATCAAAACATTCTTTACTGGCTCCAAAATTTTTGCACCAGATTTTTTTTTTTGGTGGCGTAGTTCTCTGCGCCAGTAAATGTAACTTTACAATGGCGCCACCACTTAGGTGCACCAACAAAAGTTGGTTTTCTTTTTTGTGTGAACAACTCCTTTTGAATCAGTTAAAGTCAAGTCAATTTGAATCCGCCAATTTAGTCCGATTTTAACAACATTTTCAAAACCATATTGGCACTATCGAATATGGTTTTGGCTTACCAAATGAGACTAAATGGAGTTGGATTTGATAGTTGATACCCCGCTAAGGTCTTGATGAGTTGATTATGGGCATGTTTGAAAGCGAGAAAGATTATGGAAAGTGATGCAAAATAAAAAAATAGTACAGATTTTTTGACCCTTCCAAATTAGAGACTTTTTTGCTAAAAGTGTTTTTTAAAAAAAACATAATTTTTGATAGAAAACATTCATCCATGAAGGGGTGAAGGAATGTTTTCTATCAAGAAAAAAATCATTTCTACACTTTCCACCACCCATCTCACCACATCGCACCACCACCACCACCATCTATCTCACCGCCACCTCCTACCATCATCATCACCCTCCTCGTCCATTCTCTCATCTTTTTACATTTTTTCACCCTCATTTTCTTATACTACACAAACAAGTGAAAAACTATGAAAAACTCTAGTCAAAACGTTCTTTTTCAATAAGAGTTTTCCTCCCCTCCAAACCTGCCCTAGCTATATCCCATAAAGGGCTGTTTGATCTTTTGATTTGCATGGGATATGAACTTTTTGTTTGAATTAGCAAACTGGGGTTAGGCAGACGCCGACTGGGATACATCAACAGATATAAACTAACACTTTACATTGTTGAAGACACATCAACGTATATAAACTCTAACATGAAACCAATCAGGCGGTTTATATGATGGGATGGGAAACTTTAGAATGAGAGAGAACTGAGGTGGACAGCATACGGTCGGTGGCCGGAGGGAGTATTTGAAAATTTTCAAACATTGGGTGCTTCCCGGAAATTCTTTCACTATAAAAAAGAAACTCCCCGTTCTTTCCGCGTAAGGAGTGAAACACTAACGACAAGCGAGCCAAAGAGAAGAGAAAGAAAGAAGAGAGAGAGAGGGTTTCTTGCGTCGTTGATGGCGGGTAGATTGCTCTCTTAATCACTCCCATCCTTCTCATCTCCTTCCTCCGCCCTCACTTTCACACCATTCCCTTCTCTCAATCTCTCCCCGTTTCATTCCCTCGATTCGCCGCCCACTCTCTCTCTTTGGACATTCCCTTTTTTTCCGGTCTCGTTCCGTATCGAACCCACTATCTCAAACTCTCTCCCTCTGTGAGAAATTAGTGATTTATCGGGAAAGAAGAAGATGGGTGCTCAAGGGAAGGCGTCCCCAATGGCGGATTCTATGCAGGTAGGCATCTTGAGCCCTCCCAAAGGTGCATGCTTGCCCTAGAGTTGTGTAATCGCCCTAATTCTGTTCTTTCATGGGTTTCTTTTGGTGGGTTTCTCTCGTTTAGTGTGCGCCTTTGCCTGTTTTGCATGTGATTGGCTTATTATGGGCTGGGTTGCGATCTCCGTGAGCGCGTGGTTGGGATTTCTTGACTTGGGTTTTGGTTCGCTTAGTTGTTTCTGGGAATTGGGTACTTGATTCAGTATTTCTCTCACATTGGGTTTTCTTCCCTTTTTGCGTGTTTTGTTTGTGGTATTTGTGCTGCAGAGTATATTATCGCTTTATATTCTTTTGTGGGATTAGTGCTTGGTTAGTATAGGAGGGTTTGTTGGGCGTTTATACGTGCAATTAAAGTTGATCAGTTATTTTGTTCTCGTCTCCTAAAAAACTGCTAATTGAGTTCCGTATTTCTGTTTTTTTTTGTTTGATTGGCAACTTTTTGATGGTTTGCCATGGTTTCATTTTGTGCTGAGCGTGGTACTACAGCCGCCCAGGACTTCGTTTTGAACATTAAACTTGACTCGGTTATTGTTAGTTCCTGGGTCTAGTATCATGTAGTTAACCCCACTGCAAGGCTTGTTCTGGTCTGACATGTTTTGGCACTTGTTTTGGCTCTCACTGAAAGGTGATTGACCTCTGGTTATATGAGTGAGTTGTATCACTCAATTATTTTTTTGGCCTTTGTTGTTTATTGGATGCTCGATCTTTGTTAGTGATGGCTCAATTGTTATTTGTTTGTGATCATATTGGTCCTTATCGATTAAATCCCATAATATCGCAAAATGTATTTATTTTACTTTGATTTGAATATTGTTTTCAAATCTTCTTTCTTATTGATATCAGTTTGTATTGGTTACAATAATTTTGCCTATCTTGTTTCTCCACTTTTCCCTCTTATTTGAGTGACTTTTTTTGTTGGATAAGATATTTTGTTTTATCAGTTTTTACAACCATGGTTGTGGTGAGTTATGTGCACCCATTGTAGTTGATAGTATTGATTGCAGTCCCTCAACCATTTGTGAGGTGAGGGATGTGCACCTCTTGTAGTTGTAGCTGGTATTTATTGTCAGTTTAAATAGCTGGTATTGCTGGTGCATGGTTATTGCTAACATTTGTGTTTTTTCTCTTGTCCTATGCGCTGATACACTTGAATTTCGCGGATGTTGAGTTGGAGGTGATTGCTTGTCGTGAGCAAACTATTGTTGAGATTTGTAAATGTCATTTATCTTTTTTAAAATCTCTTAGTGTATTTTTTAATCTTTTTCACTGCTCGTCTGTCCTTGTATGAAAAATGGTTATCCCTTGAAAATTTTACATATATTTTGTCTTCATTCTCTCCTTAATAAAATTATTATTTTTATGTGTGTTCTCTTGGTCCTTAGCATAGTGACAAATATTGCGAGATTTATGAAAATCTTGCGACAATATCACAAGAAATTGCATGAAAGTTTAAAATGGTAATTTTTTGCAAGTTTTTTAAAATATTGTGAGATTTACGAAAAACATAAATACCGCAATTTAAATATGATATTTACATTTTAAACGACTATTTATCATGAAAAATTTGTGTATTTTTATTTTAAATAAATTGTATTAATATTTTTTTATACAAAATAAATTTTATATTTTTTAATTAAAATTTTTATTGTAGATATTTTGTCAAAAAAATGTGAGATTTATGAAAAATTTTCAATTTCTTGCGAGTTTTTTGAAAAACAAGATTTTGCTGAAAAAACGTGTCACTATGGTCCTTAGTGGCTTTTGTGCTCGAATCAGAGTTACTATTTGAGGAAGAGGGAGCACAATGCAACTCGGGAAGCGGAAGCGGGAAGTGAGACATTTACAAAATCTTAGGAAGCGAAAAGCGCGATACGACTTAGAAACAAACCAATAATCATCTCAAAAGTGAGAAGAGAAGCAAACCGAAAGCAAAGGGGAAGCAAAAAAAAAAAAAAAGAAAAAAAAAGACAAAAAAGTGAAAAAGAAGGAGAAGCGAGCTTTTCATTTTTTTGGTGCTTCCTAGCATGTTTCGGAAGCACCATGTTTCGCACTTCTGAAACGCGCTTCGGGGAAGTGTGTTTCCCCATGTCCTATGGTGCTTCCATTAACCCTGGCTTGAACCGATACTTGGGTTCTGTGAGTGACTCTTTTGCCTCTTGTACATGAACCTTATTGGGTTATCATGCATTATTATGTGCATTAAATATGCTTTAATTGCATGTTGAATATATATCTTGAGGATATTTAGATTTGTTTCATGATGGTTATCTTGCATTTTTTTTTATGAATTTAACTAGTTCTTCCTCTTTTTGTGAGCTCTTACATTTAATATACTTGTCATCTTTTTCTTAGTATAATTAATGAGTTGTGTCTTTATTTGAAATATTTACCTAAGCCTTTGTGACATTATTTCAAAATTATTTATATCTTATTGATATTTTATGTCTAATATTTGCTTCTCTTTTTAACTTTAGTGATCAAAATTCTACTATGTTCAAAATTCATGTTTTCTTAAGAAAATATGCTGTTTTATGGTTATGATTGTCTAAACGAGAAATTCTTAAAAAATTGATTTCAAAGTATTCCTTGTGTCTATCTTAATGACTATTGTATCTTGCTTGAATTGTTGCTAATATTTATTTTTTTTTAAATTATTGATTAAGGTGCATATCTTACTCATTTTTAAAATTGTTTAGTTTATAGTACGTTTATGTTTTGTTATGGATCTTAACTATCCTCTCTCCACATATATATATATATATATATGTATATTCTTGTCCAAAATATATTTGTTTTGAAACTATATACATATAACATATAACTATTTTTTAACTATTGTGTTAAAACGTTTTCTTTTAAATCTATTTACTAATGATATCATCCTTTCCATAGTTGGAACCTTTGTTTTGTTCTCTCTGTAGGTTCTTAAAGATGATATGGGTTGAAAAAAATTATGTTTCCGATGCATCATATCATCAAGATGTTGATAGCTGATGAAGCATTTGGTGAAGATTATCAATGAAGACTTGGATCCTTTCCTTTGTTTTTTATTTTCAAACTTTCGGTAATCACACCGTAGGTTTGAGGGGGAGTGTTAAAATGTATTGGTTCACATATATATATATATGTATATATATATGAGTATATTTGTGTGTGTGTGCGTATATATATATATATATTCATTTATGAGTATATATATTCGTATATTTCTATATATGTATATATTATATAATTTTAAACTGTTTTTCTTCTCTTTGTAATAGGTAATACCCTTTAGGGGTATTGTGATAATTTTGTACATGTAATAAGCTCTGCCCTTTGGAGGCAGAACTGACCTATTTTTTTTATTTTGTTTTTATATACACTTTTGTAAAGGCAAGTTTTGTTTTTTAGTCAATATAGCTGTTGGAAATCTCCAACAACTATATTCAGTTTTGTCTTTTAGTGAACAACAGATATATTTCTAGCTGTTGGAGCCTTTCCCAACAGCTATATGGGTCTTCTAGGTCCTATTGTTTGTATATAAATAAGGACCTCGTGTCCCATTAGATGTAATGCTTTCCTAAGCATTCTATCTCAATAAATACTATTATTTTTTATGTTTTTATTGTTCTTTTGTGTATGCTCTTTGGTGCCTCTTATGATCTCATGTATTTGCCATTGATTGGCTTGTGTATTGCCCCTTTGTAGACTTGTGATTGTACACTTTTAGGCTCTTTGTAGCCATTGTATGCACTTAGGTGCCTTTGTATTGCCCTTTGTAGGACTTGTTATTTGTGCTTATGCACATTATGGTTTGCCTTCCGCTTGATTTCATTACAATGTTTTCCCATATTGTAAAACTTATTTTCTTTTAGCAACACTTTTCCAGCTGAACCTTTTGTGGAACTTCAGGGATCTTCCTCTTAGCTGATTATTTCACTTAAGGATGCTTCTTGAAGTCAAATTTTCTTCCAAAAGCAACCTTTCACTTTTTTGTGTTCTATTTTTTCTTTCATTTTGCTTTTCAATTATTATTTCCTTTATCTCCATCAATTTCTGTGTTATACTTTTGTTAAATGGGATGCCAGATGGCAGAATTTGGCTGACAAGTTTCTTTCTCCAGCGTGTCAAGGTCTATCGATTGAATGAAGAAGGAAAGTGGGATGATCGTGGTACTGGACATGTTAGCGTTGATTATCTAGAGGTTTGTGTATATTCTGACAGATCTTTATTTTTATTTTCCCCCTTCCATTTCTTTTTTGGCCATGCCTATATCTCCATTGGTTCTCAGGCCTTCTCTTAGATACAATCTTATGGTAAATGTGTGAGACCCTGTATATGTCTGTATCTTAATGTTGTCATCATCATGATTGCATTTCTCTTGTTGATTACTGTGTACTGTAATCTGCTTTTATGACAGTGCATGATTGGGGATCCGTAAAATGTGCACTGCAGGTAATAACAGTCTTATTGAATCACTTGGAATGCAACTTTTGTTGCTTGGAACAATGGAATGATTAGGTGGCTTTCACAATCATTAAATCTTGTTCTTTGTTTTCTTGGATATGGATGGTAATAGAGAACTCAAGGCAGAAGAAATGTTATCTATTGAAGTTTTTTTAAATTTTTTTCACCTCTAGTCAAGCTTTAGAAGATTGCGTGCATGCTAATTAGCTATATTGCATTAAAAAAACATCTGGGTTGGGGCTTCTCAAGGGCATATCCATGGTTATCCATTGAGACTTTTTATCTTCCAGTTGATCCATAGTACCCTATCAAATGTTCATCCACTTAAAACTATTGCATCTCGTGTTTGGGCATACAATGGGGGAGGCTTATTGAGTTTCTCCAAGGATATGCTTCTACAAAAAAATCAAACTTCGTTAGCAGTATTTATTTTTGTTGAATCATATGCAGTATGCATCCTTTCCCCTTTGAAGAAACACAATGACAGTGAGATCTGCTCTCTGGAGTAGCTAGAAATTACCATTCACCAGTTAGGACTTTATTGCTGTTGTATCTTGTACCCAACTAGTTATCGTCATCCCCCATATTTTGGATGTAAAGCTCGATGTGTAGCTTACTCACTTTGAAGGTGGGAAAATGCTTCATATCACTAATCTACATTCCTTGAACATCTGAGTGCTCAACTGATCACCATGCTTCCATATCGGGAACAAGTGAAAAGGGATAACATTGTTTAGAGTATCGAGAATATGATGGTGGCTGCTGACAAGAAGTTTTGATCTTATCTACATAAAAGAAAAGTAGAGTACAGACATGATCGATAGCCCATGTAAAGATTCTGTGGGTCAACAAGCAAAATAGGACATTATCATGTATATCCATATCATCAGAAACCCAGTATTGGGTTTTGGAAGGAGCTGGCATCCTGCTCCAGTATAACACAGTGATCATCAAAGTCATAAACAATAATTAGGTCACCAGAACGTTACAATGCCAAGGCCCAATAAGAAAGAAAAGGCTGGGTTGACATAGGAGTGAGCTGTTCAATAGAAGTCCCACAAAGGCATTTTGCCAAATGAGCTATTGTTGGACAAGTTGGAGACTTTCCAATAGCTAGACGTGTCCATGACATAAGGGTTCCATGCTAATTGGAGATTCTAATTTAGCGAGGGTGAACCTAGTCTATGGGATTACAGTTGTCCTAATTAAAGTAGAAGTCTCCAAACGGTGATAAAAAAGTTTTTTATTATCTGTATAGAGATGTGGTGGATAGATGAAAATGTGTCCAAGTGTTCTGGCAATCTCTTTTCATATTTCAGAAAACTGGTCTAAAAGCAGGCCGCGCAAAAATATAAGGGCATTCAAATATTCAACGATATATATAATATCTGAAACTGGAAATCATGATTTTCCCAACTGATAAGCGAGCTACACAGCCATTTAAACACAAATGCTGCATTGAAGTCGGCAAACTCGTTGGTGCTTGATCTGCCTGTAAACAGCTCAGTGTATTTGCTGTTTTGGGTCTCCCAAGAGGATAGCACTTCTATCCTCCAGTTGATCTATACTCATGGTTGGTATGTTGGAGTGTGTGCAGTAAAATATTGGTAATACTGAGAGTGTCACATTCCCTAAAGATGCCCATATAAAAAAATGACGATTTTTGCTCTTAGTGGTGAACATTGAAGTTCGGAATACCAATGTCATTTGTGTAGTTAAATGCTGCCATTTATGTTGTCTTTTGTCCTTGACTTGTCTTGATGTAACTGATCTTGCTGTATTTGATTACTAGAGGTAGAGGTCATGATCAGTATTCTTGTAAAAGGCCAGCTTTGGGACAAAAGTTAGGAACCAACACATTATTTTCCATTAATGTGCTCTTTGTTCGTCTATTATGAAATTTGACAATTATTTTATGTTCCTGGTACTACTTGAAGTTATTAGTCAGAAAATAATATTTTGTGGCCCATATTTATGTGTTCATTAGAAAGCGATTTTTCTCATCTCTTTTGGCTGTTCTACTTTTCTGCTAAAAAGAAGGAATTGGAAAATATTAGTATATGTTGCTTTGAATATTAAGAAGAGACTACTATTTTCTAAAATATTGCTATGCATCATCCAACAGCGGTCAGAAGATCTTGGGTTGTTTGTCATTGATGAGGATGATAACGAGACATTACTTGTACACCGTATCTCATCAGATGAAATTTACCGGAGACAAGAAGGTAGCTGCTTTCCTTCAATTGTGTTCATATTTGTAAGATTGGGTGCTATCTGTCTTTTCTGTTGGTTCATACATGTTCGTTTACCTCTAATATATTTTTGTTAGATCTCTCAGAACTTGTGCGGTTGTATTATGCTAAGGCTATCACCTATTTTATATATTCCTTGTGTTTTTGTCATAATCTTCTTTTATTCTATCATTTTTAATTTTTTCTAGACACAATTATTTCTTGGAGGGATCCTGAATTATCTACAGAGTTGGCTCTTAGCTTTCAAGAGAGTATGGGCTGTTCTTATGTATGGTAATGTTCTCTCTATTTCTCTATGGCACGAAGTCTTTGTTTCTTTTTACCATACTATATATGTATTAATCTTTGTTTCTTTTTACCACAATATTTATGTTTCGTAACTATTTTCATTGTGATTTTTATTTTCCCATAGGGACCAAATATGTAGCATTCAGAGGAATATGCAGTTTAGTGCACTCAGTAGTAAGTCTTGCAGCTGGCATTGCATCATGAGTTATGATCTTTATGACCCCTATAGTTTCAAGCTTTACGAATTTTGCTAAGATCATTTAATTTGGTTTCATTTATAGATCTGGAAATGGGACCTTGTCCAGCAAAGGATAGTTTGGAGAATTCTAGTGCATCTCATATTAATGGTACATATTTCTCTTGTTTATTCAAGTATGCGCCACTTTTGCTGGTCCAAGTATGGGTTTTCATATTGGATGTTTTGTTAGCCGATTCTAGGGCTCGGCCATCTGTGGGCTACCTGTGGCCTAGCCTGTATTGGTTGGGTTTGGGCTGTAAATTTAAGCTTTAGCCCGGCCCACTTAGAGGTTGGGCCAGCCCATCTCATGTTGCCCGCCCATTCAATTGGGTCGATCCATCAGGCCTAGGTTGGACTTCAGACCATTGAACTGGCCAGTGTTGGGCTCACTTTCCTTTTATAAGTTGGGCTTGACCAGGCTGCAGCACATTGGCACTCTAGTTGGACCAAAATTCAGGCTGGGCCATTGCCCACCTGTCACCAATTCTTGGATTGATAAAATATTTATTGGAAAGATAATTTTATAGACACAAGACTGTTGGCCTTTTTTGGCAAGATAATATTTGGTGCACTCTTTATCTACTGGCAAGCTGTTGTGTTGATCTGTGTTTGATACCTTTGATGGGGGTGGCCAGTCATGTACTTCAAATGTAGATTCTATCTAAACAGTCTTAATTGATGTTCATATTGCTCTTGTTGGCAACAAGGTTGTTAAAAGCGTCAAAGCGAGGCGAAGGGTTACAGCCTTGATGAAGTGAGGCATAAGTATCAAGGTGTTGAAGTGCAAGTATCACAACAATGAGTAACACAAGATAAAAAAAACATGCAACTATATAATAAAATGAAAAGTAAGCAAATAATTGTGTATTTTACCATCAATAACCTGTGAGAGTATATAAATTTTCACATAAAAAAGGATCACATTTACACACACACACACACAAAACACATGCATATGAACAATTTTTCCACTTTAAACACACAACTAAAAGATCCAATTAGGTTTTAAAGTAAGATTGAGAACAAAACTAACATAGCATATCTTAACTAATTCGAATAGTATCATTAGTTTTTAATCAAATCCCAATCCATAAGTAAATTGAAATATCCATGACAAAATTTTCAATCAATATGTAAGATAAATTAAAATGAAAAATTCAACTTTAGTAGACTTATTGTTTCATCATGACATTGCTTGAGTTGCATCTTCATCACTTCCTTCAACACTATCATTTGAATCATCCATATAAGGAATAGGCTCTTCCACATCTTCTGTTTCATCATCATTCACACTCATTTTCCAACTCTTCAACTTTTTTTGCTTTGCCTCCATCAAAGAATACTGAGCTTAATTATTACTTTAATAATAAAAAGTAATTTTCTAGATCATATAAAAATATCAAAACGTACCCTTTCTAGTTGACATTTCTTTTGAAACTGCAAATTTTCTTTTCAGTTTTTTTATTCCACTTGAACCCTCAAGAGGAGTGACAACTATTTCATTCATATCAAAACTTGGATCTAGACAAGAATCTTCTAATAAATAAGGATATGTATGCCAAACTAGTTCTTTTTTCACAACCCATTCATCATCAGAATCAAGGTAATCAAGAGTTAATGGATCATCAACCATTTTTCTTCTTAGACGTCTTTCCTTCAACTTCATATTATACATAATGAATACTAAGGATTGAGTTTTTCTTGCTCAAGATGATTTCACTTCTTTGTATGAACTTGTAATTATATTTTTGCAAATATTAAGTAATGATTCCATTGTCATTATAATAAAATAAAATATCAAAGAGGTTGACTAATGTACCAAAAAATTAGAAAGAGATAAATCCGTACCAAGAAGAGGAAGACTAAAAGACACATAAAAGAAGATGAAAAGACAAAAAGCATCCACCCTTTTTAGTTTTTCCTGTCTTTTTTGGGTTTCTATTCTAATGTTTCGCTTTCCATTCTAATTTTGGAGACTTGGAGTTACATGATGACAATTGAGACTTTCCAGTCTAATTTTGCCAACGTGAATAGTATTCACTGAATATGTGATATGTCAAACAGTCAAAGTTACCTTTTTATGGACATGTATATGAGGCATGTGCTTCTCCATAACTCACACACCTTGAGTGCGGTGTGCGCCTCACACACTAAGGCACACACCTTGAAAAGACGTGTTATATTTTGTATTGGGTTGGATCTGAAATAGAGATCTAGACCCATATTTATGTGTAAACTTGTGTTCTGCGCATGTGCAGAATGTGTTTGTAATTTCACTCTTTTGTAAAGGGTATTTATGACCCTTGTAATATAAAACAATATAAAAGGTTTTAGGGTATGCCAATCTGTGTGGCTGCCGTCCAAAATATTTCTCTTTCTCTCCTTTTCTTCATATTTTCTTTGCTGAATGGACTTGTGGTGCCACATCAATTTCTAACATGGTATCAGAGCACGGGGTGGTGTTTTCTTCCAAAGGTATGCCCAAATAGATTTGTGATTTTAATTTCAAGTCAGAAGAACTGTTTTTCTTGCTTTTCTTCCTTCATCTTTGTTCTTCGATCTTTCTTTTCTCTCTTTCTCTTTGTGTTTCCTATTTCCCAGATCTGAGTTTGATATTGTGTTTCTGTCCAGATCAGATTTGCATCTGAATCTGCGCTTGATTCTGAGTGTTTGTTAGTCTCAGATCTGCGTCTGATTTGAATTTTCCTTGATATCAGATCTGTGTTTCCCTTCTTCTGAATCAAATCTGATTTTGCAAACCCTAAATAGATCTGCCTGATCCTTTGTTTGTTTTCAGATTTGTGTCTCCATTGTTTTTAATTTCAGAACTACCTCTTACCTACATCTGATTTTGTATTTAAATCTGCTTCGTCATTATCAGCAGATTGTCTTTTATTTTTCCTGCACCTGTCACCTTTGATTTACTGCAAAATGAAGACAACTCCTGTTGTTTGATTCAATCTGCGTCTCTGATTCAGCCTGATCGCATTGTGCTTTTAAGAAGTCACGGTAAAACAACTCCTGTTGTTTGGGATACGTTTGATATCACATATCAGACTAATCTATTGAGAACCGATTCCAAAAAAAAAGGAAAAAGAAAAAAGAAAAAAAGGAGTTGTTCCCTCAACATATTGTTCTACCCGTAGACTGTAGTCTGTAGTCTGGTCGACTAACTTACTGGTTGGGCTGAATTCTAAATCAAAACAAACTAAGTGTTTTGCTTACTCAGTTTGGACCTACAATTTCTCAACATATTGTTATATTTACCTCCTTAATCATGGATTTTTCTTCTTCTCATGCTAGTCTTTCCTCAAATTTCTAGAGTCATCTTGTATCTAAAAAATTAAATCATTCCAATTTTCTGACTTGGAAAAGGCAAATCGTTCTTTTTATAAGGAGTCAAGATCTGTCTGGGCATATGGATGGATCAATCCCTACTCCGCCACAGTTTATTTCACAAGAAATAAAGGATGACAAAGGAAATACATCAGTTCAGTTGATACGAAATCCTGAGTTCATGGCTTGGATGAAGCGAGACTAAGCCTTAGTGGCCTACATTACTTCAACATTATCTGAAGAGGTCTTGATATCCATTCCTGATGATTGCAGTGCGGCAGAGTTACAAACTAAGCTTGTTCAGACATATTTCCAAATATCAGAGGCTAGGGTCTTATTTTTGAAGCAGGAGTTTCAAACTCTCCAAAAGGGCACTATGTCTATTATGGAATACTTAAATAAAATGAAGACAATCACTGATCAACTTGCTATTGTTGGAAGTGTAGTTACTAATAAGGAAATAGTGCAACAAACTTTAAATGGCTTGGGAGAAGAGTATCTTGTTCTTACCACATCCCTGTCCTGTTTACCAGAATTACCATGTTTTGAAGATCTTCAAGCTAAGCTTCTACAATATGAGATGCATTTGAACCGATTGGCTACTAGGAGTGAACAATCCAATATGCAAAATGTTTTGATCATAGATATGTTTCAAGGTGGTGTGCGTGGTGGGAACGATTATCGAGGTGGAAGAGGTCATGGATGTTCTGGACAAGGAGGTCATGGGCTTCTTCCCACTCCGAATATATCCGACAATTCTAATTTTAATATGGGAAATCGAAATGTCCCTACATGCTTCTTGTGCAACAAAAAGGGGACACATCAAAGCAAATTGTTGGTTCAACCCTCAAAATAAAGGCAAAAACAACAAAAGGGAGGGAAAAAGGAGAACTGAGGGATCCAAGCCTTCTGGAGATGTACAACAACTTTTACTTGTAGTTTTTTCACAGATGAGCATTAAGCATAATGATCAGGGAGAGTGGTATGTAGACTCACATAAGCAACTACTCATGTGACAGGGAACCCCGGTAAGCTCACTAACCTATCTCCTTATTTCGGAAAAGACAATGTTGTTACTGGCGATGGAACACATCATCGAATTACTCGTACTGAAAATGCACAAATTCCACTATCACCTTCTAGTCTTAATTTGTCTTATGTTCTTCTTGTTCCTAACATAAAAAAGAATACTATTTTTGTATCCAAGCTTGTTGATGATACAAATTCTTCAGTCGAATTTACACCCTCTTCTGTGCATGTCAAGGACCTTCAAACGAAGGAGACGTTCGCTAGAGGGGAGCGACGAGGGAATATGTACATCTTCAACAAGGATCCTTCTACTATCTCTTTTGTCTTGAATCCATCTTCTACCTCGAAGTCATCATTGTAGATTTCAGAGTCAAGTTCTTCGAGTGTTTTGAGTCTGTCTCGATGTAGGCACGATCGTCTTGGTCATTGTAGTCGTAATTTTGTTGAAAAGCTTGTGTCAAATAATCTTGTTCCAGAGACCAGTTTGTTTTCTGAATTTGATGTTAAGAAGTGTTCTAGTTGTCAGTTCTGCAAGAGTCATGTTCTTCCATTTTCCTTTATTAATAAAAGAGCTTCAAGACCTTTTGAAATCGTGTACTCTGATGTGTGGGGACCTGCCCTGTTTGTTCCTCTTCTGGCAGTCGATATTATGTCCTTTTTATTGATAGCTATTCCCGCTATACTTGGATAATGGATACACTTTATGAAACATAAATCTGAGGTCTTTAAATTGTTTTAAAATTTTTGTGCCATGGTTAAAAATCAGTTTTCTACTATTGTTATACATTTCTAGTGTGATGGAGGAGGTGAGTATTCCTCAACCGACTTTATTGAATTTCTTCGAAATAATGGAATAAGTCGGCGAGTTTCTTGCTCACATACACCCCAACAAAATGGAGTGGTTGAACGAAAACATCGTCATATTGTTGAAATTGCCATGAGCATGATACATGACAACAATATTCCCATCAGCCTTTGGACAAAAGCCTTTCATACTGCTATACATGTGATCAATTGTCTGCCTATGACTATCCTTGCAGATCAATCCCCTTATTTTGTTCTTTTTTGACATCATCCTGATTATAATGATTTGCGAGTTTTTGGCTGTGTTTGTTATGTGCATATCGACACATCCCTAAGGAACAAGTTTCAGGATAAAGCTTCCAAATGCAGATTTATGGGGTATGCAGACGAATACCAGGGGTATAGATGCTACGATCCCATTACCAAACGTGTTAAGACCTCTAGAAATGTTGTGTTTGATGAACAAAATTTTGAATTTGAGCTCTCATCTCAGCACAGTCAGCCTCGCAATACCGAATTATATGATCCCTGGATGAATGCAAACTTGTTTGGCAGTGAGAGAGAACTTTGTCAGTCCTCTTGTGAAGGAGTTGAGACAAGAGAGGAAAATCATCAAGTTCAACCCATGTCAGAAGAAGCAACACCTTCAGCGTTTGAAGGTTTCAACAAATTTTCCGGCCAAGTGTATATTAGAATGGATAATGATGCATCTTCTGACAGTGCTGAAGAAAGCATGAATCAACCCACTATTAGAAAGTCTGCAAGAATTCGCCATCCAATTCAGAGATGGGTGAGTTATGACAACTTTTCTATGGATTTTCAATTATTCATGTCACAGATTGAGAGGCAAGATGACCCTGTTGCCTTTCATCAAGCCATCACATCACACAAATGGATTGAAGCAATGAATGAAGAAATGAAAGCTCTACATGAATGTCAAACTTGGGAGATTGTTCCTAGGCTTGAAGGTAAAAATGTTGTAGGATCAAAGTGGGTTTACAAGATCAAATAAAACCTGATGGAAGTATAGAACGACATAAAGCGAGACTCATTGCTCGAGGTTTTACTCAAGAGTATGGACAAGACTATGATGAGACTTTCCGTCCTGTTGTTAAAATGGGAACTATTCGTATCATCCTTTCACTAGCAGTAGAGCATAGATGGATGTTGAGTTAGTTGGATGTAAAAAACACCTTTTTGCATGGAGATTTGAAAGAAGTGGTCTACATGGAACAACCCCCCGGCTACGCTGAAGGAGATTCTCAAGCGTATGTGTGTAGGTTGAAAAGAGCTCTATATGGGTTAAAGCAAGCATCTAGGTCTTGGTTTGAAAGTTTCTCTTTCAAAATACAAAAGCATGGCTTTCGTAAGTGCTTTCTTGACCATTCCTTGTTCATCTATAGAAATGAAGATGTAACGACCTTGTTACTCATATATGTTGACGATATAGTCATCACTGGTAATTCTGATGATCACATTCAAATGGTAAAAGATTTGCTCATGCAAGACTTTAAGATGAAGGATCTTGGGAAGTTAAGATATTTTCTTGGGGTTGAAGTGGATAAGAAGGGTGATGTTCTAACTCTTATACAACGTCCACATTAGACTTATTGATTAAGGCAGAAATGATAGATTGCAAACCTTTGACTACCCCTCGTTCTCTAAATCAAAGGCTAAGTTCACAAGATGGAGAAATATATCATGATCCCAGTAGATATTGAAGCATTGTGGGAATGTTACAATATGTGTATGTTGTTTGCTGATGATATTGTTTTGATTGATGAGTCTAGAGCTGGGGTTAATGCTAAGTTAGAATTATGGAGACAGACATTGGAAGCTAGAGGTTTTAAGTTGAGTAAGAGTAAGACTGAATATATGGAATGTCGGTTTAGTAAGCAACGAAGTAGTGATGGGAGTGTAGTGAAGCTTGGTGAGCAAGATATACCGGTGAATGATTATTTCAAATATTTGGGATCCATTATTCAAAAGTATGGAGAAATTGATGGAGATGTAAATCATAGGATAAAGGTTGGGTGGATGAAATGGAAAAGTGCTACTGGAGTGCTGTGCGATCGTAGAATGCCATTGCGGTTGAAGGGAAAGTTTTATAGGACGACTATTAGACCCGCTTTACTATATGGTACGGAATGTTGGGCTGCCAAGAGACATCATATTCAAAAAATGAGTGTAGCTGAGATGCGAATGCTTAGATGGATGTGTGGAAATACAATAAAAGATAAGATTCAGAACAAAGAGATACGTAAGAAGGTAGGTGTTGCACCCATTGAAAATAAGATGCGAGAGAATCGTTTACGGTGGTTTGGACATATTCGGCGAAGGCCTAATGATGCTCCAGTTAGAAGATTGGAGAAATGGGAAAATATATTAGTTAAAAGAGGTCGGGGTAGGCCTAGGAAGACTTGGATGGAGATGATAGGAAAGGATATGAATGCTTTGAACCTCACCGAGGACATGGCGTTGGATAGAAATGATTGGAGGAAAAGGATTCATGTGGAAGACCCAAAATGAATTTCTTTTTTGGTTCATATCGCTGACCCCAATTGTTTTGGGATGAAGGCGTAGTTGTTGTTGTTGTTGTGGGAATGTTACAATATCTTACGTTCACTAGGCCAGATATTGTATATGCTGTGAATCAAGTGTCTTAATTTATGCACGAACCGAGAACTGGACATGTTGAAGCTATGAAGAGAATCTTGAGATACCTGAAGGGAACTATTGGAGATGGGCTTGTTTATCAAAGAACTTGGTCAAGCAAGAGGGGTCATGAAATACTTACTTATACTGATGCCGATTGGGCAGGTGATCCAGATGAGAGAAGGTCAATTTCTGGTTATTGCATATTCATCGGGAATAACCTAGTATCATGGAGTAGTAAGAAACAAAAGACTGTTGCCAGATCTAGCACAGAAGCAGAATACCGGTCCATGGCAGCTGGGACAGCAGAAGCCACTTGGGTAAGGCACTTGCTATAGGATCTAGGAGAAGTTATCACGAGCTCATTATTATTGTGTGACAACCAAAGTGCCATCAATATCTCTTTTAATCCGATTCATCACAGCCGCATAAAGCATATTGAAATTGACCAACACTTCATTCGGCAAAAGGTGGAAGATAAGGAAATCTTGTCTCAACACATTAGGACTGAAAATCAAGTGGCTGATTTGTTTACAAAAGGGCTAACCAAGCATCAATATTGGTTCTTAAAGAGCAAGTTGTCCATGGTCAAACACCATGCACAACTTGAGGGAGGGTGAAAAGACGTGTTATATTTTGTATTGGGTTGGATCTGAAATAGAGATCCAGACCCATATTTATGTGTAAACTTGTGTTCTGCGCATGTGCAGAATGTGTTTGTAATGTCACTCTTTTGTAAAGGGTATTTATGACCCTTGTAATATAAAACAATATAAAAGGTTTTAGGGTATGCCAATCTGTGTGGCTGCCGTCCAAAATATTTCTCTTTCTCTCCTTTTCTTCGTATTTTCTTTGCTGAATAGACTTGTGGTGCCACATCAATTTCTGACACATCTCATATACACTAATGCCTCAATGCTGCACCTCGAGGCATGAAGGCTCGCCTCACACATGAGGCGTAGGTACTTAACAACATTGGATGGCAATGTTAGATATTTTAGAGTCTTAGATATATAATGATTTGGACGCCCCCTACTGCAGCTAGCTGAGCAGCCCTTAATCAAGTTCAGTTTATTAAACAAGATGAATTGTAAAATAAGTTCTTCAAGCTGTATATGAACCTATTTCATGAGTCAGGATGAGGTCATTATTCAGCCAAGTTCTGAGTGGCTCATTTCTTCCCAGCCCTATGGGGATGCTTGAACTTGCACAAAAGAAATTTCACTCTTTCAATTTTTCTGACATTCCGTTTTTTGTTAGGCAGTTTATCTGAGCAAAGCATTAAAAAACATATCTTCATATACAGCCATTTTCACATGTGCATTCACTCGGTTATGAAGACATGCCTTTTATTTTGGACATGGATGTTCATCAGATATAGAGGTGAGTGTTGAGCCTTTTCGTGTTTCTTTTTCAGATGAGGCATTTCACAACCTTGGTGGTGAATTACGTGAATTACCACCAGTCGAGCTGTCCAATCTCCCTTCAATTTTAAAGGTCCCTTTCTCTTTAGCTGATCATTGGAATTTTCGTTTTCTGATTCTGGCATTATTAGTAGATGTAACTATATACTGTTATCTAATTAACAAGGGCTGCATTTGCTTGTGCCATGTAATGGAATGTGTGACCTGGTGTTAGATGCCTGTTTTCTTCTTATATCATCGTATAGCAATTGTTATAATAGTTCGTTTCAACTCTCTCTAGAGCGTATCCATTATGTGCGTATATGTGTGTTATGTGTATACAACTTGATTCTTTATCTATTTTCTAATTGCTGATGATTGCCTTATAGTTTTATGAATAAATGGTGGAGGTCCTGCTATTTTTTCATGGAAAAAGAAATGAAAACTAGAGCTTGTTTATTATCCATTTATAATCATATATTGGATAACCGATAAACTGAAGCTTAGTGTTTCCTACATGCTTTATATCTTCTCAGATTACTATATCTTATTTGGAGATAGCTAGGAAAGGCATGCCTGCCAAGAACGGTAGGTTGGACATGGGCTCTGGTTTCTTATTTCCTTATCTATGTTCAAATAGCAGTGGTCTTCTATAATCTTTCACTAGATTGTTATCCCTGTTTGTGATTTAGCCTTAATTTTTGGCACTCAATACATACGATTTTTTTATGACACACATAAATGATGTCTATGATGATGTCATGATTCGAGGTGGTCGACCTTGCGGTTGCACCTTTTCAGGAGTGAACTGCCTACGTGAATGGTTCAGCCAACAGTCTGGTTATCCAAACATACATTTGCATCCACAAGCATATGAATATAGAAACCCATCTACATTATATGGATTTGTACTTATATGTCCAATTATTATAGTTATAGATTGCCATGTTTTCTCTCATTTCCATCCTGGGATGGACACTGGGGCTCTCGGGTGCCTGGCCTGGGACAGGCAGGGTTTGGGGCCATTGGGCTGCATGTGCTGCCTGAAACCTTGTTGGACCTGGGCCTGGCCTAGCCTGACTGCAAATTGGTCCAATGGGACCTTGTTTGGTCCAAGAGCCAAGAGGTAAGATGATTGTGTCATAAAACCACAGGGAACCCAAAGCACAACCAAATGAAAAATAAAACGGGACTAAAGCATAAACGTAATACATTTTGCAAAGACTAAATGGTGACATTCTTACATGCACAAGAACACCAATAACTAAAATAAATAATAATTTTATTAATGATAAAAAATATAAAAATTACAAAGTAACCTCACTACAGCACTAAAGCACACACCCTACACAAACAACCACATACTAGCCGTTGGGACAGTCTAACTGCTTAGTTTGACCCAACAGCCAGTCCAACAGTAAAAAAAGTAGAAAAAGAACCCTAATCTATCCTATAAGTATACAATAAGTATACCTACTCTAACTAAATAGGTATGCTTAGTGTATACCTTAATACAAGCAATAGGTATACATTTAGTATACCTAGAATACAAAACAAAGCGAAATCAATAAATATGATACACAATGCCCATAAGTATAAAAGAGTATACTTAGGTATAAACAAGACAAGTACATATTTTCCAACACCCTCCCTCCTCAAACTTACAGAGAGTCACGAAAGTTTGCAAAAATAATACAAGGGATAAGACTGTCTTTAAAGGCATCAAACAATAATCTTTATGGTGTGTCCTCCAACAACAATCTATCTTCCAAAAGAAACTCCATGATCATTATTAGGAATCTAATCTTCAAATCTCCAAGGAGCTTTATCCCAATCCATGGCTTTGTTTAGATCCTGCATTGGGATAACAACACAAGGCAACAACTACAACAAAAGGATTATAACACAAATATAGTCAAAATTTAAAAAACACTATATATAAAACAAAATAAATAGTCATAATATTAGATATATATGCATACGGAGAGAGGATGGTCAAACATACTAAAAAACTCAAGAAAATACAATATATAGAAAATACAATAATCATTTTAAATCACAATCATTTAAACAATCACGAGGAAAAAATATTTACAATAATCATTAAAACAATAGTTAATAGTAATAATTTAAATCATGAATATTAAAGAAAAATGACACTAGAAAACTTAATTCAACATATTTCAAAAATAATTAAGAGATATGATAATCCATCAAACAAGAACCACGAAATCTGAAGATAGCTTTGAAACCATCAACGTATCTCGAAAGGTAGAAACAAAATATCAAATTAATAGAGATCATATATCAATATAGACTATGAGACTATCAAGAGACAATCATGCTCAAACAATATTTCAATAGCTTAGGTAGCTATATCATACGAACATATAAATAATCAATAATTCTAAACAACTATAACAAATTGTCAAGAAGTAAAAAGAATCATATAAGAGCAAGACTACAATATCTCAAAGAAATGCAAAAGCTCAAATGATCACAACAATATAAATTTCAATAACAATACCGATACCAATATGAAATAAATATAAATACGTTCAATATACACTCAATATCAATATGCAAAGAAGGCATATTATAATGCATAATCTATGTCACATGGGTGCGGGTGCGGGGGTGCGGCAAAAATATAAAAAATTATATATATATATATATATATATATATATATATAAAGTCCAAAAGTTGGACATAAATAACCCTGGGTCAGGTTGACCGCATCGGGTGAGGGTGCGACGCTGGTGCGGCACCTAGTTGAAGAGTCCCTGTGACATAGTGCATAATGCATGCAAGTGAAATATTTAAGAATAACTATTTCCCATATAATGGCAAAAGAGCAGCTTAAAAGATTAGAAAGCATATGAAGAGATTTTAGCTATGTCACACGGACTCTTCTAACAGGGCACTGCACCCGCGTCGCACCCGCACCCAGGCGGGTGCGACAGCCTGGGTGCGACACTTGGACATAGCTTCCTTTGTGTTAGGTGAAGCCAGCCACACCGAGGTCCATTTCTATCCAAAAGTAGATTTAGTTAACCCTAATCAAATCCATTTTATCTATATTATATATATAAATACATAAATGCACACAAATACACAGTGTTAACTTAAAACTGTTAAAAATTATATATATATATATATATATATATCCTCCCCGCACCTCCGCACCCATGTTTTTTTAAAGTGTCGCACCCGCACCCGCACCGCACCTATGTGACATAGGATTTTAGAAATCCTATATGCAACAAAATTTAACATCAAAGGGAAATAAGAAGAGCGACAATTTCCACAAATCCCACCATGATTTTATAAAAACAATAGTTTGGTCACTACAAGCAATCACCTCCCTATCCTCCAACTCAACATCCGCAAAATCTGAGTGCATCAACACATAGTACAAGTGATCAAAGCAAATGTCGGCAATAACCATACCAACGACCATGTACTAGCAAGACCGACTTTCTAAACTGACAACAAAAACCAGCTAAAATCACTAAAAGTGCACATGCCTCACCTCACAAATAGTTATTAAACTGTAAACAACACCATCAGCACATAACTCACACACATGGTTGTAAAACAGATAAAACAAAATCTCTTATCCAAAGAAAAATCACTCAAATAAAAAGGAGTGAAAACAAGAGAGATAAAAAAAGAACTTGTAATGAAAACAAATTAATGCCAATAGGAAGATAGGAAAGATGATTTTGAAAATAATATTCAAATCAAGGCAAGAACAATAAATTTCATAATATTCAAGAATATGGGATGCAATTCGCAAGGACCAACATGGTCACAAACAAATATTAGATTAACCATCACAAATAAAGATCAATTCGAGCATTCAATCACATCAAATCATATATGCCAAACAAATGCATGATACAATACACTTACAGAACCAAAGATCAAACGTCAATTAGAGCCAAATCGAGTGCCAACACGACACTCACAAACCGGCAATCTAAACTAACACGACAACAAGGTGCGCACAACTCACCCTAATAAACAAGGATATGTAATTCCACAACAAATGAGGTGCACACAACTCACCTCAAACAAGCCACAAAGAGATGAGTGATGGAGCAACAAATAACGAATGTGATGGACTAAACCAAGGCAAGAAACCAAAAAAAGAAAAACCTCAAAAAAATTATTTCAAATCGAGGTAAACCAAAGGGTCCAGACTCCAAACAAATTTGGGAAACTAGTTCCAGATTAAGACAAAAGCCTGAAAGAGATCTTTTGGAGAAATCCAAGTATGCATGAGATAAGAAGCATACATCCATGTAATGCAATCACATGCATCATCATAAACACATTAGAATAATATATGAAGAAAAAATTCAATTACAATACTTTAAGAACCTATAAGAGCTCTTTCATGACATAAAATCTTGCATTCATGCACATTTTCACAAGAGAATGCTCACAAAAGAATGATAATGATTAAATCTCACAATATGATTTGCATATAACATGCATACATGAAAGGGCCATGATTGGCAAACCAAAAAAGAATATATCCATAGATTCTCATAGAACTCCCAAGAATATGATGTCAAAAAGGAGAAATTCAAGACATCAAACACCTTGAATCAATCCCAAATAGGCTCATAGAGCACAAGGCAATATACATACACCATAATCCTCATGTTCATGAAAGAACGATAATTATTCATGCACATGTATTCTAAATTCAAGACTCATAAATGCTTAAAGGACGCATGACATGAAGAGGATGCGTGCATCATGCATTTCAAGTTCCAATAATTATGATTAAAAACTTTTGAAGGAAGAGATAAACCTCACAAGAGATTAATCATATAAAGCTATCGTATAGGAGCTATACATCAAAGGCTAGTAACTATATATAGAATCATAAAATTTCCAACAGAACAAATCATGCATTGAGACAAAGACACATGCTTTGCAAGAAAAGAGACCACAAATCTTTCACATTTTGATCATAAATGTAAAGAAATGACAAATATAATGTACTAAATATCAAACAAAATAAAAGATTCAGGAGGATAACATGCAAGAGTACATATGCAGATGCACCTAACAAAGGCCAATAAGAGACATGAATATTTCCAAGAAGTACAAAACTCTTAAACAGCCACATACTAGCCTTTAGGATAGTCTAACTGCTAGTTTGACAGGCCAACAGCTAGTTGGACTAGCTTACAATAATAAATACAAAAAAGCAAAAAAAAAAAACAGAAAAAGAGAGTAAAAAAAGCACCCTAATCTTTCCCATAAGTATACAATAACTATACTGACCCTAACTAAATAGGTATACTTAGTGTATACCTTGACTAAGAGCAAAATACAAACAATTACTCTGCATTTAGTATACCTAGAACACAAAACAAAAAGAAATCAATAAATATAATACACGATACCCATAAGTATACAAGAGTATACTTAGGTATAAACACGACAAGTACATATTTTCTAACAGATTGTACATGAGCTTGGGTCTTGACATGGCAACATTTGGACGGTTGGATCCCTTTCAAGCTATGATAAGAACTGGGCTGAGCTAGTGGTGGTTCAGGCCTTCCCCTGGCCTGTCACTGTCTGCTGGGCTTGACATGACAATACAACATAATCTGCATCCCCGTTTCATCTCACCCATGCTGATGATGTTCTTGGTATTACTGCCATCTTCTTTCTCTGAGAGTGGTTTTAATGGTATGTACTGGTGAGCGATTCTATGACTTTTTAAGTGTCAGCTTTTCAAATAAAAGTTTTAATTCTAATTAATATGCTCAATGGTGGCAGCTAAATTGCCTTTCTTTTAACTTCTGGTACAGTTTGTTCATGAGCCAGCTCTTTGTGCCTTTTTTTTTTGAGGAAATGCTCCTTGTCCCTTTCTGAAAAGAGCAGAATCTCTTTTGTGCAGATGATTGTGGAGGGTTGTGCTGCAGATCAAATTCATGTTACAGAGCTCATACTACAAGATGTAAGCTTCTGCTAAACCTTATAAAAGTTCATAAATATGTTTTGTGAGAATGTACACAGGACCTGTTTGACATGTGTCTATTCCTGCATGGAGATGGATCATTACTTTATCCTTATCATTTAAAATTTTCAATATCATTATCCAATAGTTCTTGAGTGTATTGTATTCCTACTAAGTTTATGCAGCTAACAAAACATAATTTCTCCTTTGTCTCATAATTTTTGAATCTGGATGTGGATCAGTTGGATGAGTTTTTGCTTGGCCATATTATTTGGCTTGAATATCATGCTTTTGCCATTAGGATGACATGTAGCTTCTTACGTTGTTTTAGCTATGTTATGATTTTGTCTCACACACAATATGAATAACAAATTATTTGCATTCTCAAGTTTCAGTGTAATTAAATTGGGAATTTTGAATACGAAAATTTGGCTAGAATTTATCCATATCCATGAACATTTGAATGAAAGTTTTAAGCTTACAAATTTCCATACTGTTGCATATGGTATGGGTTCTTCCAGCTGATGACTAGGTCTTGCCTCTGCTGACTTGGAACCATAGTGACAAAAATTATTCCCGGAAATTTCTTGGTAGATTTAAATTTTTTTTGCTTGCCGCATACGCACTCTGTTCAAAATTTTTAATGTTACTTTTCTTTATGGCCTTGGGAACACACACACACACACAAGGCTTGCTGCTGAAGAAAGGTTGCCAGGTAGGCACCCTCTAAAGTTTTTTTATGGGATGAAGAGATTTGAATTAGGGCAAATGTACAAAATTTCCCTTGTATAAAATTTATTTTCATTTAATATCACAACAATACCATGATAATATTTTGACATATTAGAAAATACCAAGATTTTGAGAATCTCATGAGAATATCAGGATTTATATATATATATATATTATATTCTTAATTTATCGCAAAAATATTGCAAGATTTTCAAATTCTCATGTGACTATGTTTGGAACTATGGTGAGTTTTGGCTAGCTGTCTTTGCAATGTCTTGCTTTTAATCCTTCCTCAAATTATGGTTGAGTTGCAAAATGAGCTTGTTTGGGGATATTTCAGTAAGTTGACCAACCTTGGTGTATCATTTCGCTATTTTATTTTAATTTACTCAATCTGACAAAAAATGATTGTCTATGTTACCGCAACATGATGTTTGTGCCGCCGTACCTGTATTGACATGGGTACAGGTACCAGGCGCAGTGCGGGTACGGTTGGTACCCAAAAAAAACAAACAAAAAAAAATCGCCCCCTAAACACTTGACTCTCTCTCTCTCTCATGGTTGCCAAACTAGGAAGCGGAAGCAACAACGATACTGAAAGCAGAAGCGATAAGCGTGAAGTGAGGCATTTTAAAATTTATAGGAAGCAGAAAGCGAAGTATCAATTTGAAAGTGAAATGTGCATAAAAAATGAAGCAATATAGTAACTGAATAGGAATCAAACAAGAAACAAATAAAAACTAAAATAAAATTGTTCTTATATTTCATGAATTTTCTCTAAAAGAGTTAAATTTTTATTAAAATCTAACAATGATGGTTACCAATTTAAAGAAAGTATCATGAGAAGTGAGTGAAAATGTGAAATAAATACATTAAAAACATGAAAAGAAATGCGCGAAAAGCATATAGGAAGAATAGACCATCCATGTGGGAAGCATATAAGAAGCGTGGGGGAATCAAGATTCCCATGAAGTTTTGGAAGCGAGTTTTCGGAAAGTGCACATCCCACCTACCTAAGAAGCTTCCAGTAACTCTGGTCTTGCTCCCCCCCTCTCTCTCTCTCTCTCGAGGGAGAATCAAGAGAGAGAGAGGGAGACAAAGAGGGGGAAGATGAGAGAGGGTAATAGAGAGAGAGAGACAGAGGAGGGGAAGACGAGAGAGAGGGCGACAAAGAGGGGGGAGATGAGAGCCAGAGAGGGGAGGGGAAGTGTGAGACCAGAGAGAAGGGGGACATACCTCCTCCTCCTTCCTGCAACAAACACAAACAGAGAGAGAGAGAGAGAGAGAGAGAGAGAGAGAGAGAGAGAGAGAGAGAGAGAGAGAGAGAGAGAGAGAGAGAGAGCAAAATTCCCGCTTTTATAAGGGGGCTTCGTTGACCAGGTTCTGACAGGACCAAACCTGGTCAATGAAGTTAAAAAAATTATGTGAATGGATGGTAATATGGATCCATACATAATCCAGACCCAAACTCTCTTTTTCTATTTTTTTATTATGTATTTATGTGATATATATATGGCCGTGTCCCAGTACCCGCACCCAGGTGACATAAATATCTGGGTTTAAACATCGAAAAGAGGGTTTATAGTTGCAGATTTTCTCCAGAATTGTTGAAATCTAGTTGCACACAAGATATCATGTGTGTTAGTTTGTGAAAAGGTGAAAATGGTTAAGATGCTGATAGAAAGGCGGCACAACATTTGTTTCAGTTGAGAAGCATTAATAAAAATAGGGCATGTTACGAAAATGTGTAGTCAGCTGTCAGCATGTGTTCTGGGTGAGATTTTGTTTCATACAGTTTCTGTTAGACAAATATCTTAAATGATTTGAGGATCCAACATCATTGACTGCCATAACTGATAATTGGTGGGAAACAATGAATCTATTAATGGATCTTTGGATCACTTTTAATTTAAACTGCTAGCTTGCTGTTTTGATGGCTGCATATTAGGTCTAAGCTCAAATTCTGGATCTCTTCTTTCTTCATTGGATGCCTTTTTTTTTATTAATGCCCCATGGTTTATCTAATGGGGTGCCACATGATGCAACATACTTGTAATTTTTCAGTTTCCTTGTTCATTTATATTACCCATACGTGATGCCCCACTGGGGACAGGTTTCTGATATTAATAAAAGTTTCATGGCATTGACGCCTCAGCATAAAGAGACTTGGGGGTCATGATTGGTGTTCTTCATCGTCTTCAACATCAAACATGGGATTTTCATTGGGCCGATATCACCATTTTTTGTAGAAGTTATATCTGTACTCAATCACCTCCATGGTTTTCTAGAACTTGAAGATTCACTTCCAAAACTGTATGAAAAATATATTGGTTGACTACAAACTGATTTTTCTTGGGAAGATGCTGTATCCATTAGAAACAGTCAACCGATTGACTAAGTGCGGTACAGTTTCCATGGTCATGTACTAGCAGAATATGAGTGATGAGTGTGTCGCTCATTTTGTTTGAAAGGTTCAGGTAGAGTTGAAACTATTTTTTATAGTATCTGGCAATTTTATTTGATTAATTTTTGCATGATTTATATCAATACAATGGCAAGTGCCTTAGTTACAAGTGTATCGATTTGTAGTTTCTTCTTTTCTCCCTTTTTCAAAAGCATCTGATCACTTCTAACTTTTCTTTGTCATTTTTGTAGAAGGATTTTTTCCGCAAGCTGATGGATCTGTTTAGGATATGTGAAGATCTTGATAATATTGAAGAGCTCCATTTGATATTCAAATTGGTTAAGGGGATAAGTTAGTAATCACATAATTTATTTGTCTGCATTCTTCTTCGGCCTTTGTCAAATTAGCTGACAAAAGTAACTTAACTGTTTTTTACAGTTTTACTCAACAGCCTCCCAATCTTTGAGAGAATGTTCAGTGATGAATTTATCATGGACATCATTGGTGCTCTTGAATGTAGGTTCTTTCTGCAAATTTTAAATTTTTATTGCTTTTTTTTGGTTTTTACTTTGGATACTTGTTTTTGTGGCAAGAAGAATCATAGAACTTTTAATGTTCTTAGCCCTTCTGTGTCTTTTGAATGTCTTTCTGATTTGATCTACAAAAATTCATACCAGTTTTTGGCTCTTTTCCATGACCTTGCTTTCAACATGGGTTACAATTTTGTAGCCATTGCTGCTTTTAAATTCTTTTTAGGTGTTATGATGGTGTGATGAGAAGTTACAGTTTAATGCCCCTCTTTGGTGAGGAAGTGGGTTTTGTGTCAGACTCTTGAAAATAATTTGTCAAAAAATCATATATAGAAAGTTAGTTGCATGCGGGCATTGAACTGGGTAGTTTGCAAGTTATACAATTAAGTTCATTAACAGCTGGGTTTGGTTCATTAAGATAGAGAATATGTTATCTTCAGATACATATCACATTTATCAGTGCCTCAAGTTTCTGCCTTTGCTTCAGCTAAAAAAGAAACAAAATCCTTGAGCTTGGCTCTTGGAGCTCAGTTCGAACTCAAGCTGAGCTCTGCTGCTCAAGCCCATCGTTGATCAACTGAATCAAACTTGAATAGCTTGAGTTTGAGCTTGGTTTTAACTCTTGTGCAGCTCTTATATGGTTAACATTAATGGCACCAGGGAACTATGGGTATGTTGACCAATTTTGATTTTACCTATTTGGGGTCATTTTGGGCTTGTTGATTCTTTTTTATCTTCCTGTTTTCCTTTTACCCTTTATCGTTGGTATTACTGTTGCGTTCTTGGCCCTTTTCTGATAGCTTGGTATCTGATTGCCTCATTCAACGACATTTTATTGTTTATGGATCAATATCTTTTATCACATTGTGTGGTTTGTTTTCCTGAATCTGTGAACTGAATTCCTTTTTACTGGCATACAGATGACCCAGAGGTTCTTAAGAGACAACAACATCGTATTTTTCTGAAAGAGCATGTGGTATTCAAGGAGGTAATTTATATGTATATGTTTGCTTGCGGTTTGATGTTCTTATCTGGTCATGGTACATGTACAATTAAGTTTCAATTCTTATCTCCACAATATACCAAACACTCTTGGTTTGTCATTCACAATAGGGTATCCCTATAAAATCTCCCTCAGTATTATCCAAGATACATCAGACTTACAGGATTGGTTACATCAAGGTAAATGCACTTTCCTATTAAGCAAACATTTGTGAAATTTTTTGGGGTGCTTTGTTTGACATCTCCAGATTCTTTATGTAAATTTCAGGATGTCATTTTACCAAGGGTGTTGGATGAGGCGGTGGTGGCTAATCTCAATTCAATGATTCATTCCAATAATACTGTGGTGAGTTCATGGAGTGTTGAGCCAAGATAATGACTTGCAAAATGGTTTCGTTGTCTGACATGTTTTATGTTCTCTAGGTTGTATCTTTGTTGAAGGATGATAGCAAATTTATACAAGAACTGTTTTTCAGATTGACATTTCCAGATACAACTGCAGATTCAAAGAAGAACTTGGTAAGTTTGATCTGTTTTTTATTCATAGTTGCCTCAATTTAAGTTAGTTGTGCTACTGTTGAGAAAATCTTTTATGCTTTTAACAGTGTTTCCTTCCATAAAACCCACTGTATTTTGTGTTGCTAGCAAAACATGCGGAAGCTATAATGCTGTTATAAAATTCTTTTCAAAACATTTCAGAAAGTTCCTGTAAAACCGCCCATCCCTTTTTTTATTTCATAATTTGGTAACATCTCCACTATCATGGGTCTTCAACTGGTTTCAGCTTGATTTAATCCAAGAGGTCATATTTATGAACCATATGCTTCAGCAGTCTTCATCTGTATACTTGCAAAGTGGTACCTATATAAATGGCTTTACCTGTCCTTTCTCTGTAATGACTAGCTGTTTTTTCTCCCCCCATAAAAATCTCCTTCCAGGTGTCATTCTTGTATGAATTCTGTAGTTTGGGAAAAAGCTTGCAGCTGGTTCAACAGGTGCGGCTATTTAGGTAAGGGATTGAGGGGTTATTTGTTGTCTCTTCTTATAATTTAAGTCAGAACTATAGTGGACTGATGGTTATATATTTGATTGTGCTGATACGATTGTTTTCTTCATTGTTAACAATGCACTGTTCAAACACATTCTTTGCTTGTCTGTCATATATATGCTTGTTCTTCTGGCTGCATTTTATTCTATTAAAGCAAATTTGACCCATATGCTTTGCCGTTTTTTTCCATTTCTTGAATCTTTTTGAATTTAAAATGTTTTAGTCCCATTTTAGTATGTCACTGAACTTCTTCCATTTCATGTATTGCTAACTATGGCTTCCAAATATATGAAATTTAAGCTGAAGGGTTGCAGATTGAGGAGAATATATTATCATTTTTTAATGATATTGTCCAAGACTTTCTTATGCTGTTTCACCATGTTTTCATGGGATATGGAGGTGATTTAGTCTCTTGCAGGGATCTTGTAAATGAAGGCGTGTTTGACATCATTGCTGGCATTTTGCAAAGTCAAGATAAGGCACTTGTTTTGACTGGGTAATATTCATGTGTTATGTCTCATCATTAAGACTCTTAAGCTAATCTCAGTCTCTATTTTGTATTTCGTGTCAAGTTCTTCATGTAACTAAGTTATGTAATCTGAATATTTGTTGTATATGCAGGACAGACATTCTTCTCATAATTCTGAACCATGACCCAAATCTTCTTAGGTCATATATCACTCAACAGGAAGGAAACATCTTCCTTGGACTCTTAGTATGTGTAGTTTTATTTTTTATTTTTAGTTATTGTTTTCTTTTCCATGAAAATGTGTAGTTGGATGGTTTTTCTTGTCTCACTGACTTGATATTTTATGCTTGTCTTAATAATGCTGGACTGACATGCGAATTGCGTTGCAGGTCAGAGGTATGACTACAGACTTTGGGGAGGACATGCATTGCCAATTTCTTGAAATATTTCGCATATTGTTGGATCAATACTCTGTTGCTGCATCACAGGTGGAATTCTGATGCCCCTGATCCTTTTCAAGTGACTAGATGTTGGACATGATCCTGTTTCAGATTAGATTACATGTTGAATGTTCTTTTGATTTATCCTTTTTCAGTTACTAGATATATTTGACTATTGTCAGACGTTCAAATAATTTACCATTCTTTTGTGATTATTGCAAGTTTATCATGATTGTGTCTGTTATGTGGTCTCTAAGTTAAAGTATCACTGGGCTATGTCCAGTTAAGAATTTGACAAGGTTTCTGGGTGTCATTAGGGGTGCACATCAGGTCGGGTACCCGGCCTGATAACAGTCGGCTCGTGCCAGCATCTGAATACCCAGCCCGACCTGATAAGATATTTTGTCGGGCTCGGGCATTTTTCCAGCCCCAAGACAGGCTCTTATAGTCCCAATCAATGTTGTGAAAAGCGTTGAGGCGTAGCCAGGCGCTCCACCAAAATCTGAGGCGAGGCGTAAGCCTCGAGGCATAATTAAAAAAGACTATAAAAAATATCCAAAATTATAAATAAATAAAAATTGCTTTATTGATAAAGCAACCAACAAGTAATAAAAAAATCTCAAATAAATACTGAAAAATATGAGATTATCATATAAAAGTAACATTAATCCAGTTATGATTAATTATTTTGGTTGATTGGATGACATGTATTCATTTTTGGTGCTACTTAAACCAGGCTTTGTAATGCTTGCCACCCAATCAATGTTGTGAAAAGCGTTGAGGCATAGCGAGGCGCTCCACCAAAATCTGAGGCGAGGCGTAAGCCTCGAGGCATAATTAAAAAAGACTAAAAAAATATCCAAAATTATAAATAAATAAAAATTGCTTTATTGATAAAGCAACTATCAAGAAATAAAAAAATCTCAAATAAATACTGAAAAATATGAGATTATCATATAAAAGTAACATTGATTAATTATTTTGGTTGATTGGATGACATGTATTCGATTTTGGTGCTACTTAAATCAGGCTTTGTAATGCTTGCCAAGTTGTACATGCGTTTAATCTTGTGGTTTTTGGTGTTTGACGCAGAGCACCATTAATGGATTCAACATATCTTTTGATTTTTTTTTTCTTTCTCAACCGAATGTAGAAGTTGTGCACGACTTGCCAAATCAATTCAATGACCGACAACTTTTAAATTTTTTTCTGTCAAAGAGAAAAACCATTAGGAATTGATTTAGGATGATGACTCGCTAGTGATTTATAGTCAAAGAAGAAACAGAAAATACAAACTGAGAACAAGAATGGGGAAAAAGTGAAACTTACCCAAAATGTACAAACTACGTGTTTCAAATGAACAAACTCGTCTCCTCCTTTCTCTCCGGCAACAAACCCTAATACACCCAAACAAATTTTTGGCCCTCGAACTCGTCTCCTCCTAACTCGTCTCCTTGGTTCTCCGTTTTTTCATAAAATAACAGGGCCCTCAACTGCGTGTTTCTCAGAAAATATAACATTAGGGTCGGGGGCACTGTTATTAAAACTTAATTTTTGGTCAAGTGAGGGTTTTGACCAGAGTTGCCAGTCGAGGAAGCGATACGGGAAGCGGGAAGCGAGGCACTTCTAAAATTTTAGGAAGCGAGAAGCGCGAGACGACTTAGGAGCGAACAAGGAAGCGTCTTAGAAGCGACCTAGGAAGCGTCTCGAAAGCTACTTAGGGAGCGAACCAGAAGCGACCTAAGAAGCGAAGAAGGAAGCGACATAGGATTCGAGTGAGAAGCGAAAGGGAAACGAATAAGAATCGAAAGGGAAGCGAAAACGTAATTATATATTTTTATTTTATCAAAAAATAAGATTTATGTCATCATTGACAAAATAAAACATGTATATAGACAATTAATAATATAAGTTGTAATTATCTAACAAATGTATCATGTTGCAACGGTCAAGCATTTAAAAAATCATACATCAAGAGAAGATCATAATTCACATTCTTATTGCAACCATTTAACAAATGCATGCAAATACTAAATAATACATTAAGAAAACAAATAAATTTGATTAAAAAACGTATCTTTTTCAATGAAAGAATTAAATGACTTGTTATTTGATGTTGTAAATCTTGTCATCTCTGCAAAATAGAAAATGAGAAATCAATAAACTCAAAGATTACATAGAGATATGGTTAAAATTTTAAGCTATAAATTTCTAAATTGTAAATTATAAGCTACAGAGTTCTAAACTCTAAACTTAAAATTAACATAATCCAATACTTCACTTCATCATGCAAGATTCAAAATAAAAGTATACCAAAAAAAGATTACTAGACCATGACAAAAAAGTAACATAAAAGTTTTTAAGTTGGACTACTCCAACTACATCATAAAAAAAAAATTAATAATTCAAGAGTTCGTTAATCTGTCATCTTTCTCTTCCCCTTCAAGTCAGCAATAGATCGCGAACTTTTTGCATCATCACGTGCTTCTTGTCCTTCACGACCATGTCTTCTGCTCCTTCTTTCATTTCCTATAATGAATACGTTAAAAAATTAAAATGTTTAAAAACTATAATTTAAAATATAAAAAACACAATATCAATATACCTTGCCTAGGTCTCCGGCTAAAGAAACGATTAATCCGACCATGAGGAACTGATGGTCGTTCTTGTATATCTGCAGTTCTAATAGCTCTGTTGGATTGATTTGTATCCTCTTCAACTTCATTTGTACATATGATTATTGGAGGTAATAGAGCTCTTGGTTGTGCATCTTTATGTTTGGATTTGGAAATAGTGTTTGATTGCTGTGCACTATCATCCAAATCTCTCCAACGCATGTCCTCTAATCTCAACGTATTTTTTTCTACAATAGGAAGTTCTGGATTGATATCTCATTTTCGACTAGGTCTTTCTTTGTAGCGATTGTTGCACCTTTTTATAACAAGAATATAAAATATGAATGATAATAAATAATCAATGATAGAAAAAGAGAAAAAAATACCAAAACAAAAGTACAACATGATTTAATCATACCTGTCAATCAATCGAAAATTGGAATGAATATACACCAAGGTATCAACACGATCTTCATTGAGCCTATTTCTTTTAACATTGTGAATGTAATTATAGGTGCTCCACACTCTTTATGCAGAAGATGTGCTAATAGGTTGAGATAAAACCTTAATGACTAATGCTCTCAACTCATGTGCATCACCACCATAAAAACGCTACCAATTAAGCACCGACATTGTAGGATTCATTGCATCTATTCTTGCTGCATTTCAGCTAAATCTTTCACTTCTTGATGCAAAAGCCACAAGTTGTGACCTATAAAGTGTAGATAACTCTTCATTTCCAGCAGATATCACTTCGAGCACGAGCATTGCACCATCTAAGATATCATTATCCTTTTATGCAAAAAAAATGTTTAGTAACTATAACAAGAAAATGCAAATGAAATAAAAAAATAATTAAATCATTAAACTTTAAACTTTATTAAAAAGATAGAATAAAATGTTTACCAGGAGAAACTCGTTTGACTCCTCCTGCTGCTGGGATCTTGAGATACTTTGACTCGTAATATTTTTGAGTAAGCATGTGGGCTAGACTGTGGAGAGGCACATTCATTCTATCCCATCTATTTGAGACAATCTTATGAATCTTTTCATACAAATCTGGTTGTCCTTTTAGATTGTCTTTGATTTCCCCCAACATGTTGTCCATGCCTTCATACACTTCACCAATTATAGGGCCTTCCTGATCACAAAATTTAATCATCTTATATATGAGTTTTGTAATCAATAATGCTAAACGTACAAAATCCCAATATTCTTCGTCAAGAACAGTTGTTTCTGTTGTAACAACCCCTTTTTTCATAGTTTCATCCGTGCATGACTGCTTCCACTCGCTTCATCTATCTGAAATTACTGTGAGCCTCAAGCTCTCCCTCACATCAAGCAAGCGCTTCAAAGTAGTATAATGTGAAGCAAACCTTGTTTTTGCAATCTTTATTAACTCTATTTTTCATTGCTTCTAAAGATTGTTAGTGCCTTTGAATGATTTGTAATATACTTTACAATTTCTTTACTCTGCAAACATGTTTCTCTCAACCAATGAAACTCATGTGCCAAATCCTTAAAGATCAAATTAAGTGTCTGCACAACACAAGGTGACAAAAAAATATACTTATACGTTTGTTTTAATTCTTCACATGCTAATTTGCAATTTGATGCATTGTTTGTAATCACTTGCACTATATTAGAAGGCCCCACAAGTCTAAATCCCGTCTTCAAAAACTCGACAATGTTTGCAGCTGACTGTTTCACATTAGAAAAATCGCTTGCATATAAGAACATCGAGTCAAAACAGTTTGAGCCAAATATATTTATCAAGTGTTTGTTTTTGATATTTGTCCAACCGTCTGAGACAATGAAAACTCTTAACTCCTCAAAGTTTTCTCGAAATTCATTTTACTCTCTGTGAACACACTCTTTCTCACTGTCAAGTAACGTTGTTCGCGCTTTTTCATATGATTGGGGTTTATATCCAGACACTTTACTAACTACAGATATCATCTCTTCCCAATATGGTGATCGAAGCACATTGAAAGATATGCCATTTGCACACAAAAATCTGATCGTTTTGTGATCTACGTCATCTTTTTCTACCTTTTTAAAGGTATCACGAATATCAACTGTTTTTCGGCTTCCACTAGATGATATAGTCATACTAATAGGCTTCTTCGGATTATCAATTCTTAATCTCCTCAACTTAAATGCACTTGATGAAACCTCCACTCAGCGAACTTGCCTCTTAATTTTTTTTTGCCAATTATGCATTTTTTGCAACTACAGGTCAAAAGACAATCCCAACACTTTGTCCCTTTGGAGATCCCATAAGATGTGCAAAAACTCGAGTACATGACCCATGATAAATATTTTTGCAGTGCCTGCACATAAAAACCTGGGTTCCACCTTGCTTTCCTTGCCCTTTCTTCTTTTGTTTCAATACATAACGCCATAACACTGTTGTTTTATGCATGCTAGGTGGTTCATCATCTTGGTCATCTTCAGAATAATAGTCATCCAAGTCATATTCTTCTTCATCTTTCTCATCAAAACAATTTTCATTTTTGTCCTCAAACTCATATGGACAATCAGAAGACCTCTTGCCCTTTCTTGCATTGTCCTTCCCAACACCACTAGACGATTCATGTTCCAAATTGTACAAAGAATCATCATCATCATCATAATTATCGTGATAATAGCTTGTGATGGTCATTAATGAAGCAAAGAACATGCAAATATACCTGCATCATAAAAGTATATGAATCAACCTAAAACACTTTAAAACTTTAAACAAGCATCATTCATAAAGATGAAAGATCTATCTATAATGTACTATTATGAAGCAGACAAAAATAAAAAAGAGAAAAAGAGAAAAAGAGAAAAAGAAAGGAAGTTCTTTTAAAAGATTGCATTTATGAAAAATTGTTAAACAAAGACAACATCACAATGAAGAAAGACAAAATTCAAATTGACACTGAATGGGAATTGGGTGAGGTAAATTTTATCTCAGACAAAAATATGCATTTCAGATTCTCAACTCTCAAGTCTCAATAGATTAAGACCATTAAAACGTATATGGTTGTCTTTATACCGAGACAAGTTCACAAGGACAAATGGATGACAATAAAAAAGAATGTAGATAACAAAAGAGCTCGATTATGCAGCACACCAAGTACCAATTCTTACTACCCATGGACAAGTTACCTTCAACATAAAACTTGTAGTAATTAATTTGAAGTCATTTTTTATTCTAAACACAGAAAGTGAAAACTCAAATGGCTCAACAAATACATTTTTGCTAATCTAGAAATCTAGACACACTAAAAAACAAGTAGTGGTCGTCATTTAGAGTGAACAACTCCTTGTAATAAGGAAGAATTCAACTTTTGAAATTTCAAGAGTCAAAAGAATTATGCTTCACCACATGGAATCAGCCTAAAACAAAAAACAAACTATTATTAACATTAAAGGATGCATAGTGAAGAACACAAATCAATGAAATCATTACTCTCATAATTTACCAATTACTAAAACAAAAAAATAAACATCATTTGGAATCTGGACCCAACCCAACCCACTATGTCTCTTAAATACCTAGTTTGGGTTGGATCCATAAGAATCCAACCCAAACCAAAAGCCTCCATCAAACCATCCTCTCACCTACTCGGTTTGGGTTGGACCCATAAGGATCCAACCCCAAACCACTCTAACCCCCATTTATAACCAATCTCAGTTGGTTGGATCCAAGTTCCAACCTATACCATAAGGCACCCACCACCATCTATAACCCCCACTCTTTGTGTTTTTTTACCCTCTCTCTTTGCTTTCTTCTTCTCCCTCTCTCACCCTCTTGGTTTATCCCCCTCGGCGCGCACGCCTCACACACCACCATCTCAACCTCTAGTGAGCCCCAACCCATCGTTGGTCATAGGCGGAGCTTGGGGGGGGGGGCAGAACTGGGCTGTAGCCCAGTCTTGCCTCTCGGTCCAGTTAAATTTTTTTTTAAAGCTTAGTCCTAGCCCAACTCCGATTCCATATGAAATAGATTTTTATCCATTTTTGTAGCCTAGCCCAGCCTTGATAGATTTTTATTAATAATTGTAGCCATTTTTTATTTTATCTAAAAAAAACGGACTATGACACCATTTTTTTGTTATACACCAATTGTAGCCGAAAACTCGAGAGAGAGAGAGAGAGAGAGAGAGAGAGAGAGAGAGAAGCGTGAAAAAACAAAACCCTAAGCCCCTTTCGATTTTATTTTTTCACGGGTTTTGTAAAATACCCATTTTATCCTCAATAAAAAACATATTCATGTGTATTTTTTTAAGGGCAAATTCGACCTTTCCACAATAGCATCCCCCTTTAAAGGGATACGCGTACCCCTTTAAAGAGGTACACGTCTCCCATTAAAGAGGTACGCGTCTCCCTTTATCGGGGTACGCATCCCCCTTTAATATCGGGGTACGCGTCCCCCTTTAAAGGGGGGGCGCGTACTTCTTTAATAGGAAGCACACCCCTCTTTAAAGGGATTCACGTTCCCCTTTAAAGGGTACGCGCTTCCCTTTAAAGTGGGACGCGCTTCCTCAATTGAATCTGCGCTTCCTCTCGCGTTTCGGAAGCGCATCTCGGGGAAGCGCGCTTCCCCTATTCTATAGGCGTTTCCGGTAAGTCTGGTTTTGATCCTCATTTGACCAAAAATCTGAGGCATATACGCCTCACCTTGAGGCGCACGTCTTGGGGCATTTGCGCTTTATGCCTGCGCCTCAAGGCACAAAGGCCCTCGCCTTGAGGCGAGGCACGCTTTTTGCGCCTTGAAGCGTGCTTTTAATAACACTGGTCCCAATTAAAATTAAAATATTTTTACTTTTTAGCCCATTACCTTTTAGGTAATATGATTGGGTTATGGATAATTAAATCCAAAGCCTGACCCATTAATTAAGGCAATCAATCATGAATGTGGAAAGGTAAAAGTTCTTATCTTTATAACCAATGAAGAGCTCCTCACCCTCCTCTCTTGGTTGATTTGTGATTATTCCCTGAGGTTTCATTCATGCTTGATGCATGAGAAAAGATTTTCATTCATGCTTGATGCATGAGAAAAGATTTTTTCTTTCTTTTTATGGAAGCATTCCCATTTAGTCCCCCCCCCCCCCCCCCCCCCTCCCCCCTCTCTGCTCAGTGCCGTCGTTAATGTTTCCTTTCTGGAAAAGGAACCTGACAAGGTCTTTTTGAAATATTATTTAAGGTGGATTAGTCCCATATTTACTAGAGAAGGGTAGCAAGCCTCATCCAAAACGTATAAATAGGGTATCCCACCTTTCTTTGCACATTAATCCATGGATTGGTTTATTCAGGCTGACCCGACCTGGTCCTAATTATTTCGGCGGGTCTTGGTCTATCGATTAAAACCTGAGCCCCATTAATTTCTGGCCTAGACCAATCTAATAATTACTGGGTCGGGCTTTCAGCAGGCCAAATGCTTATCGGGCTGATCAGATCTTAATGGGTTGCAAAGTGGGACTGCCCGGTCCGATATCCACCCCAAGGGGTCATATGCTATTTCCTTGACTCAATGTATGTTTGAAGTAGTTCTGTCATTGCTCTTGGATTATTCATATTTCTTGGTTGCAAATGTGTTCTCGTCCCTTATTAAAATGTTAGTATGTCAAAAAGTGGACCTTCGTGTATCTTGTCCTTGAACATGTATTCCATCTGCATCATGGGCAGTATCTGATTTGCGTGCATGATGTTCCTATGGTGGAGGTGGATTTCAAAAGTGCCTCTTTTGGCAAATATTCTTGTGTCCACAATCTGATAACAGATATTTTTTTTTAATGTTGCTGATTTTGCTTCGTTGTCCTTTCCTCGCATGGTTAACGTCTGTTTAAACAGCGAGAACCTATCCGGGTGAGAGGAGGAAGAGGGTCATGAAAAAGGTGCAGGATCCGACCCGATCCATGTCACCGTCCATGTATGTAAACCATGTATTTAGTTATCGGGTCTGGATATACCCGACCCGACCCATAGTGTAATGTAACATTAAATACATGTTTAGGTCACGATTTCTTTTACAGAAATCGTGACAGTCGCAGTCGATCTCTCTCCTTCTCTCCCTCTCTCTTTCTCTTCTCTTTCTCAATACAGGATCAAAAGGGAAAACTTACATGGTATCAGAGCGAAGATCCAGCTAAGGGTTGAAGTGGATTCCGAAGGTGCGGCAAATCAAGGTTTGAGGTCTATTCCTTCCTTCATTTCCTTCAGTTTTTTTTTCCACGATTTCAATCTCCACCTTCCTTTTTTTTCTACCACGATTCCTTTACTGTTTTCCATTTTTTCCCCAAATCTTCCTTTAGTGGATTCACATCTCACGTGAATCCCTAATCTGCCCATTTTTCAAATCTTCTCTTAGTGGATTCACATCTCACGTGAATCCCTAATCTGTTCACGCAGGATTCACGTCACGTGAATCCCTAATTTGTTCACACAGGATTCACGTGAACGCTGTTCATCAAAAGGTCGTGAATTTCACGTGAATCTACTTCACGTGCATATTCTTTCTTATTCAGATCTCTTTTCCTGCATAACCCCAGTTGACATATAATCTGGGATTCCAAAAAAAAAAATTTCTTTTTGCTGTCCAGCCTGCTGTGCGATAGTTCATTTCTTTGCTCTCTTTTGACTTTTCTCGTATCATTTGAGTTACGAGTGGTGAAAACACAGTTTTTCTTCTGACAGTTCTGACAGCTTCTGGTCGTCCATCTTTGAGTTACTCAGCGCAAAAAAAAAGGCGATCAGCAAACTTCTCTGACTGCAGACTGAGCACTCTGTGAATACTCCAAAAAAAGGGGTTTCCTTTCTTGTTACAACTCCTTTTTCATGGATCTTCATTCCTCTTCATCCAATCTTTCCTCAAGTTTTCTCACTCAACTCGTTTCTGAAAAGTTAACTACCTCAAACTTCTTGATTTGGAAGAGACAAATCATTCCTTTTATAAGGAGTCAAGGTCTCTTAGGTCACCTTGATGGAACCACTCCCGTCCCACTCGAATTTGTTACGAGAAAAGAAAAAGACGACAAAGGAGTAAGTTCAATTGTGTATGTCAAGAATGTTGAGTACCTCAACTGGGAAAGGAAAGACCAATCAGTGGTTGCATACATAACTTCCACCTTGTCCCAAGAGGTCCTTGTTGCCATTCCCGACAATTGTACTGCTCTACAACTTTGGGAAAAATTGGTTCAAACATATTCACAAGTTTCGCAGGCGAGAATGGTTTTTCTCAAGAGGAAATTCCAGATGTTGAGAAAAGATTTCATGACCATCATGGAATATCTGAACAAGATGAAGACTATCACAGACCAACTTGCAGTTATAGGATGCGCGGTGAGTGACAACGATATGGTACAACAGACTCTGAGTGGATTGGGATCCGACTACAACATGATCGTCACTTCCCTATTGTGTCTTCCTGCCCTTCCTACCTTTGATGAGTTGCGAGCAAAATTAATTCAGTATGAGATGACTCTGAAAGGGTTCTTTGAGGAATCTCACGTTCACACAAATTCTCAAGAAGTTTTTTGCCACAGGGGTAACTTATGGTAGAGGACGCGGACGAGGAGGACAATGGCAAAGTGGACACAGAGGGCGTGGTTTGCTTCCCATTCCAAATATGTTAGCTCATGCGCACGGGTCAAGATCCATTCCTACCTGCTTCCTTTGTAACAAAAATGGACATATCAAGGCGAATTGTTGGCATAATCCAGAGAATAAAGGAAAGGGTCCACAGACAGAAAACAAAAGGAAGTTCTCAAGCAGTGTAGAGATTAAAGATCTGCTGATATCTGCCTTGTCAGAGTTGAAATTGAAGCAGAGCGATGAAGGCACCTGGTTTGTCGACTCAGGGGCAGTGACTCATGTAACAGGTGATGCAGGTAAGATTTCTAATCCCATTCCTTATTTTGGAAAAAGTAAGATTGTCACTGGAGATGGATCCCACCATCCTGTTTCTCATGTTGGAAAAACTGTCATTCCCATGTCAAATTCCACTCTTACTCTTTCTGACGTTCTTCATGCTCCTGACATTAAGAAAAATATTGTCTCTGTTTTCAAACTTATTGATGATAATAATGCTTCAGTTGAATTCACTCCCATCTCTGTGCAGGTCAAGGACCTTCGCACGAGGGAAACATTCGCCGAAGGAAAGAGACGAGGCAATATGTATGTCTTTGAAGAAGCTCCTTGTCATGATGTCCGCCCTGTCCACCTGAATTCAGAGTCTTCATTAGAGTCGTGTTCATCCTCTTCTGCTAATGTTTTTAGTATTTCTGAATGTAATAAGCCATTCTTATGGCATAGTCAATTAGGACATTGTGGGGGTCATTTCATTGAGAAACTTGTATCTAATAATCTCATTCCAAAAGAAAGTCTAAATAGGGATGAGAACAATCACAAATGTTCCAGTTGTCTTTCCTGCAAGAGTCATGTATTGCCTTTTCATTCCATTAATAAGAGAGCTTCAAAACCTTTTGAGATAATCTGTTCTGATGTTTGGGGACCCGCCCCAGTTGCCTCTGGATCTGAGAGCAAATACTATCTAATCTTTGTTGATAGCTATACTCGATACACTTGGATATATTTCATAAAAAATAAGTCGGAAATCTTCTCTTTGTTTCAAAAATTTCTTTCCTTTGTCAAAAATCAATTTTCTGAGTCCATTCAATTTTTCCAATGTGATGGAGGTGGGGAATTCTCATCCCGTGATTTTATCTCTTTTCTTCAAAGTAACGGAATAGGAAGAAGGGTGTCTTGTCCTCACACCCCACAACAAAATGGAATTGCTGAACGAAAACACAGGCATATTGTTGAAAGTGCCATGAGTATGCTTCATGACAGTAATCTTCCCATCAACTTATGGACAAAAGCTTTCCATTCTGCCGTGCATGTGATAAACAGACTGCCTATGGTTATTCTGGAAAATAAGTCTCCTTATCAGTGTCTTTTTGGAACTTATCCTAGTTATTATGATTTGCGTGTTTTTGGATGTGTTTGCTATGTGCATATCGATCAGTCCCTGAGAAACAAGTTTCAAGACAAAGCCCAAAAGTGCAGATTTGTGGGATATGCAGATGACTACAAAGGATATAGGTGTTATGATCTCACCAACAAACGTATCGGAACCTCAAGAAATGTTGTCTTTGATGAACAAAATTTTGATCACGGAGCTGACACAACAAATATGTCACCTGAAATTTACTATCCTTGGCTAAGCTCAGAACTTTTTGCTGGCTCCAATGAAACATGTTCCTCAGATTGCGTGCAACAAGAAGAAGAGGTCTTTGAGGACACTGGGACGTCGGGGTCACATAATGTCGAGGAAGTACCGGCCAGATACAAAGGCATTGTCTATTCCAGACAGAAACCGACAACATCAAGCCTTTTAGATCATGTCTCAGTCGCCAATCCTACTCCTTCTAATACCCTCGCAGTCAGAAAATCAAATCGCATACGACATCCTATTGACAGGTGGGTTAGTTATAACAACTTCTCCTTGGATTTTCAACTGTTTTTAACATCCATCAATAAGGATGAAGAGCCCATGTATTATCAGGCAGCATCTTCTATGAAATGGGTAGAAGCCATGAATGATGAAATGCAAGCCTTGCATGAATGTGGAACATGAGAAGTTGTTTCCAGACCACCTGACAAAAATGTTGTCGGATGCAAATGGGTCTACAAAATCAAGTACAAGCCAGATGGAACCATTGAACGATATAAAGCAAGGCTTGTAGCAAAAGGATTCACTCAAGAAGCAGGGCAAGACTATGATGAGACCTTTAGTCCGGTTGTAAGAATGAGAACGATTCGAATTATCATTTCCTTGGCTGTTGAACATGGATGGAAGTTGAGTCAGCTTGATGTAAAAAATGCATTCTTACATGGGGATTTGAAGGAGGAGGTATACATGGAACAACCCCCTGGATATCAAGAACAAAATTGTAAAACCCATGTATGCAGGTTAAAAAGAGCCATCTACGGCCTGAAGCAAGCATCTCGCTCTGGGTTTGATAGTTTCTCATTAGAGATTCAGAAACATGGATTTTCACGTTCCATGATGGACCACTCATTATTTATTTTTAAAAGCCAATCTGTGACTACTCTATTATTAATTTATGTCGATGATATTATCATCACAGGAAACTCTGCGGACCACATCCAAAAAATAAAAGACTTATTAGGTCAAAGGTTCAAAATGAAAGACCTTGGAGTTCTACGCTATTTCCTTGGTGTAGAAGTTGACAACCAGGCTCATGGATTGACACTCACTCAACACAAGTACACCGTAGATGTTCTCAGCAAGGCAGGCATGAAAGACTGCAAACCTCTAGGAACTCCGAGTGTACTTCATCAAAAACTTAGCGCTCATGATGGAGATCTGTGTGATGACCCCACCAGGTATCGCAACATAATAGGAATGTTACAATACCTCACATTCACTAGACCTGATATTGTCTATTCAGTCAATCAAGTGTTTCAATTTATGCATGCGCCACGTACTGGACATATGGAAGCGGTCAAGAGGATCATTAGATATCTGAAAGGGACTATTGGGGATGGATTGATATATTTACCACAGTCCCATGGCCAAAACAAGCACGAAATTACTGTATATTGTGATGCAGACTGGGCAGGAGATCCCGACGAAAGAAGATCTACATCAGGATATTGTGTCTTCATTAGAAGAAATTTGGTCTCTTGGAGCAGCAGAAAACAAAAAGCTATAGCTAGATCCAGCACTGAGACTGAATATAGATCCATGGCTGATGCCACTGCCGAAGTCACATGGATCAGGCATCTTCTAACTGAAGTAGGAGAAAAGATCTCCCACACTACCTTGCTCTGTGACAATCAAAGTGCTATCAATATGTCATTCAATCCAGTACATCACAGTCGTGCCAAGCACATTGAGATCGACCAACACTTTGTGAGACAGAAGGTTGAAGAAAAAGAGATTGAACCTGAGTTTGTCAGTACTGAAAGACAGGTTGCAGACATATTTACCAAAGGGTTAACCAAGGATCGCTTTTGGATGCTTAAAAGCAAGTTGTTCATGGTCCAAAACCATGATCAACTTGAGGGAGGGTGAAAAAGGTGCAGGATCCGACCCGATCCATGTCACCGTCCATGTATGTAAACCATGTATTTAGTTATCGGGTCTGGATATACCAGACCCGACCCATAGTGTAATGTAACATTAAATACATGTTTAGGTCACGATTTCTTTTACAGAAATCGTGACAGCCGCAGTCGATCTCTCTCCTTCTCTCCCTCTCTCTTTCTCTTCTCTTTCTCAATACAGGATCAAAAGGGAAAACTTACAGGTCAGTGGGAAGATGGGGGCAGTTGCTCTAACCGATTTGTGACTGTTAGCCTGACTTGGTATGTTGCTATGAGCAACAAAGGCTTGTGTAATAGACTGAATGAGTGATTTGGAATTGGTAAGGTTGTCATTCTATATATACAACACATATTCCTTATGTTAATACTCTTTATCATGTCATTATCATCAAGGTGCCTGCAACATTTATCCCAAGTTCTGACCCTCGTGGATCATCAAAGGAATACATTATGTTCCTTATATTCTGTTTGTCTATATTGCCTTACTGAAAGGCACAGACATCTAGTCTGTCTAGGGTTGGAGGGTACATGTGGCAATGGAACCATTCCTATCAGGCTCATGAGGACAGAAGGTTCTGTTAGGTTTCTTCTCAGAATGGGCCTTAGTTGTCAAAGGCGGCGCCCTAGGAGCAGCCCCACCGCCTGGGCGACCAGGTCTGGGCGGTGGGGCCCTATATTGCCGCCTAGGTCACCTAGACTCTGCTTAGGCTGTCGCCACTTAAGCTTTTTTTTTTGAAGACATCATTTGTTTTCTTCTTTGAGGAGAGGAAGAAGAAAAAGAAGACAATATACATGTTATTATATATTTTATATTTTTTTATTTATTTTGGGTACTGCCTAGGCCCCGCCTAGGCCTTTTTAGGGGCTCACCACCTAGGCTCTTCCTAGCGCCTATGACAACTAAGGAATGGGCAAATGTATAGCCTTACACATCATCTCTGAGAAATAATCAGCTACCAAAATCCCTTTGAATATGCAGTCTTGCTGTCCTTGACCCCCACTTTCATGAGATCTTCATATCAACGCCTTTGCTTTTGGGAGGTGCCTTTCCTCCTTCCTTAAAAGTTGCCTTAATAATAAGCTTATTTCTTTGTCTAATAAGGACATCTAAATGATTGTATTGGTTTCCACTCTCTATTTAAATTTATGTAGGTGTATGTTATGATTTTTAACATAAAATGTACCATAGAAGACGAGAAATTACAATTATAATGACTTGCATGAGTAAACCTTAAACTAGTAAAGTGATGCTGATGCCTTTTCTTTATTTGGAGGGATTGCTGGTGTCCGAGACCGAGCTTTTGGAATGAGGCATTGCAATGTTGAGCTCTACTGAGTGAAAAATGCGAGTGTAGAAACGTGCATTATGCATTGGGATATCTAATACGTGCATTGCTAGCATGACACGCAATGGACAACAATATCGTTATTGGTGCGACGATGTGTGGCAGCACAGACATGGAGTGTTTTGGTTAAGCAGTGCCACTGGATCAGAGGATGTTGCCTTTGGAGATTTGGTTAAGTACCTCTCGACTTGGATGAGTTCTCACGCACAACGTTTGGTGCACGCGATGGTGCATGTGGGTTAGGGCTAATTCTCTGAGGGATCACCTTAGACTATTCCAACCTAGTATGGTGACTCGGGGCTAGGCGAGTGAATGCCTAAGCGTCAGTGAGCAGTCTGGATTGTGTTGATTGCTATGACGTATCAACTATCAGTTGGCTGCAAGATTGGGCGGTCTTTGGAATAACTTCTTCCATCCGTTGGCGTATCTGTAAGGCTTTCCTGATGATGCTGTCAGGAGGTCACGTCACACCTTGAGAGGTGCGACATTGCTATTGGATGTCGGTTGCGTTCAGAGGGGCGTGAGCGTCGCCCCCCTCTTATAACTTGGACGATGACCCCTTTGTGCCTTCATTGATGCACGATGCCTATGTACTTAAGAAAAGATGCGCATAGCTAGTGCTTTGGGCTAGACAATTATGCATAGAGTGATGCGTTTGATAAGCTTTCGCTTAGGCAGCTGTGCATGGGATGATGCACAATGCCAATGAAACGATTCATCACAAAGAAATGAGTTTGTGTGCTTTTAGCGATTAGACTAGGTAGTTTGGCGCTATACGGGCTCACAAAAAATTTTATGCCCATGTCAATGGTGACCATGCCTTTGGGTCATTGTGTCACTCTAAGAGGGTAGTGTTCGTTGGATAAGTCCAAGAGATGGTTTGTCTCGTGTATGCGTATGTGTTCTGTTGAAGCGTGGTGAACCGAGCATAAAAGCAAGTTGTTGACATGGTGATTTGGGACATCTTGTTGATAGTAAGCAGAAGCGAAGGTTGTTGCTTAGTTGACTAAGGAAACCAAGATCCTCACCATTTATGCATCAAGCTCACTGGTGGAGTATGGCATTTGCCTTGTGCACGATGCATAGAGTGAACATTGAATTCGGTTGGATAGATATGACTTGTATGTTCTCTCCCAAGCGTCTGAGAAGGACGAAGTTGTGAGTTTGCATAATACCCACCTTTTGAGCAAAGATGTTTTTTGTGTTGGTCTCTTGTGTTTGGCGATTATTCTTTGAATTGTGCTTGTGGAAGAAGCCGTTGTTCTTGGCTTGTCGGTGTGGTTCTTGCGGGAATGTGTTTGTTGGCTTCAGAAGTGAGTTGCAACATATTGATTTCAAATGAGAGTTGCAACGTTGGGCCTAGAGTTGCCTCTGTTTGGACGAGTGACCAGGAAGACCGCTTTGAAGGACCATTACATGGTGATATGAGAGTAGGCATCTCTCACTTGAGGACTAGTTTGGACCATTGAAAACTACAAGTTGCTACCTTAAAAGAACAAATATTCCTGCGGCACACATCAGTGGTTGCTCTTTTCTGCGAAGACCACAAAAGACTTGGAATTGCCCTTGTTGGGATTAAAGGGTCCCCATCTATGAGCATGAAGATGACAAGTTTGCCGTGCAGGCGAGGATGTCCCGCTTGTGTATGAGACTACACTGGTATTCCACGAACGAAAAATGCTTGGTTGTTGAGGGAGCGGAAGACTATTGTCTAAGTGACTTCAGATCCATTGAGGTATAGAACTCGACGTATTGAAGGTTGCGATGTTGGCATGTTGAAACTAGGGTGAGTTTATGAGGATAAAGAAAGGAGGAACCAAAGAAAAGTGCGAAGGGAAACTGACAACTTAAAGTGAAGATTGTTCTTACCTGCACCAACATTGTCGAGGACAACAATGGCTTGGGTGTGGGAGAATGTCCCGAACAAAGCTTTTGGAATAGGGTATGTGCAATGTTGAGCTCTACTGAGTGGAAAATGCATCGAGTGTAGGAATGCACAATATGCGTTGGGGTATTCGAGACGTGCAGTGAAAGCATGGCATGTGATAGACAATGCTATTGTCATTGGTGCATTGGTGTGACAACACAAATGTGAAGTATTTTGGTTAAGCAGTTCCAGCAAATCAGAGGATGTTGCCTTTGAAGATTTGGTTAAGTACATCTCGACTTGGATGAGTTCTCACACATAGCGTTTGGTGCACACGAGGTTACATCTATGTTAAGGATAATTCTCCTAGGGATCACCTTAAGTAGTTCCAACCGAGTATGGTTACTCGGGGCTAGGCAAGTGAATGCCTAGGTGTCATAGAGTAATTTGGGTAGCGTTTCTTGCTATGATGTATCAACACCGTAAGGTTGGGCGATCTTGGGAATAACTTCTCTATTCTGTTGACATACAGAGCTAGTGGCTTGGGCCAGCCAGTTATACATGGAGTGATGCGTTTGATCAACTTTCACTTAGGCAGTTGTGTACTAGGTGGTGCGTTGTGCCAATGAAATGATTCAACATACGGAAATGAGTTTGTGTGAAGCCTTTGACTGTTAGGCTGGACCAGAGTTACTAGTCGAGGAAGCAGGAGCGGGAAGCGATACGGGAAGCGGGAAGCGAGGCACTTTCAAAAATTTAGGAAGCGGGGAAGCGTGGGACCACTTAGAAGAAAATTTTGAACCGTCTCGGAAGCGAACCAGAAGCGAGGGGGAAGCGAAAAAATGAAAAAAATGGGTTAGCGTGGGGAGAAGCGCGCTTCCCAAAAAAGGGGGACGCTTCCACTCACGCTTCGGAAGCGCGACGTTTCATGCTTCCGAAGCGTGCTTCGGGGAAGCATGCTTCCCCTTTTGCCTAGGCGCTTCCGGTAACTCTGGGCTAGACAGACTGGGCAGTTATGCACTAGGTGGTGTGCAGTGCCAATGAAATGATTCAACACACGAAAATGAGTTTGTGTGAGGCATTTGACCGTTAGGCTGGACAGACGGGGCAGTTTGGCCCTGCACGGGCTCACAAAAAATTTTATGCCCGTGACAGCTGAGGCCATATGTTGTAATATTGTTACTTGGATACTCATTTGGTAGAAATCCTTTGTAATAAAACAAGATGTGCACGAACACAATGCCAACAAAGGGCTACAAAAGTGCACAAACACAAGAGGACCTCTAATGGACCAATTACAATCCCACAAAAGAGATACACAAAAATAACAATTCACAAGAGAGCAACAATGTAAAAAATATAAATGTATTACTTCACACAACCAACTAGTTGTTGGGCTAGCCTCGAATGTCATATTTATGACCGTTGAGAGCAGCCCAACAACTAGTTGGGCTGTCCCCAACAGTCATAAACAAAAATATAAAAAAATAAAAATAAAAAGAAAGAGAAAGACTAGCCTTATAGGCTGATCCCTATTGCAACATGGATTTACTGATATACCCTTGATGGGTATTTCAGTTTACATAAACATAAATATATATCAATCATAGATATCGGTGATATTTTGAAAATAGCGTGATATTATCGCTTTAAATTTGGCAAACGATAATATATGTAAAATAGCACGATATTTTGAAAATATCGCCAAATTGATAATATCGGGATATTATCATGAGAATATCGATAAAATAGCACGATATTTTGAAAATATTTCCAAATTAATAATATTGTGATATTATCATTAGAATATCACAATATTCTTGTGATATTATCACAAGCCCTACTTTTTTATTTATTTTTTATGTTTTAAATATGTTCTTTTCTTTCTTTTTACATTTTTTACTTATTTCCTTTATTATTTATGTATTTTTTCGAAACATGATATTTTCTTACTTTTGTTATTTTTTATATTTTTGAAACCCTAATAACTTTTTGAGATTTTTTTGAGATTTATCACCAAACCTATAATATCGCGAGAAATAGCCTCTTGAGATATAGCCAATACCGATATTTGTGACTGATATATATATTTTAACACTCAAACTTACGGTGAGATTACCGAAAGTTCTAAAGAAAAAGAAAACGAGGTAGAAGAAAAACTTTGGTAAAAAAGTCCACAATTTGAAATTCAAACAAAACATATGGTAAATTAATCATCTCCTTCAACTGTTATTCGTGAACGTAGTGACAATCCATTTCGATGTGCTTTGTTCGTTCATGGAATGTATGAATGTTGGCTATATATATATGACATTCTTGTTATCACAACATAACTTTAAAAGTTTCGAAATATCAACTCACATATCTATAAGGACCATAATTACACAACCTCTGTTGTTGTAGCCGTCGCCCTGTACTCAGTTTTCGTGAAGGACAAAGACACTTTTTGTTGCTTTTTACACCTTCAAGATCTAGGAAAATCACCTAAAAATACACAAAACCCATAGTTTATTTGGATCTCCTCCCCGGTGAGATTCAATATATGCAATAAGATTTAAAAATGAGAAAGAGGATAAGAAAATCATTTTAGATATAGTGTTTTTAATGTATTGAACTATTCTCAACACAACACTCATGTAAATTGAATTAGGCGCATGTTGAAATTGACTTGCAATATGCATTGCATGTGCAATATCTGGTCTAGTAATAGACAAGTACATCAATGATCCAATAATTTGCCAATAAGAAGTTGGATCATCCAATAAGACTCCATCTTCAGCTAGCAGATTTTTCATCTGTGATCCTCGAGCGTGCAACAATATCAGCTGCAAATTTGATTTGGGACAAAATATTTCCCCTTGGCGAATAAGCTACTTCAATATGCCCAGTCAACTTCACAGATTGGAGATCTTGGACCCAACAACTGTTAGATGAGAAAAAGACTTTGCACCCATAATCGAGCATTTGAGAAACCGAAAAAAGGTTTAAATCAAGTTTTGAAATAATTCTTAACATTTGAAACATTTTTTTGAATCACTTGAAATTTTGTTAAGCTTCTTATACTTTTTACTTTTAAAAAAGTTCCATCGACGATTGTTACACATGAAAAATATGAATTAATGCAATTGGATAGTAAAGATTCATTGTGTGTTATATGAAAAAAAGACTCTTGAATCTAAAATCCAAGAGGACTTCCCCAAAGGAGAAGAGGAAGAAACGGTTGCACCAGATGTAGGAGTGACTTTTAGGATTTGTAAAACGGCCTCCGCAATTTGGGCAATCGTCAAATCATTGAGGTTGCTACCTTTTCTTGCTTTTTTACGTTTTGAAGGTTTTTCACTCACTACGACCACCTTTCTTTTGAGTTTGGGTCTTATATGCCATGGTTCATTACAAAAATGACAAGCAACCTTTCTTGCTCCTCCATTGTACTTTTTCTCAACGTGAGGAGGTTTATAGGTTTTTACAGTTTTCGAGTCTTGATACAACAAAAACCTCTGGTTTCCTCTTGATACACTTGAGCAAGAGCATCACTTATAGGAGTAGAAGTTTTATGAAATAGAGATGACCATACTTGCTCAAATTCCAGTCTAAGGCTATATAATAAGGAGAAAAAAATTCTCTTTTCACTTGTTTTTGCCTCTTTTAATTGTCGAACATTCCCACTTAGGTTCTATCATAGCCAATTCATCCCAAATAGGAGATAAAAATTTCTTTAACACTTTGATCTCTTTGCTTGTTATTATGCACTTTATCTTGAAGGTAATATAATCGAGCCATGTCCTTTTGAATGAATGTGTTCTTTAAGAATGCCCATGCATCACATGCTTTTTTGAATTTGATCAATGTTGTGAAGAGCGTTGAGGCGTAGTGAGAGGCGCTCCACCAAAATCTGAGGCGAGGCGTAAAGTGTAAGCCTTACAATTTTTTTTGAAAACTTAAAAAAAAAATTATAAAAATATCTAAAATTACAAATAAATAAAAAATGCTTTATTGATGAAGCAACAACCAACAAGAAATAAAAAATCTCAAATAAATACTGAAAAAATATGAGATTAACATGTAAAAGTAACATTAATTCAACAACTTGATCTATGTAAGTATCTAAGAAATAAATATGAGTATTCATTTAATAAAAAATTAACATTAACAACAAAATGCATATTAGCATTAACATTATGTCATAATTAGAAAATGCATGATAGCATTAATAACCAAATGTTAATATATTTGTCCAAAACTCTTCAAAATGAGAGTGTTAACATTTACAAATGCAAATGAAAGACCGCAAAAAACATATAAATGCCTATAGCCCTATGATATGAATTAGGGCCTAGGCTCTTCTTGTGTCTCGTCATCATCAATATCTAAGTCATCTGAGGAATCCATATAAATAGGTTCTCCTTCATCCTCATTCTCTAACTCTTCATCATCTGCACTTTCTTTTTCCATATCCTTGGCCACTTTTTTTGCTTTTCTTTTTCCTTCAATAAAAATTCATGTATTAAATGCTTATTTTATCAAATTAAAAAAATACATTTATATTTATAGCAAGATAAAAAGAATATAGCTTTACCTCGATCGCTTGAAAACCTGTCTTGCCTAAAACCACTTTGTGAATCATGAGGTGAAGTGACTTTTTCAATAGGCACATGCTCAATGACATTTATGTCGAAGTTCAAATCCAACCATGAATCCTTCAACCAATTGGGATCACTTGGCAACACTGTATCTTCCTTTTTTACAATCCACTCATCGTCTGAGTCTATATGATCTAGACATATAGGGTCTTTGGTAGCCCCCATCATATTTCTCTTTCTTAATTTCATATTTTACATTACAAAAACCAATGCATTCATCTTCTCTTGTTCAAGTCTATTTTTCCATTTTGTATGTACTTATAATTCTAAATAATTGATAATCAATTATAAGATAATTACACTTATAAAAATGTATTTCAAAAATAAAATAAAAAACCATAAACCAATGAGAAAGTATTCCAATTCCTCTCATACCCCGATGCACTGCTAGTCAAACGTAGATTTCGAATTGCAAAATTCATCAATTTAGGATTTTCGTGCCCAAATAAACTCTACCAATAAAACAATAAAAAATTGATAAAAATATTAAGAATGTCACAATTAATAAAAACATAAAGAAAATATTAACAAATAATAACATAATCGCAAACTTACCAGGACTTTTTAATTTTCTTGTTGTAGCGGCTACCTCTCTACCAAACAACTCCTTTGCCTTTTTAAATACATCGATTTGTATTATAATTTTCAACCGAACATTCGCATTCGAAACCAAATTTTCAACACAATCATAAAAGCCACTCATATCTTCTCCATCCAGGGAAAAATAAGGATTTAAATAATAGGCAGCCTCATGCAAAAGCTTATGAAGTTGCAATTCCCATCTTTTATCAATGATATCCCAAATAAGTTTATATTTTTTTTCAACCTTGTCAAGGTTTTAAGTAGTTTTCTCATTTGCTCTATCCATTGATTCGTACAAAAATCCCATAGTAAGCTCATCTGCATCCATTAATCGCAACACTTTCACGAGAGGCAGTGTAGCTTTAATTGCATATGATATGGCAATCAAAAACTTATAATCATTAAGAACAATATAAGAAATGCTCTTAACATCAGATTTCTTATAGTAATTAAATGATCTAAAATTTGAAGAAAAGAACATAGACTTCAACTCTTTCTTATAACACCCAATAGTATGAAGCGTGATATATTTTGTGGCAAAATGAGTGACGACTAGACATTGAAGTTCTTTCCTCTTTATGAACTTTCTCATCAAATTTAAGACTATAGATATATTTTATATTTTTTTTTGCCTTTTTCACTGTATCTTTAAAAATTGATATCTTTCCAATATCTTATAACATCAGATCCAAGCAATGCATCACACATGGTGTTCAAAAACATGTTTTTTCTACTATTAACATATTTTCAGCTGCTATATAATTTGGTGCATTATCTGTAAAAAATTGCATCATATTACTTTCACCAACTTCTTTAAGAACTTCTTCAAACAACTTATACAAATTTGCACCAGTTTTTTTTATGAGTCTTATGTCAACAAACTTCAAAAATACTGTCTCAGCTGAGCTTTTCACAAGAAAATTAATTTTCTTCCTTTTTCATATGTCCAACCATCTGCCATAATGTTGCAACCAACTTTTGGCCATTTATTTTTAGAACTCTTTCAAAATTTCATAAGTACAATCTACCTCCTTCAAAATTCACGTTCTGATCTCGTGGTAAGAAGACGATTTGAACCCTTACTCATAATTTGCAATAGCTTCTACCATTGCACCAAAATATGGACTGTTGCAAAGATTAAATGATAATGTATTTGAATAAAAAAATCTACTAATGATACAATATACACTTATTCTCTCATCTCTTTTGAAAACAATGTTTATTGTGGTTTATTGTGCTTTTTTCACAAAAAGGTCCATGAGACCACCTGTGTTTGTTTTTGCAACACTACATGATCCACTGGTTTCTTTGTTCATGTTATCACATGTTGATGATCCAAAATAAACACTCCCGATTTTGAACTTGTTTTGTTTCTCTTGTTTGTTTTGCTGCTGATCCCTTAGATGATTCTGAAAAAACCTTTTCACATCAGGTTAAACCGTTTCACATGTACTTAAACCATATTTCGTGTCAGCTAAGTGATGTTTTAACCTATAGATGCCTTCTGTAGTTTATTTATGACAATAATTGATGTCCTACGAGTTTGGGATCTTTAGTGAGATTTGAAACTTTAGCTCCATGATCTCATCCTACATCTCTTCCTATTGTTCAACTGCAAAAATGCATATAAGAAAATATATATTAACAAAGAAATTTATATTACAAATACCATTCTTTGATAACAAACACATTCAAAATCTAGATAAAAGAACATTTAAGGTTCTATGAAATCATTCTCATGGAGCTGAATCATTTAACAACAAAGGAAAAAGACCCAAATACTCAAATATGTATCAACAACTTAAAACACTACCAAATATGCAGCAATCAAAATTGCATCAATTATGTAGATGAAAATAACATGTATACATCTATTGAGAACGGAAAATCAAAGTGCATATAACATGTGTAGATAAACATGCGGTGTGTGTATGTGTGCTTTGTTTGTATGCATTGTCTATACCAGTGTTGTTAAAAGCGTTGAGGCGTAGCGAGGCGCTCCACCAAAATCCGAGGCGAGGCGCAAAGCGTAAGCCTCAAAAAAAAAAAAATTTAACTAAAAAAAACTATAAAAATGATCTAAAATTATAAATAAATAAGAAATGCTGAACCCATCGATAGACAGAATCGGCATTTGGTGAAGATCGACATTTGAATAGACAGAATCCGACTTATGTGCAAGACTTTTTTGCTGATTCAAAAATCAATAACCATTAATAAAAACATGGTTTTTTTGTTAAAGAACACTGTCAAAATAAATTGAAAATCATGTTTTTTTTTGTTAAAGAACACTATCAAAAGATTGATTTCTATTAAATCAACCATGCTGAACCCATCGATAGGGCCAGATTGATCAAAATAACTTAGTACCAATGAGATCCCAGAGGGAGTTATGACCACAGAGGATGATATAGGGATGAGTGGAGCCGGGTTCCCCATAAACGTAGGTTACACGGTTTCACAAAGAACAAATGACAAAAGAAGAAGCTGGGGAAAAACACACAGATCTTACCTGTCACCGGAATGCGCAGAGGTCGCCGGAATGGACGGCGGTGGCGGTGAGTCGCTGGCCGATGGCGAGTGGTGGCCGGCGGGTCGCCGATGGCTTCTCAGCAGAGGAAAGAAGAAGGTGGAAGAGTGGTGGCCGGCGGCGAGTGGTGGCCAGCGGGTCGCCGATGGCTTCTCAGCAAAGGAAAGAAGAAGGTGGAAGAGTGGTGGCCGGCGGCGAGTGGTGGCCGGCGGCGAGCAGTGGCGGGGGACGAGAGGGGACGGAGTGGAGAGAGAAGGGGCGAGGGCTTTCCCTCGCCCCGAAGCATATGTCTTTTTTAAAGACATATTCTCGATCTTTCGAGAATACGGGGCCCGGATCCGGGTCGATCTCGGGTCTGGGCCATCTGATTTCTTAATGCGCGCCTCAGTTTGAGGCGCGCCTCGCCTCAAGGCGTACGCCTCAAGGCGCATGAGGCGTACGCCTTGAGGCTGCTGCGCTTTTTAAGTGCGCCTCAAGGCGAAAAGGGCCTCGCCTCGAGGCGAGGCGCGCTTTTTGCGCCTTGAGGCGCGTTTTTAACAACACTGGTCTATACATTTGTATTGGGTGAGTGACTGTGTGTGTATTACTGTAGTGTATAAATGTAGTTGAGTTCAATTTGTAAAAGTGCATTAACTGTTATCTTTAATAACTCTAATTGTTGATATTTTATTGGTTTTTACTTCACAATTCATACATTTATTTCTTTATGTTGTATTTATATGAATTGTCTTTTGTTCTTTGGTTAAATAATGACATCTTCTTTGTTGGATCAGTTAAATTATTGCGTTGTAGTCATTGCTTGAAATTCGTTTTATAATTTAGTTTAGATTCTTCACTTAATGTCCAAATTATTTATTAATAGGACATGAATGATGCATCTTTAATTTTTTTATTTGGTCCTTTTTTTAATATTTTTTGTGAAGCCTTGAGGCTTACGCCACGCTTCATGAGTAGGTCTTACGCCTCTCTACGCCTCAATGCTATTCACAACATTGGTATACACATATATATATATATATATATATATATATATATATATGATCTATACAATATATTTTAATATCTTGTTGTTATTAAACTTTTCCCCCCATCTAACATGGTCTTCTAAAAGTGTTGGTCATCTCTTTAATTTATATAGACATAAAGGAAGAATTTATTCAGAGTCTACTGGCAGTGACTGATTGTTGATTAGTTTACTAATGCTTATCTTTTTCTGTATGTTGAGCAGAAAGATGCGATTTTGGAGGTTTTCTATGAAAAACACATGGACCATTTAATAGATGTTGTAGCCTCATCCTGCCCCCCAAAAGCGACAGCTCTAAGTGTGGGTACTTTGGCTGGTTTTGATGCTCGGGCTGTCACTCGGCCTGAGATTCTCCTGAACATTTGTGAACTGCTCTGCTTTTGTGTGCATCACCATCCGTATAGGATAAAGTAAAGTATTGATATCACTTCATGCTTAGCATTGTTTTCTTCAACATGTTGGTCTAATCCCAAGCTGACTTATAAACATGGTTTCCATTATTGCAGATGCAATTTTCTTCTCAACAATGCCATAAAGAAGGTACTATCTCTAATTCACAGAAAAGAGAAGTACTTAGTGGTTTCAGCTGTTCGCTTTCTGCGGGCAGTTATCTCACATAATGTAAGTGATTTGACCTTCATCTTTCAACTAATTCTCATGTCAACATGGCATAATGTTTGTTTGTGTTAGAATTCCCAATCTGTATTTCTTTAACACTTGCTTATATTATTGACGTCCGGGCAAACACCAAGGGCCAAGACACTGAAAGAGAGGTTGTGAAGTAAAGTTTTATCACTGCTTCACTCAAACTCAAGAGCATGCAAAGAGATGCACAATCCACATATTCTTACATGAAGCACAAGAAATAACATGAAATACTAAGAGATCTGTAGAACGGGAGGGGCCATGAGAGGCAGCTACCCATAAACATGTGTAATATTCCAGAAACAAAATATCTAGCTGTCTTGTTCTTAAAGCGAGCAATCGGGAAGCGATCAACTCAGTGGTCATTGCTATGTATGAATATGTCCGTGCAAATCTCATAGGCAGGAGGATACATTTTCTCGCCAGGGCTCATCTTCTCTTGATATTATCTTGCAAAATATTTGCATTGCCAGTCTGTCTCTTGGAGGAACTCTCAAGAGAGACTTGATGGTGGAGTGCATGTGCATGCACAATTGCACATACACACACTATGGTGCAACACCATTGATTAGCTATATCCAGTAGGCTTGGCTAAAAGTATGATTTGTAAGTTCCATGTTTCGTATATTGCCATTTTCATTGTGTACTGAAAATGGGTCTCAGAGTTCTTGATTTCCCAATGTCTGAGCATATCAGACATGAACTTGTTTGATCACATTTTTGGTGGAAACGTACTTGCTGCCATTCCTTCTTGTTGTTGACTGTTTCCAGACACTTGTTTGGTTTTAAAACTTTTTTCAAACTCTTATGGTTCTGTGACAATCTTTTGCATTTGCAAGCCTGTGTCTATAGGGGTTTTTGGTCTTTTGCTTTGGCTTTACTTTCGATGTGCCCATCACGAGGGCACTACCAACTATCTAGCACAAGTCTTATGAGATCTTGTAGACATGTTTATGATGGTTTTTTGTTATTGTTTTTTTTTTTTTGTGAAAGTGCGTTTTCGATCATTGATTCTTTGATTGCTTTAAAATTCTGTTCAGAAGTCTAGACTCTAAAACCCCTAATTTAATAAATGTTCTCCAGTAAAAACAACCGTGGAGGTCACATCTTATAATCTGATCCACACACCCATTACCAATGTTTAGAAAATCAATAGGGCTTCTACTGCATAGATGGTACTACCGATAGTACCGAAAAAGTCTATTCATGTATTTTATGTGTGCCTGTTCCTGCACGTTTGTGTATCTGTTTATTGCTTCAAGTCTTGTGGTGTGTGCATATGTTTTTTATTTGTCTATTGCTTTAACTGACAATTATGTGGTTGTATCTGAGAGTCTAGCTTGTTTGTTTTGCCTTCTTGAGAGAATTATTAATATTTATCTGGAGAGAGCAAGATGGAGGGAGCAGAAAATGGACTCATCCTGCATGAGGCCTAACTGCCAGGACATCTCTCTCTCTCTCTCTCTCCATTGCCACCCGGCATTAACTATGACAACTGCTGACCAGTGACCACCAACCTCCCACCCTTCCTCTTCATCTTCTTCCTTTTTCATATTTAAATTCTTATTCTTCTTTTTCCTTGTTTTCCTCTTCTTTCCCTTCTCCCTCTTTCTGTTCTTTCTCACTACTAGTTGGCTATGTCACAAAGGTTCATCCACACGAGGACATGTGATGAAAGTATGACTCACAAGTTTGATTTTTTTTGGAAAATAGGACATGAAGGACACAATTTTTTAATTTTAAATCAATAAAAAACTATTTTTTGATATTTAATAAGAAATACATGTTTTATTGAAAAACATTAGTGTTCAAATGTTATTAAAATTATGAAAATAATGTCATAATCATTGGTGCCCGTGTCGGTGTGTCTGAGAATGTTCGATTGTGTCATCAAGGACACAACCCCAAAATGGTGTATTCCTCTGACATAGCTAGTTGGCCACACATTATTAGGAGTGATAGATTGCTGGAGAGCTATGTTACATGGACACTTCTCCCAGGCTGAAGTGTCTCTGTCAGACACTTATCGACATTGACACTGACACTCCTGGACATGGCACCGACTCACCGTTTTTAAAATCAAGTGTCCAAAATTTTGGACATGCGTGTCGAGTGTTCGACACCTTAAAATATGTTTAGACACTCCGTGTCTAGCGAGTGTCCATACAAGTGTCTTGTTTTGTGCATCATGGACACTTGGACACTTGTGTTGAGTTGCTCTATGTTCTACCTTAGAAGTGTGGTTGTTGATTAGTCTTGATGATATGTTTTTGTACTTACAATCTTACATGTTTATATTTTGCGACATTTGTATAAATCATGGTTACCAGTCGAGGAAGTGGGAGCGGGAAGCGGAAGCGAGAAGCATAACACTTTCAAAATTTTAGGAAGCGGGAAGCGTGGGATGATTTAAAAGCGAATCAAGAATCATCTCGAAAGCGACCTAGGAAGCGAACCGGAAGCGAAAAAAAAAATACAAAAAAGAAAAAGAAAAAAAAGGGGAAATGCGGGGAAGCGAGCTTCCCAAAAAAAAAATCAGCGCTTCCCAGCGCATTTCAGAAGCGCGACGTTTCGTGCTTCGGGGAAGCGCGCTTCCCCACTAGGCTAGGCGCTTCCGGTAACTCTGGTATAAATCATCAAGGATCAGATTACAAATGAGAAAGGAATGTGCATTTTATATTTTATGGTTTTGTTTGCATATTCTTTAAATCTCTCTTTTTTCTCTTTCCATATATATATATAGCCGTGTCCAAGTGTCTAGTTTTTTAAGACTCGCCGTGTTTGACACTTTTTCCCTTGTTCAACAATGTCGATGTCCAAGTAACATAGCTGGAGAGGAAAAAGCGAGAGGTAAGATTCAGACATGGTCATAGGCACGTCAGTGGGCATTTTTGTCCACTTTTTTTTTAAATGTTTTACACTAATCACAAATATCAACAATGTTTTGAACTTATCTTAAAAAACCAATTAAATAAACTAAATGAGACAGTTTTTAAAAACTCATGATACTTTAGGCAAAAAATGTCAGTTTGTAATGGCCTATTTTTTTTAGTGGACAAAATTTTAACCAACAGGATTTGATGCATTCAATGGAAGGGTGTAAGGCCTCTTTTATAGGCAATAAAGTAGCCTCCCTCTCCTTCCTTCATTGATGCAGGATTGAAAACAAAAGGCCACTTACTACAATTTAAATTAATGAGTACTTTTTTGCTCTCAATACAAGACAGAGAACTAAACTAGGATTGATGGTGAACGAGCTTAGGGCCTTTTTGAAATGAAAAAGGAAAAAATATGAGGATCTGTGACCTAAAACATGTTTTTGCATTTTATTTTTAATTTTCTTAATTATATACATATATAGCATACATGCATACATATGTGTATATATCTATGTATATATATGCATATACATATCCTCATATCCTATTTGTTACAAGATTAACAATTTCATGTTTCGTGTGAGATCCACATTCATGTACATGTTCACTTCTTTGTGACAGTATGTAATCGAGGCCTTAACTTTGGTCCTCGATAGTACCATATCCTCCAGTAGAAGTCATGGTTTCAGGTCGTAAATTAGACTTCGTAGATTTGTTTGGCAGTGTTTCTTTAGCAAGAAATATGCTTATGATCTAATTGTTTTGATGTAAAATTCTAATATTTTTTTGTGTGAAGATTTGGTTCATAATGTGTCACTGAACTTGGAACCATTTAAAATCTTATATAGATATCAAAATATGTGAAATTAATGCATGTTTTTCACTAAAGAAGCTTTGAAGATCTCATCTATAGACAGTATAGTATGTTGATGCCAACTTGATGGCTACAACTTGAGATATGTGTGTGTTTGTGCACCCATGTGTGTAAAATCTCACCCTTTGAGTCCTAAGAATACTCAATGTTTTTCAGCAGATTCATTGCTGTACAAGTGATTTAAGATTGAAAGGTTCTTATCTTCCACTGTATGGTTGAAGAATTAAATAAGACTAATTAATTGGAATAGGCATAAGCGTAAATTGGGAGATTTCAAGTGCCACTTTGTAAATATTTTTGTGATGTCTATATGCTAAGGTTTGTGCCTCTAAGTGCATACGTTTGTTGTCCTTTTGTTTTGAATGGGTGAGTGAACTGATGTTGAAGTTCTGTATGCTTGTAGGATGATGGCCTTCTTCATCATATAGTTAAGAACGACCTTTTGAAACCTATAGTGGATGTTTTTGTTGCGAATGGAATTCGCTACAATCTGCTCAACTCTGCAGTCATAGAGCTTTTTGATCATATCCGTAAGGTGTCTATCTCTTTTATTCTGTTTCTGTATTCCTTATGGTTCAAATTTGTTGGTTTTCCTTCAGCATCATCCTTTTTTGTGCAGGAAAGCCTTAAACCCTTGATTACATACACAGTCGAGTGCCTTTGGGGCCAGTTAGAGAAATTTGAGTACATAGAAACATTTAGATCACTAAAACTCAAGTACGAGCAGGTGAGGGCCCTCTTTAGTATAGAAATTTGAAATTTGAAATTTGGGGAGGATCATGTAATGCAAATAATCAATAAGATGGAAGTTCTAGAATCAATAATGATTATGCACTAGTTTCTGTTTATCTTTTAAATTATATCTGGTTTCTGAAGGATAATGTTTGAGTTTCATTGCTTTGTTAGGCACTGGAAACTTGCCAAACTAAAAACACTAAAGGTGACGTGGACCCAAGAAAGAGGATGGATGAACGTGCTCTCGAGAAAGAGGAGGAAGATTATTTTAATGACAGGTATACTCCTACCCCTACCTGTCTCATGACTAAAGATTTCTTCATGTTCTATGTTTTTCTTAAATTTTTTTATTTTTCTTCAGTGATGAAGAAGATTCTGCCACAGCCCATGTCTCCAGTGCACGGAACCAACCAGCACAATCTGACCTGGTAAATGGGATGAGTACAAGCTATTCATCAAGGTATTGCTTCCTGTGTGTGTGTGTTGGGGGGGGGGGGGTTGTTAAAGACCCCACTGTATTAAACGTGCATGAAATGTTACAGGGCGGGGTCGATAGGGCTGGTTGACTATGAGGATGACGACGACGATGATGATTCCCCACCTCGGCATGGGGATAAGCAGGCGGTTTCTACCATTTGCAACAGCGCATCTGACTCTTGTGAAAAGCGGAAACCAAGTGTCAGAGCCAACTCTAAGGATGAAAGATTAGATATGACAAAAAAGCAAAGATTAAACCGAAACTCAGACAATCGATCTGTCAATGTTGTTTCAGATTGTTTGATGTGTACCCCAGTTGAGTCCCCTAAAAAGAAGATGGTTTCTGCTAATTCTCATCAATCTGCTTCTAAGAGCACACATTCAGAAGAATCTCATGGTGAAACGGCAGGTGCAGTTCCGAGAGGTTGCAATTGCGTATCTTCTAATGCTGATATCAGACAAAGTAATGGAGAGGATCGATCGCTGGCTCCTGTCAGTAACTCTGCATCTGAGTTGGCTGTAAACGGAGCTAAAGTTGCGACCTCCGAGCCATATCCAGTCCGATGACATCTATAATCATCGAGCATGTGGTTATCAAGTTGACTTTATTTGGGGTTCAAAAACATGGAACAAGATGCAGCAGCTTCCAATTTTTTAGCACATAAAAGAAGAAACAAAAGGAAAAGAAGATGTCTGCCTTGGTGGCTAGAGGGAAATAAAGGTTGCAACTTTTTTTTCGCATTGCTGTCATGGTTTAATCATCTAATTTATCAGTAAGCAGACGTACAAGAGAGGATGCATCACTGCAGCTGCTGCCATTATATCCACCTCAGCGAAGCGTGCATTCTCGGCATGTTATCTGGCTATTGTGATTATCTCATCGTTGTAAGTGCTGCTGCTGCTTGATCACGTTTTCTTACAAACATTCATTTCCCTTTTCTTTTTCTTTTTTTTTGTTTTTTCCTTTGCTTTAATGGGTTTTTTTTCCATCCAAGTTGGGAGCCCACGTGGCATTTTCCTTTTTCTTTCTTCCTTCCAATTTTCAGTGTTAGGGTGTTGGGTCTTTTGGGAGATTAGTGATAGCAGAAATAACGATATGGGCTTTAGGCTTTTAGCTGTGTAACAATTTGTAGACCATGTACATTGTTGTGGTGAAAAGTGGGAAATCTCATTGGGGTCTTTTAACTCTTTTCTTTGCTCATTCTGTGTTTGAATAATGATGTGGTGGTGGTGGTGATTGAATCCAAAAGAAGAGTGCAGGTGAAAATTTGGATGTTAATAAACAGTTGGGATCTTAAAGGTTGTCAACTGTTAAGCCCCTCTGCATTATCCCTTAACCATTCCTTCTCTGTTAAACCTCTGCGTTATGTCCCGTAAGCTTTTCTTCTCCTATCCTATATGCTTTAGTAGTGTCCATGCTGGGCGCTCCTCCAAAAATGAGCATGGGTTGGAAAACCATGGCTTCTGCTTCCAGGATCCGGATCATCCAAGAAACCGGTGGTTTGGGTCTGGTCTGGCCCGACATGTTACTATGAGCAAGTTCAAAATTTTGGAGACTGGATTTTTAATCAATAAAATCTATTTTTGATGTTTTAGTATTAAAAATACAATTTCTTGAACTATTGTGGAAATAATAAAAATTATTGAAAATGTTAAAATAATGGTCGTGCTAATCTGTGTCTGTAGTAGCATTTCAATGCGTGTTTGGTTGTTTCATCAAATACAAGTGGTCCTGTGACAGGTTTAGGTCCAAGCTGATAACCTTACGCTGCCTATTGTTGTTTGGGAAAAGGATGTTGACGCATTTGAGGAGTTGAGTGATGGTTGTGGTGTTTACTCTTTCGTATTTGCACCTAAAAGCAGGAGTTGACATGCCAATTTCGGGAATCGGTTATCTTTCACCATTCCAATTTCGGGAATATCTCGGGAGATTTTTAAAATGTGTTTTTCTCGAAAAGAATTCTGGAAAATCTTGTCAAGTTGAAAATAAAAGCACACACACACACACACACACACACACATATATATATATATATATATAAGGGATAATTTCCAAACAGAGATTAGAACGAGTATCTTGATTATGAACTAATGTGGTCGAGCTTTCTTAGGGCATGTTCGCAATGCCATGTGAAAGTTGGATTCTCTCAAGTGCTTATGACCGCAAACACAATCACAACACTTTCTCAAGTTTAATGAAACATGAGAAAACACAAGTTATGATTGTGATTCTCACTTGAGAATGCCTCTCCCTTGGAACTGTGAAAGTTGGTCTCAAAACTGACCTTGTTACAACAATCACAGCTTGAATTTTCTCAAAGAGTGATCAAAGTAAACATGCCTTTAGATATAAACTAAATTTGAATTATGATTCAGATCTAGATCAACGTTAGTAAGATCTATTTGAAATTTTTAGTGGTGATCCCTTGTTTCCTTTTCTTTTTTAACTGGACCTAGTCTCACCACGAAATTCAAATCTAATTACTACTCGGCTACATCACCTATAAGTTGGATCTTGACCTGTATTCTCTTCTGATGCTTAAATTGAGGATCCAAATCTTAGCTGTATCACAATTAGGATGCACATGAGCCGAGCTTGGGCTAACTTGGCATGAAAATCGGGTTGTTCAAACTCAGTTGGAGCCTGAAAAACTTTTTCCGGCTTGAGTCGAGCTCGAGCACAACTTGGCTCAAGCTGAACCTCTTTAATTTAAAAAAGTTTTTAAATTTTGTGTAAAATTCTTGATGGCCGATGACTTATCCATTAAAGCAAGACTTCTTTTTATGACAACATTATGAATAAAATACATATATATATATAAAAAATCTAATTTTTTATATAACTATGTGAGTCAAGCTTATACGAGCTGGACTACTTGTTCAAGCTGAGTCGTTTACGTGTACCGAGCCTGAACCCTTGTTTAAGCTCCTTTTCTAATGAGTTTGAACTAATTTTAAACGGGTCAAGTTAAATTGGCTGGTTGTGCATAGGTAGGGATGGCAGTGGGGCGGGGCGGGGGACAAGGTTTCCACCCCCGCCCGCCTCAAAATTTCATCCTCCACCCCCGCCCCGCCTCCGCGGCGGGGATGGATTTTATCCTCCACCCCCGCCTCCATCCCCGTTTCATACCCTTCATCCCCGGTCCAAACGGGGATGAGGCGGGGCGGGGATATTGCGGGGAAAAGTGGTCGGGGCGGGGTTGGGGCGGGGATTAGGCGGGGATCGTGGCAGGGACGGGGCGGAGAAAAGTGCACGTCCACCCCCGCCCCGCCTCCGCGGCGGGGATGAATTTTATCCTCCACCCCCACCTCCATCCTCGTTTCATACCCTTCATCCCCGGTCCAAACGGGGCGAGGCGGGGCGGGGCCCCGCTTTCCCCCGGTCCACTGCCATCCCCATGCATAGGGGTGACAATCGGGTCGGGCTGGCGAGTCAGCATACCTCAACACCAATCCGACCCGTTTATTAAATGGGTCGGTTGTGGCAAATACGAACCCGACCCATTTATTAAATGGGTAACCCGACACGTTTAATAAACGGGTCAGGTCAGGTAAACAGGTTGGCGGGTTAGCGGGCGGGTTGGCGGGTCGGGTTCGAGTAAACGGGTTGGCGGGCAGGTCGGGGTCGGGTAAACGGGTTGGCGGGTCGGGTTGGCGGGTCAGGTTTGGGTAAACGGGTTGACCCACCTGCCTAACCCGTTTATTAAACGGGTCAGCCGGGTTGGCATACCCCTAACACGAACCCGACCGGTTTAATAAACGGGTTAAGCGAGTTGACCCGTTTACGACACGAATCTGTTTAAGCCAAACCCGGCTAAGAAGCGGGTTGGCGGGTCGTGTCAGATTTTGCCACCCCTAGTTGTGCATCCCTAATCATTAGTTTGCACATGATATTAAACTGGTTATGTTGCGACCTCATACTGAAAATAGAGCCCAACTATCAACGGTACAAGAAAATGACCAAAATGCTCATCAATTGAGGTTAGGAAAAACTCCCAAAAAGGACCTGTATCAGGCTGGTCCAACATGACCCAATGGCGTGTGTTGTGGGTCGCAAATGTGATGAAATGCAATTTTCAGTATAGCATAATCAATTAAAACCACTTAGTTAACAAGTTTTAAGCTTTTCTATTTTTTATATATTTAAATTAAAAGATTTTATGTAGTTGTTTATTGTCAGCTTAACCACAACCCAAATCGGACTAGAGACGACCCAACCAGACCCGTTTGGATCACTGGTCCATTTTGTAAAGTAGAGGGGTATTCTGGTCACTCAGATAAGCAAGAGGTGGTCACAGGTGCGCGGCGAGTAAGCCAGCGATCTCGCGGGGACAAAGCTACGTGTCAAAACATATAAATATTTCTACTTTTACTCCTATATCGGACGGGCGAAATCATGTTACGGTCTTACAGATTGCTGAATTAGGAGGTTAAATCTGTCTTTTATGAGAAACCAAACTCTATAATATAACTATCGGAAAGCTTCAGTCCGCTGCATTCTTCTTCTTCTCTCTCCGATTTTTCTTTTTTCGCTATCTCGTTTCTTTGCTTTTGGTTTTGTTGAAGCGTTGGGTCAAGGCGAAGGCGTGGGAGGCGTCGATCGGGGGGAAGGAAGGATGAGCGGCATTGGAAGCCGATCGCTCCTGGACGAGCTCCGGAGCTTCGACAAGGGAGGGCTCTTCGACCTCGGCCACCCTCTCCTCAACAGGGTCTCCGAGTGCTTCGTCAAGGCCGCCGGGGTAACCCTCTCTTCCTGTCCTCTTCCAGTTTTCCGACTTATTTTCCGGCGACCTCTCTCTGTCTCTCCCTCATGTATTTCTTCTCTTTCCGGTGATGATTTCAGATCGGCGCTGTTCAGGCAGTCTCCCGAGAAGCGTACATCGCTCTGGTGGAAGGTAAAAGAAGCGGTTGCCGTTTCTTTTGTATAGCGGAGATGTTCTCGTCATGCTAGAACTGAGAGAGAGAGAGAGAGAGAGAGAGAGAGAGAGAGAGAGAGAGAGAGAGAGAGAGTCCCTATTTAGAAATTTGAAATCTCGCGGGGGATCGATCTCCAGATGAATTAGCGCCTCGTTAAATAATCATGCATAATTAGGGAAGTATTGATGAAATTTATGTCACAATGACACGCAATCTTTGGTGACGCATTAGTTTAATGTTTTTAAATATGATTTTATTACTTGTTAATAATATTTCAAAAAACAATTTTCATATGTTAAAACATAAACTTTTTATTGATTAAAATATTAAAAAAACCGTGTCATTGTATCTTATTTTTGAAAAAAAAATCGAACTTGCGTGTCAAACTCGAGTCACGTATCAGGTTGTACCCGTATCTTTGTGGCAAAGGATGAGATACGGTGGCTCTTTCGAGCAAGTTGACGAAAATATCCTTCTTGTGGTGTCGCTTCTTAATTTCACTTGATCGGGGTTATAATTGTAGTGTGTAGCAAATCTATAGGCATTACCCGTCAAGAAGGTGACTTATTCTCGTGTCAGGAGGGTGTGGCGACGCCGGCGGTTGCGATCCGGAGCTCATCAAGACCAAACGCCACCCTCGCTTCCCCGACGTGAAAGGTGAGAGGCTCAAGAAAGGAGAAGCAAACAAAGAAAACTTAGATCTTCTCTTGTTTTCCCTTGCTGGAGAATGCCGTTTTCCGGCGACCTCTGGAGCTTTGACCTTTTGCGTTTTGTTACATGGCTTTTCTTTCTTTTTGCAGGAGAGACATGCGCGAAGTGTCTGGAGGCCTTGGTAAGAGCGAGAATCTCTTTTGCTTTTGAGGGTGTTTTCGTAATTTTCTTGTGCACTCGTAGGGGTGGGCATAGGCCCGACAAATAATTAACAGGTTCCATGTCTGAAACTAATTATTTTTTTAGTTTTTATAAAATTAATGCAACTAATTAGGTAAATAATAATAATTAGTCAAGGTGTTTGTCATCCTAGGTGGTCCGTTGAGCATAACAACGCAATCAGGAGCGGATGTGACCCAAACAATGCAGCGATATAATACATTTTCTTTCACTAGAACAAATCATCGTCCTACTTCCTGAACTGAAAAGAGACTTCCTGAATTGAGAAGAGATTGAAGTTAATGCATAATTAATTATTTTTTTATATTATTAATAACTACTACTACAACAACAACAACGCCTTCATCCCAAACTAATTGGGGTCGGCGATATGAACTAAAAAGAAAATCATTTTGGGTCTTCCACATGAATCCTTCTCCTCCAATCATTTTTATCCAATGTCATGTCCTCGGTGAGGTTCAAAGCCTTCATATCCTTTCTTATCATCTCCATCCAAGTCTTCTTAAGCCTACCCCGATCTCTTTTAGCTAATATATTTTCTCCTAATAAATAATAAATAATTCAAACCGGTCGAGCCGGCTCAGCCCAGTAGACCACGAGCTAACCCAAACCCCACCCACACTTATATAAACCTGGCCCAATAACTAATGGGGTCAGGCTTGAAACATTAACCCAAACCAGACCCATGGCGTGCCGGTCAGTTTGGTTCATTGGGCCGCCCAGCCATTGCCCACCCCTACTCCGAGGGTCAGTCATCCCCTATGTCTCCCTAGTAAATCTTATGATGCAAGTTGTTTGGATCAATTCTGATCCTAGAGATAAACTGAGCATTCTTGATTTAACAAGAATATACCATAGCATTCTATTTTTTTCAACAAAAAATATGATTTTTTGAATCACTGCAAGGACCGCGACGACAGTTAAAGCTAGCGCCACTAGCGCCACTAGTTCTCTGATCGTGGGGCCCCTTGGGGTGGATTCTCCGTGTAAATATAAAAAACAAGTCATTGGTTTTTTAATAGGCAAAAAATCCTGCTGGATTTTGACAATTTAAATGCGGATTTTCACTAAATGAATGAGGTAGATCACGAGTCTGATTTGATCAAAACAACTTGCATCAATGAAATCTTAAGAAGGGTATGATAACTACTGTTAATGACCAATTTACTCTTAACAAAAGTAACAAAAACCTTATCTTAGTTCCAAGCTATTATTTTTGTAATGAATTCATTTGTGGGAATTTAGGGAGCTTATGCTTGTTCACACGCTTCAAAAGATAAATTTATCTTTTTTTTTTGTCGTCTCATGATTTCAGGTGAAAAATACGGGCAAGGAGTCGCTTCAGTGGGGTACGTGTAAAAGTATTATGCTTCCCTGTGTTTTGTTAATTAGGGAGAAACAACCTTAAAATGTGGGTGATGTGTTGCAAATAACGTTATTTTGGTGGCAATATTTTGTGACGATACATTCGTGAAAAGAACGCTCGTTTTCAAAATATCACCTAGTTTGAAAACATCGTGTAACGCGATATCAACACATTTTTGTTTTTTTTTAATATTTTCGGTAATTTTTCTTTTTAAATTTTTTAATAATCTGATATTCTCTCGGGAAATTGTTATTTCTTAATTAATTTATGGTTAGATATTTCTTGAGGAGATTTTCTCCTGAACAAGGATTTGTGAGATTGGGAAGAACAAGTCACACTCGATTACGATTCCGAAAATTTTATGGTGGATTCTCAAATTTTTAGTCGGTGGATGAGTGGATCCGGGTCGAACGTTTCAAGAAGACGCAATAATGGGTTTGAATTCCTATCTACATTCCTGACCCAGATCCACCCAGAGTTCAGGCTCGTACGGGCTATAGGGGAATGCTAGGATGCCCCCAAATTAATAGGGATGTAAACGGGTCCAATTCGGATCAGATGTGGTAAATACCATATTCGTCGGATTTTGGTGGAACCAATTTGAATTTGGATTCAGATTTGGATTTGGATTGTGAAAAGCTCATATGGGCCTGGTCATGGTTGATCTGAATCCGAATCTGAGTTTCAAGCAGTGAGAGTCTGAAACTGAATATGAAATAGAAACCGAATTTTGTATAGTACTTTCCGATCCTTGAAAATAGATTGAGAACATGTATTTTACAAGTGAAAATACAAGAACTTATTGGATTCAATCCTGATCCAAGTATCAATCCAATATGTTGATCTGTATCTGAGTTCGAACGGACAAGTATGGATCCAATTAGATTTCTAATTCTATTTTTAGATCCATATATTGGATTCGAATCACGGTCTTACCAGATCCGATCTATTTCATTTACTGGATTAGCTTTCGGTCAAGGGTGGGCCAGGCTTAATCGGATCTCAGTTTTGGGCTTCGCTTGCACCCCAACTCTGCTTACCCTGTGATGTGATTAAAGTTTTTATAGTCGAGTAAATCTTTGGAAAATGTTGATATATAGAAAAATATGAAAACTGGAAGAACATTTTAGAGTACAAGTATATTAAAAACTGTTTTATCTGGTTAACACTGGGAGTAAAACATGATATTCTATTATAAACTGTTTTATCAGGTTAATACTGGCATAAAAACATGATATTTTCAAAGTGGGCAATATTTTAAAATACCGTGTTATTTTGTAAGTGTACTGGAACTTGAAAATATCGTGATAAAGTTGTGATACTTTCAAAATGTGGCCGATCTTTTACAGAGGTTGGAAAAGGTGATTTTCTAGTAGAAACTGTTTTATCAGGTTAATACTGGCATAGAAACATGATATTTTCAAAATGAGGAATATTTTAAAATACCACGTTATTTTGTAAGTGTATTGGAATATGAAAATATCGTGACAAACTCGTGATATTTTCAAAATGTCGTCGATTTTTTACTTGATCTTTGTGGTGTAAAATGCACTCTTGATTGATTCATTGGATGGCAGGTCTAGCTGCAGGCATGTACTCAGGGCTCACCTATGGCCTGAAGGAGGCAAGAGGCTCTCATGACTGGGTAAGTTTTTAATAACTAGTTCACATGCAATGATTAGTCGAAGAGTAGAAAAAGAAAAAGAGGGTACTGATGTGTGGGGGTGATCTAGGGCTGGTATGCTGAATGAACCGAACAAGGACTGTTTGGGCTCAGCACTTTTACGGCCAGGCGGTGTTTGGGCTAGGCTTGTCTTGCTTGTTTGAATTGAGCCGAGCCGAGAGGGCTTGTTCAATAAAGCTCTTTTTAATCAAAGGGTCGTTAGCATGCATGATAAATACCATAGGCTTAGTGGGGTGGGGCCTTGGCTGCTAGATGAGAAGCCAAGGTTCCATTCCCATGGGCGTCACCCCTTGCACAAGCCAATGCGTATCACGACGACCGCAGGCTGAGCAAGGGATCAATTGGTTATTAAACAAAGCAAATTGTGTTCATGGGATGGTACTATTGGTCACCAGATTTGTGGGTCTGAAATGCTTCACTGGGTTGTAAGGAATGACTCCATATGTCAGGATAAACCTCCCAGAACTATGGTCTGCTGGATGAGAAAAATTTGAACCATAATCACCCAGCTGGTATGGTATGTTAGAAATTTTTGAAATTTGGAACCAAGAGGAGTGAAGACCCAGCCATTGCTGGTGCACGCTGGTTGGCTGATCCCTTCTATTTTTTTTTATTGATTGGAGTTCACAATTAACATGATCGAGTTCATGAACTCCCAACAGTACTTTTGTTTCTCTTTTTTCTTGCCTCAATCACAAACTGAAGGCAGGGATCTGCAATGGGTTGCAGAAGAACAGTGCGGTCGCAGGGGCGATAACGGGTGCAACACTGGCGCTTACAACGGATAACACATCGCATGAGCGGATAGTGCAGTGCGCCATCACCGGGGCTGCGCTCTCGACCGCAGCCAACCTCCTTTCTGGGATCTTCTAGGTTTGATGGTGGTCCACTTAATGGTTGTGGACTTTTTTTTGCTTGGAACTGAATGAATTTCTTGGTCTTGTTGATACTTATGATCCTTTAAAACTGTGGCTAGAGGAAAATGAACTTTCCTCTTAGCATTTTGAGAATATAAGTTTGTGGAATATGGCAGTGTTCTTGTTAATGCATGACAGTGTGAACAAGAGAAGGGGAAATATGCATCATATGTGGCTTTTTTCATGCATGCAAGTGAGCCCCGGTGCATGTGTGAAACATTTTCTAGTTTCGTTGTTTTTTTTATTGTTTTAAATGATCAGGTGATACTGCATTGCTCAAACACTTTGTGCCTGTGGTTTGATTTGGGAGAATGGGGCTCACAGTATTTTTTTTATCTCTTTCACAATTTTTTCTTTCATGAAGCTCTTCCAAGTCATCTTCGCCGCTCCTTATATTTGTGTATATTTATGTTAGCTTTGGTGGCTCAAGTGACTCTTTATAAGGAAGAAGATGACCAATTTTGCATCAACAATTGTGACATCATCTGAACTGTTAGGTTAGATTCAATCCAGAGATGGAAATTTTAATTTTAAAATTCAAGCTCTCATAAATGATTTCCTCCCATTCGGAATCATTTATGAGTTACCTAAATGTATAATAATTAATTTATAATCATCATTATTGAGATGTCATTTATGATTATTAAATTTAAACTGTCAGATTGAATTTAATCCTTCAGCCTGCACGAATTTGGCAATACATAGTGATAGTAAGAGCTTTTCAAAATTTATCATTATTTTATTACGTTTTTATATTTTCTTAATTTTTTAAAATTTATATATGTTGAGCTTTTCCAATATTTTTAGAAAAAAGAAAAAAATTAATTTATTGTGGACTTTACTTCATTGATATCTTTATTTGTGATGTTGATCGTTGATTTGTAATTTGTAATAGGGGTCGGTATTATTATGTACAGTTTTATATGATAAATTAATCACAGTTTATTATGGTGTAACAGTTTTATAATAATCACAGTTTGACCTACATAAGTTTTTACATAGACGCATTAGACATGCGTGAGAACCATTATGACAATTAGGGTACTGTTTGGATGACACTGAAAACCAAGTTAGTAACGTGGTTTTGGGTGTCAAACCAGGTTTAGAGCCTAAACCTGTTTTTTTTTCACTGCTTGGATGTATGAAACCTGGTTTTTGAACCTCCAAAACCAAGTTTGTAAAAACCTGGCTCCAGCCTGTTTTTTTCACAAACCTGGTTTATTGGGTGGGGTGGGAGCTCTGTTTAACCCTCCCCTTGCCTGGTCATTTCCGGCTTGTGTCTGTCCGGAAAATGACCGGACTAGTACCTGCCTGGTCGGGCGGTGCCAGACCGGCCATTTCTAACCGGCCGGAAATGGCCGATCTTTTTCCGGGCACCAACCGGCGGGAAAATGGGTGAGATGGTTCTGTCGTTGCAAATTAAACCATCCCGGCCATTTTTTAGCCGGTGGGTGGCCGGAAGAAGGCCAATTTTAAAGTTATCTTTTTTAAATGGGCGTTCATGTACCGGCCATTTTTTCGGCCACCCACTAGCTGGGAAATGGCTAGGATAGTTCCGTCCTTGGAAAATGGTCGTCCATGTACCTCCATCCCTGCCCCAATCCCCGTTTCATGTCTTTCATCCTCGGCCCAAACAGGGCGAGACGGTACAGGACAGGGCTTCATTTCTCTTCGATCCACTGTCATCCCTAAAGAGTATTTTAGCATTTTACTAGCTGAGATCGGTGATGGGGGCGAGGCATAAGTCCATCCATCCTTGCAAGGGTTTTGATTTTAACCTTCATTTTTTCCTTCATCCCCTTTTATGTCCTCCATCTTTGTTTCAAACGGGTCAAGGCAAGGCCCACATCTGAAAGCATTCTCATTTCTCAAAATGACATTTTAAACAAGTGAATCTTCAAGTTATTATGAGTTTGCTACAACATGTGTGTTTATTTGTTACTGTTGGCCACTCAATTTAGGTAGATCTGATTCTCAAAAGCAAAACCTGATCTTTAGATCTTATTTAGCATATTCTATTTACTGTTTTCTTAGGGCGGTGGTGCACGTTGTTTCGTCCCAAATAATGGAGAGGGTGGTGTATGTTTCCCCCGATGATTCACTGAATCCCATGTATGTGTTCGGGGCTTTGAATGAGCACCACGTATACAAGCACATGGGGCTCGTATTCCCGTGTATATTGACATAACTTTGCATCGGACTCTGGTGTTGTTGCAAAGACTTAAGTACCCTTTCTTGCTATTTTTCTCATAAAGTGATGGTTTGAGAAAATGACAAAAATGCCCTTCATTCAAAAATGAAAAAACAAACAGTTCAAAAAAAGGACAAACATGTCCTCCATCCAGAAAGTCGAAGATGATGTTGACTCTTCAAAGTCTTCTTCTTCTTTCTCCGTAAAACACTGGTTGGGGCTTTGCCAGAGGGTGGCCAATGGACACCCCAGACTGACGGCATGCTTGGCTGCCAGCCAATGGCCTCACAGGTGTTTCCTCTACATGTTCTATTTTCTTTCATTTGGCCACCGCTGGTGGGGTGTAGGTTGGTCGGGATCTGCCAAAGTCTGGCTACCGACGTCACTCTTAGCCACCAACCAGTGGCTCAGTCAGTGCTCCTTTAACATGGGTGGGTATCAAAACCCTATCCTTTACACCTCCATCCATAAACCCATCATGAGTGAGAAGGGGTTTGAACAAACTGGTTCGTCTAAAAATCGGTTTGTCTCGTCTTCGACTCACTATTTCTCTCATATCTATCTGGTTCACTCTTTAGAAACGGATTCCATTAATCAAAATCAGTTCTCAATCCAAAATCAACTCCAAAACCTATATATATGTGTCAACCTAAATTGCTTCAAATGCCTACCTAAATCTCTCAGGTCAACATATGAGTTATGGAGCCTGGTTCAAAGAGAGGGGGGGGGGGGCTCTCCCATGGTGCCGGTTCTGATTTCTTATGGATCTGACCTGACTTGTTTAGGTTTAGCGTTGTCGTCCTTGCCTTGTATATATTCTCTCTTTTCTTTCTTCCTCTTGTAAATGTTGAAAAGAGTAATAAGATTTTTCTTTAGGCGGTCGTGGTTTTTTATTCTCTCTCAGATTTGAGGAGGTTTTTTCACGTAAATCTGTGTCTTTGCTATGTTTAGTTTAATCGTTCTTGTTCTTTGTTTCCTACAACTGTTTCTTGCTTGTGGTTTTCTTAATAACTGGTATCAAAGCAAGGTTCGTCGAAGCAAGAATGAAAGACTTATATCAAAGCAAGGTTCGTTGAAGCAATAATGAAAAAGGGAAAGATAAAGATCGATCAGTTCGACATCAAGGATTTCGGTTTCTGAAAGATGCAGATCGAGGATCTGCTGTATCAAAAGAAACTGTATCAGCCTCTATCAGGAAAGAAACCAGAGACGACGGAGAAAGAATAATGACTATTGTTAGATCGACAAGCTTTAGGTGTAATTCGTCTCACCCAGTCTCGCAATGTTGCGTTTAACATTGTAAATGAGAAGACAACAACGGATTTGATGACGGTATCGTCAAACATGTACGAGAAGCCATCCGCCTCTAACAAAGTGTATCTGATGCGATGATTGTTCAATCTAAAGATGGTTGAGGGTGCCTCTGTGACAAATCATATCAATGAGTCCAACACCATCACGAGCCAGTTGAGTTCGGTGAACATCGATTTCGATGATGAGGTAAAAGCCTTCATTTTACTCTCCTCTTTACCCGAGAGTTGGGGTACGATGGTAATTGCGGTGAGCAGTTCATCTGGCCAGAAGAAGTTGAAACTCTTGAAAATCCGAGATATGATTCTCAGTGAGGATATTCGGAGAAAGGAGTCAGAAGAATCCTCAAGCGTTGCCTTGAGTTTCAAAGGCAGAGGAAGAAACTTCCAACGGGACCAGAGTTCAAACCGTGATAAGTGAAGGCCAAAGGAAAGGAGTAAGTCGAGACCTCATGGTAACTTTGTGTGTTGAAATTGCGATAAGAATGGTCACCTAAAACGAGATTGCAAATCCCAAAGAAAGAAATGAAACCAAAACCAAGAGACTGATCAGTCCATAAATGCAACGGTTGAAGAAACAACATTTGAGGACGCTCTGATCTTGAGCGTGGATAGTCTGATCGAGTTGTGAATTCTAGACTCAGGCGCCTCATTTCACTCCACTCTGTGTAAAGAGTTTATGCATAACTTCGTGGCCGAAAAGCTCAGTAAGGTTTATTTAGCTGATGATGAGTAGTTAGATATTATGGGGAGCGGTGATGTGTATATTAGGACTGCTTGTGGGTCCAAATGGATATTACATAATGTTCATTATATACTCGGTTTAAAGAAAAATCTGATCTCAATAGGTCAGTTGGATAATGCCAGATATAGAACGATATTTGGTAATGACTCTTAGAAAATTGTGAAAGAGATCTTAGTTGTTGCACATGAAAAAAAATTGGGAACCCTTTACATGATTGATAACAATAGGGACATTATTGCATCCTTGAGTTCGGAAGCAGATGCTAAGCTATGGCACTGTAGACTTGGCCACATGAGCGAGAAAGGAATGAAAGTGTTAGCATCAAAGGGGTTACTGCCAGATTTGAAGTTTGTACATGCTGGTTTCTGTGAAGATTGCATGCTAGGCAAACAAAAATGGGTCAGTTTCTCTAAGATCGAAAGAGAATCGAAGGTAGAAAAACTGGAGTTGGTGCACACTGATGTTTGGGGGTCAGCCCCTGTCTGTTCCCTTGGAGGCTCACAATACTATGTGACCTTCATTTATGACTCCATCAGGAAGGTATGAGTTTATTTTTTGAAAAATAAATCTGATGTGTTTGTCACCTTTAAGAAGTGAAAAGTGGAGGTGGAGAATGAGACCGGGTTGAAAGTCAAGGGCTTATGGTCTGACAATGGGGGCGAGTATGACAGTGCAGAGTTTAAAGCATTTTGTGCAGACAATAGAATTAAAATGACTCGGATTGTTCCAAATCGACCACAACAAAATGGAGTCGCTGAGAGGATGAACCAAACTCTTAATGAGCGTGCAAGGAGCATGAGACTGCATGAGGGTTTGCCAAAGGCATTCTGGGCTGATGCAATCAACACTGCAACTTATCTTATCAACCGAGGTCCCTCAGTCCCACTCGATCTAAAGCTGCCGGAAGAAGAATGAACGAAAAATAAGGTAAATCTCTCTCATTTAAGAATTTTTGGTTGTATTTCCTATGTACACATTGACTCTGAGAAAAGGGATAAACTAGATGCTAAGGCCCTAAAATGTTATTTTATTGGATATGGTTCAAATTACTTTGGTTATCGCTTTTGGGATGAACAAAGTCAGAAAATAATAAAAACTAATGATGTAACATTCAATGAGAATATATTCTACAAGGATAAGCCTGATGTAGAATCAGATGGTATAGAAAAACAGGGAGAGATGATGAGAGAGATTGATTTGGAGAAAATCTCAACATATATATATATCTTTGTTGAGAATTCTGAGACAATTGAGGTAGACTCTAACATAGAGCCAACCACTCCTGCACCTGAGTTGAGGAGATCTGCTCGAGTACCTAAACCTTTGACTCTATATTCTTCATCTTTACACTATTTACTGTTGACTGACTCTGGTGAGCCAGAATATTTTTCTGAAGCAATGCAGGTGAAAGATTCAGTTAAGTGGGAGTTAGCAATGCAAGATGAAATCAAGTCTTTGCAAAAGAATGAGACTTGAGTGCTAACCAAATTACCAAAGGAGAAAAAAACATTGCTGAACAAATGGGTGTACAGAGTGAAAGATGAGCCTGATGACAACAAGAGGTATAAGGCAAGATTGGTAGTTAAGAGATTCTTGCAAAAAGAGGGAAATGACTACACTGAGATATTCTCTCCCGTGGTGAAGTTGACTACCATAAGGACAATTCTTGATATTGTGGATGTAGAAAACTTATACCTAAAGCAGTTGGATGTGAAAACAACTTTTCTCTATGGAAATTTGGAAAAGGAAATCTATATGGTGCAACCAGAAGGATTCAAGGCTCTGAAAAAAGAAGACTTGGTGTGCAAACTAAAGAAGAATTTATATGTCCTAAAATAAGCCACTAGGCAATGGTATAAGAAGTTTGACACCTTCATGTGTAACTGTAGGTTCACCAGATCCGAGTTGGATCATTGTTGTTACTACAAAACAGAAGTGTTCTCTGCAATGACAGTCAGAGTGCTTTGTGCCTTGTAAAGAATCCAGTATTTCATTTAAGGACAAAGCATATTCAATTGAAGTATCATTACATTCGAGAGAAGATAAATGATGGGACATTGTCATTAGAGAAGATACTTGGTGCTGAGAATCTAGCAGACATGTTGACAAAGGGCGTGACTACTGAGAAACCGAGGCTGTGCATTGCCTCAGTTGGACTCCTTAATTGAGCATGAAGGAGGGTTGCCGTTCCAGAGATGCAAAGAAGATTTTGAGAAGACAAGATAGATGAAGGACTTTTGTGTATCAGTCTCCAAGTGGGAGATTGATGAGTTGTGGAGCCTGATTTAGAGAGGGGGGGGGGGGGGGGGGTCCGGGGGCTCTCCCCCGGCGCAGGTCCCGGTTTCTTATGAATCCGACCTGACTTGTTTAGGTTTAGGGTTGTCACCCTTGCCTTATATATATTTTCTCTTTTCTTTCTTCCTCTTGTAACTATCGAAAAGAGTAATAAGATTTCTCTCTGGGCGTCCATGGTTTTTTACTCTCTCTCAGATTTGAGGAGAGGTTTTTTCATGTAAATCTATGTCTTTGTTGTGTTTAGTTTGATTGTTCTTGTTCTTTGTTTCTTACGGTTGTTTCTTGCTTGCAGTTTTCTTAACAAGACCCAAACCCAATATTGTTATTTTAATCCACCAAATCAGTCTCAATACTCTTATTTTGACCTACCTACCCCCAGGTCAAGTGGCAGACTCTCCCTAAAATCGTGGTCAGGAGAAGAAACCTCAATATCGGGTTCAAGAGACAAAAGTAAAGTCGGCAAAATTTTTGTATCCTTAGAGTCTCCCTAAGACCGGATATCTAAGATTCTCATTCTTTTGATGAGAGATCCCAGAATATATATTACACTATTCTTATTCATTATCTTTTTAGTTAAGGTCATTTATTAAATTTTGCAATTCAACATGCAAAAGCAAACACCCAATCTCACATCTACTTCTGCGAGAGTTATCACGGAGCTCCCACCCGTGTAAACACATAGAACATTGCAATATAGTATAATAAAAATAAATATGATTTTTGCGATGCATTTAAAATACATAAAAGAAGAGCAAACCAAAGCTCGAGGCCCACCAGGCTCATGATGATTCATTTTGAATATCGATGTATCGTATGCAAAAATCATAACAATATGCAACAAATTTCTTTTATCAAAACTAAAACTTGACGTGCTACTTTTCATACACATTCATAACCATACAATCATAGAATTAAAAATTCAAACACCCATGAATTAAATTAAATGTACATAATTAATTATAATTGTTCAATTAAAAATCAAAATAAAATATCAAAGTCTCAAAATGTCAAAATTATAGGAAAGATCTGGCTTGGTTCCCAATAATAACCTTCAGCTATTGTATGAAAGTCCTACTCACTTTCTGAAAAATATTTAAACCAAAGATCAGACATACAATGTCTCAATAGAGTAGATCTATACTAAACAAGTAAAGTAAAAATATGAAAGCAAAAATTACATCTAACTTCTCATAATGAATCTAATTAAATCTAAAATAATTCAACATGCATCTCAATAATTCAAGTAAACACACTAATTGCCAAAATATCAAATATGTATAATTCATTTCAACCTAAGCTGGTAAAATGCATGAATAGTTAAAAATGCATGTACTTATCAATGCAAAAGCCATTCATATACATGAACCAATTCTTATCTTTAATTATATTTTCTTTCTTAGACGATGCATGGTATGTGTAACTAATGCACACACATTTAAGTTTCACTTCTTAGCTCTATGGGTACAAACATAGGCAAACACCTAGATCAGGGCCATGGCGCAGACAGTGTTTTCATATAGAGGTGACTTTAGTCTGACCGAACAACTTTCACCAGTCCTGGATGAGGGATGACAAAAATGAGAGAGACTCCCAACACCTCTATCCCGATGCATCAGAATTTCACTCATGAGTTTATTCCTCCTATGCTGCAGTCTATTGCAGAGGGTTTTGATATCTTCGTGGGTGAGGAGAAGCAACCTTTCGTGCTTAAAATAGAATTCCACAAAGCCAAATGTAGAACTTACCCTTTCATTGAAAGCCCTTACTTTAATGTCGCATGTTTAACTTATTTAAATTACATGTCTTACATGCAACATTATGATTGAATCCATCAAAGAGGATTCAACCATTTTTCAACAATTGATGCATATATTAGAGCATTACATTAGGAAACATATTCATTTTCATGCTTTGCAAACACACTTGCATGTACATAAGTAATGTGATAAACATTCATAACTTGCATGCATCCATATATTCACTTCATCATCATAGAGATATGTGTATCATATGGAATGCACCACTTTTTTCTCTGAATTCTCTCAGGTTTTGAGTTTGTTCAACAGAATTTATCCTCAAAATTTTTGTTCTATATAATATATATTTGAAGATCATGTACCATGCGAGAATGACTTTTCACATACCTAACTTTATTCATTGTGGAATTTCCTTGCATTATTTTTTTTCTCATCCTACTTTTTTTATTATTTCAAGCAATTCCCTTAATATTTATTCTTGACATGTATAATTGTATAGAGATGTAATTGGACAATACCTTCTTATTTTTTTTGTATTTAATTTAGCTTAGGTTAGCATCTATTACATATCATATATTTCATACTATATAGAATATACTATATTAAATGAGAAGAGAATAGGATGGTCGACCCCCATGGGGGTTTCAACCTTTCCATTTCCCAAGATTTCAAACTTGCTTGCTTGGCAAGCAAGTTTGACTAGTCAAGTTTTTTTTCTTTTCTTCTCTTTTCTTTTCTTCTTTCTTTTCTATTCCTTCATCGGTCCAGACCTTGCTGGACCCTTCTAGACCTCTCAAAAATGGTGCAACCCCTTATGGGGTCTATTTTTAAAATTTGAAAAGTTTTGACTTTTCAACCCTTGTTTTGTTTTTTTTAGTGACTTTCAATTTAACCTCTATTTAAAGTTTATTTGTATTTTTATTATTTTAAACTTTAAATTAGGATACCATATAGGATGGGATGACCCACCTATGGACTCCTCCCATTTTATAAATTCTAGTTAATTTTTGAAATCCATTCCATGAAATTCAAGTCAAATTAATTTTCAATTAAATTAGATTTTTCATAAATTAATTCAAAATTCACATGAAATGCTAATACATATATTTTAATTAAATTCCAGCCTAATTAAATTTTATTCATATATATTTTCAAAGTTTTAAACATTTAAATCCTTTATTTTAATTAATTCTACTAAGGTGAAAATCCAAATTGTAAAAGAAATGATTTTAAGAAAATGTTCTTCAAATTTTCTAGAACCCTAGGCATGTAGGGGTTAGATTCATTTTTAATTATTTTTATCTAAACCTTATGAATCTTCCAAGGCATTCTTTTTAACCAAAATTTAATATTTCATTTCGGCACATAATAAGAAAATTTAAAAAAAATCAAGAAAAAGTCTAAAAAAAACTTGAATATTACATGCAACCCCCCTAAAAAAAATTTCATCCTCGAAATTTGATTAGGGTTACGTACCGAACAAGTGTGGATATTTAGCTTTCATACCTGTCATGAGCTCCCAAGAATACTCCTCGAGCCTATGGTGTTGTCATCATACCTTCACGAGCAGGATTGTCTTGTGTCGCAGCACTTGTTCCCATCGATCTAATATCTCTATCGGACACTCCTTGAATGTGAGATCTCTCTTAACCTCGACCTCATCATACTAAATGACATGAGCAGGGTCTGATACATACTTTCTCAACATTGACACATAAAAAACATCATGGATATTTGAGAACTGAAGCGAAGCGTTAATCTATAAGCAACGCTTCCTATCCTCTCGAGGATGAAGAAAGGTCCTACATACCTCGGACTCAATTTTCTTTTCTTGCGGAACCAAAATACGCTATTTGTTGGTGATACTCTAACAAATACATGGTCACCAACTTTGAATGAAATCTCTTATCACTTCACATATGCATAGCTCTTCTGACAGCTCTGTGCAGTCCTAAGTCTCTTATGAATCAACTGCACCTGATCTGTATAGTACTATAGAACTATGAGTGATTCAACAGCTTGATCACCAACCTCGCTCCAACAAACAAGGGACCTACAAGGTCGCCCATACAATGCCTCATATGGAGCCATGCCAATACTCGAATGGTAATTATTATTGTAGGATAACTTGACTAACTTTAGGTGCTTAATCCAATCGCCTTTTCACTCTAATGCACAAGATCATAACATGTCCTCCAGTGTCTAGACAGTCCTCTCCGACTATCCATCGGTCTGTGGATGAAATGTTGTACTAAACATAAACTTTGTTCCCAAAGCTTTCTTAAGTTGCCCCCAAAACTTTGACGTGAATATAGGATCTCTATCTGAGATGATCGAAACAGGCACCCCGTGTAGCCTAACGATCTTGTCGACGTACAGGCCGAGCAAACTCTCAAAAGTCTGATTCACCCTGATTGATAAGAAGTGTGCCGACTTTGTGAGGCGATCAATAATCACCCAAATGGTGTCGTACTATTGGCATGTCTTGGGTAAACCTACCACAAAATCTATGGTAATGTCCTCACTTCCACTGCGGGATCTCAATCGACTGCATCATGCCGCCCAGTCTTTGGTGCTCTATTTTGACCTACTAGCATATTAAACATCTTGAAACATACTCAACAATATCCTTCTTTATGTTGGACCACCAATAGTTCCTCTGCAAATCTTTATACATCTTGGTGCTCCCTGAATGTATAGTGAATCTAGTGCGATGTGCCTTGTCTAAGAACTCTTTCTTCAACTGAGGATCCTTTGGCACCCAAAGTCTCTGGCTATACCAGATACTTTCATCCTCCTCTAAGTGCAATGTTGATTGATCCTACTTACATACTGCAATAATTTTCATGAATCCGGGGTCATCCTTCTGCTGGGTGATGATTTTGTCCATGAACTCTATCATTACTATTGTACTAGCAATATGAATGCGACCTGATTCCGTACCAAATGATCTTCAAGTTATCATGTCCTTAAGCAATCTCCACTCACTGCTGATAAAACTTGCAAGACTTCTAGCCTTCCTACTCAAAGCATCAACCACTACATTGGCTTTGCCTGGGTGGTATGAAATAAAGAAATCATAATCTTTAAGAAACTCTAACCACCGCCTTTGCCTCATATTCAGATCCTTGTGTGAGAAGATGTATTTGAGGCTCTTATAATCTGAGAAGACCTCAAGTTTCTTGTCGTAAAGATAATGTTGCCAAACTTTAAGTGCAAAGACTATGGCAACAAGCTCTAACTCATGAGTGCGGTAGATTCGCTTATGCACCTTCAGCTGGCGTGATGCATAGGCGATAACTTTTCCTTTTTTCATCAACATGCATCCCAATTCAGTATCTGATGCATCGCTGTAAACCACAAAGCCTCCCTGTCTTGAGGGTAATGTGAGTACCAGAGCTATAGTAAGTCTCTTCTTTGGCTCCTGGAAGCTCTCTTCGTACTGCTGGGTTGAAACAAACTTGATTCCCTTACAAAGGAGCTTTGTCATAGGTGAAGTGATCTTCAAGAAAGCCTGAATAAGCCGTCGATAGTATTCTATAAGATCGAGAAAATTTTGAGGATACGTATTTTGAATTTTCTTATTATGTGCCCAAAAGATACCACAACTTTGATACCAACTGGTGCAGCCTTATTCCTAGGATCTTATGGTCTATGGCTTTCCGATGCTACAAACTGTGCATGCCCATACTTTTCTGTTTTGACTATCACAGTTCAACGCTCAATCCGAAAACAAAGCTCAAAATTTCATAGAAGTTGTAAAATTTTAGCTTTTCAATATAATAAACCGTTCATAAAAAATCCTCCGAATGAAAGAGATACAAATGATTTACCGATCAAATGTCATGTCGAAAATACATATTAACAGAAAATATGCATTCGGGTAAGCCAAGATAGGCCACTCAAATTCATATTTATGTTTTTTCTCCACATGAACATATCAAATAAAACTTCTAACATAACATTATATGAATTTTTATATAAACTACTATGGATGAATCCCATTTTCGTAGCTGTTAGGCCAAAAAACTAATTTGTCTCTTCAAACCCTATTTCCTCAGAATTAGTTTGGATATTTTTGCAATAACACACATAACAATGCATATTTTTCTATGACAAAAGTAATGAAAAACATGCTAAACACTATAGTACATGTATATAAACATTAACTACAGTTTCTAACTAGAAACTTCAACAAGAAATCGATAAACATTACACTAATTTCAAGAAATCAAGATTTTTATTTCTAACAAACCATAACATGCATTACATAATATCTATTCATTTTTAATTTTAGTAATTTGACCACTTTAGGGGTGGAATTGATTACTTCTTGGAAAAATCAGAATCAACCCTCTTTAATTAAATCAAATTTGGATTTTTATAAAAGTTCTTTCTTTAATAATAACTTGAATCGAATTTGAAAACCTGATTTTGATAAAAATAATTTTTGAGAGGGGTTTTCTTTCAAAACCCCTATCTATTAAAATTTTAAACATACCCAACACCATTCCCATGTATGAGGGGTTTGGTACAGGGTTTATTCTTATTAAAATTAGAGTAACTTGTGCCTATGAGTTCCGATTTACATGTAGAGAATAGAACCCCTACCTCATTTACGAAAATACCTCTTTTGATTGCGTAGACGAACTCTACAAGAAAACCAGTCATCCACATCATATGGTGACCACATCATGACAACCTTCACGCTTTAAACACGTACGTAGGTTCACCCTCTCAGTTGAACAAGAGAAAAACCACAAGGAGATGGAGGAAAAACGAGGAGAAGTAAGAAGGAACAAGAGGGGAAAACACAAGGCAAAAGAGAAGAGTGGCAAATAGGGGGGGAGCCCCTCCTATGTATTTATAGGGTTTAGGGTTAGGTCAAGGCTGGGATAATCTCAGCCCTTGATTTAAATCCTAATTCCTTCCTTTCCTCTACCTCTTCACGTTTCCTAATCTTTTTTTTTGCATTTGTATTATATTTTTATTTATTTTATCTAAACTTTGCCTCATATATATTACATATATAGTCTATACTATGTATATGATGTACTCAAATAATTAGAGAGGTATGGGCTGGTCGACCCCCATGGGTTCAACCTTTCCATAATGCAAGGCATGAAGCAAGTTTGACTAGTCAAGTTTGTTTTATTATTTTTTTCTTTTTTTTCCTTTTTTCTTTTTTTCCTTTTCCTAACTCACCTTCCCTTCTCCTTAATTGATCCAGCCTTTCCATCCTAGAAGTGTAAGACTTGCAATTTTCTAGCAAAAGTTTTGAATAAATTCATGAGAAATTTTCATGTGAAAATAACATATAAACCCGAAATACAAACTGAATCTATTTCTATGAACCAGTTATACTTAAGATATTCATATCTTCACAAATATATGCTCAAACAGGTAGGGAGCTATAACTTTCTCCATAAGTAAAATCAAGAGATTTTTACGAGCCAACTCTTTTAGTTATATCGATACGAAGAGAATGCCGTACTCAGAATTTTTCAGAAAAAAATCACCGAAAACCCTAAATTTTTGTGAGACCCAAAGAAATGTTGGTGGGATCTATAAAAATATTTCTCAGAAAATATCTTGTGGGACCCATAAAATATTCCATGTGGGCCCCACACAAAGGAACCACTTAGAAATATTTTTAAAGCCAAGGGCAAAAGTGGAAATGAGATATTCTGGATTTTTTTAGAAAAATCCAAAGAAGAGGTGGGCTTGAGCTATAAATAACCCTCCCCATTCTCTCTCTTCACATAAAAATTGTTTCCCCTCTCTAGAACCTCCCCTACCTAGCCTACTTGGTTTGATCTTGCCTGACCTGGTCTGAACCTACTTGACCTAGCTCAAACATAGTTGACTTGACTTGAACCAAGTTTGGTCTAGTCAAAATCAAAGTCCCTTTTGGCCCTAAAACCTATTTTGATTTCACTTGACCTAGACCTAGCCTACTTGGGCTAAATCTGAACTTGCCTGGCCTAGTTGACTTGGATCAAACCTAGTTTGTTTCAAACCACTTGGGTTTAGCAGCTTGACCTGCTCTACCTCATTCTCAACTAGGTTAAACTCATCTGACCTAGTTCAGTCTTTTGAAAGGAGGTTTGAACCCACTTCAAAGCAGATAGAGCATACCAAAGTCGTTCTTCATCGATCATAGGATAAATTTGATTCAACGATCAGTCTCTTTCAAGTATTTACTTATTTATGTTGTGATATATACTATATATGTTCTAAAGTAGTATCTAATCCTAGTCCTTGGTTTATTCCCTCTAGGGCACTTCGATGTTCATGCATATGCCTTGCGACTATCATTGGATATTTTACTATAAAAGCTCCTGCTTAAGGCAATATATATATATATATATATTTGAGATTGCCATTACATTAAACGATGCCAAGTCTCTTGCTTTATGCATATTACATATATATGTATTCTTTTATGCTTTAAAGATTACCGTCACATTGAACAATGCCAAGGCTCCTGCTTTCTGTAATTTAAATTATGCTTTTAAGATTGTTGCCACGTCGAACGATGCCAAGGCTCCTACTTTTTGTAATTTATATTATGTTTTTAAGTTTGTTGTCACATCGAACGATGCCAAGGCTCCTGCTTTTTGTAATTTAAATTATGCATTTAAGTTTGTCATCGAATCGAATGACGCCAAGGCTCTTGCTTTTTGCAAATATATATGTATTTGCTTTTTGCAAATATATATGTGTTTGCTTTTTGCAAGTTATTTAGTTTGATTTCTTCCATCAAACATTAAATATGCACTCATTTACGCTACCGCATTATAAAGCACATGCTTCTTCTTATATTGTATATAATGCGTATAAATGAGCATTCAAATAAAGATCAAACTCCAATTCGCCAATGCGATTCTATTGCCACTCATCGATTAAGATTTTGTTTAACGAATGAAGCCCATATTGGAAAGGCTTTGCTTTTGTGCAAAACTATTTTTTTGTAAAAAACTAAGTTACTTGCGCATGGCCTAGCTATGGCCCAAGGTTTCAACAGACCTCGATAGATGTGAAGTACGCACAATGGTGTGCATCTAACCCTGAGTTAAGCGTAACGATTTCTCCCTCAAAGAGAAAAAATGCTGCTAAAATTTCTGAAAAGATACTCACCGAGCTTAAAAGAAATGCATGCTTTCTCCATCAAAGAGAGAGAGAGTGTGTTGCTAAATTTTTTGAAGAAGCTCAACTAGCTTAGAAATAACGTATCATGTTAATCTGTCATACAGAGGAGGTGCTGCCCAAGTTCTCTCAAATACTTTCTATAAAGTAGAAAAGGTCGTTACACTTCTGCCATCAAAGCAAGAGAAGTGTTGTTAAAATGGTTGGCCAAAAAATTGCCTAAATTGGTTGAATGACATGATAATGCCATATTTTTAAAATGTTGCCAGAATGGCTTATTCCCATGTTTGCTTGCAAGGGCACTTTACTCGTAAGGGCCGAAGGGCCAGAGTAGTTGTTGCGCCTTGACTAGGTCAGGTGCTCATTGTGGTGATATATGCTAAGCAGTCGATCCATTGAGATTGTGTCATATGTATTCTCATTGAGATACTGTTATACAACTAGACTCATAAGGGTCAAAGAGTCAGAGTACGTTATCCACCCGAAAGGGGTGAGGTGCTCGTGATGGCCATTGATGCCAAGAGCGGAGTCAAGCATGCATATGAATAAGACTTAAGGTCGCAGAACCCCATGGTTGATGATCATATTAGGAGAACACTGAATGGGGTTGGGTACATAATTCTTCTGTGCGGGTTGCACTGGCTTTCCCGAATGACATGCGAATATCCGATAAGTAAAGGTTAAACCGGTGGACCTCGTCAGGACTATTGCTCATCATGGAAGACGATGATGGTACGACCATGAGTGACATGTATTTGATTATGAACCTGATAGAGTTCAAGGGACCTCCTGTCACTCAGGGGGTATAAAGGTTGTGATTATCCTTAAATATCTAAGGATTGAACCTGATTATTGCAATAGATGATGCATTTCAACTAGCCTGATAGGGTTATTCCAGTATGAGTTCTACTGCCCTATCATGAATGGGGTCAACATGCCTCTGGAATATCTAAAATACATGAAATAATCAACCCCCATAACGTCGAGTTGATGCTTGAATAAAATTTCTCTCATGTACTAGGGGGTGAACTGCTAATATCGAAACAATGCATTAACTCTAGGTTTAGTGATGTATGAATGTATGAGTGAAAGGACGTTGTTTTGTCAAGTTCTGTATAACCTTGAGAAATGTGTCATGATCGGTATACTACTGGACTGATAGGGCAACGACCCATGTTGTATCCGCGCGATAAATTAAGCTCGAGGAGCTCGTGCTTAGATTCGTGGGATACAGATGTGTCAAGTCATGGTAAATTGAGCTTGACATCCTAAATGAGACCTTGAAGAGGTCTACGCTAAGTCGTGAAGACTTGAGCAAGATATTCAAATCACAACCCTGAAGAAGCTCATGCCAAGTCATAGAGACTTGAAAGAAATGTTTGACTCGAAGCCCTGAAGATGCTCTCATGATATACGCTAAGTCATAGAGACTTGAGCGTCGTTGTTGTGAGCTGTGACTCTGAGTGGTCTTTGCATTCCTTATTCTTGTTTGAATGTGTGAATAAATGTTTTTTTACTAGACCAGCAGTGGTTCTGACTTCATTTTATGGGTATTTTAGGTGTTGAACCTGTGTTGCGATATGCAGAGTAAGACAACATCAAGTTTTAGGGTTTTTCTAGATAGTGTTGTGCCGCTTCCTTTATAAAACTCAATACTGCTTTTCCAAGCAGTGATGTTTGTAATAAATAAGTAGATTTTATAAATAGAACACCTTGATGGTCAATGAGTGCTTGGCCACATACCTGTAACTTACCCAGAGTTTTAAAAAATCGATGACTCATTATCATTTATTTTCACTGCTAAAATCTTTTCTAAGTTTAGCTGCAAAAAAAAAAATCATAAAATTTTTAACTTAGCTTTGTTTTGGAAATTCGGGGCATTACAAGAAGGCTCTAGGATGGGATGCCCCCTCTTGGGAGACTTTCCTATGAATACGATAAGTTTTGACTTTGGTTTTCTCCTTTTAGTTTTTGGTAAATTTTAGAACCTTATGAATTTAAAGTGTTCAATTCATTTATATTTTTTTAAAGTTGAAAGAGAGGTGTCATATAGGATGGGATGGCCCACCTATGGACTCCTACACCTTTATTTAATTTAATTGAATTGTATTTTCCATTCTATATAATTATTTCCTAATTAATTAAATTTAGTATTTTTTTCAATTCTTTTAAAACTAGAATTTAGATTTAAATGGAATCTCTAAATACAAACTAATTATTTTCAAATGCATATTAAATTCTTTCAAATGCTAATTTATCTTAAATATTTAAATTCTTTGCTAAAGATGCTATTTTCTTAATAGTGCATTTCGAAAATGATCTCTGCTAGGGTCGACTAGACCCCTTGGCATTTTGAATGCATTATATATATTTTTGTAAATTAAATTTTAAACTCATGAAACTAAATTCAAATTTATTGAAATTACATTACATACATATCAAATTATACTAAATTTATCTGAAATCATATTCGATTTTATTTTGATGAAATTTACCAACTATTTTATTAAATTTTATCTTTTCATAAATTTGATTCTGAATGCAAATTTCACTAAAATCAACTCGAATAAACTTTAATTTTTCATAAGATATTTCTTATAATTCATTTTAGGCTAATTTAAAATTTTATATTTCTTCCCATAAAAATATATATTAATTTTTATTTATTTATTAGAAATACTCTAAAGAATCACAAGTATTACATTCAAATTCAATTTAAATTTCAAATTCAATTTCGATGAAGATTCAAATTATTGTATAATTCAAACTTGAATTAACATTCAACTAAGTCTTGATTTAGATTCAAATCTAATTATAATATTTGAGACAAATTTATTAAATCTGAATTTGATCTTGATTCAATTTCCCAAATCGAAAACCAAATTTGATAAAACTCCAAAAATTGAAACTGAAATCCAATGAGACTCCAAATTTAAATACAGACTAAATTTGAAACTGGGCTAATATTGAAATTCAAATTTCATTTTATTTAAGTTCAACTTAAATCCATATTAAATCTAATTAAAAATCAAAACCATGATTCAGAATAAATTCTCAACTTGAAATTTATTCTGAATCCTGATTAATGCTAGAACTATAATTTAATTTTCATCTTAATTTTAAATAATATTTTAGCTTTTAATTCACTGTTAGTTCTCGTAAAATATTGAAATTCGTGGGTTTTACAAGCAAGCTTCAACAAAATTGTTTTAAGGTAGGAGACGACCATGGATTTTCCATCATGTTTTTTTTCTTGAATAAAATTTTTTATCAAAAGAGAAGACCCTTGGCACGATTTTTCTAGCCCTATTAAAAACTCAGTCCATGCTGAGTTAATGTGGGGAGAGTGATTCCAAGACCACCACTCACATGGCCAATAGAGAAGCACTATTTAAAAATAGCCTTTACCTCTTATTTCAATAGTCAAAATTGGCCTTAAGTCTTACACAAGTTTCCAAAAACTCTTACACCCATTCACATTTTTTTGTTGGAGCCTCATAAATCTTCTCAAATTTTTTGAGCTGGTCAACGCTTGATTCAAATGGATCTCAAACTATCTTCATACACCCTCTAGTGCCCAAAAGTGATCCTAACGAACACCAAAACTATTTAAATATGTAGAATCTGACATCTAAAAAAGATAAAATAAAAAAAAAGATAAAAATAGAGAAAATACAAGAATGATTTCAACATTCACAAAAAATGGATTCATTAAATAAAATAATTTTTTTGACATGAATGAAAAAAATTCTAAAAAAATTAAATGCGAAATAACCAAAATATCTCTCGACCCCAAATGGACCTAAAATGGGTTATTTGACATGGGGTCGCGGGTCTTGTAATTTGAATCGAGTCTTTGCTCATTGCAACTATCTTGATGCTCTGCATCACTCTTCCTTTCCCGCCTTTTTCCTTTTGATCTTTCTTCTTCCTCTTTCACCAAGCAAGAAGGTCTGTAAAGGGCTGCAGCTATAGTACAAAAGGGAGAAGGCAGAATATAAAACCCGTGAAATTTAAGGAATTTTAAATGAATAAAAGTGAAGCATTTATGTCAAAATAATAGGATTCTGTACTATGCAATACAATTTTGATGACGTGAGGGTTACTTGAACGAACCTGGTAACAAACACTAGAAATGAGACTTGGATCTAGATTTTAACAAGATCCGATGATCCGACCTGGTTCACGGGGCCAAATGAAAAAATCCAATGGTTTCAGGACGATAGCATGAGATCCAAAGCACATTTAAGGTGAGAGAGTGCAAGTTTGGAGCAAACAAGAAGAAAAATCTACGTAGTAACATGAGAGATCCACCAACGGGGGGGAAACGTCTCAATAAGACATAAAAAGAATTTCTTTGCAAAAGTAAACAACAAGTAGTTGTGTGATGTTGTGGTAGGATGCACGGTTGTGTGGAGCTACAACCCAAGTTTAAAACCCACAGTGCACCCGCGTAGAAAGGTAAAATATTGCCTTTTTGCATAAAACCTAGAACTGAACAAGAAGGGTTAAATACAATTTAATCCACACTTTGCAACAAAAAAAAATGTAGCATAAGTGGTGGGGTTCGTTGCTCCTTTGGTGGAGGACCACGGTTTGAACCCCCCCTGTGCATGAATTTTTTCTTTTTGCACAAAAAAAGTGATAATTTTTACTTTGGTGGAAAAAAGAAGAAGGTAAAAATGTGGGAGTTGGACAAGCCTAAAATTTAGGCTTTCCCACTTAGCTTTCCAAAGAATAAGGGCAATCCCATGTGACATGGAAGGAGGGTACCATTAAAAGAAAACTTTTTTGGAAAGTTGAGATAATTTTTCTAAAGAGAGGAGGGCAGAGATTTTGGAAATTTCTAGCACCCACTAAAAACGTGGGCTGGAGGTTAGGGTACGGTTTGAAAATCAAAACTCTCCTAAGTGGGGAGGGAAGTTAAGTTAGAAGAGAAGGGGAAAGGACTGGACTTCGCTCCCTCTCTCTTATTTTTTTTCTCTACCACCGTGGTGATCGATCTCCCTTGCTGGACCGAGTGGACCTTTATTCCCGTGGTGGTGTGTCGCTCTAACGAGGGAACGAAGTTGAAGCCGTGCCATCACGAGACTCCAAAGAGGTAAGGAGTGTTTGATTTATATGTGCGTGTTCAATGTCTTGCTGCATAAACATATGCAGTGTTGTCGATTTGAGGTTGAACATCACAATAGACGTGGGTAATGGCCATCACCATTAAGTATGATTGGGTGTGAGCCGAAACTTTCAGTTCGCCTGGATGACGAACTATGAAAGTTCATCCAATAGCCTCGCTTGATGATCGCAGGGACCATGTGATGCAAACACACGATCTAGTGTGACACTATAAAAAAAACTTAGATATGAATATACACTGAAGAAAAAAAAATATAGAAGCTTTCCTACATAGATGCATGCTAGGAACCTTAGACCTACATACTAGGGGAGGTTTACACGTTTGTGGACATGTCTAGAATAAAACTAAAAACATAACTGTACAGTTAGTGATCTCTAGAAAAAAAAAGATGGGATCACTGTTTTGCTGTTTGATTTACACAAACTCTGGTGCTTGTATCTTTATGTTTTCTTTTCTTGCATATACTTTTACATAGTTAAGGTCACGGTTACACATGCCTTATAGTTTGGCCCAAGTTTTACCAACAATAACACAAGTGTTATTACCTGATAACGTGTGTGTTAAACTGCAGTAAAAAAAAATGCAGATATATCTCCTTTCTTCCTTGAAACGTCTAAACCACTCCGAATGTAACATATTGATAGGAAAATGATTTTTTTGAAATGGCAAGTGGGGTAACGTGATCCAATAGGATGCATGTTACCCAGGCATGGCCTGACCGTGTGGGTCACCCCGTGGGGGACTGACCTGATCTGTTTAAGCTGGTGGGCCTGCAGTTGGTCTGGCTCGATACTTGTTGCCCAGACCAGCATGTTGCTGGCGCTACAGGGCACCCACGCTCTATTGGGTTCAGTCTGGTTGCAGGACAGGCTCGTTTGGAGGTCTGATTGGTCCCAGTCGTGACCAGACTGATCCTGCCTCACCTGGTTAGACCAGGTGGTCTGAATGGTAACACCTTCAACTACAAAGCAGTGTTGGCATAGCCTACTGTCCATTAGTGATACTCTGCTGGAGATGCGATGTCCTCGCTGACGATGGGCGGTTCCAACTCATCCGCTATTGAGGACACTAGTATTGTCAGTATATGGCTGGACAAGAACCAGGGTCATTGTTTTCAGTTGAAACGTCGATGGTGATGTTGTAACTAGTGTGGGGCTTCTATAATCAGCAGAACCCTATGAATAGAACTGAGGCAGGGATCGACACGACTGGCCTTGTGGTTAGGGTGTTCAGTGGTTAAGTATTGGCAGCCTGGTGGATTAATCTCAACCGAGTAGCAGTATGCATCATTTATTTGGGTGACAGTAAGGACACTGCCCATATCACATCACCAATGGTGGAAACCAAAAAGCCACGACAAGTTGAAGGCTCATTACCTCTGAGTGCGTGCTGTAAATGCCACCAGATGGCGACCAAAATGGTTATATATATACGTGGAGGGCTTAGTCTGTGGGTACGAATGCGTACACCAGAGCTCGTAAAACAAATACAAAATTTTGGGCTTTGAGTCGAGCCATGTTCCGAGAAATACTATATGGATGGTGCTTATGGCACCCGAGCTCGAAAATGCATACGATGTATGCGAACCCAATGGTGGGTTCAAGATTTTGGAAATCCCCGTGGTGCGATGGCTCACACTGGAAAATACTTGAGAAATCAAATGTATTTCTAACCATAAGAATTTGTGAGGTTCTGGGTATACTTTAGAGACGGTATATGTTACCGGACCCCTTGTGGTGCGATGGTTCGCACATGGTGAAATAAAATATAAGACATAAAACCTTCGAGATTTTGGGTATACCTGAAAGACGGTATATGTTACTGGATTCTCCGGGCTCTGGGTATACCTGAAAGATAGTACATGATACTGAACCCATGGTCTACCTTGAAGAGGGTAGGTGGTACAAAATTCGTGGATATTCAAGTTTTCGTGAGAGCTAGGCATCTCACCCTGTCCCCAGTCTATGAAGTTAGGGGGGCCAGGACTACCAGTTTATCTTAGGTGGTAGATCCAAGTCTTCTGCAGAAGTGTCAATGGTGCATTCTAATTCTTGTTCTAGCCGTTGGGGAGTTCTCTCTCGGCCACTGATCGTTCCCTTTGGATATCCGTATGGCTCGTCATATGGGTTATTAAATATTAGACCCCCGTATGGTCTCGGTCCGCTACGAGGTCTATGCCTGTGCGTAGCCACAGGGTAAGAGTAAGATAAACATTAAATAATTTAAGTTGACTAGAAACTTATTCCTGAAGAATTATGAACTATTGATATGACATTTGTAGAACTTATAAAACTACAATTTATGCTAGTATGAATAAATGTACCTTTAGTCCTGTTATCTCTCGTACTGTATCATGAAGTAGAAAGTATGTTTATTTTCTTAGAATAATGCAAATTACCTGCTAGCTATAACTTTAGATGTTTGCACATATTTGTACACATGACACTGAGCACCACATATAAATATAATGCTTCTTACGCAGACAGGAGAGTCTGACCCTTCTGCTTTAAATATTTTTCAGGTAACAACTAAATCGAAGCATCGGGGTGTCATTATGGATTTGGCCAAGAGATCTAATTTATTTTAGTATTTTATGTTTGAACTCTGATTACTAGATTTACATTTCTGTTATAAGATGTAATTAATGACATTAATGCTTTAATTAATGAATGATATGCTTTTAGTACTTCTCTATTTTACCCTGAAATTCGCCCGACACTTGAACTTGTCACTTTCGCTAATTAAAAAAAAAATTATCCAAAAATTTTATGTTCAAATTGTTGGGGTGTTACATAGAATGTGTATGGACCTATTTTTTTTAGCGATTGAATCCACCATTTTTGCAAAAAATATAGGGTTTTTTATTCTTTACTCATAGATCAAAACTCGTATGCAAGAGTATATTCTAAGGCTGGATCGGTAAAGCCATGCATCAATCCTCTCATACAAGGACTCAATATTGGTTTTATCTTATTTAGCATAGAAACAATGTAAAACCCAAGTTTTTTTTTGGAAATTAAAATGAATAAATGATTAACTTTATCTGCATCTATGACATGAATGTAATTTCTTGGTTTTCTTGAAATTCTTGATTTTCTTAATTTTAAATTATTATGAAATTAAGTCTCAAGTTATGAAGAACATTACAAGAATAATTGTAAAATTTAAAATATGTGGATTAAACAAGAAAGTAAATGATTTGTATATGTTTAGAATTTAGATATTGAATTTGGATTTAAATCCTAGCATTCGGGTTCAATATGGATTTAGACCTTAAATTAAGTAGTGAATTTAAATAACGGTATTTGGATTCGTAGGAATGTGGATCACATAATTGAAATTGGGATCCAAAAAAACTCACTCAAGGTTTTTTTTGAGTCCAAATGCAACACAAAAGCAATCAAATAATACTACCATAGTAATAAAAGACTCAAACGTGGTGGAATCACTAGATTCTGATACCAAAAAACAAGATCTGATCCAAAGCCGGGGAGTTACTATAAAATTTCTACAGTCTTGGATTAGTTTTAGATTTTGACATTGAATGTGGATCTAGAAAACAATAGAATTAAAAAAAACTCCCAAAAAAATAGAAAAAGAGAATTTTAACAACACTTAATTTGCTAGAAACTGATATGCAGGTGCTGAGATACAACTCCAACAACAACAAAAACATGATCTACATGGTACTTGTTTTGATTGATCTAATCTAGTTTGCAGTCACCTGAAATGAAAATCAAGAAAAACAACAAAAGTAAATGAAAAAGAATAGGAAAACTTTCCAACAATACCAAAATCACCCAATACAATGTACAGTTGGAGAATAACTTTCAAAAGACAAACGGTCCTGTGACTATCGACTGTAGACCAGAATCAGAGATGACAATCCTAGAGAAGTTTCATACCAGGATCTCAACTTTCCAATGGCTGTGAAAACTCTGGTTTTTGAAATCGGGGTGTTGAGATATGATCTGAAAATCAATGACTGGTTGACTCTTTGAAGATATCATCTTCCTAATTATATCGATTGAGAGATGGACAAGTCACTTCACAATCCTTTTCTTTTTCTCCCTCCATTTTGTCGATGTCATTTTCAATAAGAGGTTGACAATAATGATAAAAAAAACATTTGATAAATAAAAACAAGAAAAATCAAGAAAAATATTTGCTACAATCATTTTCATGCACAATGACTTGGCAAAACCTACTTTTATTTTCTTCTTTTTTTTTGGGTAAATCTAACCCTTTAAATATGATCTACATGGTCAGTTTTGTGAGCATAGATAAATTAGATGGCTGTATTTCTATGTATTCCATCGTTCCAAACAAACATTGATGGCTATAAACGCTTGAAAGTTTCTTCACTCATAAAAGCCTCTTTTCTCAACATGATTCAAGGGTTGATTCTTTCAAAATCAAGCGTGTAGAACGGATTTTCAGTGTAAGATTGAGTAAAAAATGACTTGCATCATGAGATTCCAATTAAATTATATTGTAACAAATGTATATTTATGAAAACATCAAGTCAACGTTACCAACTGTAAACTATTATAAACACCTATATCATTTCTTTGTTTATCTGTCACACCCACCAACTTGGAGCAATGTCCATCAAAAAGTCAAATCAATGCCTTTTTTTTGTGTGTGTGTGTGTGTGATTTTTGCAAATCTGACCTTGCAGATGATCTGGGACGGTCGATTAACTAGAAATTTGACTGGATCGTCTTTTCTCGAAGAAAACAATAGATTTTTTGAGCCTTGAATACTTATAAAAATTTTGACCATTGATTTTGAAATTTTATAAAATTCTATGAACGTGTAATGAAATAGGATGATCCAAAAATCAATTCCTACAAAAATCAAGTGTATAGAACATATCTATATGGTCAGATTTCAACAAAAAAAAGAAGGGAAACCCATGGAAAATCAAAGTTCATTATTCAGCCCGTTTGCACCTTCTCTCTGTCTCTCTCTCATATACTTGAGTGTAACTGCTTATGTTGTACAAAATAAAATAAATAAATAACCAACCTTTGAAATGGTCCCAATTAAAAACGATTGGATTGATTGGGAGCCTTTTCATCGTTTATTTTTTGGAAACCGATTCACTTACTAAACCGATTTTGACAACATTGCCATCAAGTTCCATGTAAATCTTGAAACAATCATCCTGTCTTCAACCGGTTTGGTAGTTTTTTTTTTTCTTAGTGTCTTAGATACATTAAACAATAATATAAAAAGTCAAATTATACCAACTTACCTACCTACTTGCCTTACCCACAATGACCATTTCTTCATTCGGTTTCACTTTAAATTCCTGCATTTCTTCTAGTTTGGCACCAACTACTACTCTGAATCAGCTTGCTTCTTCCAGCAAAATGTTGGGGGAGTGCTCCATCACCGGGGATTCGAGATCGTTTAAGTCTGCCTGAAAGTAGAGTAAGATACCATAGGCTTGGTGATGAACCCAGTTTGGATTATCCAAACATGGAAAATGGCAGCTTTACCGCGAGGCGCCAGAGAGCATGCATCTTCTTATCCTTTGGGATTCTGAAATCGAAGTTCACAAGGCAAGCTGCTGGAAATCATCCGTTGGCAAGATTTTCTGACATGTCGAAGCACCAGAAGGCAGTCAAAAGGCCGGAATTTGTAAGGTACTTGCAGTACTTGAAGGAAGCAGGGAGGTGGGAGCCCAATTCGGACCAACCCGTCATGCATTTTGCGTGAGTCCGTCCGTTCTCCACTATATGCAAACATGAAGCTACTGTGGCACAGAGATATATGCTCTACCCTGGTGTCTTGTCCCCTTGTACACTATTTTTTAATGGAAAATCAAGCAAATCTGAAGTGCCCCTTGTCCTTTTAGCTGTGTCCTGAAATAAGGTTGTACCTTTTATTTTAAGTTCTTGATCGTTTGTACTTTGTTGTATTCATGTCGATTTATGTTCAAAGAAAACAACATTGACAATTTCCACTCTTAAAAAAAATCCGGATTCCATTAATTCTCAAAAGGGAAGAAGCTGTTTATTACTAATATAAATACCCCATCACAAAATTATTGTTCTCTAAGTGGAGCATGACCGGCCCAACTCTCTCTCTCTCTCTCTAAATACCCACAAAGTGTATAGATCGTTGCTCCCCCCAAGGGCAGATTGGTTTTCTGAGTGTGCGTTATGGGGTAAGGGCTCTTCTCCAAGATCTCGGGTCTTGGCTTAGTTAATTTTGCATGAATAAGGTTCAGACTCAGTTATTTAAATGAGTTGGGCTTTCAGTTTCCAAGTTGGTGTGTATTGTGTCAAATTGCTGAAGAAACTACTTTTCATTTATTTTGGTCATGCCCAATCTTTGTGGCCTATTTAATAGGACGTGGAGATCTCCGAACGCAATTGTCAAAGATGAGTCTTTTGCGCTTGATCTGCTCCTGGGCCTTATTGAAATTAGACGATGCAAGCGGTGGAGACTGATCTGGAAGACATGGTTGCTTACTACTTAGTGGTTTGTTTGGATGGCACACAATGATGCTACTTTCCGTCAAATTCCGGTCATCCTTAATCATCTTGTCCATAAAATCCTGGTTGACGTATATGCGATGTTACGTATGCATCTTAGAGACATCTCCTTTCATCTGAACAACGTTCACTCAACGGTGGTTTCTTCTAATCCAGCGGATCCTGGTTGAGCTGGCTTTGTTGTTTGTTGCTAGCTGTCTCTAGTTTCTTTTTCTTTAGCTTTTGTTTTTTCTATATTTTAGTTTTGTTTTCTATTTTGTTCGGTTCACTAGCTCAACATTTTGTTGATCTTCATGAGTATTAATGTTGTTCTTCTTTCGTCTCTCTCTCTCTCTCTCTCTCTCTCTCTCTCTCTTCCAAAGGAAAGTGTTTGTAATTATATTTATCATTTATCATATTTTATCGTTATCATGGGCTCTACCTTACAACTCAACCAATGCTATGTGAAAATTAGGGCTGGTAAACAAACTGGACTGCTTAGGACTCAGATTGGTTTGGCTTGCATGAAGTTTGTTCGGTTTGTCATGTGAGCTTAGTTAGTTGTGCCACAAGCGGCTTGTGTGGCATAAGCGAGCCAAGCGTGAATGATGGGTGTTCAGTCAGGTAGACTCACATAGGGTCATTCATAATGGCATATATATAACCTGTTCCTGACCCATACCGAACTCTATAGGGTTAGGGTTTAGTGATAAAGAATGATGTCTGATTAGAATCCAGATCAAACCTAAAGAGACGGATTAGCGTATCGAGTCCAGTATGGTTTTGTGAAATCTCATAACAGACCAGGGAGCAACCCGAGTTCCAATTAAGATCTACAAATTTTTAATGGAAAAAAGAAGAAATCTAGGAATATGATCTTTTTTATTTTGGTGAGTCCAATCAGACCAGAGTTTGACTCAGTACCAGCACTTAAAAGTCAAATCCAGATTCAGGCCCACCCAGGTCTGGATGGTAAACAAGCCAAACTTACTAAACTTGAACTGTTCAAGCTTGATTTGTTTTGTGGCAAGTCGAGTGAAGCTCGCTCCCTTATGCTAAAGGAGGAGTGCATCGGCCAGCTTAATTAGAAAATTATACATTGTTTCAAAGTTGAAAGCAACAATATTTAAATATATAGACACCAATTTTTGACCAATCATCATTCCATGGATTTTATCCAAATGTTTGTCTCCCGGAAACATTGGATATGTTGTATCAAAAACTACATAAAAAAATAATGTTTTCGAGTTTTCTATCCAAAAGAAAAGTCGAAGAGGACATCATAAGCTTTTATACACATCAAAAGACCATCCCAAGCGGACATCAAGATCAGAAGTTATGTACAAAACAAGGTTCTTATCATGTTTAGATCCGAATTTGAACCCAGATCTAGTCCAGCTTGTCACCCAAACCTCAGTTTTCATCTTTTGTTTATAACTGAATCCCACTTGTCTCCTAGGCTATTTGGATCTTAACACTACTTGTCATCCTTGGTATGAATTTGAACCCAAGTTGGCACCTATACTGAGTGAATTTGGATCAGATCTAGCTCAGTTGTCGTTCGAGCTGTTTGGATTAGATCCAGGCTAAGTTGTCAGTATTATCCCACTTTTTGTTCTCACTAGTGGAGCAAGTCCTTATCCAATTTAGGTTGTTGCCCATACTGTTTGAATCTAAATAAGATCCAGTTTGAGTTGTCCCCCATATTAATCCAGTTGTCTTTCCAAGAATAGATCCAAACACACCTCCTTAAGGACGTCAACCTAGTTTGGCACCTTTGTTGAGGCAACAACCCAAGGTTTTCCCAATGGGTGGTCCCCAAGCCTGGGACCTATCATTTTCTGCTTGATTCACATTTGGAAGGGACTTTGGACCCCAAAACTTGTCAAAAAGCTTAAAACTAACCCCTTGAGTCTTCGAAATCTGATTCCTTAGCCTACTCAACCAAACAAACTCAATTTCTTGGCCCCTAAGCTAAAAACCCTAGCCAATAAGATCTCACCATCTCAGGTCTCTGGCCAATCAAATGCAAGCACATGCATAACATTTCGATTCGGTTTATGTAGCTTAGGATCTGTCAAACCAAGGCCCGGAATCCAGTTCAAAAACTATAAATAGGGGTCATGTTCCCCCATTTCAGGCATCTAGATCTTCTATAAGTGTGTGGTTTTTCTCCTACATTCTAGCTAATACCCTGCACCCATACTTTGTCCCACTACAAGAAAAACATTAATTAGAGACTAAAATTTGTGACAAAAATAATTCATTGCAAATTTGCGACAGATTAGCTAGAGAAAACTAGTCATTCCTAAAATCTAAATTAGTTATGAAATTAGCGACAAAAAAAATGTCTCAAACTCCGTCGCTAATTAGCGATGGATAAATTCTGTCTCAAGCTATGTCCCAACTTCGCGACATAATTTTTTTGTCGCTAATTAGCTATGAATTTTGAGAATGAATTTATCTGTCGCTACTCTTCGATGTAAAATAGCCCATCCAGGGCACAAATTTCTCTCTTTGTTCTCTCTCTCTCTCCCCTCTTCCACCGATCTACCTCCCTTTCTCCTTCCTCGCTCGATCACCCTTTGTCTCCTCCGGTCCTTCAAGCAAACACCAACGACTGAAGTTGCCAGCCACCCCTCTGAACACCACCGCCATCTCCTTCTTCACTACTGCCACCAATGACCACCGATCATCGGCCACCCCTCTTTGATCACCACCATCTTCCCTTGTTCCCTCAGCGACCCCGTCGATGATCCACCGCCTGTTCCTCCCACCCTGGCAACTTGGCCGAAGTCCACCATCAACCACACCGATAAGCTCGCCTGTTCATTGCCTCCTGTACCCTCACACCTCCCCCCTATCCCTCTTTCCAACCTGTCGGTTGAGGGCCCTGCCTCCCTGTTGCTAGTCCTTTTTGGCAGGGGGCTCTGCCCCCTGCCCTTGTTTAAGCAACACTGACAGAGGGATCCACCCCTGCCTTTGTGTTTGCTTGGACGGAAGGGGACGCTCCCCTTGCCTTTGTTTTTGTTCGGTTGGCAGGAGGTTCAGCCCCTTGCCTTTGTTCTCTTTTGGCTGGCAGGGAGACTACCACTATTGCTTCTTGGTGTGGGGTTGAGTCCTCATCTTTATTTTCATTCGGTCGGTAGGGGGCGGAGCCCCCTGTCCACTTTGTTTCTCCAGACGACAGGGGCTCTGCCTCCCTGTTGTTGTCTTTTCTCATCTGGTAGTGAGGGGGAAGCCCCTACTTGAGTGGTTCTTCTGTCGACAAGGAGGAGGGGACTTTACCCCCTATCATGTTCCCCTTTCGTCAGGCAGGGCGGGGCGAAGCCCCCTGCCTGTGTCTTTGTCTTTAACCGACAACCTATTTTCTCCTGCTTCTTCCTGTGTCTTTGTCTTTGGCCGACAAGAGTAATGTGCATTGTAGGTGCATAGTAGAGCAAAATGCGCAATGCTTAATGCTAAGCATCACATGCGACTTAAAATGCCATGCGAAAAGAAACAAGAAAAATGCAAATGCAAAAGCATGCAAATCAGGTAAATACCTGTGGTGAGTAAGTGATGCAAACACATCACATGTTATTTACTTTCTTGGATGCAATACTTTTTTGCTCACACACTCATTTAGTTATAGATATCTAAGACTATTTTGATGAAGTTTAGAGATCATGTTGATCATAATTTGAATGAATGAGAATAAAAGTGCTCTTAATTTTTTTGTTCGGAGACCATGCTAGTCATGATTGTAGTTAGCAAGATATTAGAGTGTGTTTGTTGCACGTATATATTTGACATTATTGTAAAATGAATGATTGAATGTATTGTAATGTTTGACACGACTATCCATGCTTGCATGAAGTTATTTTTTATTTGATTATGTATTCTATGTGAAATTATATCATAATAACATGCTTAAAATAAATGTATATTGTGATATATATATATATATATATATATATATATATATATATATATATATATATATATATATATATATATATCAAATCATTACATCCACCATCAATGCATGATAAATTAAATATTTTATTCATCATAGCATTATTATTATTATCTTTTAACTGGTTAAGATAATATTCATAATATCATAAGACAAAATGACTACAAACCATGAATGAATGTACCATAGGATAGTTGATAATGAGGTGTCACTTAAATATATGGATGGCATTGACAGTTTTATTGAATTTGCAACAACAAGTATCAGTAAAGTGGATCTCATCGATCGAATAAGGTGCCCCTGCACGATGTATAAGAATAATCAATTTATAGAACCTCATGGCGTTAGACATCACCTATAAATGAAGGGTTTTATCAGTGGTTGTTAGAATTGGATGCTCTATGGTAAAGAATTTTAGAATAATTTTGATGCACGGGTGGATGTGGTGCACGATAATTTATATGTGAATTTGATATTTGATACCACATGACCAATACTAGGTTCTGCAGTGGGTTCTAGAGATGTACCAACTGGGGTAGAGGAAAAATCAACAAATGATGCAACCGGTAGATTTTATGACTTACATAGATATGTTGATGAGCCACTGTATAATGGTTGCGAGAGTCACACTATCTTGTCTGTAGTTCTTCAACTACTGAATTTGAAGTCAGAGTATAATTTGAGTCAATCATGTTTTGACTGTTTGTGCTCTATTGTAAAGAGTACGTTGCCCAAAGATGAGAAATTGCCATAAAATTTTTATCATGGAAAGGTTATAGTCAACGCTCTAAGTATGGGGTATCAAAAGATAGATGCTTGTCCAAATCACTGCATGTTGTATTTTAAAGATTAAAAAAATAGCAGATCATGTCCGTCGTGTGGGCATCTTCGATTCAAGCCAAAGACAAGGGGCAATGCTAGCATAAGGTCAAAAGAAGTGTCATACAAGTCACTCTGCTACTTTCCTCTCACTCCTAGATTGCAATGAATGTATATGTCTTCGAGGACAACTAAACATATAAGATGACAAAGTTCAACATGATAAAGACAAATCACACATCCTGTTGACGCGAAAGCTTGGAAGTACTTTAATCATACTCATCCGAGTTTTGTAATAGAAGTGAGAAATGTTAGGCTCGATTTATGTACAGATGAATTTAATCCATTTGGGGGTAGATCAACCCTATACTTATGTTGGCCGGTATTTGTCATCCTATACAACCTTCCTCCAAGCTTATGTATGAAGTGTCAAAATCTTTTCTTGTATCTATTGATGCCTGGTCCGAAGTCTTCGGGCTAAAATTTTGATGTATATTTAAGGTCATTGATTGATGAACTGAATATACTGTGGGATGACGGTGTTCTCACATACGATACCCAAAAAAACAAAACTTTCATACGAAGGTTGTTGTTCTATAAACAATTAGTGACTTTCCTGCATATGATATGTTATCTGGTTGGAGCACACATAGGAGATTGGCATGTCCGTACTATATGAAAGATACAAAATCTTTTAAATTGATGCACGAAAGAAAGCCTTATTGATTTGATTGTCATCGTCGATTTCTACCTAGCGGCCATCCATTCTGACAATAAAAGAATGTGTTTCGAGCAGGCACAACTGAAAGAGTTGGTAAGGATGATGACACGCATTCTTTCCGTGTAAACAATAATATATTACTTAATTGGTCGTGTTTACAGTCATTGTTTATGCTTGTAGGTCCGTCATGGTGATGTTAATGACTAAGGAATATGTGATTTACAAAATGGTCTAACCAAAGTTGTGTAATGTTATAACGGGTACGTCGTAAATGGTTATCGATTCCATACAAAAGACTATGGTGTAAACAAGTCAATGATGAATAATGGCATGTGTGTCAAGGGTAGTTTCAGTGAAAATAAACTTGACTATTATGATATTATTGAAGAAATAATGGAGTTGGCTTACTTAAGCATAAATAACACAATAACTTTATTCAAGTATCATTGGTTTGATCCCATAGCAACAAGAGTCAACAAAGCCTCAGGCATTTCAGAGGTGAATCATAAATCAAGGTTTGAAACATATGAACCATTCATATTAGCATCACAAGCTTAACAAGTTTACTATACTTTATATCTGAATACAAGAAAGTCAGATAGAAATGAATAGTGAGTGGTTTGCAAGGTGAAGTTTAAACTATACCCCGAGTATGATCAATTACAGAAAGGCAAGATTGTTGAAGAGGGTGATTACTATCAATCAGATGATATGTATGAATTCTCTTATAGTCATGATGTCACACATGGTTTGCATGTCACATCTCCATTGTCTGATGACATACATATGAAATAATGTGATCCAAATGATATACCAAGTGGATGACCGCCCAATGAAGAAGAAGACGAAGAGGATGAAGAGGAGGAGGAAGAAAAAGAATATGAAAGTCAAACAAGTGATGAGGAAGCATACTCAAGTTAGTAAAATATATCTTGTAATACATACCACATCAATTTCTCATATGCATCATCTATTTCAACATTATATCTTGTGTATCATGTTACATTTCATGCATACTTAGCATGTACATGCATAGTTTATGTATAGTTATAAAATTGATTCATGTATGACCTTTAAATCTTTACATTTTATGCATATGTCATGTTCATGCTAAGATCAAGAGCTATGTAACTTATGCAAATAATATTTTTATTTGTTAGAATATGGCTCGTGGATGTCACAATGGTCAAGCACACAGTGGTCAAGGACCAAGTGAAGGTCGTGGGACAACATTAGGTAGATGTCTTTGTGTTATATTTAAATATAGGCATTCATTATATTTTTACTTATATATTAATATAAAAATTATTACTTGTTAATCATCTTTATAAGATCCCAGCTCAGTGATAGCCAGTCTCAACCTTCGTCTTCATGTAATGCTTCAATAGGTATATTATTTAAATAATTATATACTTGATTAGTTTAAATATGCATTGTGTGAATTTCTATCTCATTGTTCTATAGATGGTGTTTCACCTGCATATGACCTACATATACCAGCTACTCATAGACATCATGAAACAATGACAAATGTTAGGTCTTCTTAGTCTGACACACGATGACTCTTTGAAATAGTGTATATCGATAGTCGACCATAAGTATTTCATTGTCACTTGTCTATTACTTATCTTATAAATAATATATATCGATAGTCCATTGTTAATGTGTACCAATTTATATGTAGTGCGAGGTTCGAGCCATAAGATGTGATTCAAGAAATTAAGAAATCACTAATTCAACATCTTCCAGGACTGGTCACTCAATGGAAGAGTACCCAAATGAGGTGTTGGACAAATTATTGTCCTCATTTATGATATATATTCGTTTATCATAGCTAGTGTGTTTCATATTTAATTTTTTGTTAGTCATGTGTACTAACTTTCTGAAATTATTTATAGGCTTTGAATCACTTCGTGACTGTGAAGAAGCAGAACATGAGGCTAATGTGGCAAAAGGTGGCTGCCAATCGATTTGCCAATATGTTTCACAATATGAAGATTGCAGCAATAAAAACAACTGGTGAGATAAATGACCACTGCAGTAGAAGGGCCATGACCCTTCTACTATCAGGTCAGATTATTGAGATGCAATATGTGACAAGTGGGCGAGCCATGAATTTTGAAACTTCTCAACAAAGGTTGCACAAAACTGAGTGAAGATGCCTGATGCCCATCTACACACAGATGGTTCTAGGACTTTTGAGAGCCATCAGAAGAAAATGGTAACCCATCAATATATATATATCATCAAATTTATATTTATATATATATCATCAAATTTATAAGTATTTTTGCATACTTTTTATTTGATTTTTTTATCATTTAACCATACAGAAAGCCGAAAAAAGAGGCATTATGCCTTACAAGGATGTATTTTTTGAAATACATAAATGTAAGAGCACGAGCAAGTTCATATTATAAAAGGCAAGAACGATAACAGTATGTATTTATTGTATTAATAAATATTATAATATACAAGTTACCATGAATTATATTATCATAAATATTGTAATTCTTAATTATTTATTAATTCATACTATAATCATTACTTTGTAGGAGTCATACGAGTAGCAGATGGTAGAGCGATATAGCGATGACTTCACTCAGCATCCGCCTTTTGATTCTGTCGCATGGGTAACTACAACCGGTGAACCCAAAAAAGGTCTTGTGTTCGAGTTTGAGAGTAATATGAATACCACACCAACCGTTGCCTCATTCAGTCAGAGATCTCAGAGTTCTCCCTCCAACATCAACTCTCAGCATCCGATTCACCCTACTATTTCTTGAGATCGTGTCCGTCAGTTTTTTCAAGACACAATGCATGACTTTTTACCTAAAGTCATTTTCAACCTTTTTTATAATGAGTTGTGTAACTTTTTTTTGTGACAGAAAAACTTTGTCTGCCTTCAACACGAGTTTCGATGCCCATCAGGTATAAAGTTTCATGTCATTAGTTTCATGTTGTTAGATTTCAATAAGTATATGCATGATTAAATACATATATGCATGATTGAATTACTATAAAATTTTATTGATAACATTGGAACACATGTATGCATGATTGAATCACTATAAAAAAAAATTGACAGCTTTAGAACACATATATGCAAGATTGAATCACTATGATTTTTTTTGATAGCCTTAGAATACATAAATGATTGAATCGGTATGATTTTTTTTTACAACCTTAGAACACATATATGCATGATTGAATCACTATGAAATTTTTTGACTGCCTTATAACACATATATGCATGATTGAATCACTATGAAAGTTTTTTGACAACCTTAGAACACATATAAGCATGATTTCATCACTATAATTTTTTTTTGACAACCTTAGAACACATATATGCATGATTGAATCACTACAAAATTTTTTTGACAACATTAGAATATATATATATATATATGCATGATTGAATCACTATAAATTTTTTTTAGAACCTTAGAACATATATATGCATGATTGAATAACTATGAGATTTTTTTTACAACCTTGGACCACATATACGTATGATTAAATCACTATAAATCTTATTTGACAACCTTAGAACACATATATGCATTATTGAATCACTATAAATTTTTTTGACACCTTTAGAACACATATATATATGATTGAATCACTATACAATTTTTATGACAGCCTTAAAGCACATATATGCATGATTAAATCACCATGATTTTTTTTTGACAACCTTAGAACACATATATGCATGATTGAATTACTATTAAATTTTTTGACTGCCTTTATAACACATATATACATGATTGAATTACTATAAATTTTTTTTGACACCTTTAGAACGCATAAATGCATGATTGAATCACTATACAATTTTTATGACAGCCTTACAACACATATATGCATGATTGAATCACTATAATTTTTTTTGACAACCTTAGAACACATATATGTATGATTGAATCACTATAAATTTTTTTAACTGCCTTATAACACATATATGCATGATTGAATATCTATAAAAGTTTTTTGACAACCTTAGAATACATATAAGCATGATTTCATCACCATGAAATTTTTTTGACAACCTTAGAACACATATATGTATGATTTAATCACTACAAAATTTTTTTGATAGCATTTGAACATATATATGCATGATTGAATCACTATAATTTTTTTTTGATAACCTTAGAACACATATATGCATGATTGAATCATTATAAATTTTTTTGGACAACCTTAGACCACATATATGTAACAACCTTAGACCACATATATGTATGATTGAATCACTATAAATCTTATTTGACAACCTTAGAATATACGCATGATTGAATCACTATAAATTTTTTTGACACCTTTAGAACACATATATGCATGATTGAATCACAATACAATTTTTATGACAACCTTAGAACACATATATGCATGATTGAATCACTATAAATTTTTTTTGACAACCTTAAAAAACATATATGCATGATTGAATTGCTATAAAATTGTTTGACTGCCTTATAACACATATGCATGATTGAATCACTATGAAAGTTTTTTGACAAACTTAGAACACATATAAGCATGATTTCATTACTATAAAATTTTTTTGACAACCTTAGAATACATATATGCATGATTGAATCACTACAATTTTTTTTACAGCATTAGAGCATATATATGCATGATTGAATCACTATAAAAATTTTTTAGTAACCTTAGGACACATATATGCATGATTGAATCACTATAAATTTTTTTTGCAACCTTAGACCACATATATGTATGATTGAATCACTATAAATCTTATTTGACAACCTTAGAACACATATATGCACGATTGGACCACTATAAATTTCTTTGACATCTTTAGAACACATATATGTATGATTGAATCACTATACAATTTTTATGACAACTTTAGAACACATATATGCATGATTGAATTACTATAAATTTTTTTTTGACAACCTTGGAACACATATATGCATGATTGAATTACTATAAATTTTTTTGACTGCCTTATAACACATATATGCATGATTGAATCACTATAGATTTTTTTGACACCTTTAGAACACATATATGCATGATTGAATCACTATATAATTTTTATGATAGCCTTATAACACATATATGCATGATTGAATCACTATGGATTTTTTTTTACAACCTTAGAACACATATATGCATGATTGAATCAATATAAATTTTTTTGATTGCCTTATAACACATATATGCATGATTGAATCTCTATGAAAGTTTTTTGACAACCTTAGAATACATAAAAGCATGATTTCATCACTATAATTTTTTTTGACAACCATAGAACACATATATGCATGATTGAATCACTACAAATTTTTTTTGACAGCATTTGGGCATATATATGCATGATTGAATCACTATAAAATTTTTTTGGTAACCTTAGAACAGATATATGCATAATTGAATCATTATAATTTTTTTTTACAACCTTAGACCACATATATGTATGATTGAATCACTATAAATCTTATTTGAAAACCTTAGAATACATATACGCATGATTAAATCACTATAAAATTTTTTGACACCTTTAGAACACATATATGCATGATTGAATCACTATACAATTTTTATGACAACTTTAGAACACATATTTGTATGATTGAATCACTATAAAAATTTTCGACTGCCTTATAACACATATATGCATGATTAAATCACTATGAAAGTTTTTTGACAACCTTAAAACATGTATAAGCATGATTTCATCACTATAATTTTTTTTGACAACCTTAGAACACATATATGCATGATTGAATCACTATAATTTTTTTTTTGACAACATTAGAACATATATATGCATGATTGAATCACTATAAATTTTTTTTTATAACCTTAGAGTACATATATGCATGATTGAATCGCTATAAAAATTTTTTTGGCAACCTTACAACATATATATGCATGATCGAATCACTATGAACTTTTATTGACAGCCTTAAAATACATATATGCATGATTGAATCACTATAAAATTTATTTGACAGCCTTAAAAAAAAATATGTGTATGCTTGAATCATTATGACATTTTTTTGACAACCTTAGAACACATATCTGCATGATTGAATCACTATGAATTTTTTTGTCAGCCTTAGAATAAATATATAAATAATTGAATCAGCATAAAAAAAATTTTACAGTTGTAGAACACATATATGCATGATTGAATCACTATATATTTTTTTTGACAACTTTAGAATACATATATGCATGATCGAATCACTATAAAAAAATTTTTACTGTCTTATAATACATATATGCATGATTGAATCACTATAAAAGTTTTTTGACAACCTTAGAACACATATAAGCATGATTTCATCACTATGAGATTTTTTTGACAATGTCTGAATTCTGTTAATGTCCTTCACTTTATTGTTAGTCTATGTGTCATTCAACTATGTTGCTTTGATTGCCTTAGATTAGGTGCATTGCATATAATTTATTTTATTATATTTTGTTTATCAATACTAACATTTGGGTTCTCTTGTAGGATGCTGGAAATGATCAGCGTAAAGGAGCAAATGGTGGCATGGATGGAGGGGGCAAATCTAGACAATGAAGAAGATGATGCTCTGAATCTTTGTGAGAATTAACTTCATGTGTTGAATTTGTTTCACGTACTTGTTGTTTCAAACGAAACTCTTTGTATATGTTCACTTATAACTAATTAGAACTTGACGATGATTATACTGGGTTGTTAAATTTGTTTCACTTATAACTTATGTTAAATTTGTTTCACCTACTTCGTATATGTATTTTTTATGTTACCTTATTTTTTATATACAGGTTATATAAATTGTATAACGAGAATTTTTTTCTCGATATTAATATTTCAAACAAAATTATTTTATTTTATTTTTTTTTATTTTGTAATGGATTGGCGATGGATATTATCTATCGCTAATATTCAGTGATGGATTTTTTAAAGAATTTCAGTCGCAAAATGACGATAGTGTTTGGCGGTGAATAATATTTGTTGCCAATTTAGTAATGGATTAAGGACGAATATTTATCTGTCTCAAAAACTGAATCAGCCGATGTATTGCGATAGAATGCAATCCATCGCTAAATTGGTGATGGATATTAGAGACAGATATGTATTCGTCGTTAAATTTTAGCGATGAATTAGCGACATATATGTATTTGTCGTAAAACCAAATCAATGCTTATTTAGCGACAGATCATGACATTCGCTAATCCATCATGAATTAGCGACATATTAGTTCTGTCACTAATTAGCGACCAAAAAATTATGATGGATGTTATCCATCGCTAAGCCATCGTCAATCCGTCTTTAAATAGTTCAATGATTGATTTGTGATGGATTAGCGTCGGATAGCATCTGTCGCTAATCCGTAGAATTCTTGTAGTGTCCAAAGTCCCCCTAACCTTGCATATTTACTCATACTTTGTTAGAAATCGAACTCAAAATCCTAGATCTAGATCCTAGTTTGATCACTCTCGGTGCTTCTACCTAGCCAACACTCTGTCAGTTTGTTGTTGTGCTTGTCGTTGTCATAAAAATGGCTGCCTAAGCCATGTAAGATTTGCATTTACTTATTTTTCTCTCTTTTATTGATTTGTTTCATTTAATCAAGTGTGAATTTGACTAACCTTTGCATATTTTAGGTGTTTTGAGCTTTTTTGAGCATTGGTGGTGTTCCTACACCATCATGTAGGAGTCACATACAAAGTATGCAATGATCATGCTAAAGCTTAGATTAAAGGGAGCTGAAGTCCCGGCTAGGTTTATCCCATCTCATTCGACAAGGAAAGATGACAAAAAACAAACAAACTTGAAGGGTTTTTCTAACTGCAATTTTTGAAATTTCAGTAGGCTTGAAACTCACCCTTTGCAGCTGTTTGTTTCACACTAAAATGACCTATTTTTTTGTGAAAGCAGGTAATTTTCCCAGATGCATGAAACAAACGCCTACTGCAGTATATGAGTCCCCCCGCTTTTTCGTTGGAAATAAGCTGAATGGCCCAGAATTTTGACATGGTTTGAGACAGGGCGATCTGGTGTAGGTTCAGTTTAGTTGGTTTGACATTCTTCATGCACTAGGGCCCCAGTGCTGGCGGTGAGGGCTCCGCTCATCTGGTAGGTGCATTCCCTGACAAGCAAGGGAGACCTAGGGTTTTTTTTTACCAATGGGGTCTCCGCGTGGTTGGTAGGAGCTGTCAGTGCATGTCTCCTTGCAGAGGGACGTTGCAGGTTCAAAACCCCAGTGGTACGTTGAATAATAACTGGTGGGGGTCTGCCTAACCCCAACTTGCCTTTCAAAGAAAGAAAGGGAGACCTAGGTTTTTACACTGATACGTTAGCGAGTGAGATGGTTTTTCCTGATTATCCAGTAAAGGAAAAAGACTCCTTAAGTGCTATGAAGGCTATTACTTGATGCAATGTTGAAGTACTTGGACCGCCAAAGCAGGTTCGAGTCCTTAAGGTGGTCACTTAGAAGGTCAGGGCTCAGGACACTAATCCACCCAACGCAGGTACCCTAACACCTAGTGTGAAGGTTTTTAACTAGAGATCCGAGGATCTCTAGTCCGGCCCTTATCTCTCCAATTGGACTTGAAATCCACGGTTTTGGTCCAAAAAGAGGATATCAGAACCTCGGTTTTGAGATACTTCATTTGCAAGGAGGTTGGATCAATACTTTTCCTTTTGTTTTCATGGTGTAATTTGAGCTAAACCAATGTGTCTTTTTGAGGGAAAATGAAAGAAAAAAAAAGAAATTATTTTGATGCAAATGAATTGGATATTGGTCTGGTTATGCTTAGCTTTCTGAATTCTGTGAAGTGGGTTTGATTCCATATCAGGCTTTGACTTGGATATTTAGCATATAAGCTTGTATCTAAGATATCATATACTCCAGTCTCCTTGCAGTGGGCACCCCCCAACTAATTAGACCTAGATTATTTAGATAACCAAAATTCATCATTTACAAAACATGAAGCACTCCCTTGCAATCTATAGGCACAATGGTGCATTTAGTGGTTGATCAATTTTAAGAATGAATGTGATTCTCATTTTCCATCTAGTTGTTTCCAAGTGCAACATTTCTTTCCTTCACATTTTCATTTAAAACAAGATCATTTCATGGAGAAGGCTGTTAATGAATTGTATCTGTATCAGACACCTCAACCAACCCAAATCTGAATAATCAAATGCGGAAGAACTAACAACAACAATACTAATAATATTGTTTCACACTGAAACCTACCAAACCTGACCCGAAGCAATACAGAAATCTGCAACCTTACAAGAAGACTTAGGAAAGATGGCTCAAGTTGTAGATGACAACCGGGATTGCAGGAAACTTTGAACAGCAGGAGGTTTGTCTGTTAGTCAGTATAAACACGAGCAGATCTAGGAAGTCCCCACATGCTAACCTCGGTAGGGGCCGCTTAGAATATCAGAGTGACAAGATGACCTAATTACCCAAATGAGATTACTCCAATAGTCCAATGTTCAGAAGTAGAGCATAGCAAGGCATTGCACCCAAGAACCACTTTTATCTGCAACAAGTGGAAATGCTGGATGAGATTGCGCTACACAAACATGGTATCCTAACTCAATCTACAAGGTAACCACTTTGCCAGAAGGAAGAGATTTCCAAGTCTGAGGCAGTTTCACGATTTTGCAATCTCAGAAATGGTCATGCCATATGCAAATTACATAGGATCTTTATTGAATGTGACAATTTTGCTCCTTTCAACAAAGATAGAATTTTGATGGCAACTGTCATAATAATAGCAATGTCTAAATAGCAGTTTGTCCAACTAGAAATTGTGATAAAAGCCTATAGACAAAATCATACATTGCATATGGATGAACAGTCATATATTCTACGAGTATGGTCACGTTCTTACCTGCTTTAGAAAATTCTTTTATGAGAAAATGAAAGCTTATGGCCAGAATGACTAGAGAAGTTTCCATAATGATGCTTACAACTATCAGGTTGCTTAAAATAGGTTAAGCTTTAGCCGTCCAACCTCTTGTCAACCACCAAAATCCAAAGAAAAAATTGATTACATTAAACTCCTGTGGGTACCATTAAAGAATAGAATCACGTAAAAATTCACCTGAATCTAGTCCTTTAAACAAGAAAATCTTCAGAGACACTTTGACAAATTTCTGGGCATCCATGAAACTCTAATAATACAGAGACCAGGTTCTCTTCCTTACTAGGCCAAACAGGAACCACTTGAGAAGGTATCAATTTCAAACATTCATCTCCTTTAATATTCTTTATCATACGATTTTTATAGTTTATTACTACTAGTTTCCTGTTTCATTGCATAAACACTTCCCCCTTGGACAACAGCATCCACGGGCACAGAGGATGACACAAATATAAAGTATATACCATAGTCACATATATCAGCGATATTTTCAAAATATCACGATATTATCACTGTAAATTCAGCAAATGATAATATAGGTTAAATATCATGATATTTTGAAAATATCGTGATATTTTGAAAATATTGCCAATTTGATAATTTCATGATATTATCAATTAGTTTTATTGTTTTTATTTATTTTTTACATTTTAAATATGTTTTTCTTCTTTCTTTTACATTTTTTTACTTATTTCTTTTATTATTTATGTATTTTTTGTCTAAACATGATATTTTCTTATTTTTTATATTTTTCAAGCCCTGAGATTTTCCCAAGATTTATCACCAAACCTATAATATCGCGAGAAATAGCCTCACCGAGATATAGCTGACACTGATATTTGTGACTATGGCATACACAAAATAAAAGTTACTTCTGTCACACCAGTTAGATATCCTGTGCACTACCATTCTTGTGCTTCAGCCTTCAGCTGCATATCCAATAACAGCCATTGAAAAACCAGGCCATTCCTGCACTAGTTTGTTACCATGAGCTAGTCCCATGGATTCTTGAAAGGGATATAACAACAAGAACAAGAAGCCATATTAGAGGAATCAGATCCTATAAAAAGGATATGGTACAAAATAAATGAAACTGTACATATAAGTTTGCCAAAAAACCAATATCCTTGACAACCCCCCCCAAAAAAACAATTGAAGGTGAAAAAAGGAAAAAAATAGATTTGTTATACAATCAGTAGATTACACGACCAGGAAAAAAGTGCATAAGCAAAAATTAAAATTTAACAAGAGAATCGAGGTTGCAATAATGAATAAAGCTTGTTCACCTTGAAGTAGAAGCAGAACTCTGTGGAGACTTGTTTGCATATTGAGAAAATGGTTTATCTTCTTCTAAGGGACTGTCATCTTTAAGATCCCCCAGACAATCAATGCTTCTCAACTTGGCCTCCAAAAGCATAAGTGTTGCATCCAGATGTAGTATCCTCCTGCATATGTAGGAAAAAAATTGGTTGCAGGCTTTTAGCTAAATGAATAACAGGTCAGCCAACCTACTACACAGACCATGCGGTTATATAAGTAGTTACAGAAGCAGCCACTGAGCATCGAGAGCCAACTAGCGAGTTTTGGTAATATGAATTACCCACCAATCCACACGCCCCTATACACACACACACACACACTCATTCATCAATGCAGGTAAGTCTATGAACTAGACAAATTTAAGTGGAGTATTGTGGTGAATTGGAAAGAGAAAAATTAGTTTTGTTCTCCATGATAGATACTTTTAATTTGTTTTAGCTTGACTTGCCACTCTGAAAAATGGGATAAACTATGTCACATGGGTGCGGGTGTGGGTGCAGGTGCGACACGGGTGCGGCGCAATTTTAAAAATTTTGGACACGAGGACTCGGCTATATATATATATAGTGTGTGTGTGTGTGCATATATGTGGATATTGTCTAAAGTTTGGCACCAACATGAGTGTTTTTACAAACTTTGCAAATTGTACTTTTTTCCTTGCAGAAAGGGGAATCCGGGGGCTTCCCCCAGCATGGGTCCCACTGCGCGGTCAATGGGCGGGGGTCAGGGGCAGCGCCCCCCAGATTTTTTGGGGGGGCTTATGTTTGAGACTCATGCTATATATATATATATATATATATATATATATTAAAAATATATAAAAAAAGATCATATTTTTTTGTTTTTTGCCCTAAAAATGGATATTTTTGGACTCAGTCAACGTTGATCGAGTTCAAAACAAGGATGGACTCGGCCTCGACTTGTTGACCGAGTCCGGGCCATGTCCGAAGCTGCACCCATGTCCGCACCCGTGTCAGGGCGTGTCGACTCGGGTGCGGCGCCTCCCAAGCCGAGTCCGTGTCACATAGGGGATAAATGAGTAGCATGTACACGGCCTCTGAAGTATAGATATTTGAAAGGTAATACGGAATTGGGATTCAATGTAATTTACCTAAAAAACTAAATAAATTGTGGTTTTCAAAAATCATATGATCATTCTAACAATTATCATCCAATTAATTTAATTTCAGTTATTGCAGAATTTCTACCTGTTATGAAATTGCAGTGATTCAATGGGGCACAATTGTCACGACATCAAACGAGATTAAAAATGGTCATTCAAATTTTAATTTGCATACAATTATAAGAAATTTTGCAGCCAATTCCCTATAAACTGAAAGAACATAGACACAACTTTATGAAGGATGTAAAATACTGCTACTTGTGATGATGGTGATCACTGATCAGTAACGTGAAAGTGATTTTTTTTCAGAAAATGAACACAATTGCTAATTGTAAATAGACCTATAAAGTAGTACCCAGTCATTTGTGAGAATACCCAATTTACGAAGAAGCTGCTAGATACTAAACTACAATTGATCCGTTGAGTACATGTTTACTAAGTGGAAAGTATATGATTCAGCATCATTAACATTAAACTTTGCCCAATCCACATGTAGATGGGCTTGTGAATCCTGTCCATTCACATCTCTACAAGCCTACCCATTCTCCCAATTCCTTCAATTTGCATCAAACCACCCATCCCCTTCATATGGGTTCTGTTATATAAAGCTAAAGAGATGATACTCCTGTTAAGTAATGCAAAAGATAAGAAATGAAAGCGATGGTTACGGCTACTTTGGTAGTCGATCACAATTTTTTACAATAATCCATTTAGTTTTTTTTTTCTACCTGTGGACGTCTGCAAGCTTTTCTTCGCAGAGGGCAGAGAACCTGTTGAGGAAGCGTGCTGTTTGGGCGATGAATATATTGACCTACAGGAAATGAATGAATGAATGAAACAGAATCAGTGGCAGGTGGGGAAATCGAATTTAGTTGGGAAATGAAAGGAGGGAAAGAAAGATTACGAGATAAAGAGTCCTCTGATCGGATATGGAAAGGGAGATCTCATCCTGGGAGAGTTCTTCAGTGGCGGTGGTGGGACTGGGAGTGGGGTTTCTCACCGCAGGGCTTCTCCATGGCATGATTCCGTGATGCCAATGCTCCTTCTGTGTGCACTTTGTGGGTCAGTTAACCTTCTCTTGTGTTTGGGAGACGTCGGAATCCAATTTCATAGTGCACCAGGTACTTGTTTTCGCTTCTCATTGACCTAAAACATTATCCGTGGATTTTTTTTCCAAATTCCGTTTGGGCGGTAATGGATCTGATCTGTATCAGATACTTCAACCGATCCAATCTGAGTAACCAAATATGAAAGAGAAAATAATAATAATAGTAACTAATAACAACTCATTCACCTGATGAGAGTCAGACCTTGATGGGCCATTAGGATTTAGGACTAGAAAACGAGACGAGCAGCTCATCATTCCGTAGGTGTTAGGGATGACGGTGGACCCGGAAAAAATAGAGCGTCTTGTTTGGGTGGGGATGAAGGACATAAAAAAGGGATATGAATAGGGGATGAAGGTGAAAATCAAAACCGGTACAAGGATGAAGGTGGGGATGGACTTACTCTTGCCCCCACTCCACTCGGTTTCGGATCCCTGTTAATAAAATTATTAATATACTCTTATATCCTAGTGACAAACGTTTTTATCTGCAATTTCTCATTTTTCAAAAACTTGCAAGAAATTGAAAAAAATTCATAAATCTCGCATTTTTCAGCAAAATCTTGGCAATAAAAAAATTAATTAAAATATATAAAAAATATTTTTTATAAGAAAATATTACTAAAAATTATTTAAAAATAAAAATACACTATTTTTTGTGATAAATAGCCTTTTAAAACATAAATATCATGTTTAAATCACAGTATTTATGTTTTTTTAATAAATCTCATGATATTTTGTAATTCTCGCTAGAAATTGCTGTTTTAAACTTTCAGGCAATTTCTTGCGATATTATCACGAGATTTTCTTGCGATATTATCACGAGATTTTCTCGCGATATTTGTCACACTGTTCCTAGCCCTCTTTTTATTTTCTTTTTAGTACTTATAAAATAGTAACAAAGTTATTTTGAAATTGGGACCCAGATAGGAACAAGACGGAAATGGGGATGGGAACAACTATTTTGAGATGATGATGAACTGGGGATGGAGCGCAAAATTTTGAGACGGTGTAGGGTGGAGATCTCCTCCACCCCGTCGCGGTCCACTGCCATACCTAGTAGGGGTGGTCAACCGACTGGATGCTCAACGGTCTTTTCGGTACTCGGCCCAAATCGAGTCAGGCTATGACTGCAATTTACAGCCTCAGTCCAAATAATATCAGTCTGGGATTAGATAATCAAACTCTAATCGGGCTGGGCCCTCCGACCTGTTAACTGGGTCAAGCCTAAAGGGCTCAAGCCGAGCTTCGAGCCCGAGTATGACTGAGTGAGGCTTGGCTCAGCACAAGACATGGGCCGCCTGATGGCCACCCTTACTGTTCGATTCAACCTTGGCTCAAGAACTTTGCTTAACAAGAAGTATGAGTCAGCTCGTTTGGGTGTCCAAGCCAAGTATTACGGATGCAAATGGGTTGGATCCAAGACAGTGATTTTACAATTTTTGGTTGTTCTGGGTCTAACTGGATTAGACTATTTCATGAATTTGGCTGTTTTGAACCGTTTGCATCCCTACCAAGTATGAATAAGGGAAGCTTCTTGTAAATTGTATATTATATATACGTGTGTGTTTGGTACATATATTATTCTTACATTTTATTTTATAATATAATTTTGTTATCAGATTAAAAAAATTACTAAACAAATTTATTTTAAAAACAAGTCCGCGCATGATCAGCTTGTGACAAGCTCATACTGAGCCCAAGTAAGGGGTACCCTTTATGAGCTGCGCCCAAACTGCATGAGCTCAGCTCGGTTACCAACCCAAAGGGCCATGCCTCAAACCTGACATGCCATCTCTTAACAATCCGCCCCTTATCGTGCTTTGGATTAAGTGAAATTCCACTAGAGGGGGGTGAATAGTGTAATTTGTTGCAGATCGATAATATAAAATAAACACAACACAATAAACACATAATTTATACTGGTTCGATCGCGTTATTGACCTACATCCAGTCGCCAAGTAAATCACTGGAGCCTTTCACTATATAATCCGTGTTACGGGATATATAGTACAACACCCTCTTCCTCAGAGGACTACTTCTCTCAACAGAGAAGGGAAACACCCTCTTCCTCAGAGGTCTACTTCTCTCAATAGAGAAGGGAAACACCCTCTTCCTCGGAGGTCTACTTCTCTCAACAGAGAAGGGAACAAAGTTACAACCGAAAGTTACAATACTTTCTTATAGAACCTTCAGAATGATATGCAAAATACAAATGCACGTATGAAGATTCTCACAAAATATTCTCTTTTTTTAAAATAGGTAGAATAATCTTTTAGGAGAACTGAATGTTCTTTTTCTCTTTCTCTTCAGACACACACTTGATTCTTTTTGTTAGAGAGGTTTTCTTGTCTTTTTCTCTTTTTTTTTCTAAGCGCTTTTTCAGTGTGCCGAGTAAGAATATTTCTCTTTGAAAGCTCTTGTCTTTTGAAATATTATTTTGTCTATATATATAGATCTTCAAGAATAGTCGTTGCTTTTTGAAATGCTTTGAAATAGTTATCCTTTTGTGATGTGAGATGCCTAGTCATCTCAAAAACAACTTTTATAAAAAGGTGTGTAATAGTGTGTGTACTATATTACCTTTTTCAAAAATCGTCATTCCATAAATTAAATAATTGTTAAATAATAAATGTTTGGTGTATTTAAATAATGATAGTTTCTTCAAGTCGTCATTTGTAAATTAAATATTTTGAGGTACAATATACATTGGTGTATTTATAAATGAGATTTAATTTTGGAATTTGTCATTCTTTAAATAAATGTTCTGTAGTACATTTAATGTTTAAGGTATTAAAAATAAAGCTTAAAACACAAATCGTCATTTCTTGAGTACAATAAATGCTCTTTGTAGTACTTATTTTACAAATGGTCTTTTCTTGAGTAAATACTTGATAATACAATAAATGCTCTTTGTAGTACTTATTTTACAAATGGTCTTTTCTTGAGTAAATGCTTTGAAGTACCATTTAATGTTTGAGTATATTAAATAATGTTTGTTTTCTCAAATTGTCACTTCTTAAATAAATGCTTATGTATTATAAACCAAAATTTTCTACGTAAATGTGAACAAATGTATTTTGCCTTTTTCAAACTTAAATGCTTTTGAAATCATGAGCTATTATATCTTGTCAATTTGTTTTTTTCATAAATACTTGTAGGAAGTACAATGATTTGTTTCAAAAAGGTATTTTTAAAATAATACAATATACATAACAGTTCTTTTTATGAAAGCTTGTCTTCTTGTAAATAAATGACTTTGTATGATTTTCAAAAGCATATACTCTAATATGAAATATGCATGCTTCTGAAGGTTCTGTTACATATGATACTAATGAAGAAAAAGTTTTAATCTTGAAGTAGCCGAACATCTTGGATAGTCTTTAATGCATCTCCTTGGCTCATCAAGCTTTTTCTTTAATCCATGAGTATGATTGCTTCAGGATGTTGTACTTGAACAAAAAGCTTTTACTATCTTTAAGTGAGAGATCCTTATATCAAATATGTGTTAGATTCATGGCACATCATATTCAATCATATTATAACATATGAAAGCATATCATATTTATCATATCACACATATGCATCATTCATCAAAACATAGTTTCTCAACATTCTTCCTTTTTTTTTATGATGACAATATATGCTCCTCTTGTCAATAAGCCATATATATTATGATGATTTAAATATGATATCGAAAATGAAAAATGTAAAAAAAAACAATCATAAAAAATGCCAGAATTAATAACATAAAAAAGTTTGTGTCATTTTTCTCCTATATAAGAGAGCTATTTCACCAAGGTTTTACCTCTTTCTCACTCATTCTTCAAAGCTCCCCCATGTCGATCCTAAGATATCATAATAAAAGGGGTGAAATTCACACGAACAGACTTTTGAACAAATATTAAATTGCATGAAATTAGTGAGGCACGTAAGACATCTTTCAACACATAAGTATGATCACCATGCTTATCACATTATCTGCAGCATGTTGGACATTTCTTATCACGTTCAACCTGACGTAAAGCACACTAAATGATAAGAATTGAGGAGGAGCCCTATATAAAGACAGTCTTGATTGCTTGATGAGTCCAAGTGCAGTCCAATCAAAGCACACTCAAGTTCAAGGGTCCTGCTCACCTTTTGACCCGAAGGATAAGCTGAAGAAAACACTGAACACCCACGTCAATGCAAGCCCGGATCCAAATCAATTATGGTATTTTTTTTTTATCTCTCTTTAGGTGTGAGCCAACATAACATGGCACCTGAATCAGTACCAGACCAAGGTGATAGGCTTGTGGCTGAACAGGTTCATTCTGAAGGAAGTGAGCAATTTGTCTACATGGTTTAGAATCTTGCATGTCTGGGTTTATCACTCACTTGGCAAACCACACAATTATTATTTGCATAATCAAACCGTCCATAACCAGACCAGGGTTCCTTCCTCCACGATCATGACTATTTCTTCTTTGAAATTTCCCTCAAAAGTACCTACCATCACTTGTGGTTGTAAAACCAGCGTTTGACAGGATCTGCTCTCATGTTCTACTGTTGGTTTTGAAATTTGTCTTTTCCATTTAGAAATGCCAACCTAACAGAGTAGGCCAATAAATCTTTTTTTTTCGTTCAAACCAATCAGTAGCATCTACGTGAGGACAAAGAATTTTCCATTGGTATCTTATTTCAATAAAATAATTATTTTCAGCTAAGGCACACGGACTCGATTATAAAGTCGTTGCACTCGCGTTGACATGTCTCGATACAGGTGCGAACACGAGTGCGGTTTCAGACACGGTCAACCAAGTGTCAAACTCAATCAACGCATCAGAGCCGAGTTCGTCCACATTTTAGACTCAGTCAACTTTGAATCAAGTCTATTTTTGTTTATTTTTAAGACAGAAGATGTATAAAAACTAAAAAAATTAATTTTTTTTATATATTTTTAAAAATATATATATATATATACAGCCGTGCCCTCTAATAAGCACAACTTTGACCGAGTATTATTATTATTATTATTATTATTATTATTATTATTATATAGCAGTGTTCCCATGTTCAAACCCATACCTGTACTCGCACCCATGTGACATAGTTTTTTGTCCATTGACACTCTTGTGTGCTTATTTATTTCAAAAGAATGGGCGGAGCCTCAGTATGCAAGACTATTTCCAAAGATCAAACCAGAGGTAAACCCCAACATGGATTCAAAATTCTTAGTTTTTTTCACTTTTAGGCAAATCTTAAGGGCACCTTTGGAAGCAGGAAACATGTAAGAAAAGTGAACCGAGATAAGAAAACCGTAAGTTTTTTTTGAACTATTCACACCAGAGAAAATATTTTTATGAGAAAAATATTCTAAAAAACGTACATATTTTGATAGCTATCAAAGTCTTTCCTATCAAGAGAGACGTCCCCTCTCTCGCTTGTGAACTGAAGCAAAGAGAGAGAGAGAGGAGTAACAGCTGCCCGCTTTCATAGGCGCCGCCATTACCTCACCGCCGGTGGCGACGATGACAAGATGGAGAGCATCGCCATTGGCAGCTACCCTTTTCATGATCTTGAGGTGGAGGGCATCTTGAAGGCAGCAACCGTTGGTGACGACAACAAGAAGGATTCAGACTTTTCTCTACTTTGTTATTCTCATATGATTTTAATTAGGGGATTGATGCAGACTTTTTTTTTCTGTTTGTTGTGATTGGGGATCTTGAAACCGTTAAATTTTCCTAATTTTTTTGTTTTTATATGGTGTCATTTTTTTTCCATTGGTCTTCTATGTAGATAGAAACCCTTACCTCCGTAGTATGGAATGGTTCCAATGAGGGGATTCATGGCGACATTTTTTTTTTCTGCTTGTCAATTAGATATAAACCTTTTTTTTATGTTTGTTGTGTTTGGGGGTCTTCAAACCGTTAAATATTTCCTAACTCAGACTTTTTTTTTGCTGTTTATTGTGTTTGGGGGTCTTCAAAACGTTAAATATTTCCTAATTTTTTGTTCTCATGTGGTATCATTTTTTTCTTAATCCAATATTTTAATTTTAATTTTCCAGCTTTTTATTTTTGCCTCATTTGATGATAATTGTTGTTTCTTTGATGAGTGTAGTTCATTTTGAAGCGGGTGTCCCGTGATTGCTTTTCGTGATTAATTGGAAAAGTTGGGATTCTTTTCAAAATAATTCAATTTTTTTTTTCATGCACAAACAAATAAGCAAAAGTTTTTTCTTTCAATTTCAGCCAGTTTTTCTCATGCTACACAAACAAGCAAAACATTTTATTTCAGAAAACTTCTCATAGGCAAAACTTTTTTTTCCTGAGAGTTTTTCTCGCTTCCAAATTGGAAGGCACTTTTTGAAGCGGAAAAAACTCATATGAAAAAAGAAAATTTTGCCTATGAAAAGCTTTGATATGATAAATTTTTTAAATGAAAAGTTTTTGTTTGTGAAGTATGAAAAATAAAATGAAAAATTTCATGGAAGCCACCCGCCACCACGCTTCACCGATCCTATTATCGTTTTGTCCATCAAGAAGAAGAAGAAAAAAAAAGAAGCATAAACAAAGAGGGGCCTCTCTCTTTGTTGAACACATTACATTGAGGTGAGTAAAATCATCAAGAATGTTGATCGGGCCTGCCAACATCCCGATGATCCTCAACCTGGACGCATTAAGCCTGGTTGACTCCCAGATGATCCTCAACCCCCAGATTGGGGCCAACTCATCGGGCTTCCTCAAGATTGTAGAGGTCGAGCCCTCATCAGCTCTAGCCTTGAGGCCACCGCAAACCATCGAGCTTGATGCCGACGGGCATGCATGGGATGGAGGCGAGGCGGGCAACATGAGAAAGAGAAAGAGAGAATTTTTTTCTAAAAACATTTCTCTACTTCGTGTAGAAATGTTTTCTATAAAAAAAAATATACTTTTTATAGTACTTTTGATATGATAACTTTTTTAACTGAAAAGTTAGCTTACAGAGTATAAGAAATAAAATAAAAAATTTCATAAAAGCCATCCACCACCACAGCCACCGTCACACTTCATTGATCCTACTGACGTTAAGAAGTATAAACAAAGAGGGGCCAACTAAGCTACACAAAAGAGAGACGTTGGACACATTGAGGATCAGGAGGAGGTGAGCAAGATCATCAAGAATGTTGATCGGGCCTGCCCACTCCAAGATGATCCTCAACTTGGACGCATTCAACCTAACCGATTCCCAAATGATCCTTAACCCTTAGATCGGGGGTAGCTCATCAGGCTTCCTCAAGATCGTAGAGGTCGAAGCTAACATCGATGTGCTTGAAGCTCCATAGGGACGTTGAGCCCTTGCCGCCTTCGAAACTAAGTGCTTGAGCTTAGCGTCGACGAGCATGCATGGGATGGAGGCCGGGCAGGCAAAATGAGAGAGAGATAATTTTTTTTCTGAAAACATTCCTCTATCCCTTAATGTTTCCTATCAAAAAGTGTACTTTTTATTACACCTATGAAAGCAATAAAACTTCTCCATAAAAAAGAAAAATTTGCCTATCAAAAGTTTTGATACGATAATCTTTCAAAATGAAAAAATTTCACTTGTTTGCATGCATGAGAAAATAAAATGAAAAAAAATTGAAAAATGAGAGGGTGGTGGTGGTGAAACTGCCGGCCACAGGATAAGGCTCAGTGGTGGTGATGGTAGCCCTAGTGAAAATGGTTGAAAAAAATGGTGGCATCATTAGTGGCAGAAAGGGTGCTAGTAGTTGCTTGGTACCCTTCCAAAATTAGAAGCCTTGTGGGTGGGTGGGTGAGTGGAAGATGAAGATGAAAGAGAGCCCAAATGGTGGTGGTGGTGAGGAGGCAAGTGATGGTGAAAGGGAGGATCTCAAACAAAAGAGAAGAAGAGGGTTCAGCTGAGCCCTCCACAAAGAAGGTGAAATGGATGGTGGTGATGGTGGCGGTGAGATGATGGGTGGTGCTGGTGGTGGAAGAGAGAGAGGGCAGACAATTTTTTTCTGAAAATATTCTTTTACTCTTCAAGAAATATTTTCTATCAAAATATGTACTTTTTAGAAAAACTGTCTGAAAGATAAATTTTCTTTAGTTTGGAAGGGTAAAAAAAGATTCTACAGTTTCTCACTTCCAAAAGTGTTCTTGAAAAAACTCTCCCAATAAAAAATTCTCTTTTATTTGAAAAGGTGAGAAAAATCATACTTTTTTTCCTTTTTATCTTCACTTTTTTTCACTTCCAAACGTATTGTGGATGCTTTTTTGAACTTCGAACCTGTCTTGCGAATTTTTTTTCCATCGGATCCCATGATATGACAATATCCAAACTCGTCTGCCCGAGGCTAGGAAGTTGGGAACGCTCCCCCAGACATGGATCTGGATCATCTATGGTCCAGAAACAGATCCGAACCTTTCTCACTACAGGGGCCACAGTTCAGGAATCAGGAGTAAGCATCTATATAATGGTACCCTTGAGTCCTGATACGGGAAGGAAATCCGTGATGGGTTTTCAATTTTCCTAGGGTCTCTCTCTCTCTCTCTCTCTCTCTCTCTCTCTCTCTCTCTCTCTCTCTCTCTCCGTCACCACCGATTCCTCAGGTAAATCTCTCTTCTTCTTCTATTGTGATTTCTGAGCCGATTCTTTCCGTCGTGTCCTTTCTCGATTCAGAGAACAGCTTCCCTTTTTTTCTTTTCTCTTTGGAGATTGATTCTCTGAAGGAATTGGATCACAATGTGTTAGTTTCTTTCGTGTGTTTTGATGTTTAGAGTTTGCTACTGTGTGTGTGTTTTGTAAAGCCCCCTGGTTCGGCTGAAATTGGGGATTAGGGTTTTACGCTGAAAAGAAGGGGAGAAATTTTCTCCAAATTCGGGGATTTGGGTCCGGGACAGTAACGTGAGTTCTGAAATATCGAGGTGAAAGGGTTGTGTTTGGATTGAGGAATGATCTAGAATTGTCAGTTGGTTCTTTGATGAAGTGAATCGCTTGCTTCCCTGAATTTCGTAGATCTGGGGTTTTCTTCGTATATTATTTAGGGATTTTTGGTTATATGCAGAAGGTGTGGTATTGACCTTTGGTGGAATTGTTCTCTGTGGAAAGAGTTAGGGTTTCTCGATTGGTGGTTAGTTGGTGGTTTCGGATTAGGAGCAGTGCGCTCATCTAGGGTTTTCCTGATTGGTGCCGGTGTGAAATGTCGAGCAAGAAAGAAGAGAAGTCTCAGGATGCGGCTGATCGGATTAAGACCGCTGCTTTGAATGCGGCGAAGGGTCTTAGTCGCGCGCAGGCCGAAAGGGCTGCTGCTGCGGCAACAAGGAATGTTAATGCTTATGGGCAGAAGGAAGAGGGGCCGAGCAGATGGCAGGAGAGGAAAGAAGCGAAGAGGCAAATGTATCTGATGAGTACCGAGAAGGCTGTTAGATTGGGGGAGAGGAAGGACCTGAAACCGTCGGTCTCTGTCGGCGGAGCTGCTCAGTGCCAGAAGTGCTTCCAGATCGGCCATTGGACGTATGAGTGTAAGAACGAACGGGTTTATATATCGCGTCCCTCTCGTACCCAACAGCTTAAGAACCCCAAATTGAAGATGAAGTTATCGGTGTCGGATGAGCTGGACAATCCTGATAATCCACTCCGGGGTGTTGATCAAGCGGGTCAGCCATCAGGTTCTGGAAGCCGGAAGAAGGCTGACAAGGGAAAGAAGAGAAGCAAGAACAGCAAAAGGAAGAAGCACTCGGACTCGGATTCTGGGAGTGATGCTAGTGAGGCTTCTGTGTTCAGGAGCAATAGTGGTGTCTCTAGTGATGGGTCATCTGGAACGGAATCCGATTCCTCCAGTGAGGAAAGTAGTTTGATTTATAGTTCCTCAGAGTCTGAATCAGAGGAGGAACGGAGGAGGAGGAAGAAGAAGAAGAAGAAGCAAAAGAAGAGAAGGCACCATAGGTATAGCTCTTCTGATTCTTCTGATTCAGAGTCTGCTTATGATTCCGATTCAGATAAAGAGAGTCGAAGGAAAAGCAGAAGACATATCAAAAGGCGTTGAAGGTAGTAATGGCTTCCCAATGTTTAACTTATCTTTGACGGCTTTGGTGTGCCCCACTCCATAGCTGTGCCTGCTTTTATATGTTCTATATGCAAGTTTGGTACATGCACAAAACTGAACCCACCAGATATTTTCTGTTTGTGGGTATTTCCTTTGTTGCTTTGAAATGATGTTGTGATACTAGTTGTGGATGATGGATCATTCTTGACATGTCTTTTATATTTGTATTGAACATGGCTGGTGTACTTGAGATTTTGATTGGTTCATCGATATGCACCAACCTACTAATTTCATACGTTCCAAAGGAATCCCATGTACTTGAAGTAGTAAGTTTGCATCACTAGGCATATTTAAAATGTATCTTCATGATATATTCTGTGTTTTTCTTCAACATTCATTTATTGTTGTGCTTTACCAGCAACATGTGGGTTTTTACAATATGATCAAAATTATGTGGGAAATTATGTAGGCTATGTGCAGGATCCTGTAAATGATTCCTCCTCTTCCCCCTTACTGAAGCTCTTGAGGCAGCTTTTGTGGCTGTTTTGGAAAGTTTTAGGCTTAAGCATGTACATCTTGAAACAGAGTGTTTGGAAATTGGTAGTCCGAGGGAGTGTGTATTTGGAAAAGTGGTAGCTACCAAGTCCACTTTTTGGTGCAAATATAAAAGGGAGACTGTCTCACTTCCTCTTCCAAATGCATGAAGTCCCATCCCAGCTACCAGTTTCCAAACACCCACTACCAAGGTAGTTTGACCGTGTATCTACCAAATGCTAACTCCCATTCTCAGTTGCCAGCTTCCAAACGGGTAAATCTGACTGCACAACCTCTGTAATTAGCTTGCAATATAAAACTACCTGATTTACTGAAATCACTGAAAGCCTGGTGCTGGTGCCTCCTGAATTCCGCTCAAATTTATATTGCATTTTGGTGCAATTTTCGGTAAACCCTATCCTTTTTGACATGAGGAGACCTGATTTCTTGAGAAAGTCTGTGCTAGTTCAACCGTTGCATTTTGATTATTATATTTTAATTTAGTAATACCTTATGATGTTAGAAAGTATGATATAACAAGGGTGATGTGTCAAAAGCTGAAAGCCCTGGGTCAAATCCTGCTGGTGCATGGGGCCTATTGCTTTATCACAGTTGGGGCACCTAAGGGTGGGCGGTGGTTGTTGGATTTTTGGCCCAAAACTACTTAAGTTTCCTACCCTAATTCTTTCATTTGCCTAAGTTATGGGTTTGTGAGTTTTTTACAAAAAAGTTTAGTTCATTGTTGTTATACAGAGGGGGTGTTGTCTTAGAGGGCATGGCTCGGGCTTTAACAAACCTTGGATCTTGGATTATAAATAATATTTAGATTTAGATTTGGGGATTCGGACTCGACCAAGTTCGATTCGGTTTGGTTTGACTTCTTTTTATTTTAGTACTTGTCACAATTTTAATCCTATTTTCTTGACCTTTGATCAACCATTAAATGGATTGTCTTTGCATTAAAACTTTCTTGGATCTTTGTGGATTTTATCTGGATCCGTTTGGATAAGCCCAAAAGTTTTGCATGGGCATTTATGGTTCAAAACGGTCAAATATTCGCCTATTATTCTTGACTTGTTGACTGTTGATCTTTTGACTCGGTCAAGGTCAGTCCTGATTTTTTTAGGGTCATTTTTAACCCTGTTTAGGTGCCCTCCTTAGCCCGCCGATTTGGCTAGTCATGAACCATTTATGATCATTTTGGCCTCTTAAAGGCTCTTTAAGAGGTGGCCTTGGGTTGAAGCCTAATATAAACCCCAACCCTTTCTCATTTCTCTCATCACGGCTCTATCTCGAGCTCTGTTATCCTTCTATCTTGAGTTGAGATTTTCTCTTTCTAGTCTTTGGTGCTTCTCTCTCTCTTAGGTTAGACTCAAATTTAGGTAGAGATCCAATCCTCTTAAAGAGATCCTGATTTGGTTTTGCTCAGATCCGGCCTCGAATAACGAGAATCAATTATGATTTGGATTCAAATCTAGTTGCGGTTCAGATTTAGATTTGGTTCTAGATCAAATCCAATCTTAAGATCCAGGTTTGATTATAGTTCAAATCCTTATACAGGATCTAGATTCGATTGTTGATTACACCCATATCTGGTTGTTTGGATCCTGACCTAGTTAATATTAGAATCCATATCCAAACTTATAATCTATACCCGGTTCAACCCTAGTCAAAGGGTTGTTGGGCTCACCCAATGCAAGGCATTGTTCGATTATTCGTGAGAAGGTGAAAGCTCAGTTATATCTTGAGAGCGTAATTGCATGAATACCCATTGCATCGAGGACTTGATCATAAGTGAGACAGCTATCACTTGAAAGATAACATGTTTATGCGTGCCTTCAAGCTCACTGGTTCAATCTTTGTTGCCTGACTAAGTAAGATAAAATTTTCAATAATTTTCAAGTGATAGTTCTGCAAAATGGAGATTGTGAAGGTTGAAAACTAATAGTTGTTCAAGTTGTCTCAGTTCAATAGTACCAATTTCAAACGATGATAACACAATATGTTCATCTTCCTCACAATTGCAAAAGTGGTGTGTGTGGCTCACAACGGACTATCTAGAAGAACGAGAGTACAAAACCATTGCTGAAAATTGTAGGAGACTAAAATGAAAACAAGATGACTTTGTGTGTCGTAGATACATACTGAGTGCACTCTCTCTGATATCATGTTCGACCTCTACTCAGAAGTTTACACCACAAAGAAGTTGTGGAAAGCTGGAAGATGCAGGAAATTGTAAGTCTTTAGTTAACAAGCATATGAATTGAGAATTCTTTGATAAGTCATTGCTAAGTCCATAAGATGCAGATCTTGGCTAATCAGATCAAGTCTAAGGGTATGAACCTTGATGAATCATTTCAAGTGACTGCAATTATTGGTAGATTGCTTCTATCTTTGAAAGATTATAAAAATGAATTAAAATATAAAAATGAAGAGTTTACCTTAGAGCAACTTCTTCAACATCTTAGAATCGAGGATGAAGCTCGATCTCGAGATAAGAAAGATGAAATAAAAGTAGTTTGTGCTAAGGTAAACATAGTTGAACGCAAACTAAGGTTTAAACCCAGACTTAAGAACAAGAAGAAGAAATTCAAATTTGATGCTAAAAAGAGAAATATTGTTTCCTGATATGATGTGAAAAAATTGGTCATTATGTGAGAGAATGCCGACACAGGAAGAAATTCTAAGGCAATAAAGCCAGAAAACCCGATGACAACCTAGTGGTTGTAGTTAGTGAGATATTTATGATTAATTCAGATAAATAATAGTATGTGAATTCTGGATTAATGATCTATTCGTGCAATGATAGAAATATGTTCAAAACATACAAAACTGTGAGGGAAGATCATATGATATATACAGGTGATAAATATGAAGCTAAACTTCATGAGAAATGGAGTGTGAAACTTTATTTTACCTTAAAAAAATGTTTAACTCTCCAAAATGTGTATCATGTACCTACCGTAACGAAAAATCTTGTATTTGTCTATCTGCTTACAAATAATGATTTCAAAATTGTAATGAAATTCAACAATATTATACTGTCGAAGAACCATAAGTTTATAGGCAAATGTTACACCACCAATGGTTTGTTCAAACTCAATTTGAATAATAAAGTTGATTATTCTTTTCTTTATATGCTTGACTCATATACTTTATGGCATGTTAGACTAGGACATGTAAATTATAAGTCTTTAAGAAGCATATGTAACTTAGGACTTATTCTTAAATGCAAAACTGAACATTTTAAAAATTTTGATGTTTGTATTAAAGCAAAGTTTGTGAAAAAGTCATTTCAGAGTGTTGAAAGAACTTCTAAATTATTAGATTTAATATAGTATAATGTATGTGATTTTAAAAAATATCCAACTCACGAGAGTAACAATTATTTTATAACCTTTATTGATGATTTCATAAAATACGCTTATGTTTATCTCATGAAAACAAAAGATAAATCATTTGAAAATTTTAAGAGGTTGAAAACTTTCATAATTGCAAAATAAAGTCTTTTAGATCTGATAAAAGTTGTGAATATCTTTCAAATGAGTTCAATGAATTTTATGAAATTTATAAAATACACAGACAAAATACTAGTCTATATACTCCTTAACATAATGGTATAACTGAATATAAGAATAAGACTTTAATTGACATGGTTAATTCAATGCTTATTACTTTTGATATATATTATAATTTAAGGGGTGATGCATTGTTTAGTTCATGTCATATTCTAGTCAGAGTTTCATATTTTAAGTCAAACACTACACCTTATAAACTTTAGAAATATAAAAAATTAAATTTAAATTATTTAAAAGTTTAGGGTTGTATTGTTTATATAAAGCTTACTGAACCAAAATTAACTAAACTAGGTTAAAAAACCAGAACATGTGTCTTCATTAGATATTCTCAAAATAATAAGACATAGATTTATGGATATTGAAACCAAAGTGATTTTAGAATCCATCCAAGTCAAATTTAGAGAATATTTAACTTTAAAATAACTTTAAAAATAATTCAAGAAAAAAAATTATGAGCATGAAAATTTTGAAATTCGAAAAAGTAAAAGATTCAAGAAAACTAAAAGATTTTGGTCATGAATTTTATCTTTATATGATAGGTAGAGATCATATTTCTTTTTCGAAAACTATGACATCTTCTGATGGTCATTCTTGGAAAGAAACTATAAAGAGTGAATTAAATTCTATCATAAAAAATAAAACCTAGACTTTGGTTGAGTTATCTCTTGAGATGTGAATGAATTTTCAAAAAGAAACTTTGTACTGATGGCTAAAGCTAGACCTATGGTTAAAGGTTTCAAACAAAAACATCGACTTGATTATTTTGACACATTTGTTCTTGTAAGTAGGAATATATCTATTAGAAGTATAGTTGCTTTGACATCAATTTATAATTTTGAAATTCATCAAATAGATGCCAAATTTATTTTTTTAAATGGTGTCTTAGAAGAAAAAAATTATATGAAGCAACCTGAAGGTTATATCACACTAGGTCAAGAAAAAAAAAGTGTGCAAACTGTTCAGGTCATTTTATGGTTTAAAACAATCACCTAAACAATGACACGAGAAATTTGATGAAGTAATCATTTCATATAGTTTTGGAAATCATGATTTTGATAAATTCATATATAGCACAATAGAAAATAGTCATGTTATAATTATTTATTTCTATGTGAATGATATGTTAAGCATGCGTAATAATGTAGAATGCATAAATAATACCAAAAGTTTTCTTTTATTTAAATTTGACATGAAAGACATGGGTTTAGTTGACATCATACTTGATATTAAAATAATTAGATATGAAAATAGTTATGCATTGACTTTCTCCCACTATATTGAGAAAATATAATCATTATGATTGTAAGTCAGTTGCTACTCCAATTGATCATAGTGTTAAGTTGTCGACTAACACTGGAAGAATCATACCCCAATTGAAGTATGAAAGTGTTATTGAAAGTCTCATGTATGCTATGAATGAAACTATGCCAGACATAGCTTTCAGCATGAGCAAGTTAAGTTGATATACTAGTAATCCAGGACAAGAGTATTGAGATGCAATATATAGAGACATGAAGTACTTGAGAGAAACTTTAGAATATGAAATAATTTATGAAAGACAACCCGTTGTACTTAAAGGATACAATGATGTAAACTAAAATTTTGATTTCAATGAGTCATTATCCACAAGTAGTTCGATATTTATTCTTGGATCTAAAGCAATTGTTTGGGGATCCAAGAAGCAAACTGTGATAACTCATTCTATAATGGAAGTAGAGTCGATAGCACTAGCATAAGCTAATATATAAGCTGAGTGGCTAAAAAATCTTTTAATGAAGATACCATTATGAGATAAGCTAATACTCCTGATAGCTATGCATTGCGATAATGAACCAACTATATACAAAGCGGAAAGTAATATTTATGGTGAAAAATCTAGACATACCAGTTTAAAATACAATTATATGAATAATTTACTTAAGCAAAGAGTAATCTCAATTGAATATGTGAAATCTTGTCAAAACTTAGCAGACCCGTTGACAAAGAAATTTTTTTGAGATATCATCTTTAAGACATCAAGGGAAATGCGATTAAAGTCTATAAAAGCAATCACCACAAAAACCCAATCACGTGACAAGGGTCAAATCATGTTGAGTGATTCAATGAGAAGAACAAATCTTTCAGTGATTGGATTAAACACTTAATAATTTTCTTATTCCTAATGTCAAGTGCTTGAAACTTGTGTACGGAAGTTGAGTTCAAATTGAACTCTTAATAAGATTCATAGGCCTTATTACTAAGGTGTTTCAAACAAGTTTATACCCTTGATGGACTTACCTACATGAGTGTGAAGGTGGGGGTCACCTTTTATGGGACTGAGACTTTGTCTCTATAGCACTTATAAAACTGAGATATAACAGAATACCCTTAATGTGTGGCTTCTTATATATTGATAGACACACTATGATCACCTAAAGTGAAAGTGTATATTATGGTGTCTGAAAGGTCAATTTAGATTCTCAATTCAAAGCTAATGTTATTGAGGTCTTAGACTGACTAAGACTAAGTAACACTAACTTAAGGGTTCAAACCAAAAAAGTACTTTCACTTATGCACTGAATCTTTGCAAACAACCTCTTGAGTCCTCTTATTATAGTTATGATCCACGTGAGGGATTGTTGAATTTTTGGCTCAAAACTACCTAAGTTTTTTACCCTAATTCTTTCATTTTTCATTTGCCTAAGTTATAGGTTTTTGAGTTTTCTACAAAAAGTTTACTCCCATACTTTCATTGTCCTTATATAGAGGGGTGTTGCCTTAGAGGGCATGGCTCCCTAGGGCATTGGATTTTGGGCTTGAACAAACATTGGATCTTGGATTACAAATAATATATATATATATATATATTTTGGATTTAGGTTTGCAGTTTCAAATTTGAATTTGGACCTAACCCGACTCGGATCAATTCGGTTCGGTTTGATCTTTGACTTTTTTTTAGTACTTAGAACGATTTTAATCCTCAAGTATTTTTTTGACCTTTGATCAACCATTAAATGGACTTTGACTTTGCATTAAAACATGCTTGGATCTTTTTGGATCTTATCCGGATTCATTTGGATTAATCTCAATGGTTTTGCATAGGCATTTGTGGTCTAAAACGGTTCAATAGCTGCCCTTTGTCCTAGACTTGGTTGATTGTTGACCTTTTAACTCGATCAAGGTGTAACCTGACCATTTTAGGGTCATTTTGGACCATGTTTGAGTACCTTCTTTAACCAATCGTTTGGGTTTTTATGATTGATCATTTTGGCCAACCATGACTCAAGTTATAGCTGACTGTTAAAAGGCTTTTTATGGCCTTTATGGGTGGCCTTGGGGGGGGGGGGGGCTATATACACCCCTAACACTCTCATTTCTCTCATCTCTAACTGCTCTCTCTTGTTTGTCTTAGCTTTCCTCTCTCTCTTGAGTTGAAATTTTTTCCTCTTTCTAGTCTTTGGTGCTTCTCTCTCTTGGGTTAGACTCAAATTCAAGTAGAGATTCAATCCTCTTAGAGAGATCTAGATCTAATTTAGCTTAGATCTGGCCCCAGTTACCCCGATCCAATTGTAATTCGGATTCATATATAGTTGTAGTTTGAATTCAGATTTGGTTCTAGATCAAATCCAATCATAAGATTCAGGTCCGGTTATAGTTCAGATCCTTATATAGGATTTCAATTTGATTGTTGGTCAGACCCATATCTAGTTGTTATTTGGATCTCAACCCAATTAGTATTAGAATTCAGATCCAAATCCAAGATTCATACCTGATTCAACCTTAATCAAGAGGTTGTTCGAGGTGGTTTGTGTCGAGGTTATTGGGCTCACTCAGTGCAGGTCATTGTCCAATCATTCGCAAGAAGACGAAAGTTCGGTTGTATTATGTGAGCGTAGTTGCACGAATACCCGTTGCACCGAGAACTTGATCTTAAGTGGGCCAACTATCGTTTGAAAGACAATGTGTTTATCCGTGCCTCCGAGCTCAATGCTTCAATCTAGTTGCTTGACCCACTAAGGTAAAATTTCCAACAAGTTGTATCTTCAACCCAGAGTTTTACTTGGTAGGAAAGCGGGCCCATTAAGTGACCCAGTTCTTGGTGAGGGTTTTCCTTCCGTCATAAAAAAAGAAAGTGATAGTGCACCTTCTTTCAAAAGCAAAAAAAAAAAATGATAGTTTCATGAGCCGGGGGATGCTCCAGTGAGATTTTTTACTAACCACCGATTTTCTGGTTGCTGGTAGGTACTAATACCATAATTTATCGAGTCCTGTTTCCAGATGTCTTCTCCCCAAAGCTCAGGGGACACCCTGCCCCTTCTTGATGTTGAGCATTGAAATCACAAAAAATAGTGCTTCTGGACTCCATTGGGCTTCTACGTTATCCTTTGGAATTTGGATCACATGGTTCTTAATGGTTAATATCTACGTATTAGGGCATTAATGTTGGCACAAATATGGGTATTAATAAAACTTCACATCCTCGAGAAAAGAATTTCCCTTGGAGGCTGTGTTTGGGAGCCACTGTTGGAGGAGAGCGGATAGTATGAAACGCCTGTCCTGGCTGGGGTCTCGCTTGAACTGCGCTACAGTAAAGGGGTGGGACTAACGGTTCTGGCTGCCAGCGTTTCGTACCTCTCGTGGAGATGAGAGTGGAGATGAAAAAGGGAGATGGGGCTGGAGTTGTCAACATCCTTTTGTGAGTTTGGAGCTGAAAATGGCCCATCTCCACTCCCAACACCAGCCTCATTTTTCCAAAAGGAGTTCTCAAACACCTGTGGGAGTAGAAGGTATTAATTACCATCTTCGCTCCCGTCTCTTGCCCCCAAACAGAGCCTAAATTTGTGGGTATCGTTAGAGTCAGGCTGGTTTGGCCGTTTTGAACCTAAATGTTGTCAGGTTGGGCTCCACTGACATGGTCATTCAACCCGAGCCTATTTGCTTCTAGGGTCAGGTTAGGGCTGAGACTTATGGAGCTTTGGGTTGCAGATGCAGCCCAAAGTTGGCACATTGCACATATCCATTGGGATCCATAAAAGGCCATGGCTTGGATGGAAGGCAGCCCACAAGGGCTCTGTTAATCTGGTAGGAACAACTCATGAAAGTCATCTAGTTGTAGGGGAGTCATGAATTTGAAACCCATGGGTGTGCGTCCCTTGCAGAAAGGTTGAAGCTGGGTGTACTCCTTGGTGGGCAAGGAGGACTTGGGGTTTTTACACCAATTAGCTCGGTGAGTGAGGCAGGTTTCCTTGCTTATCGGAAAAAAAGGTTTGGCATGGAATGGCCATAAGTTATACCCTTTGATGCTGTGGTCAGGAGGACTGCTCCTGAACTCTCATAGAAATCGATACCCTAGCGCAGCTATGAAATTGAAGGAAAATCAATGAAAATTACTTAAAATTCATTCATCTGGCTCATGTCAATGAATGTTTATAATGAAGAGAGAAAAACCCTAAAAACACTAATCCTACTACGAATATAAGATAAATTCAAAATCAATTAAGATATGAAGATCCAAAATATGATCCTAAACTAAGATCCAAATTATATAAACACAAAAAACACAAATAATGAACATGGACTTGGTAGTGTCTCGCTCTCCGCTGCTGCATCATTCTTCTTGAGTTGGAAAAGACTTGTCCTCAAGGTTGGATCTTACTTTTGCTTTTTCTAAGTTTGCTCTACTGTGCAGGTTAATATACAATGCTCCAAAGAATGATCATACCAAGCATGACCTACTCTGAGAAGTATAAAAAAAAAAACGGGTATGCTCTTTTCAAATCAACCTTAATCATCCATCATGCTCTACATATCCAATACAAGAATACTCCAATATGAGGCATCATGATGCACCTTGGGATTTGAAAAAAAGTCTGTACAAGGTTTAGGAAAATTAGATATATGATACTTTTGGATCTGACTACTAGTTGTTTAAGGGGATTTATGATAGGCTAGATCCAATGAGTTTTGGGTATAAGGATATTACTTATTTGAGCTTGGATATCAAGGATATAAAAAGGTTCACTTTAGATTGGATCTAACAAGCTTTGGTGCAAGTTCAAATTGAATTTGTCTATGATTGTAAAATACCGACTGAATGAGCAGAGTTAACTTATCATCCATTCTTGGCACCAAAACTTTATGCTAGAAAAAAGGAATAGCTAAATTGATCAAAATCTCTAGACAAAGTAGACACAATGAGAATGAGCAGGTCATGTCATAAGAAATTCTAAATTTTCAAACTTTAGACAAGCTCGTAAATTGTGATTTTTTGCATGGGATGTGGTGCCCATTGCAACAAGGAAAACACAATGTTGAACACATAGTTGGGAACGTGCCAATGCCGATACTTTCATTAGTTCATATAAGTAATATGAACCACACTCACACTATGCACCGAATAGACACATACACAAAGCCGATTTAACATGGTTCGATAAATACTTACATCTACGATAGTCCCTCTGTTCAATCTTGAATAGGGACTCTTCTCTTCTTGACTTTATATAGATTACAATGAGAGTCCAATACATTTGGAAAAATCTTAGAATTAGGAATATAAATCTTGACTGGAGATATTCCCTCGCTATCATGATCTTCAGGATTCCAACCAAACTTTAGCAGGTGATGGTTTGGGAGCTCTTGTCATTATCGACTTTTCCTTTTTATCGTGATCTTCATTTGATTCATTAGATGACTTTCCTTTAATCTAGACACCACCTTGAGAGTCCATTTGGCAAGGAGTTGTGAATCTTATCTCTAACAATAAGCAACTGAAAGGTCCAAAACCGATTCAAGAGCAACTCTAAGCCCATCCTTAGAAGCATCTACAAGCATTCAGTGACTCAGTCTCAGAACTTTAGACAAGCTCATAAATTGTGATTTGCATGGTACATGCGTGTGTCCATCGCAACCAAGAGAGGAAAGAAAATGCAATGCTGAATGCATAGTTGGGAACGTGCCAGCGCCTGATACTTTCATATAAGCAACCGAAAGGTCCAAAAATGATCCACCAGCAACTCTAATCCCATCCTTACAGGCATCTACAAGCATTCAGTGACTCAGTCTCACAACCAATGGCAACCCATATAGCCGGGACGAGCTACAAAGCCACATCAAGAGTTAAGGTTGTGCCAAACTATTTAGCTATTAAGAAACACGGTAAGACGATCAAAAGAAATCCAACCGTAATTCCAATCACAATTCCAGCCAAAGAAAAAAGTTGAGATATTCAGCCATGGATTTCAAGGTCTGATCTTCAACTTTTGGCAAACCTGAAACTTGAATTCATGTCAACAGTAACATTGTAACCTTCTTATACTTGAAATCATAACATCACTAAAGAATTCTCTTTTTGTAACCTTCTTATACTTGAAATCATAACATCACTAAAGAATTCTCTTTCATATCATAGATTTTTTGAGAAAATTAGCAGTAGACAAATCTGATCCTTTGAGGATCCCATGAATCACAAAGACAATTTGGTGATGCACACACTCTTCTCATTCTACAGGCTGATTAAAGAAACTCGATCCCACCCATGAAGGAAGGGGAGCATGAAATTCAACTAGGGAGCCAGTGATAGGGTGCTCAAACGCTAAGCTTTCTGCATGAAGTGCATGTGCCACATACACGCTCTCCTTCCATTCATGAACTCCTCCATATTTTACATCTCCTCTGATGGGAATCCCAAGCCATTGGCAATGTAAGCGGATCTGATGAGTTCTTCCACTCTCTGGATATGCTCTGATCAACACTTCATCATGCTTTTCATCATCGGACCGTACTCTAAGTGATTCTTTGTCTCTGACAACCAGTGTTTCTGTTTCAAGACTCGCAAGATCTGAGTTTGAGTTTATTTCTGATTTAGCAGGAGTTTTAGACTTCAATTGACCATTTATACCTAGTACTTCAAATGAAGTAACCATTTCTTTGACTAGTGAACCACCGGGAAGTGATCGACCAATGTCAGAAACAGAGTACACACGCCAAGCACCAAACTTTGATCTTCCATGGCCTGATCTGATTGTGATTCTATCCCATTTAGGGGATGGTCCTACACATAGAGCAATATAAGTCTTCTTCACTCTATGATCTGTGTATGCCTTCACAAGCTTTGCCGCTGCTTTATGCAGTTTTGTTATGACCATTACACCACTTGTGTCCCTGTCAAGCCTGTTGGCAAGGTGAAGTTCCAGGGGTTGGCCTGCATTGAATCATGCAGTTTGGTTCAATTCAGCTCATTGTGCAGCTCTAGCTGATCCAGGACAAATTTCTACATGCTCATAATGAGTGTGGAAGGGCCTTTCAATGAAAATAAGTATGAATATGAACTGTGAGATACTCCAGAGTTTGAAGTTTTTGAGAATGCAATCAAACTCTCATTCACCAAATAAAAAGTACATTAATTAGATGATACAAAATGAAAGTAGACTATTAAAACACCGATTAAATTAAGACACAAGATCAGGAAGCATTGTAACTTCAAAACAATCTCACAGAAAACATATTTAATGCAGTAATTCCTGATGAGACGGATAATTCAATAAATAAGACCATGTTTAATGTAATGATAAACAACCTTGATGTAGTTAGAAGAATTAAAACATCTTGGATTGATTGACAGTGTCACTATGTTCATCAGAATAGGGTGTGTCATGGAGGAAAGCTTGACAACAATCAGCAATCAATCAATGGAGTCAAACAGATTTGAAGTTTGGGGCATAGCATGGTGCCCAGCCACGATGCTGGAAATAGCATGTATGTATAAAGATTCGTCAAAGCTACATCTGAGAAAGATCTTTAGTTTTTTGTTTCCTTAGATTAAGGTAGCACATGAATAAGATAGAGTCATTTTGTGTTTTAATTTAGAAGCAATTTGTAGTTGGGCAGGGCCCTTCCAACCTAATAATATCATAGTACAATATACAAGAAGCTCAATAACTCGATAACTTAGGTAAAAACCATAATATCTTTTTGCATAAATCATGAACCAGAAATTAGCAGTGGGTGAGGGAAAATAAAATAAAAGACGTAGGTGAAGCCTAAAAAGACAACAACCATGTCATCAGTCCAGTAGTTATATACCCAATTTAACAACTAACGTCACATTATTCTTGGGCATGCACATTTCATTTCACTGCACATTAAGAAAATAACCTTCTGTTTGGCTTTGGTTGATATTTCTTCGGTTCTTCATAAGCACAGTCGCTGATACAGTTGTATCTCACTTATATCCTTATCATTCAAGAATCTTTACACATTTGCTACGTATGTAAAACAACCTTTAGCAATCATAACTTCATTCAACGATTCCACCAACAATTTCTAGATAAAAAACACATTATAATCCTAAAAGGATCTTATTGAAAAAAATCATCATCAATAATCCCAATACCTCTTTACATGCTTTCTAGCTTCTCTGTTTGGTTAGTTTAATCTTTCCAATGATCTATCAAGTACCATAAGTGAATATTTCGTTCATTCCCAGCTTGCTTCGGGTGACAACATACCGAATTGCTATCCAACTTGGACTTTTTAGCCAAGGAAAAGATTATAATAAATGGATTTTATCAGTTTTTAACGAGAACCCCTCAGAGAGGAAAACAAATCAAAGGATGTTTTTGGATGCAACCACTTTTTCTAGATAAGTTGGGGATCGGCACTGTGCTCCAAATTGCAAGTTCCCAATTTATCCCAACCTTTCTAGATAAGTTGCTCCACCGAAACGTCCCCCATCCAGGAAACTCCAGCATGTATCTCTTGATCAACAAACAAACGAAACTTTCATTTCTATATCGTTCACCAGATTCCAAACTTGCCAAAAAACAGGAAAAAAACGATGCTTCAAACACGAACGAAGCGAATCCATCGACGAAAGGGGAAAACAAAGAAAACCCATTTCTTGGAATCAGAAAAAGAACAGAGATTTCGAGTTTTCTGGCATGATTAACCTGGTTTCGGCGATGGGTCGTCCTCGAGAAGACTGGAAACGGAGGAGAGGACTCGCTCGCAGTAGACGCCCGCGGGCTTGTTCACGGCGAGCAACCACTCGTCTTCGTAGACGAAATCGTTCCTGGAGATCGAAATCCAGGCGGATTTGGAGGACGCGGTCGTGGCCCTCTCCAACTCGAGGTTTTTAGAGAGTAACGGGGGAGGAGGGGAGAGGGGGGCGGGGAATCCGATCGTTTCATTTGGTGGGTGTCGATTGTTTGTTGGTTCTCCGTCCATTGGTGGAAGAGAAACCGAGTTGCAGACGGGAAGAAGGCGTCTGGTGCGAGGAAGAAGAAGAAGAAGAGGAGAGGGGGAAGCCTTTGCTAAGGTGAAGACGTTGACTTTCATGCTTGGACAACTTCGTGTATAAAACGGTCCTGTTAGGTTCTGGGATTTGTGGCGTTTGGCTTTGTTTGTGTTTGGATTAAGGGATTTTTTTAGAATTGGATTTCAATTCTACTGAGGCCCTGTTTGGGAGACGGTAATTGAGTGAATTTGATGGAAATGAGTTATAGAGAGAAAATATGTCACACAGATTCTTCAACTTGCCCTCATGTTTAGGGATGGCAGTGGGGCGGGGCGGGGTGGGGGACAAGGTCTCCACCCCCTTCCCGCCTCAAGATTTTATCCTCCACCCCCGGCGGGGAATGGATTTTATCCTCCATCCCTGCCTTCATCCCTGCTTCATGTCCTCCATCCCCGGTTCAAACGGGGATGAGGCGGGGCGGGGCGGGGATATTGCGGGGAAAAGTGGTCGGGGCGGGAATGAGGCGGGGGCGGGGCGGGGAAAAGTGCACGTCCATCCCCGCCTCCACCCCCGAACGGGGATGGATTTTAACCTTCGTCCCCACCTCCATCCTCGTTTCATACCCTTCATCCTCGGTCCAAACAGGGCGAGGCGGGGCCCCGCTTTCCCCCGGTCCACTGCCATGCCTACTCATGTTGTGTCTCTTTATATGCTATTTTTAATAGAAAATTGCACAAAAATGGTGTGTCTCGTGTCCTTGTGACATAGGAGAGAAGTAGTTAAAAATGGACTTGGAAGTACCTTCCGAATGTTGTTAAAGTCGGTTCAGGAGGTGAATAGGTTTTTCAATAAACCCTTTGAATCACAAATCGAATTGTTTGTGAAATGGGCGTCATTAAAAAATAAAAAATAAATAAAAATGCTAAAAAAAGGTTGACCCTCTTAAAAAATATTAAAAAAATACTAATTGAATCACTCTTAAATCAGCCCCTTTTGAATCACCTTTGGACCAATTCGATCTGAATAGGCCAATTCAGATTCGGATCGCATTTGATAACATTGATACTTTCAATTCTTCATAGGATTCAAGCTACACAATCCTCTTTGATTCTCTATCTTGTTTGGAGAGTGAGAGCAAGAATAAAAATATGTAACAAGTAAGGTACAATAAAAGTTGGTAAAAATAACATGTTTTACCATCTTTGTTTACTGACCCCAAGATTCCCATTTCAACATGAATCCTTCAAAGAGAGTTTTGGCAAATACTTCTTCTCTTTGAAGGAAACTGAAATAGATAAAAAGATGGAAATGGCAAACGTGGATTGCCTCTATGAGTTTTACCATCCAAAACAATTTTAGATGGCAGTACACCTCAGCCATTTCTTTTCGGTAGGTATCATTTTATCACTTTCTAACGAAACCCTAAATCCTTTGGCTATTATTCAATGAGAAAGAAGAAATTAGTAGAACAAAGATTCCAATTCCACTAAATTTATACAAAATCGCCGCACTCCAATAGAGGGGTGACTCACCCTATGAATCCATATCCGAATTGAATCCATTTGAAATGTTCAATTTAGATCGAACTTCAAATTGAACATTAAATTAACAACATTGCTGGATTAAATTCTGTATTAATTTACGATAAATTAAGAACTAAATTTGAGCCATAAATACACAAAAAAATTGGTACAATAAAAATTGAACTCTAAATCTATGATTTGCAAGCCACTACCATTTGCTATAAACTACATTTTACGATGCAAAATATATCTAAAATATACTCATTACTACAAATCAGCACATATGAGCCAAATATTTAGTTTGGGTTTAGTTTACTAAGCTTATTTTATGAGTTCGAACAAGCTCTTGACAACCGATTTAAATGCACAAATTTAAAGCAAGAAGTTCACGTGCGGCAAAATTCTTGTCTTAAAAAGGTGGTCTTGTTGACATGCACTCATTGCCTCTACAGATGTAAACGGGTCAGATTCAGATCTGATGTGGCCAATGTCGTATTTGACTAATTGGATGTTGGCTAAATGGATTCAAATGGTCAAAATCGCATATCAGATCTGCTTTTTTTTTACATGTAAAGGATCCAGTTATTCATCAAATTCAAATATTTGTTGGATTCGATTGCAAAAAATCAAAACCATATCCACATTTGATTATAATCAGATATGATTTTAGCTTACCAAATGCAACTAAAAAAAATGGAATTCCATATGAGATAATCATTGACATCCCTAATTGTCTCACAAAATGCCTCTTAACAAGGGAAATGTGAAGCATAGGCTTTTTTTTTAGAAAGGCAAGTTCTAGCAGTTATACAACTATACCATTGGGTTTTGAACTTGCAACCTCCCAACACAATGTGACGTGCACTAGATTCTCCCACCAATCAAGCAGAGCCCCAATTGGTTGAAGAGTAGGCTTCTTGGATCCAAACGCGAACTAATTAATTTCAAAGGGGAACATGAAGATTTTCCTCTGGAAGATCCCACTCTTTTGACTCTCTCTTCTCCAACCAACTGTTGGATCGAGTCACCTCCATGTGGAGGACCCATTCCATTTGGTGAAGCAAAAGGATGCATCCCTTGAGTGGTGCATGTTTTTTTTAGAGAAGCTAAAGGGAGTAAATAGCAAAATATTATGAACTTAAAATGTAAAAGTTAAAAAGAAAAGGAGGGCAAGATAGCCCTTGTGTTTTTCTTTCTTGGTTGCTCTTGGAAGAAAAAAAAAGAAAAAGAGAAGGAAGATGGTTTTCTTTCTCTTTTGTGTGTGTGGCTTTCACAAGATTGTGAGAAAGAAAGAGAGAGACTGTGGGAGAAAAAGAGAAAAAAGGAAAAGAAGCTTGGATTTGTTGTGTTCTTCATCTTCTCCAAATTCTCTTCTTGTTTTTATGAAGATTAGGGCAAGAGAAAGAGGGTTTTTGTTGTGGGAAGGTCATCACTCCTCATTAGGTGATATTCTTCCACTTCTACCTCCTTATTTGCATTGTTATTTCTTTATTGTGATAATGTGTGGACTTATTAGAGTGTAGGGCATTGTGTATGTCCATTTGTAGCCATTCTTTATATCACATAGTGGAGTTTTTGTTGGGTTGTTCTCAACTCCGTGACTCTTTTAAGAGAGTTTTCTACGTAAAAATCGGTGTGTGCCTCTCTCTTATTGTATTATTTATTTATTTTTTATTTCTTGCTCGTGTGCATCAATATATATATATATATATATTGTGGTATCCTTTAGATGATAAGGGTTTTATTTTTTAGCTTGGGTGGAAGGAGTTGTTATGTGTAATATGTGCAAGGCATAAAAGTAATTCTTTTTCAGGTTCTTTGTCGCCATCATCTTCATTTGTGAAGTGGGTGCATTCAGTTTATGCACTCTTTCCCAACATCAATGGTATCAAAGCTTATGATTCAAGAATGAATATAAGCACAAGTTGAATAGTTAGTTTAAATGACACAAATTATAATTTATGAAAGAACAAGTTAAAATATCTTTTATTTGTAAAGGTATGCATCTTTCAGAGTTTACTACTCAAAAACCTGAGTCTAAGAGTGATAAAGAGTAAGTATGTGGCTTTAATCGACAATTTGTTGATGAGAATGTCTACAATCATATTCAACATAAGAATCATGCAAAGTCATTGTGGACCAAACATAAAAATTTGTATGCTTCGAAGACCGACAACAATAAATTATATTTGCTTAGACAGATGATGTAACTCAAACATAAAGAAGGAAGCTTTGTAGTTGACCACTTGAATGAGTTTTAAAGGCTTATTAATGAGTTGTCTGACATGTGTATTAAATTTGAAAATAAAGTTGTAGGGCTTTGGATGCTTGCCACTTTATCAGATTCATGGGAAACATTTATGGTCTCACTCATCAACTCTGCTCCAAATGATATCGTTTCTATAGAGCTTGTTAAATCCGATATTCTCAATGAAGAGATGAGAAGAAAGTCTCAAAACTATTCTCCACAATCAGAGAAATTAGTCACTGAGAATAGGGAGAGAAGTAAATTCAAGGGTGATAAGGGTAGAGATAAAAGTTGAAGCAAATTAATATCAAGGTACAAGAATATGGAGTGTCATTATTGCGAAAAAAAAAGACACATTAAGAAATATTGTTTTCAGTTGAAAAGAGAGAACAAGAATGTTGAAAAGCAAGAAAAGAAGAAGAATGAGAATGGTGATCATGTCATCGCGACTACTTCGACTGAGTTAATTGTTGTTTATGATGATGATATGATAAACTTGACTAGTCATGATACTAGTTGGGTGATAGACAGTAGTGTCTCTCTCCATGTTACTTTAAATAGGGAGTTCTTTGCTACTTATACTCTGGGTTACTTTGGAGTGTTGAGAATGGGTAATAATAGCTTATCTAAGGTTGTTGGTGTTGGTGATGTAAATTTGTAAATCAATAATGACACCATGTTGTTGGTGATGTAAATTTGTAAATCAATAATGAAACCATGGTGTTGCTTAAAGATGTTAGGCATGTGCCATATATTCACTTGAATTTGTTTTCAGTGGGAAAGCTTGATGATGAAGGCTTTTATAGTACATTCAATGATGGTCAATGAAAACTCAATAGAGGCTCATTGGTTATGGCTCATGAAAAGAAGTACAATAGTTTGTATATTTTGCAGACATCAATTTCAAAGGATGTCATAAATGTAACTGAAAATGAGAAGTCAGTTGAATTGTGACACAAAAGGTTGAGTCATATGAGTGAGAAATGCATTGAATGTTTGATAAAGAAGAATCTACTTCTTAGAGTGAAGAAAAAGAAGTTGAACTCATTACTTGGTTGGGAAGCAAAAGAGAGTCTTTCAAAAGTCATCCTCCATCAAGAAAAAAGAAAATTTTAGAGTTGCTACACGTAGATGTATGTGGTCCTTTGAAGAAGAGTTCACTTAGAGGTGCACTTTATTTTGTGACCTTTATTGATGATCATTCAAGAAAGTTGTGGGTCTATACTTTGAAGAGGAAAGACCAAGTGCTTGATGCATTCAAGCAATTTCATGCTCTTGTTGAGAGACGGGCAAAGAAAAATTTGAAGTGCATACAAACTAACAATGGAGGTGAGTATTTGGGATCATTTGATGAATATTGTAGGATGCATGGTATAAGGCATCAAAAGACTCCTTCTAAGACTCCTCAGTTAAATGGTGCAACTGAGAGAATGAATAGAACTCTTATTGAAAGAGTTAGATGCTTGTTGTTAGAGGCAAAGTTGTGAAGACATTTATGGAGTGAAGCATTATGTACTGTGACACATGTTATTAACTTGTCTCCTTATGTACCTCTAGATGATGATGTTCCTGACAGAGTTTGGTTTGAAAAAGATGTTTTCTATGATCATTTGAGTGTTTTTAGGTGCAAAGCTTTTGTGTTTGTTTCTAAGGATGAAAGAACAAAGTTGAAAGCAAAAACACGACAGTGTATATTTTTGGGATATGATCAGGATGAGTTTTGGTACTGGTTGTATGATTCTATTGAGAAGAAGCTTATCAAAACTAGACATGTTGTCTTTGTTGAAGATCAGACCATTGAAAACATTGAGAAAGTGGTGAAAGAAAAATCTCAGTGCAGTAATAGCTTGGTTGATACAGATCTTGTTCGTTTGCCATCTTTCCTAAATTCAGTTGAAGATAACACACATGAGGGTGTTGAAAATTCACAACAGGATGTTGACAGGTCAGATATGTCTGATGGTGATGATGTTGAGCAACATGAGGTTGATTCTTCTTTAGTTGGAGAGTCACTTCGTAGATCTACTAGAGAGAGACAACCTTCCACTAAATATCTTGCACATGACTATATTTTGTTGATTGATGGTAGAGAGTCTAAGAGCTATGAGGAGGCTATGCAAAATTTATAGAAAGAGAAGTAGATTGAAGCCATGAAGGATGAGATGCAATCTCTTTATGACAATCATACCTTTGAGCTTGTACCGTTGCCTAAAGGTAAAATGGCTTTGAAGAATCGTTGAGTTTTTAGAGTAAAGCAAGATGAGAACTCATCATACCCATGATATACAACTAGGTTGGTTGTAAAAGGCTTTAGTCAGAAGAAAGGTGTTGACTTTAAAGAGTTCTTCTCGCCAATTGTTAAAATATCTTCTATCAAAGTTGTTTTGAGCTTGGAAAAAAGTCTTGATTTAAAAATTGAGTAGATGGATGTGAAGACAACTTTTCTCCATGGTGATCTTAAGCAAGAAATATACATGGTATACCCTGAAGGGTTTGAGAAGAAAGGAAAGGAAAACTGTGTTTACAGGTTGAGAAAGAGTATGTATGGTTTAAAGCAAGCCCCTAGACAGTGGTACAAGAAGTTTGAGTCTTTTATGGAGGAGCATGGTTACAAGAAGATTACTTCAAACCATTGTATTTTTGTTAAGAAGTTTTATAATGATGATTTTGTTATATTGTTACTCTATATTGATGACATGCTCATTATAGGTAAGAATACTTCAAAAATTGCTAGCTTGAAAAAAAAATTGAGCAAGTCATTTGTCATGAAGGACTTGGGAGCCGCAAGTCAAATTTTAGGCATGAAGAATGTTCATGAAAGAAAGACAAAGAAATTATGGCTATCACATGAGAAGTACATTGATAAAGTACGTTAAAGATTCAACATAGACAAGGCAAAGGTAGTGATTACCTTACTTGGAGCACAATTCAAGTTAAGCATGAAGCAGAGTCCTTCTACAAATAAAGAGAAAGAGGTCATGTAAAAGATTTCTTATGCTTTAGCAATTGGCAGTTTGATGTATGCTATAGTGTGTTCCAGATATAACTCACTTAGTTGGGGTTGTCAGCAGATTTCTCTCAAATCTTAGTAAAGAGCATTGAAATGTTGTGAAATGGTTTTTGAGATATCTTCGAGGTACAAGCAGTGTGTGTCTTTGTTTTGGTGCATAGGAGCCTATTTTGATAGGTTATTCATATTCAGATATGGCAAGTGATGTTGATTCTAAAAAGTCTATATCTGGATATTTGATCACTTCAGCAGGTGGTGCAGTGTCTTGGCAGTCGAGACTTCAGACGCGTGTGACACTATCTACCACAGAGGCAAAGTTTATTGTGGTGATAGAAGCAAGTAAAGAGTTGCCGTGGATGAAAAAGTTTATACAGGAACTTGGTTTTACTCAAGAAAAACATGTTTTGTATTGTAATAGTCAGAGTGTGATTCATCTTGGAAAAATTCTATATTTTATGCAATGTTGAAGCACATTGATGTAAGGTGTCATTGGATACATGACGTATTGGATGCAAAACTACTTGTGCTTGAGAAAATTCATATTGATGACAATGGTGCAGATATGATGACCAATGAGTTGCCTCGTGGTAAGCTTGAAATATGTTGCTCCATCATCGGTTTGGCGAAGTCCTCCACATAGTCAGTGAGGGGAAGATGTGTTGGATCGAGTCACCTCCATGTGGAGGACCCAGTCCATTTGGTGAAACAAAAGGACACATCCCATGAGAGGTGCATGTTTTTTTTTAGAGAAGTTAAAGGGAGTAAATAGCAAAATATTGTGGACTTAAAATATAAAAGTTAAATGTAAGTTAAAAAGAAAAGGAGGGCACAATGTCCCTTGTGTTTTTCTTTCTTGCTTGCTCTTAGAAGAAAGAGAGAGAAAAAAAAAGGGAAGAGGGTTTTCTTCCTCCTTTGTGTGTGTAGCTTCTACAAGATTGTGAGAAAGAAAGAAAGATTGTGGGAGAGGAAGAGAAAGAAGGAAGAGAAGCTTGACTTTGTTGTTTTCTTCATCTTCTCTAAATTTTCTTCTTGTTTTTTGTGAAGATTAAGGCAACATAAAAAGGGCTTTTGTTGTGGGAAGGTTATCACTCCTTATTAGGTGATATTCTTTCACTTCTACCTCTTTGTTTGCATTGTTATTTCTATATTGTGATAATGTGTGTGCTTATTAGAGTGTAGGCATTGTGTATGCTCATTTGTAGCCATTTTTTATACCACATAGTGGAGTTGTCGTTGGGTTGTTCTCAACCCTATAGTTTTTACCTCTTATTTGAGAGGGTTTTCCACGTAAAAATTGGTGTGTGCCTATTTCTTATTGTATTCTTTATTTTCTTTATTATCTCTTGCTCGTGTGCATCAATATATATATATATATATATATATATATATATATATATATATATATATATATATATATTGTGATATCCCTTGGATGATAAGGGTTTTATTTTAGAGCTTGGGTGGAAGTAGTTATTTTATGTAATATGTGCAAGGCATAGAACTGATTCTTTTTCAAGTTCTTTATCACCATCGTCTTCATTTGTGAAGTGGGTGCATTTGGTTTGTGTGCTCTTTCCTAACACCAACCCACAAAAAATCCCACTGTTTTCGTCCCCATCTCTCAAATTTTTGCTCTTTCCACGCTCTTCAATTCAAATTCCCAAGTGGGTCATTCGATTTTTCGTGCTCCTACGAGAGAACTGAAGGTGGGTATTGGGTATTGCAGAAAGATCACTTCTTTCCTTCACAGTGGCCTCCAACAGGGAATAGACGCTTCCCCAATCACCAGGACATCTCTCAAGCAGAGTTAGAGCAGAGGAACTCTGACAGACTCATTGTCAATGATATCGCTGCCCACGGCTGGCTGATCCTCAACAAGAATGAGAGCAATTGGAGGAGCCATGCCACTGTGTTTGCACAGTCGATTCAGCTCACGAAGAGGCATTTACAGGTCTTTGTTGTGCACACTCGATTGTTATAGGTTCTCGTTTAGGCCATATTCATTCTCATTGCTCTGTTTAGGATCTGGTACAATATGATTGCACAAAAAATATGCATTAATCACTCGATCACCATCCATCAGGTCTTGGACCCCACACCTAATAGGCATGTCCCCAAGATGGAGGGTGGTCTGGTGCTTAATGCATAAATATGTGTGCAATCGTAGGGCACTCATCTTTTGTCAATTTTCATATGTTTATTAATTGATATTAAACTTCCTATAGTAGAAGAACATGTTATTCATGTTGGATCTATTAACATAAGAGAAAATGTCGAATAATATCGAGCATGATAACATAAGAGATAATGTTGATAATATCGGGCATGATTACAAAAGAGATAATATCGGACATGATAATGAGACTCTACCAAGAAGTTTTGATAAGGCCAAATGTGACGCTAAACGAGATCATGACCATATAAGTCGTGATAGTGGGACTCTCACAAGAGATGCTAATAAGGCCAAATGTGAAGCCAGTTACAATAGAGACTCCAAGATAATCAGACACGATAATGAGACTCTCATAAAAAGTTTTGATAAAGCTACATATGAAGCTAACATGATCAAGACCATCGACAATGGGACTCTCTCAAACAATTATGATATGATGAAGACCAAGAATACCAAGTGTAAAGCTAATATGGGGGAAATCAAACTTATCGAGAATATCAAGATTACCGTTGATAATGATAATCTTGATATTGAAGATAATATGGTTAGAATGAAGAGAGATCAAGGTAGCAAATGTAATGATGTTATCAAGAAAGAAGAGTCTAAAAAAAATGACAAAAGTCAATAACCATGCAATACCTTTAAATAGTGGAAAACTCCACACTTGAATTGTTGAGTAGAGTATCATGGATGTAGGAGGTAGTTCACTGAACCACGTTAAAATCGTGTGTGCATCTTTTTCTTTTATGGTATCAAAGCTTCTTGCATCCTAAGCGATTGGTATATTCTTCTTAATGGGGTCAACATCCATCGACTGCTTTATCAAATTCTCATACCCCTTCAACCTGAATGCGGTGAACTTCGTCACAATTAAACTTAATCATTCAAATTTTTTATTGTGGAGGACACAGTTGCTTGGCCTTATTGAGAGCCAAGACATGATTGACTTTGTAGATGGCAAAACTCCAATTCCAGCTCAAACCATTGATGGCGTCTCAAATCAAGAGTTTATTGCTTAAAAAAATCTGACAAGCTGCTGCAAGGATGGATCACGGGTATTCTGTTCGAGGAAGTACTGGGTCTTGTCATTGGCCACCAAATATCCAGTGATGTATGAAATACTTTCATAAAGGCCTTTGCTCATGTTTTGAAAGAACGTGAATTCCTATTAATGCAAAAGTTGTAGTCATATCGAAAAAAAAACTCTCAGTAAGTGAATATGTCAATGGGTTCAAAAAAATTGTGATGAACTTGCGGCCATTGGCAAGCCCGTGGAAGATGAAACCATGCTATTTTGGGTCTTCAATAAGCTTGGTCATGAGCACGATGCATTTATTAGAATTATGTTGAATTCGCAATTTCCATCGTATGATGAAGTGGTTGGCTTGCTTTAAGGGCGTGAAACCATACACATTGTACATGAAGACAATGTGAATGAGAGCTTTGAATTTTTTTTGGGCCAAAAATTTACTAATTAGAAAAATCAGCTTAACACAAAGCAACAATTTAACTCAAATGGACGTGGCTTTATCCAAGCTGGACAGAACGACAATCAATTCAATCAAAACAAGACTAAATCTGATTTTAATAAATTGAATACCAAAGGCAATCAAAGAAAAGAAAAGGGGGTCCTATGTCAAATATGTGGCAAAATGAACCATAGTTATAAAACCCATAAGTTTTTAATATTTTTTGAGAAATAACAGTAAATTAAGGCTAAAATATTATTTAAAATTAAGCTATAAATTTAATTATAATTCAATTATTAATTGGGATTCAGAATAAAGTTTGAGTTGAGAATTTATTCTGAATCAGGGTTTTGATTTTTATCTGATCTTAGTTTGAGTTTCAATATTAGTGAGGATTCAAACTAAGTATATATTTTTATTTGAGGTCTTATTCAATTTTGATTTCAATTTCTGAAGTTTTATCAATCTGAATTCTGATTTGAAAATTCAAATTCAGATCGGATTTGAATTTGAATTCAGATTTAATAAATATGTATCGAGTATTATAATTAGATTAGGGTTTGATTAGAACCTAAATCAAGATTTCATTTGCATGTTATAAAAAGTCAAAATTTTAATCTCAAGTAAATTTAAGTTTAATTGAAGTTAATTTTTGAAGTTTGGATTTAATTTAGATTCTATTCACATAAATTTGAATTCGAATTTTTATTAAACATAAATATGAATTTGGATGTAATATCCAAGATTTTTTAGGGTTTTCTTGAACTTTTGGCATTTGAATTATTATGTGATAAATTATAAATTCAAAATTTTGGCTATAAATGCACTAAAGAGATTTGTAGGGTTAGTTGAAAATGTTAAATAGAAAAAAAATATGAATATAACCCTACACGCCTAGAGTTTTTAGAAATTTGAGGTATATTTCGGTAAAATTTGGATTTAATCTCAAGGGAATGAATTAAAATAAATAACTTAAATGTTTAAAACTTTGAAAAATTATTAATGAAAATGTAGTAGGCATTAATTTAATTAAATTACATGCATTAGCATTTCATGTAAATTTTAAAGTAATTTATGAAACATTTCAATTTAATTTAAAATAAATTTAACATGAATTTCATGGAATGGATTTCAAAAAAAATAACTAGAGTTTATAAAATGGTAGGAGTCCATAGATGGGTCATCCCATCTTAAGTGGCATCCCAATTTAAAGTTTAATTTGGTAAAAACAAAAACAAGTTTGAAAATAAGGTGAAAATCAAACTTACTAAAAACAAGTAGAAAGGGTTGAAAAAGTCAAGGTTTCCAATTTTTAAAAACAAACCCCATAAGGGGTGACACTATTTTTTTAGAGGGACCTAGAAGGGTCCAGCAAGGGCTGGACCCATGAATGGAATAAGAAACCATGGCACAAGGGAAAAAAGTTTGAATAGTTAACTTGCATGCTTGGCAAGCAAGTTGACATTCTTAATTTTGAAAATAATATAGACTACATGGGTCAACCAGCCCATATAGACCCTATTATATAGAATACATAATGTATATAATATAATATACAACATAGGTAATAAACTAAGCTAAATGAATTAAATGAAATACAAAAAAAAGAGATATGAAAAGAAAAGGAAAGAAAGAAGGTAAGTGGATTTTGAAAATAGAAAGAGAGGTCAACCTTTGGGGTCGACCACCCTTCATCGTTCTTTTCTTATCATATACATAATATATTATACTATGTAATGTAAGTAATATATATTATGTAATATGCTTAGAAAAAAAACTAGAGCTTAAAAAAAAAGGAAAGGAAGTAAATATTTTTTTTGGAAAGTAACCCTTGATTGAGATCAAGGGCTGGGATTTGCTTCAGCCCTTGACCTCAACTCAAGTTCTATAAATGTAGAGGAGGGGCTCACGACCCTCTATTTGAGATTTTTTTTCTAGAGCCCTTTGTTTTCCCCCAATTCCTTACCTCTTCTCACCTTCTTCTTCCTTTTTCACAACTAATACCTTGGTGTTTTCTCACTTAGGTATAAAAGAGAGGGTTTTACGTGGTTGAGTAGGGTTCAATCAAGGTCATGGTGTGTGTGGACCAGTTGGTACATGCAAAAAGATCAACCAACACGCATATGATCAGATTTTTCAACAAAAGGTAGGGGGATCTATACTTCTCTTGAGAAACAAAATTTACATCACAAATTCTATTGATTTTTCAAAGCATAAACCCTAAACAAACTCTCACATACGTGGGTTTGGCTTAGGGCTATCAAAAGATGAAAAAATAATGGTTTTCCGAGAGAAAACCATATTGAAAACACATTTTTTCCCCAAAAAACAATTTTTGAGAAAATAAAAACATAAATTTTCAAAACATGTAAATTAAGCTATGATTTTTATGTAAATTTTGATTTGAGTCAGTAGTGTATGATATTTTAGACATCCTATAAATATTTAACGAATTTCCATGGTCGAAATCCTTAGATTTTATAATTTTAAGTCTTATCGAGTTTTTAAAAAAAAAAACTGGTAAATTTAGGAAAATCATAATTTTCATAATTAGGATCATGCAATATTTTGATTGTAGTTGGTAGAGTAGGTTCATGTGTATATTCTATGATTTTTGTAGATTTTTTAGATTTTTAATTGCATATAAATTCTATGATTTATTTGATTAATTGAGTATTTTACTTAAATTAATTTTAAGGAATTAAGCCACGATCAAGACAGGTCTATTTTTCTGACCAAACGGCTGAGAAAAAATATGATTTGTCTAACTTAGAATATATTAGCTTAGATGTGTATTTTATTTATTTATTTTTAAATTAATTTATGTAAAAAAAATATGGGTGTACGGATTCGAGTGACCCGATTTGACCCCACCTGAATGCATAGACCCAGCATTATAGTTTTCTGGCCAGACATCCGACCAGTAAAATACTCATAACTCTCTCATCCCGAGAAGTTTTAATGAGTGGTTTATTATGTTGAAAAGCTAACAAAATTGTCTACCTATTGTGAAATTTTGGGCTCTGTTCATGGATTGAGCACAACACTCTGATAGTCGAAACAAAAAAGGACATGTATGCGGTAAAATATTCATAAGTCCCTCATATAAAAGAATTTTTATGAACGGTTTACGGCTATGGAATGCTGACAAAATTTTCTATAATAAAATCTCTGCTCTGTTTAGTGACTGAAATTTTTTCTATTAACTCTATAATAGTTAAACAAAATAGAGAGTTTCACAAATCAGAATCGGTCTAAGGACCGAACCTCGATACTTGTGTAGTTAATTATGTGTTTCATAAATTCACTTATTTCAGTCAATGTACAAAGTGTATATGCTTGAGAATGTCTGATTTTATATAGGGTATAATGTACCTATGATAGGGAATGCATGTATGTTCAATGAAAAGTATGTTTGTCTGAAATGGGCTATGCACAAGCAATAGATCAAAAAGTCTAAATTGTGTAATGTGTTTATAAATGTTAATAGAATCTTTGCTGAAATTGTATAAAAATTCATATGATGATGATGATGATGATAATGATGTTATCATGTATGTATGTATGTATGTATGTATGTATGTATGTATGTATGTATGGATGCCAAGTAATGAATGAGATTTGCATTTATGCATATGCACATATTTCTATTTAAAAGCATGAGTGAATAAATGAATGTTTCAATACCAATGCTTTATAAATGTATCAATTGCTCAAGAAGCGATTGAAACCTTATAACGGATTCAATCGTAATGTTGTATGTAAGCCATTAAAGTAATTAAGTAAAACATACAACATTAAAGTAAGGGCATGCAAAGAAAGGGCAAGTGGTACATCTGGCTTCTTGAAACTCTATTTGAGTATAGAAGGTTGCTCTTCCCAGCCCACAAAGATAAGGAAAACCTCTGCAATAAACTGCAGTGTAGAGGGTAATAAACTCATGAGTGAAAGTCTGATGCATCGGGTTGGTGTTGTTGGGAGACTCTCTCGCTCTTGTCGTCTTGGAACCGATACTGGTGAAAGGTACTCGGCCAGGCCAAAGCCACCTCTATACGTAAAATACTGTCTGAGCCACAACCCTAAACCATGTTTATGCCTGTGTTATACCCACGGGGCTAAGAAGTGATAACTTAATATGTATGTGCATTAGTTAGGCATTGCATGCATCATTTAAGAAAAAACATGTAATTAAAGATAAGAATTTGTGTCTGCATTTCATGACTTCTACATTTGGTAAGTTCATGTATTTTAACTGCTCATGCATTTTATTTGCTTTGGATGAGTTAGTTGATGCATACTTATTTAGTTTAGCGAATTGTATACGCATGTCAGCTATGCAATTGTGTGATTTATCTTTTAGATTTAAATTATGAAAAGTCTGATGAAATTCTTGTTTGTATTTTATTTTACAAGTTTAGTATGTTTCACCCTACTGAGACATGTTATGTATGACCCCATATGATTTAATATTTTTTAGGAAGTGAGTTGATGCTTGCATGCGAAGGTGGGAAGTAGTGACGAAGATCTAGCCTACCTTTTCTATATCTTCAAAGATCTTGGACTCCAATTAATTCTTAAATTTTAATTCAAGGATGAATGCAATTAATTTTGGATATATGTGCTCATTTGATTTTTATTATCGTATAGATGCTTGAATTTGTTTTAATTCCATAATTGAATGATTGCAAATGATCATGTAAAGTAGCACACCAAATTTTAGACCCAATGAGTTTTTTCACTGTTATTTGTTAAATATTTAAAAGGGTTTCAAAAAAAATATTTTCATCATTTTTAGGTTATAAAAGTTGGGGTGTTATAATAGTGTTATTAACTGTTGGTACCGCTTTAATCATGCCTATTAAGCTGAAGATGTTCTACAGGCTTTTGCTGCCATGAAACTTACTGATAGTCAAGATCAAGATTGGTTTCCTGATACAGGAGCCACCTCACACATTACTGCTAATCCAGGTAATCTCGAAACTTGCTTTAAGTATTATGGGTTAGAAAAAAATATGGTTGAAAATGGTACCAGATTAGATATCACTCATGTTTGATCTACAAAAATTGAGAATGATGATCATTCTCTTCACCTGAACAACGTCCTAGTCGTTCCTGAGATTAAAAAGAATCTAGTATCTGTAAGTCAATTAACTTTTAATATGCCCTGTTTATTTGAATTCTCATCTAATGGTTTTATGATTAAGGACAAGAGGATTGGCAAACAAGTGACCACAGGGAGTAGAGTAAGAGACCTGTATGGATTCGACAACTCAAAGAACAAGGTTGATCATAAAAAGCAAGTCTTCTTTTCTTCATGATTTAGAAACTCAAGTTGGGAAGTCTGGCATCAACGACTTAATCATGTGCACGCACATGTTGTTAACTTTCTTGAAAAAAATAAATTGATTTCAATAACATCAAAGACTGTTAAAAGTGTTATATGTGCAAGCTGCCAAATAAGCAAAATAAGTAGACTTCCTTTCCTTTCTATTGATGATCATTGCACAGAGTTGTTTGAAAAAGTTTATTGTGATCTATGGGGTCTTGCTCATGTTATTTTCTATCAAAGTTTCAGATTTTATACAGTCTTTATTGATAAATATTCTCATTTTTTTGGATATTTTTCCTAAGGAATAAATCTAAATTATGCAACAAATTTATTGAATTTCATAAGTATGTTCAAACTCAGTTTGAAAAACAAATAAAGAATTTTCAAACCGATGAAGGGGGTGAGTTCGGGAGTAGTGAACTTAGAGCTTACTTAAAGTCAAACGAGATTGTCCATCATAAAAGCTGCCTAAAAACTCCAGAACAAAATGGTATGGCAGAACAAAAATATCAAATGCCCATACACTATTTTGGTCACGGTAAATATTAAAGGTATGTGTTATGTTTGTGGGCAAGAAAATTTAATCTATAGTATAATATTTTTGGGCAAATAATTTAATCTATAGTATAATATTATGGGCATATAAAATTGTGTATCCTCTAAATATTGAGGCTCACTTTTGATATTTTGGAAATGGAAATATTACATCTCTATTTTTATTTGGTTCTTGTCATGGAAAACCAAAATAACCTCATCTTCAAAATAAAAATAGAGATGTAATATTTCCATTTCCAAAACATCAAAAGTGAGCCTTAATATTTAGAGGATACACAATTTTATATGCCCATAATATTATACTATAGATTAAATTTTCTTTCCCACAAACATAACACATACCTTTAATATTTACCGTGACCAAAATAGCGTATGGGCATTTTCAGTCTATCACCGAACTGGGGTTGACCATGCTTTTTCATGCTCAAATTCTAACTCGATTCTGGGTGGAAGCTTTTTTAACGACACAATGGATTATCAATCAGCTACCTATGCCAAACTTATCTATGAAAACTCCTTATGAGAAGGTATTTAGAAAGAAACCAGATTACACAAGATTGAGAGTCTTTGGATGCCGATGCTTTCCATATCTCCAGGACTATACAACCAACAAATTTGATCCAAAAATATTACCATGTGTTTTTCTCGGTTATAGTGATCATCACATGGGTTGCCGCTATTTCTTCCCTCCCCACTGGGCGTGTTTATACCTCAAGACATGTTTTTGATGAAAATGTCTTCCCATATCATAAATTAGGACTTCTTTTTTCTGCCAACCAACATGGAAGTGAGCTCACAAGTTTAGATGAATGGTCTGCTAAGATTGACTTCAACTTTGTCGAGTCTCCTGATTTACAGGTCCTAGAAATGTGACATGCGAGTCACCACAAGATGTCATAGTTATATAACCCACTCAAACCGACTTGGTTAGTGTCATTTCTATGGGTTCTCAGTCTTGTGAGTCTTCTCTTGCTGGTGTTAGATAGTCGATTGCCAATAAAGACAATGTTGAAGACCACTCTACCATTGAGTCCACTCGAATCCATCATATGGTCACTGGTATATGAGATGAGATAGTGAAGCTCAATCCCAAATACTTTATTGCTCTCTTTGTGCCTCTAGAACCAAAGAGTCTCAAGGTTCCACTTGCTCATAATGGGTGGCGTGATGCTATACTTGAGGAGATGTGTGCTCTTCATCTCAGTGACATGTGGGAGCTTATGCTGAAAAAGCCCGACATGCATATCATTCGGTGCAAGTGGGTCTATAAAATCAAACTTAAAAGTGATGGCTTCGTCGAACGACTCAAAGCTCATCTTGTTGCTAAAGGAGTTGTTCAAATCTCGGGCATTGACTCCCTGAATTTTTTTTTCGATGATCAAGCCCACCACCATACGTATTGTTCACACCCTTGCCTTGGCTTATAATTGGGATATTCATCAACTAGATGTTAAGAATGCATTTTTACATGGTAACTTTAATGAAACCATATTTTTTGATCAACCTCCAGGGTTTCAAGATCCTCAACGGCCGAAATTTGTTTGCAAACTAAAAAATATTGTATGGGCTCAAGCAGGAAGCCTGCGACCTGCAGCACCAGATGTAGGCCATGGGTTTCTACCCGCATGGACCCTGGCCAAAAGCCAGAGTCCGACCCCAAATAAAAAAGGAGGGCTTGCGGCCCTGCCGCAATGCCCTGGCCCGTGGACGGGCATAGTGGCCTAGCCAAAAAGGTTAGGCCTATGGCCTGTGTCACAGGGTCTAGCCGGAGGCCGGGCCTGCGCTGCACTGGGCCGCCTGGCCGAAGGCTAGGCCGGCGACCTAGCCTCTAGGTCTGGCCGGAGGCTGGGCCTACGCTGCAGTGGGCTTCCTGGCCGAAGGCCAGGCCTGCGGCCTAGCCGCTAGGTCTGGCCAGGGGTTGGGCCTACGCTGCAGTGGGCCGCCTGGCCGAAGGCCAGGCTTGCGGTCTAGCCACTAGGTCTAGCCGGAGGCTGGGTCTATTTCGTGCCCTACAGTCGGCCATCCCATGCTTTGGCTGTGCGACCACTGTCGCACAATCAAATAAACAATTTTTTGTTTTTTTTATTGTTGTTGTATGGCGGCCCAACTATGTGCGTCCACCATGAACGTACAAGAATGTCATCCCAACCACGTACAAGGGAACCACCCGCAAACAAAACCGACATCAAAAACCTACTATGCTCTGATACCAATGAAGGATAAAAATACATATGTATTCATGCATCAATACGTATAAATCCAAGAATAGGGTTTACATTACATACCTCTTTGAAGTGGAAGCGAAAAAACTTGATGCTCGTTTTGCTCAACGGATGTGTGCGCTCACTTGGAGAGAATGGTGAATCCACAAATCCAAGTGCCCACTGTGAAGGATCACCACAAAGACAGTTTCATCGTCTTCTTCTTTCTTTCTTTTCACTGTGCACAAGATCTATCTCTATTGAGATCTCTCTCTTAAGCACCCACTGTGTACAACCTTCTTTTTACTGTTGAGATCTCACTCAAGCACGAGTGTACAACCCTATCTCTCTCTCTCTCTCTTTTCTGTCCCTCTCCTTACGCTCATCAGGAATTGAGCCCTAGAAGTGGGGGAAATGGGTGGTTTTCAAACCGCCCCCTTCTCTAACGTGGGTCGGATCAGGATCTCGCCCATCATGGGCGGACCCTGTACCCAACCCAACACGATGCCTGCTGAGACCCCAATGAGTACTTACTCAGTAATAGGAAATGAGCTTCTATTTTTGCATAAACTTGTGGAATTTGGGAATTTTCTTGAGGTGTCAATGGGCCATGTTCACGTAGGTCATGGTCGGTCCTAATTCCCTAATCCAACTTGCTTAATGGGGATTCTGGTTAAAATCAAATTCAAATCAGGCAGGGTTGCTGATACATCATATAAATTTTGCTGCTTTTCTTTAGAAATGTCACTATGAACTGACTGAATTTTACTAGAATCCAGTTTTTAGCTGAAATATCTGCCCATTCCAAAACAAGAATGATGGTATATCAAGTTTCTTTGTTTTGAAAACAAATTTCGTCACAAACGAAACAATGTCATTGTTTAGGTATTCTGGCTGTATTTTGCAGGCTCTGCATTTAAATCCAGGTGGCTATAAACTCAAAGCAATAAAAATGGTCCATACAGGTCCAACGCCCCACCCTGTTACCTCTTATCGTCCCAGTTGGATCTTGCAGATAAATTAAACCCTTATCAGAACCAGTCATGGTTAAGGTTCTAAATTTATTTGCATCTCTTTTGTCAAATCATAACATGCAAACTTGATTTTAACCAATTTGGATAAACTGATAATCTAGATAGGAAGAAATAAGATTTGTAAAGTCAACCTCATTGTTAGATAAATCTTGATGATGATGATGATTGCTTACTAGAAGATGATTTACACATATAGAAAGACTGTTTGACATTCAATTTTTGGATCTTTGAAGGAACCCATGGAGGCCTTGCTTAGAATGAGAAATAATGCAAAGGAGAAAGAACTCGAAGCACTGCTAGTTTGCTAGCAGGGGAACATGATTCCTGTTTCCTGTTTTATTGAGGTCCTGACTTTTCTCCCTTCACATTTAGTGTCATTCTTGTTCTCAGGCTTGCACTCCTCTATGCTCTGTATTTGTTTGGGACTTTTGCTCTTATATTTTTATTGTGCATTCAAACTTTTATTGATCTAAAACTCATGCTTTTCACAATGATCCTATTGGAATTATGTTTGACTTGGTGGTGGTTATTCATAAATTTTCAAGCCCATTAATATGGTTATTTCTTTTAAAATTTTGATCTTTTTTAGAAAACCCTAAAAGGAAACCTTATAAAATTACAAACTATAATCTTTCTTTGGGGCTAAAATCACAATTTTAAGTATCTTGAAGACTTCCAAAATCATGACTGCATATCGTAATCAAACAGTTTGACGATTTCCAAACATGTGACAGTCTGTCATATCATTATAAATTATATTTGAAACAGTTTATTGTTTCCTATTTTATTCAAAATATTAATTTTTTAATATTTTTTAACAAATTTGTAATTACGAAAAACAAGAAAGAAAAACGGCCCCATATGATTTTTGTCCGATTTTTCCATCCCAATTCACTGATGCCTTTTCCGATCTCGGATCTCATTACAATTTTACAGCCACGAAAACGGGTCGGATATGGTACAAATCCTGATATATCCGAATCCAAATATTAGGTGGTAGGCGCATACCCTCTATCAGGATTCAATGTAGTGTTGAATTCAAATCCAAATTTTAAATTACAAAAGAAAAGGTTCAGCACACAAAGTGTTTACATGTGGATTTGATTTGGATCCAAATGTAGGCCCAAGAAAAGTATCAAAGATCAGATCATGTAAGTCCAAATCCAATCCAAATATACATTCGTAATTAGTTTTGGATCCATATGTTTCTCGGACTAGGATTGAATGTTCGACTGAATCCCATCCGTTTGCACCAGTTGCCTGCATCGGTTCTAGCTAGGGGTGTCAATGGGTCAGGTTTGACTCCACCCGTACCAAGCCACATAGTGTCAGGGTTTGGTGATAAACAAGGAGGTCCAATTAGAATCTGGGTCAGACTCAAAGAATCATATGAATATATAGAGTTGGGTATGGTTTGTGAAATTTCATACCAGACCCGGCACGGATTTGCAAATTTTCAATGTAAACAAGATTAAAAATATATATTATTTTATCAGTTACTGTCCGGGTCTGGTTTATGTAATCTTTATAGGATCTGGGTATTATTTTTCTTATGGTGGGTCCGATATGACCCAAGTCCAGACCCGGTACTAGCATCCCAAATCGGATCTGGGTTTGGTCCCACCTGAGTCCGAACCAAACCCGACCCGACCCGACCCGACCCGTTGACACTACCGCTGGCCAAGCATATATGGAGGGTCGGTGTGCCCTCTTCGTCCCTATCCCGCGTGTGTTGTCTTCCTTCGGTTTCTTGAATCCAACTGCCTAATTCGTCCAGGTATACATCTCTCTCTCTCTCTCTCTCTCTCTCTCTCTCTCTCTCTCTCTCGCGCGCGCGCGCGCTGGGGCGTTCTCTTCTTTTAGAAGCTTGAATGGTCTCTCGTTGAAGAGTTGTAGGGGAGGAAACACAAGGGGCGATAGAACAATGATGGATGAAGGAAGGATATTTATTGAGGAATCGAAGAGAACGAGAGATAGTGATTGGTATCATCTGGGTACTGTGAAAGAAGGAAGGGGATTAAAAGAAGAAAACGGATCGCTTTGGGTGTTTTTTGATGAAACCCTTTTTCCTTCGTTAAAATCTTCATTTATGCTATCGATGTGTTGATTGGTTTGGGAACAGATCGCTTGATGCTCTGATACCGTGTAAGGATGACGAAACGAAGGCAACGAAATTGGGTTTACATGGTCTAAATCTGTTCTATCTGCAAGTAGATTCATACTTCAGGCCGTGTTTGGATGCACCCACTTATAGAAAAGGTTGGGATAAGTTGGGGATGTTGCCTTAGTCTCCAGATTTCAATACCCGATTGATCCCAGGTTGATGGGTAAGTGGGTGCATCCAAACAACCCCTTAGGTTGTGTTTGGACACAGGAAATTCAGTGCAATTGGAACCCAATCGTACTAAATTCCACTAATTCCTTTGACCGTTTTTTAGCTACAAAGATGAATTTGGTGGAATAGAATTCCAATTCTGTTATTTCCCTGAGTTCAAACACGCCCTTGTTCATGTATTTAGTTTATCTAATGCCATTTGGAAGTCTACCATATTTGCTAATTTGGAGTTATGAGTTCCATTTCAGGTTGATAGGGAACATGCATTAAGGAGTAAGTCGTTCCAGTGAAACAGCTTGATGGACTCTACTGTGGTGACACCTGAAGAAGTATTAGAATCGTTGATGAACGATGGAACGATTGACGCTATCAGATCGAAGATAATCAATCAGCTAAAAGCTAACGTGAGTTTGCCAAATTCTTGTGCTTGTCGTCTGAAATTAGGACAATGGTATTAATTTTCTACATATTTCTTCTTCATTGAGAATCCTATGCATTTCATTATCGATAAAATTTCCTTTCTCTACATTGAGTAATGCTGCAGTCTGACCTTAAGGGGATGTTAGATGGTTTCTTAATGTCTCTTCATCTAATGAGTCTTAAGAAAAATTGTTTCCTAAAGACACATGATTGCTTTTTTAGGGTATTTGTTGCTTAATTCATATATAAATGGGCGTTAATTGGTATATGATTTTATACGCGAATGGATACACCTTCACGGTCATTTGATCTCAATGTATGACTTATCTTGCCCTATATAATCTGTTGTAAAGTTAAAAAAGGTTTTTTTAATGCTTAGCGTTCTAGTTTAAGTTCTGGCATATGCTTTAATCATGACTTGGGCCTGCTTAGAACATGCTTGATCCATTAGTACTGATGCTCCATTTGGTGCATGAGGCTTAAGTCAGACAGAAATTTCATCTTTGAAGGGCTAGTATGGTACTATGTCCTTAAGATCCTCTTGTATCTGGTTGATGACGTGCTTGATGGAACCTATTATTTGCCCCTTTCTCTTTCCTTGTAATGTCCATGATTTGAAACCCCCCTTGCCAAGGTAATTAATATGATAGGCATCTATGAACTTAGGATCCTCTTGAGGATATGTTTAAGTGAATTCAAAAGGCAGATTTGCGATGTCTGGTGGGTATTAAGTATGAGTAATGCTATGGTGCTCCGGGAGTACCTACTCCCACATACTATAAATCGTGGTTGTAGGTTGTATCTTCTCAATTAAACATTATGGATGTACTCAACATAGTTTATTTGATATGAATCATGTTTTTTAGACATAAAAAAAAGATTTTTAAATCATAAAATTTTGATACATTGTGAGCCGTTGTTTTTTAAAGGTCTTAAAAAACATACATGTATGCTATAATCACATGATCCAAAACTTGTTTACTACTAATAATGCTTATAGATCATATCTATAGGGTCTGATCAACAAAAAAAATTTAAGAAATTTGAAAATCTAAAGCTTCTATTAGGTAGGAGTAGGTACTCCAGGAGCACCTTATCATTACCAATTAAATATAGTTGGGGATCCTGATGAGTGGTACCAGGTTTCATATACAAATGTTCAAGAAGTTTGTCATGGTGTGTGTGTGTGTGCACTGATATCAGCAGGTAACTTTTTCAAGAAATGACGAGACCTAAAATATTGGTTATTTGCTAAGATGGCCAACCTGGTTATGTATGTCTGGTACTTTTTGTGTTCCGTTATCATTTTGGGCATGTTTGCAATGTCCTGTGATTCTTGGATTTTCTTAAGATCTTGTGATTGTAAATCACAATCACAACACTTTCTCAATGCTAGTGAAACATGAGAAAAGTATATGTTGAGATTGTGATTGCCAGCTGTGATTGTTTCTGCCTTGAATCTTGTGAAAGTTGGTCACAAGATTGACCTAACTTTCACAAGATTGACCTTGTGATTAACAATCATAGCTTCTACTTTCTTAGCTATGATGGTTCATCCTCACCTGCGACCAAAGCAGACATTCCCTTCATGTTAATTATCTATGTGCTGGAGCCTTTTTGACTTGATTTTGAATAACATAGGTGCTTCAGTCTAACAGTGTGGGTGTAGGTTAAAACTTCAGAACACTTTGTACTCCCATTTTTGGGTTTCTTTTTTCTTTTCCAAGATTTTCCTTTCTGCACATGTTCTATGCGTGACAGATTCAATAATTTATAGAGTGAACCACTTTGCACGTCAATGATTTTTGTATGAAACTTTCAGTTCTGCTGCTGTTGTGGTTAGTATGTAAAAGTTAATATCATGGGGGTACTTGATTCTCTTACTTAGCAGTGGGGTTGGTAAACGAAATGAGCCACTCATGGCTCGGCTCATGTTCAGCTCATAAAGATTTCGTTCAAACTCGTGAAATCGCCTCAACAAGATTGAGCACAAACAACCAATGTTTGTCTCTGCTCGACTCGTTTATTAATAATAAATACATTTTACATATATTTTATATTATAGAATGAAAATGGTTGAAGTGTTTGGCCTGCAAGGAATAAGTTTAGAGTTCAAATCTTGTCGCTTATATGTTTGAAACTAAGTTTGTAAGTATCGTATCGTATCCCGTATCCGTCGAGCCTAAGATATAATAAAAAATCACAAATTTAAAAAAAATAAAATTCTAAAAAAAACAGAAAAATAGAAAAATAATAAAAAATCTAAAAAATCATAGCACACGAAACAATGATGAAATGAACAAAATTCAACCATGAAATCACATATGAAGCATTTATGTCTCTATGAGTTGCAAAAGACATTGCAATTAAGAACATGTCACAAGATTCATACTTTCATATTACATAAACAAAAATATTAAAGCAGTAGTTGCACTCGATTTTCAATCGGTTTTCACTCATTACTTGAGTACCGTATTGACATGCCGAATCATCTTATGTCATCTTTGTTGGAAGAGTGTGGTACCTGATTTCTATCTTAATATAAATTTTTGGGTGAAAATGCACTTTTTTTACCTTAACTCTGTTCTTTGGGTGCAAAAACAGTAGAAATGCACTCTTACTTGACAAAACCATGAAAGGCCTATTAAGATATATATATCTTTGTGTAAACCGAAATACCCATAATGGGTATTTTGGTCATTTCCTATAATAGGCATCAGCCCATTAGGGGCTGACTAACCTTTAGTTTTTTATTTTTTTATTTCTTACATTTTCAGCTGAATATCAGCTTTTTCAGGTGATGCCCCCAACTGTCACAAATGTGACCATTGGGGGCAGCCCAACAGCCTTGGAGCTGCCCTCTCTTGGCTCATTTTCTCTATAAAAAGGCCTTGAAGGCCATTGTATTTAATTATCTCTTGGAGAGTTCCTCCACTCAATAACATATATATTTTTGACCCTTGTGTGGGTGGTTCGGATTATTCAATCAAGTATTTTACTTGATTGAAGTGTGTTCTTATTTATCCATAAGAGACGTTCTTGGGTTTAGCCTATTTCATTACATGGTATCAGAGCTTCGATGCTCTTGAGGCATACTTTCATATATTCTAAAGGGAGGATCGCGATAACACCAAGAAGAGGATCGTGGATCGTGGATCGTTGCATCGGGAAGCACACTACCTCTTCAAATTGTGTATTATCATTCTTTCTCTCTCTCTTGCTTTCCTATCCTTCTCTTTTTTCTTCTCATTGTAAAGAGATGGAGAATGAAAGAGAAATAATAGTCTCCATTCCTGTACACCTAAATGATACAAACTATGTGATGTGGGCATTGATAGTAAAGCACAAGATATGAGAAAAAGGCCTATGGGGTTTGGTGGATGGTTTTGAAAAGGAGGCCAAACTCATTCTCACTAAGATTGAGAATGGAAAAGAAGTTGCCCTTCAGGGTGAGGAAATGTCTAAAGCCATTTCAAACTATGAAAGAAAATGGAAAGAATGGAGGATGGGTCATTCCAAGATAATTGGATGACTCATCAATAGTGTAGATATTCATAAATGTTCTAGCCTAGTGAAATTTGATTTTGTTAGTGATGAATGAAAATATCTTAAAGACATGTATAGTCTTAAAGATATTGCCCATATATGCAACATTCAAAATAAGGTGAGAACTATGGTTCAAGGAGAGATGAATATTAAAGAACATTACAATGCACACTCTCTCCTTTGGGATGAATTGGTTCTTCTTGAGCCAAAATGGCATTGCCCTAAAGATGTAGAACTCCGTGAAAATCAAATTAAAACGGAGCATTTCTACCAATTTGTGAATGGACTTAGGCCCAAATTTGAAGGAACTAAATCAGCTCTCCTTCATAGAAGAGGTATGCCATCCATAGTCAAAACTCTTGAAGAATTGACTATGGAAGAAAATAGATTGAAACAATCATCTGCTTCAAAAGATGAAGAAACCGTGCTTGCTATGTCAAAACCCGATAATCACATTAGGAGTTGCAAACCTCCTCACTTTGTTAAGAATGAGAGAAATCCCAACAACTATGAAAGAAGTGACAAAAGAGGCGATCATGAGTACAAAAAGGGTGGCAAAATTATATGCTATCATTGTTATGAACCGAGGCACATCAAGTCTTTTTGTTCCAAAAGAAAGAAAGAAGATCACCGAGATGATAAGAGAGTTGCTTCGGTAGAAAGGAATGATGTAGTCGACTCCAAATGCATCGACTCACTGCTTTTAGCTCAACTAATGGGGGTACTGCAACCAATGCTCAAAACTCAAGTTTCTTTCTTCTCGGGAGCGACAGTATCCACAAGTAGTTGTTAAAATACATGTAATATATATATATTGTCTAATATACCCAATAGGGGTATTTTAGTCATTTCACAAGTACCCGATAGGGGTACTTGTTATTTTCCCTTTGTTTTTGTAATTATTTTTGCCTTTATTTTTCTTTTTATTTTTTGTTTTTTGTTCACATAAGGGGCCCCACCATGGAGTCGATGGGGCCCCCAACGGTCACATTTGTGACCGTTGGGGGCTCCCAACGACTCCATGGGAAGCCCCCTAGGTGGCTCTTCTTTTAAGGCCATAAGGCCATCCCTCCTCTCCTTTTTTGTGTATATATAGGGGTGAACCCCTCTTGTATTTTTCACTCTTGAGAGCTCTCTCTCTTTTCAATAAGAGACATTTATATTTTTATGTTGTGTTGTATCTTTGTGGGTTTGGGTGTTACCCCTTTTGTTTGTTCATTAGTGGATATTGTAAGTGCTTATCACACTCTTTGTTTTTCCACATATTTCATTACATGGTATCAGAGCCTTGTGTATGCTCTTCTTCTTAATATAGCTAATTGAGTAGTTATATATTTTTCTTTTTGTATCTCTCTTCGTTTGTCCTCTTGTGAGTGATTAAATAGAAGGGGAACAAAAGATTGATCTCTCCTTCAAGCTCAATGGCTCCAACTACATGATGTGGACCGCCGCCATGGAGAACAACCTCAAAGGTAAAAAACTTTGGGGATACGTTATGGGCACCATCCTGGAACCACAACTCCAACTCACTGAGATGGATGGTGATCAAGAAAAAGCTCTTGAAGGAAATTCCCGCATGAAGACCATTGAAGATCACCAATCTAAAGTGGAAGATTAGGAAAGTAAGCATGCGAAGATTCTTGCTTGGTTCATGAACAATGTGGAGCTCAAGATTTGCACCAACATTGCTAAGTTTCGGATGGCTAACGAAGCATGGTTCTTTATGAAAGGTATGTTTACTCAAAAAGACCTTGCTCGTCAATTCTTTCTCCAAGAAAAAATCCGGACTATCAAGCAAGGAGAAATGAGTGTAAGGGATTACTTCATCACTCTTGGACCTTTATGGGATGAGCTGTCTTTACTAGAACCAAAGTGGGTTTCTAGTGTGGATGTGGAACTAAGAAGAGAACAAATGGAAAAAGAACACTTTTTCCAATTTCTACATGGGCTTAGGCCCGAATATGAACAAGTTAGATCTTCCCTTCTTCATAGATATAAGTCTCTTCCTTTGGAAGATGCCATAGCCGAAATATGCCAAGAAGAAACTCGTCTTGGCATGATTAAAGGAGGAGATGATGTTTTGGCCGTATCTAAACCCGACAACCATGTGAAAGCCTATAAGCTTCCACACTTTGGAAGGCAAAATAATTATAATGGCAACTATAGAAAAGCCATTTGCCATCATTGCCAAGAACTGGGTCATATAAGACCTAATTGCCCTAAGTTGAATGAAGCACCTAAAAATAAGGTTGCCTCCGTTAAAGAAGCTACTCAAAAGAAAGAGGAAACTATCAAAGGGAAAGAGTCTTTTTCTCTTACTCAACTATCGGAAGCACTACAAACTCTACTCAAGATACCATCAACTTCGGGTGCCGCCATAGCTTCTTCCTCTCCTCCAGGTATGTCTTCTTGGATCCTTGACTATGGAGCTTCCTTTCATATGACCCCTCTTGAAAATGAGCTTTCTGATTTGTGTAATAACTATAAAAACTCCTACGTTTCAACTGTCGATGGTACATCTTTATAAGTAAAAAGTTTTGGAACTTTAAATTTTTCCAAAGATTTCTTTGTGCCAAACGTGAGAGTGGTACCTCAACTCAATTTAAATCTCCTCTATGTTGCTCAAATATGTGATCATGGATGTGAAATCTCCTTCTCAACTAAGGATTGCTCTATACAGGATCTCCGGTCCGGGAAGCAGATTGGGCAAGACCATAGGAGGGGAGATCTCTATTGCATGAGCAACTTGAAACTTCCCACTAACTCTTTTTGTAACCATGTCCAAGATAAAAATATTGAAATTTGACATCAAAGACTTGGACATCCAAGTTTCTCAAAAATGTACTCATTTCCATTTGGAAAGAAATTTTGTAATGAGAAACATTTTGTTTGCAAGAGTTGTATTTTTGGCAAAATGAAATCCACTCCTTTTCCAAATCGAACTTTTGTGTCCAAAAGACCATTTGAGTTAGTCCATTCGGACGTTTGGGGTCCTTCCCCGGTCATGTCTAAAGGAGGATACTCCTATTACGTTACTTTCATTGATGACTACACTAGGTATGTGTGGATCTACTTCCTCAATTTAAAATCTGAAGTCTTTGACGTCTTCAAGAAATTTCATATGATAGTCAAAAATCAATTTTCCAGTAATATCTCTATTCTTAGATCCGATTCGGGTGGAGAATATCTATCAAATGAATTTCAAAATTATTTAGAAATAAATGGAATTTGTCATCAAAGATCGTGTCCTAGGACTCCGCAACAAAATGGTTTAGCCGAAAAAAAGCATAGACACATCATGGAAACCACTAGGACACTCCTTATTTCCAAGAAAATTTCAAAGAGTTTTTGGGTCGAAGCCGCCTTAACCTCAACTTACTTGATAAATAGAATGATATCTTCATCCTTACAAAATACATGAAAAACTATTTGAAAGAACACCCAATTTCAATAGATTAAGAATTTTTTGGTGTAAATGTTTTGTCCTTACATATAAAAGAGACAAATTATCTCCTAAAGCTATTGAATGTGTTTTCTTAGGATATGGAGAAAATCAAAAGGGTTTTAGATGTTTTGACTTGAAAAATAACAAACTCTATGTATCCAAAGATGTAACCTTTTTGGAAAATGAAAATGATTTTATGAAAACTAAAGATATTGACGAAAGTGAATATGCTTTCTTATTTGATCTTCTCTCCCAAGAAGATGAAACTCCTCAAGAAGAGGAAATCTCTAATGAGTCGTTGAATGACCTAGAGGATATTCCTCTTGACAATGTTGAAGATGAAAGTGATAGACCAATCCAAACCTATGTTAGGCGTGGTCAACAAGCTCAAATGAGCGCCTTAGAAAAATACTCTCAAGGGTCCAACATAGAAGAAACCTCTTTAAGGAGATTCGACCGAATCTCCAATCCTCCTAATAGGTTTGTTTCCTATGAGTCCCTAACTCCAAGGTATAGAGCGTGTCTAATTGCGTTACACTCATTTCATGAACCTTCACATTATAATGAAGCCAAAAATATTCCCCAATGGGTTGAAGCCATGAACTTAGAGCTTAGTGCCCTTGAAAAGGCAAAAACTTGGGAAATAACTTCATTACCCACTGGAAAGAGATCAATTGGATGTAGATGGGTCTTCAAAATTAAAACTAAAAGTGATGGTTCATTAGAACGCTATAAAGCCCGATTAGTAGCAAAAGGATATGTTCAAGAATACGGTATAAATTATGAAGAAACTTTCACACCCGTAGCTAGGATGACCAGTGTTAGGACTCTTATCGCCGTTGCGTTAGTCAAAAAATGGCCTATCTATCAACTAGATGTTAAAAATGCATTCTTAAATGGTGAATTAAATGAAGAGGTTTACATGGATCCTCCACCAGGAGTATGTATTGGTAAAAATAAAATTCTCAAACTTAAAAAGGCATTATATGGTTTGAAACAAGCCCTAAAGGCTTGGCATGATAGATTTAGTAATGTAATGACAAGTTTGAATTTTCGTTCATGTTATACTGACACTGCTTTGTTTGTGAAAAGTGCAGGGTCTTCAGTAGTTATTTTACTACTTTATGTTGATGATATGATCATCACTGGAAGTGATGAGCAAGGAATTAATGATATTAAGAAAGTTTTAAAAGAAAATTTTGACATGTCTGACCTTGGTTTCTTAAGATATTTTTTAGGAATTGAAGTGGCGTACTCTCCTCGAGGGTACATTCTCTCTCAAATGAAACTTGCTGCTGACATTTGTTCCAAGTCTGGTATCTCCGATGATAAGAAGACAGAAACCCCTGAAGTCATCAATGCAAAGTTAAGATTGGAAGATGGAACACCTCTCGAGGATCCTACTCCCTATCGGCAACTTGTTGGGTCTCTAACCTACTTATCCATCACTCGGCCAGACATAGCTCATGTCGTCCACTTTGTCAATCAGTTTCAACATGCACCTACAACCGTGCACATGAGTGCAGTCTTAAGGATCGTCAGATACATCAAAAACACTATAACTAAGAGAGTTTTTCTTTCCTCCTCCTCATCACTTGATTTAATTGCTTATACTGATGCTGATTGGGGAGGAAATCTCAATGACAGAGTCTCAACTACGGGTTTTTTGAAAGTGCAGTAGGATCGAGGCAACGAGCACTAGAGGGGGGGTGAATAGTGCTTTTAAATATCGTCTGCGGAATTTTGACGGATTTTGCAATTTGAAAAGCAAACACACAAAGAACATAATAATTTATCCTGGTTCGGTCTTTCCCGACCTACATTCAGTTCCCAAGCAAAACTCGCTTAAGATTTCCACTATCAACCTTGTGTAACTACAAGATCATACAGACCAAATCTGGTCCCACTTCCAGTAACACACCTACTGAAAGCAAACAACTCCTTTAAACCAAGGAGTCCTTTCTTTTACAGAAAATTGAATCAAGTAACAACTTACAATAAACCTATGAGCCCTTCTTTTGAATGCAAATGAGATGCAATTGACTTTTGAGGTTGTTGAAATACTCTACTCACGAATTCACTTTCTCTCAAAGGAATTTGAGTGAAAAACTTGAAGTGAAAATTTCAAGTGAGTGAGAAAATGAATATGAGTGAAAAGCAAAGAGTAATTGATTCAAATTGATTGAATTACAGTGCTTTTGAGTGTAAAATGCACTCATATTTATAGTTGAAAGTTTCCATACGTTGAAGGTATGAAAGAGTGTCAAAACAGTCCATTTTTAACGATCAAAACGTTTGAAAAATGAAAAGACACGTTTTTTTAAAGTTTAAGGAAAAACGACAAAATTAGTCGACTGGAACAATAGTTAGTCGACTAATAATTAGCTATTAGCTATTAGTAGACTGATAGTTATCGTCGGTCGACTGATCTGTTTATCGAGCCGTTTGAAAATCTGAAGTTTTGAAACTTAGTCGACTAGAGAAAAAATTAGTCGACTGATAATATCATCAGTAGACTGAAAAACCTTTCAGTCGACTGCTGCTAAATTTTTCTAAAAAACACAAAGTTTTGTCCGGTCGACTGATAAAAGCATTAGTCGACTGCTGCTAAATTTTCAGAAAACAGATGTTTTGTCCAGTCGACTGATAAAGTCATTAGTCGTCTGCTGCTAAAATTTCCAGAAAACAGATGTTCTGTCCAGTCGACTGATAAAGTCATTAGTCGACTGCTGCTAAAATTTCCAGAAAACAAACATTCTGTCCAGTCGACTAATAAAACCTTCGGTCGACTAATTTGATAAAAATGACATTTTAGAAAATATGGCGCGAAAGGATTAGTCGACCAGTGAGTCTACTGGTCGACTAATAAACACGAAAATTTAAGAAAAGAGTTTTCTAAAAAGATTTTCATGAAGGGTTCTTTTAGAAAAGTTTTTCTAAAGACTTTTTAGGTGAAATGCAACCTAAATGTGCACTCTAAGTAAGGCTCTTACAAGAATCTAAGACTTTTAATGAATTTAACATTTGCACACTAGTCTTCAAAGATTCTTCATCGAATTCTTCAATTTCTTCATTGCCTTAGCTGAAATGCAGTTGATTCACTTGCTCATCATCAAAACCTTGTACTTGAAGTATCATGTACGGCTTCATTGTCGTAACATTTTTGTGTTTTCTTAGGTGACTCTATGATTTCTTGGAGATGCAAGAAGCAGCACAAAGTATCATTGTCCTCAACGGAAGCGAAATATCGTGCTATGACCACTACAACCATGGAACTTGTATGGCTAAGAAGTCTCCTCACTGATATGGGCATTGTCATCTCTATTCCTTCGAAGATGTGTTGTGACAACAAAAGCGTAATTTACATTGCAAGCAATCACACCTTCCATGAGCGTACTAAGCATATTGAGATGGACTGCCATTACGTATGTGATGAATACCTAAGAAGAACCATAGCACTACCTTACGTCACATTCGAGTACCAGTTGGCGGACTTCTTCACTAAGGCCCTTGCTGCTCCTCATTTTTTGTTTCTCCTTAACAAGCTTTCGGTTATATCCCCGTAAAGCTTGAGGGAGGGTGTTAAAATACATGTAATCTATATATATATGCTTATATATATATATTGTCTAATATACTCAATAGGGGTACTTTAGTCATTTCACAAGTAACCGATAGGGGTACTTGTTATTTTTCCTTTGTTTTTGTATTTATTTTTGCCTTTATTTTTCTTTTTATTTTTTGTTTTTTTGTTCACATAAGGGGCCCCACCATGGAGTCGATGGGGCCCCCAACGGTCACATTTGTGACTGTTGGGGGCTCCCAACGACTCCATGGGGAGCCCCCTAGGTGGCTCTTCTTTTAAGGCCATAAGGCCATCCCTCCTCTCCTTTTTTGTGTATATGTAGGGGTGAACCCCTCTTGTATTTTTCACTCTTGAGAGCTCTCTCTCTTTTCAATAAGAGACATTTATATTTTTATGTTGTGTTGTCTCTTTGTGGGTTTGGGTGTTACCCCTTTTGTTTGTTCATTAGTGGATATTGTAAGTGCTTATCGCACTCTTTGTTTCTCCGCATATTTCATTACAGTAGTGACTCTGGTAAGACCTCTTGGATCTTAGATTATGATGCCTCTTTTCATATGACTCTAAATGAGTTCATATTATCTGAATGTCATTCTAACCCAAATAATTCTTATGTTTCAACCGTCGATAGAACATTTTTAAAAATCAAAAGTTTTGGGATTTTTAAAAAACAATCAAATTTTCATGTACCAAATATTAGAGTTGTACCAAAATTAAATTTAAATCTTTTATCAGTTTCACAAATTATGAATCATGGTTGCAAAATATTATTTTCATCTAATGATTGTTTAATACAGGATCTCTAGTCCGGAAAGCCGATTGGGCAAGGCCATAGAAGAGGAGATCTCTATGTAATGAACAATCTTGAGTTATCAAAACAATTTTTTTGTAATTTTGTGGAAAAGAAAGATATAGAAAATTGACACAAAAGACTAGGACATCCTAGTGTGTCCAAATTACATTTGTTTTCATTTCTTACTAGTTATAAAGAAAAAGATTTGTCTTGTGAAGATTGTATCCTTAGTAAAATGAAGGCTTTATCCTTTGGGCCAAGACACTTTATATCTAAAAATCCATTTGAGTTAGTACATTCGGATGTATGGGGACCGGCTTCGGTTATATCCAAAGGCAGGGTATCATACAATGTTGTGTTTGTGGATGACTATAATAGACATTCTTGGATCTTTTTTCTTAAAAAAAAATCAGAAGTATTTGATTGCTTTAAAATTTTTCATTACTATGTAAAGACTCAATTCAAAACTGACATTCAAATTTTTAGATTCGATTCCGATAGAGAATTTGTATCAAAAGAATTCAAAAAATTTCTTGATCTACATTGAATTATTCATCAAAAATCTTGCCCATACACTCCACAATAAAATGGACTAGCTGAAAGAAAGCATAGACATATTGTTGAGACCACTAGAACTCTTCTTATATCAAGAAAAGTTTCAAAAATATTTTGGGTTGAAGCCACTCTTACGACAATTTATTTGATTAATAGAATGCCTTCAAAAAATATTGAAAATATATCTTCTATTGAAAAATTGTTTAAAACATCTCCCGATTATAAAAGGTTAAGAGTCTTTGGATGTAAATGTTTTGTTCTTACCCTTAAGAATGACAAACTTTTTTCAAAATCAATTTCATGTCTTTTTAGGCTATGCCGAAAATCAAAAGGGATATAGATGTTATGCCATGAAAACGGATAAATTGTATGTTTCACAAAATGTCACTTTTCTTGAAAATGAAAATGGTTTTAGCAAAAAAAAACTTCAACAAAACTATGATTATTCATTTCTGTTTGATCTTGTCAACGAACATGAAAGGTGTGAAAACATTCATTATGAGCATGAGAGTAAAACTGAAGGCACTCATGATGCAAGTGAGAATGTACACAATGGTCTTGATAATATTGACCTATCTCATAATAACATATAAACCTATACTCGACGTATCGAAGATCACCCACCATGTGCTTTAGAAAGATACTCTCAAAATCAAGATGTAGACTCTACTAGACAATCTGTAAGAATTTAAAAAAACCCTAGTAGATTTGTATCATATGATTCATTTGAACCTAGGTATAGATCATGTCTAATAGCTATAGACTCATATACAAAACCATTCATTCAGAATGGATTAAAGCAATGAATAATGAATTGGAAGCTTTAGAAAATGCAAAAACTTGAAAAATTCAAACATTACCTAAAAGAAGGAAAATTATAGGATGTAGACAACAACAAACAACAAACAACAACTACGCCTTCATCCCAAAACAATTGGGGTCAGCGATATGAACCAAAAAAGAAATTCATTTTGGGTCTTCCACATGAATCCTTTTCCTCCAATCATTTCTATCCAACGCCATGTCCTCGGTGAGGTTCAAAGCATTCATATCCTTTCCTATCATCTCCATCCAAGTCTTCCTAGGCCTACCCCGACCTCTTTTAACTAATATATTTTCCCATTTCTCCAACCTTCTAACTGGAGCATCATTAGGCCTTCGCCGAATATGTCCAAACCACCGTAAACGATTCTCTCGCATCTTATTTTCAATGGGTGCAACACCTACCTTCTTACGTATCTCTTCGTTCTGAATCTTATATTTTATTTTATTTCCACACATCCATCTAAGCATATGCATCTCAGCTACACTCATTTTTTGAATATGATGTCTCTTGGCAGCCCAACATTCCGTACCATATAGTAAAGCGGGTCTAATAGTCGTCCTATAAAACTTTCCCTTCAACCGCAATGGCATTCTACGATCGCACAGCACTCCAGTAGCACTTTTCCATTTCATCCACCCAACCTTTATCCTATGATTTACATCTCCATCAATTTCTCCATACTTTTGAATGATGGATCCCAAATATTTGAAATAATCATTCACCGGTATATCTTGCTCACCAAGCTTCACTACACTCCCATCACTACTTCGTTGCTTACTAAACCGACATTCCATATATTCAGTCTTACTCTTACTCAACTTAAAACCTCTAGCTTCCAATGTCTGTCTCCATAATTCTAACTTAGCATTAACCCCAGCTCTAGACTCATCAATCAAAACAATATCATCAGCAAACAACATACACCACGGTACATTTTCTTGAATTGATCTCGTAAGCTCATCCATCACTATCGCAAATAGGAAAGGGCTTAAAGCAGATCCTTGATGTAACCCAACCGTTATCAGAAAATTGGTTGTCACTCCTCCACAAGTGCGGACATTGGTTACTACTCCTTCATACATATCTTTAATTATACTAATGTACTTGAGAGAAACACCTTTCTTCATCATTGTCCACCAGAGAACGTCTCTAGGTACTCTATCGTATGCCTTCTCTAAATCAATAAAAACCATATGCAAATCTTTGTTCCTCTCTCTATATCTTTCAATAAGTTGTCTAAGAAGATGTATAGCTTCCATAGTTGATCTTCCAGGCATAAAACCAAATTGATTCTCCGATATCATGACAACCTTCCTCAACCTAGACTCAATCACCCTCTCCCAAAGTTTCATAGTATGACTCATGAGTTTTATACCACGATAGTTTGTGCAATCTTGTATATCACCCTTATTCTTATATAAAGGCACCAAAGTACTCTTCCTCCACTCATTAGGCATCTTATTTGTTCGCCAAATCAAGTTAAAAAGATTTGTCAACCATTCTAAACCTTTCTCTCCCAAGCATTTCCAAGCCTCGATAGGTATACCATCTGGGCCAACTGCCCTTCTTGATTTCATTTTCTTCAAAGCCTCTGCAATTTCTTTCTTTTGAATCTTGCGCATGAAGTCACGATTTATCTCATGAAAAGGAATGGAGAAGTCTCCAAGATCTTGAGCATGACTATCATTAAATAGCTTATCAAAATAATCTTTCCATCTCTCCTTAATCTCCTCATCTTTGACTAAAACCCTTTGCGTTTCATCTTTGATACATCTAACCATACCCAAATCCTTCGATTTCCTATCTCTCATCTTTGCAAGCCTATAAATATCCTTCTCGCCTTCTTTGGTATCCAACTTGTCATAAACCTCCTTATATACCTTAGCCCTCGCGTTTCGAACAACTTTTTTAGCTTCCTTCTTTGCTATCATATACTTCTCCAAATTCTCATTATCACGACTCTTACTTAGATTTCTATAACACTCTCTTTTAACCTTAATAGCTAATTGGACATCCTCGTTCCACCATGATGTATCCTTACCTAGTGGTGCACCGCCTTTAGACTCACCCAATACCTCCTTAGCTACTTTTCTCATACCACCCGCTATCTTATTCCACATTGATTCTGAATCCTCCTCGAGACACCAATCAACTTCCTTAACTACCTGCTCTACAAACATTCCTTGTTTAGCTCCTTTCAGTGCCCACCACTTAATTCTAGGATCTATCCTATGTCTATCCCTTTTGCGGCATTGTCTAATTCTAAGATCTAAAATTAAGACTCTATGTTGTGTAGCTACACTTTCTCCTGGTATAACCTTACAATCGATGCAACAACCCCTATCTCTCTTTCTAAGTAGGAAAAAATCTATCTGACTCGTATTAACCCCACTTTTAAATGTTACTAGGTGAGACTCCCTCTTCCTAAACCAAGTGTTTGCTAAGATCATATCATAGGACAAACAAAAATCTAAAATCCTTTCTCCACTTTCATTTCTTTCTCCTATACCATAGCCTCCATGGATATTCTCAAATCCATCCCTACTAATGCCTACATGTCCATTAAGGTCACCGCCGATGAAAAGCTTTTCTCCATAAGATGTCTCTTGTATTACTCCATCTAAATCTTCCCAAAATTGATGCTTAACGGAATCATCTAAACCTACTTGAGGTGCATAAACACTAATAATATTAATAATATCCGTACCTAATACTAATTTAATAAGTAAAATTCTATCACCCTTCCTACGGACCTCAACTACATTATCTATAAACTGACGACTCATAACAATCCCTACTCCATTCCTATTCCTATTTATTCCTGTATACCAAATCTTATATCCCCAAGGTTCTATCACTTTAGCTTTCTCACCTACCCATTTGGTCTCTTGAAGACATAAAATATCAATCTTTCTCCTACACATAACATCTACTAACTCTACCAACTTACCAGTTAAAGACCCTATGTTCCAAGTGGCTAACCTAATTTTATGGTCTTGGACTAACTTCTTTACCCCCACCCGTCCAACAAAGTGAGGGAACCCTTGCCTATTTGACACCACACCCGGGCGCCGGTGTGACGCGTCGCTTCTGGGCGACGACCTAGCAACCCTTGCACATTTATCACTGCCTCTGGGCCTAGAGAGTACAGCGCGTCGCTTAGTAGGGAACGCCCCAACGAAATTCTCATATTGGTTTATTTTCATAGGATATGACAAAGTTTTTATGCTGGCTGTCACAGGCCTACCGCAACCCTCCTCCTTTATCCGGGCTTGGGACTGGCAGTGTATAACTACACAGGCGGAGTTGGGATGTAGACGAGTCTACAAAATAAAAACTAAATATGATGGAACATTGAAAAGATATAAATATAAATTAGTAGCTAAGGGATACAGTAAAGAATATGAAATTGACTATAATGAGACATTTGCCCCAGTTGCCCGAATGACGACTGTTAGAACTCTTATCTCTATAGCATCAATTAAAAAATGACCTATCTTTCAAATGGATGTGAAAAATGCCTTTTTGAATGGTAATCTGAACAAGGAGGTCTACATGGATCTTTTACCAGGCTTGAAAGTATATGGGAAAACTCTTCGACTACGAAAAACTTTGTATGGCTTAAAACAAGCTCCCAAAGCTTAATATGATAGGTTCAGTAACGTGATGACACAACTTCATTTTAAATCTTGTTTTACTGACACTACGTTGTTTGTTAAGTTTTTCAATGCAGAAATGATTATACGTAGATGATATGATAATCACAACAGACGATAAGAGAGAGTTAATCATATCAAAGATATGCTTAAAGACAACTTTGATATGACATATCTTGGCTTTTTACGATATTTTCTTGAAATTGAAGTGGCTTACTCACCTCGTGGTTATTTTTTGTCACATATTAAGTATGCAACAACGATCCTTGAGCGATCAGGACTCTCTGATGCAAAACAGGTTGACACTTCAGAAGTCATAAATGCAAAAATGAAAAAAGATGATGGAGAACCTCTGCAAGATCCAACCTCATATAAACAAATGATTGGAGCTTTGTCTTTCTATTACTCGTCTAGATATTTCTCATGCTATTCACTTTGTTAGTCAATTTCAGCATGCTCCCACTATAGTACATATGAGTGTTGTAATGAGAATTATTAGATATATTAAATTTTTCATAAGTCATAGATTGTTTTTATCATCCTCTTCCTCGTTAGAAGTCATTGCATATTATAATTCTGACTGGGGAGGAGATGTGAATGATAGACGCTCAACTACTGGTTTGTGTGTCTTTGGAGGTGATTCTATAATCTCACGGCGATGTAAGAAGCAACAGAATGTGTCTCTTTTTTTCACTGAAGCTAAGTATTGCCCCATGGCAACGACTACATCTAAGTTAGTGTGGTTGCAACAATTGCTGGAGGATTTGGGGATCCACATCTCAGGACCCTCAGATTATGTTGTGACAACAAGAGTGTTGTATACATTGCAAGCAATTATACGTTCCATGAGAGGACGAAACACATTGAAATGGATTGCCACTATGCTCGTGAAGAATTCCTGAAGATGATTATCACATTGCCTTATGTTCCATCAGAGTACCAACTTGCGGACTTCTTCACCAAAGCGCTTCCGTCACCTAGATTTCACTTCCTACTTATCAAACTCTCAGTTGCTCCACCAAGAGTTTGAGGGGGGTGTTAAGATATATATTAGCATATATATCTTTGTGTAAACCGAAATACCCATAAGGGGTATTTCAGTTATTTCTTGTAATAGGCGTCAACCTACTAGGGGTTGACTAACCTTTAGTTTTTTGTTTTTTTATTTCATATATTTTCTGAATATCAGCTTTTTTAGGTGATGGGACAGCTCCAACTAGTTGTTGGAGCTAAATGTGACCGTTGGGGGCAGCCCAACAGCCACTTGGAGCTGCCCCCTCTTGGCTCATTTGCTCTATAAAAAGGCCTTGAAGGCCATTGTATTTAATTATCTCTTGGAGAGTTCCTCCACTCAATAGCATATATATTTTTGACCCTTGTGTAGGGTGGTTCAGATTATTCAATCAAGTAATTTACTTGATTGAAGTGTGTTCTTATTTGTCCATAAGAGACGTTCTTGGGTTTAGCCCATTTCATTACAAGCCCTCTATCCGGTGCAAAGATCGGCCCTCAAAACAATCTCACGGATCCTAGGCATGTGGGAAGCTCTTTAGTACATTCTATACGAACGAGGGTTTTAGCCCTCAAAAGCTTTTTAAAACCCAAAAACATAAAAACACGATTTTGCCCAATTTTAAGTCTACAGGCATCATATCATACAATACGGGTCGTATCTTACGGAATGGTACGTTACGGCCCTGTATCGTACAATACATGTCGTATCAATCTCTTGCATCGATACGTATTGTACGGTACGGTATGATACATACAACATTGTTTGAAACTATTATTTATTTTGTAAACGAGCTAGTTCGAGCTTGGCTTAGTAGGTTTAGGGTCCAAATTTTGTTGTTTTGAACTTTTAAATATTTTTTTTTGTAAATGAGCTTGTTCGTGCTCAGCTCGTTTAGCTCTCGGGATTTTAATGAGCTCAAGCTCGGTTTGACTCGACACAAGAAATGAGCCAAGCTTGAACATCTTCTGTTAGGTTCGTTTGGCTTGTTTACCAGCCATACTAAGCAGTTTTGGAAATCTGGCTATGCAGGAGTTATTTATCTAGATTGGGATCTGTGTGTATTTCCTGCATTTTGTGATGGTCTTCGCGTGATGGATGTTGAGGCTTTGAGATTACTGTATGATCAGTGCAATCAGAGAAGTGCAAGATATGAACTAGATTCAAACATTTTGTTTGAATTGAAATAGCACAGTTCATTGGCTGAGTGAATTGCATCATAACAATAGATACTTGACATGGCTAGATAAAGTCTTCAGTTTAAATTGTGTTCAAAATAGCAAAGTTCATTTAGGCCACCCAGATGCAGAGCTCCACCTTTGATTTTGCTATTCTGGTATAGAAGTGACATGGTGTTACTTTGATACAATTATTTTAGTTATGGGTTGCTTGAAGTTTATTTGTCGAAAGGGTACCATAACAACTAGAATTCGGTCTTCATCATATCCATCTTAAGCCCTTGCTAATGAAGCTTCATTGATCACCTTCATGTAGGGGTGGGCAGCGATCAACGGCCCGGTTCTTAATGGGCTCGGGTTTAAAAAGAAGCCCATTGGCCCAATGTGAAGTGGGCCGGCTCCGGGCCGGCCTGACCCAATCTTAAAATGCATAAATGCTTGACTGAAATTATGGGTTAATGAGAGAATATCAAGTTTCCATGCAACTAATTCCTAATTAGGTAAATAGTAATAATTAACAAATAGCAAGTTCGGGTGAAACTAATTAGGTAAATAATAATAGTTATAGAAGTTACTATGTAATAGTTAATTTTAAAAAAAAGTATATTATTAAAAAATTTAATAAAGAACTCAGGCCCATCGGGCTGGCCTGATAGCCCGCGGGCCAGCCCAAGCCCGGCCCACGTATATAACGGGCTGGGTTTCGGCCCGGTACCTTACGGGTCCGGGCCTAAAATCATGGCCCAAACCCGTCCCATGGCCGTCCGAGTTGCCTTGGCCCATCGGGCTGCCGGGCTGGTTGCCCACCCCTACCTTCATGTCACTCCACTAAATCTGGCTCTCCTGCAATGACTACTTATGGGCACTAGTTATCAGCTATATGAACTGATACAAAGCCAAATAGTTTTTGGTGCACTGGAACTGCTCCATCTGTTGTCCTTGTATTAGATTTTTAATTTCCCCCTTGGAGTTTTTAGTGGAGTATCTGATCATATGGTCAGTATTTCTTGTTTGGTTTTGACTTCCTTTTCTGTGTCATTTGCATTTTTCTTTTGTAGTGCTAATTAGAAGGCCACTGTAAGCATCTTGTGCGATACAATTGAAACTGCTTTGCTTTTCTTCTTTGTTTTTTGCTTTTCATTGAAATACTATGTTGGTGAATGAGTATAGAGGGAGGGTACAGAGTTTCTTCTTGTTGCAAAGCCATCTACAAATTGAGGTGCTTTGCTTATATGTGGTTTATTTACCCAAGAAAAATATGATTATTAGGTAATTTAGGAGGGGATTCGTCATGAGTATCGAAACATAACTATCATCAGTCATTAGTTCTCTCTATACAAAATGTGGAAATTTAGAGACAATAGATGGAACATATAGCAAAATATATGTAGCATAAAACTTGAAAGTTCATTGGAATTAGCTTTGATGATTGCTGCAAATCTGGTGTGTTTCTAGGTAATTTGTTTGACTTGGATCACAGGGGTGTGCTTGTCTTCCTCCTGATTTCTTTTGTGTGTTTGTGCGTGCGTGCATGTGAAAATTCTAATTTTCATTGGATTTTTTGGAACTGATTGATTTTGTTTTGCAGGAAGAGCTGAAAAATACAGCCATGTCAATGGTTGAGCAAAGCAAGGTTTTGAATACCTCTGGGGCAGAGAAACAGACAAAGAGGGAGCTCTTTGATTCTATCAGGCGCGAACTTGAGTAAGTTCACGAATGATATTTGGCAGAAAAAATTCTAAGCTACCTTTGTTTTTTTTTAATATTTGGCAAAAAATTTCTTGCATGCGCACTGCAGAAGGCTATTTTCTTTCAAAATTTGTGTTAAACATCTGCTAAGATTCTGTCCATTTTTACTCAGAACGCCTGTGCTTGAAAAGGCTTCAAAAGCAGTTTGGGAATTGATTCTCGATAACAATGGCTTAGGGAAGGAGATCACAGAAACAGTAGAAAGGGTCTATTACAGATTGAGTGGGCAGGAGCCACCACCACCACCACCACTGCCACCGCCACCACCACCACCACCTGCAAACGGCACCCTTGTGGAGAAAGAAAGATCTAATGCACCATTAAAGAAGAGAAGATATGCCGAGATGAGCACACAATGGGCAGGAGAAGGCAACGACGGCAGTAGTGCAGCTCCTGCTGTTTCTGAGGCCATGAGTGGAAGCCATTCTTCCAATCCGAAGCAATGATCCTCAGAGTGTTTCTACCTTGAGTTCATTGACCGTTCGAGTTGATTGATATCATAGCTTGTAGAATCCATCAAGGGATACTTGAAGTTCCACTGTTCTAACTTGAGCTGCCACGTTACCATGGTTAGGCCTCTCTTCTCTGCATGTGCTTGCCTAGGAATTTGGAGGTGGCTATAACATGTAACTAACTGTTGAGAATTAGTTGATCTTTCTGCATTACCATGAGGTGGGTGTTTTTTCTTTTTGCAGAATTTAATCTTTAGAAGAGCTTTTCTTATTCCAATTTAGTACGAATAATATTATACTTTGAAGAGTGTTCCGAGATGGCTATTGTACAATAGCAACATGCTGCAGTATCATGATTCCAAGGGAAGAACTCATACCAATTGGTTTCAGAGCTCACTCATTGCTTCATATGGGGCTATTGATATCACCAAATTCTGTTGAAACTCGAAGGACCAACAAACAGACAACTAGCTTGGCATTACAAGGCATGTTAATTTTTTTGAAGATTTGATGGTCCTTTTGTAGTTAGCCGAGAAATGTTTGGTGTATGTACTAAACGAAAAAAAAAGAGGGGATATAATACAGACAAATTGGTGATTGGTCATGGTTGATAAAAGGTTTGAGAACTTTCCCTTAAAGAGAAATATATGCCATGACTGTCAGAAGCTATAAAATAAAAAAGTACACGGTGCAGAAAGACAAAAAAAATGCTATAGCAGCAACAAACTAAAAGAGAATGTTACTAAGAAATAATTTAATGGAACATAAACTACCTAATCTAGTATGGTTCAATTGAGGTAAACCCAATAAGTTGCTGATGATGATGCCTTGCCATTTCAAGATCACAGTTCATCCCAGCCCAATCAAGAATTAGCCATGACTCATCAAACCTTTAGAGCAAAGCAGGACTTTGTGCTTTACACTGGAATTTTTACTAACAAAACCGGACATGGTCATAACAGTGCAGACTAGATAGTCACTAAGTTATGGCATTACCATGCAGGATTTGCAGCTGCAATGACAGCATTCCGAGCATTTAAAGATGTTATTGCAGTCTTGAGTACGCTGACCTTTTGCTGCTCCATAACTTCATGAGGTGGTAGTTATATCAGTTTCATCCATTTTGTCAATTTCATCAATACCACAAATACAAATACCTTTATCTGATAATTGCAGAAAAACTTATTTTGTTGATGAATAATACAACACGATCACTTGGGTGTTAATGTTCTTGGAACCAAATATCATCAAAACTCATCTGAAAATGCCGAAGCTGCTGATTCTGCAACGAGCTCGAGACAGTACATGCCACAAATCCCATACTGAAGAACAAAATTCATTGTCTCCTCGGTTGGTATCAATCGTTGTTACAAGATTGAGAAGCGGAAACGAGAAGCAATGCATAAAGATCGAAGCGAGAAGTGAGTTTCTTAGAAATGCTTGGATGCGTGAACTTTGGGTCCTCCTTAAGCCTAACTTTGAGAAGAGGGCAAACATGGTTTCATGACCTGGGTTTGGGGGGTGTATCCATTAAGTGGCCTGGTTCTCAGCGCGGATTCCTTGTCATAAGAAGAAAAGTCCTAATTGATTTGAACTTTAATTAAGGAATTGGGTTTTATTTTTCTTATATTTTCTTCATTTATTGGATAATCTAAATTTGTTTTATTTTATAGATAAATTTTTAAATTAAATATTTAAAAAAAAATTCCAAGTCATTTGAGTTGACTGTCCAGTTTACTTGTGGGACCTAAATTATTTTTAGCCAAGTTACCGGTTGAGCGAAGCATGAAGAATTTAGGAAGCAAGTAAACAACAATAGGTATATAATTACCGACGGGAGCTCCACTTGTCTGTTAAGAGCAGCTAGTGCAGGTCACCTTGTGTTGGGACGTTGCAAGTTCGAACCCCACTGGTATCATTATATAACTGGTAGGGGTCTGCCTAACCTCAGCTTGCCTTTCAAAAATAAACAATATGTATATAATTGAAAACCAAATTTGTGTTTAGGTACGATGGGATTCAAATTCAACATTAAGGCTTTATTTGGGAGCCTCTGTTGGAGAAGAGATGAGAGGAGTGGAGGAGAAAATGGGTGATGAGGCTAGAGTTGTCAATTACATCCTCGTGAGAATGTAGTAGTTGAAAATGACTCATCGCCATAGCGACAAAACGGCAAAATCTTGGCAGCCAAAAACTCGCGAAAAATAATTTTTTTTTGTAAATCTCATTTTTGTTTGGCAAAAACTCAATAATAAAAAATAAATGTGTAAATAAATAAAGAAATATGTCAAAATAAAACATACATGATTTTCTATGATAAATAGCGGATACAAACATAAATATCGCGTTTAAAACATGGTATTTATATTTTTGACGAAAAAAACATGAGAAATTGAAAATTTTGCGAGAAAATGTTGTTTTAAACTCAAGTAATTCCTCACAATATTTTCCAGAGATTTTCATAAATCTTGCGAGATTTGTCACTATGCTCATCTCCACTCCCTTCTACACTCTCAATATCATTCTCATATTCTAAAACAGGGTTCCCAAACACCGTGAGGGTAAGTGGAATTAATTAAAATTCCATCTCACCTAAATGTGATCCAAACATGAGGCCAGATAAAATTGCATTCTGTATTTGAGTTTTTTATTAAAAGTACTGATTTTAAAAGTTTTTATTGAGGAAGGCATGTTTTAACAGTTAGCACAAAGTTAATGAATGTATTGAACTTTCTTATTAAAAAAAGAAAAATCCATAAAAACACCTAATAAGAATAAATAAATTCACAGAGTTCAAGGAGGAAAAGGATCCACAGAGATTATCGTTAAAAATTATAATTTATCAAATGGTTGGAATGGTTAAAAGTGAGTGACACATCTTAAAAATGACAGAAAAACGCCTGAAATCAGCCAAGCGAATTAGATCTAAGAAATTTTTGACGCTTAAAAAATGTCACAAAATAGAGAAACCAAAAACTATTAGGTGATTTCTTTTTATGTTTTCTTCCAGTTTTAAATAAATGCTCTTTTATTGATTCTTTCTTTATGTTATTAATCTTTCCAGGGTTTGGGAAAACTATAACAAAACAAAATAAATTTCTTTTTTCAGCACCAAATTAAACCTCAGCACTGATTAGAGGCATAAAGGGACGTAGCCAACATTAGGTAATATTTAAAATAAAGAAAAGCAAAAAAAAAACATTTTAAAAAAAACTAAAAGAAAAATATGTGGCTGCTGTGATTCGAGCCCAGGTCTCTACGGCCACAACGTAGAATTCTTACCACTAAACTACAGCCACTTGTTGAAACCTTACGACAACTATTAAGTTTAATATATTTGAATAAATCTGACCCTACTAGAGGGCAAACATGCACGAGAGTGTCAAACAGATCTACATTTGACTAATGAAATCGGGTTCTTTCCCAACCAATATGAAATGGTTATGCGTCCTACTTGGACAGGCCTCATGGGGTTGGACAGGTAAAAGTATGAGTTTTTTGGTTCGTAATCAGGCTGCAGTAGGGATGTCAATGGATCAGATTTTATTCGACATCCGAACAAATCCAACATTGTTTAGCCGGACTGAAACCATATCCGATTATAATCGATTGTGGATATGGTTTTTGTTTTTTTTTTTCTACCAAATCTGAGGGATATGCGGGTTTGATGGATATCCGAATCCGAGTACATGTAAAAAAGTGGTTTTGGTATGTGCTTTTCACCATCAGCTGCCGAATCCAAATCTGAAATTGTTTGAGCAACATTCAGCTAGTCAGATCTGGTATTAACCTCATCCCAATGTGCAGCCCAAAGCACTTAGGCAGACCTGATCCAGTATGGACATTTTATGATTTTTGGTTGTTTCAAGTCTCGACCGGATCTGGATCCAACTTTTTTATGTATTTAGCTGATCCAGGTCCGATCTGTTTGCATTCTTAACAACAGGTCTCGGGCCTAACCTGACCTAGCTAGTAAGCAGGCTGGGTTCCAGGTGGGCATAAAAAAGCATCACAGTCAAGCCTGGCTGCACTCGACCTGATAATAATCGGGTTTCAAAGGACCTGGCCCGAGCCCAACCTGATAAGTCCCAGCTGTTCAAGCCTGAACCAGACAAGGGCTGGGTTGGGCCGAGCAGTAATAATGGTTACTAAAAACATGGGTGCCGTGGCACCATAATGACAAATGTTTTAAACGGCAATTTATCGTTTTTCAAAAAGAAATTGATTTTTTTTCATAAATCTCGCATTTTTTCGGCAAAATCTCGGCAATAAAAAAATAAATTAAAAATATAAAATTTATTTCTTATAAGAAAATATTAATAAAAATTATTCAAAAATAAAAAATACACCTTATTTTCGTGATAAATAGCCATTTAAAACATAAATATTGCATTTAAATCGCGGTATTTATGTTTTTTCATAAATCTCGCGATATTTTGAAAATCTTGCGAGAAATTGCCGTTTTAAACTTTCAGGCAATTTCTTGCGATATTATCACAAGTTTTTCATAAATCTCGCATTATGCGCGGCACCCTTTTCCGTGGATTCATCTGCGGCGAAAATAGAATCAGACCCGCATCCACGGAAACTATTTCTGCGGAAAACTCATGTGCGGCATGTAAAATGGCATGCCCGCCGAGGGTTTTTTTCAGAAACGACACTTTCCACAGTTTATGTTGTCACTGTAGGCCCCGCAAAAAATGCACGCCTGTCAATGCATTTCTGGGAAAATAGCCTACTTTCCATGACACACAAACACACCCTTAGTTACACTATGTATGCCTGCAGTACTTATGATCGCTTTGTTGATGCTGTAAACCCCTTACGATCAGGGAGTCGCCTTGCATCGGCATGAGTAAAGGATATAAATGTCCCTTACCCTTTCTTATATGCAAGGGGCTGATGCCCGTGGGAATGGAACCCTGACCACCTGTGTAGCAGCCAAAGCCCCCTCCTACTAGGGGTGTCAACGGGTCATACCCCACTAAAATGGGTGGGTCCAAAGCTAGATCCGACTAAGTGATATGGGTATCGGATTCAGATTTGGATCTGGTTGGATTTTTCAAGATGGGCGGCTGTAAAGCAGCATGAACTGCTTATAATGTGAATGCAAAATATATGTAATAAGGTCAATGTTGGACAGTTTTTTAGAAATAGCTGATAAATTATACGGCTATCTGTAAATTTATCGGTTAGATTTGGCCCAGTGGGACTATGACCAACTGGCAAGAGCTAGCCATGATGGAGGTGAGAGTGGGACTTAATTCTTATGATTGGATGCAATTTGCTGAATTTGACATTGGCTGTCTTCATATGTGCTTACCTCTCCATCATCCTTTTTGGGCATTCTTTTTCTTAGTAAAAAGTAAATAAAAACAAAATCTCAGATCGGTTTCACTCATTCCCTATGCCATTCCTATCTTCATACCCCTCATTGGGGTTTCATTGATTGCAAGTTGTTTTGATCAAAACAGATTCCAAGCGATCTATATCATTCATTTAGTGAAGATCGACATTTAGATCGCAAAAATCTAACTTGTTTGCAGAGTTTCTTGGTGATTAAAAAATCAGCGGTTGGAAAAGCACAATTTTTTTTAAAATATTTATACTTTTTTATTGAAAAATACTATCAAGAATTGATGCTTATTAAATCAGAAGAAGAGCCAGAAATCCAAATTAAGGTGGACACAAATGTGTGTGCACTCGTATGTTTGTGTGTGTAAACTTTTTGTTTCCTCCTTACACAGGTGTGTATATATATATATATATATATATATATATATATATATATATATATATATATATATATATATATATATATATATATATATATATATATATATATATATATATATATATAGAGAGAGAGAGAGAGAGAGAGAGAGAGAGAGAGAGAGAGAGAGAGGTATAGCATTCGGGTGACTCAAACCCCAGGATTTCAGGGTGAGAGTGGGCACTTAATTTCCCATCGACCAGTATGTGGCTCGCCCACTGCATCAAATCAACTTGCATAATAAGATTTAAGAGGGGTATGATGGGAGATGACATAGGCGATGAGTGGAACCCAACTGAAAAATTCTTGCTCTTTTTTTGTGAAAGTAGTGAAAAAAAATGAGGACTTTTTTTTTTTCAAAGGCAAGCTGGGGTTAGGCAGACCTCTACCAGTAATACAACTATACCATTAGGTTTTGAACCTGCGTTGGTGAAAAAAATGAGAACTTTGACAACACCTCAGATCAGATGATCTTAGATCCCAACAGCAGGGTTAACCCATCAAGTTTCCATTCAATCCAAGTGGGGACAAATGCATGAAGCCCTGCCCTATGCCAGATTTTACGATGATTGAAAAATCAATGGCATACAATGCACCACATTTTTAAACTTCAAAAAAACATATTTTTATGTTGAAAAACTATGGTTGACACGCTGAACACATCCATGAGATCAAATTTTGTCAAAACAACCTCCCCCTATCAGTTCCAAGGGGTTCCACACCCAGGAAGATAGTAAATGCTATTCCAAAGTGTATTAGTATCTAATCAATCATTATGTTGACAATCTACTAATTTTTTTTCTTCTCAAAAAAAGTTTCTCAAGAACTTTTATTTTGAAAAAAAAAAGATTTTTTTCTGAAAAAGTTATGTTGACATGATAAATGCAATCCATCTAGTTTTTTCCTAGTATTCGATTTTTCTAAACCATGGTTTAATGCGGGTGATAATAATTTCATTGCTTAACTGTTTTTATAAATAAATTTGTTTTAATAATTTAAAATTTTGAATATTTGTAAAATTGACATCATAAATGACATTGGGGATTATGCCTTGATGCACTTCATGGCTTGCTCCTTGTTTATATTTTTCAAAAATGCCTCATCATGCTCGGCGCCTTTTGAAACCTTGCTTCCTCACCAATGTAGTGAAAACCGATTCAAATTCGCCTAAATCTAATGCTTTGATCCACTTGCTCTTGCTGCAGAGTATCAAAACTAATTCACAATGCTGAAAATAGGGATTTTATACTTCCATGACACCAATGTACGGCACGCACATATTTCCTGACTACAAGCAATGCAATGGGATTTCAATTCCAAATATAAATAATATAATTGGAATTCTGCCCAATTCCACGAATCCAAACAGGCGCTAAAAGAGTCAAACTGTTTGACAGGTAGGGAAATTTTATCTCAATTTAAAGTCAATTGTTATTACAAACACTTGCTTTAACCTCAATTAGATAAAAATCTGAAAAGTATATGTTCTGTCTGCCATTAGATAATAAAGAAAGCAATATCAAAAGAATGGCCAAAAAAGATCATCTACAAACAATATTGTTGGTTATCGACTGGAGACTTTCAGCAAATCTGGCACTGCCTTTATTTTTATTTAATGAGGTTGATCTTCTAAGCAATATCTCTTAGAGGCCACTGCCTTTCTTTGACTCTATGGTTTCTCTTTGGGCACGCTTGAAAGCGAGAAAGATGTAGGAAAAGTGATTTTCTGACCCTTCCAAACGAGAGAGACTTTTTCACTTAGAGAGTTCTTCTAAAAAGTACACTTTTTGATAGAAAACATTCTTCCACAAGGGGTGGTGGATGAATGTTTTCTACCATGATAAGATTTATTTTTACACTCCCCACCACCCATCTCACCACCACCACCCACCATCTCACCATCACCGCCACCATCCTTTCTCTCTCATTTTTCATGTTTTTTCACTCTGTTTTTCTCATGATACACAAACATGCAAAAAACTTTCGTTTTGGAAAACTTCTTATATCAAGAACTCTCGTAGGCAAAACTTTCTTTCCTATGAGAGATCTTCTCTCTTCCAAACGTTCCCTTAGGCCATAAGATAAGGCTCTTATCCTTTAGCTCTTTAATTCTTTGCAATATTATTCTACCTAACGTGTTTGGGCCCCACAACAGAATTGGGGTCTCTGACCAAATTGTAGCAGCCACATTGAAAACATTTTAAGAGCCATCCATGAGGTGCACCTTTGTAATATCCGCAAATTTTTTGGGATTTTAATGAGAATTATTCAAATGTTTTTTGGATAATTAATTGGTGAATTAATAATATTTTGATATTTAATTAAAATTATTTGATCATTGATTTTATGGGAATTAGTGAATTTCAAAAATTTGGCAATTATGTCTATTTAAACATTTAATTGAGAAATTCAAGAGGTTTTAAATGAAGTATCGAGATCTGGATCTCAGAGAAGATCCAGATTGATCAATCCAAGTGTTCAAGATTGGATTTAGCTGGTGAACCCAATTCAAAGTTGAAGTATTAAGTTTGGATCTGGGAGTGGATCCAAACTCAAACAAATTTTGTGAGTTTGGAGATTCTGGTCTATATGGATCTTTGTGTGATCCAGATCAACCCAATTAGATAAAGTCAATTGTTATTACAAGCACTTGCTTTAACCTCAATTAGGTAAAAATCTGAAAAGTATATGTTCGCTCATTAGATAATAAAGAAAGCAATATCAAAAGAATGGCCAAAAAAGATCATCTACAAACAATATTGTTGGTTATCTATTGGCGACTTTCATCAAATCTGGCACTGCCTTTATTTATATTTAATGAGGTTGATACGTTTGGAAGTATATCTCAATTAGATAAAAATCTTAAAAGTATATCTTTTGCCATTAGATAATAAAGAAAGCAATTTCAAAAGAATGGCCAAAAAAGATCATCTACAAACAATATTGTTGGTTATCTATTGGAGACCTTCATCAAATCTGCCACTGCCTTTATTTATATTTAATAAGGTTGATCTTCTAAACAATATCTCTTAGAGGCCACTGCCTTTCTTTGAATCTATGCTTTCTCTTAGGGCACTTTTAAAAGCAAGAAAGATGTAGGAAAAGTGATGCAAATTAAATGAAAAATCTGTAAGGATTTTTTGACCCTTCTACACGAAAGAGACTTTTTTGCTGTGAGAGTTTTTCTAAAAAGTACACTTTTTGATAGGAAACATTCCTCCATGGGGGTGGTGGAGAATGTTTCCTACCAAGAGAAAATTTACTTTTACACTCCCCACCACCCATTTTCATGGTTTGGGGGGCTTGTTTACTTGGCCAGTTTGAATCTAGAAATTGAAAAAAAAAAACTCTATTGTATTTTATAGGCAACCTTATTATTTCATGATAAAAGAACACACACCATTAGTTTATTTGATGCCTCTTTGCCTTCTTTCTTCATTTCTTTAAGATTTTCAACTCTATATCATTCGATTCACCTGTCTAAGTTGGCCAACTGTAAATGGAATATCCTGGAATTATGCTATCATGTTGAATTGTAAATCATGGAAACAGCAACATCTAGGAATAGCAATAACTCCTTTGGTGCAATGGTCTGACAATCTATTGTGTACTGTCGATATTGCTTTGCAAAAGTTCCTTGTAGTGGAGGGCTTTAAAGGGCTAGAGAGAGAGAGAGAGCTATGTGAATTTCCCAACTTTTTAATCTTTTAAAATTTAGGACAAGAAACATGACCTTTCTTTCTACATTTCTAAAGGAAAAAAGATATGATAACTCAAAGTGTTTCTTATGTCATTTTCTGAGATTTTTATAAAACAAATAAATTTTGCAGTAGACAATCCTTCTATCAACTTTGATATATGTAATACTAAATAGCAGAAGATAATGTGATGAAGTTGCAGTAGAAAATAAAACCTACACCTTTGCTGCCTAATTCTAGAGTTGATATCTATCCGCTTATTATAATCATTATTATTTTATTAGATCTATCCTCTTATTTTAAAATAAAGACAGTGTGAGAGGACTATTTAATTAAAAATAAAGGACTTTGGGGATCAAGAAGTGAAGATTAATGAACACTTATATGGGCATCGTTTTGAGCCTTAGATTTTGAGAAAAGAGGACTTTTACTAGGGTAATTTATGCATAAGCTCCTAATGTATGGCAAATATACATTTGACTCTTCAGATTTTAAATATTTAAGTTAAATGCCTAACTTTTCAAGAAATTGCTCAGATGACTGCCCTCATTATTTTTACTATTTGACATAACTTATTTGTCTTCAAAATTTTAAAGAAAGGAAATATGTGAGAACTTTGATTTTTTAAAGTTAACTAGAATTGGGTGTATAAAACATAACGCAGGCAGTCATCTAAGCAACTTCTTAAAAAGTTAAGTATTTAGCTTAAATATTTGAAAGTGAGGAGGCTAAACATAAATTTTCCATGTAGTAGGCTTCTATATGTAAATTACCCTTTTACAAAATAAATTTTAATAAGAGAGTTAAACCCCACAAACAGTATATCTGCTCATTTAAGCTAAATATTCTGAATTCCTGTTTAGGGTATCAACTGAACATAACAGAAGTCTAGTATTTGTACAAGGACCTACTATGAGACCTCTTTTGGCACACTGATAAACTGCAATAGGTTGGTGGGACCCCCTTGGTCTATTGACAGATAAGCATTGGATCTCATCTTTTGCTGTCTTATAAATAAGAGGCTTGTCATTGAAGATATATATAATAATCCAAAAGCTTAAAATAAGCCCCAACATTAATCTTTTTATATGACAAGCATGACTGTCAATCTGCCATCCATCTAAAAGATGAAGGGTGGTAAAAAAATGGGTGCGGTATAAGTGGTACAAGTGGGCCCACCTACCAAACATAGTGTAGAACCACCCTTATTTTGATTGTCAACCAACTTAACTTTAGGCATTTTTCAATGTAATTAAAGGTAACCACATGCATTGTTATATTTTGCTAATCACTCCTTTTTCTAAGAGTCTGGCCACCACAATCTACGTCCCAACCCACCTGGTCCACCTCTAAAAGGGGTGTCAATGGGTCGGGTTTGATCCGAACCTGACCTGTACCAAACCCTATAGGGTCAGGGTTTGCTGATAAATAAGAAGGCGCGATTAGAATCCAGGTCGGACCTGAAGGGTCCGATTAATACATGGAGGCCGGTATGGTTTGTGAAATTTCATACCAGACTCGGGGCGAATCGAGTTCTGATTGAGACCCACATATTTTCAATGTAAAAATAATAAAAATATTATTTTAATGGGTATAATCCGGGTTTGGTTCATGTAATTCTTATAGGATCGGAGTATGGTTTCTCTTATGGTGGGTCTGATTATACCTGAATACACCATCATCTCAAATTAGGTTTGGGTCTGCACCTCTGAAAGCTAAAGACACACTACCCTTTGAAAAGTTAATTCAAGTCTTTTTCTTTATTTTTTTTTTCAACTCTTCATGATGTTTCAAACAATCACCCTTATTAATAAACAAAAGCATTGTTTTGCCCTAGTAGTAGGGGTGGACATCGGGTCGGGTAGCCCGTGAGCTGTTGGGTATCCGGCCCGAGTCAGGCTTGGACCCAGCCTGATTAAATAATCAAGCCCTAATCAAGCCGGGCCCACATGCAAAATGCACAGGGCCCGACAGGTCTGACCTGGTAACTAGGTCGGGCCTAAAGGGCCCGGTCTGACCCAAGCCCGAATATAATCTATTCGGGCCTCAACATACGTCAGGCATGTCAAGCCTTTATAAGGCCTTAATTGGGCCTCAATGTCCACCCCTACCTAGTAGTCATTAGGGATGGCAGTGAACTGGGAGGAGATGGGGATCCGTTCGAACCTGCCTCATTTGGGGCGGAGATGGAAGACATGAAACGAGAAATGAATCGGGGATGAAAATGAAAATCAAAACCCATGCGAGGACGAAGGCGGGGTTAGCTTACTTTTTTTTTCCTCTCCTGCCTCTGATCTCTATTATTAAAATCACTAATATACCTTTAGTATTTTATAAAATATCATTTAAATCACTCATATATATTGGTTTCCTAACCCTAAATTCATAACCAATAGCAGTTGTGAATACTAAAATTCAAGTGCCTACCGGTGGGCTCGCTCACATGCATGACTTTTCAGTGTTTAAAAGTATGTTGAGCATTGATGAACTTTCTTGACCAGGACCAGGTTTGGGGGGTGGAACTAAAATTTTACCCGTGGGGCAGAGTAGATGTCAAAAGTTCCCTGCAACGTGGATGGAGGATAAAATTTTGAGACAGGACAGGGGTGGAGAGCTTGTCCCTTTACACGCCCGGGTCCACTGCCATCGCCAGTAGTCTTTGTCACTCACCCATAATGATGAATATTTTGATTTCTTAAAAGTAAAAAAAAAAAGGTTTTTACATACACTTTTTGTGGGTAACGTGATAATTTTATGCTTATAATCAATTTATGCTTCAAGATTAAAATAAAGGTGGAAGAGAAATTAAGGAAATTGATTAAAGGTGGTGAGAGTGAAAAACTTGGTTGGGCATATTAATTTTGATAAAAATTCATTAGGTATCTAAAAATTACTCAAAAAATAGTTATGGTAAGAGTGACTTGCAATGTCACCAAGTTGACCGGATGTCACGAATTCCAATTTTATTAACAGCATACCTTGCTGCATGGTTCAAGCTAATGCATGTCGAGATGAACAAGAGGGCTGTAACCAATCTTTCTTTTTTTTAAATGCAAGCTAGAGTTAGGCAGAACCCTACCAGTTACACAACTATGCCATTGGGTTTTGAACCTGCAACGTTCCAACACAAGGTAACGTGCACTAGCTGCTCCTACCAGACAATCAGAGCCCCCCTTGGTAGGGGCTGCATCCAATCTTGTCAGTGCGTATACGCCTGAATCGGCTGATTCGTATAGTATCTATAAGAAATTGATATATTATCAGGGCTTATTGAACTTATTTTTTTTTAAAATAGTTTTAAAATATTTGTAATAATATTTTAATATTTTATAACAAGTGCCATTTTCTGGTTAAAAGTTGGCTAATTCAGTTTGATTAAACTCTGAATCTGAATCAGCCTTACTATTCACCTGAATTATTTTAGATTTAATTTCCAATATGATATTGACAACGTTGGTCGCAGCTTACTAGCTAAAGTTAGTACAAGGAACATGAAGCTTTACCAAACTTGAGGCCTATCAATGTGCAGTCGGTGCTGAGTTTTTGTTTTTAATGTTAAAAAAATGAAAACTTAAAATAAAAAAATAGTGCTACTAAGGGTCATGCTTATAAAACAGTCAATTTTTATCATCAACTACAACGACAACTACAACTATGCCTTCATCCCAAAATAATTAGGGTCTGCGATATGAACCAAATAAGAAAATCATTTTGGGTCTTCCGCATGAATCCTTCTCCTCCAATCATTTCTATCCAATGTCATGTCGTTGGTGAGGTTCAAAGCATTCATATCCTTTCCTATTATCTTCATCAAGTCTTCTTAGGCCTATCCCGACCTCTTTTAACTAATATATTTTTTCATTTCTTCATCCTTCTAACTGGAGCATCATTAAGCCTTCGTCGAATATGTTCAAACCACCGTAAATGATTCTCTCTCATCTTATTTTCAATGGATGCAGCGCCTACCTTCTTACGAATCTCTTAATTTTGAATCTTATCTTTTATTGTATTTCCACACATCCATCGAAGCATAGCATTTCAACTACACTCATTTATCATTATCAAAGCAAAAAAAAATATATAAACCCAAGGGTTTGGCGTAGTGAGATGGGGCCTAGACCGTTTGACCGGCAGACTAAGTTCAAATTCTAAGGGTGTCATTTTCCTACAGCTTTGGAACTCCTTGGAGTCGAGGGGGTAAGCCTTCAAAGTTTTACACCGACATGGACAAAGATTATTAGTACGAGCTGCTAGGTCTATGTGTATGAGGCAATTTATCCGAGTAAAAAAAAAATCAAAGGAGCGATTTTTGATATAGAAAGAGTTCTTATGAAAGACCCAAGGGGTTTGGTGTAGTGGGATGAGGGTTAAACCGTTTGACGAGCAGTCTAGGTTTAAATCTCATGGGCATCACCTCCTGCCTAAGCCGAAGCTAAGCGACTTCATGAGTCTAGGATTAATCCCTCAGAGTTTAACCCAATATAGATAGAGATAGTAGTATGGCAGATTGAGCTAGTGCGGCCTCATGATTAGGGGTGTCAACGGGTTGGTTTTGGTTCGGATCCAAAAGAAACAAGACTTGGCACCAATTTTTGAGTATGGTATCGAGTTCCAACTCAAGTTTAATCGGACTCATCATAAGAAAAATCATACCCGGACCTGATAAAAACTACACGAACCAGATTTGAGTCACACCACTAAAATAATATTTTTATCATTTTTACATCGTTTGATCCGATGCCTTTGCCAGGCTGTGTATGAGCGATCGGCAAGTCTGACACGTTTTTATTTTCCTTTTATATGTATTTTATTAATAATGTTTGTAGTTGTCAACCACCGTGTGCACAATTGGTGGGTTCCCTGTTGTTTCCTGAAAAAAATCCACTTTTATGTTATTAAAATACTGAATAACCCACCTTCCCTGAATCTATAAATACCCCTTCTGAGAGCCTTTGTGTCCTCCTTTCCTCCACCTAGCCATCTACCCTTCTTTTCATCTTGCTTTTTTCTTTGTGCTTTTGGTTTCTTTCATTTGCGGGTTTTCTTTCAGGTAATTTTTCCTCTTTCTCTTCTTTCTTTAGTTTCTGTTGTTTTTTTTCCTTTTCTTTTGGGGTTTGGCATAGGGAAAATCTTGTTTTGAGTTTTCTTATCTGGTTTTGGGGATGTATGCTTGATGGGTTTTGGGTTTTTAGGAGAAAAGCCCATTTGAGTTTTTTATGGATTGCTTATATAGATATTGAAAAATGTATAATCTTATTTGGTTTCCCTTTTTCTATTTTTGTTGGTAATTATTTCTTGCAAGGGGTTATGGGTAGGATTATTTTCAGGGTATTATTTATTTCTTGCTTGATTGCAAGGGGTTATTAGTAATGATTTTCTTTTTTGAGTTTTCTCTCTCTAAATATTGGTTTTTCTGGCGCATAACCTGGCTGCCATTTGATCTATATGATTGGTTGTCTACTTTATCCGTCAAATGTATAGTTTCTTCTTGGTCGTTTGATTTTGGGAAGAGGTTGATCCCTTGGTCATTATGTTGGTTGCGTTTCTCTGCTTTTGCTTTTTCTGTTTTCCCGGTAGATCCTATCATTGTCATGCCACATTTCCAGTTTCTTGTTTCAGAGTTGTGCTCGCATTTTTTTAGCTGGATCTGTTTGCCTGATTGAAGATTTTTAAAAACTTCCATATTGATTTACCCTAATGTTGTTCAATGCAGATCAGATTTCTTCATGTTTCCCAGATCAGGCTACACAGCAGCAACTTCCTCCTGGCCTGTATGAGCTTCCCCACTCGCATCCGTCGGATCCATATGGTTCAGTCCTTCTCTGTTGTCTTCCTCTACTGGTTCTACGTCTTCTCATGAACTGAGTTTTCGCGATCTGATCCAAGTTTCCTTTAGTGCCTATTGATTCTGCAATAAGTCCTTAGATATTATCATTTGAGATTCTTGTGAATAAGATCTATGTCTGCCCCATTTCAATTCAAAGCCACCGATGCCTCATCCTCCCCACCTGCACAAGCGGCAAGTCATACACAGAGCAGTTCTGGATCAGAAGGAGATCCTCGATCTGTAATTGATGATAGGAAGCGGAAGAGGATGCTGTCGAATCGGGAGTCAGCTAGGCGGTCAAGGATGAGGAAGCAACAGCATTTGGACGATCTGTTAAGCCAAGTGACTCGTCTTCAGACTGAAAACAACCAGATGGTAACAAGGATTGAGGTGACATCCCAACAGCATCAAGGGATTGAAGGCCATAATTCTGTCTTGCGAGCTCAGGTGAAGGAGCTGACTGAAAGGCTCCAGTATCTGAACACTGCGCTTCATTTCCAGGAAGATTTCAGTGGAATGGCCATGGATATCCCGGACATTCCGGACCCACTTTTGAAACCATGGCAGCTGCCTTGCCCACCCCAGCCCATTTTTGCATCTGCGGACGTGTTTCATTTCTGATGGTTTCATGCTTAAGAAAATCTGAGAACATTTGTTATCAGTTTGCTCTTGAGTTGGTTTCATGCTTGAGTAAATCTGAGAACTTTTGTTATCAGTTTGCTCATGAGTTAGAACTGTCTGTCTCCTCTCATTCCCTTTTCATGTGTTCATCACTTCATTGTCAAGGTTTGATGTAAGAAACAAGAGTGTAAACTCTACCGCGATGTTCACAACTCTTTTATGGCATATGCAATGGGGTTTATGTTTTTGTTTGTGTTCAGAATGGAGCAATTAGAGTACTGCTTTATGTTCAATTTTTAATGGCAAATCTTCTTGTTGATGGTCTAACATGAAGAATACGAGTTGCTTGATCTTCTAGTTACGGTTGTTTTCTATTTTATTTTGTCATTCAGTTTTGATGGATTCATAAATGAGAGTTATGGTAATCTAATATCATCATGAATGACACTGCTATGCATCATGTGGGATGTTTGGCGTTTGCTGCTGTTGGTTGATCTCTCTTCTTGGACATCAGCATCTCTCTTATGTTACTGGGTGTAGGTGAATTGCTTGGATGTGTTGTTGGTTTCTTATTGAAACCAACCAAAGAAACTAAATGAAATTTCCTGATATTGCATCAAAATTCAAGATCTCAGTTAAAGCACCCAACATTTGGTAATGATTATTTGCCTTCTAAAATAAGAACTTAAGAACCATAAAGGTGAGGGTCGGGTTAAGGTGTAAGCTATGTCACACGGACTCGGCTAGGGGGTCGACGCAACCGCGTTGACACGCCCCGACATGGGTGCGGCTTCGAACACGTGGAGGACTCTGTCAACGCACCGGAGCCGAGTATGTCAACTGTATAGACTCGGTCAACTTTGACCGAATCTATTTTTGTTCATTTTTAGGGCAAAAAACAAAAAAATGATCTTTTTATATATTTTTAAATATATATATATATATATATATATATAGCATGAGTGTTTTTATATTGTTATATATTCACATATATGGCTTGAAACTCCATGGCCCCTACTCAACCCTAAGGGGCCTCTTGCTTTTTTTGCAGAAAGGGGGCACTCACATGGGAACTCAAACTCATGGTAGGGGGCACCTTGTTACGCAAACCGCCAGCAAGAAACAACCAAAGAAAATAATAAACAAGAGAGAAAAGAAAGAATTTATACAAGGCATCTGATCCATAAGAAATCGGGTCTCAAACATAAGCCCCAGAAAAAATTTCTTCTGGGGGGCACTGCCCCCCTACGACCCCCCGCCGGGGGGAAGCCCCCGGACCCCCCTTTCCGCAGCTGCAAAAACTCTGAATCAAACTCCACAACTCATCAGACCTCCCTATCGATGAGCCCAGACCTTGACCACAAAACTCGAATACTCTTTGAACCAGCAGGAAACCATGAAAACACAACTAGTTCCAGTAAAAAAGGTAACACCCACCAAGACAATCCTCCTCAATGGTGGTTGTATATTGATTGTGTCATCACTTTACCATTAGAATAACCACAGCAAATGGAAACCATTACCAGCCTCTGTTATGAGTGAACATCAACAAGTTCAGCAAAATTAAGTTCTTAACAATTCAAAGGATACCATGGCAGTGCCCAAGCACCAACAATGACTTAGATTTGCAAAAAGTACAATTTGCAAAGTTAGTAAAAACAGTGCCAAACTTTAGAGGACAATATCCACATATATGCACACACTGGATATATATATATATATATATATATATATATATATATATATATATATATATATATATATATATATATATATATATATATATATATATATATAACCGTGTCTCCGTGTCCAAAATTTTTGAAATTGCGTTGCACCTGTGTCGCACCCGCACCTGCACCCATGTGGCATAGGGTGTAAGAAAGTGCTGGTGGTGGTTTTTGGTGTTGGCTGTTTGCATGGCTACTGATTGTGAACCTTAACGGGCATCGACTCCCCGTGCACCGTCAAAGTCAGTATCAATTGCTGCCTCTCACACATTGTAGAGAGCGAGAGTGTTTCTGTTTTGCAGTTTAGTGTTTAATATGCATATGAGGGAAGAGCAGGTGGGAATAACTAACTAGAAAGGAAGGAAGTTTGAGAAAGGCAAGCGGGCTCGATTCACCATTACTACATGTAAGAGCAATTCAGTAATTAAGTCGTTAACCTGAGTTACATGTATTTGTGGGTCTCTTTTGTCAGTTTATATCAAACATTGGGTCCTCTGTCTGGAATGTTTAGAAATATGGGACTGGATTTGAAGTTTCAAGCAAAAGATGGCTCCCTATCTAGACATCTCCCAAATATTAATCAATACCAACTGATCATCTTTTTGGCTTCTACTATTTCTCAATATCATTTTTTTTGGGTTAGTCCTTATCAATATCATGTTTGCTGTCCTTGTTTATTGATTCTTATAATTTTCACTTGATGATGTATGTTCGTCGCAAGTGGATATGCTATATGTCACAGGGGGGAGTGGTCTTATCGTCAAAGTTGGGAGAATCTGGAAGAATATGCTCTAGGTTTGTTGCTTGTATGTTTGTTGCCTTAGTTTATTTGACTTTTGCAATTGCAGTTCTACATATTTTTTTCTATCATTGTTGGAGTGAAAAGAGTCCTAGTCAAACATGACCATTAAGGGAAAATGGAAGAGTAGAAGAGTCATATGCTTTCACTACCGTCATTGTTCTCATCTATTGGTCCTTGTTCCCACCGACTGCTGTTAATCATGTTGGCATATAAATGATTTCCTTCTAATGGTGCCTATCCTGTTATTGTTAAAGCAGCATGTAAGCTAATAAACAAATGATCAAGCATGACTTACATTGTTAATGAGATGAAGGGCTTTCTGACAATATGTGCTTCAAAGATTTAGAATTTTAGCAAAAAGAACATGGATGTTTAAATATTTTTAATGGTATTGCATTGTCATAACAGATAATCAGGGTAATCAATTCCTTAGTAACAACTAGCTAGTCTTGATAGATGTATTTGAGGATATAAGTATGCTTTTGGGGTCATAAAGATGATACCACTTGAGAATTGCATTTACTGCAACTTTTGTTTGTGTGGTGTTGGGGTATGTGAGGTCTGGTTTTAGGATCTTAGCCCTCCCTTAACAGGTAAAGTTTTTTAAGTTCTTGAGCTTATGAACATTGTATACATGAAAGAACCAATGCAAGGGGGTGTGTCAATAAAAATGATAAAGGATTACAAAGTGTCGTATTGTCAAGGTGGGTGCTACTGTACACTGTGAATGGCTTCTTGAACCTTAAGATGTGTGCTGTCATAGTTACGGACTTTGTACTTTCCCACTGAAATGTTGAATGCCATTGTTGTTACACATTTTGTGTAATAGTTGATCAATTTATTTTGGTAATCTAGTTTTTAACTAGATTGTTTGTGCTGAGGATAAAGTTCTTTCGGGATAATGGTACACGGCAATCTCAGGATTTCACTGAGATGTGGTGTTGTATAATACTTGGGTTTCCCAAGTTCCCTCAGGACCATGGTGATGGAAAGGTTTTAAGCTCTGGAGAGTCATTAGACATAGATCTTTTTGTGCATAAAGTAGTATAAGATGAGGATGTAAAAGGATGGAGTATTTGCAGAAAATAGTTGGTTCTGGAAGTATTAAACAAGTATTGATGAATCATAATCAGCTGTACTAACAGCAAAGTATTTTCAGGCTGATGCAAGCAGTCTAGGCATAAATTCATCTTATTTCTTTTGATGGTCAAGCCGGCAGATAGGCTCTGTGGGATCTGAACCTGAGACCCCTGTTATGATAGTGGAATGCCAGCGTCCAGCTATCTCATTTGATCCCCAGGCATAGGTCCTTTTTAATGTAAGCATTAATTGGCTTTGAAGACCTAGGTCCCTTCCAAAACTAGGTAATGAACAGATTGGATAGGGGGAAACTTGTGATCTAGAACCGTCAGGAGTCCTTATGACAGGTTTATCCTTTATTTTTGTTGAGCCCTGCAAAGGAAATGCCTCGTTGGAGATGTGATGCATGTGGGTATGCACATTCCAGGTCTGGCATATGAAGTTTGAAGCATCATTTACGAAACGGAGATTCAGTTTCTTACCTATTGGGTCTCCAAAAATAGAAATTATATTGGTGAACTTCATACACAACCTGTGAGTGATTCAGTTTCTACCTAAACTCATTATGTTACTGTTAGGACCTAATTTGTAATTTTGCTTCAGCTTTTGGGTTCCCACCCCTTGGATAATTACAAAAGGTTAAGAGCAGAAATTTGATACTGGCGCTATTGCTTATGGGCAATCAATGAACTGAACCAAGGTTGAATAAGATGACTGGTTTGTGTACAGCCACACTATTCTAACCAAGTTCTTTCCGGTTTAAGTCCCAATGGGGTTGAAGAAATACTGGGGAATGAACTGAAATGCATTTTTTGTGAAGCGAGAACGATTTTTTTTATAAAATTTCATAAAAAATGCATTTTTTATGTATTAAAATATCAAAAACTAGTTTTTATCGCATGTCTATTTTTGTTTAAAAAAAAATTTGAATTTGCACGTCCGGCCTTTCCTGTATATTTTTGAAATAGCTTAGAAGCAACATTCAGTTACTCTGTTAAAAACTAGTTGAGCTTTGCTGTCCAGACTGCAGGAGAAATCTCTGCCTAATTGGTTAGGCTGGTTGAACATTTTGTTCAGTTTACTCAGCATAGATTAATGTTTGTTAACTGGTTGTTGTGCGAGGGATCTCAAGCAACATTCAGTTACTCAGGTAAAAACTGGTTGAGCTTTGCTGTCCAGACTGCAGGAGAAATCTCTGCTGAATTGGTTAGGCTTATTAAACATTTTGTTCAGTTTACTAAGCATAGATTAATGTTTGTTAACCGGTTGTTGTGCGAGAGATCTCAACCAATCTTAATCATTTTTAGATGTGGATGCTTACTGAGATGGTTAGTACCAGAAAAGAAGTATCAACCACTGGATCTTTTCTTTCAAGTGAACCTTCAAATCACATGAAAGGTAGGGAGCAGCAGCTGAGATTTCCTGTATGAACTATGGTAGTTGGCTAGACCACATTTGCTCTGTAGGGTTACTTTGGTTGGTGGGGCTCAGATCTACCACATGCGCTTGAAATCCCATGGCTTCCTCCTTCATGTAATTGTTCCTATCTTATCTGCAATGAATTAATGACATTTTTTTCTTAAAAAAAAGGAGCTTTTGCAGGAGAGGAAAGTGAATCCGGGCTCTTACTTGCCTTGAAGAGTATCCTTGATGGACCTAATGATGTTCAGCCTACAGGATTCAATGTAATAACCATGATTTTTATCAGATAAATAAATGTAGACTTTAAGTCATTAAGGTAATACACGAATATTTTATGGTTTTAATTATTTATTCGTAATTGGATCTTAGATAACCTATTTGGATCCTTGAAGTAAATCGGATTTTAATGAGACAATTTCTATAACACTTTAGTGGGAATTGGTATATCTTAAGGCGATGTCCGGATCCACCATATTGCATTTGGATCTTCGATATCAGAACTTCAAATATTAATCTGAATTGAAATCATAAAGATCAATGTACATTTAGCTGGATCCATAATAATTCATTTGGATCTGTAGTTCTAAATCAAAGTATGATAAAAACTTCGGATTTTTGGATCCGAATTTATTAAAAGGATTGACGAAGCACAATGGATCTTGGATCCATATTAATTTATGTTAATTTTTGGATAACGTAAATGGATCTATATTAACCTATGAAAGACCCACAAGATTGTATCGAAGAATAAACCAAATGTATTAAGAATATGGTATTTTAAAGCTTGTAACATTTTGAATCCTTAGACGGATCCAAATTGCCCAACTAGGGGGTTTCATTAAAAGATTTGGGTCGCGGGTCTCGGTGGTGGCCAAACCGAAACCGTACCCAATTGAAGTGTAATATATATATATATATATATATATATATATATATATATATATATATATATATACACATAAGATAATAATAATAATACTAAGTATAAATAAAAATATATGGATCCGTATGGGTCCAAATATCGGACCCAAACCATCGATGGGCCGCATATTCAAATCGGGGCAAGAACGCGGGTCATGGATCCGGTTGATCCGCGCCCCGCACCTTACCGTGCGTTAAGTAAGGGCCCCTACCCGATAAATCAAGTGTTAGGGTTCATTTTTGAACCCTAACTCGTCGTGAGGGGTGGCTAGGGAACGTGGATGCGCAGCCGAGAGGAGTGAAGGAGGTAACCTCCTCCTTCCGTTTTGGGGGCCACCATCCTACAAAATCCCCCTCCTGAGTCTCTTCCTCCCATCTCCCTCTCTTTTTTGCACGCGCCAGCAGGGGCAGCCGACACCCTCTGCATCTCCCCCTGCGCTCTTCCTCTCCCATTTAGCCGAACCCTCTCTCTCAGTCTTCCTTCTCCTGCACTCTCTACCTCCCTAATTTTTTTCTTTTCTCTCTGTCTACCTGCGTGCAGCAACCTCGACCATCGCCGACGCCGGTTAATGCTGTCGGCGACCTTGCACGATAGCCGAACCTGCCTCTCCTCTCGTCTCCCTATTCCTCTCGATCGTGCTCGGTAGTGGAGCTGTGAACGCCGGCGAAACCCCCCTCTCGTAGCATCAACCGCCATCACGCTGGAAAGAAGTAGGTTTTATTGTGATTACGTATATTTACTAAGTTTCAAGCATCCTTTGGATTTTCCGTAACTCCCAACTCGAAAAAAATTGGGGTTTTTGGGTTGCCGTGAAACCCTAATAAAAAAGGAAAGGGGATTTGGGGTTTAAGCTACCAAAAATCCATATAGGATTTTCTATTGTCCCAGTTTATCTGTGCGCACTCATACACGATTGTTGCATAAGATCATGTTTAACTATCATCCAGGTTGGATTCATCTTAATATGTTCAAGTGACTAGGAAGTATTTGGTTTTTTTGGGTTGCTCAATGAAGATTCAGGCCCATTTCTTTTATTCAACTATGTCATCTGTATAGGATGTTGTGTAATCAATGGGTAATACTTGCTGTAAAAGTCTAATTAGTGTTTCTTTTAATTCAATACAAGAGGCCTTTGTTCAATCAGTTATGTGAGTAATTTAATTCAAGTATATGCGTGTAAGAGTGTGGCTTCATAAAATGTTAATTTTCCAGTATTGCTAACTTCTGAAAGTATTAGTTTTAGCTACAGTGTTATGTGACCTTAATAGGTGGATTGTGTTTGATGACTTTCGTTTTTCCTTTTTAGGTTCTGAAAATCTTGCTTTATCAAGGGATAACAAACATTGAACTGTTACTAATTATTCCCTGCTAAAAGAAAAACATGATTGTATGTTTTTGAGAATATGTGTTGTGATTGGAAATAAAACAATGTTTGGTAAGTTCGTTAACTAATTTATAATCGATGATGTATGCACTTAATCAGAACTGTGGGGCTAAGACCGAAAGACAAAATTATTTTTGTTTCTTGCGAAACTGTCCAGTCAGTGTATAAGCATGTACAGGACATACATATACTAATTCCATGTTGAGAACTCTAATTGTTACTATACATACATAGTTGAGTTATGAATAATTAGTGGCACAGGTTAGCATGCTTGTATGCTCTGCATTCTTTTTCAATAACTCGATTCTGAAGACAGCCAATGAGCGTTTGAATCTCCTGTAGCTGACTTGATTTTATTTTTGTTAGTAACCACTCAACTAGTGACATATTTTACTGAACATGCCACTGCACTGGAGCCTACAGGTCCAGGTGTTTTGTATGTCCTGACTTTTCTCAGGCACAGATAACTGCATATTCTAAAATTTTTATGCCCAGATTACTGCATGGTTTAGAATAGAAGCATGCACATACTGATTGATTGATAGATAATTCTTTTTAGCTTTGTTAGAACAATAACCTGTACACACCTGTCAACCTATTAGGATGTACAAGTATATGCCTATCCATATGCAGGACAATATCTACATATATATCTGGGTAGTTATAATGGAGATTGCCCATTGCTATATAACCTGAACGGTATATGTGTTGTAAGTGGTGAGTACATTGAGCTTTGGCTATAACTTTATGTACACAACCAAATGGATATGCACTTCGCGTTTAAAGTTTCTGCGCATTTTCACAGTACCCACACACTCATTACGCGACATCACTCTTACTGCACATATTGCGGCACGTACGCAGAAGTATATTGGTGTGTACATGAAAGAACCCACATATTTTTTGAAACGTTGTCATATAGGGTCATTACTAAATCTCTGAAACTGTGTGTCTGATTTATGCAATGCATATTCCCTAAGTAAATCAACTACTATTACGTGCTAGTTACTTTGAAAAAAAAAAGAGGAGAACAAAGTGTGTTTTAATCTTTATTGTCATTAGGAACATGTATATGACATCCTGATTGTAGTGGGAAATATGTGATGCTACATATTTGTGAAACACTAGGTTTTTCGCTTTAGTGATAGAAGGAATTGTAACTTGATTTAGAAATGGGCGTATGTGCAATTTGTTTATATATGAAATTATGTCATGTAAGCTGCTGACATTCAAACCTGGAAATGTCTGAGTTTGACTGCTTTCTGTAGAAGAGCTATGAAACATATTAATGAAATATCAATTATTGAAATTGTTTGTTGCATGCAGTCAAGTTATGTGAATTGTTTTCCCTTGTCCACTGAGAATTCAAATTGAATGATAGGGAGTTTGGGAATCTTGCCTAATTGGGCAATATGGATTGGGTACCTGATGCAGGTATTTTGGGTTAATGAGCGTGTACTCAATGTCAACAACATTGGTGAGAAAATTAAAGGTTAATTTCTGTGAGCCTGATTGGTTGAAAGATACCGGGCATTTGTGTCCGATTGGTTTAAAAGTACCAAAGCATTTAGAATAATGATCATAATACTGATAAGAAACTTAAATTTAATTCTTGTTGCCCGACTGGTTTAAAGGCACCGGGGCATTTGTGCTTGACTGGTTTAAAGGCACCGGAGCACTTTGAGTGGGTTTAAGCAATCAATATGAAAAAAAAAAAGATTTGGTTGGTTTATTCACCTTGGTAAAATGACTAAGGTTGGGATCTACTGCTAAGGTAGTAGAAGGAAGTTGGGGAAATGCCCTGTACTTCTGGAAAATAATTAAATGAAAAGATTAAACCACTCAGATTCGGGCTTACCTTGGAGAGGGTAGGTGGTACAAAACTCCGGGGACATGTTTCTTTGTTTCGAGCTAAAGTGACTCGTTGATCCCCAATCCTCGGAGTTGGGGGACCCGGACTACCAATATGTCCTAGGTGGTAGCTCTTTGTTCTTCTACAGAAGTTAATGATGCATCCTGTTTTGGTTTTGGCCTTTGGGAGTTTCTCTCGGTCACTGGCCGCTCCCTTGGGATTTCAATCACACTTAGAATGTTCGAGTTAATAAAATAACTTTGAATAATATACCCCCGAACGCTCTCTTCTGTGATGGTTGCCTCGGCCCGTGTGTACCCGCGGGATAAGAAAAGATAAACATCAATTAGAACATTCTAGGTATCACAGTGAGTGGAGTTCTAGGGAGACATGTTTATATTCTTCCAGCATGTTCTGAGCTTGTGATGAAATGAAATACTGAAAGGTGTAGATATGAGATAATTGAATTCACATTATGGTTGTTACGTGACTGTTATGCATGTTGCTACTGTTGCATAATCCGCTTTACTTGCTTATGTATATGTTTGTTATAGTTGTTGCATTGTCTGTTTCACTTTTAAGCATTCAATGGAATCAGTGGCTATGTTATATTTAAATGCTTCCAATGATATTACCTCATCTTGAAATGAATTCTGTACTCCTGAAATGGTTGATTTGGTCTTGGTAGTGTTCATATATTCTAGCTAGAAACTTAAATTAACAATGTGCAGTAGTTTAATAATGTTCATATTCTCATGCTATGTTTTATTGTCCGTAATTAAACAAATCCCTTGCATACTTGTTACTTAGTATATTTGCCAAATTTACAGTAATTCTTACTTAGACGTGGTAGTCTAATTCCAATCAATTTACTATTTTCAGGTAAAGAATAGGGTTTATGAGCGGCTGCAGGATGAGGCATCGGATCGAGATTTTTGGATTTATTGTTCCAGGAATCACTTGAGTTTATTGTAAATTTTAACCGTTCATATCATTTAAAACTCTGATGATTTTCATTAATATTGAAATGAAATAAATGTCTTGGGTTTCTTTCCACCGTAATGTCTCGAAATGCTTAACCTTATTTTATTTCTTGTTTCCGCTGTTGAAAAAAAAAATCTTCAAAATTTTTTGTTAAAAATTTCGGGGCATTACATTCAATGATAACCTGATAATAAGATAGGATCTGGTCCAAGATATATATCCAGAATGAGTATTATTCTCCATCAGTTACTTGTCCTGATTTAGAGAAGCATCCAGCAACATGGAATCAGCATGAATTATCTCTGATAGCAAATCCTACTACTCACCTTGCACGGTAAATACTATAAATGGATATTTTAAGTCAGGCCTTGGTGTCTCATATAGGCGATAGGAAGAAGGGGAAAACTGGTCATGCCTTGAGCCATCATCTATGCAGATGGACCAAAAATGAAAGCTTAACCAAAGCTTGTCAGTGGTAATTCAAGGTAATTGATACTTGAGAAAGAGAGAGAGAGGCTTGTCTTGAACTGTTGATTTAGAGAAGTGTCTTTTAATATGTTGAACATATGGTACATAAACCCATGGGACATATGGTACATAAAGGAGAATTTCAAATTGGTTGTACTTGCTAATATCTTGTGCATCATGAATTTATTGATAGACACTGGTAATTCCATGAGTGTAGAAAGCAAAAATAAAAGGAAACTAGAAAAAAAATTATCATTTTTCATCTGGAGACTGCATCACACGCCCAAGGCCTTACTACAACCCCAACCTTTTCAATCCTCATATGTTCGGCACTCTTCAGTCTCAGGGTTGTCCTTGCAGAAAGCTTCCAACGGGTCCGCGGCGATCTCCTTCTGCTTGAGACGCACATCACTTGCAGCTGCACTGAGTTCCTCCACCTCGTCCCAGGCAGCGACACACTCACCGCTCGCCGGATCACCTGCACATGTCTCCTGTGCTTGCTTGATGCTCTCATTCACTGCATCAGATATGCTCTGGGGAGATGGTGTGGCCTTCACACGCAAGGCCAACCTTCTCACTTGCATCCTCAGTGGAAAATTCACACATGGGTTCTGCAGGTTGTGAATCCTCAGAGGGTCTGCCTTTGACACTGCTAGCCTGTTGTTGGGGAGAGCAACACTTGTTATGGTAGCTGCCATTGATGCTCCTTTGCCTCTTCCTCTTCCTTCTCTTCCTCTCTTCTGTTTGTGCTAAAATTGGTATGGAGTTAGCATGCCAAGATGGCATAGGTAGGAGACAATAAAAAGGATATGGGAATGGGCGCACTCTCTTTGAGACGCACAATTCTTATCAGTTGTTGCCAAACGATATGTTGCCACGTGTACTTATAACTAGATTTGTCTATTGGTGGCCCAGTCTTTCTGCAATTTGGTGAAGGATGTGTGACTGATATTTTTGCTTGGAGAAACTGCTCCAGGAGCATAGACCTAGCCGCGCTGGTTCAGCCTTGTACTGTCTCTGTCAGCATAAAACTCCGAGAGCTTATCCCTCGACCATAGAAAGTCGCCAAGCTAAGGCTTATGCAAGGATATGTGTGATTGATATTTAGAAAACATGAAATGTATATATGAGAGAGAGAGAGAGAGAGAGGATATTCATGAATTGAGGATTAGATTGATTGGTTTTTCTTCTTTTTCTTCTTTTTTTTCTTTTTTCATATATACTTTAAAATATCTATTGTCATAGTCTTTTGTATTGGCTTTCTGTTGTAATAAAAGAACTATCATGGACAAGAGCAGGTGGCAATTGGCTAAAGATGTTAGAATCCAAGTCGATTTCTTCTTCTGACTCAAGCCACAAATCCTACAATGAATCTCTCCATAGTCACATCCTTGGATTAGTCGGTTTGCATCAAGTGGTCTGGATCTATGTCACAAATATCAGTGGCATTTTCCAAAATATCATGACCTTTTCAAAGGCTGAAACGTTTTTCAAAAGAAAGAAAGAAAAAGTCCAAATTAGGGATGGCAGTGGACGGGGGTGGGGGACAAAGTCTCCACCCCCGCCCCATTTCAAAATTCAAACCTTCATCCCTGCCTCCATCCCCCCCCATTTCATGTCCTCCATCCCCAGTCCAAAGGGGGGCGAGGCAGGGCGGAGCCCTGTTTCCCCTTAGTCTATAGTCATCCCTTAAAGGATTGGGGACGGGGCGGGGATGGCGCGAGGCGGGAAAAAGCGTAAGTCCATCCCGGCACGGAGATAGATTTTAACCTTCATCCCCGCCTCCATCCCCATTTCATGCCCTTCATACCCGATCCAAACGGGGCGGGGCGGAACCCCGTTGTCCGCCGGTCCACTGCCATCCCTAGTCCAAATGTCGCTTATTTTGAAAAACAACACATTTTTATCCCCATATTCATACGATAAAAAAGTTTGTAATAATTTTTATTATTGTCCTTATGAATACATATTTTTTATATTTTATATATACCAATATTTTCTGAAGATTTAAAAAGATGAAAATTTATTACGACATTTTTTCTAAATTAATACATCTCTATGTGATGGCCTAGAAGCTATGTCACAATGACATTAAATTTTTTTATTTTTTATTTTTTATTTTTTATTTTGCGGGGGTGGGGGAGGGGGGGTATCATGGGTGACACGAATCAGACACAGCCAACACATCTAATTTAATATTTTTAAAATATTATTTTATTACTTTTTAATGATATTTGAGAAAAATATTTTTTCATATATTAAAACATCAAAAATAGTTTTTTATTGATTAAAATATTAAAAAAATCCCTGTCACTGTATCTTATTTAAAAAAAAATGTTTTAATTAACGAAAATTCCACGCCAAGAAGTAGCTGGGGAGAGCCAAGTTGTTGAGTTACAAGGCAGCAGAGCTTGAAAACAAGCTTGCATGCTTAAATTGGATCCTCCTCACGATTAATTAAAATTATCAATCCTTTATTATGATTTTAACACTTTTCCATAATACTGCTACTAGTGTTTTTCAGGGGTGTCAATGGGTCGGATCTGGTTTGGACCCATGTGGGTCCAAACCCAGATCTGACTTTGAGGTTTGGACCCGGGTCTGATCAAGTCCACCATAAGAAAAACCATACCCGGGTCCTACAAGGATTACATGAACCAGACCTAGTCCATACCCTATAAATAATATTTTTATCCCTTTTACATTGACAAGTCATGGATTTTAATCGGAACTCGGGTCAGAACTGTGTCTGATATGAAATTTCATAAACCATACCCGACTGCGTGTACTAATCGAATCTTCTGGGTCCCACCTGGATTCTAATCGAACCGTCTTCTTTATCATCAAACCCTGACCCTATAGGGTTTGGTATTGGTCGGGTCCATGTCAAACCCAACCCATTGACACCCCTACTGTTCTTTTTTTCGATAGACAAACAGTGGGTAACCCCGTGAGAATCCAATCCAAGACCCCTCTGGTTATGATAGTGCAACTTAAACATCAAGCTATCATTCGACAGTCCCCAAAGGTGTTTGGCATAGTGGGATAGGACCTAGGCTGCTAGGCAGGTGGTCTAAGTTCAAATTCCATGGGCGTCACCCCTTATGGAAGCCCAAGCGTGGCGACTCCCTGGGAGAAAGGGGTATGCCCACAAAGTTTTATGCTGTCAGGACAATGACAGTACATCAGGCAAAGCCAACAAGGCTAGGTCTCTCATCCTGAGGGTGGTTTCACCATATAAATATATATATTTATATATATATGATAGAAATTACTGATGATTATATTACAGGGCAAGAAATCGATGAAGAGTGAAAAGAAACAGCTTCGGTTAAAGAAACTAGAGCACCCAGAGATAATGTTCAAATTAAGACGTGTGTGCAATATTATTGCAACAAAACCAAAGTATCTTCCTAGTGGACAAAGGAGCTAATACGTAGGGTGCGTTTGCATCTTGAGGAAGAATCCGCGGCACCTCTTCTACCGAGTCTTCTGCTGAAAAGGAATCGGACCACCTCTCCACGGAAAAGGATTCCACAGAAAGGGGGTGGCCCCCATTGAAAACAGGGCTCCCTTTTCGCAAGGAAATGAAAACCCTTGTTTAAGTTCCTGCAGTGGGGCCTGCAAAAATGCATGGTCCCCATTAGGGGTCAACCGGTCAGGTTTGGTTTGGACCCAGGTGGAACTAGACTTGAGCCCTATTTTTGGGTATGATAACAGGTCCAGACCCAGGTCTAATCAGACCCACCATAAGAGAAACCATACCCGGACCTGATAAGAACTACATGAACCAGGCCCGTGTCATACCCATAAAACAATATTTTTTTATCATTTCTACATTGAAAATTTGTGGGTCTTAATCGGAACTTGGGTTTAGCCCGGGTCTGGTATAAATTTTCACAAACTATAGTCGGATTCATTACGGGTTGGGTCTGGGTAAACCCAACCCGTTGACACGCCTAATTCCCATGCATTTCTGGAAACCCCCATGGTTCTTATATATTTGATCCAAATCCGCTTGGAGCAGACTACGTCCAATTATTAAAAACAAAAGAAAAAAAAGGTTTAGATAGGTTTGGATTGCCAAGCACACATACAATTTCCAGGAAAACATATTCCAAAGAAAACATTTCAAAACCATTGCTAGTCGAACAGACAAACTAGTTTTTATTGCCAAGAAGTCCGAAAGCAAAAAGATGACTGGGCTCAAAAGATTATTTCACCACCTAGAAACAAAAAAGAAAAACGTGTAATTTCTTTACACAATTATGAGCTTTGCATTTCAAGAGAGAAAAGGTGAATCAGGTTTTACTGCCAAGAAATCTGAAAGCAAAAAGATGACTGGCTAAAAAGGTTTTATCACCAGCTAGAAAGGAAAAAGAAAAAACATGCAACTTTTTTCACACAATTATGAGCTTTGTATTACATGAGAGAAAATGTGAACCCCCACTAATACAACATTAGAATGAACTAGTTTTTTTTTTTCTCCATTTAAAATAAGGGAATGTTCTAGTCAGGTCCCATTTTCTTTAGGCCGCAAGTTAGGCCCCAGCAAAATAAGTGGCTGCAGGTGATTTTTGCTTGATCTAAACCGATATGTGCTTATCATAGTTTACTTTAGTAGTTAACATGCATTCAATTAGGCATTTTTCATGCACGTATTTTTTTAGAGGGGTGAAAAATCAATGGCTCATATTGTGCTAAAGTTTGATGATAGAAGATTCTAATTTTTTTGGTAAATTGATCCGATCCATAACATGTTCTTTGGTAAATAAACAATTATACAAACATCTACAGGTTCAGATTCCACAAAAAACACCTACAGCCATGTTTTTTGCCCAGACCTAACTTGGAACCTAACTAAAATGGGATCTGACTAAAACATTTTCCTTTAAAATATCATATAAACTACAAATAACATAACATACCTATAATAATATTTCAGCAATAACAAACCATTAGACAGAGATGAACTAAATTGAAACAAAAAAACATAAACCAAAGTTTCATCCTTAGCAAACAAACCATGCTGAACATGTGTATGTGGTCAGATTAAGTCTATACAACTTGAACCTACGATTTCCAGCCCATCTCACAGTACTCCATTTTGACAGCCATTCTGTACCCTTTTATATACATACTGGAAACTTCATAAAAATGGCTGTATCCTCAGCCGTATCCATGTGACATAGTTTGCAGTTCAATGATTTTATACCTTCATTAGTACCAAATATAAACCCCATAAGAAATATAAGTAATGATCATAGAAACAAAACCAGCATAGATGACTTCATTGACATCATCATTATTATCATCATCAAGATGTTTGAGCATCAACATAGCTCATGTTCCAAAACCCAACTTCATTATGAAGAACCCTGACAAATGCTTCCTCAGCTTTCCTCAAAACGTCATCCTCTGCCTTCACTAGACACTGATCAGTGATAGATTGAAGGCAACTGCAATACTGCTTGAAGTTGCTGTTCCCCCACCGATGACATGTTTCAAGTAACTCAGCTGGAGTCTTTGAATCAGGTCCCAGGCACAGTTCAAAACTTGCTTGATACACCATCTCAATGGCCCAAAATGCCGTAATACTTATGGCATAATCAACCTCAGAATGCATTAATCTTTCTAAAAATCTAACAACAAAACAGGAAGTAAACATCGTCAGTGAAAAGCCGGCAAATTAAATGCACTCCTGTTCATGCAGATAAATCAAACTAAGGCACTAACATGAGAGAGAGAGAGACTAACCAGTCTTATCTCTTAACCATCCTAACCACTTCAGAAAAAACATAGTTGAAGGTCCCTTATGATTCATATGAACGTCTAGATGTGTTTTCATTGATTATCTACCAAAAACTACATTTTGGATGGAATCAGTTTAACTAAAAATTTGACTTTTAGTTATCAAGTTTTAGTGGAATATGGGCTGTTGATTTTTAATCACTCAAAGAAACACATCTGAACCTGAAAAATACCGCATCGAATGCATGTTTTCTAACTAAGCTATATAGAATACATTTATACAGATTAAGCAAACACCTAAAACTATGCTTTTTGAAACTGTTTAAGATGGTTAGGAGATAAGACTGTTACGCTATATATATCTATATATCTTGATTTTCTAATAGAAACACCTACACCTTTCTAAATGAAAGCATAAACAAAAATGCCAATAGGCTTTTGTGATGTTATGGTTCCAATATGCAGATAAATCAAGAATAGCCTACCTGGAAAAATGGCCCTAATAGAATGAAGTCTTTTTGTTTTTATTTACAAAAAGGCAGGAAAGATTAGCTTGTAACACTTTGAGATTTATGGTCTTTATGGGTCAGCAATGAAGAGTCGTTCAGACAATCTCCCTATTTTACTGCACAACAACAGAAGGAAGTTGGAAGTCGACGCTAATGAGTGCAAGGATTAAACATGAAGCGCTCATTTGCTAACACAGGTATGGGATCTAATAACACAGACATTCACAAAAAAAAAAACACAAAAGGAAGTTAGTTGGTTCAGCTTCATTAACGTCAATGCATAGTGCACCAGGAAGACAATGAACTGCACTTCTTGTGTCTAAGACTCTAAACCCTAAACCTCTTGTTGAACGTCAGAATGTAAGATTTCTTAATAAGAATTGTTGTTCTATCAGCAATACACACTGTGAAACCAAATGACAAATCAACTTATTTAATTGCTCAAACAGATTTTCCTAAACATGAAAGATCATTAAGAAATGCTAAATCAACAAATTATGCTAAGCTTTATTGAATTCTTACTGAAAGTTGCAATATAGGGATTCTAATAAAAACTATTGCTCTATAAGCAATACACATGATAAGACCAAATGCTGAATCAGCCTAGTGGATACCAACATAAGGCTTAAACAGATTCCTAATAAACATGAAATTTCAATTATTTTCTACATACAACAAAGAGCTTTCCTTTTGATGCCAATTTTGGTGTTCTCAAGATGGACCAGAAGATGTGATGATGAAGGCTAATTGGATGACCACATGGAAGTAGAGGTAGAAGATGCAGCAAATGGTGGCAACCAATCGCTAGGTGAATGTCAAAGGTGGCATCATTCTAACTAGAATTCAATGAAGTTATAGGACTGTAAGAGCAATGCACATCCTCGGTTTTACATGTATATGTTACAGAGAGATGAATTAGCCTGAAAGATCGTTTACATCTTGGCATTGTCAATCATATTACGAGACACCTAATACCATCAAACTAACAAAGTGCCTCGTCCCAGGTTCGACTCCCACCGGCTGTCCGAGTGCCTTTAACTGGTGGACTCCGTATGAGCTTGGGTGTAGGTGACCCCACCCGGGGTTTACCTTGCAGGGGAGCAGGCCATTAAGTGACCCGATTCTCGTTCCTGTCATAAAAAAACATATACCATACAGAAGGAGATGAAAGATGTCAAGATATAACGAACCAGTCTAAGTAATTTCAACCATACTGTATCTCCTTCTCTACCTGCAAAGAAACTGCCTCCTTTGCACAGCAAGCATTATCATTTGCGCATACAGATGTTGCCACTGAAAGCAAATTTTGATGTGCTACATTTCAAGTAATTAGAGGTGAAATACCTGCAATACTCTCGGTTTGGCTCTTGAGGAACAACCCCGGAGATTGGCACATCCCATTTCGACGCTTCCTTCTTAAACCACGAAATCTCATCATGGAGGGAGGCCAAACCCCCCAGTATGATCTCTATGTCAGAACCATTCCCACCATTGCATGCTTTCAGAAGCACACTGGCTACAAAAGGCACGAATTCCCTAACAAAAATGTAGTCCTGTGCCTGCACGGTACCACCCATCAAGAATCAAAGCTAAGACCGAGGTTTAAGCAAAACCGGTAACAAGGAGAATAAGCATACAAGATGATCATTATCAAGAAATTGCATCAAAAGGTGGGATTTAGGGCTAGAAGATAGAGAAACAGCCAAAATTTTGAAGAAAAAAAATAGGGTTAGCGCCAAGCACAAATGACCAATGTCAAAAAAGAAGATGACATTATCAAGAGATTGAAACTGAAGATAGAATCAAGACCCAGACAGACGTTTAAGCAAATTAAACATAAACAGGAAGACCACTATCAGGAAATTGCATTCAAGGGTAGGATTAGGGCTAAACATAGACAGACAGCCCAAAATGAGAAGCAAAATTAGGGTTAGGGTCAAACACAAATGACAAATGTTCAGAAGAAGATGACCATCATCAAGAAATTAAACTAAATACATAATTAAGCCTGAAATTGAGAATCAAGGCTAAGACTTAGGTTTAAGCAACCACTGACAGGGAGAATAACCATAAACAAGATGACCATCAAGAAGAAACTGCATCCAAAGGCAGGATTAGGACTAGAAGATAGATAAACAGCCAAAAATTGCAAAAGAAAATGTAAGGTTAGGGTCAAATGCAAATGACCAATGTTAAGAAAAAGATGACCATCATCATGAAATTGAAACTGAAGATAGAATTAAGGCTTGAAATTGAGATGACAAAGTCAAAAAAACTAAAATTAGGGTTTTGGTCTAGAGGACAAATAAGGAGATGAACACAAAATTAGGGTTAGGGTTTCTTTTTGACATACAAGCCAAATCTTGAAGGAGGAGGGGTTTATGGTGCCTTGCTTGATGCTGAGGATAAAGGGGTGCATGGTTGCCTTCACAAACGAGTCATGGTGCTTCTGCAACCATGACACTGTGATCGCCATTGATCCACAACCCTTTTCCACCATTTTTTTCCCTTAAATTTCAGTAAATTTTCTCTTTTTTCTTTCTACGGTGGTGTCAGGGTTTTGGGATGTAGAAGGGTTTACGTCGAGTGAAATTATGGAAATGTCCTCGCTGAGTTCGTTGGTCTTATGAGGTCGTAAGTCGTAATAGGTATGACAGTGGACCGCGCGAAAACGGGCTCCACCCCCACACCGCCTCGCCCTGTTTGAACCGGAGATCGAGAACATAATGCGGAGATGGAGGTTAAAATCAAAACCCATGCGAGGATGGATGCCGGGTTGGACTTACCTTTTCCCTGCCCCGCTCCGTTCTTGTCTTCACTCCCCCCACCTCTTCTATTTACACCGGAGATTGAGGACATGAAACGGGGATGGAGGGCAGGATTTTGAGAAAGGGCAGAGGTGAAAACCTTGTTCCCGGATCCGGTCTATTAGGGATGGCAGTGGACCGGGGCGAGGGCGGGGGACAAGGTCTCCACCCCGCTCCGTTTTAAAATCCGAACCTTCATCCCTGCTTCTATCTTCGCAAGGGAATGGATTTTAACCTCCACCCCTGGTCCAAATGGGGGCGAGGCGGGGCTCCGTTTTCCCTTAGTCTATAGTTATCCCTTAAAGGATTGGAAATGAGGCGGGACGGGGTGGGGATTAGGATGGGGACAGGGCGGAACGGGGTGGGGATTAGGACGGGGACAGGGCGGGATGGGAAAAAGCATAAGTCCATGAGATAGATTTTAACCATTCATCCCCAGCTCCATCCCCGTTTTATGCCCTCCATCCCCTGTCCAAACGGGGCGAGTCGGAGCCCCGTTGTCCCCCGTTCCACTGCCATCCTTAGCTGGGAAGGATGTGGATGTCCTATGACTTGACGGATTTATTCCTATCTTGTTCAAAAATGACAAACAACCATTGCACGGAAATTAGGAAACAGAGGCTTGATGAGGATAACTTCTTAACTTTTTTATTTTCTTGTTTTTTTTTTTTAATAATTCGATCGATTGATTTGATTAAGTTAATTGGTCCATTAATTCCTTTAATTAATTGTATCCAGTGCTTGAGTTTCTGTTTGGATGTGTGTTCTTGTTTTCTTGGTCTCTCGGATTTCCTAATTTCTTCTTCCTGTGCATTGTGTGGTTTTGTTCCTGATGCATCTGATTTGAGTCTGATTTTGATGAAAAAAATTGCATTGGTTAAGACATGGTTTCGATTATGTTCTTGATGAATATCATGCCCAATTGGGTAGTTTTTTAAGTGTTTTTGCATTTGTCCTTCAGAGGGTATGATAATAGAAGACGCTTAGCATTGTGTATGGTACCTTGGATTTTTGTGGGCCTGTACCACATTTGTTAACACCTGCCACCAGATCTTTGGATCTGAGATCCGAGAGTTCATCAAACATGCAGTTCGGTTCCACTCATTCACTATGTCATCCTTATCTTCATATCCTTCTTAAATCTTATGATGCAAGTTGTGTTAATCTAATCTGACCTACAGATAGATTCAGTGTTATCAATTTAATAAGAATAGACCCTTGGATCGTACTGTGTCAATGAAAATTATGATTTTTTAAATTATAAAATTTCATATTTTTGTCAACCATTGATTTTTTGAATCGCTAAAAAATTATGCACACAAGTCAGAATTCAACTATTTAAATGCCGATCTTCACTAAATGAATGATATAGATCACATCTGTAGAGATGGATTTGATCAAAACAACTGTTTTGTTTTTTGAGAAGATCAAAACAACTTGCATCAATGAAATCCTGAGGCGGGGTATGAAGATAGAGATGACATAGGGTATGAGCGAAACTGATTTGTCAAACACGTCCTAAATGATTATCAAGGGAATGCTCTTTCATCTTCAGCCAAAAAAAAAGAAAAGTAAAAAGAGAATGTTTTTTCATCTTCATCAGAAAAAAATAAAAGGAATTCCCTTTGATCCAGTGGGGAAGGTGGCCCAATAAGGAAGCACCAGAACAGGAAGTAGTATTCTAGTCTCTGATGGCATTGTAAACCTCTATGTTTTCAGTTTCTTGTGTGAAGTATCTCATTTTGTGCTTTGTCAAATTTAAACCTGTTTTCGCTCGGAGAAACCGCCCCCGACACAGAAATCTAGTCGTGCTGGCTCAGCCTGCCGTATGTAAGGTCGTTATCCTGTATGAGTAAAACTCCGAGGGCTTACCCCCTCGATCCTAGAGAGTTGCCAAGCTTCGGCTTATGCAGGGAGTGATGCCCATGGGATTGGAACCTAGGCTGCCCATCAAACAGTCTGACCCCATCCCACTACACCATCCCCCTTGGATCTGGAGGGGTGGGTATTTCTAAGAAACTTCAGTAGAGCTGTAAATGAGCCCAATGAACTGAACATAAGGTGTTCAAGCTTGGTTTATTTTCGTGAGCAAGTTCATGATAAGTTGAGCTAAACGAACAGAGTTTGAGCTGGCGCGTGCACATAGCATACATTGTTTAGATTTGGAAGTAATAGGATTTAAACTCTAGACCAATTGAGCCAAGCTCTTGCTATATTTTAGAAATACATAGAACTTTTAGGGATGTCAACCGATTAGATTTTATCCAATATCTGACCGAATCTGACCCATTTAGCCAAAATCATAACAGATTATAATTAGATGCAAATATGGTTTTGATTTTTTTGCTACCAAATATCCGACAAATATCTGAATTTGATTACATGTAAAAAAAAAACTGAATTTGGTACGAGATTTTCACCATCTGCTTTTGAATATGAATCCGAATCTGTTTAGCCAATATTCGATTAATCAGATATAGTGTTGACTACATTCGATCCGAATCTGAACCGTTTACATCCCGAACACCTTTTGTACTGAGCACAGTGCATACATGGATCTTTGAATAAATCTTTGTTCCTGCTTGTGAAACCATTGTTTCAGATGGGGGGCTGAGATGCGTGGGACCGCCATAGACATGGTTGCAGGTCCCACATTTTTTGGTGAATATGGACAATGTAATCTCTCTAATGGATGGCTTGAATGGAGCCAAGCATAGTGACAAACGTTTTTTCAGCAAAATCTCATTTTTCAAAAACTTGCAAGAAATTAAAAAAAAAATCATAAATCTTGCATTTTTTCAGCAAAATTTGTAATGACCCCAACTCATACCCAAGAAAAAGTGTAACTTTTTTTTAAATCAATTGCGAAAATCTTTCCAGAGCCCGATCCTTTACCATTCCATTTCACATCCACAAAACCATAAGAGGTCGTACACCCCATTTTTCAAACCAAACTCAAACTGAATCAATTATATTAATTAAGAAATGATAAAGTCATGAGATAATTAAATAAGAATATAGAGTGCATAAAAGAAAATAAAAAGAAAGAGTCACGCTATCCATAGAATTTGTCAAGCAGTCATGTCGTTCCCTCGTAACTCCTCTCATGAGCAAGTCGCCTCACTAGGCATCTGAGGCTGCGAAAAACACTAAAAGTAGGATGTCGGAATCTAAAAAATTCTGTGTATGAATCTCTCTAATAAAACAAATAAGTATAAAGAATACAGATAGGATTCATGCAATAATTTAAAGGAATGTTACTAGAACACTTTTCATAATTTTATAAGCAGTAAAAACATTCATCATGCAACAAGATGCAATATCATAAAATTCAATCATGCATCATAAGTAAGGAACACAAATAAATATGCATGATCTAATGTATAACAGAAAAATGCATGATGTCAGTGCATATGCATGAATAAATTATTATTTTTATCAAGTTCTTTTACTATATGCGTGTTCTTATTAAGATGCACACAATTTAAGTTCATTTTTTTATTACAGTTGTCTGCGGATATACCAAATGGGTAAGAATTTTTGAGGTCAAGTAGGGTTCTCAGGATAACTTAGCACATAAGTTGTATTTTATTACTTGGTTTCAAACTTAGCCATCGACCAAAACAGCCTTCGGAACATTAGACCACCCATCTAATGTTGGGACACCAGAGACCACCTACCCACAAGTGCCACTTTTCTTGGTATACCAAAATAACAGTTCTGTCTACACACCACTCCCAGGCAAAGTGGCAAAACCTCTCTAAAATTGTGGCTAGAAGAAGAACCTCAATATCGGGCTCAGAGGTACAACAACGCATACAATGCACACAGAGTTTTTGTATCATCACGGTCCCCAAACTGCTAAGCTCAAGATTATTTTTTTTGCAGAAGGAATATCAAGGAAAAGTAAATTACATTATTTTCTTTATTTATCTTGTTATTAATAGCAATTTTCATTATTTGTAATTCACCATGCAAAATTAATAAGTTTGCGTATCCACATGTGAAGCTCTTCATGGTCCACCCGTGGCATCAATAGAACAGTGTAATTAGAATCACAATATCAAATGAGATTTTTGTAATGCATAAACAAGTAAAGTAAGAAGCACATCGGCTCAAGGCTTTCATAACCTATGATGATCCATCTTGATCATCTATGCATTCATATAAAAAAATCTTAACAGCATGCAACCTATGCAATGATGTCAATATACTTCTAAATGCACATTCATATATGTCGATTTAATCCACGTGCATGAAACAATAATATTCAAATGATTGCGCATGAGTTCACATAATCATGTTAAATGCATGCCTTCATTTATAATTCACTTCACATAACATGTGAATACTTATGCAAGTAAGTTCACGAAATAGTGTGTCTTCACAATTCATGTTCACAAGGAGCAGACTATGCATATAATACTTGCATGAAGCATGAGGGAAAACTCATTATTTTAGCATGCTTAACTAAGTCCATTTCCATGAGTGACTTTTGGAAACTTAAGTGCCAATATAAGAATCTTACACCCTTTTGCATACATAAGCCAAGTTCTAACAAAAATCTGAATTTTAATCACATAGCTGCACACATCCATATTATGTATGCACCTGCACTAGAAACATACTTGGAATGAGATATTGTGTATGCATATCGTAACCAGCCAAATCATGTGAAAAGTTCCACTCTTAGCATGTATTGAAACCAAATTACATACACTGAACCAAATCTAGAAATTTGCATATATGATTGAATATTTTATATATATATATATATATATATATATATATATTAAACATGGCCCAACCGACATTGCTGGGTCTGTGTCCTGTTGAACAGGGACCAGCCAAACCCGGTTGGCTGCGACTGAACTATATCAGTTCAGTCCAACCAACTAAGTTGGCTAAAAACCCAAACAAACCATTTTTTTTAAGGATCTGGCTAGATAGGCCTAGCAAGCCATGCCAGGCCAACTGGACTATTTTAGTTGGGCCTGTCAAGGCACTACCAGGTCTGTCCAACCAACTAGGGTGCAACCCAATAAAATCCTAATTTTTTTAATAGGGTGCCTGACCAGAATCTCGATTTCACCAAATATGTACGTATTAAAAGAGGCCACATCCAGGACTACACGCCTACTAAAAATTAAATTTCACATAGATGTATATATATCTAAATCTACCTTCAAAACATATACAAACCTTTTTTACATAAGTGTGCATGGTTATAAGGCTCTTAGATTAGAAATACAAGGATTTATGAATTCATGTTTCAAAATGCATGGTTAGGTAAACATACACTCACGTATGCACAGATTCATGGTCAATTAAGCATGCTAATGCATGTATTCAATATTGTTTTCTCACATATTTACATGCCCCTACACAATCCCTAACATAGGTCATCCATGAAAATCGATAATATCCTACTGAAACCACTTAACGAACCATTCTTTTATCATTAAATAAATTCTATTTTAGCATAAAAATAATTATGTACAGAAATTTTTTTTTTTAAAGGATAAAAAGGATCAAGAACACATCCAATGGTTCATTCAATGGAGAATCAAGTCTAACATAAAACAAGCACTCATTAGGTTGTTTTAACATGAAATGAAATTCTGTTTTTCATAAAAAGAAACATACACAAAAAATTATTTTTGAAGAGGTGAAATAAAAATAAAAAAAACAAATCCATGAAAGAGGGTCCATAAATCCTCCTCCATGTGATTTAAAGTAGACATAAAGATCTGCCATTTTTTTCATGAATTTTCATCAAAATCATGCATGGAAACTCGTCTATATTCAGTTTCTCACTTACTTTCAAGAGAAGAGACTTGTACTTTTTCGTAAATTGAAAGAAAAATATGAATTGATGTGAAAAATGTAGGTGGTTTTGGAGAAAATGGCTTCTTCTCCTCCTCTTCTTCCTCCCTTTTCCTCTCATTTCTCTTTCCTCTTCCTTTCTTTCCTCTCTCTTTCTTCTCTTTTCTTTCTTTGCTCTTTGTTTGAGGTTATTTATAAAGAAAAGGAGGGTGACACCCCCTCTTATCCATCCAGCTCTTCTAGAGAGGGTTGCAGCTAATCTCTAAACGAAACTCTCTCTCACTTTCCAAAATTTTCTAAAACTCTTTTAAAAATTGTCTTTTTTAAAGTTTTTAAATTTTAAAAGTCTCTTCTCTAACTTTCCTTAGTTTTCTTAGGTATGTTTAAGGACTCCAAACAACCATAAAATATATATATAATTAAGTATAATTTATTAATTATTTAATTAATTATTTAGTATTAAATAACTAATAATTATTTAAAAGATTTCAAAAATAGCCAAACTAGGGAGGCCTTTTAACCTTAATTAACTCAAATTTAAAGCGCCTAAATGAATTTAAAGCTATAAAATTATTGAGCATAGATTTGGATCTAGACTCGGATTCAAGATCCAAATCCATTTTAAAAAATCTAAAAAGATTTTGGACTGGACCAAATCCAAATTATTATGGGTCTTGGATAGAGTCCATATTCATAATAGTTTGGATCAAATCCATTGGATCTAGTCTAATCCAAATTCGGATCCAAACTGATAAACTGCTCTCTTTTTTAATGTGATTTTTGGGTCAACCAAAACTCGAATTCTGAAAAGTAACATATTGTTGTGCTCGACGCTCCGAGACACATCCAACGATATATAACATGAATATTAAATTTTAAATTTTGCCTAAAAATATCTTGAATTTTGCTTGAATTTAAAGGTCAAAAATAAAACTTTTTCTCACACTTCAATTGGCTCATCTCGACCTTGTCAATGAGACTTGGGTCAAGCCCAGACTCAAAAACATTGGTCTAATATCGAGGTTCAAATGATTTTTCTTCTATACTTAGCCAAATTTTTGAAAAGTCTCAAAATGACTAAGTGTAAAAATACGCGATATTACAAAATCTCAATAATATAAAAATAAATTAAAATATTAGAAATATTTTTATAAGAAAATATTAATAAAAACTATTTAAAGACAAAAATACATGATTTTTTCATGTCTGTTTAAAACGTAAATATTGCATTTAAATTGCGGTATTTATGCTTTTTCATAAACCTTGCAAGATTTATGAAAATCTCGAGAGAGCCAAGAACTCCTTTCACAATAAAGTTGCACAAACAAAGCCATGTCTGAATTATTTTGTTTGAACGGCAAGCTGGGGTTAGATAGACCCCTACCAGTTATACAATGATACCATTGGGATTCAAACTAGCAACATCCCAACACAAGGTGACGTGCACTAGCTGCTCTTAGGTGATGTATTTGGTTTGGACTCAAGTGAAACCAAACAAACCAGATTTAAGATGATGGTACTGAGTCCAAACCCAGGTATAATCAAACTCACCATTGAAGACACCATACCATAATCTTATAAGGACTACATAAACCATACCTGGTAAAATAATAATTTTTTATCATTTTTATATTGAAAAATTATGGATCTTAATTGGAGCTCGGATCTGGCCCAAGTCTAGTATAAAATTTCACAAACCATACCTAGCTCCATGTACTAATCAAACCCTTTGGGTTTGATTTGGATTCTAATCGGGTCTTCTTTTTTATCACCAAACCCTAACCCTATAAGGTTTGGTATGGGTTGGGTCCGGGTCAAACCCGACCCGTTGACACTCCTAGCTGCTCCTAGCAGACAAGCGGAGCCCCCATTGGTCTGAAAATTGGTTATCTTGTTTACATTTTTTTTCGTTAGGCCAAGAGAAAACTCCTTCATCACTAGGCAGGCCTTTGATTAGTGAAACCCTTGAGGTCCCCCATGCCGACCGAGAAGTATACCAAGCTTCAAACTTACGGCAAGGGATGCCCTCCCCTTATGGGGGATTTTAAACTGTGGTCGTCCAATGTCAAGTGACAAACCATGATCACCCGTAACTAAGAAGGCGAGGATTGCCGTACAATATGATGTTAGACGTGAACTGGAAAGTTTAATGGGATTGATAGTTCCATATGTGTGCTTGCACATGTATGTGTGTGTGCTCATGAACAAAATTTGAAATTTTTAGGCCAATGAGATCTGGGTTCGGAACCTACAAGATTTGAATATTTGTATCGGATCTAGAACCAATATCTTATTGTATAAGAAAAAAAGGTTGTATCCAAATGGACCCAGAACTGATTGAGGCCTTGTTGTGTGATCGGGCCAAACCCATGGGCTCCTCTTACCCAATCCATGAATCTGCTCTCGAGCTGACTGAGTCATGCTTTAGCTAGGCCTTGATCTAGACCATTTGAAAATAAAGACTAGGAACTTTGCCTATATATTTGATTGTATTTATTGAGTATCATAATGGTCATATGGATGCAAGCTAAAATAAAGGAGTTATTTATAATAAAACTATAATAGCCAATTAGGCAAATATTTTCACAAATTTTGTTATGCAAAACACAACCAGAATGAAGCAAAATATAAGATAAAGAGACAAAAGAAAAACAAGTGAAATATGATATTTATGCGCTTTCTTACTCAGGCCTACATCTAAAGGCAAAGGAGGAGCAAAAGTCTACTAGCAAGATATGATGGAATACAATTGAGATTTAGAGCTTTCAAAACTCTAATTCTCAATAAATTTCTGGTCACATAGCTACATAATAATTATATAAAGCTTTTGCAAAATTTTCTTTAGATTGAGCTGACATCGGTTACGATGGTTCATTCCATTCCAAGGATCTTCGTTCCAGAACCATAAGTGAGATTTTCATCTCATACGACTCCTTCCTTCGTAACATAGTAATAAGGGGAAAAAAAGATTGAAATATTCTCCTTATGAACTGACAGGGGCTGGTGTTTTTAGCAGAAATCTCTAGCCAGCCTTTCTGCACGAGGTCTTTTCTCTTTCTTAGATAGAAATGATAACTTCAGCAAAAAAAAATTGTTCTCAACGCCCCATATTTTCAGGAATTAGTTACTTCAACGATCTCTAATTCTCAATATACTTCATACATTCTCAAAGGAGGCAGCCATCCATATGAAAGGGCATAAAACCCTAACCAGTACAAAAAAATTAATTACAAAACTTGTCAGACAATGAGGGCTCAGCCCCTCCATCCTTGGGAGAGATGTCTGCAGCCCAAGTTCTTCACAACCACCACTCGTGCATCAAATAATAAAAACCGGCTCGCACGAGTGGTGGATTCCGAGTCAAACTCAGGGAACGAGAAAAATACTTTGTATTCCATAAACAATTAACTACTCTTTATTGCAAAAAATAAAAGAATTAATTGGATAAATAAACTAAGAGTGATGCCCCTGCAGAGGGCTTAAACAAATAAAAATAATAAGTGCTTTATTACAATCCCCAAATTGAATTAAATTAAATAAAATAAAAATCTAATCTAAAAAGAAAAGAAAAGAGTCTTTAGTGCTTGGGCTTCTAGTCCTTCCTTGTTTGTTCACTTTTGTATATGTTTGATTGAGAGCTCTCTAAGGGTTTTCTGAGCGCCTGAAGGGCCTTTTAAGAGGACCTTTTAGGGGCTACATAGGGCTCTTCAGAGATATTTTCAAGGGTTCACCACACATCTAAACACTTTTCTGCAAGAACAAACAGAAGAAACACAAAATAGAAAAAGAAAACTACGAGAAAATCATAGGTCAGTTTTGAGAAAAATCACAAAACACTAAATAAACTATGAAATAACATTACACTACAAGACAGAATTGTATAACTAATTCTATAACTAACATGAACTAAGTTATGAAACTAATTAACTAAAAGATAAATTAGCAAAACTAATTAACTAGCTAACACGAAACAAGTTATTGAATAAACTAAGAACAAATAACAATAAATAGACTAAACTAAACTAACAATAAAACGTGAACAATATTTAGCGTAAAATAACTAATCCAACATGAAAGTTATACTAATTAAATTTTAAAAAAATAATTAACTAATTAATCAAGTAAATAACAAATTGATCTATCTAACAAAAATCGATAATATAATTGCAAGAAAATAAAATTGGCAAATGTAATTAAATCAAATAATTAAAATCCAATAATTCTAATGACATAAAACTGGACCTAAATAAATTTAATTACTAAGAAAAATAGATTTAATATTGAATTAAAAACCAACTAATTAACAAAAAAAAATTAAAACTACCTAAATCGGCTAAGAGGATTTCTACCTAAAAAAGGATAATTAATTAAGAACTAAATTATGATCTAAATACAAAAAATATAAATTCTTGAATTGTAAATAAACTCAACTAATTGATGATAACAATGATTAATTCTACTCTAATTTGGTGAAATAAAAAATTTAAATGAACTATCTACTCTATCTATTGATTTCTAATATAATGAAATAATGAATTAAAAATTAATTAAGGCTAAACTAACTAATCTATCATGCTAAAAATAATGAAAAACATAATTAAAGACATAAATAAATGAGTTTATGTAAGAAAATATGCAAGAAATGATTAAATCTACTTATTACAATTCATAAATTAACAAAAATAAAACCCTAATCAACTAATATTATTAAATCTAATCTAAATTTAAATAAACTAATTTCTGAAACTAAACTAACTAAATCTAAGAAAACATCAACAACTATCGTGAAACAAGATTAACAACTAAAAAATGATTATCTATTGGCACATAAATCAAGAAAAATGACTAATACTATTGACCCCCTACACCCCCCCCCCCTTGCCATTATTCTTTGTAACTCCCATTTTCGAATTCATGGGTATCGTAGGGGGTTGGATCATCCTTCCAAAGAAAGAAACATGTTAACACATTTTTCCATTCCTTCTCTTTGTGCTTTTCCTTAACATTTATGAGATGGTTTATTAAATAAAAATATTTTTAAAACCCTTCTTCTTATTTTTCTTTCAAATTTGTTTCTTAATATCCTTATTGGGTTTCCCATTTGGGAATTCGGCCAGCCTCTTTCCCTGAAAATGTGTGTTGCCATAAATTTTATATTTATGAGGAGTTACAAAAAATTTCGTTGGTTATAAAGTATTTTCACAAAAAACCTGGTGCATAGGAGGATTTGAACTTGAGTTCTCCTCACAAAGAAGCAACAAACCCCACCAATGCACTACTTTTTATTTCGTTGTAATTTATATCTTACTTAATTTACTTAAACCCTTATAGATGTTAGGCATTTTTGACAAAAGGCCACGTCCTCTTGCTAAAATCTATGTATGTGGTTAATGAGATTTGAACTTAGGTTGCCTCATAACTAGGCAATACCTCTTGCCATAACACCACTTCACCTCTTGTTGCCTTATTGGTCTTTATTAATCATTTATATATGAATTAGTTTTTTTACGAATCTCAAATACGAGTTGGATCAAAAATATATTTTAGATCTTCTAAACTTTCTAACTAGATTTTTGGATCTTGATTTAGATTTGACCATATTTGGATCCAATTGAATTTCAATTGGGTTTTGGATCTATCCAGGATCTGAATCCAGTCATCATATCTGAATCCAAATACTGGATCTATTTGATCCTGTTTGGATTCAAGATCCATTTGGATCAAATTCATATCATGTTACCGTATTTATTTTAAAGAATTTTAATATTTATTTGTTTTGATAATTATTAAAATTTGGCAGGTTTTACATAGCTAGATCTCTGAAAACCAGGTGCATAACCGTCTTGCCTGAGTTGGTTCTGGGAAGGGATGGTGGGTTGTACTTGTGGATTTCTCCACGATAAATTTGGATGGTTACGCCAACCCGGGTTATAGGTGTTGGAAAATGGGTTTAGTGCGAGCTTGATGAAACCTTGTGTCATCTGAGCTTACTCATAGATAAACTCAGGGTACTGTGGCTCCAAGGGATAGTCAAAGACATGGTATATTGGGCTACCACACACCTGTATGGTTGGGGAGGGATTCGACAATAGCTGATCCAATTTCTGGGTCAACAGGTCGACCTTGTTATGCAACTCAAGGTTCGTCCCTAACTCGAAGATACCAGCCTTCTTGGCTCCAATAGGGGCAGATATAGCCATCTCAAATCATGAGGCAGAAGTGTGGTGTATCGAATTCTTACTCAGGGTCTCATACAGGGCTCATGCCTCATCCTCACTCTTCAGCATGAAAGTGCCCTCACAGACAGCATCAACCATTTGACGTTTCTTCTCAGTTAAGCCATTATAAAAATATTGCACCAATTGCCAACGGGGCACCTGGTGGTGGGAACACTTTCGGAAAAGATCTTTCATCCTCTCCCACGTCTCATAAAACATTTCTCCTTAAATTTGTGAAAAACTGATGATGGCTTTTCAATATTGGTTTGTCTTACCAATCGAAAAGTATTTTTTGAGAAACTCGCTTTGCATATGCCGACAAAATTTTGGGTTACAAGGAACTCCACTTGCACGTAGGAAACTAAACGTGAAACCCACATTTCAGAAACTTGCGAGAAACTCATGGGAAGCATGTTTCTCATTGTGCGAGAAACCCATTTCTCATCACTTGATTAACGTATTTACTTTGTACTGAAAACACATTTCCTAGGTGTTTTTATTCATTTCATTTAAATAAGCTATATATATATATGAGTAATGTGATCATTCTGGCCCTTTTTTCTCATTATGTGGTAGGCCCATTCAAAAACCATAGTTTTATTTTTATTTTTTCTCATAGGTTCTGTTTAGTGAGAACTGACTTTTGGATCTATACAGGTCAGGTGATCCAAAATCAATGGCTATGCAAACATCAAATTTTTTTTACTCATAAAGATATATTTCGTCAAAAAAACATGATCAAAGAATTGATTCCTACTAAATCGAGCATGCTACACATCTAACAGTTCAGATCTGTCATAAAACACTTCAAACTATAGGGGCTTAACGGGGCAGAACGAGAAAAGTGAGCTTAATATGTTCAGATCTATCATAAAACACTCATGTTTTCCTTTCCATTAATTTCCTGACAACCTTGATCTAACCTAACCTGATCCTGGTTAATTGGATTTAATTTTGAAAATTCTAATACTAATCCAGAGATGACAAGGCTAAATAGCCAATTGGATATGTGATTTACATGTAAATGGATCGGATATCTGTTATATTCAGATTCAGTTCTGGATTCACCATAAAGCCAACCCATATCCAAGCCATTGACATCCCTAGTTGTGGTTCGGTCCCAAAGATCAAACCCTATGTGATTGGGCCATGCAAAGGTCCAGTTCCAACGAATAGCTAATCGATGTGAACAACATGGAGATGGAATTTTGTGTTCTTGGGTTTGGTCTGGAATTAAATGCCCCTTACCGGGTCCAGGCCTGATTAGGGTATGATCAGATTCCATCATGTTAGAAGGGGATGCAATCAAGTCTGGTATGGGCCGAACCATGCTTCACCAATTACTGGATCCTACTTTTATAAAAAAAAACAAATCTGCCTCTCGATCTGTATCCACCTCACATCTCATCGTGTAGTGTAGGATCCATATCTGATTTAAGCCTCCGTGGTACTGGATCCACCAAAAACGTGTTAAAGCTATTATTTGCCCCTTAAAGAAAAAGGTAAGAATGAGAAGGATCGGACCTAAGGATGTGACTAAATGGGTTTACCTGACATGAGGCTACCTGGGTTTTAACATTTTGAACAGCACAATACCTGTTTTCATTAGGGCCGAGTTGGAGGATAAGATAGATCGGAAAATGCAGTCTTGGCAAGGAAACTACATTTTGAAGATCGATCCTATGACATAACACATCATTAACTGTCACATTTTCTCAGTACCCAAGCTCAGAGGATGTCAGTCTTGCAGAATCTGTGCAGCTAGAGTTGGGCGTGAGGCGCATGTTGAGAGAGAAGAGAGCTGCGTTAAAGGAGAGAGAATTGTCTGATCTTCTGATCGACGACTGCTTGGGGGATACGCGATGGTGGGATCAAAATTGAACTAAACTAATCCGCACAAAAGCTTCCGATAAGGCTACTAAGAACTGAACGATTCTTCTTGTTTGGATACCCATAACACTAAACTAAATTAAACAGCCTATTCAAAATTGATATGAACACAAGAGAAAGGACGAGTAGATGCAAAGGATGCAAGGACAGACGAATAACTCAAAAGTTCACTACTTTGTGATGCCTTAAAAGAAAATATACATGCATTTGTCAGAAACAGTGCAACTGAAAAACAGCAGTGGTTTTGCAGAAGATCATCAAGGCTCTGATTGCGACTCACTTACCCCTCTTGGTCCTCTACCACAACGCTGATGATGCCTTTCTCTAGCATGTCATAAAACATTCTGGTTTTCCTCTGTTCTTTCCAGTGATGCATCTTCCAGAGCCCGCCGGCGACCAGACCGAGCGAGATACCATAAACGATTTCCTTGACGACACTTGGTACTTTAAAGGTTGCATGAGCAATCTTATGTGCAGCCATACCTTCCTTCCTGTATTTAAATCAACAAAATAACAAGCAATCAATCTTCCAAAAATCTCTTTCCATAGCAGAAAACCATACTCCTAAAAGTTCACAAACAGGAAACGGGGAAGATTCTTCGAAACAAATGCGCAGCAAGAAACAGAGTCTCAAGTGTCTCAAGGAAAACGAAAAAGAAATGCTCCCAGACATGCTGTACTGTAAAAATATGAATTTCAAGCCAAAATTTGAAGAGCATGTGATGGAGATTCAATCCAAACAAAAGAAACCCATTTCATGCAATCTCCATCTTGTGCTAATAAGGAAACAAAAACATTGTGGTAATCAGAACAACCAAAGAGGGCCGTGAGAAATCGAAGAGTGGTGCTATTTTTTTGCTTCAGTTCTTCACGTATGCGAGAAAATATCTTCGAATCGGCGATGCCCAGCCAACAAAAGCTCAAGGAAGAACACAACGAGCCGCTTCCGCCGGGAGCCCGGTGGAGTCTCGAACGGAGAATGGACGTTGGTCGAGGGAGGGCGTTGTCGTCTACTCTCGAGAGTGCCCACCTCGCAATCCAAACGTCGGTTCGGGTTTTGGAATCAGGAAGTTCAAAATAGTGACTCATCAAGTAGGACGGCTGAGTCGGTGACTTCCAGAATAAACGCTAATGGTGCGCCGAGCACAGTGACAAACGTTTTTTTCGTCAAAATCTAGTTTTTCAAAAACTCGCGAGAAATTGAAAAAATTTCATAAATCTCGCATTTTTTTGGAATAAAAAAATAAATTAAAAAATATAAAAATTATTCTGTATACGAAAATATTAATAAAAATTATTTAAAAATAAAAATACACTGTTTTCTTTATGATAAATAGCCGTTTAAAATGTAAATATCGCGTTTAAATCGATCTATTTATGTTGTTGTCGTACATCCTGCAATATTTTGAAAATTTTCACGAGAAATTGCCATTTTAAACTTTCAGGCAATTTCTCGCGATATTATAGTGAGATTTTCATAAATCTCACGATATTTGGCGGTATGGCGCCGAGGGCAGGGATGCCAATGGGTTGGACTCTCGGGTTGGATTTAGGTATTACTGGATTTGACCTAATCTGATTCTGATTGGAAGCTAGAGTTTGATGGAAACAGATAATCGGATTCCGATTCTGAGATCTTGAGGAGGGTACAACAAATCCTTATAAAATCTTCCCATGAGTAGCTTTTTTAGGGTTTGTTTGCATATAAGGATTTTCTCGAAAATGCATAGACACCCGTGCCATTTCTGTGAGCCCCAACAATGAAACACAAACATGAGAGTTGCTTTCCGTTATACGTGGGAACCCCTTTTCCAAAGATTCAGTTCTAGTGGGGGTGGTCTGATTTCTATTCCGCAGAATGTGTCATTTCGTGAGACATTTAAATGAACCCTTAAGGGGGCATTTTCACATCACCAAAGGAGGATATGCATGGAATCTCCTTCTGCAGTAAATGAATCGGATACCCCCAATGGAAACGTTTTCGCAGAAAGGAAGGTCCAGCATTGATTCTGTGCTCTCTTTTTTCACACAAAAGGAACCTGATATTTGTGTTGCTGCGGTGAGCCCCGCTGGTGCATTTCTGCAAAAAGCCACAGTTTTCCATGACACACAAACGCACCCTTAATGTGTCTCTCTTAGGGATGGCAGTGGACCGGGGGAAAGCGGGGCCCCGCCTCGCCCCGTTTGGACCGGGGATGAAGGGTATGAAACGGGGATGGAGACGGGGACGAAGGTTAAAATCCATCCCCGTTGGGGGTGGAGGCGGGGATGGCCGTGCACTTTTCCCCGCCCTGCCCCGTCCCCACCCCGATCCCCGCCTCATCCCCGCCCCGACCACTTTTCCCCGCAATATCATCGCCCCGCCCCGCCCCGCCTCATCCCCGTTTGAACCGGGGATGGAGGATAAAATACATTCCCCGCCGGGGATGGAGGCGGGGTGGAGGATAAAATCTTGAGGCGGGGCGGGGGTGGAGACCTTGTCCCCCGCCCCGCCCCACTGCCATCCCTAGTCTCTCTCGTAGGATCCCATGGAAATAGTTTTCTTTATATACAGGTGAGTGTATGTGTGAGAGAAAATAGCTTTCATTATATAAATTAGAGTCCTATGATATGATTAACAAAAAAAAAACTAAAAGATTATGAAAATTTATGGTATCTAGCATGAGGATGCAGGTGGTCTTAGAACACCTCGTCATTTTCCTATCCATTGTATCTGCAATCTACTTAAGATTTCATGATGCAAGTTATTTTGACCCAATATAACTCTGTAAAAGTGTTAAACATGGTCAAATTACTAGGAATCTAACCTTTGGATCATGATGCATCAATAAAAAAAAAGGTGATTTTTAATATTAAAAAAACACATTTATGGCCATCAATTTTTACATCATCAGAAAAACCTATACCCAAATCAGATTTCAGCAATCCAAAAAATGGTTCTTATTAGAAATGTAAATCAAATTTGAAAATGACCTAATTAGGGCTGGAAATGGGATGGATATGAATGGATATAATGTTGGTCTGAATCCACATCTATATCCAGCCAGGCCAATTCATGGGCAGACCATATATATAGTGCATGCCAACATTTTTTCTGGGTCAGAAACCTGGTAGCATTGGTCTTAGTCTGCCCTACTTATGGTCGCTGTCAAATGACCTAAAACATAGGTCCTAAAATATCAAAAATTGAAGTTAGACCAATGTTGTCAGTATCGGTACTTATTGTATCGGCAGAAAATCGATATGATACTAAATTGAATCGGTTATTTTCTAATAAATGTAAAAAAATGCTTAAAATGAAATTTTTAATATTATTTCAGTAGTTTTAACACATGTCGTGTTCTGATTGACACAAAATATTTTTTTAACAGATTCAGAACAATTCACTTGAGAATCTGTATCAGCCGATTCACCTGAATTGTTGGCCAAACGATACAGGGTCCATACCGATACTGACAACATTGCGTTAGATATTAGTAGATAAGGTTCAGTTGGGGTTTTCACCATAGGGACAAATATCACGAGATTTATTAAAATCTTGCGATAATATCACAAGAAATTGCTTGAAAGTTTAAAATGATAATTTATCACGAGATTTTCAAAATATTGTGAGATTTATGAAAAAACATAAATACCACAATTTAAACACAATATTTTTATGTTTTAAATGGCTATTTATCATGAAAAACCGTGTATTTTAGTTTTAAATGATTTTTATTAATATTTTATTATAAATTTTTTTTATTACTTTTTTTATTGCCAAGATTTTGCTAAAAAAATTGAGAGATTTATTAAAAATTTCCAAATTCTCGTCAGTTTTTGAAAAATTAGATTTTGCCGGTTTTCACTGATCACTAATACTTATGTCCAATTTCTCACACTCATATTTTACACACTTCTGGTACGGACGCTAGTACAATAATTCATGTAAAACATGGATATGTAAGGATTTGAAGCAAAATTCATTGCAAGATTTATCACTATCCTGTCCTTTTATATATTGTAGAATTTGTTAATTGGATTTATTTCGATATTTGGATCATAAGGCTGTATAAATATGTTAAGGGGTAATTAAATGAAGTGAAAAGCAATAAAGCTCCTTCTCCAGGTAGTTGGATTAGGGGTGTCTTCAGGTTGGGTCTGGGCCCCCATATATAGTGACAAACCTTTTATCGGCAATTTCTTGTTTTCTCAAAAACTCATGAGAAATTGAAAAAATTTCATAAATCTTGCATTTTTTTGGCAAAATCTCGGCAATAAAAAAATAATTTTAAAAATATAACAATTATTTTTTATAAGAACATTTTAATAAAATTATTTAAAAATAAAAATACATGGTTTTTTTCACAATAAATAACCGTTTAAAACGTAAATATCAGGTTTAAATCACAGTATTTATGTTTTTTTATAAATCTCACGATATTTTGAAAATCTCGCAAGAAATTGTAGTTTTAAACTTTCAGGCAATTTCTCGCTATATTAGAGCAAGATTTATGAAATTTTTCATAAATCTTGCGATATTTGTCACTATGGGTCTGGCTAACAACCAACCGTGTCAAGTGTCAAGGTCAAGTGATGAAGCAGATTACAGAGCTCTTGCTAATGATACAACAGAAATTACACGACTTTGATTTTTATAGAAGGAATTATGAGTCAAAATACAAAGAACTCCTACTATGTGGTGTGATAGCATTGGAGCTTTGTATCTGGGCTGGTAAACTAAAGAGATCATGCACTTACGCACTTTTTTATATATCAAGAGAGAAAAAGAGGGAAAAATATGTTTACCAACCACATATACTTATTATGAACCAAGATTTTCATAAGTTTTTTATACTTATTTTTGAAAAATTTACCTTATGGATGTTGATCTAGACGATTCGTTTTATAGATATAAACTCTTGGATCATCCATTATGATGTATAAGAAAGACCTTTTTAAGGGTTGAAAATCAACTGCTTAGAATTTTTATAAATATTTAAGCATAAAAAATTACATTTTTTTATCCAATTACGATGATCCAACAATCGATTCCTAGTAAATGGACCACGATGAATTTATCTGCAGGGTTAGATTTGCAAAAAAAACTATTAAAATATCAATTCATACAAGCTTGGTAAACATCTCTCTCTCTCATCTGCGTTTCACCTTTTTTGGGAGTGCTCTGTCTTTCAAAACATTTTCAAGGTGACTTGGAATAAGCCGGGGGTCAGCGTGCGCCAGGAATCATTCGCCAGCGATTTGCTGTGGGGTCCTAGGCAAGTTCGTCATTGCAACTATTGGCGGATTATTTGGCGTACCTGGCTTCTCTCGTCATGGTGGGTTGTATGGATGACTCACAACAACACTATCTTTAGGCATATTCCATGATCTTCAACACAATCTGCCCACAAGGACCATTCATGATCCAGGGTGATGCTCGCCGACAATCTGGAGTTGTTTCGTGTTTTTCTGTTATCTTTTTTTCATTTCTTTTTCTTCTTTTTTCTTTGTTTTGGGGCCCATTGGCATGTCTTGGGCCTGGTGGGTTATCTGGTAGGTTCAATGTTGGTTGAACCTGTTTCATAATGTTGATGGTTATAGTTCGTCTCTCTCTCTCTCTCTCTATATATATATATATATAGTAAATGGACCACAATGAATTTACCTGCAGGGTTAGATTTGCAAAAAAACTATTAAAATGTCAATTCATACAAGCTTGGTAAACATCTCTCTCTCTCTCTCTCTCTCTCTCTCTCTATATATATATATATATATATATATATATATATATATATATATATATATATATATATATATATATATATATATCCAATGAACAGCTATTTAAGACCTTTGTTTTCAACTTTTTTTTATTGCGCCAGTATTATCGTTTAAAATTCAGATCCATATTCAACTCTATCGCATGAGATCTAGTTCCAATTGCCATCCTCCTTTCATCTTCCAACAACTAGAATGTTTAATTAAGGCTTTGGTTTGGGTTGGGTATTCAGTTGAATCCAAGCTTATTTGCTTTATAGGTTTTGGAATTTTACATTTGTATTTGAATCTGACTCAAAACCCATTTGTCATCTTACTCCAATTCCACAATGGATAATAGTTTTTTTTTTCCACTCTTGAATCTGACTCGATTTCAAGTTGATAGGCAAGATCAAATTATGTCGGATTCAGTAAATGCCTAATCTGAACCGAATTTGATCAGCTTACATCCCTAATAATCTCTATCAGTTATGGCTATGGACGGGCTGGACCTAGAACCATGCTGCAGGTTGAACCTGGATCCCAAATATTCCGGATAAGGGTTTGAGGATAACAGAGACCCGGTCAGCAATCCAAAAAAGGAAGATCCAACAAACTGGACCGGATCCAACTTTAAGCTTGTAGGGATGAGAATCATCTAGGCCGGACAGGTGTCATTGAGTCGAGGTTTTTGGGCCTACCCTGATCCAACTTGAGAGTAATTATGGTCATATGGTATATAACTGATTGTCTACTATATTCAATCCCCACCGCGTATCTCACTTGGGAACCATGAGATATGTGAGAGTGGTCCCCATGCACACTTCCATCAAGTGAGATGTGCAATGGTGATTGAGTGTAGCCGACAAAAGTTAAAAATGGCAAAATATCGGCAGCCAAAACTCACGAGAATTTGATTTTTTTTATTTTAAATCTCGCATTTTTTATTCAGCAAAATCTCAACAACAAAAACCCAATTAAAAATATAAAAAAATATAATGAAATATAAATAAAAAATGAAAATTAAAAACTACATGTTCGTGATAAATAGCCGATAAAAACATAAATATGTGTTTAAAATGTGATATTTATGTCTTTGATGAAAAACTCTCAAGAAATTACCGTTGTTAACTTTCAGGTAATTTCTAGAAAGATTTGTTACTATGAGTGCAGTGCGACATACAATATGAGGTAACTGCTCTCAACTCAAATCTGATTCCATCATACCTAGGTTGTGAGTAGGGGTGTCAACGGGTCCGGTTTGGTTCCGATCCAAGTGAAACCAGATTTTTGGGTATGGTATCAGATCTCGACCTGAGTCTATTCGGGTCTACTATAAGAGAAACCATACTCGGACCCGATAAGGACTATATGAATCAGACCCGGACCATACCCGATAAAGTAATATTTTTAATCATTTTTACATTGAAAATTTGTGGATCTTAATCGAAACTTGGGATGGGCCCAGGTCTGGTATAAAATTTCACAAACTATACGCAGGTCCATGTATTAATAGGACCTTCAGGTCCAGATCCGGATCTTAATCGGGTTTTCTTATTTGTCACCATACCCTGACCCTATAGGGTTTGGTCCGGGTAAACCCAACCCGTTCACACCCCTAGTTCTGAGTAAGGGTGTCAATGGGTGGGACCCTCATAAAAATGGATGGGTCTAAACTCAGATCCGACTAAATGATTTGGGTATGGGATCCGGATTCGGGTTTGAATGAATTCGTCATAAGAAAAATCATACCTGAATCTGATAAGAATTACATAAACCAGACCCTGTCTATACCCGGTAAAATAATATTTTTTTAAGTTTTTTACATTGAAAAATTGCTGATCTTAATCAGAATTTGGGTTGGATCCGGTTTTGAAATAAAAATTTCATAAACCATACTCAACCCATTTAATAATCGGACCTCATGGGTCCGGCCTGGATAGTTAATGGGACCACCTTCTTTGAAACTAAACCCTGACCCTATAGGCTATAGGATCCGGTACAGGTTGGGAATGGGTCATGCCTGATCCATTGACACCCCTAGTACTTGTGAGTGAGAGATCAGGGGTTCGAATGTTGGTGCGATCACTTTTTTTTCAAAAGGCAGATGGCCGTGGAACACGAGCGTGCACTAGGCATGGCCCTTATTTAGCTGCTGGCTCCTGTTGGACTTGGTCAGGCACCTCAAATTCGGACTTAGATCTGGACCAAATGAGTCCGGATAATTAGGGGTGGGCATTGGGCTGGCTCGATTAGGGCCCAGCAGGCACCAGCTAAGGCCGAGCTAGTTAGGGATGTCAATGAGTAGGACCTGAACCTGAACCCGAACCCAATTAGTTGGATTTGGTATCAAAATTTGGATCCAATTAGTAATCAGATCCAGATTCGGTATGGGGTTTTGCATCCGAGTCCAAATCCGATTATGAATAGATATCAGATTTTAAGCTAAATATCCAATTATTTAGCTGCTGGGTCCTGTTGTAGTTTGTCAGGCACCTCAAATTTGGATTTAGATCCGGACCAAATGAGTCCGGATGATTAGGGGTGGGCATTGGGCTGGCTCGATTAGGGGCGATAAGGGCCCAACAGGAACCAGCTAAGGCCGAGCTAGGGATGGCAGTGAGTCGGATATAATCCAGCATCCAACCCGAACCCGATTAGTTGGATTCGGTAGCAAAATTTGGATCCAATTAATAATCAGATTCGGATTTGGTATTTAGTTTTGCATCTGAGTCCGAATCCGCTTATGAATAAATATCAGATTTTAAGCTAGTTGGATCTGGATTCAGCTTTGTCTGGTCCTATCCGATTCCAAATCCTAATCCGAATATGATTATGTCAAATCTGATTAGGTCGGACTTAGTAATGGCTAAATCCGATCCAAATCCAAACTTGTTTACATCCCTAGGCCGAGCTCTTTGAGAGACCTAGTTAACAGGCCGGACCTATCGGGTCCTATGTGTTTTACACATGAGCCTGGCCCATTTCTGTACCGATTACTTAATCGGACCCGGCTTGATCCAAGTTTAATCGGGTCTGAGCTGCATTTTCCAGCTCCCTACGGGTGATGTCCGACCCGTTTACAGGCCTAGCGTCAATCTCTCCTATTCTTGACTGGTTGCTCTTGCTTGCTTGCTTGCTGGTTCATTCTTCCTCCCTCTGTGGAGAGCCATTGGGTGGATAAGAGAGAGAGAGAGAGAGAGAGAGAGAGATGACTCACTCTTGCTTTGCTGCGACGGGGATCTCCTTCAAGTCCAACGTCTCTCCGTCGATACCGCTCTCGTCCTTCCCTTCTTCCTCTAGGTATCCTAACTCTTCCCCTCCTCCACTCCTTTGTAAGTTCTGTTGGCAATAGGGCTTTGGGTTTTAGGTTTTAGGGTTTTGGGTCTTGCTCGTCCTTTATGATATTAGCTTGTTGTCGGATGTTGGTTGTGATGAATTGGGCCGTCTACTCGGGTTCTGTTATCGACTCCTCGGAGCTTTCTATGTCCCTTCGTTTTCTTGATACGATTCATTGGTGCTTGTTGAATTAGTCTTTGACTCTTTGATTGTATCGAGGTTAACATTTTTTTGTTCTAATTGCCATGATTGATGTGTATTTTCCATGATAGTTTCTTGGTTTTTGCTTTTAATTTGATTAATGCGGTGATCTTCATTATGCTCTTGCTGTGTTTTTCCTGTATCTTTTTTCCGTTACAATTGCATTTAGATGTGACCAATTATGTGAACAATTGAGATGGTGTAGGAACTTGCATTCCTCCCGGTTTATCCCCATTTATCTAGATAGTTGGGTACATCCAAACAAGCTGTTAAGGTATGAGCCTGAAGCCTACTCCATCATCTTCTAGTATCAGGATGGAGTATGTGATGATGCGGAGTTGGTGCAAATTGTTAGATGGATAGATGGTTAGTTCCATTATCCGTCGGTAGCCCATTTTTGTCTTCTATATTGAGAAATACGTTTCATTGAATCCCTTGTAACATGTGAATGCTCGGGAGACAGTTGATATTGGAATGTTTCCGCCATTGCATTCCGTCTTAAGAAAAAGACGGTTCTATATTGCATTAGGTTCGCTTGTAAAAGGAAAAAATCGGTTCAGTTGCTCAAGAAATTTTAATTCTAGGCTGCATCTGGATAACAGGATTTCTAGATTCCAGAGTTGCCTACGGAAGCATGTTCATATCATGCGGGTGTCATTTGTTTGGATAAACCTCTGGTTTAACTCTGCTCTCTATTCTCTTTCCACACAAGAGAAAGGGCTAGCTCCCAATTCATCCTTGTTCAACCTGAAGCAGGTTTGCTGGGTTTTTTTTAACAATTCCTTGAGTTTAATGTTACCTTGTATGTTTAGTGAATAATGTACTTCTTACATCTCTTATTATTATTATTATTATTATTAATCCTACTGAGCCTGAAGATGATCTTTGCTAATGATCCACCCTTCTTTTCTTTTCTAGAACATGCCAATCCATATCTTATGCAAGAAAAAGTTCACATATTCCGAAAGCTATATATTCTGGTGGATACTGGACTCCTGAGCCTAGCTCTAGGAAAGCGATCTGGTCTATAAGGTGGTGTCCTTCCTATTGCTTGATTGAAATCTTACGATATTAATATGAAAAAAAAATCATTACAATGTAAATTTGGTTTCAGGGATGACTTGCAAATTCCTTCATCCCCATACTTCCCTACTGCACAGGGTGGTCAAGGACCTCCTCCCATGGTGCAAGAACGTTTCCAAAGTGTTATCAGTCAACTTTTTCAGCATGTAAGTTTTCATTGGAAAAGGATTATCAAAATGATTTTGTTTTCTTTTTTTTTACAGTTCATGTTTGATGAATTTGTTTGGCTTATGAGGCATAAGTGGTGTCTTGATGAGGCTTTCATACTTTTTCTTCAGAGGATCATACGATGTGGTGGAGCTGTAGATGACGATATGGCAAATGTTATTGTTGCTCAACTTCTATACCTTGATGCAGTTGATCCTAACAAGGTTTATTCTACTAAACGAATTTAGTTCACACTTGTATGATGACAGTTTTATGGTTGTTCTCTTAGTTAAAAGCACATTTTTTAAAAATTTCTCTTTTAGTCCCCTTAATGCTTTGAAGAGGTTTTTGACTTTTTTTTAAAATAATAATTTCCTTATCAGTCTTTGACTATCCATGTCGGATGGTAATGTATACTTCATAACAAATAGAAACACTGAGGTTTACAGCCAAACAATGAGTGAACATTGAATCTTTAGTTGATTGTTCACAGAGCTATAGATAGTTAAATCAAATTAAAATAAATTAGCTGAAAGATTTGGAAGAAAAAGAAGGGGTTAATTGAGGTCAAAACTTCATACTAGCCTAGGGTTCCCTTTTGTATGGGATGATATTTTGGATCTCTATCCTCCCCTTGCAGCTTTCATCTTTCTGAGTTTTGTGGTGTATGTAGTCTGAGTAGGAAGATTTGTTATGTGTCTTAGAATTAAATTTTCAAGTTGAATTGTTTGATCCAGTGTTGTTAAAAGCGTTGAGGCGTAGCGAGGCGCTCCACCAAAATCTGAGGCGAGGCGTAAGCCTCGAGGCGCAAAGCGTAAGCCTCAAAAAAAAAATTTAAACTTAAAAAAAATTATAAAAATTATCTAAAATTATAAATAAATAAGAACTGCTTTATTGATGAAGCGCCAACCAACACAAAATAAAAAATCTCAAATAAATACGAAAAAAATATGAGATTAACATGTAAAAGTAACATTAATGCAACAACTTGATCTATATAAGTATCTAATTGCATAAATATGAGCATTCATTCAATAAAAAACTAACATTAACAACAAAATGCATATTAGCACTAACAACATCATGTCATAATTAAAAAATGCATGTTAACATTAACAACCAAATGTTAATGTATTTGTCCAGAATTCTTCAAAATGAGAGTGTTAACATTCACAATTACAACTGAAAGTCCCAAAAAACATATAAATGGCCAATAGCTCTATGATATGAATTAGGGCCTAGGCTCTTGTTGTGTCTCGTCATCATCAATATTTAAGTCTTCAATATCATCATCTGAAGAATCCATATAAATAGGTTCTTCTTCATCTTCATTCTCTGACTCTTCATCATCTACACTTTCTTCATCCACGTCCTCAATTACTTCTTTTGCTTTTCTTTTTTCTTCAATAAAAAAACATGTATTAAATATTTATGTTATGTAATTAAAAAAATACATTTATATTCATAGCTAGGTAAAAGGAATATAACTTTACATCGATCTCTTGAAGACATGTCTTGCCTAGAACTACTTTGTGAAACATGAGGTGAAGTGACTTTTTCAATAGACACATGCTCAATGGCATTTATGTCGAAGTTCGGATCCAACCATGAATCCTCCAACCAATTGGGATCACTTGTCAACACTGGATCTTCCTTCTCCACAATCCACTCATCGTCTGAGTCTATATGATCTAGACATATAGGGTCTTTGGTAGCCCTCCTCTTCATATTTCTCTCTCTTAATTTCATATTGTACATTACAAAAACCAATGCATTCATCTTCTCTTGTTCAAGTCTATTCCTTCGTTTTGTATGCACCTATAATTTCAAATCATTGATAATCAAATATAAGATAATTAAACATATAAAAATGTATTTCAAAAATAAAATACAAAGTCATAAACCAATGAGAAAGTACTACAATTCCTCTCACAGCCCGATGCACTGCATGTCAAACTTAAAATTCGAATTGCAAAATTCATCAACTCAGGATTTTCGTGCCCAAATGAACTCCACCAATCAGCTGCATTCAAATAAAATAATAAAAAATTGATAAAAACATTAAGAATGTCATAATTAACAAAAACATAAAAAAATATTGACAAATAACAACATAATTGCAAACTTACCAGGACTTTTTAATTTTCTTGTTGTAACAGCTGCCTCTCTGCCAAACAAGCCCTTTGCCTTTTTAAATGCATTGATTTGTGTTGTAATTTTCAACCGAATATTTGCATCAGAAACTATTTTTTCAACACAATCATAAAAGCTACCCATAACTTCTCCATCAGGGTTGAAGTTGTCAGCATAATGAAAATGTGGATTTAAATAATAGGCAGCTGCATGCAAAGGCTTATGAAGTTGCAAGTCTCATCGTCTATCAATGATATCCCATATAGGTTTATATTTTCTTTGGACATTGTCAAGGTTTGAAGCAATTTTCTCCTTCGCTCTATCCATTGCCTCATACAAAAATCCCATAGCAGGTTCGTTTGCATCAACGAGTCTCAACACTTTGACGAGAGGTAGTGTAGCTTTAATTGCATATGATATGGCAGCCCAAAACTTATGATCATTAAGAACAATACAAGAAATGTTCTTAGCATCAGATTTCTTATAGTAATTAGATGTTCTAAAATTTGAAGATAAGAACATCGACTTTAACTCTTTCTTATAACATCCAATACTATGAAGTGTAAGATATGTTGTGGCAAAACGAGTGACGGCTGGACGCAGAAGTTCTTTCTTCTTTGTGAATTTTCTCATTAAATTTAATACTCATGCATGACTATAAATGTATCTTGTATTTTTTTTTGCCTTTTCCACTGTATCTTTAAAAATTGATATCTTTCCAATATCTTCTAACATAAGATCCAAGCAGTGGGCTGCACATGGTGTCCAAAAACATGTTTTTTCTGCTGTTAACATATTTCCAGCTGCCACATAATTTGGTGCATTATCTGTAATGAATTGCACCACATTACTTTCATCAACTTCTTTAACAACTTCTTCAAACAACTGACACAAATTTGCACCAGTTTTTTTCATGTCGCTGATGTCAACGAACTTCAAAAATATTGTCCCAGATGAGCTGTTCACAAGAAAATTAATTAAGTTTCTTCCTTTCCCATATGTTCAACCATCTGCCATAATACTGCAACCAACCTTTGACCACTCTTTTTTGAACTCTTTCAAAATTTCATGAGTATAATCTACCTCGTTCTTCAAAATCCACGTTCTGATCTCATGCTAAGAAGGTGGTTTGAACCCTCGCCCATAATTTGCAATAGCTTCTACCATTGCACCAAAATATGGACTGTTGCAAAGATTAAATGATAAGGCATTTGCATAAAAAATTTTACCAATGGCACGACATACATTTTTTCTTTCATCCCTTTTGAAAGCAGTGTTTATTGTGGTTTGTCGTGCTTCTTTGTTCACAAAAAGGTACATAGGACCAGCTGCACTTGTTTTTGCATCACTACCTGATCCACTAGCTTCTTTATTCACATTATCGTCGGTTGATGATCCAAAATAAACACTTCTCCCGATATCCAACTTGGTTTGTTCTAACTCTTCTTTCTTTAGCCTCTGATCCTTTAGATGATTCTGAAAAAATCTTTTCACGTCAGGTGGAACCGCTTCGCACATGCTTACACCATGCTTTGTGCCAGCTAAGTGATGTTTTAGCCTATAAATGCCTCTTGTAGTCTGTAATTGCAAATTACATGTCCTACGAGTTTGGGATCTTTAGTAGGATTTGGAACTTTAACTCCATGATCCCATCCTACATCTTTTGCCATTGTTCAACTGCAAAAATACATAACACAAAATATATATTAACATCATGCATTCTGCTAACCACATTACATGAAAACAAATGCAAAATAGACAATCTTGGTGTATAAGCTATATATGAATCCTAGAAGAAAACATAATTGAGCAACAGGAGCTACGTGGCTCATGTGTGCCAAAGTAATAGCAACAAAACAATGACGGCATACATAACTCTTCTGTAATGTAACAGACTAATATATAACATGCTAACTGAAGGCATAGTAGTCAGGAAGTTGCAAATCTATCAAAATATAATGTGAGTTGAAAGGTTCTTTAAGTATTTTGTCCATCTTAACCAGGTTTGGTCCGTTGCAGGTTTTGTAAACCAAACCCATGATTGTGATCTCTTTAGTTCTTTTAGTTGAAAGAAAGCGAAAAGATGGCTACTTGTGCATGTCCAGAGACTAGAGTATTTCTATATTTGAAGAGGCAAGGAATAACATCCAAAATATTTTGAATCCGTAGTTACTAAACTAATACATAAATACAAACAAGGCTAAAAGGTGACAAGAAAAACACGAGTGACAGCATGGCAAAAATGTCATTAATAAGACAACAGGAACAGAAGCCAACAATAAAATATTCATATAATGAACCTACTTTTTAATTTAAATTAGGCCGAGTGCGTCTAGTGGTCTAAATAGTTGACATGATAACCTTTCATAGTAGAGAACCAAAGAGTGATGGGAAGAGTAAAATAATCTCTCAAGAAAAAAAGAAAAAAGAAGAAGATGGGAACAGTAAAACAAAGCAAAAAGCTAAGCAGATGAAAAATCGACTTAACTTCAAATCCCCTAAGGCCCTAATATTATCTGTCACCTGGAAGTTCAGAGACATCCAATTCATAACAAGAAGTATGGCAGAAGTATATTGCTTGTCATACAATAATCAAATAAACAAACTTCTAAATTTTTAGCTACAAACTGAAAATTCATATCATGAAGAGAGAATTCAGACTTATACTAATTCACAGACAAAAACATACACAATTTTTTTTTCTTTAACATCCAAAAAGCCGATGGCATCGGCCTGCTCGTGGTTTCATCATTCTGAGGGCCTTCATGGCATCAGCCTGCTCGTGGCCAGGCTATAACAACACACTTTCAAATCCCCTAAGGCCCTAATATTATCTGTCACCTGGAAGTTCAGAGACATCCAATTCATAACAAGAAGTATGGCAGAAGTATATTGCTTGTCATACAATAATCAAAGAAACAAACTTCTAAATTTTTAGCTACAAACTGAAAATTCATATCATGAAGAGAGAATTCAGACTTATACTAATTCACAGACAAAAACATACACAAATTTTTTTTTCCTTAACATCCAAAAAGCCGATGGCATTGGCCTGCTCGTGGTTTCATCATTCTGAGGGCCTTCATGGCATCAGCCTGCTCGTGGCCAGGCTATAACAACACACTTTCAATCCCTCTTTTCCTCCATTTAGTGAAGCAAGCATAGTGTTTTGCATGGCACCCATAACCACATTTAGGTTCCAGTCATCCATATCGTCATTCCTGTCATTAGGACCTCACTGATGCAAGTTGTTTTCATCAAATTGGACCTTGTGTATGTGATCTACATCATCCATTTAGTGAAGATCGGCATTTGAATAGACAGAATCCGACTTATATGCAAGACTTTTTGCTGATTCAAAAATCAATAACCATTAATAAAAACATGATTTTTTTGTTAAAGAACACTGTCAAAATAAATTGAAAATCATGTTTTTTTTTTGTTAAAGAACACTATCAAAAGATTGATTTCTATTAAATCAACCGTGCTGAACCCATCGATAGGGCCAAATTGATCAAAATAACTTAGTACCAATGAGATCCCAGGGGGAGTTATGACCACAGAGGATGATATAGGGATGAGTGGAGTCGGGTTCCCCATAAACGTAGGTTACACGGTTTCACAAAGAACAAATGACAAAAGAAGCTGGGGAAAAACACACAGATCTTCGTCGACCCATCACAGAGAAGAAGAAGCAAAGAAGTTTACTTATCACCGGAAAACGCAGAGGTCGCCGGAATGGACGGCGGTGGCGGTGAGTCGCTGGCCGATGGCGAGTGGTGGCCGGCGGCGAGCAGTGGTGGGGGACGAGAGGGGACGGAGTGGAGAGAGAAGGGGCAAGGGCTTTCCCTCGCCCCGAAGCACCTGTCTTTTTAAAAGACAGGTTCTTGATCTTTCGAGAATACGGGCCCGGATCCGGGTTGAACTCGGGTCCAAGCCATCCGATTTCTTAATGCGCGCGCCTCAAGGCGTACGTCTCAAGGCGCATGAGGCATACGCCTTGAGGCTGTTGCGCTTTTTAAGTGCGCCTCAAGGCGAAAATGGCCTCGCCTCAAGGCGAAAATGGCCTCGCCTCGAGGCGAGGCACGCTTTTTGCGCCTTGAGGTGCGTTTTTAACAACACTGGTTTGATCAATGTGTTGTGAATTTATTGCCCATTTCCTTATTTTGCAAATTTTGAGATTTTGGGCCTTGGCGTTTCTGTTGCTTAAGGGAGGCAAGTGGTCAAGCAATAGCTTGTATCAATATCACTGCTTGTTTTCTGTCGTTCTGGGTTACGTTTGAGAGGCATGGTTTTCTCTCATATGAATTCTTTAAGTTTCTACTTGATCTACTTGTAAAGGACAGTATGGCATCTTGTGCGGCCATGCTTGTGCACTTTTTATTTCCATACGGCTATCCAAGTGGGGTGAAAGAACCAGAACCATTTTAGCATATGACCTAGGGTGAACCTTGTAGATATTAGTCTTGTGCCATTTCTTGAACATTGGGATTGAACTTGAGAAGCCGGTAATGCAGGTTATTTTTCAAACTTCTATGCCTAGCTTCTTATATCTGTTGGGCTGTAAACATGGGGTTCTCGACTCGAGCATTTTTTCGCAAACCTTGTGGACTGGAGTTGTTCTTGCCTCCTTTGTGGTTCTTTATTTGATACTATAATAACGAGACTTTGTGTATCCGACCCATGGTTCAAGGGAGGACCTTTGGCCAATAGCCTACTTGTATGCTTTTATTTAAATGCTTTTGTAATAAATACATGAATTATGTGGGGATATTTCAATATACATTATTTGTGTGTATACCTAACTGAGGCTTTTATCTAGCAGGTGGTACATCAAGTAGAAAATACTGCATGCAATACAACAATTATTTTTTACATTTTGTCACTGAGCTACTGAACATGACATGACATCTTAGATCATGAGTAGCCAGACAACTAGTTCAAATCTGATGAGCCACAATTCCATATATACAAACACATATTAGCTGTGTGCATATAATTTCATATTTGTTTGTAAGTTGAAGGTCCAATAGGAAAGCATACTGAACTAGCCTTTAGCTTTTCTAATGCATACTTCAAATTTTTTAACGAGAAAGCATACTGAACTCAATTTTAACTTTGCTAATCAACACAGACAGTTTCATGAACAAACACATGCTTATGTCTAGCATTATGGGAGCATTTTCCCATTTGGTAGGGGCATATTCTGGACAGTCTGCTCCCAAGTTGTGGTATTCAGAATCAAGAAACAGGACGATCATATAAAAAAACCATGCTATTAATTGATTGACCAACAGAGGATATGGCTTCTAAGACTTTTTTTTTCTTCTGCTGTTTACCCACCTTCCCCTGTTGACTTGAATTCTTTGATTCTTTTTGAAGATTTTTATTTATTCTCTCGATCAAGAATTTCAAGATTGGTGCCTAGCGCTTTGGCTGTCTGCATGTTTTCTTCATTCATCAGGCTTGATGTGATTCTAATGCTATGCCAAGTCTATGGTTTTTATTTGCCTTCATTTTGATTTTCTTTAGTTTGATGCCTGTCAAACTGCTATAGAGATAAACACAGGTGCTGTGATCTCTTATTTGAATTGTGTCCCAATGATGAATTTCTTAATTATGCACTCAGGATATTGTCATGTATGTGAACTCTCCTGGAGGATCGGTTACTGCTGGTAATGTCACAGTTCTAAATGAGATTTTTCCTTTTTATATCATATACTATGTATGGCTCATATTAGATTCCGTAACTTCCTCCATGTTAGGCATGGCCATATTTGATACCATGAGACATATAAGGCCTGATGTTTCGACTGTTTGTGTGGGACTGGCAGCTAGGTGAGTTGCTCTTTTGCTTTTCTTGTCTTTTCTTTTATCCTTTTTCGTTTTCTTTATTTTTGTGTTTATGCATATCACTGTTTATTAAAATAACAATAGGTCCGTCTAGATGGAATATATGGTGCTATTTGATGAAACTTTTAATTCATAGAAGTGTTTGATGTAAGCTGTGATCTTTTACCTTTAATTTGGAAGGAAGTTATTGTGATTTGCTGGTTTAATTTCTTCTTTCTTTGTGATCAGCATGGGAGCCTTCATCCTTAGCTCGGGCACCAAAGGTATTTAATTGTCGTTGTTTAGCGTTCATTATTGCATCAACTAGGCCAGCTCTCTTTTTGAAATTCAAACTGTAGAGCTGCTGTGACTTTCTGAAAAGTTTCTTCTTAAATTAATGAAGGGAAACGGTACAGCTTGCCAAACTCCAGGATAATGATTCATCAACCCCTTGGTGGGGCTCAGGGTGGGCAGACTGACATAGATATCCAGGTTCCTCTCTTTTCATCTCTACAAAGGCACTGCATATACACACACAGACGCACACAGGCTACGGTGATCTTTTAAGTAGATGGAAGCATTTAAAAATCATCCTTTCTCGAAAATATTGTTCTAGTTGGATGTATGATTTTCTAGGGATGCCTTCCAGAGTTACTACTGTTTAGTTAAATCCTTGGCAGTGTTTGCATGGTCTAACTTTGTCATCCCTATAGGCAAATGAGATGCTGCATCACAAGGCTAATCTGAACGGCTATCTTTCTTACCATACGGGTCAAAGCCTTGAGAAGATCAACCAGGACACTGATCGCGACTTTTTCATGAGTGCAAAAGAAGCTAAAGAGTATGGACTGATCGATGGTGTTATCATGAATCCTCTAAAAGCCTTGCAACCATTGCCGGTGTCCCCTGCAGCATGAGCTACAGAGCTAAATACCCAGAATCAGTAAGAACCATAGTGGATTTCTCGGTTCCTTTTGTTCATTGCATTCCTCGATGTAGACTGGAACGTTGGAACCACAAGTTGCATATTTTGGCTTATAGGTTGGCAGTTTGCATACTGACTGATCTGGAAAGCACGCTACATGATTCCCATGGTATGACCTTGTACAATCCTAAGAAAATGAAAACAGTTGAAACATATGGAGACCTTTTTTAAGCGAATCTCCTTGCTTGAGTATTCGTGAATTCTGTTGGTTTCCGGCTTTCGGTTTTCCTTTTTCTTTATTTCCAGTTTTGATTGGGATTGCGTGTAATTAGGCATCTGAATGAATATTTTCAACTGGAATTTGGCGGTTTTAGGCTTCTGATTTTTTTCTTTATTTCCAGTTTTGATTGGGATTGCATGTAATTAGGCATCTGAGTGAAGATTTTCAAGTGGAACTTGTAACCTCTTGAAGATCTGTTAAACAAATTATTATTGTCTCTGTTACCAGAATGCAGCTGTAGGTTATGGAATGGGCCAAAATGTTGAATTTATTCATCAAGTAAGGCCTCCTTTAGAGGGATCTCTCACTTGTAATATTTGATGATTAAACCTTGAGTGAGAACCTCTCTTTAATAAAAGAGAGTTTCTGGTAGAACTCCACCCCGTGTAGCTGTTACCCAGCATAATAGGCGAGCTACCAATTTTCTCTCTAAGGAGAGAAGAAGAAATCTGTTCCTGAATCACTCCATGTCTATCCAAATGAAGCACATTTGAATGTGCCTCATTTGGATAGGCCCACTGTTGGGCGGTTCATGCGTTGGAGAGAGAGTGAGCCCACCTCTCTCCTCAACGCATGAACCCATGTGTTAACATGGTCAACCATGGCATGTTAACCAACAGGGCCAAGGCGGTCACGACTCTATTTTCTTCAATAGGCCAGCGCAGTGCGGCGATACTTCTTTACCGTCGCAAGCTTACTTATCGCTTGTTTGCCAGTCGCGAAAGCTTGTAATTAGAGTGTAAGAGAGAATGAAGGGAAAAGAATTGCAATCACGAGGGTGAACAAAAGAAAACTCAACGCATTTGATTCATTCACAATTTAGCCCGTAGGCCTATTACAGTTTAAGTATACGGGTTGCTCCTTCAGGGTATTGATTAACCTGAACTGGGCAACTTATATCGTACTCAACGAAAGTAAAATAGACTCTAGACGCAACTTTACAATGTAAGTCACAAGGGAACATTCTCTCCCCTTTCAAATCATGTGTCGTCCTCGATGCCATTTGTTTCATGTTAAGCCCTGACTTCAGTCGAGTAGCGGCTGTTTATCCGAATAGTTGGCTCCCACGTAGGTTATGATGTTTTCTCCCACTGCACTAAGTATTTATTTGCTTCGCCCAAGTAGTTGACCTTGTGGTGAAGGATCTGATTGAGGTGCTTCTCGGCTCGTTGTGTTGTCGGTGCTCTCTGCATGATGGGAGTGCGTTGTGACACGCTACATTCTAAATCTCCGTCATCTGTATGAAACTGTTTGAGGTTGCACACGTGAAACACCGGGTGTACTTGAAGTCTGGGGGCAACTCCATCGTGTACGCCAGCTTGCCCACCTTCTGTGTGATGGAGAAGGGTCCTTCATACTTTCTGAGCAATCTGCGATGTCGCCCACGAAAGATGCCTGTGTGACCTGAATATAACTTCACCAACACTTGGTCCTCAACTTGAAACTCAGTGGGCCGATGATGCTTATCCGTCCACTTCTTCATTCTTTTTGTTGCTTTGTGTAGGAACACCTTTGTCAACTCATTCTGCTTGTGCGAGTCGCGAACAAACTGATATGTGAAGGATGGCCTTCCCTTTTCTTGTGTGACACGAGTGTGCGGGATCAGTGACTATTGCCCCGTGGCGATCTCGAACGGGTTGTGGCCTGAAGACTCGCTCTTATGCAGATTGTAACAAAATTGTGTTACGTCAAGGAGCTTTTTTGATTGGCACTAACAAAGTGTCTAAGGTACTACTCAAATATCTTGTTGATGCGCTCTGTTTGCCCATTTTTTTATAGATTGAAGCTTATTGAAAATAATAAATCAGAGCCAAATAGTCAAAATACTTCACGCCAGAACTTGCCCATGAAGCGAGCATCGTGATCACTCACAATGCTCTTTGGTATGCCCTAGTGCTTCACCACATATCTTACAAACAACTCTGCAGTCTTCTCTATAGGGCAGTCTTTTGAAGCTGAGATGAAGGTGACATACTTTGATAAACGATCCACCACAACCAAGATAGAACTAAGGTCCTCTACCTTTGACAGACTAACAATTAAGTTCATAGAGATGTTATCCCAAGGATGTTCTGAAATTGGTAGAGGCTCAAGGAGATCGATAGTCTTCTGGTTTGTCCCCTTATCTTGCTAGCAGATGAGGCATGTTCACATATACCCCTCCACATCATCTATAATTTGCGGCCAATAGTAGCCACGCTCAAAGAGTGCTAAGGTTCGCTCTTGAATAGGATGGCCGACCCATAGTGTATCATGACACTCCTTAAACAGTTCTCGGCGGAGGCTTTTCCATCGCGGCACGAAGACGCATTCCTCTTTTGTCACGAGAAGGTCGTCCTGTAGCCAAAATCGTCGAGTCTTTCTTGTCTGCATCAGAGAAACAAGGTATTGTGTTGTCGGATCCTGCTACGTACCTTCGTGGATGCGGCTCAACAATGCACCCTCCAAATGCACTTCAGAAGGCTCCTCATGCACAGCTGCCAGTTTAACCCTATGACTCAAGGCATCCTCCACAACATTGGTCTTTCCAACCTTGTACTCGAAGGAAAAGTTGAACTCGGCCAAAAACATTTATCGTTGAGCTTGCTTTGGTGCCAGCTTCTTCTACGTCAAAAAATAGCTCGTTGCAACATTGTTCGTCTTAACGACGAACTCAATACCCAGAAGATAGTGTCGTCAGGTTCTGAGGCAACATACGATGACTGTCATCTCATGCTCATGTATTGTATAGCGCCTCTCTGCATCTTTCAACTTTCGTCTCTCATATGAAATTGGATGACCATCCTGCATAATAACTCTGCAGATAGCAAAGTCTGAGGCGTCTGTGTGAACCTCAAAGGGTTTTAAGTGATCAGGCAGTCGTAGCACTGGCTCCCTCACTAAGGTTTTCTTCAAGTCATCGAAGGTATCTTGGCACACTCCTGTCCAGAGCCATACTCGAATTTTCTTTAACAAATATATAAGGAGAGCAGCAATGAGGTAATAACTTTTGATGAAATGTCGATAGTAGTTTGCCAAACCAAAGAATGATCACAACTTTAACACTTTACTTGGCGGAACCCATTCCTGGATGACCCTTATCTTTTGCTCATTCATACGCAGCACATCACGCCCCACAACGTGGCCAAGGAATGATCTCCTCCTACCCGAAGAGACACTTCTCTTGTTTGACACAGAGGTCATTCTCCTTCAGCACCTAAAATACTGTTCGCAAGTGCCTGACATGTTCTTTCATATTGCTATTATAGATCACGATATCATCCAGGTAGACTACTACAAACTTATCTAAGTAAGGTTAGAAGATCTAGTTCATTAAAGTCGTGAACGTGGCTGGAGCATTCGTCAACCTGAATGGCATTACTAAAAAATTGTAAGCACCATAGCGGATAACGCAAGTTGTCTTCGGCTCATCATCTTCATCAATCCTCACCTGCCAGTAACCCGATCACAGATCTAGCTTGGAAAAGATATGGGCAATGCCTAGCTGATCGAACAAGTCCATTGTCAGTGACAACGGGTACTTGTTCTTTACCGTAACCTTATTCAAAGCACGGTAATCCACACATAACCTTTTGGAGTCGTCATGTTTCATCTGAAATAGGATCAGAGCTTTGGATGGACGAACGATGCATGCATCCAACATCTCGTCTAGCTGCCTGCGCAACTCTTTCAGCTCAGCTGGCCCCATGCGGTATAAAACCATTATGAGAGGCTTCGCTCTTGGGGTCAACTCAATCTTATGGTCGACCTCGCATCTTGGTGGTAGACGCTTGGGTAATTTTGGAGGCATCACCCCCCGAAACTCCTCCAACAGTGGAGCAATGGTCGGTGGCATTGCTGCTTGCACCTTCTCTTCTCCTTCGTGCATGACAACTAAAAATGTTTGTTCCTCACGCTTGACACCTTTCTTTAACTGCATTGCCGACAACATTGAAGTCTTGCCTTTCTGAGTAAGGCACTGAATTGTGTGTGACTAGTTTGGCCCCATAATCGTCAATGTGTTAAACTTTGGCAACATCATAACATTTTGGCTTCACATAAACTCCATACCTAGAATCATCTTAATATCATCCAAGGGCATCACAGAAAAGTTAACTTTGTCGGTCTAACTTTCCACTTGGATAGTCATATCTCTTGCTTCACTAATGATGGGCTTGGCTTTAGTGTTCACTGTTTTGATGGTCCTCTGCTTTGGCCTGGGCTTCAAGCCCAACCGCTTTGCCTCTTCCCGCAAAACGAAGTTGTGTGTGTCCCCGGAGTCTATCATTGCTGAAGTAGACTTTTCATTCGTAATAACTTCGAGATACATTAGTTCTTTGTTAACCTACATGTTCTCAACTGTGCAACTTCTAGTTGCGTTGATCGAACGCATGGCTCTCATCCATGGTTGCATAGTCTTAGTTTCGTTGCTCTTGACCTGTGCTGTATTAGCTTGTCTGTTGTCCTTCACGAGGCACTTTAGGCATTGCCATGCGATATGTCTATCTCCATAGAAACAACAAGTAACAATTGCTCCCTCATTGTTGTTATATTTCTTGAAGTTTTGCTTATTATCAAACTGGTGGGATGTCGATGCCTCACCTTTGTTGTTGCGTCGCTCATCCTTCTTGCCTTCGTAGTCAGGCTTCTTCTCGACCTTGGTTGATGGGGTGAAGGGCTTGCACTGAGTTTCAGCTAAGCGCTCGGTCGACACGTATGCATCTTCTAAAGTACTGGGGTTACTCATTTTCACTTCGAACTGTGTTCATGGCTGAAGTTCCACAATAAACCAGTTGAGTTTATCCTCATCTAGCATGTTAGGTGCCTCAAGCATAAGCTTCTGGAATGTTCTGACATAGTCTTGCAACGAACCAGTATGTTTAAGATCTGACATCATTCTATAAGCTTATCTTTACGCATTCATCGGCATGAAGTAGTTGTGCAATTTAATTTTGAAATCGTCAAAGGTGTCTATCATGCATTGACCCCTCTCCATGTCACTGCGCTTCTGCCTCCATAAGCGATAGCATCTTTATCCAGTAAGGCTATTGCAACCTTGATCCCGAGATCTTCAAGTGTCACATTCTGAATATCCAAGTGGTCTTCTACTTTGAACAAGAAGTTTTCAATGGCCTTGCTGTCGCGGGAACCATTGAACTTTGTTGGTCTTGGCACATCAATCATTGATGGTCTCTCACCATTTCTCTCATTTAGGGTCACTGTCCGCTGAAATGTGTGATTCTTCAACTGAAGCTTTCCTACTTTAGTCTGCAAGTTAGCCACTATTGTTGTCAATGAAGTAACCTGTTTTACCAGTAAGATCATCTGCTCTTGTAGACTCACAACCACATCATCCAGTCAACCGAATTATTCAACTGCGAGTAAAATCACTTCTTCGTGTGAAGCCATATCTTCCACCAGCCTGTTGACAGTTGCAGCCATATGCTTTTGGCCCCGAGGTGAACTCATCTTCTTAGCTTCCACAACTATCTTGCCTTTGGTGTTACGCAAGTTTTGATAGGGCACTGCGATGTCTTGCTCATAAATCGTAGCATGTCGGCATGTTTGTCGACAATGACTCTGGAGTCCTTTCCCAAGCACGAGAACGGACTCTGATATCACTTATCACGGGCTTATTTCTTTCAATAGGCCAGCACGATGCGACGGTCCTTCCTTACCACTGCAAGCCTACTTATCGTTCGCTTGCCTGTTGCAAAAGCTTATAATCAGAGAGCAAGAGAAAATATAGGAAGAAGAATTGCAATCACAATGAGGGTGAACAAAAGAAAGCTCAACGCATTTGATTCATTTACAATTTAGCCCGTAGGCCTCGTACAATTCAAGTATACGGGTTGTCCATTCGAGATATTGATTAACATGAACTGAACAACTTACATCAGGCTCAACGAAAGCAAAACAGACTCTAGACGCAACTTTACAATGTAAGTCACAAGCGAACAAAGGCGGACTCTTACAGAATTTAAATCTAACTATACTTAGACCACAATGTAACCTAAATTATACTTGACCATAATCTAACTTAATTAACTGGTGGGCCTCATAAAAGTGGGGGATAGCCCTTGAGATTAGAACCGGATACCCCTTGGTTATGATAGTTTGATCTTAATATAACCCAATGTATACATCAAAAGAGTCTTTTTCATAATCAGGGCCGTCAATGGGCCAGATTTGTCTTGGGTACCCGGCCTGACCTGGACCCAGATTTCCAGGTATGGGTATAATAAATGCTAACCTGAATGTTATTGGGGCCAACCTTAACCCCGGCCAGAGAACATGTGAGTCGGGTTGGGCTATGATTTCTGTGGATATCTGACTTAACTTGGCTGACCTGAGTGTTTTCTTTTTTTGATAGGCAAGCTAGGTTAGGGCAGACCCCCACTAGTTAAGGTGCTGTGCACTAGCTACTCCTACCCCCCCCCCCCCGTTGGTGACCTTAAACCTTAGTGTTTTCTTCTCTGATTGTATCAATAGATATATTCTAAACATACTAAATCATGTTGGTTTTGGGATTTCATTTTCTCGACCCGATGTGACCTGAAACCAATTTCCAGCACTTTTTACTCGGATCGGTTCAAGTGGACCCTGATGGGTTGGATACTAGATCCGTTGATAGCCCTATATAACCCACAGGTAGGAGTGGTTATGCATGTGTAGAGCATCCTACTGCAGCATTGATTTTGCTGGTAAGTGCTGATGGTTGCCTACCTAGTCATTCCTTCTTTATCAAGTATGCGTTCAGTATTACCACCGAGGTGGTATCCCATGTGGTAAGCGGGGCCCTGTGTCAAGCTGAAGGCCCAGGATCGAATCCTTCTGCTACATTGTTCTGGTAGGGGTCTGCCTAACCCCAGCTTGCCTTTCAAAAAAAAAAAAGTATGCGTTCAGTATTTCACCTTTACCAAGGATGCATTCACAACCATCGGGAGGGGGGGCTCTGCTTGTCTGGCAGGAACAGTTGGTTCACGTCACCTAGTGTTGGGATGTTGCAAGTTCGAATCTCAATGGTATGGTTGTATAACTGGTGGGAATCTGCTTGTCTGGCAGGAACCCCAGCTTTCTCTTTCGAAAAAATAAAATATCATTCACAAACCGTGGTGGACGACCAAGATTGATTTAGGACGAGCTTCTTCAGGTTCTCTTTCAGTTTCAAAGAATCCAAGTTACTAGAGTAATATCAAAGTCTTGTAATTGGTGCTAGAGATTTAGAGGTGTGATCTAGTGTTCGGCCTTAGGGGTGGGGAAGCATGCTTTCTAAGTGGGAAGAGTCACACTTCCTCAGAAGAAGTGGGAAACTTGCTTCCCATGCAATGTGAAGTGTGTTTCCCTCTTGCTTCTCTTTTGTTTTGGTCTTGCTTCTCTCTTATTTTTTGTATTTTTGATGTTAATATTTATTTTGTGTTCTTTTCCTCGTCCTTTCCTTCATGTTTCTTTTCTGGCACATGCTTTCATAATAGCTTCCAAAATGAATTAGGCTTCAAGCTACTTTTTAACACTAGCTTCCTCACTCCCACTTCAGGCATCAAATACTAGGGATGGCAGTGGACCGGGGGAAAGCAGGGCCCCGCCTCACCCCGTTTGGACCGGGGATGGAGGCGGGGACGAAGGTTAAAATCCATCCCCGTCGGGGGTGAAGGCGGGGATGGAAGTGCACTTTTCCCCGCCCCGCCCCGCCTCATCCCCGTTTGAACCGGGGATGGAGGACATGAAACGGGGATGAAGGCGGGGGTGGAGGATAAAATCCATCCCCGCCGAGGAGACGGGGCGGGGGTGGAGGATAAAATCTTGAGGCGAGGAGGGGGTGGAGACCTTGTCCCCCGCCCCGCCCCGCCCCGCCCCACTGCCATCCCTACACATACACTTCCTGATGTATGGTTTAATTTGGCCTAATTTTTTTAGGGAGGCTAATTGTACCTTGTTACATCCTCTTGATGAACATCTATCTTTGGCAATGTCCAGCATTTATAGAATTGTCACTACATTACTTATTTTTGTGTTAATTGTTACATCCTCTTGATGATCATATATGCATTCGGGTAATCAATGGGTCTCTGTGTGGTTGGTAGGAGCTGTCAGTGCACGTCTCTTTGTGGTGGGATGTTGCTGGTAATTCGCTGGTTCTGCCCGCTTTTTCATTCTGCCCAATTCGGTGCCCTCAAAATTGAATTTTTTGGTTTTTTTTTTTCACTTCTAACACCATAGATGTGATCTATAGGTTTTGTTTAGTGGGAACCAGCATTTTGGATCACCCAAATCTGAGTTTATACAGGTTTTTCCAGTGATCCAAAATCAATGGCTATAAAGGTACACATTTTTCTCGGCTCATAAAAACATGTTTTTTTCTTAAAAAAAACATAATCCAAGAGTCTGATTCCTACTAAATTGAGCATGCTAAATACATCTAACAGTTCAGATCTATCACAAAACACTTCAAAACTATGGAGCAAACCGAAAATGGGGCCTAGTATGTTCAGTTCTCATATATATATATATATATATATATATATATATATATATATATATATATATATATATATATATATATATATATATATATATATATATATATATATATATATATATATATTAGATTCTCTTGTTTGAACCTATGTCACAAATATCGGCTAATTTTGAAAATATCATGATTTTATCACGGTATATAATGCCAAGAAAATCACTAGATCATATATTTTTGGAAAATACCGTTTGTTTAATCTGATATCAACATGACAAAAGCATTTTTACATACTCCCTAATATTCATAATCTTTTTTTTAGGCAGAGCTCCACCAGTTATACAACCCCGTTGGTGCTATTCATACATATATATTTTTCCATGTTAATGTTTTCTCAACAAACACATGAGAACAAGATTCGGAAAATGATTTGTACAGCTAATTTGACATGTTTTCCAAAATGCCTTATAATTTTTTATATTTTTCTCGTATCCAAAATTGCAAATGTATGGATTTGAAAAGACTTGTTTACCCTTTGCACATGTAATTTCATAAATATATATGAATTTTCTTTCAAATATGTGACTATTTTTTGTAGAACAATCTCTATTTTCATATTTGTATCTCTCTAATCTGATATCAAAAACTTACATTTTCACAATTGTTACATAAACCTATCTCTCAACTTTTCAACAACAGAGAAAAATAAGTTTTCAAAGTTGGATCAAAGAGATATAGATCTGAGAATAGAGACTGTTATGTAAAAAATAGTCACGTTTTTTAAATAAAATTCGCATATATTTAAGAAATCACATACGCAAATGGTAAAAAGGTCTTTGAAAACCAGATATTTGCGATTTTGAAGATGAGAAAAACTAGCAAAAATTACAGAGCATTTCAAAAAATACATCATATTTGCCGTACAGTAAGATCATTTTTTTGATTTGTGACATTGGTTTGAATATTCTCCACACTCATCTTAGGTTAATATATCGGGCTCCTTACCATTACTTCTTTTTATTTTATTGGATAATCCACTAATAAAAAAAAAACAGGATACAGCTGAAAATTCCCATCTTTTTCTCAACAATCTGGAAAAATGGGTGCTTCCAAAAGAATTTGCTCCTATTTATCGGGAAATGGCCTATGTTACAGGGACACATCATTTTGGCAGCATGTCCCTGGTGACATGCTCAGACATGCCCAAATCATTATATAACAGTATTGTAATATTTAAAAAAATTATTATATTTTAATTTTATTTCAATCAAAAGGCTGTTTTTAAAGTTAAAAACTTTTAAAATTATTTTTTATTGGTTGAAAAATTTTAAAAATTCTGTCATCGTGTCATTTTTTTTAACTTTCAAGTTGAATTCGAATCCCGCATCCACGAGTCCCCAAATCATTTTGACATAGCAAGAAAAAAACTCTTTTACTGGTACTAGTAAATTTCACAAGCTCAAGCTGAAAAAATTGTATATCGTTGCGCAAAGTAAATTTCTTTTACGCACGTAATTTGGTGAGAATAATAAAAATAAGAGTGCTTATAAAAGTAAATCAAAAGATTAAACTGAAACGGGTTGCCATATTTTAAACAAAAATTTCACCAAATGTTGAAATCAAAGGTGAGAGAGAGAGTCAAGGGTACCATGCAATTAAAGAGGCAAAATTAATAAAATTTATTGGTTCCTCTAATTTAAGGATCATTTTTATTTAACAAGAAAAAAATAGAACAGTGCTGTCTTTGACTTCAGATATAGATATGTCTAGTGCAAAAACAAACAAAAACAGTACACAGAGATGCAAATGGGTCAGATCTAGGATGCAGGTTTTGCAATTTTTCTGCTGTTTAGGATGAGATTCCTTTCCGAATCTCCAAGTTTTTAGCTGTTTCAGATCCGAACCGTTTCCATCCAACAACTATAGTGGACAACCCCAAAGTTAAAAAAAGGCAACCACCTTTATCTGACATAGAAGATTCTGCAGAAAAAAGAATTGAAGTACGCTAAATAGAAAACAAACAATAACTTAACACCAGCTGCATTTTTTTTTTAAGGCAAGCTGGGGTTAGGCATACCCCTTTACCATTGGGTTTTGAACCTGCAACATCCCAACACAGAGTGACGTGCAGTAGCTGCTCCTACCAGACAAGCCGAGCCCTTTGGTTTCACTCTAGCTGCATTAATATCATTAAAGCAACTCCCATCTACCTTGTGCGATCTTTAATCCCAAGAGTAAATACAAACAGAGCTACTCTCTCTCTCTCTCTCTCTCTCTCTCTCTCTCAGTAAATAGCATTTAATAAATATGAGCAGGTTGGTACTGTACTACCCAAAAACAAAATTCAGTAAGGGGTTGAAATGCTCTTTCAAAATTGGACTCTAATGCATTGCAAGGACTAAATGAATTTGCTCACGCACAATCAACTTATACCCCAAATATAGATAATGTTACCAAGTGAGTTTATGTGGCCACAAATAAGCTCCTCTGATATATATTCCGTACAGACGACTATCTGTACTATCTAATTGAAAAAAAAATGATAGATGCAAGCCGTATTGATTCAATCTGACCACATAAATATGTTAACGTGGCATGTTTTACGCTGCCATGACAGCGACTGTATGTACGGCAGGCAAAGCCAGCGCAGTTAGGTCTCTGATCCTGGGGGTGATTTCTCCTTGTAACTATAAAAAAAATTTGTGGCATGTTTGCTAGGGATCACACTATGGAACGTGTTTTTTCAACATGAAAATATGATTTTTGAATCATAAAAAAAAATCTTGGTATAATGTAACCTATTGATTTATGAAACTCTCAACTAACCCGCATACACATCACCATCTTATGACCCAAAACATGTTTTCTACTAAATAAACCATGTAGATCACATCTACAGTGGCAAGATAAAAAATAATTTGTTACTGAATAGTATGAACAGTCGACTGTACATCATATATATAGCAAAGACCCTAAATAGTTTCTTAACTTTCTTCGTTTTCTATAGTTGGTGTCATTGATCTCCTAAAAGAGCATCTTTTTGCATGGTTTCCATGAAACCATCTCGTCTTCTTGAATGTCGTCCGTTTAGAACTCCTTAAAGACCAAAAAGAACAATCAGAAATGGAATGCTATGTCTGCCAAAAGTCACTAATCTCACTTTCTCAAGAGAAGAAGACAATAAAAAAGAAAGAGGTGAAAGACGTAGTAGAAAAGGGAAACATTTATATACATACATATTCAGATGACCCATTGATTTCTCTGCTATCTTTAAATTTCAGTTACTGTACGAAGGATGAAGAAGGATCCTCTCATCAAAGAAGTTGCTCCTCATCATTCCTGTAAATGAGGAGGAGATTGGGAGCTCCTCAAGCTCATCAAAGAAATCATTCTCTTCATCATTTTTGGGTGCTGAGAAGGTCATGATGTCATCAAAGAGTGCATTCAGTGGTTCAGGGTTGTCAACCTCTTCTGCATATTGTTGCATGTCTTCTTCTTTAGATTTCTCTTTGCTGCTGCTGGGTGCCAGCAAAAGGGGTTCTGGTGGAGGTTCTGTGAAGTTGGGTTCTTCTTTTAGAGTTTGGGTGCAAATTGGATGAGGGGGTGTAGATTCCGTAGTTGAGGGGTTTGGCTGGAGTTTGGATGGGTCAGGACCAGGGTGGTTATGGGAGGAGGTGTAAGTGATAATGAGCACTGAGGCATCTGTCTTGCACCTCTCTACTTGTTTCTTTGCTGAACAACCCTTTGATGTGCTGCATCTGTAATATCCCCTAAACAAAAATAAATAAATAAATAACCATTAATTTAGGAGATTAACTTGGTAATTTTAAATGAAATCAGCAATTTTGGTAGATTGATCTTTTGACCCCCCAACAGGAGAAATAGTTCCTGATGAGATAATGACATGAAAGGTATCACTATGTTAACAAATTCCAACTATTTCACTGGCAGAAAAAGAAATAAGGGACAAAATCATCGACAACAGAGGATGTTATCATTGCTAAATTTCAGCAAAGAAACAAACACCTGCATGGTGTGGTATGAAGTACAAAATCACTCTAGTAAGTGTAGTCTCACTTGATCACATAAAGAAGCTCATGAAACTTGCAAGTTTGACACTAGAAATTATGAATCTGATAGCCTATTTAAAGTATTGTTGAGGGGGGAAAAAAGAAAGACATCAAAGAATGAAGTACCTAGGATAAGGTGATCCTTTGATAGGCTTCTGTCCATATTTCCTCCAAGACCACGAATCTGAAGGAGGGCCTTCGCTCTTCTGCCTCCCAGCCGGATATTCAATCCGTACAGTAACAACAGTCTTTGGAACTACCTTTCTGACAAGTTAAAAAAAAAAAGACTCAAAAGAGTGAGAACATAATCACCAACCACGATGATCCAACTTTTTCCCTTTCCTTTAAAAAACAAAAAGATCCATCTCTTTCTGTTAGATGGGTACTCAACTATTCATGAAACAAATATAAGAGGAAGAAGTCCTAAAAAACTCATATAAAAAGGAACCATCCTTTCTAGATCTCAACAAGGAACCAAAAAAAATGTCCTCAAAAATTAAAAGGAGGAAAGAGAGAAGAAGCTGATTTCCCAATACCAACCTTCTTTTTGATGAATGTTTATCGGCTCTGATCTGTAATGAATCATTCAAGTCATTCTGAGTACAGGGAAGAGCAACTTCCATGGCCTATTCTCAGCACTCTTTTTTTCTTGTTTTCAACTAGCTCCCCACATGAATGCCAATCTTTCTTTTTATCTTAATGGTCTCCTGCTTTTCTTGATGACCATGAAAAGGAGGAGGGGGAAAAAAAGAAGGTTCAGAGTATCAGCACTGAGAAATGAGCATGGAAAAAAAAGAGAGCTTCGATTAAGAAGTGAGAGTGAAAGAAGACAGGATAGGTTGCTTTCCTACTTTCCCCCCTTCCCCTCTCATTAATAAAAGGTAGATAAAAACAGTGTAGTTGAAGACAATAAATGTTGAACTTCAGAAACTACACGCCAGCTTACCAAATATCTTCCCCCTCATCGTGTCTACTAGTCTTCTTTCGTGCTTGCCTACTTTTGTTGTTTCTCTATCCCTAGTTTTATTTTAAATTTCCTTCTTTTTTTCTTAAGCATATTATCAGTAGTGATTTTTTTTTTTTTACACGAAGAAACCCCTCTCAGGATCAGAGACCTAGCCACGCTTGCTTTGTCTGTCATACTTACGGTCACTGGCAGCGTAAAACTCCATGAGCTTACCCCTCACCTCCCAAAGAATCGCCATTCTTAGGCTTGCACAAGGAGTGACCCCAAAGAAATTTGAATCTAGACCACCTGTCTAGCGGCCTTAGCCTCATCCCACCAGGCCAAAGCGGCCAAACCCTTTGGAGCTATTATCAATATTGATTAAATTAATGTTTTTGGTGTTGGTATTTTGAAAGAAGACTCATTGAGAGATGAACTATTCTTGAGGGATGGCGTGGTTTATCATTTAACCTGCCGTTTAAGCATCTTCATGTGTCACCAATAATATAAAGAAAAATATATAAATATAACAATATGCCACTACATGACTAATTTTTGCACTGTTTTTAGTGACTTGGTCTGCTTGGTCGATTGTTAATTTCTTGAGAATTGGTGAGGTGATATGATTCATGCATATTGCATGCTTATATAAACCGTTCGTAAGGTTCGTTTCACGCTCCCCAACACACACAAATATATATATAGAGAGAGAGAGAGAACTGAACATATTAGGCTCTATTTCTCGTTCTGCCTCATAGGTTTTAAGTGTTTTTATGACAGAACTGAACCGTTACATGTGTTTATCATGCCCGATTTTGGTGAAATCGACTATTGGATCATGTTTTTTTTTGACAAAAAAACATATTTTATGAGCCAAAAAAAGCTGGTACCTTCGTAGCCATTGATTTTGGATCACCGGAAAACCTGTATACAGGTTAGATTTCGGCAATTCAAAAGTCGGTTCCTACTAAACAAAACCTACAAATCACATCTACACTGTTAGATGTGAAAAAAAAACTTAAAACTATGATTTTTGAAAGAGCCTAACAAGACCTAACAAAAAAGAGGACCTAAAGAACACATTACTCATGTGTGTATATATATATATATATATAAAGAAAGAGAGAGGGGACCATCCAACGAAAAAAATGCAAACCATCCAAACTACTTTTAAAAATCATATTTAAAAGCATCTTTTGCTAAATCGACAACATGGATGTAATATTCATGATAAAATATATATAAGAACTGAATTGAGAACTTTTTTTTATGCATAGATTAGATTTTTATGATCTACAAAACTTCAAAATTTTCAAACTGTAGATTTTTTTAGCACATTATAAAATCCTATGTCCACATCAAAAACATTTGCTGCAAGAGCAGGTTTTTAGGTTTTTTACTATGAAAATCACATCCGTATGATCATATTTGCCAAAAAACATTTTTGAAATTGATTTTGAAAATGGTTAGTACATTCCATTGGCTGATGACTCGGCCCTTTCAAAAATCATAGTTTTTGATATTTTTTCTTACATCTAACACCATAGATGTGATCTATAGGTTTTGTTTAGTGGGAATCTGCTTTTGGATCGCCGGAATCAGACCTGTACATATACAGGTTTTTTCGGTGATAAAAAAGCAATGGTTATGAAGGCATCGAATTTTTTTGGCACATAAAAATATATTTTTTCATCAATAAAACATGATCAAGAGTCAATTCTCACTAAATTAACAGTTTAGATCTATCATAAAACACTTCAAACTATGAGGCCTAATGGGACAGAACCAGAAAAAAAAGGCCTGATATTTCAAAAAGAGTCCCACGTTTTAACATGCCCAACTTTCAATTTAAACTGTTAAATAAAGACCTTAGTAGGAGTAACTCAAATTAGCCGTGAGTTACACATATAAAAATCACTAAAACAAATTTTAGTGAAAATAAGCAAAACACGCCTTTTCCAACCCAAGATTAAAATGGTATTTTGTATGAATTTTAACGGTCTTTATTTTCAAAAGTTGGGTACATGAATTTTTTAAATCAAGCAAAAGATTGTCGGCGATTCAGTCGAAATTTCTGAATTAGATCACGTTTAGATAGATATGTTATAGCTAAAGATAGCTATCGAAGATCAGTTCTTGGTCTTCTCCACCCTACCTACCTCCAAACACCAATCTCTAGTTGGTTGAAGTATATATATATATATATAGAGAAAAAGTGGTAGTTGTGTAACCCTTAGGTGTGCAGCTTCATGCGGGATCACCCTGGCCATCCATCCCAGTGCTTGATGGATGGCCAGTGCAAAAAACATAAAAGAAAATGCTAAAATGCACTTTTTGTGCATTTTAGACTCTTTAGAGGCAGTTTTTTGTTGTTATTAAAAGTCTCATTTTTCGATGGGACCTTATGGCCGTAAAAAACTGCCGCTATACAAGAGTGCAACTATTTTGCTTGTGATTTTTTCAACCTCACTCGCTTAGGAAACCCTAAATTTTATGTGCATGGTTGAAAATCCTCAGCAAGGACTTGCTTAATATGAAAGGGACGCCGCCTCAGCTTGTTATATTTTAGTTTTTCTTCTTCCAACAATCATTATCTTGCATACCTTCCTATAGTTTAAATTGGTACATGGATTAAACTATCCACCGAACCTTCAAAGAAGGAATAGAGAAGAAGAAAGGCAAGAAGAAGCTATGACAGTATTACTCTCAAGATTTGATTTAGATATAGATAAGCTTACATGAATTTTTTTGGATTTTGGATTTATTTGAAATACATCATATGGTTAGGGTTTTCTCTTTAAAGTATAAATACATTGGTATGAGATTTGTAATTAGCTTTGTTGTTTAATTACTCCGAATTTGTTTTTCCTTCTATCTTTCTAAACCTTATTCCTTGTTTTCTTGTGAATCCGGTAACAGATTTGCATCAAACTAAACTACATACAAAACAATGAATAAGGTTTAAAAAGAGAAAAGACAAGAAAATTAATGTTATAAGTAATTAATCAATCAAGCTAATTGCAAATCCCATCACAATATATTTATACTTGGAAGAGAAAACCCTAAACTGTGATGATTTTTGGATAAATCCAAAATTCAAATAAGCTTATCTAGATTCAAATGGGATTCTGCAACTAATACTCCTCGAGCTTCTTCTTGTCTTTCTTCTTCCTTCTAAATCTGTCTCTGCTCCTGCATCATTTAGCATTCAAGCCTAGTCTTACCATGTAACTTGGCTATCTCATCTCAAGGTTTTACTTGAAAATTTGGAATCTATGTTACAAAGATACATACACAAACCATGAATCAATATGCATGAGATGTAAGTCACAATTTTTTAAAAAAAATAGGACACAAAGACATGGATTTTGTAATTCTTTGATTGATTAAAACTTATTTTTGATATTCTAATATATTAAATTTATTTATTAGTGTAAAAATTGCAAAAAATAATAAAAATTTATTAAAAATAATAGATTATTGTCCTAACATGTCATGTGGCATGTCCATTGTGTTGTATATAGTCCCTTGGACACTAGACCCAAAATGGCACGTCCCTGTGACATAGCCTGCAACTTTTTATTTATTTATTTTCTTGTAACTTCTTAGACAACTATTAGTATTGAAATTATTGTGAGTACCGAATCTGGACAAGATATCCAGGGCCATGTCTAAGTTAAGGGTCCCAGAATGCTTGGCAGTACCTTGAAATGATTTTAAGCCTTAAATTATGTTGTTCATATTAAGATGTTGCTGTCAGTGAAGGCTTTAATTTCTAGGATAAAGAGTAGAGTTAGGGTTTGGGTTGGACCCAGGTGGAACCAGACCCAAACCTGATTTGAGATGATGGTATCGGGTCCAGACACGAGTCTAATCGGACCCACCATAAGCGAAACCATACCCGTATCTTATAAGGATTACATGAACCATGAACCAGACCTGGTCCATACTCAGTAAAATAATATTTTTTTAGCATTTTTACATTGAATTTTTTTTTATCTTAATTGGAACTTGGGTCGTGACCAGGTCTGGTAGGTATGAAATTTCACAAACCATACCTGACTCCATATATTAATCGGACCCTTCAGGTCGGACATTCTTATTTATCACCAAACCTTGATCCTATAGGGTTTGGTATAGGTTGGATCCGTGTCAAACCTTCTTATTTATCACCAAACCTTGACCCTATAGGGTATGGTATAGGTTGGATCCGTGTCAAACCCGACCCATTTAGCATGACATCACTTTCATTTGCTTGGGCCCGTATAGACCTACATTGATATTTGATAATACGAGCATGACGTAATCCTTATTACTAGCCATATTGTTTTTTTTTTAAAGGCAAGCTGGGGTTAGGCAGAATCCTACCAGAAGAACAGCCACCCCCATGTGGCAGAGGGATTCAATCCTGGGCCTTCAGCTTGACACAGGACCCCACTTACCAGATGGGATACCACCTCGGCAGTGTTATCAGTCACATTGTTATAATTATTAATTTGTCGATTGGCAAAGAAACAATACCAAATCACCTGTCATGATAATTATCATTATAATTTTTTTTTTCTTCTTTTTATTTGTAACAGGAAGAAACCTTTTGAATCCTATGTAGCAAATACCAATTGGAGAGGGTCTCAGCTGTCATAAGAGCAGTTGGGGTTCAATTCCCGCCGGTGCGACCCCTTGCGTAAGCCGGTGCCGAGCATAGGCCCTAGGGGCAGGGGTTCTAGCCTCGGAGTTTTATGCCACTCAACCAGGTGTGGTTTCTTGGGGTCATAAATGAAAAAAAAATACCAACAATGTGTTGAATTTATATTGACAAATTAACATGTAAATAAAATACAAATAAATTTATGATAACTTCAAAATGTTGCTTATTTTAATATATATCAATTCTAATATTTTTTTCTTATATTTTCATGCTTGTTTTAATTTTAAATTTATGAATTTTTATTGCTTATTTTTAATTTGCTGAGAAATTTCCCATGTTTTCCCAAATAAACAAATTTTTTGAAGTTATCATGTGATTTTCACTTGCTGATAAAATCCCAATACTGAGATTTGTGACTAAGCTTTATTACCGGGGCCCAAATAAAGTTTGGCCGGGCTAAATCAATAGCAGCCGACAGACCTGGTCAGTTAACTGGGTCAAGCTTAAACGGTCCCCTGCCTGAGTCTCGCTCAAGCCTGATTATAACCGGGTCAGGCCGGGCTAGGCCGGTCTGATATGTCCACCCCTAAATATGCTTCAAATCATTAATCTTCTTTTTTTCAGCAGAGAAAGCTGGGGTTAGGAATACCCCTATCCGTTATACAACCATATCATTGGGCTTCGAACTTGCAACGTCCCAACACAAGGTGACGTGCACTAACTGCTCTTGCCATCCCTACTCTACAATGGCATGTTATACTAAAATAACAAAGCTTGCACTTTTATTCAAGGAAAGCTAAATGTGGTAAAAAAAAACATATAATAGAAGTTCAACTATGGGTAATCTTTTAGTAATGGCGTCATTACATACAAACTAGTTTGGATCTCCAATGCACAAGTTGTTTTGATTCAGACCGACCTTATAGATGGATTCAACATGTTAAAAATAGTGAGAACCAGCTTTTGGATCATGTTATTTCGATAATAATAAAAAAAACATGATTTTATGACCCAGGAAAGTATCACTCATTGTATGCTGCTGATGTTTGAAGCCTTATAAAATCATACCTGCATGTTGTAATCAGATGATTCAAAAGCCCATTCCCACCACTGAGTGAAACATGTATAGCACATTTGTATTAAGTTTAATTTCATGAAAAACAAAAAATAAAAAATAAAAGAAGTGAGAACACAATGGCCTTTGTAGGTAGGGGTGGCAATCGTGTCGGGTTGGCGGGTTGGCGGATCAGCATACCTCAACCCGAAGCTGACCCGTTTATTAAACGGGTTGGTTGTGGCAAACACGAACCCGGCCCGTTTAATAAACGGGTAACCCGACATGACCTGCCAACCCATTTAATAAATGGATTGGGTCGGGTAAATGGGTTCTCAGGTTGGCGGGTCGGGTTGGCGGGTCGGGTTGAGGGGTTGAGGGGTCGGGTTGGCGGGTCGGGTTGACGGGTCGGGTTGGCATACCCCTAACACGAACCCGACCCGTTTAATAAGCGGGTTAGGCGGGTCGACCCATTTATTAAACGGGTTCATTTTTTCCAAACCCGAACCCGCCTAAGAGGCGGGTTGGCGGGTCGTGTCAGGTTTTGCCACCCCTATTTGTAGGTAATGGAGACAGCACCTCATCTCCTGAACATGTTTTGAAAATTTTGGCTTCAAATTTTGTGTTTGGTTATTGGATTAATGGCAACCGGAGGTGAGAACAACGTGAATTAGAGTGACTCCCCGCCGGCAAAGGGTAAGCCCACGGAGTTTTATGCTGTCACGGCAACGATTGTAAGTATGGCAGGCAGAGCCAGCGCGACTAGGTCTCTGATCTTGAGGGGTTTTTCTCGGCATAAATATCAAAAACCATGTGAATTTGAACGTCAGGACTTTGCCAACCACACCAATGAATGCAGCCAATATCTTTACTTGTTACATTAATCAAAGGGGCCACAGCTTAGGCATGTTTTCTTGTTTTTTTATATAAGTAACCACTTGTGCTACTTATCCACTTGGAGATACTACTTGACATTATTAAAAGGTGACAAACCTACCCATAATTGGGAGATCAATAATTCAGTCACGCGTGCGGTATCACACGTGCATGATCACAAGCACATTGAGAGCCAAAAAAAATTTAAAAAATTTAATTAGATTAAATTATAGAAATTTGCATAAGAATACCACTTTCACTCAAATAATAGTACCACCCTAGTACTTCTAATTCTAAATGCAAAAAGTGGAAAAAAAAAATGTGCCCTCATGTTATCTGATCCATGGTTTTAAAACCCAGTAGTTACTCTTTTCTTCCTTGATTGACTTGTGATCTGGCCGGGTCAACTCGGTGATTATGCCGGGTCATGTTAATTTTATATTTTATAATATATATATATCTATATATATATATAAACTATCTATATTTTATAGTGTTTTACCAATATATTATATATCATATGTTTTATATGATATTTTTATAATATATTTAATGTATAATTTTATTAATACATATATAATTATATTTTTATATATAATATATATTATATTTATATTATATTTCATATCATATACATGTAGTTATATATAAAATATGTTATATATGTATATATATGCATGACTCGGCCGAGTTTTGTAAAAAACAAGTTCAACCTGTTTTCTGACTCGAGCGGGCCGAGTCGCTGGGTTGACCCGGTAAGTGTTTAATCTATGATACGATCTGATCTATCTGATCAAACTTTGATTTGTCAAAAGAATGGCTTTGACCAATGGTGGTTCTTGGGCCTTTTTCTAGTACATTTTTGGAAGTTAGCTACAACTCTAAGGATCAGAGGGTCAATCTTTAGAATTATAATGCTGTGAATGCAAGGGATAATATATAGTGCTCCATATATAAGGACAAGGGGACGTTCGGTTGGATCATTCAGAATCGCTTTCTCAGGAGAACCTGAGAAAGCGATTCTAATAGCCTGAACATGAGATTTCAGGCAACCCATGATTTTGAATATATATGAATGATTCAAAATCATGGCAACCCATGAGATTTGAAATCTGACGGGAATCAGAATGATTGATTTCAAATCATTCTGATTCTAAATCCCGTTGAGTCGAGGCACCCTAACATACCCTTAATAATCTATCTTGTTATGCACACGTGGCAGTACAGTATTAAAGACTTGATTAGTGAAACCAACTTTAATGCATGTGTCTTCAACTTTCTTGTTTTGCACTTCTATGTGCAGCTGCACCTAATCACCCACCATCTGCTGATGAGTTGAGATCAAAGCAGCGGCTAAGTGTCATGGCTATGTGACACTGGCCAATCACATGACAGCATTGCATGGGGCTCACAACTACATAGTGCATGCCCCCACATGAAAGGCTATCATGTGACTATGTGTGCTGAATAGCCACGGCACTTAGCCGCTCTCTCTCGGTCCGTTTGGACTGGGGATGGAGGACATGAAACGAGGATGGAGGTTAAAATCAAAACCCGTGCGAGAATAAAAGCGGGAATGAACCCATTAGTAAACCTTCCTCTCCTTCTTTAGAGATGACAGTAGACCGAAGGGAAACAGCCCCCGCCTCGCCTCACCCCCGTTTGGACCCGGGATGGAGGACATGAAACGGGGATGAAGGTTAAAATCAAAATTCGTACGGGGATGGAGCCAGGGATGGAGGGCAGAATTTTGAGACGGGGCGGGGGTAGAGACCTTGTCCCCCGTCCCTGCCCAGGTCCACTGCCATCCCTATCATCATGAATGGAATGCTGGTTGAACCTCATTCATATGATATCATTTTACAAAGAATGAGGAGTGTGGGGGTAAGAAAAGAACATATGAATATGAGAAATTCAAAGAGATTCTTGGTTGGGTATCAAGATTGAAACTTTTTAATTCAGTATGGATAAAATATTTACCTATGTTATACTAATCTGATTTAAATGGAAAATTGACTTGATAAATTAGATATTCTTGTGTATGATATTATATTTTGATTCATTATCATCAGTATCAATTAATACAGTCCCATTGAATTTTAAAATTATGTAAAAGGATTTATTATCTCTATGGTATTTTTGGATATCGATTTCTGAGAAACAAAATAAAATTCAATTATGAGACTACAACTATTCTAAAATGAAGATAGATGGATGGATAGAAATGCTCTTGGTTCACATGTAAATTTCAAGCTACTTGAGTTTTGGATATGTGAATGAATAAGGCTCAAAATTAAAAACTTTTGTTACCATTTTGGAAATGAGAAGCAGTCACTTTGGTTTCTGTATGCATTCTTGACTACAATTAGACCTCATGTATTTATATCATTTCCAGATCGACCTTAATAAATAAGGACCAGCATACTCCTACAAATCCAATAATGAAGGAGGGTGATGCAGGGATGGTAAACTAGGGTTCACTGCCGATACTACCCTATAAACAGATGACTGGTATGTAGGGGTGTCAATGAGTCGGGTTTGGTTCGGACCCAGGTGGAACCAGACCTGTTCTCAATTTTCGGGTATGGTATCGGGTCCGGACCTGGGTCTAATCAAACTCACCATAAGAGAAACCATACTCGGACCCGATAAGAACTGCATGAACCAAACCCGGGCCATGCCCGGTAAAATAATATTTTTTATCAATTTTAGATTGAAAATTTGTGGGTCATAATTGGAATTCGTGTCAGACCCGGGTCTGGTATAAAATTTCACAAACTATACCTGGCTCCATGTATTAATCAGAAATTTGGGTTCGGACCCAGGTCTTAATTGGATCTTCTTATTTATCACCATACCCAGACTCTATAGGTTTGGTACAGGTCAGGTCCGGGTAAACCTGACCCGTTGACACCCCTAGGGGTATGGCCTTTAACTTTGCATTAAATAGCACATGATTCCACTGGAAAGCAACCATGCCCACTTGCAGAGGATCTAAACACAAGAAACAATCTACAAGCTCTACATTCCAAGCTAGTTTGGATAAATTCAAAGTTTGAAAGAGCCCATGATCCTTCTAAAGTGAGAACTTTTTAGGTGGCCCCGGCACAAAGCCAAAGCCAGTTCTTTCTTTTTACTTCCCTTGTGCTGCCACAACTTTTACTTATTTGATTCTCAAAAGGCAAACCCCTGTACACCTTTGTCCATGAGTTATTTGAAGGATATTCAACATTACTGGGTACCCCAATATTATCATGCATTGCACATGGTGACACACATACATAGGGATGCACAAAGAGCAGAGCTAGCTCGAGCTTGGCTCGGGCTTGACTCATTTAAGCTCAGCTCAAACTCGTTCGAAAAAATAAATGAGCTGAGATTGAACAAGGGTTCAGGTTCAGTACACAAAAACGAGCTGACCTTGAACACAGTTTACCTCGAATAAGCTCGGTAAGCCCAATCAAGCTTGGCTTACATAGTTATAAAAAAAAATAGATTTGTATATGTATATATTTTGTTCATAATGTTAACTCAAAGAAGGGTCTTACCGTAATTGATAAGTCTTTGGTCATCCTTGAAAGTGACCTGGGTTTAAATCTCATTGCTTACATCTCTTTTAAAACAACATTTTACACAATTTTCAAAAAAAATTAAAAACATTTTTAAAATAAAAGTTTTTAGCTTCAGCCGAGCCGAACAGTGCTTGAGCTCGCCTCACGATCCAAGCTTAAACAACCAATTTTTCTTCACGAGCTAGGCCAAGCTCGACTCGAGCCCGGCTCATGTGCATCCCTACACATACACACGTGCTTACACGGAGAAACCTGGTGCAAGAACAAAGAAACTTGGAATTCGGGTCTAGTTTTTAATTTAAGATTTTTATTTTTAATTGGATTTTTCTTATGTAATCATGTCCAATTTAGAATTAAGGTTTCTTTGTTTCTTGTAAATACTCATTATAGGGATTATTATTATTATAAGGAGGTTAATTATAACGCTTCAAAATTCTGAACTTGGTAAATTTTAGAAAAAAAACTAAAACTTTATAATCAATCATTTTTCAGAGTTGAAAATGATAGTTCAACAAAACACAATGTTTAAAAAGAACAAGTCAACGGACCTTGGGTGGATTATAGGCAAACCTTCATTTCAACAATTTAGGTTTGTATTTTCATATATTCATTTGAAACCATGTAGATTTAAAACAAGGTTTTAAATGAACAATGTTTATGCAAAAGTTATCATACAAAATTATAAAACATGTTGAGGAGTGAACAACAGAGAAAGTGGATTCTTGATTTCATCACGCATCATCGCCTGCAACATCATCCTAATTGTCATCTATATCCCATAAAACGAGTCAGACTCACGAAAGCTTGATAGGTGCATCGATGTCAAACCCTAGAACAAAACGAACATATGTATTATCACATTTCACACTATTCAGTTTCAAGAGAAGCAAACTGAATATGATAATCTTGTTTCAATAATTACGACCTGCGAGTACTCACAGGATAATATATAGAAATAACTGAGACCGTTAAGAGGTTTATTATTTCATGTATTTTGATACTCCGAACGACTAGCTAAATTTATTTTATAGGAGACGGTCTAATGATCGAGCGATCATTTCTGAGAAGCAACTTGTAACCAGACTTCTGCAGAAGTCAATGAGATCTATCACCTAGAATAATATTTGGTAGTTCAGTCCCCTAACTCCGATGACTGAGGATGTTGAACCATTGTCACTTGAGGAGCATAGTTGCTAACAATTTGTCCATCGAAATTTGTATTTCTTATCATCTCTCTTGACAGAACCAAAGGATAAATAGGTATGCCAGGTCTTATTTTATCTGACAACTTATTCAATATGTTCTGGTCTTTTGAACTAAATTGAGCATTTTGCTTGTGAATATGATTATCTTTGTTTATGTTATTTCCTTCAACATGGTGCATTGTCGCACTACGAAGTTATCATAAACCTCTAGTCTATTTATCGTCATATTAGCATGTCATGCATGTCTGATAGTACTAAAATGATGAGAATGATATTGGTTTTTCAGAAAGAAACACAAACATAATATTGAAAATTATGATATCCCGTGCCTTTAGCTAGAGAATATATGAGTCATTCTGGATACAGAAAAGAAAGACCTAACATACGTACCACTGAAGGCTACATAGTCGAAACATTTTCATTATATTGGTTTGAAGAAAAAACTTAGTTGTGAATGCTTAAGTTATGTCAATCTCAACTTAATTTATTCATAGGATAAGTGGTACATGTGAATGCTAAATATCGTAAATATACATGTGTAAAACACTTGTTTTATTTTTTAATACATCGGAGCATGCGAACTTGAAATATCATATGAAGATTCTTATGAAATTGAGTTACAACAAGGATGTACAAATTTGTGTCTTTAAATATATATTGACGTAATTTAAAGTAAGCAAGAGTTGGCAATATTGCGTACTAAAAATAAATGCGCACGTAATTTGAAAATAGAACAAGAGTACACAAAATTACGTACCCTATATAATTATATATGTATATACAACAAACAACAACAACTACGCCTTCATCCCAAAACAATTGGGGTCGGCGATATGAACCAAAAAAGAAAATCATTATGGGTCTTCCACATGAATCTTTCTCCTCCAATCATTTCTATCCAATGTCATGTCCTCGATGAGGTTCAAAGCATTCATATCCTTTCCTATCACCTCCATCAATGTCTTCCTAGGCCTACCCCGACCTCTTTTAACTAATATATTTCCCATTTCTCCATCCTTCTAACTGGAGCATCATTAGGCCTTCGTCGAATATGTTCAAACCACCGTAAACGATTCTCTCTTATCTTATTTTCAATGGGTGCAACGCCTACCTTCTTACGTATCTCCTCGTTCCGAATCTTATCTTTTATTGTATTTCCACACATTCATCTCAGCATACACATCTCAGCTACACTCATTTTTTGAATATGATGTCTCTTGGCAGCCCAACATTCCGTACCATATAGTAAAGCGGGCCTAATAGTCGTCCTATAAAACTTTTCCTTCAACCGCAATGGCATTCTACGATCGCACAATACTCCAGTTGCACTTTTCCATTTCATCCACCCAACCTTTATCCTATGATTTACATCTCCATCAATTTCTCCATGTATATAGGATACATAAATATTAAAGTAGAAGCTTTTGCACATTACAGCGCAACGGCAAAGTAAATAGTACAAAGCAGGGCTTAGTGTGTGAAACCACGCATCGGGCTAAATAAATTGCATAAGCAAGGCCTGCTGTATAAAACCATACATCGGGCTAAGTAAATTGCATCAGCAAGGCCCGGTGTAGGAAACCATACATTGGGCTAAGTAAATTGTGTAAGCAAGGCCCAGTGCAAGAAATCATACATTGGGCTAAGTAAATTGTGTAAGCAAGGCCCGGTGTATAAAACCATACATCAGGCTAAGTAAAATTGCGTAAAGTAAGAGCTTGTGTATAGCACAACGATAAAATAAATAACGTAATTTAAATGAAACAAGAATACGCAAAACTGTATCCTTGAGTTAAAAGCGTGTGTATATATATATATATATATATATATATATACATTTATATTAGTAGTACTATGCAACTTTTCTCACCTGGAAGATGGTCCAAAACTCTTACAATTTTGAGCATAAGTTCTTAAAAGCTTGTGCCTCCATAAGTGTGTCTCGTGTATTGCACCAATGTGATGCACTAAAAGGATTTTTTTTCTGTTGTATAAAGAATGATGTAACAATCTTATATTAACAAAATAAGTGACAATTGTGTCACAGGGATCGAACTCGAACCCAGTTTGAGCCAACCAGATCGAGCTAGGTTTTGACTTGGTTAAAAAGGGGGCACCTAGATCGAGCCAAGCCCGGTCCACTATCCAGTGGGACTCGATCCCTAATCGACTAGGGACCGAGCTGAACTTGGTTGGGCCTGAGCTCAACTCAGTTCTGATTGAGCCCAAGATAGCAGCAATCGTTGTTGCTGCTGCGCGCGAGGGCCAGCGGCCAAAAGAAGGGGAGGCACGGTGGTGCAAGAGGCATCGCAATGGAGCCTGGCCCTGTCGCGCCCCTAGTGGTGCGGTGGGTGGCTGCGCAAGTGTCTGGCCGAGCTGGGCTCGGTTGGACCCAACCGAGCCAGGCTCGGTCCCCACAAAATGAAAGAAACCATTCTGGGCTCGGTTTTGATTGAGCTCAACTCGATTGAGTCATAAAAAGGGCAAGTAGGTGGTTGGGCCACTGCCAAGGCAGTGGCCAACCCTCGGCAGAGCCAGGCTTGGTTGGACCCAACCGAGCCAAGCTCGATCCCATCGAAAAGAGAGAAAAAGGAGGTGACGATAGGGGAATAGTCGCAGCCACCCCCTTTAGGCCGCCCCTCCAAAAGTGGGTGGCTGCTGCTGAAACGAGAGAATGCTAGGCACCCTCTCACCTGGCAAGCCAAAGCTAACAGGGAAGAAGGAGCAAGAAGAGGGCGAAGACTCACTTGAGATCATAACGCTAACGTGGGAGCTCCGATATGGCTCATCGGAAGGTGGGCAGGGAGAGAGGAGAGAGTCGGTGAGAGGGGTCACCGTGGGGGCCTCCAACTGGTTCCCAATGGAGAGGAAGAGGGAGCTCAGATGGGGAAGGAGGAGGGGACCACCGAAAGAGAGAGAGACGGGGGTTAGCAAGGAGAGACTAGAGAGGTGAGGGGGGGTTTGCGTTGTTTTTGAAAAGAAAACGCCCGGTGGGGGGTTTAAATAGGGAGAAGATAGGGGATGTCTATAGGGGGGTGTTGACATCCCTGTTTAGATCCGGGTTGGATCCAACCTGGATCCGACCCAATTAATTTGGGTAACGGGGTATTGGGTTGGGTCCATTTGGGCCCAACTCTATCCATATATATATATTGTCATTATTTATATTGTTTTTGGATTGGGTTGGATCCAACTCAATCTATATTACTATATATATAGTGCATGAATGCGGGTTTGGATTTGGATTTTAAAGGTCCAAATTCTCACAAAAAACCTTATTTTAAGGTAGGTTGCAAGGGATTAAGATTGGATTGGATCCAAATCTAGTCTTAATGCAATTAGGTTGAGTTCTTGGTTGGGAATGAACTCAAACCCCTAGTTATCTTATGTGAGACCCATTTTGGGCCTCAATTGGATCTCCCATCGAGATCTAGATCCCAATGGTGTTGTTTAAGCGAAGAAACCTGGCAAACGTCCAAAAGTTCATCGAATCCAATCACTGTCGATGAGTTTCTAAGAAAAGTATTGGGAATAATCTTATATTATTTTTGAAAAACACAACAAAATTTGCGGACTTTACATTGATGGATGATTGATTCTTATTATTTTCTTTAATTTTCTGTAATTTAATTGTTATTTTTAATTATTCTTTGCTTTCTTAGTTTGGTTTCATAAAGAGTAGGCATAATTTAGCTATTCTCTGCAATTTCAAGATCCGAGGTTGCTTCATAACCGGTACTGGGTTTGGAGACCCGTCATGCTGGAAAGTCCTATTGAGCTATGGTCACCATGCCCAACAGCGTAAAACCTCAAGATTGCCCCTCTCGCATCAATAGGTTGCCTGCTACCAAAGGGGGCTCCGCTTGTCTGACAGGAGCAGCTAGTGCACGTCACCTTGTGTTGGGACATTGCAAGTTCGAATCCCAATGGTATCGTTGTATAAATAACTGGTAGGAGTATGCCTAACCACAGCTTGCCTATCAAAAAAAAAAAATCAATAGGTTGCCTGCTGTACTGGCCTTTTGGTAAAGGAGGCACACCCCCTGTATCAAATTCTTGAAGTTCTTTAGTTTGAACATCTTAAGCCAACCCACCTAGCTAGGCGTGTGGAGCCCTTGTGGGCTAGCTAGCATATGGGTGTGCCTTTAAAAGTCTACGAAGTTGGTCCACCTCATTGACTCATTTATGCAGCACGGGTCCACTAAACAGATATCTTCATGAGATGGGAACATGGTGCTGGCTAGAGGTGGGCAATGGGCCGGGCTTGGGCTCATAAATTAGGCCCAAACTGGGCCCGTGTCAGCCCATGTTCGGGCAGAGCTTGGACCTAATTTATAGGTCACCTCTAGTTCTTACCCAAAGCCATACAGAATGAGTAAGTCCACGAGTTGGATTCTTTTAATTGGGTTCAAATTAGTTGGAGCCAAATGTACGCTAAAGAGATGGTTTAGATCTGACTGGATTTGGATCTGGACCTGGACCTGGACCAGGACAAGGCATTCCTGACTCAAATCGGCCAAGTATTTTAGATAAATCTCACTTTTATATATGTGACATGACATGTTTAATTTGGGCGGTTTAGGTCATAGTTGCAAATATTGCTGATATTTTGAAAATATCGTGATTATATTGTGATATTTTCAAAGGCTGATATTATACCAAAAAATACTATATTTTAAAAACATTGCTGGTTAAAAATGTTTCAGTTTTATGGTGATATTAATGTAATAAAACAGTTTTACACACACGCACCAGGGGTAGCTGCCTACCCCTTGGTGGGTGAACGACCGGGCTGATGGGTGCGCTAACGCCGTGTGTCCAGCCTCTTTTTCCACTGAAAAAGGGACTTTAGCGGCGGGCAGAGCCGCTGCTGAAGACAACAAAAGGTTTTTAAGGTGATTATATATATATATATATACACACACACACACACACACACACACACACACGGAGAAACTGCCCCCAAGATCAGAGACCTAGCCGCGCTGGATCTGACTGTTGTACTTGCAGTCGCCTGTTGTTTTTTTAGCATGATGCACACGCAACCCCTTCACCATGACCGGGAACCATGTTTATGGTCATATTTACATCCATTTCTGGCTCTCTTCATGTGAGATGTACCTTGGCAAAAAAGACCAGTGCCCCCTTACAAAATCTACTAACATAAACACATAGAAGCTAGGGGTTGGCGTACTGGGGTGGGGCCTTGGCTGCTTGACGGGCAGTCAAGGTTTAATTCTCATGGGTGTTGTCCCTATGCACAAGCCAACGCGTAGCATAGGCCCCGGGGAAAGGGATCCTAGCCTCAGAGTTTTACACTGCTGCCGGCACGACAACCATAGGTATGGCAGGCTGAGCCAGAGCGACCAGGTCTTCCTGCCGGGTGTGGTTTCTTCCAGTTATAAATTCAAAAGAGGTGGATGGAAAGCTTATTTTGAGGGTTGAGAAATCAATGGAATTCATTTTCACCATTTTGAAGGTCATATGAGTTCAATTAATAGGTTAAAGTTGTTGCATGCAATAAAGTTTGCTATAGTGGGTTTAGTGGTAATTGACTCTTAGATCATGTTTTTTTTTTCAGTTGAGAAAAACCGGTGCATTCATATATGTTGATCTATGTATCATAGAAAGAACCTGTACAAAGGTTGGATTCCGATGATCCAAAAGCTGGTTCTTACTGAAAAAAACATGTAAATCACATTTATAATGTTGGATGAAAAAAAAAACTGGGCTTTGCTATGTCGATTGCAACAAATATTAACCTTACAATTTGTGTTATATAACTTATCTAATAAAGTATTCCTCCTTTTAACTGGTAGTAGGATCTTATCTTAATTACCAACGGAAGCTCAGGTTGTCTGGTAGGAGCAGCTAGTGCACGCCACTTTGGGACGTTGCAGGTTCAAAACCCAATGGTATAGTTGTATAACTGGTAGGGACTGACTAACCCCAGCTTTCCTTTCAAAAAAAAAGATCTTAGTCTTAATTGAGAAAAAAAAATATTTTTTAATTAAACAACGCAATACTCACTAATATAAATAGGAGGGTTCTATATTAAAAGAAGGGCAAACGAGTTTTTTGAGGTTAGTGAAAGCAAAGACAATATCAACACTGCTTTCAAAATTCCTCAAAATCTTTAGGGAGTTTTTTTTTTTCAATTTTAGTTATTAAAAGTTCCTGTTAAGGCAGAATGGAAGAAGAGAATCTTCCTCTCTTAGTTTTGAATCATGGTGGTGTGTACCTTTAGCCACCACTCATATCTGCAACTTTTTTTAATATTTACACGGATAAAGCACCCTCGGATCAAAGACCTAGCCACGCTGACTCTGCCTGCCGTAGTTACGAACACTGTCTGACAGTGTAAAACTCCCTGGGCTTACCCCTTGCCCCCAGGGAGTCTCATATCTGCAACTTGTTCAATATAAATAGGAGGATATAGACACATAAGAACAACACTAAAGTACAAAGAAGGTAGGCAATTTAGTGAATTATTCTATATCTTATGTAAAGAAGGTAACCAATTTAGTGAATTATCCAATATCTTTATTCTAACTATGGAAAAAAGGTCAGCTTCCACTGTGCAATGTTAGGGCCACAAATAAAAGTGTTTCTTTTTTAATTAAAATACATGTTACTTGAGCGGCTACCATGCCAAATGAGTGCTGAGGAAGCTACCATCTACAGAAATTAGATGAACCCAAATTTGCTTATATTGTTAAGCAGAGATTGGGAGTAGGTAGATAAGAAGTGCCTTTTACAAATCCTACATTATAGGTGTATTCATCATAGTTCATTTTTTTTGTTAGGAATGGATGGTTGGATTTTTTTCTTTTGATGAAAAGCATGATTTTTGAAATTTGAATATTTACCAAAATTTTAAGCCATTAATTTTCAAGCAGAAAAAATAGGCCATATATTCCCAATCACCTGATCCAAGAGCTAATTTTTATAAGATCAAGCATGTAAATCACATTTATATGGTCAGATTTAAAACAATATAAAATATAAAATATTCTGTTCACAACTAGTTCATACTTAAGCCGGTCAGATTTCAAAAGACTTGAGCTGCCCGCAGTTAGAAGACAGGACGATGATGATGATGCCAAGATTTGCTAATAAGAAACTTACCCACCTTAGGTGTCTAATCTAGCATGCTTTCTTTAGAGAAAGGAGACGTCATCTACTGTATGGACATGATGGTCGTGATCTTGATGACCTCTCTCTCTCTCTCTCTCTCTCTCTCTCTCTCTCTCTCTCTCTATATATATATATATATATATATATATATATATGGAGGCATATCTTGGTGATGCATGCAATGACAATTTGATAGTTAATAATGCATAATAATAGGAGTTATGGACTAGCCATACAATGAAGACAGATAAATAACAAGGAAATTACTCCGTGTTTACCCCCTCAACTCATACACACGCAAGAAGACAGACACCAAGATAGGGAGGTGTTGGTGGAGACCTCTTGAGAGAGGACCATGAGAGACACATCTTTTGGAGTTTAGGTCCCTTCATCTTGAAGCCGAGGGATCCGTCGAGACATTTTGTAGTTCAAATCTAAGGAGTGGAGGTTTTAAGAGTAGGGCTCCCCCTGAACCAGGGTGTGGAGTTGGCATGGGTCAACCCGAGAGAGAGAGAGAGCATTCAATACATGTTAATAATTGTGAAATTTTAATATAGTTGATGGAGATAAAAGCCTCTTCACCACCTGTATGGCTGTATATCATGAAAATGCTTTCTACAAAATGAAGAACACTAACTGTTCTCCCAAGACGCCCCCATGATGCCAACAAAGATATGTCCAACTACTACCCAACCTTCACTGGAAGACATTGTGTAGAAGTTTACCTGCACCAGAAGCTGTGAAGCTGCATCATCATGCTATCTACAATTCATCCGGATGATCAGCTAACCCAGTAGATCTCATGTACTTCTTCAGTATCAGCACCATGATAGCAATTGCCAAACCAATAGCCAACCATGTTAACCACCGATCCTCAACAACGATTCGCGCTCCCACCTCGGGCATATGTTGTGGCTCACTCGTCTCTGCAGATGCTGGAACTCTTCTTGACACCCTCAGACCAGCAGTGAAGCTCACACGCAAAGGGCCAGCATTTGCATCCATGTGTACCTCTCTCACATCTTCGACTACCCGGTGTCCATCCGCAACTCTAGGTTCTTCTGTGTTTGGTTCTTCCACTGCTGGAGCTGTCACAACAGCTTGTTCAGGATGTGTCGGTTCTTCCTCAGCACCATTGGGCTGTTCAGCAGTCGTCTCATGCCTGGGGCAGAGAGGGGGTCCAGGAGACACCTTGCTCAGCATATATTGGTGAATCTAAAGTCACAAGAAATCAGAATGTTACCAAGGGAACAAAAATTTCAGCAAGCAACAGAAACTCAGTTTGAGATCAGATGTTCATTTGTTCTTTTAAATTCTTTTAGTGAAAATAACCTCATCAATCAGTTTCTGGCGATCGGCGTTTCCAAACTTTGGCAGAGCTTCCCGTGATTTTATGGCGAGGGCATGCCTTTCTTCTTTGGTATATTCTAGTGAACCCAGAGCACCATCAGCCTTAGTGGGCATAAATGCAATCAACGCAACCAAGGCAGTACGCACTGTGTAAATGGCAGTAAGTTCTGTGAGTTCTCTAGAAATAAATCCGGAGATTTCCAAGTTGTGTCAAATAGTCATGATGATTCAAATGAAAATACAATATTAAGAAAAGCAGAAGACTAGCAGCAACCAGACGAGTGGAGGAATGTGTAGAAAAGATATGGCTCAATAAAAAACAACGTAATTTATTGGCATAGATGCATGTGCTAGAAGCTAAGCATATTTTAATATTTTTTCTAATTATCAAAAAGACAGCATGTTTGCAAAGAAAGAAACGGAGGCAGGTGATATACTTGCTCCAAACAAAGTTTTAAAACATCCGAAAAGGTATAGACAGAAGCCTTTAAGGACTTTTGACATGGACCACTCACTACAAAGATTTAGCAGCGCAGAGAACAAATTTTTTTTATGCTAGCTGATTGTGCCATGCTTTGTGTAAACCATAAATTAATAACCACACAAGTTTCAGGTACATGAAAAAAAAATGACATGGTATTTCATAAAATGTTGAATAGCGGTTCTGGTACCAACCTAACCTAAATAAAGAATTGTTTAAATTCTTATTAACCAACTCTCACGTTCACAAGTGCAAAAAAAAAAAAGGAGGCAAATGGAAATTGTAACTGAATTACAGGTCACAGAATTATGATCTTGAATAAGATTAAGTTTGCATTGTTGTAAGGAGTTTTCTGCATGCAATGGTGATAGTTGTCCATGTCTTAAAACCCCAACACTTTAGTGGTTAATTGTCATTTTCTTATGTCTTGTCATTTGAAATGTGCTGCTCTTAAAGCATTTAACAGGTACAAGGAAAAAGTCATTGGTGTTCCACCGTGCTCATATAGCCTGCAAACGAAAAGCTGATGACGGAATATGCACTTCTGTACTTGGGAGGATGACTTTTAAATAAAATGATCAGTGCAAGGCAAGAAAGGAAAACCAAAAATACAGAAAATTCAAGATATAAACCATGGCCGCTAGTATTATGGGAGTGAGTGGGTGATCATGCTGATAACTAGTGTGCCAGAGAGTAGAGATCTGCTTATCCAGAAAGCAGAACCAGTGACTTGGCCATGAAAAAGAAAATAAAAGAATGCATTAGGTCCAGTGCATATGATTGTACAAATAAATTTTGTACATTAAATGCACATGGATATAAACTTTTATCTGAGTTGAAGAAAATCTATATTTACTAAGTACAAATAAAATATTTTCTCATTGTGGCCCAAGAAATGGCGTAATGTTGTTCAAGACAAGCTGTCTTTACAATGTCCACGTATGAGTCAAGGATGAGCATAATAGACTAAGTACTATACATCAGTATTTCTATTTTATTCTTGGTAGAATTTTTCTTCATGTGAATCCACTATATTAATTTCTAAATCTTTCTCATCAGAATACTCATAACAGTATAACAAATTAGAACAGGACTTCTAGATAGTAAACCTTTTATAGATCAATACTTAGAACATATTTTCCTAATGTTAAATGAATAAATATCAACTGGTTTCAATTTTAAATTGCAACATTTGAGGACACACCACGGGTAACTGCAAGGTTGCCCTAAAGTAAATAACAACCTAAATGATGAATCATCCAATACCATAATGCAGTACCACACCAAAATTTCCCTAATTTCTCATATGCATATTTCTGCGACACCCCCCCCCCAAACAGAGAAAAAAATGATCTCGTAGAATATCACTTACCGCCCCAAGATGGCTGCCAATGTTCAGGGTGATGATTTGATATACTAAGGCATATCTTTGTTTGTGTCTCAAAACGTCCATTTGGCTGCAAGGCGAGCAAAAGGCAACAAGTATGGGCCATATCAAGTGTAAATATACTTATAAAACAAGAACCAAAATTATTGAACTATTCACAAAGACTAGCGCATTACAGTTAACATCATAAATGCAGGTGGCTGAAAGGGATAATCAGCTGGTAACTGGATTCGACCATGGTAGATGCCTCCTTCAAACTCACTATCGCGAGGTCCTCTAATTGCAAACTGCCATTCAAATATGTTTTCCTAATAAAAGAAAGAAAACATAATCAGCCGATGTTTTGCAAAAGGACAACTCAGACGTAAGGCAAAGCAACATTAACCAACATTTATTCATCAGTTCACAATGTTACATCATTCTAACGTCAAAAAGCAAAGCTTAGGCAATTTTTTTTTTATGATCAAGAAAAATCCTCACCGAGAACCGGGTCACTTAATGGGCCGCCTGCCTCCCTGGGAGGTAAAACTCAGGGTTGACGAGGACACGACCACCCAGACTTATGGGCCCCAACCATGATAAAGCAACTGCAGCCCCCATGTGCCTGGGCTTTCAGCTTGACACAGGACACCGCTGACCACATGGGTAACTACCGCGGTGGTAAGCTTAGGCAAATAATGAATCATTAAATTATTCTGAATCTGTTCAGACTTCTACAACATCAAAAGAGGACCAAGCTTGCCAAAACATAATGATGAATTGTTAAATTACTATTAGAAACGGACGAGAAGTTATGCTTCTCTCTAACTTCACCTACATTTTAGTCATTATAATTGGCGGGCGACGTTAGTTTTCAGAAGTAGGATACTTGAAAAGGATTCAGATTCGGTAACCAAATATAAAATCTGCATCATTTCTCATACCACCAAGAAAGAAGTTCCAGCAAAAGATCACACGCGGTGGCAAGTTAATTTTCTTCACAATGCAAAAAACTAAACCATGACCCAGGACACGATAACAAACACCAAGAAACCAATTCAGAAAATAGAATTCATTTCATGAGACCTACCCAATAGAAGTATCGACCAATACAGATAATTAAATGAAAATTAGCGCTAAAAAGTAACTCTGAACGTTAAAAAAAAGTAAGGATGAATCGACTTATCCAGAAAAGCGAGATAAATTAGGAAATTGCATTGTGGCTCATCATGCAATTTCCCAAATTATCACCCTTCTCCGTATATATGGGCGCACCCAAGCGGCAGGTCCTAGGTGAGCGGAAACTTTGGATGGACCCACCTACCCACAAAACGGGATAAGTTGGGATAAGACGGGAGTTCGTTTCGTGCTGGATATTGCAATATCCCACTCTTCTGGACATGATGGTGCTCAACAGCCGTTGGGAAATAAAAGATGACAAAATTCATGATCCCTTCCGATGATCCAAACACCGTAAGATGTCTTGGAAGCGCATCAAACAAACACAAATTTACGAATCTGAGAGATCCAAACGGTGGCCCCTAGGGTTAAGGATGAAACCCTAGAGATCGAATTGGGAAAGGGGGGCGCAAAATCTAGGGGTTTTCCTTGACCTTCATACCTCTAAGGGAAGAGCCATGTAGTCGTCGGAAGGATTCGATTCCATCTCCTTCAATTCCTGAAGAATCCTCTTCACCGCCGGGTTCTTCAGATTGTACTTCTCCTCCGCCATCTCTCTCTTCTCCCTTCAAAGAACGTAAGGCCCTCGAATTCCTAAATTCGTGATATTTACCCCCGAAAACACGATCTGCAAGGAACTATTCGGCGTGGAAGAGAAGAGAATGAGAGAAAGGATTGGGAAAATCAGGAAATTCGAAGATCGAGAGAGAGAGGCGTCAATGAATGCTCTTTTCATGCGGAGAAGAGATCCAGTGGCGGTGAGATGTTAGTGGGAAACCTCGTTGTGGACTTTTATTACCCTTATTTGTACAAATAATTACTAGCTTTTTTTGGAAGGATGTATTGTAAAATAATTCCGTTTTAAGGGTATATAAGCGAGAAAAAAAATTAGACGGCTTTTCGCTTGGGGAATTGTGAGAATCGGGAAATGATCTTATGAAACAAGTCGGTGTCGAGACGGATTTGAAACCGATTCGGTCGCTACGTTTTGGTCTGCTCGGATTTTTCACCGAATCTTCGGACAAATATCCAGCGAATACTTAATTCTTGTGTAATGCCATGTTGTTTCTTTGGAAAATAATATTTAGGGCATGTTTGGTGTCATCTCTGGTGATTTAGAATCTCATGTGTAGGGGTGGGCATAGGGTCGGGCCTAGTTTAGAGCTCGGCCCGAGGGGTTTTAAGTGCTGCCAGACCCAACCCAAATTCATTTGTAAATAGTAATAATCAATAAGTTTTCAACTTCTAATGCACTCAATTAATTATTTTTTTACTTTCTATAAAATTAATGTAACTAATTAAGTAAATAGTAATAGTTACCAAGTTAAGTTAATTTTTAAAATTTTTATATTATTAAAAAATTAATAAATAACTCAAGCCTTGGATCGGCTTGGTAGCCCGCGGGCCAGCCCATGTTTATAATGGGCTGGGTTTTGAACCGTTACCTAATTGGCCTGAACCTAAAACCTTGGCCCAAACCTGGCCCATGGCCGATCAGGTCGGCTTGGCCCATTGAACCGCCCGACCTCTTGCCCACCCCTACTCATGTGATTTTAAATCACATATTTCACCTTGTGTTTTGGAATCATAAGAGATTCACTCCAAATTTCTTATTTTCATTTTCTCCTAATTAATTAATTGTGCAAATGAGAAACATTCTCTGGTTTGCATGAGATTCTAAATCTTATGAGAGGTTATTATAGTCACCTAAGAGTAGGAATGGGCAACAGGTCCGGCCGCCAAATGGGCCAAGCTGACCCGGCCTGCCATGCGTCAGGTTTGAGTCAAAGTTTTAGGCTCGGGCTCGTTAGGTACCAAGCTGAAACCCGGCCCATTATATAAGTGGACTGGGTCTGGGCTAGCCCAATGGGCATGAATTATTTGTTAATTTTTTAATGATATAAAAATTTTAAAAATTAACTATTGCATAGTAACTTGGTAACTATTACTATTTACCTAATCAGTTCCATTAATTTTATTAAAAACTAGAAAGATAATTAATTGGGTGTACGAGAAGTTGGAAACTTGTTAATTATTACTATTTGTAAATGGGTTTGGGTAGGATCGGGCCAAACTCAGTGTGCTTCACATTGTCCTGTTGGGCCAATGCGCCTGGCTATGGGCTGCTCTTCAAACCCAAGCCCGTTAAGAACTGGGTCACCTTCAAGCCGAGCCATCTCTGGGTTGGGCCGAGCTCTAAACGAGCCCAGGTCAGGCCGGACCAATGCCCACCCCTACCTATGAGGTCGTACATTTCCCTTTCATATGGTTTTGCTCATCCAAGCAACACCAAGGGTCAAGTACATCCCATAAGGGCTCACTTTCTTGTTTAGGGGCAACGACATAGAACTACGACTATCAATGGTTCAAGTCAAGGTTGACTCGGACATGCCCATATAACCAATAGCCAGGCTTGAGTTTTGTCAGGTCACTAAAATAGAATCACAAACATGGACCTGCATAATTTAGAAACATATATAAACATATATATATATATATATATATATATATATATATATATATATATATATATATATATATATATATATATATACTCGAGTTGGGTCGGTAAGTAGCAAAAAAGTCAGGTCGGGTCGTGTACCCAGCAAAAACCAAGACCCCAACCTGGCCTGCACATTGCTCGGGTCAAGTTCGGGGTGGCACTTTTTATGCCCATACCCGGAAATTCGAATTCAAGTCAAGTCAGGTACCTGATACAAACTGGACCCGTTGACAGTTCTACATGGGACAACTATGGTCCAAAACCCATGGAGAGTATCCTTTTTGTTGCATGTAAGATCAAAACTGGAAACCGGGGTATTCTCTAGTGGCAGTAGAGACCTAAAATGTTTTACCAATTGGAAGCTTATCTGTGTGGTTGCTGAGCCCACAAATTTGTGCTCATCGGGTAGGTGCGGACCATGAACATCACCAAGGTAAAGGGACATCATGGATTTGACACCTACGACATATACATCTGTCCCACAAAGTCAAAACTGGGTTTGCTCCGGCAAGGGGGACCTCAGGTTTTACACCAATGAGCTTGAATACAGTAGAGTGAGGTGGGTTTTTCTGGCTTAAGATGAGAGAGAATCGTTTACGGTGGTTTGGACATATTCGACGAAGGCCTAATGATGCTCCAGTTAGAAGGATGGAGAAATGGAAAAATATATTAGTTAAAAGAGGTCGGGGTAGGCCTAGGAAGACATGGATGGAGGTGATAAGAAAGGATATGAATGCTTTGAACCTCACCGAGGACATGGCATTGGATAGAAATGAATGGAGGAGAAGGATTCATGTGGAAGACCCATAATGATTTTCTTTGTTGGTTCATATCGCCGACCCCAATTGTTTTGGGATGAAGGCGTAGTTGTTGTTGTTGTTGTAAAAGAAAAAAACCAGAGTACGAGTCTGTTCTCATGTGCACTTGCATTGGTTATTTAGCTTTTTTTTTTATGAAGGACGAAAAAAACACCATCAGAGACCTAGTTGGGGCTATGTCTATGGCACTTAGGGTTGCTTTCCTGACTGTGTAAACTCATGGTGCACCCCCTTACCCTTAGGGAGTCACCCAACTTTGACTGAGCAAGGGCTTGACCCTTATTAATGCAAGGGGCTTAACACTTATAGAATGTAACCTTGACCACCCGTCTAGTGGCCAAGCCCCCCCCCCCCCTCCACTGCACAAAACTCCTTAAGGCAGGTTATCTAGCTTATTACAAAAGTTTTGGTCCACATGTTAAACATCTTTCAACTCATTCACCTTCTTTTTCAGGAACAATAGTATATTTGAAATCCTAGATTTGAAACAAAGATGGCATTATCATCATAAATTATAACAATATACCAGTACAAAGACACTAATTATGTTTGTTCGCAAAACCTTAATGAGCTGCCCATCTTTGGATCAAGGATTATACCTAAAGGGTTAATATTTTGGAAAATTATTTTGGAAAATGACCGTATGAACATTTGAAAGTTCGCAAATATCAGACTAAGTGTGCATATATCTCAGAAGTTAACATAAAAATATATGCGAACATCGAAACTCAAACCTCGTAACCTCACAAATACTTGTCTAAGTGCACTTATATATAAGAACTTTGCATAAAAATCGATGCAGACATCCTCAAACCTATAGGCGAACATTAACTTTCAACGTCGCCTATATTGTATGCGGACTTTCTCATTATATGTGGACATCCTCATCTTTGCTTATATTATATATATGCTGACTTTCTTATCCTTGTATTATATGTGAACTTCTTCATCTTCACCAATATTCTATGCAAACTTTCTCAAAATTTTATTTTTAAACTGTTACAAACATATAAACTTATCATTTACATAATTCATACAAAATGCATTATTTACAAAACATATCATTTACAGAATCCATACAAAACATATCAGTTACAGAACATAGCAACTTAAATTCATTCACAATTCAAATTCATACTAAACATCAAAAAATTAAACATATCACAATTTATAATGAATCGCATCCAACATCGAATTCATACAAATTTAGAATTAAAATTTTACATTGACAATTCAAACCAAACTCCCTAAAATTGTCTACATCTCAGCTATCGAGACCTCATCAGTCGACACCTCATTGTCTAATGTCTCCTCAACCTCCAGCTTTCTGATGGCCTTCGTACCATCTGTGTTCTATTGCGGTTCATTTTTTTTCTTTGCTTCCCCGTCAGCTTTCTTTTTTGCATACTCCAAAGCCTTCTTCTTTGTGACCTTCATGTGTTCATAGAATTTAATCATACACCTCCTATAATCTGTGATATGTTTCTGAAAAAAATGTTTATTAGCAAACAACTAGCTATAACTTACATTCCAAATACCTGAACATGACATATAAACATGTACCTGCGTGCAGTTCAAATCTCAGTTTCAGTTAAAATACTGCATGTATGTGAGGACAAATATGCCGCAATCATACACCAAGTCATCAAAAACATGTACATGTATGAATTGAGTTAACAGACATATGCAAAAAAATTATTCATTTTTCTGTTGAGGAATACCTTCAATGGTCTTAATTGACCAATAGTTATAATAGTTGTAGCCAAACCACACCGGAAAAAAATTTGCCTACAAAAAAAAATGAGTTAAAAAATATAAATGCAAAGAAGGTATTAACAAATGAATTCAAAAAAATGAGTACAGTATTGAATAAGTAATGTTATCGTACTAATTGTTTGGTGTTCTTATATGCATAATTTGTAGACACCGTGAAATTATACAACTTGAACACTTTCTCCTTCATGTCCATTTCTCAAAGAACCCAGTGATAATTGTCTGAATTGATAGAAATTAAGAACGTGAGGTGTTGGCTAACGAGATCTCAATAACTTAGATATGGACAATTCTATAGAGTTTAGTTTTAATTATTAATATAAAATTATAATTCTAAATTTGTATGAATTCAATGTTGGATGAGATTCATTGTAAATTATGATATGAGTTTAAATTTTGGATGTAAATTTTGACTGAAATTATGAGTGGCAACATAAATCAAGTTTAAGGTCATTGTGCACGTGAAAATTTAAGTTTTGTAAGTATAAAAAGTTGTCCAACAGATACCTTGTCAGCTCCAAACAATTGATACGACAACTCGCTGCTCTCCAAGCACCTAGTTGCTTCATCTCGCTACCCTTCGATTGCGAGCATTTGTTGTGAACAAAAAAGGTTTACTAGTTACTTTTTTTAGTTGGTAGAAAAATAACAGAAACGTCACAATTCAAACTCACAAAAAAATACAGGGTAAAGTAAAGGGTCCTTGGCAGTTTCGCTCATTTTTTCATGTCCTCGTCGCAGGGTGTTTGTACTCTTTTTTGAATCTTGTTACATGCTACATAGTCAAAATATATGGTACATTCATGTTAAATTCAAATGAGTTTGCATATAAATGTAAAAAAATGAATAAATGTGGAAATGAGCAAACCTAACACTTACATAACTTGCTAGTAAAGTTTCTTCGCTAAATTCATGCTCTTTATGCTCTTTTATCTTCTGCTACATGTCTTCTCCTTTCTTAAGCACCATAATTGGTTCATTGCTTAAGGTGGAGATGGAGGTTTAGTTTTTTTTCTACCACATTTCCTTTTATGTTTATACACAGTACCTAACATATACATAAAAGACATATGACATTGGAGCAATTCATTAAAAATTACTAGATAAATATAAATAAGCAATTCATTAAACAAATCTTACATTTTGCAAAGCATGCATACTTAAAAAAAACATTAGATAAATATAAATAAGCAATTCATTAAACAACTCTTAACGAATCATATATTTTGCAAAATATATATACTCTAACATACTAGATAAATACAAAGAACCAATTTATTCAACAAATCATTTTGCATGTTATTCGTGCTTTCGCATGTTGTGGCCAACCTCACCACATACACTACATTTGTCTCTGTCTCTTCACCTTATGTCACTCTGCTTTGCGAACTACTTCAAGTGGCTATATAGGTATAAGAGTCGATAGAGCGATATGCAAAACAATATCTGACATTGAAAATAATAGATATTCATGATACATAACTCAATATGATTCAACTACGAAGAACTTGTCTCAATAATCCTATGGTAGGTTGCTTTCATACAAAATGCATGTTCGTAAGGAATCTCGTTGTGTAACTCTTCATAAGAGTACAAGTGCTTCTGAATATCAATATTGTAATTGTAATATCGATTGCAATGCACCACTATGACATGTAGTTGTTGTGCATTTCTCTGCAGTTCCTCTAGCTTTGCTTTTACCTTCAACACCATAACGCCATGCATATGTTGCCTGGTATTGTTTCTTTTCTCAAAATGTTTTATCAGTGTGAGACGAAGCTTTTCAATAAGAAGAATTAGGGATTTATCACATATGACAAAAAATTATGAATTAAAGTTCTCTAATATATTAGACATTAAGCACATATATTTTCTCGCTTGAAAGTGATTGTTAGCCTAATTTTTTGGTTTCATATAAGTGACAACATAATCATATGTGACTTTATCTTGCTCTTAAAATTTTTAAATAAAATAATTGCATTGTCATTTCATGGTTGCTTGAGCTGCACTCCACCAAAGTGCATTGAGTGGTGAACCAAATTTCTTAGAAAAGTTCCATGTTAATTGCTTCATGAAATATCCAATATAACATGTAAGCCATGGGGGGGATAACATGCTTTAGACCTTTATACTTATCTGAGATAACTGTAAGCTCTAATCTCTATTTGTATTCGTCAAAGACTACGAGTTCTTCCTTTAGATGCTTCAAAACTATGACTATGAATTCATCAACTTATTATCAACAATTGTAAGTGTTATCAGAAACATCTTCCTACAAGAATCAATATTATGGGTCAAGAACAATATACATGTATATATTTCTTTTATGAACGTATTGTCTACCATAAGAGCTGGAGGACATCCTTTAAAAATATCATTGATACTTGAAAGAAAGGATAATAACAGGTACTGAAATTGATCTTTTCAATCAGTCTAAATATACCCTGACGATTCTTAGTTAGCCTTAATTAAATGATCCGAAAAGGCAGAAGCATCTTGAAGGATTCTTCGAATGAACCATATCACACCTTCTTAGTTTGTTCGTATCCACGCCATGTTTGTTCGTAAGTGACCACCACTTATTCCTCGCGACTTATAACATTCATAATTTATCTTTGAGTTATCTTCGAGTTATCGTACATGCATTTGTGAATAACATTTGAAATCTACTTCAAAGACACTTTTTCACTACAAAGTTGCTTAATGATCCACCGCGTGTATGCTCGCTTTGATACTTCTTTACTTGAAAGAATCCTGCTTCGTTAACTATGTATAATATATCTTCCATGGGTAAACAACCATAGTTTATAAGTTTTTTCTCATGTATATGACAATGTCTCTATTGTTGCAACTCTTTAGGAATTTTGTTTATAGTTATTCCTAATTATACAATTTTTTTAAACCTCGTGACAATGTTGGAGATCATTAAATCTTTTGCCGATAATACATTTTCAATCGTCTGAGCTTGTTGTTAGCCACTAGAATTGTTCACAATCATTAAGCTTTTCATTATACAATTGGTTATACAAATGAGTTATCTCAGCTTTAATGACTTTCAATCATTCTTCATTGTATGATAATCCATTGAACAAGAACCTATTCAACCATGTCTCATTAGTGTAAAAACATAAACCAGTTCTTCTGCCCAATAAATGTTCATATAACTTATACAATATAGAAAGGTTTCGATTTTTCAAATGTCGTTTGTGCATCGCTTTTACCCGCCATTATTTATCGTATGTCATCATTGACTTCATCTTCCCCCATTGATACAGTATAATCATCATCATCGATAGCATCTATTTCTCCACTGCTACTACTAATTGACTATTTGGTTGTATAAACTAAATAAAGATTTATTATCTATCGCTTTCAACTCATCCATGCATTAAACACTCATACATTTTCAATATTCAAGATTAAGCATAAATACTTCACATTCATCATTACACTTATATTTCAAGCATAATTTATAACTTATACCTAGCTTTATCATCTGCTTAAAAAGGCTGGATGTCATTCAAATTGTTGTGATAAATATCATTGACGTTGGTTTTGTCCACACAGATCCACATCCTCTGCAATGATCATTTGATCATGTGCAACATTAATTATTCGCACTTCATTGCCTGCATGTCGAACATTTATATCCTTAATCGATTTGGGTAACTGCATGCTTGAGCTCAATGTTTGAGGCGTCATTATCATTCACTGTTTGGGACAATTGAATGATCTCCAAAGAATTTTCATCATTCGATTAATCAACTGTTTCTTATTTCACTCCCAAAGTCATAACATTTTCTTCAACTTTGCAAGCAAATAAGTAAATGTCACTGCTAAATAACATTGGCTCTACATCATTATCATCTAAAACATGTATCTATCTCTCTCTCTCTCTATATATATATATATATATATTGGCTATATACTTTAGGAGAATAACTATACCAGAAGCTCAATAACTCTTCTGCATATCTGATTTTATGAGACATCATACTTACAAATTCTTTATAACTGTTATTTTTCTTGACAACTATAAATCTCCAAGTAGAGTGATCAGTGATACGGTAGTATACTTTAACTCTTTCAAAAGTTATCATTAACTGCTTATACCAACTACACAATATATTATTTATTTTCAGAAACTAGCATGTGAGAAAATGTCATTCATATACACTTAATACATTCAATTAACAAAACTACCTGCAACAATCACTCTGAAAACCAACTCTCTTATTCAATGTTTGTGCATATTGAACCCATCGATGATATTATACAAACAAAAAAACAATGAATATTAACTAAAGGATAAATAAACAAACATAATTATCTACAACACAATTAAATATATATATCTACCAAAAAAATCCTAAACATACTAAACCCTAAATGGTAAATCCATTTTTGCAGGCGCACAATACATTGAGGTTCTCTCTCTCTCTCTCTCTCTCTCTCTCTCTGCCCTGAAACATTGTTGTTCGCTGTTCGACGATCTCTCCGGCACAAGCCTTTGGTTTTGGATGGCAAGATATTGACTCGGGCTTCAACGGTCTGAACGTGAAAGTGGGCATCAAAGAAAGAAGGCTCTAGGTCTTTCGGCGAAACACTGACTTAGGTTCAGCCCGTAGCTTAGAACGAAGTTGAGCTTGAGCAGAGCTTGTACATCTGAATTTTTGAGCGAGCTAAGCTTGTACATGCGAGGCCTAGCTCGTGTGCATCCCTACATGGAGGCTGTCGTTGCTTTATCACAGTTGGGGCACACAAAGGTTGGATGGTTGTGTCGTCAACATGGAGTTTTACATCGCAGGGAGGCGAACCCATTAAGTGACTTACTTCTTGGTGAGAGTTTTTTGTCGTCAAAGAAAAGACATCTCTATTGCTCTACTCCAAAATAAAAGACGACACAGTCAAGTGACAGACAAACATGAATAAGTTGGGCTAGTGAACCAAAACACAAGCCTTACCAATTGACCAAATCGATTCCATATCCGACTTGGGGGCAAACAAAGTCCACGTTCGAGCCAGCTTCCAAAGTGTTAGGTTTTAGAAGATCACCACAAAGGCTCATCCCTTAATGAAACTCTCATTATTTTGTTCACTTTTCACATAAATCCTTTCTTTTAGGCCTTGTTTGTTTCATTCAACTTACATGAGAAAGTGTTAAGTTGACAACCCTGATGCAGTCCTTTCCCTCCATGAACTGCAATTCTTTCCTACCACTGACTAAACAAACATCCAATCATCAGAATGAAAAGGTGTAATCCCCAATTTTTTCTACTACCTACCACTTTTTATATATTAATCCATTCAAACCTAGGGATATAAATAGAATGAGTTTGGGTCAGGTACCCAACCCAACCGAACCCGTTTACTCGAGTTTGGTAGGAAACTTAAGGACCGATTAATAATTAGATGTAGGTTTGGTTTTGAGTTTTGCATTCAAATCCGAATACGAATCCGATAAAACCCGAAACCTGATTAAGTGTAAATGTCGGTTTTTAAGCTAGTGGGTTTCGGGTTTGGTTTTTCGTATTCCATCCTAACCCAAATCTGAAACCGAACCCAATTAGGTCATATCAGATTAAGTCGGACTTGGTAATGCCTAAACCCGACCCGAGTCCGATCCGTTTACATACCTTCCTATTCCTATGAAAGCTTTCTCATGAAAAGCATTCACATCCGTGCCATGTAAAAGACTCGTAGTTTGTTCGAGTACCGAGCGTAGCAGTCATTTACGAAATTCCCCACTAACATCTCTCAGATCTCCTCCGAGTCCTTCCATCATTGTTGGCTTGTAGTACAGTGTCATAATAAAGCGATATCTTTAGGGATTGGAAACCTGCAAAGTTCGAGAAACAAAAGCAATCTTGCTCTCCGTCTCCGTCTCTTGAATCTCTCTCAAATGAGAGACGCTTCTCGGATTCGAAGGCGCGAGGAAACCATGGCGTCCAAATCTTCCGATTCGCTTGTAAGATTTCCCCACAAATTTTTTCTCTTTTTTTTGTGTTAATTATGGAAGTTTATTCTTTTTGTTCCTTGTGTTGTCGATCGAAAAGTTCGTCGTTTGCTTAAAGATGGAATTAATTCCCGCTGCGACTTGCAAGACATTTTAGTGGGACGGTCGGTAAACCTGAATTCGTTGACCGATTGAAGGAATTGGGGCTTTCAGAGGCCATTATAGTTTTGATAATTGGGTTATCAACTGTGGTATAGTTCGTGGATTTGTATGGTTATGCCTGATGTTTGATGGTTTTGTTTATAAATTCACGATTCAATTACGGCAATCATGGACGTGTTAAGCTTAAGAGTGGATTGTAATTACAGTTTTAAACAGTGGATGCAAGCGGAAATGCTATATAGTATCTTATGATTCCATAGGTTGTTGATTGCAAAAATTGTCAAAGTCCCATTTGACGGTAGCCACAGAAAGTGGTTCTTTATTTTTTAAGTAGATTCGCTGGAGATGAGGTTGCATTTCTTGAAGCTCTGGCACTATAAACCGTGCTTTTCAGTAGATTGTAGGAACGCTTGAAGCATGTTGCTGATGAGAGTGTGTGTGACCATTTTCCTTTAATGGTTGTTTCTATAAGTTTCTCAGGTTCCTTTTTTTTTTTGTTGGTGTTGTAACTTTTAACTTATATTCACGCTTTCTTCTATGATTTCCACAAGAAATTCCCGAGGCAGAACTTCTCAATAAGTTGGTTGCCACTTGCCACTGGGTTACCTTCATACATGATCTCTCATATGCACTGAAATGTTAAGCAGAGAAGCCTACTTAGGTATAACCCAGAGTTACCTGAAGCTTCTTAGGTAGGTGGGAAGCTCACTTCCCGGAAACTCACTTCGGAAGCGTGATACTCCTCTCTTCCGAAACTTCATGGGAATCTTGATTCCCCCATGCTTATTCTATGCTTCCCACACACATGGTCTATGCTTCCTATATGCTTTTTTCACGTTTCTTTTCATGTATTTTCTCTCATGCTTTCACTTACTTTCCATGTACTTTCTTTAAATTAGTAACCATCATTGCTAGATTTTAACAAAAATTTAACTCTTTTACTGAAAAATCACGAAATATAAGAATCATCAATTTTATTTTAGTTTTTATTTGTTTCTTGTTCGATTCCTATTCAATTACCATATTGCTTCATTTTTTTTAATATTTTGCTTTTAAATTGATACTTCACTTCCCGCTTCCTATAAATTTTAAAATGCTTCGCTTCTCGCTTCCGCTTCCCGTTTCCTGCTTTCACTTCCTAGTTTGGCAACCTTGTAACCCTTGGGCTTATGCCATCTAATTCTGACCTAGTCTGGAATATTTCCCACATTGGGGGGGGGTGTCCAAACGCTGAAAGTGGATGGTTTGGTTGATTTGGTTGATTTGGTTTTATTCTAGCTTAGCTCCTCCTCTTCTCTTCCACATTCTAAAGGCCATTTAGGTCATTGATGCTTCAAGTGTTCTCTTGGACCTTTAAGTCTCAGGAATCTGAGGACCTATGCAATTTTTTTTATGTTCTAGCGTGGCCTGAGAACTGGGCGGTTGAGTGCTGGAGTTTTGAATCATAATATTTTGTTTTACTTTCCTAATTACAGAAATTCTTCCACAGTGTTTCTGGATCTCTTGTATAGTTTCTTCTTTTTTATTGATAACTATTCTTGGTTCTGAGAATACAGTTGCTAACTACGTAACTTTTTATCTGCTTCTACATTATTCTTTGGTTAGTCGGATATTTAAAAATAGCATTTACCAGCCTTTGCTCTTCGTTCATTTGTGATCTGCCACAAGGATTCCTTTTGCAGTAAAAGTGGAATGGTGAAGATGTATTTTGTCGATTGATTGCCTTTCTGGTTGATTTTGTGCAATTCATTTAAAGAAAACAACAGTGTTCTATTACATGCAATTTGATGGAAAATATTCTCTGATTTGTCGGAATGGAACTTGTAGTCGGTGTGGTCAATAACCATGGGATTCAGCATCTTCAACCTTTTCGTCTTCTGCAAATGAATAAGAGTGCTCAACTTGAGTGACTTGTAAAAAAAAGAAGGGAAAAGGAGGAGTTAGGGAGTTGAGGGTTCTTGGGGGAGGAGAGAGAGAAAAAAGAGAGCGGGGTGGGAGGGGGTAAGGAGGAGGGGAACACATCTGGCTAGTATTATCTCTGTTCTCCTTTTTCTCACGATCTATATCTTTTCATAGAAGGATTAAGAAAATGCATGGATTGATGTCATTCTTCTGACATTTTTGTAAAGCAGGAAGAAAGGGTCAGTGATGCTTTTATGGCCTTGTCATCTGAAATAGAACAAATGAAAAGGCAGATCGAAGCTTGCAGGACTGTTTCTATAAAAGTAGGTTATTTTATGTGTTTTCTTTAAATGTTTTAAGCCATTAAGTTTTGCACTTATGTTTCATGTCCTGTGCATGCATTTGGATGGTTACCATTGTGCTTGTTGCTTTGTAGGCATGGACCTCTTATAACTGTCATCTTCTACTTTAATATGTACTTAAGTTAGTCAGGTTAGCATGCATTTTCAATTCCTGTATGTAAATGAAATCTTTAAAAAAGTTGTGGAGCACATAGGTATTGTTTTCTTGTTTTAAAATTTTACTAGCATAGTGCAGCCACCTGTCCATATATCCAGGCTTATTATGACAAAGAATAAATTAATAAAGATATAAACATGGTACACATTTAAAAGTAAGATATTTTATATTAATTAAAGGCATGCAAATACTGAATGTTTTTTCTAACTTTTCAAAGTTTCCTGGTCTTCTTACATGCTGCTTTTCTCTTTATTGCTATAGGCATCCATGCATAAGGCACTGTCCTAATCATGTCTGTTTTAGAATTTTAGTTTGTTGCTTGGGATTTATTTGAAATGCTGTTATTCTATGTTCTCATTCAGAATTACATGTGAGGGGCTGTAATTCATGCCCTTATCCAGCATATTGATACCAGTCTATGTGCCCATAAGTCATTTTGTCTTCTCTCTTTTACTTGCTTCTTGTATTTTATGCATTTTCATGAGTGAAGGATGTTTTGTCACCACTCATGTTTTATTCGTGGTGAGAGTACCTAGAGATGGACAGGTAGCATGTGTACTGTATTCTCTTTGTTCAAATTTCTGATAGCTTTCTTGATTTCTTTTTCATACTTTTGCTTCTTTGCTGTGGCTGAAGGTATTCTTAACCTTATGAAACCATTTGTTTGTAGGAGAAGATTGCATCCAATACAGAAACTTTGACAGCCCAAACATCCAAACTTATTGCTCTGGCAGCATCAAGAAAAGATCTTTGTTCAATTGAGTGGAAAGAGACTAAGAACATGCTTTCAATTAGGATGGAAGGTGCACTTTGTAAGTTAATTAGTTCAGATTCTGGAACAGATGTAAATAGTCAGGAAGCTTCATCTTCAACTATAATATTTGGAAACGGTAGTGAGGTAAAGAGTCTTATTCACCCCACAAAACTTCCTTTCATCGAGAAGATTCCACCATATACATCATGGATATTTTTAGACAGGTAACATGAAGTTCTTTACTTTGTTTGCAAGTTTGATAGCCTTATTCTAGGCTGTCTTTTGTCTATTTTGTAAGTTAATTCAAACAATTATGTTCTTGATACCTTTTGTCAGTTTTGGTTGAATTGGTGGTTCAGGTTGATTTTGACATCGTGACAGTAAACATGTTTCTGTGTTCTTGGTATCCACACACAACTTTGTTTATATGCTGATTAACTAATTTCAGATTCAAAGGTCAAGTTGTATTAGGTATATACAAGAAAAGCACAAGATTCCATGAAATATGCTAATGTTAATGCTGTCTTAGAATTGCTAAATGCTTTTGAATAAAGGAGAACATTGGATTCTGTTAGTTCTTACTCTGGGATGTTTAAGTTATAGGATAATGTCACAAACTACATGTAAGAATGCTATACTACGACCATGTAATTCACATTGCATGACCTCATAACATTGATGTCATATGTTTCAGAGGACGATATTTGGTTGTTTTCGAGGGTCAGAAGAATGGTTTTTGCACTCACTACTATCATAAGTTTCAAAAGAATTGAAACTTATGTGGTTTTCTGTTGCCTCTGTAACAATCTATGCCTCATTGCAATCTTATTTAGTTTTTCTCTGCATTGCGGCAATTTATTGAGAATCTTTCCTCTTTGATTCATTTTCTTAATTTCAATTCACCCAGTGCAGAAACCAAAGAATGGCTGAAGACCAATCAGTTGTCAGGAGGAGACGCATTTACTATGATCAATATGGTAGTGAAGCATTGATATGTAGTGATAGTGAGGAAGAGGTAGCAGAACCTGAAGTAGAGAGGCATGATTTCACTGAAAGTGAAGATCGTATTTTATGGTATCCCTCTAACAAGGGCCGTGATTACATGAATATTTGCATTTACTTCCAATGCTTTTGATATCCAAGAAAATATTTTCGATAAACAACTGTGTCTAATTAAATTGTACAACAATTGTTAGTCAATGCTGCATAATGGGTTTAAGTCTGGAGAAATTTAAATATAGCTGCCTGACTTGTGCCTATTTTACATTTATATGCTCAATGTATCAAAAGCATCAAATACTGCATAATTTATCTGAAACCAGCTCAGACACTTCTATTTACCTCTATCAAGTTACCTGCAACTGTTGTTTAACTACTCCTAGTTAACTAAGAAAAATGCCAATTTTACCTCTTTTTATCCAAACCCTACTGTGTGTGTGCATGTGCATGTGTGTGCTGTCATTCTCTTCCTCTAATCTCTCTTTCTATCAAAGTTCCAAATAACAAGAAAATTTGTGGTACTTATATTCTGAAAATTAACAAAAAAAAGTAGTGAACTCAGGTGGTTCCATCCTCTTCCCAACAGTTACCATCTGATGGGAATGGATTCAAGACCATATGGGTATTTCCTGTGGCAGTTTCTTGTATGGTGTTAATGGCTTACCTCATGTTCATAGTCTTCATTCAATTGAAAATTTGAAATTGGTTCAGTTCAATCTGACAGTGTAGTTTTTGAGTTTGTATCTGAAGTTTTTTGCAAATATGCAGTTTAATCATGTTCGAGAAATGGCCTTACCCACCTATTCAGTCTTTAAACATGTTCCTTTGAGAGAGGGCCCGTGCTACTTCTTATGATTGCCACTTATTGCAGTCATCATTAACATCATCACCAACTTCACAAAAGCCATTTATTTATTGTGTTTAATCAGTTGGGAAGCTGGTGAGGCGTGTTATATTTGATTAGTTCTATATCATCTGTGCTCCTGGACATTCAGAGCAAAGCCATGTGATGAGTCTTGCATACATGTCCTGGAGTTGAAGAAATTATCCGTCATTGCCATGTATGAATTGTATCAGCCTATTCCGAGCTAACCATCAAATCAGATGAAGATAATAAGATGCATGAGAACCCGGAAGATGAGAAGATCTCAAAGTTCTTCCATTCAGATGATAGAAGTCGATATAGTCCGCCCCCACTCTGCTCAACAAAACTCAATTGCAAATTGTCAAATTTTGATAGAGGTTAAATTGTAATTGCTCGTCCAAACATTTTCCGTTTAGAACATTGACCATTTCTTATTGCCCAAACATCTGCTTTGGACATTGGTACAAGAAGAAGAAAACGATTCCTTGTTAATATCATTTACTGCTATGTAACAGGGACACGGCACTTAGGGTGCCGTACCCGTGTCAACACGGGTATATTATATATTTTCAATATATAATATATATTTTAGATATATAATATATATATTTTTAGTATATATTTAGCTGTATCCCCATACCCACATTTTTTGGAATTGCCGTGTCGCACCCTCCGTATCCATACCTGTACCCACACTCGTACATGTACCCAGGTGACATAGATTTACTGTTTTGAAAGCGTATATCATACACAGTAGTTTATTAATGCACTGACATGAATGATGGTTGCTTGTTCTCATACAGGAGTGTTTCATGTCTCGTCTGTGCATTAGGTGACATGATTCTTGTTTTGCTGCTTTTACGATGCATAGGAAGATTCTGCAGGAGCATGGACAAATGCAGATGGTGCTGAATGCTCTGAGAAAGTGCATAAAGGCAACAGATTCTGAAATAAAGGTAACATCATTTTGTATTTTATGACTTGTCATCTTGAGTTGATAGCAGGTTGGATGCTTGGCATGTTGCCTCTTTCTTAAAAAGGAAGGTTTTATATGTTAGGACCCATTCATTGTTTGGTTGTGGTTTGGATCTGTAGAACCTTTACCCATGATTACATCAGTGAGTTGGGGAACTTTTTTCTGCTTTATTGGGATCTTATACATTCTTTTTGTGTAAGTGGTACAGGCAAGATATGACTCATTGAAGGAGAAATATGAGGAGCAACATGTTAAAAGTAACGTCATGGATGTAGAGAGGAGCATAATGTTGAACAAGAGCCTTAGTTCTGCATTGGATTCTTTTGACAATCTTTTCTGTCGCCGCTGCTTGGTAGTCCTGCACTTACATATTTGCCCTTCGAAACAAATTTTTTGTTGTGAAAAAGGCTTTATGATTTCATGTCAGTTGCTCGTTTGTTATAGTTAGATAGCTTAACAATAACTGTATATTGATACAGGTTTTCGACTGTCGCTTGCATGGGTGTTCCCAAGGACTTATTATTCCCGTATGTTCTTGGATTGCTTGTTATTTCTGTTATCCACATGAACTTTGAGGACATGTTATTATATCTGATGTTTATAACAGTGTGAAAAATTGCCATTTTCTGGTGAACTTGAAGAGGCTGGAACACCTTGCAGCAATCAGTGCTATCTTCTGGTAAACTTCATAATGTACCTAAGTTTTTTGTTGGTTATTTCAAACTTTTCAAACACATGTTTCATTATCTACCTATACTTTTGTTTATTTTCATTATTGGCGAGGTTCATGGATTTGATCCTTGAATAAATAATTTCTCGAGTAAAAACCACGTTGGCTTAAACACTTGATGTGTAAGTAAAAATTTTCATGAATCAAAACGGTTGAGTCGAATGTAGGGAAATTTCCATCAATATGGTGACTGTATGGTCCTGTAATAATTTTTTCTTCAGGAGAATGTTTCATGCTATCTTAATGCTATATCAGTTTATGTCTTTAGGTGAGAATGTTAACTTTCTTTCATGTAGTTTAGACCTTATGCAAGGAATAAACAGTTGCAAAAAGATTATGATAGAATATTGGATCCATCAGATACCAACCTGAGAGGAGCTAAAGAACCTCTAACAGAGTGAAGTAACTGTTATTCATACAAGAGCACCTGGAATTCACTTAGATATTTTTCAAATTCATCAGTATTTAATTCTTTGGGTCACATATCCGCGCAGAAACAAGGAGGGTGGGGGCAAAAAATGTTTGTGGGCACCTATTAATAGGAGATATATACTCGTACACAATTTCATAATACTTTAAGAATGGTAGAGGGTTGAGTACTTCTATCAGAGTAGAAGCAATGACAAAAAGCAGTGGACAGGAACTTCATTCCTGTTTAGAGCAGCTGATCTTCATATCCTGCATATTCTTGCACTGATGCACTGGTGGATGTGTTGTACATAAAGTACATGAATAAACCATGATATGCAGCAGAAAGAGCAGTTATTATTTAAGGCTGAACCTTAGTAGTCAAAAGTGCTAGGTGTCACCTAGAGACCCACAAAAGAAATAATAATTATTTAAATAAAATTTTAAAAATCATAAAAACAAGAAAAATTTGAAAAGACACTACCAAGACATGATTATAAGAAACAAATACAAAATATCAACCTTGGTCCTCCCCCACCTAGGCGCTTAGGTCCTCCTAGACGATAGGCTTGTACCTACGATATTTTTTTGACAAAAAAACCGCATGCTAATATTTCAATATTTTTTGAAATACTGGAGAGATTTATGTATTTATGCTATCCATATTATTCTTAGGGTTGGAGAAAATGTTGACTGTCTTTTTTCTTTCATGGAAATCAATTCCTTCAAAGGTCCCTAAGTTTTTAAAAGATTGACACACTCTTTTTATGTTTCAAATTTATAAAAAAATATGTGAGTTTATCTGCACAAGACTACTCAATTAGAATGGGTGAATTAGTATTCCCTATTTATGGAAATAAGAAATTGCAATTTATTAATACTGGATGTGCTGTTTCTGTGTAGCGGAAGCAAACTTGACGAAGTCGTATGCATGCTAATTAGATTTTATAGTGTTTCCTGTAATGAAACAAGATGTGCACAAACACAATGCCAACAAAGGGCTACAAAAGTGCACATACACGAGAGGACCTCTAATGGACCAATTACAATTTCACAAAAGAGATAATCACCAAAAATAAATCACAACCAACACAATGTAAAAATATAAATTATATTGGATCCTATGTCACATGGGTGCGGGTGCGGGGATTCGGCACTTCCAAAAAACCCGGGTGCGGGGGTGCGGCAGGGGCAAAAATGTAATATATATATATATATATATATATATATATATATATATATATATATATATATATATATATATATATCGTTGAAGACGTAGGAAATGTAAAAATATGTAAGCGTTTGTTTGGAGGGATTAGACTCTAAAACAGTGGCACAACCAAATGGAGTATCCCAACTACCGGCCCATCAGTTCACTGGTTCTTACTTCTATCATCTTTCTTTGGGCATGTTCAGGGCCTTTAGTAAATGGCCACGATTAGTTGGGACCCTTTTGAGGGCTCTTACTGGTGCATTTTGTACGCCATATTTTGGACCTTTGATTACGTTATACACTCTGTCCCCATAAAAACATAACCAACTAGCACCCGCACCCGCGTCGACGTTGAAGATAGCGCACCCATCTCGTCAGGGGGTTCCTCGTCCAGCAAGGCTACCACCATCATATTATCATTTATTATGGAGAGAGAAAATCCTTTACGAAAAAGAAAAGGCTACCACCATCATTATCATTTATTATGGAGAGAGAGCAAGGCTACCGCCATCATTATCATTTATTATGGAGAGAGAAAATCCTTTATGAAAAAGAAGGATTTTGAAAAGGCAGGAGCAGCAGCAGCTGTCAGCAGATTTTTTTTAAAAAAAAATTCCGCAGCCCATTTCATAGGGCAATTTTTTTTTTTTAAAAATAAAAAAAAAATAGACCTAAATAATCTTGGGTGTGGTCAACGCACCCAGGATCGGGTTGACCGCACCCGCTCCCGCGTTGAGTCACGTCGACACGGGTGCGGCACCCTGCTAGCCGAATCCCTGTGACATAGATTGGATCATAAAAATGCTTAGAAAAGCATTGTTAAATACAATGGGAAAACCCTTATTTATAACCAACCAAACAAAAGGGAGAATGGCCGTTGGGCTGCCCCAACAGCCACAAACAACAAAAATAAAAAACAAAAAATAAAGTTAAAAGAAAAAGAAAGAAAAGAACAACCCTATGGGCTGACCCCTATCACAGTGTGAAATTATTGAAATACCCCTAAGGGTATTTCAATTTACATAGACAAAAATAAATACACACACACACACACACACACACACACATATATATATATATATATATGACACTCTTGTTATCACAACATAACTTTGAAGGTTCCAAAACATCAATTTTTATATCATTGAGAACCACAACCACACAACCTTTGTTATTGTTGTAGTCATTGCTCTGTATTCAGCTTTCGTGTTGGACAAATAACCTTCTACTGCTTTTTACACCTCCATGATATAAGATAATTACCTAAAAACACAAAAAAACCTATAGTTGAGTATTGATTGTTGGGATCTCCTCCCCAGTCAGAATCAATATATGCAACAAAATTTAAAAAAGAGGAAGAAGATAAGAAAAACCATTTAGATATAGTATTTTTAATGTATCGAACTATTCTCAACACAATACTCATGTGAACCGAATTAGGCGCATGCTGAAATTGACTTATAGTATGCAGTGGATGCTCAATATTCAGTCTAGTAATAGGCATACATCAGTGATCCAATAATCTGCCTATAAGGAGTTGGATCATCCAATAAGACTCCATCTTCAACTCTTATTTTGACATTAATCACTTCAGGAGTAGTAGCAAATTTCTCATCTGTCATCTTCGAGCGCACAACAATATCAACTGCAAACTTGATTTGAGACAAGTTATATCCTCTTAGCGAAGAAGCTACTTCAATACCTAAGAAATATCTTAAGAAACCAAGGTAGTCATATCAAAAGATTTTTTAAGCATAATTTTAATTTCTTCAACTCCTTATCTTTTCCGGTGATGATCTTATCATCAATATGTATGAGCAAAATGACAATTGCAGAACCTATAGATTTTATAAAAAGATCAATCAATATAACCAGTGTTGTTAAAAACGCGCCTCAAGGCGCAAAAAGCGCGCCTCGCCTCGAGGCGAGGCCCTTTTCGCCTTGAGGCGCACTTAAAAAGCGCAACAGCCTCAAGGCGTACGCCTCATGCGCCTTGAGGCGAGGCGCGCCTCAAACTGAGGCGCACATTAAGAAATCGGATGGCCCGGACCCGAGATCGACCCGGATACGGGCCCGTATTCTCGAAAGATCGAGAACCTGTCTTTAAAAAAGACAGACGCTTTGGGGCGAGGGAAAGCCCTCGCCCCTTCTCTCTCCACTCCGTCCCCTCTCGTCCCCCGCCACTGCTCGCCGCCGGCCACCGCTCGCCGCCGGCCACCGCTCGCCGCCGGCCACCACTCTTCCACCTTCTTCTTTCCTTTGCTGAGAAGCCATCGGCGACCCGCCGGCCACCACTTGCCGCCGGCCACCACTCTTCCACCTTCTTCTTTCCTCTGCTGAGAATCCATCGGCGACCCGCCGGCCATCACTCGCCGCCGGCCACCACTCGCCATCGGCCAGCGACTCACCGCCACCGCCGTCCATTCCGGCGACCTCTGCGCATTCCGATGACAGGTAAGATCTGTGTGTTTTTCCCCAGCTTCTTCTTTTGTCATTTGTTCTTTGTGAAACCGTGTAACTTACGTTTATGGGGAACCCGGCTCCACTCATCCCTATATCATCCTCTGTGGTCATAACTCCCTCTGGGATCTCATTGGTACTAAGTTATTTTGATCAATCTGGCCCTATCGATGGGTTCAACACAGTTGATTTAATAGAAATCAATCTTTTGATAGTGTTCTTTAACAAAAAAAAACATGATTTTCAATTTATTTTGACAGTGTTCTTTAACAAAAAAACCATGTTTTTATTAATGGTTATTGATTTTTGAATCAGCAAAAAAGTCTTGCACATAAGTCGGATTCTGTCTATTCAAATGCCGATCTTCACTAAATGGATGATGTAGATCACATACACAGGGTCCAATTTGATGAAAACAACTTGCATCAGTGAGGTCCTAATGACAGGAATGGCGATATGGATGACTGGAACCTAAATGTGGTTATGGGTGCCATGCAAAACACTATGCTTGCTTCACTAAATGGAGGAAAAGAGGGATTGAAAGTGTGTTGTTATAGCCTAGCCACGAGCAGGCTGATGCCATGAAGGCCTCAGAATGATGAAACCACGAGCAGGCCGATGCCATCGGCTTTTTGGATGTTAAAGAAAAAAAGAATCTGTGTATGTTTTTGTCTGTGAATTAGTATAAGTCTGAATTCTCTCTTCATGATATGAATTTTCAGTTTGTAGCTAAAAATTTAGAAGTTTGTTTCTTTGATTATTGTATGACAAGCAATATACTTCTGCCATACTTCTTGTTATGAATTGGATGTCTCTGAACTTCCAGGTGACAGATAATATTAGGGCCTTAGGGGATTTGAAGTTAAGTCGATTTTTCATCTGCTTAGCTTTTTGCTTTGTTTTACTGTTTTTGGGGACTTTCAGTTGTAATTGTGAATGTTAACACTCTCATTTTGAAGAATTCTGGACAAATACATTAACATTTGGTTGTTAATGTTAACATGCATTTTTTAATTATGACATGATGTTGTTAGTGCTAATATGCATTTTGTTGTTAATGTTAGTTTTTTATTGAATGAATGCTCATATTTATGCAATTAGATACTTATATAGATCAAGTTGTTGCATTAATGCTACTTTTACATGTTAATCTCATATTTTTTTCGTATTTATTTGAGATTTTTTATTTCGTGTTGTTGGCGCTTCATCAATAAAGCATTTCTTATTTATTTATAATTTTAGATCATTTTTATAGTTTTTTTTAAGTTTAAATTTTTTTTTTGAGGCTTACGCTTTGCGCCTCGCCTCGGATTTTGGTGGAGCGCCTCGCTACGCCTCAACGCTTTTAACAACACTGAATATAACATTATTTAAATCCAAAATTTAACATAGTCTTTCTGAACTGATCATACAATGCTTTAGGGGCTTGTTTAAGCTCTTTATGAAGGCAGAGAACCTTGCCTGTTTCAATATTTAGACTAGGAAGAGGATCCATGTAGACTTTTTCATTTAAATTTGCATTCAAAAAGACATTCTTAACATTTAATTGATATATAGGCCAATTTTTAATGAACACTACAACAACTAAAGTCCTTACTGTGATCATACGAGTGTTAAATTATATCATGTGTATATATATATATATATATATATATATATATGCCCCGAGGGCATTTTTGTCATTTCTCGTTTTACGCATGTTCACCCTTGTGAATGTGCATGTAATTTTTCTTTATTTTCTTCTTTTCTCTCTTTCCTTTTTCTTTTTTCTCTTTTCTTTCTTTTCTTTTTCATCTTTTTGTCTAAAAGTCAAAGGAGGGGAAGACGTTGGACCCCCCTCCAACGGTTAGATTTCTAACCATTGGAGGGGCTTCAACGTCTAGTAGGAGCCCCTCCTTTTGGTCTCCTTTGTATTATAAATAAGGGGGTGTCCCCTCTAATTGTATTCGTTCATTTGGGAGCCTTTGTGCTCACCTTTGCTCAATAGATTCAATTTTTTGTATTTTAAGAGTTCTCTTTGTACCTTTGTGCACTTTTTATTCAATTGTTCTTGGTGTGTCTTTGTACACGTATCCCTTCGTGGAGCTTGTGCTTGTAGTGCACATCTTTGAAGATATTTTTACATGGTATCAGAGCTTGGTTGGGAGAAAAGAAAATTGTGTGTTTTATTCTCTCTATTGGGTTCCTCGAAAAGCATGCCATCAAGTTTGGGTGATTGGGGTGAAGACTCGTCTCTTCATTCAATATTTTAGAAGCATCCTACCTCAAGTAGGACCTTATATCTCATTGTGGTACGCATCTCTTTCTCTTTTTCTTCTCTCTAATGGGCGAAAAGGACTCCCACTTCTCTCTTGGCTTCAAATTGAATGGATCTAATTATCATGTATGGTCCGAAAATATGGAGGCTCATATCAAAGGTAAGGGTCTTTGGGGATATGTTCAAGGAACTATTTTCGAACCCAAACCTAAGATTACTATCATTGAGAGAGGAGAGATTAAAGTCCTTGACGATGAAGAAAGAGAAAAGGCGTTTGAAGAATACAATAAAAGGCATGAAGAGTGGGAGATGAAAAACTACAAAATCCTTTCATGGTTTTTCTCTTCGGTAGAAACAAAGATTAATGACAATATATTGAAATTCAAGAAATCATATCAAGTATGGGAGTATCTTAAACGAATGTATACGTCAAGAGATTTGTCCCTTAAGTATTACCTTCAAAAGAAGGCTTTGACTCTACAACAAGGAGAGATGTCGGTTAGAGAGTATTTTGCCAAATTATCCGCTATATGGGATGAACTTGCTATCCTCGAACCTAAATGGAGTGGAGAGGCAATCAAACTAAGGCAAAAACAACTTGAAGAGGATCACTTTTTTAATTTCCTAAATGGGCTTAGACCCGAATTCGAACAATCTAGGTCCTCTCTTTTATCTTTTTTTTTTCTCCACCTTTAGAAGATGTTCTTACCAAATTAAGTGGAGAAGACACTAGATTGAGAATAAACAAAACCAATCAAAATGTATTAGTCGTCCCCTCTAAAAACGAGGATGAGGGAGCTTACGTTGTATCTAGACCGGGGAGCAATGTTAAACCTTATAAACCTCCCCACTTCAAGGAGGAAGAGAAAACAACAGACAATATGGAAGAAGAGACTATAGTAAAATCGTGTCATTTTTGTAAAAAACTAGGGCAAATAAAACCCATGTGTTCCAAGTGGAAAAAGATGGTGGCAATGTCGACAACCTTCAGAGAGGAGACGTCGTCTTCCTCTAACAATGCCAATCTATCTATAAATCAAATTATTGAAGCTCTTCAACCACTCCTCAAGGGATCTATTTCTGGAGCCGCTGCCTCCTCTTTCTCTCCTCCAGGTAAAATTCTTTGGCTTTTAGACTCAGGTACATCCTTTCATATGACTCCAAATGCTTTTACACTGACCAACTATTCTAAAAATCCCTCACCATCCTTTGTCTTTACTGCGGATGGGGCTTCTCTTGAAATTAAAGGAATTGGAGATTTTGAAAAACAAGATTTTTTGTTCCCAAAGTTAGATTTATTCCAAAATTAAATTTGAACTTGCTTTTTGTCTTTCAACTTTCGGATCTTGGATATGATATAAAATTCTCATCACATAAATGTTGGATACAGGATCGCCAGTCCAGGAAGTTGATTGGAGAAGGCTGTAGGAAGGGTGAGCTCTATTTTATGGAGTCTCTTCAAGTTCCAAAAACATCTTTTTGTAACATTGCTCAACATAAAGATATAAATGTTTGGCATAAACACCTTGGGCATCCAAATATTGATAAGCTTTCTTATATTCATTTTGCTAAAACATTATGTAAAGAAAATTTCAGTTGTAATGATTATATTATGGGAAAAATGAGAAGCTTATCTTTTGGCTCAATATCTATGTTTTCAACTAAGCCTTTTGAAATTGTGCATTCGGATGTATAGGGACCTGCTCTTGTAGTATCTAAGGGAGGGTTTTCATATTATGTTATCTATGTTGATGACTATTCAAGATACAGTTGGATATACTTTCTAAAACATAAACATGAAGTCTTTTCCACTTTTAAGAATTTTCATGTAATAATCGAAACCCAATTCAATAGAAAGTTACAAATTTTTAGAACAAATTCAGGGGGTGAATTCCTCTCAAATGAATTTAAAGACTATAATCAAAGATTTTGTCCCAAAACTCCTCAACAAAACGGCTTAGCCGAACGAAAACATAGATATATTATTGAAACTACAAGGACTTCACTTATTTCTCAAAAGATCCCCAAAATAATTTGGGCGAAAGCTGCCCTGACGTCTGTCTATCTTATAAATTGTCTTCCTTCTAAAAATTTAAGCCAAATATCTCCTTTTGAAGTTTTATATAAAAAAGAACCCGATTATAACATATTACGAATCTTTGGCTGCAAATGTTTTGTTCATTGATAAAAATGATAAGCTATCTCCTAAAGTCATTCCCTGTGCTTTTCTTGGTTATTCAGAAACACAAAAAGGTTTTAGGTGTTATGACCTTCAGAATGATAAACTGTACGTCTCAAGGAACATCACCTTTTTGGAAAATGAAAGTGGTTTTGAGGACTCAACCCTCCCCGATAATGCTGATTACTCCTTTTTATTTGAATTAGTAAATAGGACTGAAGATTTCTTCAGTGACGACGAGACAAATAATGAAAATGTTGATAACGAAGCTCATCTGTTTGTTCAACCAGTAGAAGAAGTTGTAAATGAACCAATTACATACTGACGTAGAGATAAAAATACGTTTAGAAGTGCGATAGAAAGATATAGTGATTTTAGTGAGCCATCTCAATATAGCAACTTACGAAGAACTAAAAGACCTCAGATTTATATCCTATGAATCATTTTCCGCAAAACATAGGGCTTGCCTTAGTGCCATTCACTCATACGAAGAACCCAGAAACTTCGAAGAAGCTAAATAAAGATTAGAATGGAGAACTGCAATGGATAATGAACTTTATGCCCTTAACATAGCCAAGACTTGGGAATTTCAAAATCTTCCTGAAGGAAAAAAGACACTAGGATGTAGATGGGTCTTTAAAGTTAAGACCAAGAGTGATAGAACTCTTAAAAGATATAAGGTCCGGCTAGTAACTAAAGGTTATATACAGGAATATGATATTGATTATGAAGAAACTTTTGCTCCTGTAGCAAGAATGGTCACTGTAAGATGTTTGATCATTACTGCATCTATTAAAAAGTGGAATATATATCAAATGAATGTTAAAAATGCCTTTTTGAATGGGGACCTAAACGAAGAAGTTTACATGGAGGCCCCCCTGGCATGGATATACCAAAGGGTAAAGTTCTTCGTCTTAGAAAGGCCTTGTACGGCTTAAAGCAAGCTCCAAAAGCTTGGTACAATCGATTTAATAAAGTAATGGTTGAAACTGGATTTAATTCTTATTATAATGACACTGCTCTCTTTGTCAAAAAGTCTGATGCAAGAATTGTAATTTTGTTGTTATATGTTGATGATATGCTAATAACATGCAGTGATATTAAGGGAATAAAAAATATCAAATTCACTCTAAAAGAAAGGTTTGAAATGTTAGACTTAGTGTATTTGACATGTTTTTTGGGTATTGAGGTTGCTTACTCTCATAGAGGTTATTTTTTTGTCTCAGACGGCTTGTGAGATTCTTGACAGGTCTGGCATTAATGCTAATCATTTTTCAATGTTTTTTCCTATTTGTTTGCTTTGGCCAAGTTCGAGATTTCTTGGCTTAAAGGCATTTTCCACGGATGCTTTGGGTTATGGGGTATTTCTCATCGGGTATCTTTCTCCAAGCATCTTGTACTTTTAGTGCCTTGCAGTTGAGGGTTGCATTTCCCTTTTTCTCTCTGTTCTTTTTAATACATGGCTTACATTTCATTGATTGATTGATTTAACTCAGTTTATTTCTCGTACAGTGTTACATCATGCTTCCAATTTATGGTTTAGTGCTGCTTCTTAGGGAAAGGAAAATGCTCAAGACACATCTGTTGGTGGGTGTGACTCTTCTTTGAATGGGAAAAAACACACGAATGTGGGAAGCAATGATGATACCTCTCTTTCGTCTCAAACTAATGGCGGCTTAAGTCTGTCAGTGTCTGTTGAGGACTCCACAGGTATGGGAACTCCCTTTTCTCTGTCATCCTGATATTCTGGGATGCATGATTGCTTTTAGAATATCTCATACTGATTGATGGATTTTAACATGACACTTGGGTGAAAACATAGAAGAAGTGAAGCTGGTAAAGCAAGGGAAAAAATCTTTAAGAAAATGTGACCTGGCTGCTGAGGATGACTCCATTAGTAAAAGACAGAAGCGAATTGTTGTTTCTGATGGTATGACAACAAGCAAATGTCTTTCAATGATAAATTTGTCACCTTGGAAAGATTCATGTGACACACAATTAAAAGGCTTTAATGCAGATCAAACATCACAAGAGAAAACCAGGGATACCTCTGCTGGATATGATGACTCTCTGAAACTTGCTTCAGATAGTAAGGATGGTAATGATCTAGAAGCAGTTGCTTCTATTACATCTTTATCTGAGAACTGTGTAGCTAAGCAAGTATGCAGTTTGACCAAAAGACCATATGAAGTGGAACAATGCAGCCATGGATGGAAACTTATTGAAAAGGAGCTTTACTTGAAAGGACTGGAGATATTTGGTAAAAACAGGTAATTTCATTTTTGAGCTTTCTGAATGCATGTGTTAGAACTCATTTGGTTTTTCTACCTTTCAATGTGAATTGAAAGTTGATGTCATCGTGCAATTTTATGTTAGGAAAATGGGGGGAACAATGTATTGTTGATTGACTAAATTAGTAAATTAAAGCATATAATCTAGGAAAAGAAACTGCCAATATGTTTTGTTGGAGTATTTTGTTTGTGTACATTGTGTGTGCATGCATGTATCCACGTAAATGCATGTATGGCCTGTCTGCTCTATTAGACCCCATTTCATGTTGGCATTAATCAGGTTAAATCTAGTCTAGTATGGTCAACTAAGTCTCAGTGGCATTGTCATCCTCTTTGGTTAAAAGTGTAAATCTATGTCACAGTGACACGTGAAAACATGTGATACGGTATGACACTATATGCGTTAGGACATGCCTATGACTTGTGTCATATATTTTGACTATATGTGACCATTTAAATTCAAACTAGTTGGTATGAGAGAGAGAGAGATGTCATCTCCATCTTTTCATCACTCATTACATGTTATCAGTCATCTTTTCACCCATCATGTCACCATTAGTTGATAGAGAGAGGTCCATCACATGTTATTCAAGATGACAAAGCACTCTCATCTCATTTATTGAATTTTACAAAAATACCCTCATAATTAGCAATATAAAATACATTATAAATTATGCTAATTATTATATTAATATTTAATATAAAATACTTTTATAAAACAAAATACAAAAGAACGTTTTAAGTACAAATGAAAATTAGTTTATGTTAATACTACACAGTTATATATATATATATATACTCATTCATGTCGCCGTATCATACTTTTTAAAATTTTGCTGAACCAGTGTCACGTTTATGAGTCACGGACACGTACATACTCATGTCCTTGTGACATAGGTGTAAACCAGCTTAACAATTAACCCCACCCTCAAAACCCATACTCAAATTTGCTAGTTTGGTTTTAAGAGTGCTTGCTGACAACCTCTTTGCCAGATAGGTGGTGGCTGGATGGCACCAGACATTATGTAAATAGGGCCAATGCTGATGACAATGGTGGTGCTGGCGGCTAAATGGTGGCTTGAAAATTAAAGAGTCATGGTTGTTCTTTGTGGGGAAGAGAATGAAATGATAAATAGTTTTTATTTAGTTTCTTAATGTTTTATATGCACTTAGTGCTTGTGTTGTTGCCCCTTGTTGGCTATTGTTTTGTGCTATAGCGGACTTGTGCTTGTACACATTGTGATTGCGATCTTGTAAGCCCTTAATGGCATTGGTTTGTGCCTATGCACTTTTGTGATCATAATCTTGTAAATCCCTTAGTGGCATTGTTTTGTATTTTTTGATATTTCATTACATGATATCAAAGCCATATATATGCAACATGCAATTAAATAATATTTAATGCATGATAACCCAATAAGGTTCATGTACAAGAGGCAAAAGAGTCATTCACACAACCCAAATATGGGTTCGAGCACAAAAGCCACTAAGGACCAAGAGGACATATAAAAATAATAATTTTATTAAGGAGAGAATGTACAAAAAATACATGTAAATTTTTTAAGAAATAACCATTTTTCATACAAGGATAAATGGGCAATGAAAAAGATTAGGAAATACACTGAGAGATTTAAAAAATCCAACATACAACAAGTCATAACAAGAGAAATGATTTTCACGAAGCACGAACTTGAACCAAAAAGTCCCAAGACCTATGTCACACGGACTCTTCTAATAGGGCACCGCAACCGTGTCGCACCCGCATCCAGGTGGGTGCGACACTTGGACACATATTCCTTTGTGTTAGGTGAAGTCAACCACACTGAGGTCTATTTCTATCCAAAAATAGATTCAGTTAATCCTAATCAAGTCCATTTTTATCTATATTGTATATAAATACATAAATGCACACAAATACATGTAGTGTTAACTTAAAACTGTTAAAAATTATATATATATATATATATACACACACACACTCCCCGCACCCCCGCACCCAAGTTTTTTTAAAGTGCCGCATCCGCATCCGCATCCGCACCTGCACCTACGTGACATAGCCCAAGACCCAAATAGGCAAAATACCAAGAATTTTTTTTGTCTCTAATACCATGTAATGAAATCAGGTGGAAAGCAAACCATAATGTGCATAAGCACAAGAACAAGTCCTACAAGGGACAATACAAATGCCAAAGGCAATACAAAAGCACCTAAATGCATACAATGGCTACAAAGAGCCTAAATGTGCACAAACACAAAGGGACAATACACAAACCAATCAATGGCAAATTCATGAGATCATAAGAGACACCAAAGAGCATACACAAAAGAATACAAAAAATATAAAAAAAAATTAATAATCTTTATTGAGATAGAATGCTTAGGTAAGCATTACTTCTAATGAGACAAGAGGTCCCTATCTATACACAAACAAGAGGGCCAAGAGGACCCATATAGATGTTGGGAAAGGCTCCAACAACTAGAAATAATGCAGTTGGAGATTTCCAACAACTATATTCACTAAAAGACAAAACTGAATATAGTTGTTGGAGATTCCCAGCAGCTATATTGATTAAAAGACAAAACTGTCCTTTACAAAAGTGTAAAGGACAAAATAAAAATAAAATAAAAAAAGGTCAGTTCTGCCCCTAAAGGGCAGAACCTATTACATGTACAGAATTACCATTCTGCCTCTAATGAGCAGAGCCTATTACATGTACAAAATTACCACAATACCCCCAAAAGGGTATTACCTATTACAAAGGAAAGAAAAACAGTTTAAAATTATAATATATATATATATACATTTTAACAGAATGAGCGTAAAATTAACAAGCTATGAACAAGTGAAATGTAAAGACAATAAGTTAAAAAATGAAGTATGAGAAATTACTATACTCAGATAAGTCTGACTCCAGTTATTTGACAAGAGCATATTTTTCATTGAATTATGCTTTACAACCATGGTCAGTTATGTGAATGCTTTTCTTATATCCGGTAAGTGTAATATGTTCAAGCTCTCTTGATTCAATGTTGATATAAATCCATGACTGAACTACGTTTTATCCATGGTGCATTATTCATCTAGATATAGGAAAACATATTTATGCCACTTGGCTCTTGGTATTTTGTCAAAGTTTTTTTTTTCCTTGAAATGATTTCTTTTTAGTTTCTGTAAGTTAATTAGGAGGAAACTAATTTTTGCACTATAAATGCTCCAAGTTCCTTTCTTACAATAGTTGAAAAGATGATATGCTAAGTTTTAACAGGTGTGCTCACTTTCTAGATGATGTGACTCTTACACTTTTGCAGCTGCCTTATAGCAAGAAACTTGCTTTCTGGGTTGAAGACTTGCTTAGAGGTGTCAAAGTACATGTTTGATAAGGGAAGTGCTGTGCATCTAACATCTGCTATGTTGCCTGTTTCTTGCTTGGAAGATGTTGAGAAGGTTGATGCTGATTACATGGTTAGGCAACCTTATGCCTATTCACCTCTCTCTCTCTCTCTCTCAGATAAACATGTAAGCGTGCTATTTTGGCACTAATCAATTTCATTTTGAAGCCAGGATATTAAAAAAAGTGAGAAGGTAAAATCTTGGAAAGAATTGAACATATGACATTTAATTTATCTAAGGCTTTAATGTAAGATTAATGATGAAGGAGGTAACTTCAAAACTTAGGTATTGGAGGATTTTGAAGAACAACTTTTGGGTGTTAAGAAGATGAAAAACAACTTCATTTTATTAAAAAATAAAGAAATTTGAAGTTTCGATTTGATTTAGTTCACAGAGCAAATGAGTCAATTGACTTTGGAGTTTGGATGACAATAAGGAGAAAGAGTAATATACCTTTGACCTTTCTTGGTTTAGGGTTTGCCATTTTAGCATAATATTTACCTTTCATGAAAGGACACTTTAGAGGAAAGAATGACTGGATGGTGAGGACAAGACTGTTCTATTTTTAGGGGCATGGTTTTTTTCAAAATTTTGGTTAATGACTTGAGCATGGTGTGAGAAAAATACAAAATACAAATAATGACAAGTTTAAGCTTTTATTTTTTATCACAAGAATCGAAGTTTTCAATCTGTACAAAATATGTTAATAATAGAATTAAGAAATAATGCAAATAATACATGTCATTTAGTGCCGTGGAATGTGTTTCCAATCTCAATCAATTTTGTTTTTTAATTTGATTATTTTATCATAAATGATGTGTTCATCATTCTTCCTCTCTGAAAATTCTGTCCAATATCTTCTTTTCTTTTCTTTTCTTTTCTTGATCTTTCTTGGGATTGGGAAAAGTAACAATTTTTTTCCTTTTCAAATTTCATGTTGTAGTATATGTTTATCTTTATCTACATGTAATCTTATTCATGTCCCTTTTCTTTTGTAGTTTTTTAATGTAATAGTAAGTTGCTAGTTTAATTTTCTTGTGCTAGGAGCAAGAGATTCCTTCTAAAACAAGATTTTGGCGTAGAAGGGGCCGCTCACGTAAGCTGAAGTACACTTGGAAATCCACTGGCCATCCATTAATTCGAAAAAGAATGGCAGATGGGAAACAACAGTCTTGCAAGCAGTATACTCCTTGTGGGTGTCAGCCAATATGTGGGAAGCAGTGTCCATGCTTACATAATGGAACCTGTTGTGAGAAATTCTGTGGGTATGCTAAAAGTTTCACTGAAATGTTTTATGTTTGGAAATGCAATATAAGATGGGGGATAAAAAGCATTCACCAAATAAAAAGGGATTAGAAGCATGTAAATTAACCGAGTTTGCAATTTTCTCATTGTTCAAGGTGTGCACTTAGATATCAGTTCGATAATAGTACCGAGTAAGTCATTGACTCCTATTTCTGATGTTGACACTTGCAGGTGCTCAAAAAGCTGTAAGAATAGGTTTAGAGGTTGCCATTGTGCCAAAAGTCATTGTAGAAGCAGGCAGTGCCCATGTTTTGCAGCGGGGCGTGAATGTGATCCAGATGTTTGCCGAAATTGTTGGGTCAGGTAATGGTTTCTCCTGTCCAAGATATCATATACATGTTCGTTGTGATGACCTGATGTATCTAAGTAGGTCTCTAAAAGTTTTGGCCAAGTGTCCAAACTTGTTAAAAAGAAAACAAAAGACTGCCAAAAAACCGCGATTCTAACAGCTTTAGATCATATAAATAGACTCTGTATTTTTATCCCATGATATGTATTATACTACTATACACTCTTCGAACTAGCTTTAGGGGTATATCATGTAGGTTTTGACCTTAAAAAGTGCTTATATTGCAACTTGTCATATGATATGGTCATGATTTTGACAACATTGATATGATCATCAGACAATGTTAATATCACTCATTAACCATAGGTTGGGGAAGGCTGGCCCAAAGCCCCAACCCCTCCGTCTCTCTTATTCTTGGTTTATGATATATATTTTTTATTACTTGCATTTTTCTTACTTCTCATGTATTCATATATGAAATAATTTTTTTATTTTCCCATTTTTCTTATTTTACAAAATGATTAAAAGATAAATCTAATCGATTCACCCATTCTGCCAATCTGATACCTAATGAAAAGGTAACTTTCCATTTTTGACTCTATGTTTTGTCAAATATGACATCTCCCCCCCCCCCAACACACACACACACAGTTATCTCTGTATGACAAGTGAACACAGGGAAGTGGTTGAAAATCACAAAGAAACAAAACTTGTTTATGAATTCAGAAATTGTGTCCTGTCATATAAAAAGGTATGCATTGTTAATCTATAGGTGATAAATGTGGATTTTTTTTAAATTATCCATAAAAATTCTGTAGAATGCGTACAAAAAGCTGCTTTGTTATCATTTTCCTCTAAAAGTATGTTTTGGACAACTTGAATTATAACTCCTGCAGCTGTGGAGATGGCACGCTGAGTAGCCGACCAACACGAGGAGACAACTATCAATGTGGAAATATGAATCTGTTACTCAAGCAACAACAGAGGGTGAGACATGCAGATATTTTTCCATTGTCTTGAAAAATTTTAGTTTTTGGTGATTCAGAAATTTTAATTTTAGTTTGTTGTACATCAAACAGATCCTATTGGGAAAGTCAGATGTTGCTGGGTGGGGAGCCTTTCTCAAGGTCAGAGAACTAGGTCAAGACCTTATTTTTTACATTTGCTTGCCTATCTTTTAAAACTGCTGTCATCATTATGGTTTCAGAATCCTGTTAATAAAAATGATTATCTCGGAGAGTACACAGGAGAGTTGATATCCCACAAAGAGGCAGATAAACGTGGCAAGATATATGATCGTGCAAATTCGTCTTTCCTTTTTGACTTAAATGATCAGGCAAGTGAACGTTCAGATCTTTTAGGTCTCTTCTATTTTCTTTTATATTGACTGTGCATGAGTTTTACTTTTCTCCCTCCTTTTTTCTAACTTCATTGTGATTCTTTTTCAAAATTTCTTATTATTAACTTAGAAACACGAAGGCTCTGAAAAAAATCTAAGCTTCATGAAGGGAAAGGTCAAATTAAACTGCTTTTCCCCAATATGGCTAATAGTCATCATACACAAGGCGATTCATGCAACTATTTGCACTCATCCCAGGTCCATCCATGAACCAAGCCTAGCAGGTTCTTGATGATTGCATTAGGAGCTTGCAAGAACATTCAGTTATATTTGTCAAATTAAACTGCTTTTCCCCAATATGGCTAATAGTCATCATACACAAGGCGATTCATGCAACTATTTGCACTCATCCCAGGTCTATATATGAACCAAGCCTAGCAGGTTCATGATGATTGCATTAGGAGCTTGCAAGAACATTGAGTTGAATTTGTCAAATTAAATGCTAGAATCACCACCTATGTCAAGTAGGAATGCTTCTCATCAAGTGTGTTCTTTTATTCAGGTCTTTTAGGATGGCAACTAGGTAATGCTAGCAAATTCCCTCATTTTCTTAGATACTATAGACAAGGTGGAGTCATTAGACCACATAATCAAGAGGCCCTGGCCATGATTCATCAGTTCAGAGTCATGGGGTCCTAACTCCTAACCTGAGCATTTTAGGTACTTTCTCCTAAGCATCTTAGTCATCCTAGCCATGTTGAGTAGGAAGCTTGATTGTGCACTTAAGGCTAACCTTTCTGCCTCTTGGTCAACATTGCTGCTGTCCTAAATTTACATGCATGAATTATCTTCACTATTTCGACATAAATGACATAAGAATACAAGATATGCCTATTCAACAATGCCATAAGTTTCAGTATTTAGGGTCTATATTACAACAAAATGGGGGATTTGAAGAAGATATTACTAATATGATCAATGCCGATCGGGTTAAGTGAGGATAGACTAGTGATGTGTTATGTGATAGAAAAGTACCTCTATGACTGAAAAGACATTTTTACAAGGCTGCTATAAGACCAGCATTATTATATAGAGCTGAATGTTGGGCGACTAAAAAGCGACAAGAAGATAGAGTGCACGTTGCAGAGACATGTATGCTAAGATGGATGTCTGGGTTTACAAGAAAAGATAAAATTAGAAATGAATATATTAGAATGTGCTTGAGAGTTAGACCAATAAAAGATAAAATATGTGAATGCATGAAGACCTCTCACAACACCTATGAGAAAGGTTGACATGGTACAAGTAGAAAGAGCTAGGAAAATAAGAAGACTTCTGAAGACTTGGAAGGAAGCAATTATAAGTGACATGAAAGGTTGTAAAGTGACCGAAGTTTTAGCTCTAGATAGATCGGAATGGAAACATAGGACTCGTAAAGCCGGCCCCATGTTAGTTGGGATAAGGCTTAATGATGATGTAGAATTATCTTCACTGCATATTTTAAAATGTTGTTCATGGGGATGACACAAATATGAGAGTACTGTGCAAAACATATTTCGGTATTTTTTAGTCCATTGACAATAATAGGTAATTTGGTGCTCCCTCTTGAAGCCTACATGCATTGTGTAAGACCATGGTTTGGACAGCAAAAGTTTGGATGTGAAGAAGAATGAGACCGGGTAAAATGGTTTAGCAACTGCATATTCGTCTAGGAGAAAGATGAAATCAGACCAGCCATATACTCAATTTGTATGTACTTTTGTCACCAATGAACCTCCAAACATTAGCTGATTGAATTACACTCACTATCACCTACACATCGTAGCCAATGTATTTCTGATGTTAAGACAGCTAGGTTTTAGCCTTAATTAGTAGTCTACATGTTGCTGATTGTGCTACCTACATTGAGTTATGAAACCATTGAATCACCAAGAAATATATGAGACTTGTAGTGGAATATCTATCTAAAGGTTTCTTTGACAAAGACGTATGTGAAAAGTAAACTACTACCAAAAGGAAGAATAAAGAAAGGATAGAGATACATACTTGATAGTATCTCTAGCGTAGTAGTTAGTGTATAATACTGATACTGGGGTTACGGTTCTGAGGCTGTGATGCAGTGGATAATGAGATGTAAAACATAGATTTGGCCCTGAAACAATCAAATAGATCAAACTCTACCAGTTGTGTACTAAACCATGATGCCTTGTTATGCGGCATGTTGCTTCACTCTTGTTTTCCATGTTAAATCACCAGAAGGCAGAACTAACCTTTGGATGACGGTTGGCATGATCTATTTAGTATTTGATATGCTAAAACCGACTCCAGCGCCATCATTCGGGCTATCCTTAAGCCACACAAATCTTCATGAAATGCATGCCATTGTTTGCTCTCCTCAAAAAATGGATCTTACTATTAGAAAAGGAGTCTTCACGTTCAGCTGTGTAGGAAAAGAAGGAACGAAATAACGGAAGAAGGGGCTGCAGGAAGAAAAGACGCTAGAGCCTCAGTCTGCGTCTATCAATGTATTAATAATATATTGAGTACATAATTTTAGGGTACGAAAATACCCTCTAGCAATATCTTAAATTACATTACATAATAACTGGATCTTGACCCGGTTCAGTACATGGATCGGGTCGGCTCCTGTACATACACAAGTTGGGTCCAGGACCCAATAACGACTTCTTTTCAGCCTCCCTCAAGTTGTGCATGGTCCTGGACCATGAACAACTTGCCTTTCAGAAACCAAAATCTATCCTTTGTCAGCCCTTTGGTGAAAATATCAGCAACTTGTTTTTCAGTTCGCACAAACATGGGCTAAATCTCCTTTTTTTCAACCTTTTTCCTAACAAAATGTTGATCTATCTCAATATGCTTTGTTCGACTATGATGAATGGGATTGAAAGACATATCGATGGCACTTTGATTGTCACACAGTAGCAGTGATCGAGCAATTGGTTCTCCCATTTCCGTTAAGAGATGCCTTATCCATGTGGCTTCAGCAGTGCCAGCTGCCATCGACCTGTATTCAGCCTCAGTACTTGACCTAGCAACCGCCTTCTGTTTTCTATTGCTCCAAGATACCATGTTCGATCCAATGAAGCTGCAATAACCAGATACTAATCGTCGTTCATCTGGATCACCCGCCCTATCAGCATCAGCATAAATAATGATCTCATGGCCGCCGCCTGGATCTAATTCACTTTTCTTGTATACCAGCCCATCACCAATTGTACCCTTCAGATGACGAAGTATTCGTTTGACTGCCTCCATATGCGACGTATGAGGTTCATGCATAAACTGAGACACCCGATTAACCGAATACACTATATCAGGTCTAGTAAAAGTCAGGTATTGTAGCATGCCAACTATGCTACGATACTTAGTGGGATCTCCATATATATCCCCTTCTTTAGAATTCAATTTCTGATGAATGGCACTTGGAGTTGCTAATGGCTTACAATCTGTCATGTCTGCCCTGCTGAGAATGTCCAACGTGTATTTGTGTTGAGTAAGTGTGAGTGTATCACATCTTTTATCAACTTCCACCCCAAGAAAATACCGCAGCTCTCCTAAATCTTTCATTTTGAATCTCTGATTTAATAACTTCTTTACCTCCTCAATGTGACTTTTGCAATTCCCTGTGATGATGATATCATCAACATATATCAATAGAAGAGTAGTGACATCTCATTCATTGTGAATGAATAACGAGTGATCCAGAAAGGACCGAGAAAAGCCATGCCTTTGTATCTCTAGTGAAAAACTCTTGAACCAGGAACGAGAAGCTTGTTTCAATCCATAGAGTGCCCTCTTTAGTTTGCATACATACTGCTTGGCGTCTCGTTCTGCATACCCAGTGGGTTGTTCCATGTAGACTTCCTCTTTTAAATCCTCGTGTAAAAATGCATTTTTTACATCTAATTGGCTCAATGTCCATCCATGTTCAATGGATAGACTCAACACAATACGAATGGTTCCCATCTTAACCACAGGACTGAAAGTTTCATCGAAGTCTTGTCCTTGTTCTTGTGTGAATCTCTTGGCTACAAGTCTAGCTTTATACCTTTCGATGCTTTCATCTGGTTTATACTTTATCTTGTATACCCATTTTGACCAAACGACATTTCTATTTAGTGGTCTAGGCACAATCTCCCATGTCCCACATTCATGTAAGGCTTCCATTTCTTCATTCATTGCTTCGACCCATCTTCTAGAACTTGCAGCTTGATAGAACATGAGAGGCTCATCCTCTTTATTTATGGACGTCAAGAATAGTTGAAAATCCAATGAAATTTTTTTATAGCTTACCCACCTGTCAAGCGGATGTCGAATCCGTGAGGATCTTCTGATATCCATCATCTGTGGAGCAGGATCAGAAGGATCTGTATCTGTACAAGGAATGGATGAGGGCTCTTTCTCTCGCCGGGTGTATACAACACCCTTATACCTTGTTGGCTCCAAGTTTTGTGTGACAATCTCTTCTGTTTGAGTTGTATTTGCTGATTCTTCATATATCTCCTTTTGACTGCAGTCTGCTGGGCAATCTTCCTTAGCACTGGAGAAGAGTTTTGAATTTAACCATGGGTAGTATACCTCAACACTGGGACTTGAGTTAACAACATGAAGACTTGAATTAGGCGGCTTATCATCAAAATTCATTTCATCAAAAACTACATTTCTCGATATTTTGACGCGCTTACTCAATGGATCATAACACCTATACCCTTTGTAGTCTTCAGCATATCCCATAAACCTGCATTTTAAGGCTTTGTCTTGAAACTTATGTCTCAATGAGCTGTCAATGTGAACATAGCAAATAGACCCAAACACACGTAATTCATGATAATCGGGTTGTATGCCAAATAGAGAAAAATATGGTGACTTATTTTCTAAAATGGTCATGGGCAGTCGATTTATCACATGAACTGTGGAATGAAAGGCTTCAATTCATAGTGCTACAGGAAGATTGCTCCCGTGCATCATGCTCATTGCACCCTCAACAATATGTCGATGCTTCCTCTCAGCAATCCCATTTTGTTGAGGTGTATGTGGGCAAGACACTCTTCTCTTTATCCCATTATGTTAAAGAAAACTAACAAAGTCACTAGAGGCGAATTCACCTTTTCCATCACATTGGAAATTGAGAATGTTGGTAGAGAAATGGTTTTGAACAAAGGAATGAAATTTCTGAAACAATCCAAAAACTTCTGATTTGTGCTTCATGAAAAATATCCAAGTATAACGTGAATAACTATCAACGAAAATGAGATAATATTTACTGTCAGAAAGAGAAGCAATTGGGGCAGGACCCCAGACATCAGAACATATGACCTCAAAGGGCCTTGAAGCTCTCTTATTAATGGAATTGAATGGCAAAACACGACTCTTACATAAATGATAACCTATGTCACAGGGATTCGGCTAGCAGGGTGCCGCACCCGCGTCGACGCGACTCGACGCGGGTGCGGCACCGGGTGCGGTCAACCCGATCCTGGGTGTGTTGACCGCACCCAGGATCATTTAAGTCCATTTTTTTGGATTTTTTTTTTTTAAAATTTGCCCTATGAAATGGGTTGCAAATTTTTTTTTAAAAAAAAATCTGCTGACAGCAGCTGCTGCTCCTAATCCTTCTTTTTAGTATGCTGACAATTGCTTATCCTAATCCTTTTTTTCGTAAAGGATTTTCTCTCTCCATAATAAATGATAGACAGCTGCTGACAGCAGCTGCTGCTCCTAATCCTTCTTTTTCGTAAAGGATTTCCTCTCTCCATAATAAATGATAATGATGGTGGTAGCATTGCTGGCTATTAGTATTCACTGTTCTCCTGACGAGATGGGTGCGTGTAGCTGTATATAAAATGAAATTTGAAAAAACCCGCATCGGGGGAACCCCCCGACCCCCTTATATATATTACATTTTTGCCCCTGCCGCACCCTCGCACCCGGGTTTTTTGGAAGTGCTGAATCCCCGCACCCATGTGTCATAGATGACAACTAGAACACTTTATATCAATGACTTCTGAACTCAGACTGGACTTAGGAATGAGATTATTCGAGACAAGTTTTTCAATAAAACGACGACTACAATGACCCAGACGACTATGCCAAAGTCTTGGCTTATTACATTCAGAAATGGCAAACACAAACTCAGGAGCGAGAAATTGATGTTGGTGAGGCTTCAAGGATGAATAATCAGAATGAACAGAGGAAGGATCTTCTTGAAAGATGTACGTGTTGCCCCATCTTTTTCCCTCAGCGAATGTCTTCCTCGTGCGAAGATCCTTAACATAAACAGAAGAGGGAGTAAATTCAATTGAAGCATTAACATCATCAACAAGTTTTGAAACAGAAAGATTGTTCTTCTGAATATTAGGAGCATGAATAACATTTGGAAGATTAAGAGAGGACTTAGACATGGGTATAATGGCATTTCCAATGTGTGAGATAGATTGATGAGAACCGTCTCCCGTGACTATGCTATTCTTACCAACATAAGGAGAGAGATTCAAGAGTTTACCCGCATCACCCGTGACATGAGTCGCTGCTCCGGAGTCGACGTACCAAGTGCCTTTATCATTTTGCTTCATATTCAAGTCTGCCAAGGCTGCCAACAACAACTCTTTTACTTCTCCATCCCTCCTAGCCTCTGCTTGTGGAACTTTTCCCTTGTTTTGAGGGTTGAACCAACAATTTGCTTTAATATGCCCTTTCTTATTACATAAAAAACATGTGGGAATGGGCCTTTGTCCTTGTATATTGGGCGTTGGAAGTATACCATGACCTCCAAAAGTATTTCTCCCTTGGCCTCCCTTTCCTCGAAAGAAATTTCCTCTACCTCTACCATAAGTCATTCCAGTGGCCAGCACATCTTGGGTTCTTGAATGTCCATGAATGTCTTCAGAAGATCCGTTCAGAGTCATTTCATATTGCAATAGTTTGGCACGAAGGTCTTCAAATTTTGGAAGTTCTAGTAAACATAATAAGTCGTCGTCATAACATGATAATCTGGCCCCAACCCACTCAAAGTTTGTTGTACCTTATCCTTTTCACTGACGAGGCACCCCACAATAGCCAGTTGATCCGTGATGCCTTTCATTTTGTTCAGGTATTCCATAATAGACATGGAATCTTTCTTCAACATTTGAAATTCTCGCTTGAGAAACATGATTCTCGCCTCAGAGATCTGCGAATATGTCTGAACTAGCTTGTCCCACAGCTCTTTGGCCAAACAATCATCAGGAATGGCTACAAGAACCTCTTGTGAGAGAGTTGAAGTGATGTATGCCACTAACGATTGATCCCTTTTCAACCAAGTAACATATTCTAGATTCTTGAGAAGAACAATAGATTGCGCCCCTTTATTGTCCGTCTTTTCCTGCGAAATGAACTCTGGAGGAGGTGGGACCGATCTATCCAGATGACCAGAGAGGTCCTGACTCCTTATGAACGGAACAATCTGTCTTTTCCAGGTTAAGAAGTTGAAATTATTCAGTTTTTCAGAGACTAGTTGACCGAGAAAGTTAGAGGAGAGACCTGACTGCGGAAGAGGGGAATCCATTTGAGAGGAAAGTAAATTATGACAGAAATCGGCACAGAGATATGAAAGAAAGTTATGACAGAGAATAAAAGTTTGACAGAGAATGAGATAATATTCAGATAGAAAAATAAATAGATGATCGTATATACTATTTCAGAACTGTGTAAGACACACAGTAGATCTGAAATAATATTCAGTTATGTGAGGCAAATAATGAAGAACTCGTGTGGACAGAAGAAACGAGAAAGGACAGATAACCAGCAGGTATAAGGAATAAAAGGAATAGAAAGGGAAGCTCGGCTTTTGCGAGATACAGGAGAAAGGGAATCAGATTCACATGCCTAAGCAAATCACGTGAAGAGTTAGAAAGTAAAACAAGGGAAGAAGGGCCAGGTTCACGTGATTAGGCAAATCGCATGAGAGGATAGGACTCGACTTTGGATTTTGCAAAAAAAAGGGAAGGAAGATAGTTGGAAACAGAATCCACTAGGTAACAGCAGACTGAATATGATTCAGATCTGCGATGGAAGATAGAGAAGATGAAGAATAACTTGACAGAAAAAGAGAAACGAGAATAACCTGTCGACGAGGAGAGAAAATCGACTTTTCACGTTGATAGAGTGAAGCCGAGACAGCTCTTCACACCCAGAAGTCACGCTGCTCTGATACCATATTAGAAAAGAAGTCTTCACGTTCAGCTGTGTAGGAAAACAAACAACAACAACAACAACAACTACGCCTTCATCCCAAAACAATTGGGGTCAGCGATATGAACCAAAAAAGAAATTCATTTTGGGTCTTCCACATGAATCCTTTTCCTCCAATCATTTCTATCCAACGCCATGTCCTCGGTGAGGTTCAAAGCATTCATATCCTTTCCTATCATCTCCATCCAAGTCTTCCTAGGCCTACCCCGACCTCTTTTAACTAATATATTTTCCCATTTCTCCAACCTTCTAACTGGAGCATCATTAGGCCTTCGCCGAATATGTCCAAACCACCGTAAACGATTCTCTCGCATCTTATTTTCAATGGGTGCAACACCTACCTTCTTACGTATCTCTTCGTTCCGAATCTTATCTTTTATTGTATTTCCACACATCCATCTAAGCATCCGCATCTCAGCTACACTCATTTTTTGAATATGATGTCTCTTGGCAGCCCAACATTCCGTACCATATAGTAAAGCGGGTCTAATAGTCGTCCTATAAAACTTTCCCTTCAACCGCAATGGCATTCTACGATCGCACAGCACTCCAGTAGCACTTTTCCATTTCATCCACCCAACCTTTATCCTATGATTTACATCTCCATCAATTTCTCCATACTTTTGAATGATGGATCCCAAATATTTGAAATAATCATTCACCGGTATATCTTGCTCACCAAGCTTCACTACACTCCCATCACTACTTCGTTACTTACTAAACCGACATTCCATATATTCAGTCTTACTCTTACTCAACTTAAAACCTCTAGCTTCCAATGTCTGTCTCCATAATTCTAACTTAGCATTAACCCCAGCTCTAGACTCATCAATCAAAACAATATCATCAGCAAACAACATACACCACGGTACATTTTCTTGAATTGATCTCGTAAGCTCATCCATCACTATTGCAAATAGGAAAGGGCTTAAAGCAGATCCTTGATGTAACCCAACCGTTATCGGGAAATTGGTTGTCACCCCTCCACAAGTGCGGACATTGGTTACTACTCCTTCAAACATATCTTTAATTATACTAATGTACTTGAGAGAAACACCTTTCTTCATCATTGTCCACCAGAGAACGTCCCTAGGTACTCTATCGTATGCCTTCTCTAAATCAATAAAAACCATATGCAAATCTTTGTTCCTCTCTCTATATCTTTCAATAAGTTGTCTAAGAAGATGTATAGCTTCCATAGTTGATCTTCCAGGCATAAAACCAAATTGATTCTCCGATATCATGACAACCTTCCTCAACCTAGACTCAATCACCCTCTCCCAAAGTTTCATAGTATGACTCATGAGTTTTATACCACGATAGTTTGTGCAATCTTGTATATCACCCTTATTCTTATATAAAGGCACCAAAGTACTCTTCCTCCACTCATTAGGCATCTTCTTTTCAGCTGTGTAGGAAAAGAAGGAACAAAATAACGGAAGAAGGGGCTGCAGGAAGAAAAGACGTCAGAGCCTCAGTCTGCGTCTATCAATGTATTAATAATATATTGAGTACATAATTTTAGGGTACGAAAATACCCTCTAGCAATATCTTAAATTACATTACATAATAACTGGATCTTGACCCGGTTCAGTACATGGATCGGGTCGAGTCCTGTACATACACAAGTTGGGTCCAGGACCCAATAACGACTTCTTTTCACTTACAACTAATTGGCTAGGGCTAGTCAAGAAAAAAAGTGTGCAACCCATATGCTACTGTGGTTCATGACCATATTAGACTTTCCATTCCTCTGTCACACGCACATATGTGTAAGATTAATATGGTTCAAATTAATCCATTTTCTCTAAGTTTCCCTTTTCAGTGTTTATACTTAATTTTCTAGATTCTTGGGTGGGTGGATGTGGGAGTTGCCTTCTCTTTAGTAGGGTCTTGCTACTTCCTAGTTTCTTTCATGTTTTGCACCACCTTTTAAGGTCTTTCAGCATCTTTTTGGGAGTTTTATTTTTTGAACTCTTAAAATTATTTGCTTCCTTTTTGGCTTGTCTTTTTTCTGTCTTACCATGTAGATCCATCTATATTTATTTCCCCATGCATGAACTCATGATCTCATAACAGAGTTTTTTCTGCAGTTTGTCCTTGATGCATATCGTAAAGGTGACAAGCTAAAGTTTGCCAATCATTCATCAAATCCAAATTGCTATGCAAAGGTGTGCTGATTTCTGATGGTTCACATGCATCTTCTTGCCGCTTTGAGTTCATGTTTGCTTGTGCAGGTGATGATGGTTGCTGGAGATCATAGAGTTGGTATCTTTGCAAAGGAACATATTGATGTTGGCGAGGAGTTGTTCTATGATTACCGTTATGAACCTGACAGAGCACCTGATTGGGCACGGAAACCTGAAAGTTCCAATTCAAAGAAAGATGATGCCCCTGCTTCTCATGGACGTGCAAAAAAGGTTGCCTAATGGTTAGTGAATTTATTTACTGTTAAATAAGTTTTATCATTGACAAATGGAAAAAAAGAACAGAAAATGACCATACTGTCATTGTAAAATGCCATGTTTTTGGAAATGCCTCACAATTTGCCAAAATTCTCCCCATGTCCAAAATTCTGGTTCCCGACATTTTTACCCTTTGCAAACCTCTTGACATATATATATATATATATATATATATATATATATATATATATATATATATATATATATATATATATATATATGAGAAATGCATAGCTGTGCAACTCTTAGCAGCGCAATGAGAGTGCAAGATTGCTAGCCGTTGAATCTTATTAAGACCCAACTGCTAGCAATAGCCCTACTAAAGATATCGGTCGTTAGGAAATTTTGCCCATTTTCGCTGCTCCTCTCTCTCTCTCTCTCTCTCATTCTCCTTCTCGCCTTCCCTCTCCTTCCCGAGCTTGAGCAGACGAAAAGCACCACTGGAGACAACCACCCTCTCCTGCTCTGTCGAGCACCACTCCGTCGCCTTGATCCCGTCCTATTTGTCACTCTCGTCGAGCACCGTCGGAGGTGCCTCCCCTGAGACGTCGAGCACCACATCCACATCTCCTCCCACTCCCGCTGTCCACCAGTCTCTCTCTCTCTCTCTCCAGGTGAGGCCTGTGAACCCTTGCTTGAGCCAGCCTCAGGCTCGAGCCATGAGCAGGGTTTCTACCGGCCGATGGTGGTACACAGCCTTGCCTGGGTTTTTTCCTTTGGGGGGCGGGGGGGGGGGTGATTTTCTGCAGGGGCAGTTAGAGCAGGGAACCAAACCCTGCTCATGGCTCGCAGCCTAAGGGGAACCCTTGCTTGAACCAACCTCAGGCTCGAGCCAGGGTTTGGCTACTACCGGCTGATGGTGTTGCACCCAGCCTCAGCCTCGCCTGTTTTTTTTTAGGGGTGTGGGGGGTTGGGGATTTGATTTTCTGCAGGGGCGGTTAGAGCAGGGAACCAAACCCTGCTCGTGGCTCACAAACTGAGGGGATGGATGTACATGTGGTTTGATTTTTTTTTTTTTTTGATGATGGATCTACGTGTGAGTTTCTGGGTCTTTGGAAATTTTTTATTTTGTTTTGTTGGTTTCTCTGTTTGGTGCGGGAGATGGATTTTCTGAAGTCATTGTGGTCATGGTGAAATTTGGTTTTTCTTGTGTTATTTGCAGAATCGGTATTTTCTGATTTTCATCTTCTGCAGTCTTTATGATACTTTCTTCTCTTCAAAGGAATGATAAGGTGCATTTTTTCTTTCTTCAGGTATAGTCCCTGTAAAATTACTAAACCTCCGAAAGAGACAGAAGATCAAACCCATTGATGAACCTTATAATGGATGCTAACGTGAACCTCGGGAAGGCCTGGATCATGGATGCTAACATTATGTTAGTTGAATGAAATGGCTGGACTTGAATGAATTTCAGCTAAAATCCAATCCATCGATGAAATGGCTTCTTATTGTTTGATTTAAGATGGGCATTTTTCCTGACATCATCGATGAAATGGCTTCTTATTGTTTTGCTGAATGTATCTATGCATCCCCACTTTAACCGACTGTGATTTCCTTATTTAGCATTAGTTCATCTTAAATTTATTGTCTAGTAGCAATCGTCCAATTTTTCCTTTATTCTGTGAGCTCATTGCTTGTCTCTTTGATAAGTTGTTAATTGGTTTTGCTTTTTGTGCACCTTAAGAATTTGTTCAAGTTGTTAAAGTGGCAAGAGTAGGCCCTTGAGTAGAAGTGGTAAGGTCGGATAGAGTCTGATCGACCAGTGGGTCCTAACATGGTTATATGATCCTGCTCAAGTCATCTGCTTGACTTCTGTCTCAACCACACATCCCCAAATGAGAGGTCAGCCACGCTTTTTGAATGACACAGATGGCCACCAACCCCAACTTTTTTCTGCTCGCTCTCCAGTCAATATGAAAACACCAATGAAGGTGTCAATAGTAAATGGTTGTGCAATACATGTGGTCATCTGTCATAAATGCTTGCCCACATACACCCTCATGCAAGAGTGGCTTCTTCTCATGGTTGCAAATTTTTCCACGATAGCAATGTTGAAGAAATGTCAGATGAATGTGTAAAACATGGTACATGGATCTATAATACCTCACTTTGCTCAAATGATTTCTAAAAGATGTCAGTAGGCCAGACAAGGGAAAAAAATCAAGAGGTGCCTTCTTGGCAGCTGCCCTTTCTGCTTGCCGTTGTCGCAGCCCCCTTATCTCTTGTCATCACAGAAATCTCAATATTTTTTCCTCCACTCTCAACAACAACCTAGGCCTTAAACTAAGGAACCCCTCCAACTTCCTTCCTCCGGCATCAGGGGTCCCAAAAAAGAAAGGAAGGTGCACAAAGAAAAGAGAATGACAGAATCCAGAAAAAGGTGTTTAACAAAATCAAGACCTGAAAAAGTGAACCACTTTAAGCTCAACTATGTAACCAAAAATACAAATAGAAAAAAGTCTTGGACATTGACCACATACACATTTGCAGAGGCTAAATGAGATGCTGAAAGAATTTCACTATCTGCATGAGATACTTTAGAAAACAAGCATAGAAAAGTCAACTGACATTGAGCTTCAGACCATGTTGCCATGTGCATGCAGAATTTCAAGGCACAAAATGTAAAGGCATGTATATACTAAAAAGAAGAAAAATAGTGTGTGAAGCTTCGTATGAGAAACTAATCAAGACATGTATACCCTGTGATTAAGCATTATCACTATACGGATATTCAAGCAGATGGAGTTGTGTGGTAGGCTTCTCATTTGGTGATGTGCGGTTGATTCAAAGAGTATATTTATTTATTTTAGTCATTAAAAAATAAATATGTTTGTACAATCATTCATTCTATTTATTCGAAAATGAACCTTCTCATGCAATTATTCATTTCATTAGTTCAAAAACAGAACATGCTTATAAAATCATTCATTCTATAGATTAAAAAATGAATCTGCTCATACATTTAGCATGCAAGTACATCAAAATGCTAGAAAAAAAGCAAAAAACCAAAAAAAGTAAAATAGCAAAAAAATGCAGCATTCCCTCGAACATTGTGTAGTCGCCCCTTGGTGCACGTCTCCTTGTTGCATTTTCTATTGCACCTACCTTCTCTTCGCCATCTACTCTTGCAATCAACTATCAACTTCTTTAAAGCTGGTAAATGATCTGTACACTTGTGGTTAGCTTGTCTCCCAAGAGTCGTAGATGCGTATAGCCCTCCCATCGAGTACAACGTAATACAACGAAATGTGTGGTACTTGTGTTTTCTTACCCAAATCTGATAATTTGGGAAAATATTCACCTTTGTCACTGTTGGATTTTTCTATGGTGATTTTGTCATGCTCTAAAATTGAAAGGATGAATGATCCACCAAGCACCCAGCAATCAATAAAAAATTTAAACAATTACAGAAAATCCCTTTACTCATCATGTTTACACAACTATTTTCAACGTACCAAAAAAAACACCCATCTATACACAAACAATGAACCATCCATCAAGCATCAAGTATACAAAGTAGAGAAGACGCATACAGGGGAGACATTCATTAGTGGTAGATAAAACTTAGAAGGCAAGTAAAGCAAACACTCTAGCACTAACCTTGAAAACTGATAGAAATGCCATGGGATGAGGGATCTTGACGAATTATCCCATTGTGATGCGTCTAAATTTCAAAATCACGAGCAACGTTTGGTTGACTGCTCTAACCAATCCTGCAAAAAATCAAACAAACCCCCCCAAAAAATATTAAAACACACTTTTCATTAAGAAAGGTACCATATGTAAAAGCAAATAAAGACCTAGATGATGTGCTTGGCTTAAATAATTAGATGTTGATGTTGCCTATTCACCAATGCTGCAGCTGTTTAACAATTCCAACAGAAAACTTTAATAAAACAAGAGGGCCAAATAGCATGAAATTGAACAACGACATCTAGGAATTGGGCACAATCTAAACAGGTACATTAGCCCCTTCATGGTTGCATCTTTGATACCAGGATATAGGTACATGGAATCAGTACACACGGGTCTGTGTGTGATTCAAGATCTCAATCTTCCCATGACCCGTTAAATGTTACCCTGTCCTATTCAAATCGGCTGGATAATCTGCTAAGATGTATTTCCTTAACCATTAAGCATTCTAAGAAAGTTTTGGAGGTTTGCATGCTAATGTCAAGAAGTTTGGATGTAAATATTAGGATGTTCATATATATATATACCCAATAGAAAACCTCCCAAACCTACTCAATAAGAAGTATTTGTCATATTTTCAGTGTTTTTTCAAAATTCTGACCTTACAGATGTGATCTATGTGCTTGTTTTTATAAGAATCAGTTCTCGGAGCATTTGATTCTGATGCATGGATATGTTTTTACAAGGTTTCAAAAATCAACTGCCTACAATTTCATAAATTTTTGAGGCTCAAAATTCTATTTTTCATCCAAAATGCATGGTCCAAGTATCGGTTTCTAGTAAGTCAATCATGTTGAACACATCCTTAAGGTCAGAATTAAAAAAAAAACCACCGAAAATCTGATAAATGTTTCTTATTGGGTAGGTTTGAAAGGTTTCTATATTGGGTAGGTTTTCATTTCCCTATATATATATATATATATAAAGAGAGAGATAGAATTGAACATATTAGGCCCCATTTTCCATTCTCTCTCATAGGTTTTAAGTGTTTTATGATAGATCTGAGCTGTTAGATGTATTTAGCATGCTCGATTTAGTGGGAATCGACTCTTGGATCATGTTTTTTTGACCAAAAAACATATTTTTCTGAGCTGAAAAAACCTAGTACCTTATTGCCATTGATTTTGGATCATTGAAAAAACTTGTCTACAAGTTAGATTCCGGTGATCCAAAAGCCGGTTCCCACTAAACAAAACCTATATATCACATCTACTATGTTAGATATGAGAAAAAATACTTAAAACTATGATTTTTAAAGGGGCCTAATGAGACCTAATGAAAAAATGGGTCCTAAGGAACACATTACTCTCATATATATATATATATATATATATATATGTGTGTGTGTGTGTGTGTGTGTGTGTGTGTGAACTAAACGTATTAGGTGTGTGTGTGTGAACTAAACGTATTAGGCCCCATTTCTCGGTCTGCCCTATAGGTTTTAAGTGTTTTATGATAGATCTGAACCGGTAGATATGTTTAGCATGATAGATTTGATGGGAATCAACTGTTGGATCATTTTTTTCAACGAAAAAACATAAAAACCTAGTACCTATTCATATCCATTGATTTTGGATCATCAAAAAAACCTGTCTACAGGTCAGATTTCCGTGATCCAAAAGCCAGTTCCTACTAAACAAAACCTATATAGATCACATCTACGGTGTTAGACGTGAGAAAAAAAATACTTAAAACTATGATTTTTGAAGGGTCCTAATGAGACATAAAGAAAAATGGGCCCTAAAGAACACATTACTCTCTCTCTCTCTCTCTCTCTCACACACACACACACACACACACATATATATATGTGTGTGTGTGTGTATTAGGCCCCATTTCTCATTCTGCCCCGTTTTGCCCTAGAGGCTTTAAGTGTTTTATGATAGATCTGAACCATTAGATGTGTTTAGCATAATTGATTCAGTGAAAATTGACTTTATAAAAAAACAAGTACCTTCATAGCCATTGATTTTGGATCACCGAAAAAACCTGTATACAGGTCAGATTTCAGTGATCTAAAAACAGGTTCTCACTAAACAAAACCTATACATCACATCTACGGTGTTAGATGTGATAAAAAATACTTAAAACTATGATTTTTGATGGGACCTAACTGAAAAGGGGGCCTAAGGAATACATTAGTCTATATATATACGAATGTCAAAGGAGGTTCGCAAAGGATAAAAATATTCTAAAAAAGTCTGGAATCAGAATTTTGGACATGAGGATTTCGCCAAATTTTGAGGAATTTCCAAAAAAGCGTCATTTCAAAAGGACAGTATGGTCATTTTCCAAAAAAAAGAAAGACGGAGAGAGAGAGAGAGAGGACTGTGTTTCTCGTGTCTAGATTGCTTAGAGCACATTTGAGCTCATCGAGTGAGCTAGAAGGCACGAAGAGTGACTGTTTGGCTGTGCTTGGTTTGGCTTGACTGGTCTAGGCTTGTTCAGATGTGCATAACTAATATTTATACATCCTCTAAAATGACCTTTTAGATCAACTGGTTGGATGACATGCTTGTATCCAATAGCTTAAGGGTTTCATTCCCAATATGAACCTTATAAAAAAAATTATTTAGACGAGCTAGCTCAGGCTTGGCTCAGCTTGCCAGAGCCAGACGAGCATGAGGCTGTAATCAAGCTGAGTCTGAACAACCCCTTGTTTGGCTCATTTACCAGCCTTGAGAGAGAGATTATCCAAAAATGAACAAAATTACTGGGTAACTTACTGTCAATTTTAGTTTACTCTCATATGCTATAAGATGGTGGAAGTTCCAAGCATGGACCATTCACTCGGAACCAACAATCCATGACTTGAGTTCTTATTGGAATCGGCAGAATTAAGATCGTTTTGTCGTTGTTATATTTGCCAGAGCAGTGGCAAATATTTAACAGGTAAAGGCTAATTTTTTATCTATTACTGAAGAAAAAAATCGATGTGTTGTATGTAGACAGGATGCTACGTGCATGTTAGGGTCATAGGGACTAGATGGGGACAATTAGGAAATATTTGCAACATGTAAGTGTATATTAACAATCACACAGCCCATTTGCAGAGACGCATAACATATTGTACCAGGTAGATAATATGATGATATTTCTTGTATTATTTAGTTTTCTCTGTGATGTGATCGAGAAAACCCTGGATCTATAATTAGGGGCATCTGTGGCTGTCCACTAAAAATTTTCTGTTAGTTGGTCAACATTGCTGCTGCTGAGATGAAGGGGGTAGTCCTATAATTGCCTTTGAAATCATAAGCACAAGCACAAATTGGTTTTCTGCTGTTGCTATTCTTTTGCTTGTTCCCATCATGATCTATACTCAATGTTGGAAAAGCACTGCTTACGAATCTTGATGCTTGAGCTCTGCGTTAATGAAAATTTCCAAGTTCATCATACAATCATGTGAATTGAGGCGGCATACCCCGTGTCATGCATTTGGACGCGGGAGGGGTCGAGGGAGGATCACGTGCAATGTGATTGCATACTTTTAGTGTGCCGCTGTCGCTGATAGCCCTTCATCATTTCTTAGCCCCCCACAACTGACAGACCCTATCGCCTTTCATCGTTTCTTAAGCCCACAACTGACAAACCCTATATCCAAGATGAAGGGTGATCAGGTTCAGCGGCACACTAAAAGTGTGCAATCACATTGCACCTTATTGCACTGCACCTGATCTTTTTTCAAAGGGGGCAGGCTCCCCAGCAGCATAGGGTTGCCCTTAGGGCATGACACTGTCAGAAAAGCGTGACACCTTTCCCACTGCCCTCCCAATAGGAAAGCACTTTCCATGTAGATGTCCCCTTAGTGGGAAAGTGCTTTCCTGTGTGTAGAGTGTATAATGACTGGACTCCACGACCTCTTATGAGGCTTCACCTTTTCTGAGAAAGAGGGCCTCTTTCAGAAGAGGCTGAATCAAATGCCCCTTAGGGCACATTTGGAAGCCAGAAAAACTTTTATAGAAAAAGAAAGTTTTGCCTATAATAAGAAGTTTTTCAAAAAAAATTGTTTTGCTTGTTTGTGTAGCATGAGAAAAACAAAGTGAAAAAATATTAAAAAATTTGCTGAAGGTGTGGTGGGTGGTAGTGGTGATGGTGAGATGGGGTGGCGGGGAGTTTTAAAATAAATTCTCTTAGTAGGAAACATTCCTCTACCTCCCCATGAAAGGCTCTCTCAAATAAAAAGTCTCTTTAGTTTCATTTTGCATCACTTTTCGTACATCTTTCTTGCTTCCAAACATGCAGCTTAGAACTCTTAGAAAGCCAAAATAGCGGTATATATAGTCAAGATCATCGATCCTTTTTCTTAGAGAGAAAGCTGAGGTTAGGCAGACCCCTGCAAAATCTCATCACAAGGTGATGTGCACTAACGGCTCGTGCCAGACAAGCGAACCACACCTTAATCAAGATTATCAATCCTTAGGATGTGTTTGGAAGCAAGAAAGATGAAAGAAAAATGATGCAAAATAAAAATTCCTACAGATTAATTTTCTGACTCTTTCAAACAAGTTTTTTTCTAAAAAAGTATACTTTTTGATAGAAAATGTTTCCTATCAAAAAAAAAATTTTTACACTCTCCACCACCCATTTCCCCACCACCATCACCACCGCCAACCACCTACCATCCATCTCACCGCCACCTTCCTCCTCTCTCTCATTTTTTCACATTTTTTCACTCTGTTTTTCTCATGCTACACAAACAAACAAGCAAAAAACTATTTTTTTTGAAAAACTTCTCATATCAAAAACTCTCATAGGCAAAACTTTCTTTTTCTACGAGAGTTCTTCTCTGTGTGTTTGAATGCCTCGGTTCTCAGACGAGAGGATCTGATATGGTACAGGCATGCTGATGTGGTGCTGGTGTTGCACTAAAATCCTGGATTTTACAAATGCTGGATCTCAAATCTGAGGCTACCTTCGAATTTGAGATCCTCACTTTTGTGACATAAGGTGGAGATCTAGTGCCATGGAAATGAAATCCGATGGGGGTGAGGTCAGACTTCAAATCCTTGGATCTGATATCCGAGGCATTCCAATGCACCCTTAGAGAATGAGTTTCTCATGCCAACCTTAGTATGAAAGAAATCACTCGAAGAAATGCAACCTTATGCATTTGTCATGCGTAGGGAGTGGTTGCACGGCGGAGTCTCTTTTTGCAGAAACGGAGTCTGACCTCCTCACCTTGGTGAGGAAAGAGGTTCCATTAATGTTTTGCAAGTAGGGTCTAGGGAAAAAAGGTGCCACAAACGCCCCTAAAAAGTCTAGTGACCTTTCTATGTAGCCAACTGCATTGGTGCACAGGATCCTACTTTTGGATCTTAGTTCTTGGCTTTAACAAAAAGAACATTTGTGGATGGAGCCGGAAACAGAGGGAGAGACGAATGGTCGCTGGATGTTTGACACTGGATGGCCCTAGCCAACCACAGAAAACCCCTGGCCATCTGGGCCCCTGAAGGATGCGAACAACGTCATTAACTCTCCATTACCCCCTTCTTCGGCACCCTCACCTACCCTGCGCTCACCACCCCCACTAGGACACCTGATCACCTTTCTATCTTTAGGATACAACCTCAGATGTGGGGCCTAACAGTAGATGTGGATGAGAGCACGCCAAAAGTGTGCAATCACAGCGCCTGATCTTCCCTCTGCATAGAGACACGTAACATACTGTATACATGCACTTGGCTAAGTGACACATTTAATGCAACGAAAGAAACATAACTCACCATATTTTAGCTAAACAAGATCTGTGAATCCCACATAAGATTCCACCAGGTAAGAAATAATCGAAAGACATCAAGGGAAGATGCATTCTGGGGCTCTTGCATAGGGAGGTCGTCCTGCACCCCAAGTTTGAATGCTGGTGGAGATGTTCACTTTCGTAAGGCAAAACAGGAGGCTTTTTGGAGACTGTATCAGGACTTTCACAAATGGGTGTAATCATATCAGTACTAATGCACCGGATCTGGAGTCCTTGGGTGATATTAGTATTGGGATGAGTGACCAATCGAAAAGTCTTGTTATTGCATTTTATGATAAAGTAGCTTTCAGTAGGTACACAAGCTAAAGATAGCATGATTAGATTTAAGATTTCGAGTCAGGTTTTTTCACGCAATAAATTTTTTTTTTGAAATAATTGAAAGAAGAATATAACTTAGTTCTAATGCATGCTTCAAAGTTTTCAGATTCCATTGAGACTAACATGAGGTATTTGCATATACCCCTGAAGCTTGATATTCATAAGAATGTCTAACCAGCAATCCAAGATCACTTCTTCAACCTACAGCCAACCAGATGTAGAGTTGACAGGCACAAACACCACATCTGCGACGGCATGCTTCCTCCTCTCCACGCCCATTCCAAGGATATGACTGACATAAGCCTTTTCATCCTTTGTTGTGGCCGACGTCGCAATCTAATGTACCTTCCTGTTAGTAAAAATAATTAATTACTTACTGTAGTTGGTATCACTTAGAGGTACATAAAAATGGAGATACACTTGCACTTCCTACTAGGATAGCCTTGAACACAAAAGCAAAAAAATGCTATTTTTTTATTTCACACACTTTAAAATCAAAATACACATTATTATTTATAAAGAGAAAAAAGTAAAATAACTAAACCCACTACACACATCTACAAATTTCTACCACAACACCACTTCCTTAAAGCAAGAAAGTTACTTTTCTAAACCACTATCATACCTCCACTTCCTAAAAGCAAGAAAACTACTTTATCATACCTCCTCTACCTAAACTTTAGCCTCAAGTTTTGAAACTTCTCAACCCACATTTTTACATCATGCTCACAATTCTCCTCCTTGATGTGAAAACCCAAACACGCTTAATAAGGACCTAAACTTGACAAACTTTTGAACATGAAGAGACTGTGAATTCATCTGCAACTTGATCATTTGTGTGACAATACTTAAGCACAACTTCTTTGTTTGCCACAACCTCTCTAATGAAACGATGCTTGAGTTCAATATGCTTTGTTCTGTCATGGTATACTGGATTTTTCGCCATTGAAATAGTGGCCCTATTATCACAAAAAAAAATGTTTCTTAATCTTGGCCATGACGCAAATATTCAAGGATGCACCTCATCCAAATAGCTTGACAAGTTGTTGCAGATGCTATAATGTATTCAGCTTCAACTGAAGATAAGGCCGTTGAGCTTTGTTTTTTCAAACTCCATGGTACTGCTCCCGATCCGAGTCCAAACAAGAATCCGTTTGTACTCTTTCGATCATCCACCAAACCTGCCCAACCACTATCAGTAAAACCAAGCAATTTAAAGTTAGTAGTTGGTTTGAACCAAATTCCATAATCAAATATGGTTTTAATGTAACGAAGTATCTGTTTTGCTGCTCCCAAATGATGCATGGTTGGGTGTTGCATGAATCTAGATATCAAGCTCACAGAGAACATAATGTCTGGCCTGGTATGGGTCAAATACATCAACCCACCAATCAAACTTCTGAAATACGTTTCATTTGCCTTCATAGTTCCATCATTCATTGTCAATTTCTTATAGGCATTCATAGGAGTTAAGCATCCTTTGCACGTTGTCATATTGAACTTCTTAAGCAAGTTTACTGCATACTTTTCTTGTGATATAAAAATGCCATCATTTGTTTGCCTTACTTAAAGACCAAGAAAATAATGTAGCAGTCCCAAATCAGCCATCTCAAATTCTTGCATCATTTTACCTTTGAATTCCTCTATAAGAGTATTGGATAAGCCTGTATAAATAATATCATCAACATATATACATACTAGAAGAATATTTGACCATGTTACCTTGATGTATAAAGTAGGTTCATTTTCACTTTTTTGAAAATTATTCTTATGGAGATATGCATCCAACTGACTGTACCAAGCTCTTAGAGCTTGTTGAAGGCCATACAAGGCCTTTTTTAATTTATACACCTTTTCTTTTTTTTTCTTCAATTACAAAGCCTGGAGGTTGTTCTACATATACATCTTCATCCAAATACCCATTCAAAAATGTTGATTTAATGTCAAACTAGAATACTTTTCATTTTCTTTGAGCTGTAAAGCAAGAACAAGTCTGATAGTTTCAAATCTAGCCACAGGTAAATATGTTTTAAAAAAGTCTACTCCATATTTTTGCATATATCCATTAACAACCAAACGAGACTTATATTTCTATATTTTACCTTCTGCATCATATTTCACCTTGTATACCCATTTCATCCCAATCAATTATTTTTTTTAGGCAATTCTGTTAGTTTTCATGTGTTATTCTTTTCTATAGCATGCAATTCTTCTCTCATAGAATTTTTCTACTCTTTATTTAAACATGCTTCTTCAAAAGTCACGGGCTCTACAACCATAAGAGCAAAAGCACACTTATATATATCATCCAAAGTACGTACCTTTTTAGGTGACGTGTCTCCATTTAGAGTGGATTCAATGCCTTGGTTACCAGTTGATAGAGATCTAACGACTTTCACTATTTCATCATGAGTGGTAGACGATTCAGATACATTTTCTCTCTCTTGTTTCTGCACCACTTCCAACACATTTTCATCAAACGAAAAATACTAAATTTCTTCTTTGCTCCAATCCCATATATGTTCTTCATTAAAAAGAACATCTTTGTGAATAATCATTTTTTTATGACAGGATTGTATAGGCGGTAGCCCTTTGTTTCATTACAATAACCAACAAAAATGCATTTTTCACTCTTTTTATCTAACTTAGAACGTTCAGTTTGATCAATCAATGCATAAGCAACACAACCAAAGATTCTAAGGTTACTTACATTGGGCTTTCTCCTTTTCTATACTTCATAAGGAGTTTTATTTCTTACTGCCTTTGTTGGAGATATATTCAGCAGATACATTGAATTAGCAATTGCTTCTGCCCAAAAATTATTTGAAAGTTATTTTTCACTTAACATACTTCTTGTCATTTCCACTACAACTCTATTTTTTCTTTCTGCGACTCCATTCTACTGAGGAGTCTTTCTTACCGTCAATTGCCCATGGATGTCATTTTGCTTACAAAATAGACAAAAACTATCAGACAAAAATTCACCACCTTTATCTGTACGAAGAACTTTTATGACATACCCGCTTTCTTTTTCAACAAAAACCTTGAATTCCTTAAACTTTTCAATGGCTTCTGATTTTTTTAAGAGAAAATATACCCAACTCATTCTAAAAAAATTATCAGTGAATAACAAAAAATATCTATTATTATTCATTGACATGGTTCTCATTGGACCATAAATATCAACATACACTAATTCCAACGGTCTTTTACCTCTCTAAGCTTTCCCAATTGGGAATGGTTGTTGGTGTTGTTTTTCATAAACACACCCTTCCCAAACATTTTTTTGAGAACTAATAAAGGGTAACCCAGAAACCATATTCTTTTGGCTTAACAATTTCAACCCATTAAAATGCAAGTGACCATACCTCAGATGCCAAAGAACTGATTGTTCATCAACGTTGGCTGCCAATGCATACTTATCAAAACAACAAATTTCAAGAGAAAACATTTTATTTTAAGCTATTTTGATTTTGGCAATAAGCTGCCCAGATTTTTTAATCTCACATGCATCATTATCAAACAAATTAAAAAGTGCAACCATTTTGAATCAACTGTCCCACATTAAGTAAATTTTGCACCAAACCAGGAACATAATATACTTCATGAATTAACATTTCAATACTTGACTTTGTTTTCATTATCATTGTCCCTTTGCCATCAACTTGAACCTGATTATTGTCTCCAAGCCAAACCTTTAACTTCACTGATTCATCAATATATTGAAAGAGACTCACATTACCTGTCATATGGTTACTACAACCACTATCCAAAAACCATGTCATTCTTACTCGTATCAGAATCTATACAAGTAAGAAAAAGATTTTTGTCTTCTTAGCCTCAACGTGTCTAAATTTTTTGCAAAAATAGCATTGCCTTCATCTATAATTTGGATTACTTTTATCATTATTGTCATATTTTTGAAAGTTTATATTGAACCTACCTCTTCCTTTTCCTCCTCCTCTTCCTCGACCATGATAGCCGTCATGATAACCCTCACATGCACGACCTCGTCTATCATTCTTGGGTTTGCTATTTTCTTTAACCTCCACTTTAGATGAAAAAGATTGCTCTAATGTACTTTCAAATGACCTGTTTATATGCGGCTCATGTGCTAAACGAGAACTTATTAACTCATTAAGCATATAAACTAAAAGATCCTTAGATTCTTCTATTGTAGTAACAACATGATCATATTTATAGAGTAAGGATCTTAAAACCTTTTTGACTACTTTCGGATCAGAAATTAATTCACAAAAATTCTCATTTGGTTCACGACAACTGACAATCTTGAAAAAAAATTTTGAATCGACTCACCTCCCTTCATTGAGAAGGTTTCAAATTCTCTGTGCAAAGTTTGAAGCTTTACCGTTGTGATCTTACTATTACCATGAAAGTCTTGTTTGAGAATGGTCCACGCCTCCCTAAACTTGGTAGCATTAGCGATTCTTAGAAAAATGGTATCCACCACTGCTTGCTGCAATACTAACAGGGCTTTAGCATTCTTTTTTCGAAATTTTTTTATTTCATTTTCTTTTTAAAAAAAATTGATTTCTGTATAACCATTTTCTACTAAATCCCCGAGATCTTGTGAGATGAAAAAAAAAATCATCTTAATACTTCAAAACTCATAATTTTCTTCATTAAAAATTGGTACAAAAGATTGTGATATATTGAGAGTATTAGAATTAATCATCATACCAATTTTTTATAAATATTTCTTACTTTAGAAGCCTACACGCATGATCTTCTTTCCTTGCACACTTTTCTTCACGGTCACAATGCCCAATCATGTCAAAATTTGGCTGCTCTGATACCACAAATGTTAGTAAAAATAATCAACTACTTACTATAGTTGATATCACATAGAGATAAAAATACGTAAAAATGAAGATACACTTGCACTTGCTATTACGGTAGCCTTGAAAAAAAAGCAAAAAAATACTACTTGTTCATTTCACACACTTTAAAACCATAATACACATTACTATTTATAAAGAGAAAAAAGTAAATTAACTAAACCCACTACACGCTTCTACAAACTTCTACCACAACACCACTTTCTTAAAACAAGGAAGTTACTTTTTCATACCACTATCATACCTCCACTTCCTAAAAGCAAGGAAACTATTTTACCATACCTCCACTTCCTAAACGTTAGCCTCAAGTTTTGAAAGTTCTCAACCAACGTTTTTACATCATGCTCACACTTTCAACGACTGTGGCAGTTTTTCAGCCATCAAATCTCTCAACCAGTCGACCAGACCGGTTTCCTGCAACCACCAACTGGCTTGGAGACAGTAGCTTCATGCCATCTCCCTTGACCAATGAGCCTTGAACAAGTTCAACCTTACTAACCAACTCCTTGTATACATCAACCTCAGAAAGGTTGCCACTAGAGGTGTGTCACTAGCAAAAAACTATCAGGGTGGTAAACAATGCCATTGAGCCCAACAAAGTTGAGATACCATCCCTTTCTCTCAGTGAAGAGATCACTCTTTATGGTTGATACCAATTCACCATTTACTCCAACCTTCCATATTTTATTGCCCCTTGCATCAGTAACATAAACTTTTCCTTTACCATCTGAGACGACATCATCAGCCAGAGTCTTCTCATGATCTGTCAAGCAAGAATTAATAATAATTACTGAATGAGATAACAGATTCACAAATGGATAAAAGTTAACCTTTTTTTTTAACGAGCACTACATAATGAAAAGAGGATTACACCAATGATCATGATTGGAGACTGTCAGGTATTTGGGAGTCATTTTTTACTACTATAACCGAAATGATACAAGGAGCCTTCAGATCCAATTGCCTTCTAACGCAAAGCAGAAAAAACAAAGGGAAGGGGAATTGGTCCTAGTTTAATTTCCTCTCTTCACACACTTTTGTCCTAAGAAAGTTTGTAAATGGGGATTTACTAATTTACCATCTACCATTAGGGTGCATTTGCTTGCCATGGAACTGGAAACACAAAAAAAACCAATGTTAAAATTGGTCTAAATTGGCTAGATGGGAATCGAGTTGAGATCAAAGGAGCGGCTAAGTGCCATGGCTATGTGACACTAGCCAATCACATGACAGCATTGCATGGGCCCACAGCTACATAGTGTAGGCCCCCACATGAAATGCTTTCGTGTGATTGCCTGTGTCAAATAGCTGTGTCACTTAGCCACTCTCTGGATCCCTTCTCGATGGAATCATACCTGGCTAATGGGTTAAATTAAAGCTTTCAAGTTGAACGACGTCACCAGTTCGATAATGTAGGGTGTGTTTTTTTGCCACAAGGTTGAAGCTAATGAAAAATATCTTTGGTGGACAAGAGGAATCATTCAGAGTTTTACGCCGACAACGTTTGGCTGTGTTTTTGAAAAAAAATGGAAGTGAATCAATGTGATTTTTAATCATTTTATTCCAAATCATACCCTAGCTAGCCTGTAGTGATTTGAATATCACTTTTCCAAACTTTTTTCAATATGAGAAATACTAGGTTTTCCTTTGTAATAAAAAAAACACTATCTTAACATATTTGGTCATATTTAGTGCAAAATTTGACTGTTTTTTTTTATATAATTTTTTTATTTATAACCTGAAGAAACCGCACCCACATGAAAATCTGGTTGTGATGGCTTAGACTGCCATATCCACAGTCATCATATCATTTTATGTGATATAGATTTGATCGGCACCATATCATTTTAAAATATAAAACAAAAGTATCATAATGGTTTTTCTTTTTTCTTTTTCCTTTTTTCTGGCCTTCACTTTCAACTTGCCAAGCATTTCATAGTGCAGAATCTTTGCCATATTTTGAAAATAAGGAGTTGCACTCTTATGCAACCAAACGTGTCAATTTCCATCATTACTTTTATAAAAATTATAACAAGCAAAAAGAAAATTTTATAAAAATTATAACAAGCAAAAAGAAAATTTTGTTTTCAACTACACAAACTGGAGGCAAGGTATTTTAATATTTGGTGCACCCTTGCCACATGCATGACCTAAAATAATTGTGTGGTCCGAGCATCTCACACATGGAAATTGAAATGCTACACTTAGAAGGTTGGGTACAAGTAGGGGTGTCAATGGGTTGGGTTTGACCCGACCCCTACCCGTGCCAATCCCTATAAAATCAGTGTTTGGTGATAAATAAGAAGGTTTGAATAGAATTTGGGTTGGACCCAAAAGGTTCGATTACTATATGGATTCGGGTATGGTTTGTGAACTTTCATACCAGACCCAGGCTCGACTAGAGTTTCAATTACGATCCACAATTTTTAATGGAAAAAAGATAAACAAATATAAATTTACCGGGTATAGTTCAGGTCTAGTTCATATAATCCTTATATGATCTAGTTATGGTTTCTCTTATGGTGAGTCCAATTGGACTCATATTCAAACCTGATACTATAATCTCAAATTAGGTCTGGGTCCGGTTTTATAACTTGAATCTAAACCAAACCCAACCCGTAGACACTCCTAGGTACAAGGTTCGACTTTCCATGGTACAAGTCAAGAAGCAAGCCGGAGACGGAAGGTGGGGTGGCTTTAGGGATGGCAATGGACGGGGCGGGGGCCGTCCCAAAATTCTGTCCTCCATCCCCGCCTCCATCTCCGCACAAGTTTTGATTTTAACCTCCATTCCCACCTTCATCCCCATTTCATGTCCTCAATACCCGGTCCAAATGGGGTGAGGCAGAGCGGGGCCCCATTTTCCCTCAGTCCAGTGTCATCCCTAAGAGTATTTTAGCATTTTACTATAGAAGATATGGGACGGAACGGGGCCAGGGAGGGGGAAAGTGTAAGTCTATCCTTACCTCCATTCATGCACGGGTTTTGATTTTAACCTCCATTCATGCACGGGTCCACTGCCCTTTTAAACGCTTTTAGTGCTAATAAGCCTAAAGTAGATGATGCAAATCTTATAAGTAATTTACAAAAAGCTACCTAACTTATCAGCTATTGATAGAAAGCCACTAATATTTGCTTTATTAAATTCGACTGCATGTTGCACCATAGGTTAGGGATGCAAGTGGATCGGATTTAGAATAGTTAAATACATCAAAAAGTCGGATTCGGATCAGGTCCTACCAACCAAAAATCACAAAACCCTCATCCTCGATCTAACCCAGTTGCATCCCTATCATAAGAGGCACCTACGTGTTTAGGGAGTGGGTGCAAGAGGTGGAGGTATTACCCCATCTCATATTCGAATCTCACCATGGGCAACTCCAATGCATAAGCCAAAGCAGCAGACTATCTCAAGGTGGGGGGAAGCCATAGGGTTTTACCCTAGTGAGTGTGGCGAGACAAAGGATCAGGTGAAATGTGATTGCACACTTTTAGTGTGTCCCTTAACCTGATGGCCCTCCATCATTTCTTGGGCTCCCCAACTAATAGACCTTATCCCCAAGATGAAAGGCCATCAAATGCAGTGACACACTAAAAGTGTGCAATCACATTGCACCTGATATTTTTTTTCATTTGGCGACTATAGCTCATCAGGACATTTGAGTGTAGAGGGTTTCTTTGAATGGGGATTGATTTCTTATACTATAAATTGAAAAGAGCTAACACCTATTTTACTTGAATTTATTCCAAATGCCCACCTTATAAAATGACCCTTTGTTTTCTTTATTACCACATATCATATTATGTTGTCTTGTAACCCTTTGTGAAACAAATCAATAATGAGGGCATTTAATCACTTTATTTAACCAAACAAAGGTCAACCTCGTAATTTTATGTCCAAGCGTGTCTTTGAAACTCAAGCTACAAAAGTAGGTCACTACTATATATATATTTGAGAAAATGTTAGGTGCCTTTTTGTGAATAGTTGATAAGTTGGGCAATTTCTTTGTAATAACTCGAGTCGTTTCTCTTGATGATACATTTGATTCCTTTTTCTGTACGATTAAATGAAACACCAGGAATCTGAAACCTAAGGTAGGGTGGTGGTGGGTACGGATGACAATGGACCGGGGCTGGGATAGGGTCTCCACCCCCACCCCGTCTCAAGATTAGAACTTTCATCCTGGCACAGGGATGGATTTTAACCTCCACCCCTGCCTTCATCCCCGCTTTATGTCCTCCATCCCTGGTTCAAATGGGGATGAGGCAGGGTGGGGGCCCGTTTCCCCATAGTCTATTGCCATCTTTTAATCTTCGTCCCCACCTCCATCCCCGAATGAGGATGGATTTTAATCTTCGTCCCCACCTCCATCCCTGTTTCATACCCTTCATCCCCGGTCCAAATGGACGAGGTGGGGCCCTACTTTCCCCCGGTCCACTGCCATCCCTAGTGGTGGGGCCTCACATGGGGTTTGTCTCGCTTTGTTATTTCTTGATCCTATTAAGATGATCCAACAGTTGATTCTTAACAAATGAACCCTGCTAATTGCATTAGTAGAGTTAGATTTGAAAAAAAAACAAACAAAACATGTTTGGTTGGTAAAAATATTTCAGTTTTCCTATATATATATATATATAACAAAATTTTGTCTATGATAAACTCATTTGGTGCTAAAACAGCTTGCTAAATGGGGTTTTCAGTTTCTCAGGTGCTTTTTATGTGGTTCCAGCCCTATAAATGTGTTGGACATGGGCTATTTACTAAGAAGGTATGTGTTTTCCATGAAAAAAATGATGTTTGGAGCCTCAAAAGTTTACAACATTTTGGACCGTTGATTTTTTAAACTTTGTAAAAATTCACATCCCTATAAAATCAAATACATAGATCACATTGGTACGGTCAGAATTTAAAAATAAAATAAACTCAAAACATTCATTTAGCACACCATAAGCATGTATGTTAGACCAACCTTTTAGCTACCCATTATATATATTGAGAGAATCACTAGAATATGAGAACTATAAAAGTGAGCATTTTCAACACTTTTTTTAGCAAATCGCTTGGCATGATAAATTTGATGGGAATCAACTATTGGATTGTGTATTTTTTTATAAAAAAATGTGATTTTTGAATGCTTGAATATTCATGAAGATTATGAGCTATTGATTTTAAAGCTTTAAAAAATCTTTTTATGCATAAAAAATCAGATGATTCAAGAGCGAGTTCTTATAAAATCAAGCATGTCAATCACATCAATAGGGTTAGATTCAAGAGAAAAGAACAAAACATCTATGAAAATTGTGGTTCACACGTACATATTTCTAGTTCTCATATATATATACAGTCAATTAGTGATAAAAACATGCTAAGTGGATTTCTTGGGCATTTTTATTTTTTCAATAGTTTCTCTCTTTCTCTCATTTGTACGGGCAATTTTAACTTGAGAGCATTTTTTGTTTTATTTTTTAAATTTTGACCATGCAAAACTGATCTACATGTTTGATTTTATAGGGATCAACTCCTGTGGGTTTGACACCACACATGGATAAGCTTTTATAAGGTTTGAAAAATCAACCACCCAAAAACTTCATAAAATTTTAAAGCTTTAAATATCATTTTTCTATAAAATATAGATGATAAGAATGGCTAAAAACTCTCTCTCTAGAGAGAGAGAGATGAAATAAAAATAGGAGTGAGCTGTGTACACTTCCTTTACTGCAGACCAAAATGGGAGTAGATCGCAGGGTTCACACCCATCCCATCATGGGCAATGAAAACCGAGTTTTCCTTTAGAAAACACAAATAAATAAATAAAAATATAAGCAGCTAAAAGGTTGAAATAATTTGTACATACAATTGTGATTCTCTTTCTGCAAAGAAAAAACTATGATTCCTACTGCACATATAAAACCATTCTTTCAACTGTTATTGATTGGCATTAGGAATATTTTATTGTGTTGGTTTTGGTGATTATTTTCATGCTTGCATCCATTTGTTTATATCTTTCGAGGGAGATGACAAACATAATTTCAACCAAAAGATACGTCGGTAGTTGAACAAAATAATAAGAAGGAAACTGTCACTAGATGAATAAAACAAAAATGACCTCCTGTTTTGCACTGTGATGTGTCTACTTCAAAAGGCATGGAGCCATGGTGCAGTACTGTCTCATGGGCCCTTTTTATATCATATGTTATATACGAAATCATTACTCAGACAAAAAAAAAGGATGCTGGGCCATGATGCCACTATTTGATGGGTTCCTTTTCAAGAGGCTTGCACTCGACAGAAAGACCTGGTCGCGCTGGTTCAGCGTACCATACCTTGGTCATAGGGATGGCCCTGGGGATGGAGGACATGAAATAGGGATGAAGGCGAGGATGGAGGTTAAAATCAAAACCCGTGCGGGGATGGACTTATGCTTTCTCCTGTCCCATCCCGTCTCAGTCCTCATCTTCCCCTTGTCCCACCCTGCACTGTCCCCAATCCTTCTTTAGAGATGGCAATGGATTGAGGGAAAACGTCACCCTGTTTGAATTGGGGATAAAGTACATGAAACAGGAAAGGAGGTTAAAATCCAAACCCGTGTGGGAATGAAGGTCCGGATTTTGAGACAGGGCGGGGGTGGAGACTTGTCCTCCATCCCCGCCTTGATACAAGGCCACCCCTACTTGGTCATCATTACATGGCCAAAAACACATGTGAGAGAGTTGAAGCCCCAAAGAGGTTTGGTGTAGTGGGATGGGGCCTAGGCTGCTAGGCAAACTGTGTAGGTTCAAATCCCCATGGGCGTCAGCCCTTGCACAAGTCAAAGTATGGTAACTCCCTAGGAGTAAGGGGTAAGCCAACAACTGTACGGTAGAACCATCACAGCTAGGTCTCTGATCTTGGAGGCGGATTCTTCGTGTAAACATCAAAAAAATTGTGAGAGAGCTGAAGTTTGGTTGTGTGTTTGATGACAAGGAACCCTTGTTCAGAACCGGGTCACTTAGTGGACCTGCTTGATAGTGAGGCAAACCCAAGGTGGGGCCCACGACCATCCTGCTTTATGAAGTCTAACTTAGAAAGCTACAGACACACCCGTGCACTAGCAGGGTTTGATCCAGCGCCTAGATGAAGGTTGGTTGTTAACATGCACATATTTCTCTTTGACCTCTAGGCTCGGTCTAAAGCTTGTGGATATGGAGGTCCCTCTCTACCTTAAGTAGGGTTGCAAACGGGTGGGGTTCGAGAAGGGACTTTTGCAAATTTTGGCTGTTCCGAACCCCAAACCGATCCAACTCCCTAATGCATTTTGGGATCCGAAACCTGACCAGTTTATATTCCTAACCCTAAGTTCCAGTCCCCACAAGTCTTCTTCACAAGGAGAAGCAGTAGGCTCCTTGGGTATTGAGAGGGGGGTGCTCACACTGTTTTACACAGCTGAGATGGCGACTATAAGTACAACGTGTTAAGACTAACGCGGCTAGAACTCTAACAGCTCTGTGGTTTTTCCTTGTAATAAACCGAAACAAAAAAAAATTGTACTGCCTAACACACAATGCGAGTTCAATGTGCAAGTTTTAAATCGTTTTGATAAAAAAGATATGACAGTTTGGATTTTTTAAATTTTTGAAACAATAATAGCTATTTATTGATATTATTGAAAATGCATGTTTATTGAATTATTATTGCTATTAAAATATTAAAATAGTATCCATATGTGTTATTGGGTCATAGCATGTTCAATTGTGTCAATAAGAACATATGCAACCAAAATGGCGAGTGACATAGGTTAATAAAATATGTAGTCAACTATAATTGTAATGATTTGAGTTGCAAGGCCATGAAACTCGGTTGGAATGCAATGTTGTTTGCCCCAAGGTTTGAAAACTCGCCGGGTCAACCCGGTGACTTGGCTTGGATCATCCAAGTACTGGGTCAAAATCCAATACAACTCGTCTGTGTACAAAACTTGGCCGAGTCAGTCGTGTTTTGGCATGACTCGGTCGAGTTTGCCCATGACTCAGCCTAGTCATGCATATAATATGTACATATATGATATATTTTATATATAATTACACATTATATGAATTATAATATAAATATTATGTATATTATATATAAAAATATCGCTATACATGTATTAATAATATTATATATTAAAATATTTATAAAAAATATCATATAATACATATTATATATAATATATTGATAACATACTATAAAATATACATAGTATATATGTATATATTTATATATTTTATATAAAATATAAATTTAACATGACCCAGCCATGTCACCGCCACAAGTCTCTCAAGGACGAGCCGAGTGACAAGTCACCGGGTTTTAAAACCATGGTTTGACCCATAATTGATAGGGTAAAATTTATACTTTTCCTAATAATATTAATGAATGTATCTTATAAAAATATCAAGGATAACTATAATCAAATAAATAAACAATTTGTAAAATCCCATCTTGAATTCGTGTTGAGTCATGGTTTGTGTTTGTGTCCTTGTGATATGGGTAAGAAGTAGGCCCAAGAAATGACGCATGAAGCTAGGGTTGAGAATTGAGACCTTAGATGTTCTTTTTTTTTCATATTTAACATGGGAAAACCCTGAGCCAACGTAGGAGACAACATCACCTTACCGACTCAGGAAAAAGTCATGGCTAGTACCCTCAACCCCTATATTTGTATTCTGATCCAGGTGTGATACCAATGTGTTTCAAAGGATTACCTTGACGTAGGTCTGTCTTAGACCTAGTTCAACCTCAATATGGATCCATATTTTTTCGCTTCAAGCGTCAATTATGATACTTCATACACCTCAAAGTTCATAGAAGGAAAGGAGGTTATTTTGAGGTCCCTATTATACTCATTAGGCCTAACATTGTATTTATGCTTGCGCAAGGGGTTACGGACCCCGGGAGTCTCGGCCGTTCTAACACAGCAGAAAGCCCCCTCCAACTAGGCTAACTGAGAAAGCTATTGTAATAGGAAATAACATGGAAACACTAAAACAGACGTGTTACTTGTGAAAATTCCAGTTTTCATTAAAAATATACTCATCAGATGTGAAGGTTTTATAAAGAATATACACTATATATATATATTCTCTAGAATATGAGAACTAATGTGTGAACCACGATTTTCATGGATATTTTGTTCTTTCTATTGAATCTACATGCTTGGTTTTATAAGAACCCGCTCTTGAATCATCTGATTTTGATGCATAAATGAGATTTTTTTAAAGCTTTAAAATCAATGACTCATAATTTTTATAAATATTCAAGCATTCAAAAATCATATTTTTTCATTGAAAATACACGATCCAATGGTTGATTCCTATCAAATTCACCACGTCAAGCACATCCACATGGTTGGATTTACAAAAAAAAGTGCTTGAAATGCCTATATTTCTAGTTCTTATATTTCAATTCTCATATTATAGTGACTATATATATTCAACATTAAAAAGTTAGATTTTTTTTATTGAGTAGAGCAAATGTTCCATCTTATGTTAGTTAATTTATCCTAAATCACATGAGTGCAATTAAAGCATATAGTTTCACACTTATTAAGCAAACTTTCATGATTTAATGAAGCTTTTAGACAACCAAATAATTTAAAAGGCAAATAAATGAACTTCACGTATATGGTGATGTTAAACCATGATATCCATTCTTAAAAAAAGATGTTAAACCATGATATCATATTACACGAACTTCCTTGAACTATGGTTACACATGGTTAGTTAACTAAATGACCATGCATGGTCAACCTTGGCCATGGTTTGACTAGACATGAACTTCTTTATTTGGATAGGCTTTAAAGTGGGTTGAAATCCAAAGTACAGGTCAACCCTGTGAACAAATCCACTCTTTTATGCTATCCAGAATGGTGGTCATTGGGGCACAAAGGCATGTTCCATGATACCAAACCATGTGCATGTTTGGGCCCGCACCATGCTCATGTCATCACATGCATGTTTTTTTTGGGGATAATCCAAGGGAAACCCCTCATCACCGATCACACATTGGCTGCCCACCTGTTGGTTTTGAACTTGTGACCTCCTGTCAACTTGGTGACATTCACATCGCCCCCATCATCTTAATATAATACATGAACACTTTGATTTTGGACTTAGGGAAGTGACAACAAAATTTAATTTTGTAAAAAAAATACATGCATTTCAAGAAAATGAAAGTTGAAAACATAACCTATATATTTTAAAAAAATGTTTTAAAACATAAAATTTGATAAAATCACATATAAAATACTTGGGTCAAGTCGATTCGGGTTGGATATTAAGCAAAAATCATGGTTCAAACTTAACCCATATATTATTGAACAAGTTCTGGTCCACTCAAATGGTATCGGGTCAGCATTTTTATGCCCACATTCAGGGTATTGTTTCAATTCGAGACTAATACTCAGACACGGATCCGGTCCGCATGTTTATGCCCAAACTTGAGATTTTTTATTTAAATTGGGCCAAATACTCAATATCTACCCGACCCAATATCACTTATGAAAGTTTGTGTCGGATAGACTTCTCACTGATCTAGGTTCGGACCATATTGGATCGGACCCCAATGGGAACCCTTATATTAAAAGTATGATTTTAGCATATCCGACTCCAGTTCAATCACATGTTGATCCTAACCGAATAATTGGGAGAGAGAAAGGATCCACCACCATATCCTATTCATATCCAACTACTATCAGGCTCAGTTACTAGAACTAGAATGGATCTGGATCTGGATCTGGACCCGGTCCTAAAAGATATCCTGTATTTGTCTCTCCCATTTCCTGTTTGACCGAGTAAAGTCAGTCACAATGAGTTGAAACTCGACTTTGACATGAAACATAGATTTTGGTGCCAAAAAGTATTATCTTTTAATTAATTCCTTGAATGTCCCCCACCATGTGAACGTACAGACAGACCAAGCATGGGGAAGGTGAAAAAAAGGCGAACAAGTGAAATAAAACATGCACGGAAAGGAAGAGGGATAAATATGTCATTTAACATTGTTTAATTAATTAGTAACAAATGTCTTTTTTTGAGGAATATAATTAGTAACAAATGTCATTAACATTTATTTAACTAACAGAGAAAATTACACTTAAGGGCCAACTTTTTACTCTTAATCTAAAAATATGGCCTCATATTTCTAAATTTCCCAAATTGAGCTTCTATTTGTCTGGAAACTGGCAAAGACCCCAAGTTAGCCTCGAACATATTGAGAAGTGATTCTTTTGAGTTTTCTGTATTGTCGTATACTTGTTTACCCTCAAAGAACACAGGGTACATATTTTAGTGATTTGAAGTCTTAGGGTATGTTTGGTTGTGTTTTTAAAAAGAGAAAATAAATCACATGTGATTTCAAATCATATGTTTCAAAATCACAATTAATGTGAGATTTCAAATCTCACATGTTTGAGAGAAACCAAATAAAATATGATTTGACTTCTCACATCATCTACTTTGTTTTTTGCTTGGTTAAGATTTGGAATCTCATTTAAATGAGAATCCAAATCTCATGAGGCCCAAACAAACATACACTTAGGGTACTTTTGAATTCCTTGGATCTTGAGAGATGAGGGATCTACTTCGATCTCTGGTTGGATCCCTCTCTTTGATTCAAGGACCTAAAATATTTGAAATCCAACTTTTGGATATGCTTGGATCTTGGGGCGAGACTCGTGCCATATTAGCGACTGACATGTTAGGTCAAATTCTCAAATATGAGATCCCAGACATTCAAACACACTCTTATTAATATTTTACTTAGTTTAACTGGTATTTAACTTGAATGAACAGTAAATGGCATAAGCATGTTTTTGTTTGGCAGTTTTCAAAAAAATAGAAGATATTCAGAGATGCGAGATCTTTTTAAAATTAAGGGTTAAAAGTGTTCCATCCTGCCATGTTGATCCCTCCTTGCCCTGATGTAAATATCACTTCGGACCTCTACAAGTGCATTATAAATAGCCTTTGGCCTAAGATCCCCCGTTAATCAAGAAAAGTAACGGGTCCCTCCCCCCCTCTTTCTTTGTTGCTCCCTCTTCTTTGTAATTTCTAACTTATGAATGGAAGTTGCTTTCTTTGTCTTTATTGCTATCTCTTTCTCTTTGTTGTTCTTTTTGAGATTGTGTATGCTCGAATGTGATTGGATACCCTTGTGAAGGGTGTTTGCGTGCTTTCTGAACTCGAAAGGCTGACATGGTTGGGTTGCCAGGTGTCGCACGCGACTTCCAAAATAAGCCCGTGATAAAAAGTGTGTCCTTAATTGAAATTTTCATTAACTAATGATTGATTTAAAATTTCTCACTTAAACCAAGTTATATTGATACCCAGGGATGGCAGTGGAGAAACGAGGCCCTGCCCCAATCTCGCCCTGTTTAGACCGGGGATAGAGGACATGAAACAGGGATGAAACTTAAAATAAAAACCCATGCGGAGATGGACTTACGCTTTCTCCTGCCTCATTCGGTCACGATTCCAGTCTTACCCGCCCTGTCCCCAATCTTTTTTTTAGAGATAGCAATAGACCAAGGAAAAACGATTCCCGCCTTGCCTCACCTTATTTGGACCAGAGATGGAGGACATGATGCGAGGATGAACGTTAAAATCAAAAGCCGTGCAGGGATGGAGGGCAGAATTTGGAGAAGGGGCGAGGGCGGAGACCTTTGTCCCCAGCCCGGATCAACTGCCATCCCTAGTCATACCCAGTCTTTAGTGTGAATACAAACGTCACGGTAAAATAATAAATGGTTGAAAAAAGTTGGTGTGTGGGTTCCCAGTGAGCTGGGCACTATTTAGGGTTCAATATAATAAATACCTTTGTGGTTTTAATTATGACCCACATAATTAATGTTATTTCTCCTTGGTCAGTTCTATGAAAGAAAATCATATCATTTACTGTCTCCGTGAATTCAGCATCTTCTTTGTAGTTTAGCTCCTTATTTATTTATGGTAGGTTGTCTGGTTTCCCATACTACCAACAAGTCTTAAGAAAAGGTTCATTCCCACGAAAGGGTCATCCAAGCAAGAAAGTGTTTCTTTAAGAAGGGAGGTGTGATCCGGTTTTCATAGGAAAAGGGGGTGTTTAATGAGTGAGCCCAAGGTGGGCGGTGTACCCGGGCAGGTGCAGGGGACAAGCTCTCCACCTCAATCCTATTTCAAAATTGTGCCCTCCATCTCCACCTTTATCCTGCACAAGTTTTGATTTTCACCTCCGGAAGTTTTGATTTTCACCTCCATTCCGGATTCATTCTCCATTTCATGTCTTCGATTCGCTTTTCAAATGGAACGAGTTCAGACAAATTCTCATTTTCTCTTAGTCTACTGTCATTCCTACACCACTGATTGTGAGGAAGAAAAGAAGAGAAAAATGGGTTGTGAAACTTAAGGTTAGAAAATAAATAAATAAATAAATATATATATAAAAGAGATTTAATTGTCTTATTTAAAAATAATTAAATGTTATTTTATAAAATATTAAAGGTATATTAGTAATTTTAATAACGAGAAGGGAAAAGAGTAAGTCCATCCCCGCCTCCATCCCCCACAGGTTTTGATTTTCACCTCCATTCCTGTTTTCTACCATCCACTGCCATCCCTACTCACCTTTTTTTCAGGGGGATGTTTATTCTAACTTCAGTTATAAAGGCTTTGTTTCTTGTAGGGCTGTTAACTGGATCAGACTCAACTCGAACTCGAATTCTTGGGTATGAGTGTAAAAAATACCAACCTGAATAATATTCGGGTCGACCTGAACCCGACGGGTTATGACTTTTGCTTATTTTGACAGGTACCTGACCCGACCCAAGTGTTTCATATGTATTTTAAGTAAAAGTAATCTTTTAAAATTATATGGATCTGGGTTTGAGAAACCATTTTTGTTAACCGACAATACTTGAACCTGACACTTATGTGCCAACAACATAAAATTTAGTGGCTAGGATACCAACTTCTGAGCCTATGCTGGGCGTTGGCTTGTGGCCACTCATGAAAATGGAACCTTGATCGCCCGTCTGAGTTGCATAGGCCTAAACCCCACTGTGCTAACCCCTGAACAAATAGAATATGTAATTACCTCAAGTGTCGATGGATATGTTGGTCATTTCATATGCCTCATTTTTTATTTTAACACGTCAGTGACCGTACCGGCCATCGATCACGTGACGATGCATAACCCAATTTTTTTTTTTTTAATTTTTATCCTTTTTTATTCTCCCCCACCAAAAACCCAAAAATTCTCCTGTGGGTACTGCAATGATGTCGGTTTACTCCAAAAAAAAACCGACACTGGGGAGGTCCTTTTTCACTCTATTTTACTTTTTTCTCTTCTTTTTCAGCAAGCGGGGGAAGGATTTCTAGTTGGGTAGTCGATCTTTTCTGTAGTTTTTGGTGGAGAAAGAAGGATAGAGAAGAAGAAGAAGAAGGATGGGTTTCATGTCCAGGAGGGTGCTGCCTGTCTGTGGAAACATGTGCGTTTGTTGCCCCGGGCTGAGGTCTCGATCTCGTCAGCCTGTTAAGCGTTACAAAAAGCTCCTTGCTGATATCTTCCCGAAGAATCTGGTGGGATTTTTTATCTCTCTGTCTCTCTGGAGTAGTGGAGTTGTTGGGTCTTGCTTTGATGTTGGGTTTCTGTGTTTGTGTTATTTCTTGGCTTTATGAAGTGGGTGTGTCTTGTTTCATTGATCTTTGGTTATAAATCATGGTGTTGGTGTTGTTTGTTTGGATGGTATCCTTTTTGTAGCCACGTTTGTTTTTATGGTTGCTTTTGAACAACGGGGAGGTTTGGTTTCTTTGGTTTTGTTGGAAATGTGGGATTTGTGGGGATAATTTTATCCTTTTTGTTGATTTATTCTTTTTTCTCGACCATCTTGCTTTCACTCTTTACTGCCACTGTATTTCTTATTTTCTCAAGTGTAGATGTGATACCGGCATTTTGTTTGTTATGGTTTCCTGATACACGATTGTTTTGATCACAGCTGTGATTCCTCAGCCTGTGATTGTTGGTCACAGCTTCACATTTGTGACCAACTTTCACAGTTGAGATTTCAAAATCACAGTCTACACCTTTTCAAGTCTGTGTAGCCTGTGATTCTTCTGTGATTGTGATCAAGAATTACAAATAGCTGAGAAAGTTCAAGAATCACATAGCAAAGCAAATGTGGTGTACTTTTTGCATCAAAATGCTTTTGGTAGAAGTTGAAAGAAAATGTGTTCTGTTTGTTTTATTTTTGGTTTTCAGATGGCGGGTAGTGTTTGAGGTTTGACCATTTGTCTTAACTATTTAGAGTTTTTCTTCATAGTGATTTTGATTTTTATTAGGTATGTAGTTAACATGGTGTTTTCTTTCTTTTCCCTTTTTTGTTGATATGATTTCTTGGTACTTTTTATATGAGGGTATATTCATTTCTTGATCTTTTTAGTTGTTTGAGATTTGATGGTACTCATATCTTTAACAGGATGATCCTCCAAACGAAAGGAAAATCACCAAGTTGTGTGAATATGCAGCGAAGAACCCTTTGCGAGTCCCAAAGGTATGTCTCTCTTTGGTGTCGTGTAGAGCCTTTTTTTTTTCTTCACCTTTTTGAAGTCAGCTGGGATCTTCCTTGCTTGACTTTGTAGCTTTTCCTTCCTTGCTAGATTGCCAAGTGTCTGGAGCAAAGGAGCTACAAGGAATTGCGTTCTGAGCACTTCAAGTTAATTAAGGTTATCATGGAGACATACAACAAACTGCTGTGCTTGTGCAAGGGACAAATGTAAGTGGTGATAAGATCTTAATCTCAGTGGCTTTTCATTATGGAACCTAGTCAGACTTTGATAACCGAGTGTTTATTCATGTGATGTTTAAACCATAAAAGGCGAGCCCTTCTGCCTTTCTCTTACCATTATCATGATTTTTATATGATGGGATTTCTGGATACATGGTGCTGGTGTGCTAAAGCATGTCCATGGGGGTTTGAAATGTTTGGTATTGTTTTCGGGTTATAACATCACTTTCAATAATAAATTGATGTAAAAAATAAATAATAAATACATAATGTTTTTTCTTAGGAGCACCAACAGTAGTAACATCATTCAATTGATATCACCATTTGCACAACCTGCTCATGTCTTGTAAAGTAGGCGTTTTAGTTGGTGGAATATTTCTTAATCATGATAGTTTAACATGGTTAACAATGGAAGGGTGAGAAGACATACGTAGTTTGTATTATGCAACTCTTGATGATTCTGCAACCCCTGTCCGATTTTTTACCGTAACATATAGGCTATATTGGGCACACCTTGCCTCATATGATCATATCTAGTTCTTTTAGTTAGAATATGGAAGCAATGGCCTTGGCTAACAGACTCAGATTTGAGCGCATTCCTGGTTGACTGGACCCCCCTTTGTTGCCTAATTCGCCTGGACCTAATGTAAACTGTAGATCATGGCATGGGGACTGTTTTGTCTGTTCTATCCCATTTATAGGCAATAACTGATAGACACCTTGGTTCTTCTGGCAGAATCTCAAAGGCCTGCTCATAAGAAGATTTTGTGATAAATGCTAGTAATATGAGAATTAAATAGTTTTACTATTATTTCTTAAAAACCTCTATGTTTTGATCAAGGTTGCCAAACTAGGAAGCGAAAGCGAGAAGCGAGGTATTTTAAAATTTATGGGAAGAGGGAAGCGAAGTATCAATTTGAAAGTGAAATATGAATAAAAGATGAAGCAATATGGTAACTAAATAGGAACCGAATAAGAAACAAATAAAAACTAAAATAAAATTGATCATTCTTATATTTCATGATTTTCAGAAAAAGTTATTTTTTTTTAAATCTAACGATGATGGTTACCAATTTAGAGAAAGTACACGAGAAGTGAGTGGAAGCGTGAGAGAAAATACGTGAAAAACGAAAAGAAACGTGAGAAAAGCACATAGGAAGCATAGATCATGTGTGTGAGAAGCATTGAAAAAACATGGGGGAATCGAGATTCCCATAAAGTTTCGGAATTGAGGAGTATTGCGCTTTCGAAGCGAGTTTCCGGGAAGCGTGCTTTCCACCTACCTAAGAAGTTTCTTGTAACTTTGGTTTTGATGATGCCTTTTAAAAGTACATCTTTCAGTTTAACCATTAAGAAGTAACAAGTAGACTACTTGTTTAGAACTAAAAAGTAATACTTGAGAAGGAGATTATTGTTTTTTGAGTTCCGAAAAACTTTCCATCATCTACTTCTGAAAGAATTCAAAATTTCAAATTAATGTGTGTGTGTGCGCTCAAAGTAAATATCTATTTCACCCTAGGCTGATTATTTAAGATTTTCAAGAATATATGTCTAGATTCTTTGTAGTTAATTATGTTGGGAGCTTTCTTATATTTTCTGGGGTTGAAACCAGTGGAGGATATTAATACTTGATCTGATTTTATGTTGAGTTTGGCTTTGCTTGTTATTGACCATTTTCATCTGGTTGCTGAATAGGCCGTATTTTGCTGCCAATCTATTGAATGTGGTAAACGAACTTTTGGATTACACACGTGAAGATGCAATACAAATCCTTGGATGTCAAACCTTGACAAATTTTATTTATAGTCAGGTACGCTTTGGTCACATGTTTCTTTTTCTCAGGTGAGTCACATGTTCTGTAAATTCTCGTAGTCTTGCACTTGCTAGCTTTCATGATGCATTTATATAGTGCCACATTGATTATTATTATTTTTTAATAATTCTAACAACATTTTGATGGTTTCTTCCATTTTGATGACTTGGTCCAGCATTTTTTTCTCGTTTCCAATGTAGAGGATTTTTGTTGCATTGTGGTGTTACATTTCTATGGATGTTTTTGATTTTGGGGTTGACTTATATTGATCTTAGCATCAATTTCTTTTTAGTAATATTTTTCACTGAACAGGCTGATGGAACATATACACACAATATCGAGAGCTTAGTTCACAAAGTTTGTATGCTTGCTCGTGAGAATGGGGAAGCATTTGATAAACAGTCACTGCAGGCAGCTAGCTTGCAATGCCTTTCTGCTATGGTATTTTTTTTCTTGTTGTTTATGATTCAATTAAGGTGAATGATTTGTTGGGATTAGTCTATTGAAGTCTTGATATATCAATCTCCTGATTGGTTGCTGTGATGTTTTTGCTTCTTTTTATTCAAAATATTACTTTATCTCAGAGCGCATGGGGGTTGAGGGGAGCTTGTTCTAAACACAGTTTAATTATAGATGACTTATGTGATTCAGTTTTTTCAAACTGCAGGTTTGGTTCATGGCAGAAATTTCACACATATTTTCAGATTTGGATGAGGTAGGCATGTTCTGTAGAAGTATGGTTTTGTGATTATTATTTAGTTTCCAGCTTTATTTTTCTGGGAAAGCTTCCTGGCTATTTACTTGAAGATACCTTTTTGAACTTGAATAAATTTTCTGCTACATGCTTAAAATTGATGCCTAATAACTGAGTCCGAGTATATCTGCTAATCCTGATTTTCTGAAACTAAGTTTAAAGTTTTAGAGTTTAGAGAAAAAATATGATGGTTTGCCGGTCAATTTGGAAAAAAAATGCAGCGATGTGAGTAGTAACGTTTTGTAGAACAAATCCGAGGTGGAAAATAGTTTAGCCTTTTCTTAAGCTGAACCATAAGGGTTAAAATCATGTTTAAATTGCACCCTAAAAATTATATCTGACTTTCAATTCCACAACCTAGTCCATGATCCAACCATACCAGGTATTGACTTGATACTTGCCATACATTTCTCTTGGGTAGAATATGTATCCAATCATTTAGGGTTCTTGGCATCTTAATGCTGCTGATCTTATCTTCATACATGGACACAGCAAGCACATAAGAAGACTGGCAGATTTGTCTTCTATATGATTGATACATGTGTTGGCTGTGGAATTTTGAATAATATTTCTTTCTCGATTTCCAAAGTGTAATATTAGCATCACATATAAATAGAACACATCCCCATTCAGGTGCTAGAACTGCATAATTCACATTTAATGGAGGCCCATACTTTTTGTCAAAATTGTAAGCAAGGCAGCTGAAACCTAGAAACATGCACAAACCTGTGGAATTTTGAAATAATTGGAATTGAGGTATTTTATGTAAATTTCACATTATAGTTTCAATACATATGCAAGCCCATATGTATCACATTAAGCTAGACCAGCTTAAATAAGTTGTACTCATAGCGGTGTTTTATTTAAGAAGAATATTCCTTATAGTAACTTTTTTTCTCTTAATAATTGGATTGCACTTATTTGTCTATGTGGTCTCACAAATTTTCTAATAATTAACCTTCAATATGAGCCATTACATTCGAGATGTCTCTTTCGATATTTATAAGTAATTTGCGCTGTATGATGCAGATTGTTTATGTTATCTTGGACAACTATGGGGAAGAGATATGTCATGCAGATGATGAACAAGGGGAAACACATCACAATTGGGTGAATGAAGTTGTCCGTTGCGAGGCAAGAGGAAATGCAGGTGTTACTAATAATATTAGCCCAAGTTATGATATTATGCGATCCAGACCTGAAAAAAAAGATCCTTTCAAATTGACAAGGTAACTCGCTAGACCTAGTCATCTTTTGAATGCTGTCAACTGCTCCTTTTTGTTTTCATCATTTTGGAGACCACCAATGCATGTTTCTTGTGCTTAAATCATTCGACGTAATTTTTTTCAGCAAAGCTTGTATTATATGATTTCTTGAGGGAGCTCATTTCCATGTATTTGTTCTTTTAGCATATGTTTTTCTGGGTTTAGATATGTATATTGTGTTTTTTATGGCCTGTTTTCTAGTAAACTTGACCTGATTAACTTTTGTTTGCGACACTCTTTGTTTATGAATGAGTATGCATGCACATTCCTGTACAGAAAAAGTAAAAACAAGGGATTTTAAAGTATGAGGCTGTGCATTTATAATTTGTGTAATGCCCTCAGATTGGACACATTTTTGTTACTAGGTTGGATTCTGGCATGAGTTGCGTCATCGTGCATCACTTGCATGACCCATATTATTTCTATAACTGTCCCATTTTATCTATCATTGCACTTGAAGAAGGGTTTCATTCCTAGCATCAGAAACAGTTCTTTGTGGAACCTCCTCCTGCTCAACACAAACATGAGTCAATGGTAGATTATTGGGCCTATTGGCTGTTCCATCTCTCTCGTTGTCTCTCTCACGTACACATGCATACACACTTGCGCACAGACACTCACACACATTTATTCTCTTGCTTTTTACGTAATGTGATAAATGATGTGATGCTCACAAGATGTGGTCTTTTAATTATGTCTGTGCTAATATACCTGATACAATGTTACAAACAGTTAGTGCTTGCCATTTTATATGCTTTTGTTTTGTTCAATAGACTAAAAAAGTAATTGTCATAATGCACTTTTTTGTTCCATGTGAAGTTTCTTATTTTTTAATGTCAGCAGTGTTCATACTGCAAGAGTAGATTCAAGTTTTTCATTTTGCAGGGATGAGATTGAATCACCCAAGGTATGGTCACGAATTTGCATCCAGAAGATGGTTGAATTGGCGAAGGAGACCACAACAATGCGTCGAGTTTTGGACCCCATGTTCCTTTATTTTGATACAAGGAGACATTGGGTTCCCAGGCAAGGACTGGCAATGCTCGTTCTGTCTGATATGTGTTTCTTGATGGAGAATTCAGGTTGTTTTCTGTATGATTAGCATTTTCTTTTGATTTTGGTTGGTTTAGCCTGGGGCTTTTGCCTTTCATATATATATATATATATATATATATATATACAGAGAGAGAGAGAGAGAGAGAGAGAGAGAGAGAGAGAGAGTATCTCCCAGACCGTCCCAGACCTCTTCTTTTATGTGTTCTGGTTCAGAATTTTCTAGTTACTGTAGGTTGTATTTCTTTCCTTCTTAACTCTAAATGCAGATGTCTTGGACTTGGCATTTGGCTTTTGTAATTACCTATTTTGTCTGGGAAAATGTTGCAGGAAATGACCAGTTGATTTTGGCTGCTATTGTCCGACATCTGGATCACAAAAATGTTGCACATGATCCTCGGAATAAATCTGCTATAATTCAGATTGTTACTGCCTTAGCTCGACAATTTAGATCACGTGCTCTAGTTGCTGAAGTTGGTGTTGTCAGTGACTTGTGCAGACACTTGAGGAAAAGCCTTCAAGCCACAGATGAATCCGTTGGTTTGGAAGAGTCAAATGCAAATCTTTCTCTTCAGAGTTCAGTTGAAGATTGCTTGCTGGAAATATCGAAAAGGGTATATTTTTGAACCACTGTTTTTTTAGTTGCCATGAAAAATCACATCTCTAGAACTTTAGAGGTTTTCAGCTTCTGAGATGTGGTGCTAGACCTTAGATATAGTAAATAATGGGCTTTGTTTGTGAGCCTGGAAGCTAATACCAGTGGCTGATTTTCTTTTTTTTTTGTTTTGGATGTTTTGACTTTGACTTCATCCCATTCTTGTTAATATTTTTATGTTGGAAAATTTTTCAGATCAGTGATGCAAGACTCCTATTTGACATGATGGCAATAGCACTGGAGAAGTTGCCTAGTGTTGGAGTTATTGCCAGAGCAACAGTTGGATCAATGCTGATTCTTGCTCATATCATTTCCTTGGTTTCTTTCCAATCATATGTACAACAGGTGTGGATTTTTATTTTGTTATATGTGGTTTGATTGAGCAAAGTACATTGTTGTGATTTTCCTGGGGTTTCATCTTTCTCTTTTCCTTTTCCTTTTTTTTCCTCTTGAAGTAGATATACAGAACTTTCAATTTTCCAACAGTTTAAAATTTTTTCCTGTGTAATATTGCACACGAATAGATAAATTTCGAAATTGATAGGATTTTATGGAAGTCACTAGATAGCATCCTACTATCTGCATGTTAAGTTGTACGTGTATATATATGTGTTTTCATACATATATATATATATATATATATATTTGGTTCATATTGTACATGTATACATATATATATTCATATATGTATATATATTTTATTTATAAATGATGTAATAGGTAAATACCCACTAAGGGTATTTTGGTCATTTCACTTCTTGCAATAAGCTGTGCCCATTAAGGAAAAACTAATACTTTATCTTATTTTGTTCTTTCTGTCTTTTTCTATTTTTATAGGGACTATATGGTCAAATACCAAATATAGCTGTTAGGTTTTTTTTTGACTAGTCAACATAGAGATGACTATAGAGCTGTTGAAACAATCCAACAGCTCTATTGAGGTCTCCCTCTCTCTTGTATATGTATAAATAGGGGTTTTTATCCCCTTTCATTTTTCAACTTCTCTTAAGCATTTATGCTCAATAACGATAAATATTTTTATGTTTTGTGTTTTTCTATTTAGTTCTTTAATGTTTTATAATCACTTAGTGCTTTTGTTGTTGCCCTTTGTTGGTTATTGTATTGTCCCATAGTGGACTTGTGTTTGTGCACATTGTGATTGTGATCTTGTAAGCCATTAGTGACATTGGTTTGTGCTTGTGCACTTATGTGATTGTGATCTTGTAAGCCCTTAGTGGTATTGTTTTTGCATTTTTCATTATTTCATTACATGGTATAGAGCCAAGAAATTCTTCTTAGCATTTTGCTTCTTTTGGGTGTTGGGATTCTTTGGTTCGAGTTGGATTCATGATCGTTGGATTCAAGGGAAATCTTGACTCGGTATGTATCTTATATCTTTAAAAAACATATATATATATATTTGTTTTTTTTATTAAAAAAAACTTTAATTTTTTTTTTTGAATTATCGTTGGAAGCTATACATCTTCTTAGACAACTTATTGAGAGAAATAGAGAGAGGAACAAAGATTTGCATATGGTTTTTATTGATTTGGAGAAGGCATACGATAGAGTACCTAGGGACGTTCTCTGGTGGACAATGATGAAGAAAGATGTTTCTCTCAAGTACATTAGTATAATTAAAGATATGTATGAAGGAGTAGTAACCAATGTCCGTACTTGTGGAGCGGTGACAACCAATTTTCCTATAACGGTTGGGTTACATCAAGGATCTGCTTTAAGCTCTTTCCTATTTGCTATAGTGATGGATGAGCTTACGAGATCAATTCAAGAAAATGTGCCGTGGTGTATGTTGTTTGCTGATGATATTGTTTTGATTGATGAGTCTAGAGCTGGGGTTAATGCTAAGTTAGAATTATGGAGACAGACATTGGAAGCAAGAGGTTTTAAGTTGAGTAAGAGTAAGACAAAATATATGGAATGTCGGTTTAGTACGCAACGAAGTAGTGATGGGAGTATAGTGAAGCTTGGTGAGCAAGAAATACTGGTGGATGACTGTTTCAAATATTTGAGATCTATCATTCAAAAGTATGGAGAAATTGATGGAGATGTAAATCATAGGATGAAGGTTGGGTGGATGAAATGAAAAAGTGCAACTGGAGTGCTGTGCGATCGTAGAATGCCATTGCGGTTGAAGGGAAAGTTTTATAGGACGACTATTAGGCCCGCTTTACTATATGGTACGAAATCTTGGGCTGCCAAGAGACATCATATTCAAAAAATGAGTGTAGCTGAGATGCGTATGCTTAGATGGATGTGTGAAAATACAATAAAAGATAAGATTCGGAACGAGGAGATACGTAAGAAGGTAGGCGTTGCACTCATTGAAAATAAGATGAGAGAGAATCGTTTACGGTGGTTTGGACATTCGGCGAAGGTCTAATGATGCTCCAGTTAGAAGGATGGAGAAATGGGAAAATATATTAGTTAAAAGAGGTCGGGGTAGGCCTAGGAAGACTTGGATGGAGATGATAGGAAAGGATATGAATGCTTTGAACCTCACCGAGGACATGGCATTAGATAAAAATGATTGGAGAAGGATTCATGTGGAAGACACGGTATGATTTTCTTTGTTGGTTCATATCGCCGACCCCAATTGTTTTGGGATGAAGGCGTAGTTGTTGTTGTTGTATCGTTGGACTTGTTTTTATTAAATATCTTATAAGGCTTATTTGTTTAATCTTGTGAAATTATATATATGTATGTTTTTTAAATCATGTTTGAATCTTAATTTTTTTTCAAAACATGCTTTATTTGATGTATGGTTATATAATCTTGTATGTTTGAGTATGTATTGTTGGCATTTAGATGCTTTATTTGAAAAAGTCATGCTTATAAATGTCAAATCATGTTTGTATTTATTATTGAACTTTGTTTTGTTTTCTTTTGAAAAAATATCATATATTTTAAAATAATTTGAGATATTTTAAAATAATGATGTTGTGTGTATTTCACAAGTATGATTGTATGAAATTTTGCTTAAACTTGTCTTTAATTTTTTTCTTTGTTCTTGGTGTATTAAAAATAGCATATAAAGTGTTAAAAATTATGATCTAACTTATAAGTAAATAATTTTTATATTAATATTTGATCTTTGTGCACTTATGATTGCCTTACATGTTGAACTTATGGGAAGTCGTTCACTTTAATAAATGCCTTTTATGGTCGTTCTGTGGGACAATAGTTATGATATTAGGTGTTTCTCGTATTGATTCTTTTTGTGGTACTTAGGATTATGTTATTTTCTTAGTCTCATGCTATGTCACATAGGTGCGGGTGTGGCACTTTAAAAAAACTTGGGTGCGGGAGGATATATATATATATATATAATTTTTAACAGTAACACTAATGAAATAAAAAGCAATAGAAGGATAGAAAGGGGCTCAACTTAGAATTAAGGGCCTTTCCTTTGGTAGTCGTGGAGTTAGGACTCGTCGTTTGTTTCATTCTCATTGGGAACTGAGGACCACACCAGGTTTAAGGGCAGCTTGATCGAGTTGCATATCTCAATTGGTACTACATGAAAGTAAAAATGGTCCTACTATACAGCTGAAATGCAAATTTTGAATCAACATGGATGTCAGAATCAACTGATGTTGAAGAACCAATGGATGGGTTGTGATTAAGAGTGGAATGCCACTCAAGCTCAGACCATTGATACCCAGCAATTCAGTGTATCTAAGGGATAAAGCACCGAGTTAGATAAGAGCTGCAAGAGCAATACCAAATCAAGTTCGAATACTATTTTTGTTATAGAAATGCACATGATATTAACTACTAAGAATGTGGCATTAGTGGGTTGAATTAACCATAATGATGATGACTGAAAACCCTCACATGGGCTTACCTGTTCATCTAAGCGCTACAAGATCATGTGATTGCTGGGACTAACAGCCAAAAGAATCAAAATGGACAAGATTCACACCCTACAAAGCAGCAAGACATCAGTGAAAGCAAAAGGAAAATGAACAACAACCATTCGCGGGTGAATACTCATTGCTTGGGTTAAGGTAATAACAGACCAGAGTTACTGGAAGCTTCTTAGATAGGTGGGAAGCTTGCTTCTCGGAAACTCGCTTCGGAAGCACGATACTCCTTGCTAATGAAACTTGATGAGAACCTCGATTCCCCCACGCTTCTCTTATGCTTTTCACACACTTCATTTATTCATCTTATATGTTCTCTTACTCAACTTTTCATGTTTTTTATGTGTTTTCTCTCACTCTTCACACTCACTTCCATGTCCTTTCTCTAAATTGGTAATTATCATTTTTAGATTTTGTTAAAAATTTAATTCTTACACTAAAAAATCATGAAATTTAATATTAGTCACTATTATTTTAGTTTTTATTTGTGTTTCATTATGATTCACATTCAATTATTATATTTCTTTTTTTATTCCTCGCTTCTCTCTTCCCTATACATTTTAAAATGCATTGCTTCTCGCTTTCGCTTCCCGTATCGTTTTCCGCTTCCGCTTCCTAGTCTGACAACCTTGTAACTGCCAAATTACAAAATTGGAAAGATAATCAGCTACTAAAAGCACACTGGGCCGTTAGCACACTTCTCTGCCTCACCAGTTTACGAGATTGAGAAGAGCAAGAGAGACGAGGGAAGAGAGATTGAAGGAGAGATTGAGAGAGAGAGAATGAAGGAGACATACCTCGCAGTGTTGGAGTCGCCACGCCGCTGGGTTGGAGATGGAGAAGAGGAGGCGTCGGGACGAGGGGTGGATTTTTTTGCCATAATCCCACTCCCGGGCCCATTTCATCGGGGATTTTTTTTTAAGTCCAAAATTGGACAATTAAGACCCTGGGTGTGTTGACCGCACTCCGTGTCAATTTGACCGCACCGGATGCCGCACCCGTGCCCTTGCCCGCACCTGAGTCACTTTGCGTCGACACGGGTGCGACACCCAGCTGGCCGAATCCCTGTGACATAGGTCTCATGTTATTATTTTACATGGGATTATGTTTCATACTTAGTTTTTAATAAAATATTAAGTTGAGAATCATGAGAAACTTTTTTTGTTTGCTCTTTATGGGTGTTATAAGTGTTTCCTTCGTGGTTCACTTTAGTACTTGTCCATTATTGGTGGACATGCTTGTCGACTTAGATCTTTGGTGGACACGTGTGTTCTTTATTAAAAGACTATTGATTCATTGCATACTTGTTATTTATAAAATATAAATTTTTATATTGTGCCCTTAGGGCCTTAATCTATCACTTGCATATACATGAGTTTTTTGATCTCTTTGTGAGTATCCATGATTAGTTGTACTTGTGTATTTACTTGGTTTTCTATATGGTACTTTGAGAATCTCTATATATTGAGAATCTCTATTTATGTTTTGGCCCTCTTTAATGTTATATGACATTGATTATCTCATAATAGACTTGTAATCTAAATTGAGTTATCTCTCTATATAACTTGCTTGTATTGATATGATTGCATTGCATTGGATTGCATCAATTGACACTTGTGCATATGATTACACTATATTCATTTGAAGTTTTCATCTACCGTTATTAGGATTTAATTTGAAACTTTATTTTTTCAAATCGGTTCTTATATATGAAGTCACTCATTTTAAAATTAATTTTTCTGAGTATTTATTGCCTTCTTATGGCATTTGTGTTGTTCATCACAGACTTTTATATGATTCATCATTTTAATTGTTATTCTTATTGTTGAATCAGAGATGTTTATTGGAGTGAGTTGTGTGCACCTCGTTTTGTATCAGTTTAGATTGTCAACTTGTAGTTTGACTCTAATTGACCATTATGTGATCTCTGATTGTCTGAGTGTGCTGAATCACTCATTTGTTTTTTGCCATTGTCTTTATTATGGATGCTTATAATTATGTGTATCTGTGATGACTATCTGTTTTTGAAACCATGGTGTTTCGAAAGATTGTTAAAGATTGATATTCTTATTAGTGATATTAGCTTGTTTTCATTACATGCTCTTTTACTTTGTGTGTTTCTTCCTATTATGCCTCTTATCTAAGTATCATTATATGTAGATAAAAGATGTTTATTCACACATTCGTGTGTATTTTTAGCTCATTAGTGACATTCTTGTTATAGTCTTGTTCTAGTGGCTGATACACTTGTTTTAAATGTTATTATATATAGACAAGAGATGTTTCTTAAAAAATATGTTGATTTTGAGTTTATGGTTTGATTTCATAAAAAATGATCTTTGAGAAATACTCTTCTTATCTTTCTTAATGATTATCTCATGTTTCTAAAAGTTATTACCTTTTTTTTTTTGAAAATTTTACTTACGAGCTATTCTTGTTTTGAAAGTATATTGTTTTTTAAAATTTTATAACTATTTGGGTTAGGATATTTTCCTTGTGTAGTTGGAACCTTTGTTTTGTTCTCTCTGTAGGTTCTTAAAGATGCAATGGATTGAGAAATGAATATATTTGATGCATTGTATCATGAAGATGGAGATAGCCGATGAAGGCGTTTGTAGACGATCACCAATGAAGACATTCAGAGACTTGTATTTGCAAAATTCTCTGATGCGACATAAAGATGGAGACTTCCAATGAAGACATTTGAAGATTTTTATCCTTCCTGTTGATTATTTTTGTATTTTCAAACTTTTGGTATATCAAATCGTAAGTTTGAGGGGGAGTGTTAAGTTGTACATGTATATATATTATTTATAAATAATGTAACAGGTAAATACCCATTAGGGGTATTTTGGTCATTTCAATTCTTATAATAGGCTGTGCCTGCCATTAAGAGAAAACTAATATTTTATTTCATTCTTTTCTTTTTGTCTTTTTCTGTTTTTATAGGGACTATTTGGTCAAATACCAAATATAGCTGTTAGGTTCTTTTTTGACTAGTCAACATAGAGTTGACTAGTCAATAGAGCTGTTGGAACAGTCCAACAGCTCTATTGAGGTCTCCCTCTCTTTTGTATGTGTATAAATAGGTGCTTTTATCCCCTTTCATTTTTCAATGCTTCTCTTAAGCATTTATGCTCAACAAAGATAAATATTTTTATATTTTGTGTTTTCTATTTAGTTCTTTAATGTTTTATATGCACTTAGTGCTTTTGTTGTTGCCATTTGTTGGTTATTGTGTTGTACCATAGTGGACTTGTGCACATTGTGATTGTGATCTTGTAAGCCCTTAGTGGCATTGGTTTGTGCTTGTGAACTTTTGTGATTGTGATCTTGTAAGCCCTTAGTGGTATTGTTTTTGCATTTTCTGCTATTTCATTACACTGCAGTGTAAGTACGAGTTAATATTCGGTAAGGCCAACCAAATATCTTATCTAGTAGAAGCCACCATTCTTTCTTCCACTTTTTTTTTTTGTTTTTTGAATTATTTTGTATATCAAACCCTAACACATGGTCTACATAGTTTATTTAGTATAACTTGTTTTGGATCATTTGATCACGACATGTAAGCAGGTTTTCTCTAGTGTTTAAAAAATGGATGGCCTACAACGTGCCAAAATTTCATGTTTCTAAGATTGTGTTTTTACTTTGAAACTCATAAGGTCAGGTTGAGTTGATAGAGCTTGAACCTGTGATTCCTGCTGGGCAGGATGGTCTGGTTGACTTGACCAAATATTTGCCATATGTAAACATGTCTGTATGCATGTTTGGTTGTAGGAATTGGTAGACCCTATCCAGTTTAACCTCTATCAATCATAGCCACCTATGTCACATGGGTGCGGGTGCGGGGATTCGGCACTTCCAAAAAACCCGGGTGCGGCAGGGGCAAAAATGTAATATATATATATATATATATATATATATATATATATATATATATATATATATATATATATATATATATATATATATATATATAAAAGGGGGGTCGGGGATTCCCCCCCGGCCCAGAATTTTTTTTAAAATTCCGCAGCCCATTTCATAGGGCAATTTAAAAAAAAAAATCCAAAAAATGGACCGAAATGACCCTGGGTGCGGTCAACGCATCCAGGGTCGGGTTGACCGCACCCGGTGCCGCACCCGGTCCCGCACCCACGTCGAGCGGGTGCGGCACCCTGCTAGCCGAATCCCTGTTACATAGATAGCCACTTAAAAGATTATAGTTTCATGTGTTTTTGCTTAATCTCAACCTGCAGATGTGTTTATCTTTGCTTATTTACTAAAAAGCATACTTTGCATGAATTGATTTAACAAAAAAAACATGAATTTTGGATGTAAAAATTTTGGTTTAATATGAGCTGTTACAATTTTTGGTTTGTTTCATTAATTGTCACCAGCATTTTCTTTTTCTTTTTTGAAAAATGACACATTTATAGCTGCAGTTTACAAATAGAAAATCTTTTAATGTGTTTCTGTTCTTAAAATTACTAAAATCCCATGGTTTGGTGAAAGTTAAGTCATGAAATCATGTTGTCTTAAATTTGTCAGGGTGTGTGACTGTGTGTCATTGTATACACACACATACACACACTCACATATGCTTATATAGATACACAAACATATGTATGTATGTAATATGTGTAGAGTAGCTTTGTGTTCTTCATACTCTAGGCATGATGTTTTAAATATATTGGTTGGGAAAACATGTTGGAGTGGGAACAAATTTTTCAGGTATATCAGTAACGTTGTTAAAGAAAATGGTGTACCATGGCTTTTTAATCTTCAGTTGATGGAAAATGATCTGGTGTACCGCATTTTCTGATAATTTCAATGGTTGTGTAATTGGGATAATTTGATTCCCTCCTCTTTTTCCTTTTTCCCTGTTTTTCAGATGGGGTTTAACAAAAAGATTTGTAGCACATTTCTTGTGCTTATTAATAGTTAAAAGTTGTTGGCTTGCCCTTTTCTATATTTTCTGTTAACCTAGTCCTGGTTTGAAGTTCTATGACCTCCAGCTGTCATGGTCAAAGTTTCACGGGGACTCGGATTAGTTTGGCCCTTTCCATTTTCAGCTATACTATAAAGTAGGACTGTAGGAGTATGATTGAATTTTCTTCGCTTGTGATTTTGTTGACATGACATGGTTCTGCTTCTTCAACTTCTAGTTTTTGTGACATGATTATCTTATTTTCGCCATGACATGGTTTGAATTTTCTTTGCTTGTTATTTTCAAGCAGGAGATGATTGAATGAACAGTGACATGATTATCTTCTTATTTTTCCATCAGTACTTATTTCTTTAGTTTATGTTTTGTAGGTTTACCCAGAGGCTCTGCTTCTTCAACTTCTAAAAGCTATGATACATCCAGACACGGAGACCCGTTTGATAGCCCATCGAATTTTCACCGTGCTGCTTGTCCCAGCTTCTATCCATGCAAGACACGACTGCATGTCTTTGTACATGGAGTCTGTTTATGAACCAAGAAGACTGCATTCAAAAACGACTACTATTTTTTCCTCGGCCTCTAAGCTGTTTGAAAAACTGCGGAGAGAAAAAGATGGTCCAAATGTTGAAAAAAGTGGTGATAGTCATGATGATTCCAAGGATAAAGAATCTACTGATGATGAGTTTAAACATGGGTGTGTTCGAAGAAGTTCTCCAAATTTGTACAGGATAAGTTGTTCAATTGTTGACATTGCTGCTAGCAGTCCTGGCTCAACTGACCTGGTATGTATGAACTACACCATAACAAATCTTTTAGTAGTGCACAATATCAAGTTTGTATTTGTCTAGGCGTCTCTGGTGTTCATATTTTTTGAAGGCTCTTCTGTAATTTTGGTTCATCTTGGCTTGTATGTCCTGTAGTGTAACATGTAGTTTGTGGATTACAGGAAGCAAACATTGTCAAACTAAGTGAAGATCAAACAACACAATTACTTTCAGCCTTCTGGATACAGTCCAATTTACCTGATAATTTGCCATCAAATTTTGCAGCTATAGCTCATTCATTCAGCTTGACACTTCTTGCCTCATGGTTGAAGGTATTTGTTGTATGTTCTAGTCACTTTATTTTATTCTTTAGGAATAAATCCATAAATGGATTCTTTTAGCATGATAATCTGTTGGATTTCAAAGTGGTGCTTGTATAATGTAACATTTTGGGTTTGAATAGCTTTACTGGAAAGGCAAGCTAAGTTAGTGTAAAATGGAGTATTTCCATAACAATTAGTTACAAAATGATTCTGTTGTGTCTACAGCCTGGGAATGTATGGCAGGCCTGTCTGGAACTGCTGCCTATCAGGAAACATGAAGCAATGTAAACAAGAAATAAGTCTGTTTCTTATGTTTCACTTCTGTAGGTTATGCAAGCATGCCTTTAGTGATATTATTATTCATGGAGAGATCTATGTTTTATAAACATAAACAAAATATTTAATACCAAATATCTAATCCCTTTGCACAAAGCATTTATACATGTCATGGGAAAAATATTAGATTTTTCAACTTTGCAGGGTTGGGAAATTATGTGGAACTAGTATTCCAGCTACTCAGTTGGAAAAAGAATAATTTTCTATGGTTGAACAGCTAGTTTTTTCGTGTGAAAAGATAGTGGAATATATGCCAGGCTCTTTTCTGCATTACACTGTTATAGCACAGAAAGGGGCAGGATGTACACACACACATGCATGCGTGAATAATCATAGGTGTTTCTATAATCAAGTCTAATTATTATTATCTGTCATGGCTGGTATTATCTGGCAGCTTTTTCTTTCAATTATGTGAGTTTCTGGTATGTGCCCATTTTTCGGTCTTAATATCGTAAAATTTTAGTTGTTAAAATTGTCCATTAGAAAAATAGGTGCTCTGATTGTGTGAACATTTGTTGGGCCTCGACCCTCTTAACTATTTTTATGCATCATTCTCTGTGCATGCAATGAAAAGTTTCTTATCTTGAGATTGGAATTCTGCAGGGATCAAATCACAATGTTCTGCGTTCATTTCAGCTACCCCTTTCTCTCAGGAGTGTGTCGCTTGATCCTGATGGTATATTCAAGCCGTTGTTTCATGTTGCTTGTTAATGCAAATAAAATCAAGTTAAGGTTTTTGATGGCTTGTGTATATTGAATGAGTTCAATAGGCTTATCCGGTTGGTTGGAACAACTTATTGCTAACTGGTCGGGCATAATTTTACAGTTTTACTTGTACCTTGTTGTGGCCAAGATCCAGCAAAGTGCCATTTTTCTTATTTTGTGGGAAATGTTGGATTTTTGCAATAGCGTCACTTAGGTCTCTTTTCAATTCCTTGGCCCTGGATGGTGATTCAGTTATCCAGAACTTGTGGGTGCTGTTCTTGGACCTGGAATGTGTCTTTCAAAATCAAATCCAGACATATCAAAACCTTGGCCTAGCCTGAATATTGCATGTTACTCATTGATCCATTTTCCCCAAAACAAAGTTGGTACCAGTGTGCTTGAAATCTTGTCACTTATCATCATTCAGCTTCTGGTCCTTCGTTTGCAGACAGCTCCCTCTCTTTTCGTTTCAAAATTTTGAATGTTGTTGGTGTTTCCAGGGAGAGTAATTTGAAGATTTCCAAGTTAAACATGAAATTTCTATTTTATTTGCCTGGAAGGTTTACTATATGTTTGCTGATTGTTGCTGAAGGGGCTGGCAAAGGAACTGAACTGCCTGCATCTTTTCTTGGTTTGGCTTGGTTACGAGTTGTTGGGGCACATAAACTAGAAAAGCCTAGTTTATCAATCATTCTTAACAGGCTGAGTCTGAACAAGCACTGTTTGGCTTGGGTTGGCTAATAGCCTAATACACATTTATGCACAAGATGTGTGAGGGAGTTGGTTATTGTAATACTCGGGTATGAGAGGCAGGATGTTCAAATCCTGTTTTGACCTTTTTCATTTCAGCTCACTTTTCGAGCTGGTAATGATCCATAGCAATTTGAGCCTCAACAAGGCATGCTTTGCTTGTTTTCATTCATCAGCCATAGCCAATGACGTCTTCAAGAAATGTGTTCTTTTTGACTGCTGAGAATGCAGCTTGTCTATTTTGTCCACATCTTTCTTTGTTCCTTTTTTTTCAGTATGGAGTCTAGACCATCATGTCATATACATTTATAACTTAAGTTATTGATAGCAGCATCTATCCATGTAGCTAACCATATTCCATCTCATTATATTTCATTGTTTGAGCAGGAATGTTGTCTCCTTCGCACCAAAGGTCACTTTATACATTGGCAACAGCAATGATGATGTCTGCAGCAAAAATATATCACATACCAGATCTAATTGACTTTCTTAAGATGTCCTTGAGCTTGAGCAGTGTAAGATACTTGAAACTGAATTTTCATCCCATCCATGAAAATGGGTGCATTTTGTCTATTGTCTGTATTTGATGAGGGTCTAGGTTTTGTTGTTTTTTGTTAGCAACTTTCATGTTCTTTTCTTGGGTCAGTTGGGATGCACTTCATTGTACAAATGGCTTTGGTATAATGTTATATCAAGGGTGTCATCGATTATGAGTCGGATTCTTATTACTAAAGTGTCCAATCATGAAGAGTTCATCATCAACTTATATTATGTGCTCTTAAGTTTATGGTAAAGAATCTTGATAGTAGTTTCAATCTCTTTGGGTATGTACAAGATCAAATTGAGGAATCCCCATTCATTGAAACATACCAGGATACTTTGAATCTTGTCAGACTTTATCTTTTCCAAGGCTTCAACGTTTGAATCCTTAGAGAGGGCATATTACTGTTGTTTCTACATTGGCAGAGAACTGGGCCCCAAGGCCTAGTATTTCTTATTTACCAGTAATCCTTTCAATTAGTCCTAACCCAGCTTGTGTCTTAGGCCTTGGTGACCATGACCTCCAGCCAGTGAAGCCTGTCAGAATGGTACAGGGGAACTTAGGAGACGATACAAGTAGCATTGTAGTCAATGCAAGAATGTGGAATGATCTTGCCCATCTTCATTTATATTTTCTAATATTTTTTCCTTTTTCCAAAGTGTTTACATTGAGCCTTAGGTTACATAGACAAATGCAGTTTTTTAGCCATTTTTTCGTCAAATCTGACATCCGAGTTTAGATGGTTATTCTAAATAGAGATGGTAGAAGATGATCTGAAATAACGAAGATGGTCTCCATACATGTGTTATTACTCGCTGTCAGTTATGTGTTGGGTATTTGATTATTATGTTCTTAACTTGCTTTATTTTGGAGCTTAAAAACACACTCATATCATTAGCAACCATTGGTTTCATCAACTTATGCAACAGTTTGCTTTTTTTTTTCAGATGGATCCATATATAAGTATCACAGATGACCTTTATATATATGTAAAGCCACCAGATGATCTGAAGGAATATGGAACCAGTTCTGATGAAAATGCAGCCTTGTCCTCACTTTCCACTTTAAGGATGGCAGAAAGTGAGTCAGGGAAGTCTCTTATAGATGTTATAATTCGAGGCATATCCAGCAAGACTGAGGTATGATGTCGTGTGGATCAATGTTATTAGGAATAATTGCTTTGAATTGATATCCCTCTTTTTATCTTCAGCTTGATGAGGATACGCTAACCAAGGAACTTTGTGAAACATTTGTGCCTGATGACACCTTCTTGCTTGGTCCTCAATCTGTGCTTGACTTGGGAACGAATAAGACGACTGCCCATATGAAGGAATCACTTTCGTTTGATGAGGTAACTTTAGTATTCTCATGTTTATGAAAGTCATTCTTGATTGTCTAATTAATATTATTCTCTAGCCTTGTGGTTTCTTTTGTCATCATGAAGTTCTTGTGGTGCCTATGCAGCACTTAACCACGCAGAACAGATGCATTTATTTTTGTTTTTTGCATGCCTCGGATATGTAACCGTGGTTCTTTATTGAAACTTCTATATAGATATATCTGACAGCAAGAATGCTTATTATCAGATACCATTCTTGGCTAAGAAATACTCTAACTTGTTTGACAGGATTTTTCTGCAAGTGCATTGACGGAGGATGATCTTGTAAGCGAATCATCTATCTGTGACCTTCCTCAATCTGTTGCAAAAACACCTGCATCTTTGTCACAGATAATCAGTGTCGGGCAGCTGCTAGAATCGGTCTCTCTCTCTGCTTTTGCGCATTTACTGGAATGTGTGTAAGTACAAATTATTGTACTTTGTCTAACTTGTATTCATCGTTGTTTTTGTTTGATTAGGCGCTTGAAGTAGCAGGTCATGTTGCCAGTGCATCTGTGACGACATCTCCACTTTCATACAGCACAATGGCAAGTCAATGTGAGGCCCTTGGCTTGGGAACCAGGAAGAAGTTGTCAAGTTGGTTGGTCCAAGACCCCAAAACAGACTCGTTGCTCTCTCTTTCAAATGACACCCAACCTGTAAAGCCAATGGTGCACTCAAAGGTAGTGATATGGTGTGAGCGAGATTTCATGGTGTTTTTGCATCTCTGATATCGTTTGCCTTTCCACTGTATGTCCCGATTCTCAGTGCCCTTTTTTTTATATATTGATTAGGACACGTGTGAAATGGATACACTGAAAAATGATTTGCCACCAGAGCCATGGCAAGCTCTGAGACTGCCTCCTGCTAGCCCATTTGACAACTTCTTGAAGGCAGCAGGATGCTGAGGGAGAATGATCTGCATTGGTGCCGTTGTTTGTATAGTTGTTAACATCTCTCTGTATCATTCAAATCCTTGTTTCTGTCCATGTTGGTTACGCAACGTTCTCTTGTGAAGGCTTACTTCCATGTCTTGGTTTACAATGAATTTGTTAGGGGCTTTTAGTGATAGCAACTTGTTTATGTAAACCTTGTCATTTTCCTGTGTTTCATTTCTTGCTCAAAATACTGGAAATATTTGAAAAATCACCTATTGAGCCCCTCTGCTTGGACGTGCCTTGATAGGAAATATTTGAAATCTCTTTCTATTTTGTGCATTTGCTTGAAGTGATTGAATTACTGAACTTCTGCTTTTAATCATTCTCTGCAAATCAAATTTGTATCCTGCGCTTAAAGGGCTCAGTGTGTGAGTGTGTGTCTTAGATATGATGCACCCTCCGTTACGCTGATCCTATGCACTAAAATCAAAGGAAAGCAGGAAAGATAATGGAAAACGAGAATTAAAATTCAATAAATCAAAGAAAACAGAGGCTCTCATTCATCAACTACTCCCTAAAAATCCCTATAAAGAGTATTTATAGTACTAGAAAGATAACCTTAATTCTAATCTGGATCTAAGGTAGATCCATGATACAAAAAAAACCAAACCTAAACAAAACTCAAATAGAAAACCTTAAACTAGAATAAGAGCCAAATGGATCTCTTGGACCCGTATTGTATGCTGCTCTGCTCCTTCATCAAGATATAACTTGCATATCTAAATTGATTTCTACTTGTTCATAATAAACAGATGGTTATGATTCACGCTCAGGAAAGCTCCTGTTGCTTTATGTGGACGTGAAACTAAAGGTGACAATTGTGCTCACTGTCCATGAAGGATTAAGACATGCATTTACAATGTCTCCAAGAATGCCTTTGATCATGGCTTCAAATTTCGCTTAAACTGAAAGCAAAAAACTTTATATTGAACTTGTCAGTTAATGCTTGCAGTCTGTCTATTTATACAAGGGAATCTGCTCTGCAGCATGACGAAATAGCGTAAAAAAAAATTAATACCTTCCTGCTGCCATAATCCTTGTATTCTCGTTTAAGCTGTTTCTTATATTAATCAATTGAACATGACCAATATGACCATTCACTAAAATTAGTTGATAATTTCTATTTCTATGCCAACAATTATCTTGCATGCCTTGAATGATGTCACAGTGACCCTCTATTTGAAGGGCGTATCATGGGTGACACGAGTCGGACACGTTATAACATTGACACCGACAAGTATGGGTCTTATGATCCGTACTTCTCTTATTGTCATGTTTGCACGGCGCACTTGCTGCAGCCAAAGTCTAAAAGATGGTACTAATTGAACAAATTTTTATGCAGGAGTTCAAATTTTTATCTGTTAACAAGGTGTGCTTAAAAGCCCCCGAAATTCAAAATCTTTTGAATCCTGAGATAGGGTAAAATATACCATGCACAGGATAGAGGGCAGCACCGAGGATAGAGAGAGTTTGCCCCTGCACTACATATATCAATGGGTCAGGTCTACAAATCCTAATAAGATCTGAATATGACTCGGGTATTTGTCAACTGATCTAACCTGTGATCTGAGCTGTCTGAAATGCCTTAAATATGTCATTGTCCAGAAAGTTTTGACTTGGGCCATACCCAGTTTGGATCCAGATCTATCCTAGTACTTCTAGCTGTATCCAGACTTGGATCTGATACGGATTGCTAAGCTTAAACACAGAGCAGTTCCATGTCTGTTCTGCCTGTATCACCCATTTGCAGACATTAGTTGAAAGATGGCTTAGGACCATAGGGATGGACACGAGATTGGCCCAGGTTGGACCCACTAAACTCCGTTGAGCCAAGAAGGGACCAATTACTAGTCTTGCAGGCTCATTTTGGGCTCAAGCTGCGCACAGATCTTATATGGTCCGGGTTCAAAAGCAAACTGATTTGTAGACATTTTTCAGGTCAGGCAGGCTCATGTTTGGTGTTCAGCTCCCTTCTTGGACAGCAAGTCCAAATCACATGGGGTTTCATGTTGCACTTACCAGTTTCAGGCTGTGCACCCCTATTTAGTCCGATTTATGCAAGTGATCTAATGTTTTAGGTAGCAAGAGTGTACAAGAGATTCAGACCCAAGGGGTTTGGTACAGTGAGATGGGGCCTACACCATTTGACGGGCAGTCTAAGTTCAAATCCCATAAGCATCACTCCCTGCGTTAGCCAAAGCTTGGCAACTCACTGGGGTCGAGGGTAAGCCCTAGGAGTTTTATGACGACATGGACAGAGACCTTAAGTATGGCAAGCTGAGCCAGCGCAGCTAGGTCTCTACACTGGGGGCGGTTTCTCAGAGTACAAATAAAAAAAAAAGTGTACAAGAGATTCCTAGGTGTCGATCAGAGCATTACAGTTTATAGTAATATGAGAGAGAGAGAGATGTAATTATCGTGAAGGGTGACAATTAATTTTGGATAGCATATAATGCATGTTAAAAGGTACTTGCATCTCAGAGAGAGAGAGAGAGAGAGAGAGAGAGAGAGAGGATTCTGAAGGGTGACAAAAAATATCTTCTGCATGTGCATGCATGCATGTTCAGAGATACCTCTCAGAAAAATGATCCCAGACCTCATGCACTTCATTCTTCCTTAAAAAAATCCTCCGATCACAACTTCCATATATCTGCAGGTTTACAACCAAAAGGGATTTTATAGAGCAGATAGAAGCACGCATCAGCATGATGTAACGGGTTCCATCATTTTGTTTACTGCTTTATAGCACTGAAGACTGCAAAGTGGGAGATTTGATTTAGAATCTCTATATTTGTATGTGTTCGTACATGAAGGACCTGCACATTTTTTCCTAGGTGGAGGATAGCTGCATAAGTGATAAAAATAAACAGTCAGTAACTCAATATAAACAAACAAAGAATTAGCAAAATTCCAAAGATCAAAACATACTAGAAGACCTGCATTAACTCATGTAGACAACTGTCAAAACAGTGCTTAAACTCTAACTGGTTGGGGTAGGCCATATGGCAGAGCCGGTCCCCACCAGCTGAACTGGGGTTTTCCCTCATCAAATATCCAAAAAAAAAAGCCTAGTCTGCAGGTTGCAATTGGTGGGTAATGTTTACCTGGAGGGTTGAGAGTTGAAAATGCTGGGAAGACCAACATCTTTAGGAAATGAAACAACTGTTCCAGATGGTCCCATGGTCCATCTGACAGTGTCGGAAGCAAGAGTCTTGGCTCGCTCAGCCTTCTCCTGTGAAAATGAATAGTGTGAGAAACCAAACACAATATCATATCAAAAATATCATACAACAGGCTTGAAGGTGTAAAAGAATCAACAAGGCATAGTTTGCTCCCTTTTACCTGAGCCATTTCCTCTTTCCGTTTTCTCAACTTGTCTTCTCGTTTCTTTCCGTTTGCGTCTTGACCAAGTATTTTCCTAATTGCCTGTGCCTGAAAAATTGAAAGAAAGAAAACAAGACTTAAAAATGGTGAACAAGAAAATATTATGGAGGGTTATAAAATAATTATGAAAGACACAATTCGAGTACGAACCTCTGATTCCCTGGCTGCTTTTTCTACTTGTATTCGACGTCTCTGGGCTGCCTCAGCCTTCTTCAATTGCTCCATCTCAGTTTTTTCCTTTTGCTCTGTCATTAAGACCACGTTTGGAAGTGAGAAAATCTCATATGAAAGAAAATTTACATATAAATTTTTTTCTTTTGTTTGTGACATCCGAAAGGGAGAGAGAGAGAGAGGCTTGTCATATGAAAAATTTCATCATCTCCAGAGATGGAGAATTTTTTTATATCAAACACTTGGCTTTTTAGAAAAAAATTCATTTGAAAAAACTTTTTTTGTTTGGAAAAAATGGGAATACTGCACCTTTTCCTTTTCCACTCATGTTTCCTATCAATTTCCCACTTCCAAACGTGCATATGTTAAAAGAAGGCCTCATTTGTAGAAAATGTTGAACGAACCAAGAAGAAAAGCCCAACTTACTTCTAGAGGGTGCTGCTAGTAACCCATTAGGGAACTCAACCAGAGCAACTCCAGATGATGTATCTTTCCCAGATTGAAGTGCCCGCTGACGCGTTGTCAGAGGGATCTCCTTCTTATCATCGACCAAAACATCAAGAAGCCCTTTCTTCGGCTTCTTTCTTCTAGACTCAGAACTCAAGCTTTCATCATCTTCTTTAGCTAAACTGCTTTCTTCTTCATCAACATGATAAAGATCATTTGCGACCCTTGATCGTGCTTTCTTACGGTTTTCATTGCGTGAGGAAGTTCCACCTTCACAGTCAACATCTTCATCAAACTCACTAGTACCACGCTTTGTGGAATTTCTTGAGCTTCTAGTCTTATGGTTTTCTTCCTGATAAGCATCATCATAATCTGCAACATAATCTACATTTGCTTTTGAGATTTTCAGTCTTTCAAGATACCGGATCTCATCATCATTATCACCGCCATCAAAGTCACCATCTAATACACGCCGCTTTGGAACACGCTTGCTCTTACGAACTGGTTCTGGAACACCAGGGAACCTTGCTTCAGTTAATTTTCCAGAGATATTTCCTTCAGCGACCTTCCCTCTAGACTCCAGCTTTGATGGTAAGGTGAAATCCCTATTCTTGAAATTCTTCCATGGGATACCCTGCAGGCCGTTTGCACTATCCGGAGGCGATTGACCCTCGTCATCTGAGTTGTCCTGCAGATTTTAGATATTCAAAAGTGTTTATTATACTTGGAAATGAAGCACTAAAGCATACTGAACAGGAAAACTGTATTCAACAAACTGTAAATACCCCATCCAGGTCATGCGAAGCCCCTACAACCCTTTATATTGAGAAAATGGGAGAATGAAATGAATGGCAAAACCCATCACCTTGTAGCATTGCAAGCTAAACACAACAGAAATCCAACAATACATAATAATTCCTTCACAAATAAATAAACAATATATAAATGCTTTTCGAAAGAAACCCTCCAAATTTGTTAGGTACTATAAGCAAGGATTCTAACAATAAACCGCACCAAAATTCTTTGCAAATAGATTGCCTAAGTTTAAAAAAAAAAACTTAAAGAGACGATGACATGTGAACTTCCAAACTCTCAATTCACAAACTGCATTAACCAGATTAAATGCTGAAATAAATGTAATTCAACAAAATATACCTGCAGAATCAGCCTGTGCCGCTGCTTATATACATCTGAAGAACGTGGAGGCTTTGCAGAAGAACCAACTGGGGAGCCACACCGGTTACCACCAGAGTTAGACATAGGCTTCGTATGAATCGTGTGGGTAACCCCTCCAACCTTGAGCTTCACCTTTCTAAGCTTATTTTCCTGAGAAGAGTGACTGCTTCCAACCTCAGCAGCAACAGCGTTGTCAGTTCCCATGCTATTTGAAATGACCCCCAACTGTCCAGGGTTGCTTCTGCTGTCTACATTTCTCACAATGCTAACAGACCTCACAGAGTATCCTGAGCCAACATTAATTTGCTTGGCGCCAGTCTCAGTTGACTGAAGTTGGTTTTGTCTGTGATTGCTCAAACTTTTCCAGTTAGCTGGCACAAGAACTCCCTCACTGCTTCGCTTGAACTCAGGACCACTGCTGATGATGTGACATTTATCTGCATCCCTCATGTGAATGTCATCAAATTCTCCAACTGTTTCACTATTTTGTCTAGTTTTCTTCGAATCCTCAGAACTTGATGTCCATGGTCTATTTTCACTTTCAACACCATTGATAGATTTGAATTCTCTTTGTTTGCAACTCAGACCATTCCCCCAATTGTCATCACTTGCAGCTTTACTAAAATTCCCTCCATCAGAAGCTAAAGTGGGTGAGAACGAAGAAAGTTCATGGCCATCATGGAAGAATTGTGAATCTGTCCTAGGCCTCCTACATGAGAAACTACTACGCTTCTTTCTTACAAGATTTGCACCAACGAATGCCAAACCACTGGTTCCCTCCATCAGGGTAATCAACTCCCCAAAACACTAAAATTGTTTACCCTGTGCCACCTTGCTACGACAACCCCACAGAATGAGATGAGTTCAATATGATGGATACTCTAAAATTTGCATTACATAATACCTGATAGAAAGAAAAAACAATACAAAAGAAGAAAATGAGTAACAAGCACAAAAAAAACTAAGAAACTAATCATTCAAAGCTGTTAGGAAAGTAAAACAAATAAATCAATTACCTGCATTCATAAAGAGGCAAACATAAAATCGAGATCACAATGAGAAACCGATAGGCAACACATTAAATAATAAAATAGCAACTGGAAGAGACTATATTTGAAAGCAAAAACAAATTACCCAGACCATGTGATATGAACATCAGCTCAGGTTGAAGTAATACACATAAAAAAAGGAAAAGACACTAAAAGTGGAACTATACAAGAACTAAAACCATCACTCTCAAACCAATCACAAGAGTGGGCGAGCAGATTCTGGCAAGGCCCCTGCCATCAACTTTCCTTTATATTTGATGTTGCCAGATATAATACAATCAAGATGGCACTATAGATCAACTAAGAGAACATTAACCTCAAACCAATCACAAACAAGCAAATTCTAAAAAAGGCCCTAGTCACCAACGTTCCTCTTCATTTGATTTCCACTAATTTGAACCCTTGCAGACATGGATAATATTTCTGTTGTATTCAAGAAGGATAGAACACAAAAGATTCCAAACGTCTCACAGACAAGAATACAAATAATTACTGAAGGAATAAACTGAAAGGTTTCTGGAAGGGCTTCAGAGCAAAGGAATAGATATTTTTGTTTTCTCTTTGGTTTCCAGTGCATTGTTGCAGCAAAGTATTGTTCAGCCCTCTTGCAATCATCTGGTTCTTTGTTCTATCACACCATTGTTGGCTCAACAATGAGGAAACTAGGGTTTCCAACCAGAATTCTGTACTTGTACCCTTCTCCATATCCTCTTTCCTTCCACAAAATTTTCTGCTACAAATGCAGTGGATGCCAAGGATTGGCTCTACCCATTTATGAAGTCTTCAGGACAGCCTTGTGTTACCTCAATCAGTGGATTCTGGAAAGCTTCACAGCAACAATGAGAAGAAATTGGCAAGAGAAATTGCACACTTAATGAATGGAATTCTGAAGTACTTATTTTAGCTATGGCAAGCTTCACAGCAACAATGAGAAGAAATTGGCAAGAGAAACTGCACACTTAATGAATGGAGTTCTGAAGTATTTATTTTAGTTATGGCAGTATCAAGATGAAAACTTTGTTGCTTATTGCTATTTCCAGGAATTGATTACGGTTTGGTGCAAATACGGTTCATCTAGGAAGTCAAAAAGCTTTCAACAGTAACAATCGAATCAAGGCATTCTTTCATTAATGACAAAACATTAGATTAGGTTTGAAAGAAAGAATTTTCAAGATGTGGTTTGGTGGTTTTAGAGGGAGCGCAAATGGGTCAGACATTCTTGCTTAGAACGTGTTTGAAGATTACTGAATATCATTAGTTCACGAAGGGCAGACCATTCTTGTTATTGATGAAACCTAAGAATGATGTTTAAAAGATAATAAATTAAAGCTTAAAACCGTCAACACCGAAGGCAACATGAAATATAGCCATAGAGAAAAGCACATTCCAAAAGAATCAAGGACAGCCTAATCCCACAGTGTCTCAATATTTTGGCACATGCACTACAGAAACAACAGCATCCCCCCCACCCCCCCAAAAAAATGGAATCCTAAATCAGGCGTGGACATAAGACCCCAAAAGAACCAAAACCAATGAAAACAACAACATGCCTTTCTTCCGCTAGACAAACGCCCCAATGAGCAATGACAGTAACAAGAAGAAAGAAAACTTAAAAGCACCAAAATGCAAACCTAAAACAGCGAAGACAAAATACGAAACAATCAACAAACCCTAAAAGAACCAACACCAATGAAACCCAATAAACGCCTCTGCTATTGCACCATTGAAGCAGCACCACTTTGAGGGCACAAAGCCAAAACAAACCCTAAAAGCACCAACAGAATACCAACTTTAAAGCAATGGGAAGGCAAAAAGAACTCCTAAGACATCAACAAAAACCCCCAAATTTGAGACACCCACATCCAAGAAAACCAATCTTTACGCAAACCCATCATAGAAAAAGATCACACAATTGAGCAAACCAAAAAACGAACACATTACAAACCCCATACACAAAACCACACGCCAAGTGCCCAAAAAGTCAAGCAACCAAAGAAATCCACAAGAAAAAAGAAGAAACCGATAACACAACCAAACCAACGGCCAAAAACCACCGATCCCCATAAACACCAAATCCAAAAACAAAGAAGAAAACACAGCAGCCACCTCAATACAGGCAAATGGTTAGGCGCAGAACCAACAGAATCAGCCACCAACAAGCGAAACCAACAAGAAAATCGACCAGACAAGCTAGAGGGAGAGAGAGGGAGAGAAAGAAGGAGTTTTTACCTTGGGCACTCGGAACCCTGGAGCCGCGGGAGGGAGAAGAAAAGGAAAGTTGTGGAAGAGGAGGGGGAGATGGCGTTTTGTTTCGTAGAGAGAGAAAGCGAGAGGAAAGTTTCTGGCAATTGGGGGCATGTTGGGGATTTTTAGGATAGGTTTCCCTCTGTTCTGATGAAGAGAGAGAACCGGGGGGTGGTGAGGTGTGGGGTGTTGTTCCATTCCCATCCCAACTTTGAGAGGTTGGCGTTTGTATTTGGTCATCATGGTGAGGTAAAGGCAAAGGGTAACAAATCTCTCCCTCTCTCTCTATGATAGTGTTCCCAACTCCCAACGCCCTTTTCCTCCATGCCTTGTTTCCTAAAGCCCACAAACATGCTGTCTGCCTTCATATTTTCCTGGTTTATCTTGGAAAATCCAAGAACTCGTATATACCCATGTGGTTTTGTTTTCTTTTATTTAATCACATGCCCAGTTAGGTTTGAACTTTGAATTTTCCCATCTTGTTGGTGTAATTAGAAGAAGGAAATTGCAGGGTTGCTGCTCTTTTGGAAATGTCAAACAGTAGTGTTGTTTCCTATGAAAAAGGTTAAATTACAGTGAGGTGCTTGGATTGCTGGTCAAGGACACAAAGTATCCATGTTGACTCCCCAGTTGGGGTGGTGAGCCTTTGTGAACTCTGATTCCATGTGGAGCCCAGCCAACACACCTTAATCCACCGTCCATCTCCAACTCTCCAAGGTAATATGTTGACCAGAAATAGTTCCCTCCATGTCATAAACTCATCATCTCTGCTGCACATACGCAGGATATATTTGGAGTTCAATAAAGAAGATGAAGAAGGTTATGTATGATCTAAAAAGAAGCCAAAAAAAAAACAAGTATCTAAGGATTGATGATGCATCACCATCCACATACAAACTTAAATTAAATGCTCATTATATCATGGTTGGCACATGCAAATTATCATCATTAAGCCTTGTCCCATCTAAATGGAGTCAATTTTATGAGTATCATGGAATGCAAATGATATTATGGCAAGTAAAATTTAATGCAACATTCCATAAGTTCCATGCCTTTTATTGTAAAAATTCTGAACATACAAGGGTTGAAGATCCATTGAGTTTGTAGTGCTTATTTGTGCTTTTGGAAGCATGCTTTGATCCCTATGAATTTCCAATATCCAAAAAATTATTGATTGTCAGTGGAATCCATGCGGAGTCTTAGATTTTTTTTCAAATTTTTTAACAGATTCTTGGAAATACAATAAAAAAATCAAGAATGTGCTGCCAAAACCATTCATATCCATCGTGACAAATATCAATGTTTACAAAGATATCGCCAAAAAAGTGATATTTTCACAAAGGTTAAGAATGCCAATTAAATAATGATATGTTGAAAATGTCATGGTTTGATATTTAAAAAAGTTACAAGGCAAAAAAGAGTAAGCTCATCAAAAGACTTTTGTTTGGTTTTAAATTTACTTTTTAAAATTATAATTTCGTTTGATATTTATTTATTTGTAACTTTGTAATTACTTATTTAGTAATGTTAGGGAGAAATGGTGAATCGTCCCAATCGTGTATTTATTTTGTGGGCACTCTTATTATAAAAGAAGATAAAAAAGAGAAGGTATTCTCTTGTAAACCATCCCACGTTTAATCCTGATCCTGATGACCTGAGTGGTTTCAAGACACCGATCCAATTGTTATTTGGATCGACCTAAACCTGAAAAAATATATAGATTATTTTTAGGATATGTTTTTTGCAGATATCCAACCTGATCCTGCCGATCTGATGATGATGATCAATTTTATATAATTTTTTTCTAAATGTCCTATAAATTATGAGGGTTGGGTCTGGGATTCCTTTTTCTCGATCCGACATAATCCGAACCCAAGTGCTTGTTATATGGCGGGTTTGGATGCACCTTGATAAGCCCTAACTTGGATGGGTGCTGTCCATAAACCAGCAATAGGGGGACCTTGCCTTTAATAGGATTTTTTCCTATAAAAATATAATCAGCTAAAAAATATTCAAAACCTTCCAATATATGCTCGATAAACTGCGATTTTTCTAATTTTGTTACTATGCAAGTGCAAGTTCCCTCATGTGATACTGCTTAATTCAAAATTCAATAACTCTTTATCAAGAACCTTCTTTGTAAAATAAGAGGTCGCCATGAAGGGAAACGGAAACGAGAAACGTGTTGAGAAACGGGAAATGGAAAATGTGATATATGTAGGGTTAATATTGGCTACTAATGAAGGTAAAAAAATAATGAGTAGACATCACTTTTTTCTTCAAAAAATTATAACTCTTTGTAGATCAAATGTTACATATGCAATTTACATGGTTTGCTTAGTAAGAAACTTGTTTTGAATCGCCAAATAATTAGGTTTTTAAAGTGTTCAAATATCAATGACCCACAATATGTCAAAATTTCATAACTCGAAAGATCAAGTTTTTACATAGAAAAGCATCATCCAAGGCTTGATCCTAAGCAAACAAACCATGTTGAACACATCTACGTGGTTAGATTGGGTCGATACAACTTGCACCTATGATTTATATTTGTAACTCATTAGTTTTGTACCTTCATTAGTAGTAGACAATATTTATGTAGCAAAAGTGTGAATGTCAACAACATGAAAGAAGAATATTATAAGTTTACATAAAAAATTTTTTATACTAATATTATGATAAATATTAAGAATTAATATTTTTTATAAAATATATGATTACATTGATTACAACTAAAATAAGTAATTAAAATTTTGAATAACACATATATCTCAACTTTTCATTGAAATTTTTTTCTTATTCAAGAAAAAGTTGTAGAAAAAAAATGCAAACATGTTTCTCAAATTAGGAAAAGAGTTTCCCATATAATGTAAGTATGTTTCTCATTTGATGTGAAATGGGTTTCTCACTCGATGGAAAACCGGTTCCCACAAGTTTCGAAAACACATGGTTTCCGGTTTCGAAAACGGTTTTCTAAAAAATGAGTTTCTCACATGTAAGTGGAGTTTGCGGTAACCCTGAAAAAACCCTCCCATAATCGACGGTACATTGACTGGCCTTTGCTTTGCTTGGTAATACCCTTGAGATCCCCTCGGACCACTGGGGAATACACCTAGCTTCAACCTTGCTGTAAAGAATGTTATCCGTGGGTTTTGAACTTGTGACGTCCTGTCAACTTGGTGACATTCACAAGTCGACTCTATCAGATGAGGGGCGCCCTTGAAGGCCATTTTTTTCTCTTAATTGTACAATAAAAAACAGAAAAAATCAAATTTCAAAGATATTTGATCTGTCCTTTCAATTATAGATAACATACCCTAAAACAATGGTCCTGAAACTGACCTCTTGAACATCTGTAAACATATGCTCTACTACTTTTGCAATTGGTAATATGAGACCTGAAACATTTGGACCCGATACTGGCTGTCCACCCCGTATATCTTGATATAAAAGGGGTTGGATCAGGATTATGAAAATTAAGCAGAACTGCATCCACAGAGCAATGGGTATGAACTGCTTGTCAATATCCAAATTAGAATTCCTTATAATCAGATATAACTAGGGGTTCAATGGGTCGGGTTTGGTGATAGAGAAAAAGGGGTCCAATTAACAATTTGGTTAGGATGGAAAACGTCCAATTAATACACGAATTCTGGTTATGGTTTATGAAATTTCAAGCTTACCAGAGTTCAGATATTATTTATTTATTTTTTAAAAGGCAAGCTGAGGCTAGGCAGAGACCTCTACCAGTTAAACAACTATACAATTTGGTTTTGAACCTGCAACGCCCCAACACAAGGTGACGTGCACTAGCTTCTCCTACCAAACAAGCGGAGCCCTTATTTTAGCATGGACCGGTTCTAAACGAGCTGAACAAACAGAAAAGGGTGTTTAATCTCTGCTCATTTCATGTTTCGAGCCAAGCCGAGCTTGAGCTCATGAAAAGCCGAAGCTAAACAAGTCGAGTAAGAGCTAACTCATTTATATATAAAAAAAAAAACTTTTTTAGAATTAAAATAATAGAATTTAGACCGTCAACCTACTAACCTATGCTCAAACTGACTCATGAAATAAATAATTATTTCAAAATTGTAAACAATAGATTTGGAACACTAAACCTATTGCATGCAAGCCAAATTCTGATATAAAATATATGTAAAATGTATTAATTATTAACTAAAAAGCCTATACGACCTGAGTTTGAGCTCATAAAAAGCCTGAGCTGAACAAGCCGAGTACAGCTAGCTCATTTATAAAAAACATATAATTTTATAGTTAAAATAATAGAATTTAGACTAAACCTACTAACCTATGCTGGAATTGACTCATTTACAAAATAAATAATTGTTTCAAAATTGTCAGCAATAGATTTTGAAGCCTAAATTTATTGCTTGCAAGTCAAACACTTCACTATCTTTACTGTATAATATAAAACACTTGAAAAATATATTAATTAACTAAAAAGCTTATACGAGCCAAGCCGAGTCAAACATTGATTGTTTTATGTTCCGGCTTGTCCAGCATATTTAGAGTTCAAACGAGCATTTTATGAGCCAAACATGAGCCAAGCCAGGAGCGGTTCATTTCGTTTCTCAGCCCTAATTTTTTTTGGTGGTAAGCCCAATCGACCCAGGTCCAGACCTGGTACCTGCACCAGAAGTCTGATCTTGGTCTGGATCCATCGAGATAAGGTGAAGGTCTGATCTATTGACACTCCTAACTAAGGATGGCAGTGGACCGGGGCAAATGCGGGAGACAAGGTCTCCACCCCCGCCCCATCTCAAAATTCTGCCCTTCATCATCGCCTTCGTCCCTGCACAGGTTTTGATTTTAACCTCTATCTCCGTTTCATGTCTTCCATCCCCGATCCAAACAAGACGAGGCAGGGCGGGACATCATTTCTCCATGATCCACTGCCATCCTTAAAGGAGGTTGAACCGTCGAAAAGTCGACCGTGCCAACCAGAAGAAGGAGAGCTTACCGAAGAAGCGGCTACTTAAAGAAACCAGGGATTGTTTTAGCTTTAGAGTTAGAAATTAATAATATATATAGGGGAGTTATATAAAATTTGATTAAATCGTTAACGATATTTTAGTTATTTTACTAACGAAGATTGGGGACGAGGCAGGGCAGGGTGGGGCAGGAGGGGGAGGGGAACGTAAGTCCCATCCCTGCAAGAGTTTTGATTTTAACCTCCATCCCCACCTCTATTCCTGTTTCATGTCCTCCATCCCCAGTACAAACGGGCTAGGTGGGGGCAGAACCCCGTTTTCCTCCGGTCCACTGCCATCCTTACTCTTAACATGTTGATTGAGGCAGGAATCACAATAAGCTGGGCCCCACACTGATGGCCTACAAATGGCATATCAGCTGCTATATCAACGGTCGTTGATATCTTCAACAGGTGGTGACGATCTCAGGGCACCCATGATCGGTGATTCGGTAGACCATTTGATCTGCTCGCGAGCCCCCATTGGCCAGCTGTCACACCTAATTCATAGGGCTCATGGGGTTAGTCACCAACTATGTCACAAGGACACGGGTAAAAGGACACGAGACATAAAGAATCCCTGTGACATAGGTCACCAAGTTGCATCATGTTTTTTTTTGCTTGATCTATAATTCTGAACAATATCATTTTTTGATTATTGTTTTTTTAACCTTTTTTATATTTTTACCATCTTTTTTCCATTTATATGCATTTTTATCCTTGGAGGAGTTGGAGCAAGATGAAGGTTCCCACAATTCCAATTCCATGTTTTCACATAGGATAATGAGATTTGGCAACATCCCACAATCCATTTCCTTTGCTGATCTTGAGTAATCCTCATTTCTTCTGGGAAGTCCTTTGCCAATAGCGTAAGAGAAAACTATAAAGAATTGGGGATTCCCAACTCATGTCCAGAGAACAGGGTATCAAGGAATTAGACAAATTGGAGTCAGTTGACTATTCCTGTGTTCACCCTATTCCTGTTCCAGCATGACATGTGGCTGTAATTAAGATAGGAAATTCTTACTCTTTGATTTTAATTAAGGGCGAGTTTTGTCAAATCCTCATGAATTGAGGGTCCTAAGAAATGTGAGGTATGCAAATTATATGGCATTGTGGGTCTCACTCTTTTTCACCTTTTCAATGATATATATATATATATATATATATATATATATATATATATATATATATATATATATATATATATATATATATATATATATATATATATATATATATATATATATATATATATGGGTAACTGAAATATGTTTACCAATCAAATATGATTTACTCATTACGGGTATGAACCAAGATTTTCATAGATTTGTTTACTTTTTTTTTGAAAATTTCACGGCACAGATGTGATCTAGACGCTCGTTTTTTTATAGAAACAGACTCTTGGATCATCCAATTAAGATGTATAAGAAGAATCTTTTAAGGGTTGAAATTCAATGACTTAGAATTTTCATAAATATTCAAGCATAAAAAATTATATTTTTTGATCGGATTACGATGATCCAACAGTAGATTCCTAATAAATGGACCACACCAAATGCATCTGCCAGATTAGATTTGCAAAAAAAAACTATGAAAATCTCGATTCATACCAGCAAATATATTTAGTTGGCAAACATATTTCAGTTACCAACCAAATACATATACTGGTATGAACAAAGATTTTCATAGGTTATTTTTACTTTTTTTCCAAAAATTTTACAGTATGAATGTAATTTAGACACTTGTTTTTATAGAACCAGACTTTTAGAACATTTAATTACAATGTATTCGAAGGATCTTTTAAGGGTTGAAAATCAATGACTTAAAAATTTCATAAATATTTAAGCATAAAAAATCACATTTATTGATCGGAATTCATCTGCAGGGTTAAATTTGCAAAAAACCTATAAAAATCTTGATTCATACTAGCTAACATATTTGGTTGGTAAACATATTCTAGTTTTCATATATATATATATATATATATATAATCTTTTTTTATGACGAAATTCTCTGCCAAAGTGGGTAACCTCTGGGTGGGGTCACTGACATCAAAGCCCTTAGGGAGCCCATACCCGTTGGGAGTCCCTTAAAAGGGTTGTAATGCTAATTTACCTAGAAGAGTTCAAAAGCCTCATTTTTGAAAATTTGACAGGGGAATATATTATCACTCTTTAAAGCATCATCTGCAATCCTTTTGAAGGTGAAGTTCTTCACCATAATGCTAAAAGCGTCATTTGGTACTTCTCATAAGCCGTTAATCAATGCTTGGTTGTCAATCTTTCAGGTTGCCTAGCTGTTTGATCAACTCAACAAACTCCTAACTTCGCGCTAGTAATGGACAAGTTGGGGCTGATGGACTTGGCCATTTGTAGAAGCCATTATTTCAAATATCTCTGATAATTTTGAAAATATCGTGATTTTATCATGGTATATTCAAAGGCAGTTATTCTACCAAAAAATGTGATATTTTCAAAATATCATCTATTTTGAAATATCACAATTTTATCACAATAAAACTCTATAGAAAACACTTTTGCAGAGTTTCTAAAGCTGTATATTCACATTTTTCTATATTTATATATCTCTGATAATTTTGAAAATATCGTAATTTTATCATGGTATATTCAAAGGCAGTTATTCTACCAAAAGATGTGATATTCTCAAAATATCATCTATTTTGAAATATCACAATTTTATCACAATAAAACTCGATAGAAAACACTTTTGCAGAGTTTCTAAAGCTGTATATTCACATTTTTCTATATTTATATGCTATACAAGTATTTTCCCGAGGTTTTATCAAGAAAACACTTGATTTTTCAAAGTACCAAAAACTTTTTCTCACCAATACTTTGCCAAGAGCGAGATTTTGTGACTATGGTAGAAACATTGGAATCGGTGGAGATGCCATATGGTTTGTTCTTGCATATTTCTATCAGTTCACCAAATTAACCCTGTGGGTACATATAACTCCAATTGATTCATACACAACATCTCTTTCTTTTAACACCAATTGATATGATTCCCCAAATAATTGAAATTCAATTTCTTGATATGTATCCTCAATTTTTTTTGAAATTGATGAAGTTCTTACATCAAACCCTAATCAATAGACCTATAACATCTCTCAAATTGGATCTGACTAAGAATACCGTAAACAAACTCACAATGTAATTCTTTAACCTCATCAAGCCTTAATTGATACTAGGGTCTAAAGTTCGTTTATAAATTAGAAATAAATTAGTCTTAATTACCTCATTTTTTTGGTTCATTCATCTCATAGATGAACGGGCCATAATCCCCAATTTCCATGTGTAATAGAAAATGAGAAAAACAATGGTTGGGCCCTGATTTTTATTTGCATAACATGTTCATTCACCATTAGAAAATGTCAACAAATAGACAAGAAAAACAACTATAGATGCAAGTAGAGATAGACAAGTGCAGAATCACAGCAATTGTGCAAAGGCAAGGCAATTGCTAAAGAGCTTAGTTAGCTCATCATCATATCTGGTCAACGGCGCGGACAAGCCCGGGAACTCGCTGAACCCGTCATCACATGTGCCCACATCGGTCATGGCTGCGCTTAGCATGGTATTTAATGTGGGAAGGTCCGACTTTGTGAGTGCGTGCATGCCGTCATCGATGTTGGCGTTTGCGTCATCGTAGTTCTCCTTGCACGTTTCAAGGCAGCTCCTCACCTCAGGGGATATTGTTGTATCACTTAGAAACTTGGTTGCTTGAGCACTAGCATTGGCAAGCTTACTGATGCTAGCATTGACGTGCATATTGAGCATGTCCTTTGGACCCACATTGCCCAAAGTCGGAAGGCACCGTTGCACCGTTGACAGACATAGGTCCGGGTAGTCGGTCTTGTTGCATAAGGCTATGACTGATGAGTTGGCAGTCGATGGCGCTGCCGATGGCGCTCCCGATGGTGCTCCCGATGGTGCCCCCGATGGTGCCGCTGATGGCGTCAGCTTGGGTGGATGAACTGGTTTACTAGGCTTGAGATGGCCAGCCCTAGGCACACATATAGCATGTGTGCCCTGCAAGAGGAGAGAAGAGAGAGAAAGAAGAAGAAGAAGCCTGATCATCATTTTCATTTTCTATAGTAGGGAGAGAGATCTAGAGAGAGAGAGAGAGTTGGAAAGGGGGGGAGGACACATGAAAGTTGTAAGGTTGAGGTTGGTTTATAGTGAGGATGGTGATGGTTGTTAGAGAGCACAAAATGGAACGGTTTGTGATTTCCAACCTTTTTTTTTTAGAAAACAGAATTGACCTATTTTTTTCCTCTATCTCTTCAAATATAGGAATCCAATGTACCTAACATTGGAGAGATGTACCAAACTGCCCTTAGATTTTTTGGGATTTTTTTTTTTTAACGCGGCGAAACCACCGGTTTGGTTTGGACGTGTTGTTACAGGCTGAGAGGTGTCATGTTGACCGTGGCCCTGTTTCGAAATCCATGGTGTAAAACTCCATGAGACAACTCCTACCCACCGGGAATAGAATTCCGTGGGACTTTTTTTTCCTAAGAGATTGATAAATTAGTTAACCATCTCCGCGTACGATGATTCATTAGATTTGAATCATGAGGTTTCTTGTTGGGCACCAACTCGATCCAGATTGGTAAATATTTGTGTATTGCTATGAAAAGAAAACAATTAGGGTTGTAAATAATCCAGGAGTCACTAGAATATGAGAACTACCATGTGAACAGCAATTTTATGGATTTTTTGTTCTTTTCTCTTAAATTTAACTGTGCCTATGCCTGGTTTTATAAGAACCAGCTTTTGAATCATCTGATTGTGATGCATAAATGAGATTTTTTCAGGCTTTAAAATCAGCGGGTCATAATATTTATAAATATTCAGACATCCAAAAATCATATTTTTGATAAAAAATATATGATCCAACAGTTGATTCTTAAAAAATTCACCATGCCAAACAAGTCTATATAGTTGAATTTGCAAACAAAAAAGAAAAAAGAAAAAAGAAAAAAAAGAAAGAAAAAGAAATGCCTAGTTTACACGGTAGTTCTCATATTCTAGTGATTCGACTTGGACCCACAACCCGATCAAAAACTGTACCCAACTATCTTCTGTCAAATCGAATTTGACTGAAGACTTAGGTTGTCTGGATATGAGATTTAAACCTGCATTACATCTTTATTAAAGGTGAGACTTTGATAATTTTGTTTCTTAATCAATTAGATTTGCCTAAAGTGGGAAAGCTACTGCTTCGTGTGCAAGGGTAAGTGCTTGGGAACGCTACTTTGAGTCTTAAGGGAGGACCCCCTTTTTTTTTTAAAGGCAAGCTAGGGTTAGGCAGACCATATCAGTTATTATTCAAGGTACCACTGGGTTTTGAACATGAAACGTTACCAAGTTACTATGCAATTAATTATTTTTTTAATTTTTATATTATTAAAAAATAATAAATAGCTCAGACCCATCGGGCCGGTCCGGTAGCCTGCAGGTCGACTCAGACCCAGCCCACATATATAATAGACCGAATTTCAACCTTGTAGCTAACGGACCCGAGCCTAAAACCTTGACCCAAACCCGGCCCATGGCAAGCAGGTCTACTTGGCCCATCGAGTTGCCTGGCCTGTTGACCACCCCTACTGATAGGATCTGATTAGTATATGGAATTAGGTGTGGTTTATGAAATTTCATAACAGACCTGATTTCAACTTTAGTTCGGATGAAGATCCACAAATTTTCATTGTGAAAAACATAAAACATGTTTTGCTGGGTATGAACTATGTCTGATTCATTTAATCCTTATAAGACTCGGGTATGGTTTTTCATATGGCAGGTGTAGTTAGACCCTGATCTGAATCCAGTACCAGCACCTTAGAATCGGATCCAAATTCAAAACCACTGGAGTATGGTGAAGGTCCCTCCTGTTAACACCCCTTAGGACTTGGGGCACTTAGCTAGGTTTTTCCACATGAAAAAAGCCCTAAACACTACAAGAAAATAGGTTATTAGCGACAGAATAATTCTGTTGAATTACCAGAATGAAAAAAAGCTGCTACTTGAGTTTAAATTTCACTATTAACAATATCAGCCAAATTTTCCTAAGGGTGTGTCTGCCTGCTGCAAAAATCTGAGGGTATGCGCAGAAACACATGAAAACCAGAAAACCAGTGTGTTTTCTTGGGCTCCACTGCGGCAACACATGTTTTTTTTGTGCATATCACTGAAGGCTATCAGATTTTATCTCATCAGATTTACAAGATCATTTGGTTTGCTGATAGGATCGGTTCTCTCCTGGGTCCGGATCTATACTTGACCTCTTTCAAGTTAAGGGTGTTAACAGGTTGGGTTTACCCGGACCAAACTCTATAGGATCCGGGTATATGGTGATAAATAATAAGACCCGGTTTTGAACCCGAAGGTCCGATTAATGCATGAATCCGGGTATAGTTTGTGAAATTTTATACCAGACCCGGGCCCGACCCGAGTTCCAACTAACCCACAAATTTTCAATGAAAAAATGATAAAAAAAATATTATTTTACTGTGTATAGTCCGGGTCTGGTTCATGTAGTTCTTATCAGATCCTGATATGGTTTTTCTTATAATGGACCCAATTAGACCCAAGTCCGGACCCGATACCATACCCAAAAATCGGGCCCAAGTCTGGTTCTACCTGAGTCTGAACCAAACCCGAGCCGTTGACACCCTTACTAAAAGTAATTAAGAGCGTATCCTTTTACCTTAAAAAAAATCCTTATATATATTTTTCCACTTCCAATCGTGTTATCTTTTAAGAGAGAGAGCTCCCGTTTCTAAAACATATACTTTTTTTTTATCAATGTCGTCAGTATCGGTGATTCATGTTGTATCGGCAGAAAAAAGGTGATACTATACTAACCTGAATCGGCTATTTTTTAATAAATGTAAAAAGTACTTAAATTATTTCAATATTATTTTAACAGTTTTAACACATGTCACGTTTTGATTGATACATAATATTTTTTAATTAATTTTTAGCCATATTCAAAACGATTCACTTGAGAATCGGTATAGGCCGATTCACCTGAATGGTTGGGCAAACCGATTCGATAGCCGATACTATTTTGACAACATTGCTTTTTCTTTAAAAGTCAATTATTGAGGAAAACTTTTTCACCCTTTTGAGCATCCCATATGGGTCACCTTTTTCAATCATCTTGTCCACAAACATCAATCCCTGCTACTTGTCCACAAAAATCAACAGGGGGCACTGCTTGTTTGGTAGGAGCAGCTAGTGTATGTCACCTTATGTGAGACGTTGCAGATATAGTTCTATAACTGGTAGGGGTCTGCCTAACCCCAACTTGCCTTTCAAAAAAACATGAAGAAAAGAAATGGCATGACTATTTATAATCTAGGCCTGATAGCATACATAATGTAATCAAAGATAGAGTAATGGGTCCTTGCTAAACCTATTTGGTGCTAAACTGTGCGTTAAATGAGTTTTTCAGCTTCGCCGGTGCTTTTTATGCTGCTCCGGCCCTATAAATGTGTTGGACATAGTCGATTTACTAAGAATCCACACCTGCATCATGTGTTTTCGATGAAAAAAATGATGTTTGGGGCCTAAAAAATTTTACAAAGATTTTGGACCGTTGATTTTTCGAACTTTTATAAAAACCCGCCCATGTGTTGGAATCAATCAATTTCATAGATCACATTTGTATGGTCAAAATTTAAAAATAAAATAAAATAAGCCCAAAAAACCTATTTAGCACGCGATTTAGCACCAAATGGGTTTAGCACAACTCATTACTCATCGAAAACATATCCCAATAAGTTTTTTCCTATTTGTTTTACACATTAAATAAAGAAGAAATTAAAGGAAAATAAATCCATGGGACTCTTTCATTATTTAACACCATGAAGACTTGATAAACAAGAAAATCAGGGTCCTCCTTCCACTTGCCTCACCACTGTAACTGGACAAGCTGCATGATTCACCACATAGTTGCTAACACTGCCCATAAGTGCCCTGAAATATATACATAAATGAAAAAAATATAAGCATATACACAAAAATATAGAGAGCAGATCAGGTCAGAGAAGGGAGATCAGATCAGAGTAGGGGTGGGCATCAAGCCGGCACCGGCACGACCCGGTCCAAGCCCATTTAAAGCTCGGCCCATGAGGTTTGAGAGGTCCCTTTGCTACCACTCATCTGTAAGATGAATCACCTCACAAACGTGATGACTACGCTGCTTGTACCTTAGATGGGTCCCACAATTTTTTTCATGGCAATTGATGCTCTAGATGAAGGGCATCTAGCGCATATAAGAATGGACGACTGAAAATAAACCAAAGCTCTTGTATCTGGGTAGCCATTCATCCTATGGATGAGCGGTGGCAGCGGGACCTTGGTGCCTCTAACCTGATCCGCTCCAAAAAATATAATGGCGTGTTTACCTTGGATCTCAGAAAGTGAGATCCGTGGATGCACCTCTCAAGGTCAGATCTGGCATGGGGCTCACACCAGATCCGACCTCCACCAAAGATCTGTGGATCTCAAATCCTCGGGACCCTCCAATCTTTGGATCTGATATTAAGGGTCTCAAGCGCATCCTATGTGTCCATATTCGGACCCGTTCATATAAATGGTCCTAACTGTCAAGAGGCATTCAGTTGAACGGCTAGGATATAATCCTTTTTCTCGTAAAACACTGTTTTACCAGCACAACATGCCTCCTCTTTCCTCTTGTTTTGTACAGCCCCCGAACCGCACATCATACTTCATAGAATATGATTACTTTTTTTTAACGGGTTGATATCTGACAAATAAAACCTCAGGATAATATCGCGAGAAATTGCCTGAAAGTTTAAAACGGCAATTACTCACAAGATTTTCAAAATATCGCGAGATTTATGAAAAAAACATAAATACCATGGTTTAAACGTGATATTTACGTTTTAAACAGCTATTATCATGAAAAACTGTGTATTTTTATTTTTAAATATTTTGTATTAATATTTTTTTATAAAAAATATTTTTTAATTTATTTTTTTATTGCCGAGATCTTGCGAAAAAATGCGAGACTTTGAAAAATTTTCAATTTCTAGCGAGTTTTTGAAAAACTAGATTTTGCCCCCAAAAAAAAGTTTGTCACTATGGTTGATATTGCCTATTGTATGTTTGGCATCACATCAAATACAATCAAGTTATTGAACTTGAGTGTTTCTAATAAATTTGTTTCCATTAGCAGTAAAATGAATTTGGTTACATTTAATGCAGGGTACCTTTTGCTTTGGTCATATGTGTAATTATAAGATCGGTGTTCTGGCCAACTTTCACAGGATTCAAAGAAGAAGCATTCTCAAGTGAGAATCCCAATCACTCACTTTCTCATGTTTTAGTAAATTTAATGAAGTCTTGTGACTGTGATTTGCAATCACAAAAAGCTAATTAAAGCCAAGAATCATAGGGTGTTGCACATGTGCATGTGCCCACAATATTTTTGGCTATTAGCCAGGAGATGAAGAGCATCATTCTTTGGAATGAAAATGAAAATGAAAATGAAAATTGAATTCATTTCAAATGTCTTATCAGACAAAAAAAATGAGGATTGGACACTTGATAGATTGTTGACAAATTAAGTGGGTATGCATGGCAACTGAGATTGATAGAGGGTAGGCGCGAAGGCATGTGTTAGAGGTGTTATCTTTAAAGCAATAGTTGCCCCCCAACTACTATGTTTTATGGGTAATAGGCATTTGTGCAACCTTGTTTTCAAGATACAATTGAGCTTTTACCCATACCTGCATTGGGTGAAATCGAGCAACTTGACATGAACCATCTTAATGGTATCTTGACTCGGCTAAAATGTGACACACTAGGCTCTATTGAGCAGATTTTTTAAGTCAAGGCGCGAGAGAGAGATCGTGGGCTTAAGGAACTCGAGAGAGCAAGAGAGAACTCATGAGATAGAAAGGGGATAAGAGGAGAACTTGTGATTGTGATGATGAAAATGAAACATGGTTTAGGTTTATATAAGCCCCAACTCAAGGATTAGGAATAAATCTTTAAGGATTAGCAATAAAGTTACAATGGCTCGCAATAAGTGACCTTAACTTAACTTAATAACTATGAACAAATGACTTTTAATCGGTTAAATAATTAGTCAAAGAGAATAATTGGGCTAAGTGTAGTGAATAGACCCCCAACAAATCATAAGGTCCAAAAATGACCTTAAAAGAACTATTATTTAAAGGGAGCATGAAAATGTGTTAAACAAATTATGACCAAGTCAAAAGTCAAAAGTCAAAATTGACTAGGTCAAAACTTTAAAATTATTAATAAGGGCTTAAATAAAAAACACCTCAAACCAACTAAGACTATTTTGAGAATTACCAACAAAGATTACTTATGCAATTGTCACAATCTAGTGAGTGCAAGTGTTTAATCTTAATCATATACAGAGGTTTTAAGGAAAACCAAAAAAACTAAAAAGCCTAAATTGTAGGGGTTTTATTTTTAAGAAAGGAAAAATTCTATTTAGCGTCCAACCTTTTACCCCTAATCCCAAAAATGAGCCTTACCTTTTTTGAAATTCTTAACATGGGTCATCGGTTTCTTAGAAACTATCAAATAGGGACCCGAGGTTAACATGAAAACTGTTATTTTTTTTTTTGTTTTAATAGATTTAACTTTGAAATTAAAAAATACTCATTCATCCCCCACAAAAAGAAAAGGGTAAATATTTTGAACATTTGATAATGAAGATCATACCAATAGCCAACTTGACCTTGGCCTAGCGGTAAAGGCCTTGTGCCAAATAGTGACTTTCAATGGTAAGTCCAAGGTTAATGAAAATTATTATTATAATTTGGCTTAACGTCCAAGGTCCAAGGTTCAAAGTTTGATGCTTAGCCAATTTAAGCTGCCTGACTGTTTTCAGAAAAGCAGAGGTTCTTATCAGGAAATTCAGAAACATACAACAAACAACAACAACTACGCCTTCATCCCAAAACAATTGGGGTCGGCGATATGAACCAACAAAGAAAATCATTTTAGGTCTTCCACATGAATCCTTCTCCTCCAATCATTTCTATCCAATGTCATGTCCTGGGTGAGGTTCAAAGCATTCATATCCTTTCCTATCATCTCCATCCAAGTCTTCCTAGGCCTACCCCAACCTCTTTTAACTAATATATTTTCCCATTTCCCCATCCTTCTAACTTGAGCATCATTAGGCCTTCGCCGAAAATGTCCAAACCACCGTAAACGATTATCTCTTATCTTATTTTCAATAGGTGCAACGCCTACCTTCTTACGTATCTCCTCGTTCCGAATCTTATCTTTTATTGTATTTTCACACATCCATCTAAGCATACTCATCTCAGTTACACTCATTTTTTGAATATGATGTCTCTTGGCAGCCCAACATTCCGTACCATATAGCCATTTTTTGGAATTAAAAGCAAAAAGGTGCTAGCCCTAAATGAAAATTTTCCTCTTAGAAAATAGTTTTAAAAAATTCACCTTCTGATTGTGCCCAATCCTCTGCTTCCAACTACCAGGCAGCTTAATGGGATGTCATTAACGGCTTCACATATTTTCTCACGAGCGTCTCCCCAATAAACCTTCAGAACGATTACAATCTGCTCACAAGGAATTATCAATTCTCAACTTTCCCACCATGAAAGGTTTCTGATGATCAATGTTGCATTTGGCAACACATGAAATGCGACCAAGTTCATCAACTGCAATTGTGACCTTGCTAGTGTTGGGAACTTGGTAGTTCATGAACTTGGTCATGATTTCAATGGATTCCAAACAGGAAAGAAACATTCAAAAGATGGTGTTACCTCCATACGCTCTGTAGCAGAGTTGAGCAAAGCCAAGGTTTCAGGGTCAGGCTTGATCCCATACTTCTTAGCAATGTGTGGGTCCAACAGATCGCTCAGAGGGATAAAAGCTGCACATCACATAACCTAAATTAGGGGTGGGCATCGTGGTGGCCCGTCCTGGCCCGAGCGTGTTTAGAGCTTGGCCTGCCAGGTTTTAAGCGTAGTCTGGCCTGTTTACTTACGGGCCGGGTTTTGGCCAAGTTCTTAACGGGCTCGGGTTTGAAGAGCAACCCATGGCCCGGCCCATTGGCCCAATGGGCCAATGTGAAGCAAGCTGGATCCGGCCCAACACCACCCAAATCTAGTTGTAAATAGTAATAATTAACAAGTTTCCAACTTCTCATGCACCTAATTAATTGTGGATCTAGTTTTCATAAAATTAATGTAACTAATTAGGTAAATAGTAATAGTTACTAAGTTATTATGTAATAGTTAGTTTTTAAATTTTTATATTATTAAAACAATTAATAAATAACTCAGGCCCATCGGGCTTGGATGGGCCATGTATATAACAGGCCAGGTTTGGGCCTGATACTGAACAAGTACGGGCCTAAAACCTTGGCCCAAACCTGGCCCATGGTGGTCCAGGTCAGCTTGGCCCATTGGGCTGCCCGGCCGGTTGCCCACCCCTAACACAAATGTCATGATTTATCATGATTCATTTGCTTTATTTTAGAACATGTCTTGAATTAATAATTTAAATAGATTTAAGTTAAGGAAAAAACTGAATAGCATAGAGTTCATTAAAATGCACTTATATAATTTATTTATTTTCACTTCCAAAGTTTAAATTAAAAGCATGATTTTACTAAATAAAAAATTCGATCTACTTGAAAAAATACATGAAGCAAGATTGGATTCATTGGTACTGTATGCACATCTTCACTAATGAGTGACCCTTCAGTGAGCAATATTTGTTTCTAACAACTTTTAATTTAGACACTGCCCCATCGTTTTTGAAGGCCAAAAAGGATCCTATCCTATGTCAGACGATCCTATATTGATCCTAGCCGTCCAACTGATGTGTCTGGACGGTTGGGGCCAGTTCATATTAGGATGAGAACATGGACTAATCTTAGCGGTTGGTTGGACGGCTACGATTGAAAGTAAGATGGATCCCATCTTGTCATATGATTGGATCAAAGGAATGGTTTGTTAATCCTACCTACATCCAAACCAAATTGGATTCCGAATCTAATTTCCCAATATCCAATTTGGCCCAACAGAGCAATGCCCATATACACCAACCAACATGTTTACATACCCTAGCTAGGGCTAGTAAAAGAGCCCAACGAGCTGAGCTTGGGCTGTTTGGATGAGCCCATCACGAGCTGGCTCATTTAAAAAAAAAGTTTCAAGTGTTTTTTAAAGCTCTATAATATACAAAATATATAAAATATATGCATAATACATGTATAAAACATATATAATATGCATTTTATGTATATAAAATATATAATATATATAATTATAAATATAGAATATGTAAAAGGAGCTTAAGCCAATCCGATCTGGCACGTAGTATTTCCGCTCATCGAGCTCAATAACGAGCCAAGCTGAACGACTCGTCTCATTTTTTCTCGCACGGAGACAACAGAGAGTGTCCAAGCTCGGCTCCTTTCTCGCACGGAGCCAAGCCAAGTTTGAACTCATGAGAAAAAAAGAAGTCAGATCAGGTGATACGTCAAGTCACAAATTTGTTGTGTTTTGAAATCGTCACCGTTGGTAGCCTTCATCACCGTACAAACAGTGGAGCTCACCCGAAAAACTGATGTCATCATTGCACACATAGATGAAAGCTATGGACCAACTGGGGGCTTGTCTTGTCTGGCAGGAGCTGTTAGGGAAAGTCACCTTGTGTTGGTACGTTGCAAGTTCGAATCCCAATGGTATGGTTGTACTTGTATAAAGGTAGGTTTAACCCTAGCTTTCTTTGTCAAAAAAAAAAAAAAGATAAAAGCTATGGACGGTGATGGTATCTTTGTGTTTTGCCGTATCACCTGATCTGATCTATGAAGAAAGTGGACCACAAGATAACTTATTTAAAAAAAAGAAATTTATATTTTTTAAAGTTTAAAATAATAAAATTTGCAATGAAAAACCTACTAAGCCAAAGCCAGAATTGGCACATTTACAATAATTGTTTTCAAACTTGTAAGGAAACAAGATTTGAAACCCCAAGGAGGGTTGGCGTAGTAGGGTTGGGGCCTTGGCTGCTAGACCGGCAGTCAAGGTTCGACATGAACATCGATAGCGTAAGCTCCGGGGGCAGAGGTCCTAGCCTCATAGTTTTACATTGTCGGCACGGTGATTATAAGTATGGCAGGCTGAGCCAGTGCAACCAAGTCTTTGGATCAGGTGTGGTTTCTTCCGGTTATAAATCCAAAAAAAAAATAATAAGATTTGAACTATGAACTCATTGCTTGCAAGCCAAACACTTCAATTGTCTTCGTTATTTTATATGTAAAATATATTTATTATTAATTAACGAGTCTATACCAGTTGTATTTTAGTTATTCATGATCAAGCTTGAAGGGTCTATTTAACGAGTATGAGTGAGCTTTTTAGGAGCTGAACATGAGCCAAACCTCGAGCAGCTCATCTCCTTTCTCAGACCTAAAGATAAGGGTAGCAAAGAAATTCATCGGCTTGTCTGGCAGGAGCAATTAATGCAGGTCACCTTGTGTTGGGATGTTGCAAGTTCAAACCCCAAATGGTATGAATGTATAACTGGTAGGGCTCTGATAGCAGCTGAGCTCGAGGTGAACATGGTGATTCAGAAGATAGTGACAAAAGTTAAAAATGACAAAAATATTGGTAGCCAAAAACTTGTGAGAATTTGATTTTTTTTTAAATCTTGTATTTTTGAAAAATCTCAACAATAAAAAATAAATTTTTATAAGAAAATATAAATAAAACTATTTAAAAAAAAGTTACATGGTTTTTACACAATAAGTAATCGATAAAAATATAAATATCTCTTTTAAAACATGATATTTATGTTTTTGACAAAAAACTCATGAGAAATTACTGATTTTAACTTTTGGATAACTTCTCGTGATATTTGTGACTATGATTAAGAAAGGGGAAAATTATCCGGTTTGATCACAATATATTAGTTAAAAGAGGTCGGGGTAGGCCTAGGAAGACATGGATGGAGGTGATAAGAAAGGATATGAATGCTTTGAACCTCACGGAGGACATGGCATTGGATAGAAATGAATGAAGAAGAAGGATTCATGTGGAAGACCCATAATGATTTTCTTTGTTGGTTCATATCGCCGACCCCAATTGTTTTGGGATGAAGGCGTAGTTGTTGTAAACTGGAGTTAGGCAGACCCCGAACATTTAGTTTTGAACCTGCAACGTCCCAACACAAGGTGACATGCACTAGCTGCTCCTACCAGACTAGCGTAGCCGGAGCGCCCCCATTGGTAGGTGCGCTGCATCTAGCGGTACACATTTTGTGTGCAATGTGATTGCAGTTAATAGCCAGGTCAAAACCTTCCTCACACATAACTGAATTGAGACAAAGGTGCAATCACATTGCACAAATGCAATGTGCCGTTGCACCTGATCACCCTCCATCTACTGTTGTACAGCCTGCTAAAGTGAGCCCAACAAGACCTGACCTGAATCGGACCCAGTTACACCCTTAATCTTACCGCTCCTTCTTTGTGTAAAACAACCCAGGCCAGGACCTCGTCCTCTCTAAACCCAGTTTAGTCCCAAATCGGGTCTGGTTCTGTATTCATCCGGATCCGATTAGGTTCAACCGTGGCAGCCCTGGCATCTAAGGCACAATTACACGAGTCGGACACAGTATAAGCTGAGAAGGATATTATCTTAGTGTTTTTAGTATTATTTGAACACATTTCAGTAGAAATACATTTTTTTGTTATATAAACATAATTTTTTATTTATTAAAAGTTAAAAAAATTCCCTGTCACCTTATATTTTTTTTCCAAAAAAAATCAAAATTTACGTGTCGAAGTGGAGTCCGTGTCGAGTCGTACTCGTATCTTTGTGGCACAGCTAGCCCGCTGAAACTCTGCATTCCATAAACCCTGAACCCTGAACACATCGCCCCCCCCCCCCCCCCCCCACACACACACACAGCTCATGGGTAGCCTTTCAACGGCTGCGACGAAGAGCGTTCGGAGGCTGTCGACGGTCTCGGCGGCGTCGGTCGCCGCTGCGGAATCGTCGGGGGGCTCCCTCTTCCGGAGGCTCTTCGCTATAGCCGGCACTGGCGATAACGCGGCCTGCGAGCTCAACAGGTGGCTGGAAGAAGGGAAGCCGGTGAAGAAATGGGAGGTCGAGCGCTGCATCCGGAGGCTCCGCGGTTACAAAAGGTTCAAGCACGCTCTGCAGGTGAGCATCTTCCTATTCACTCAAATCATTGTTTCCGATCCCCATTTTTCTTTCGTTCTTCGTTCTTCTTAAACCGTGATTGTGGTGGGAAAATAGCTCTTTTTTCTCTTATATGGTGAACAGAATAAGCATTTGGATGTCTCTTTAGAGTAGTTTTCTCGGTCGATTTCTGTTCGAAATAGGTTGGTAGTGCACTTTTTTCATTTGAGACACGGTAATATCTGTAACTGTAGAATTTATGGGTACCATAGAGGTGCTCTTGGTAGAGGTAGAGTTGCTTTTTGTTGGGTTTTCTTTGAATGATAACAAAATCTCATGTAGACACGTAAAAAGATAAAATTGAAACTACCATGATTGTTCATAGACGAACTAAGGCTTGAAATTTCCGAGTAACTGTATTTCTTCTTCTTTCACCTTTTTCATTTTAACTTTTCAGTTCAATTATTTTTATAGTAATTATCTGATAATGAAATTATTGGGTGATCTGTCATTGTCTGTCGTGTGCAAATTTATGGAATCCTATAGAGGCGTCTGATTATGGGATGAGTTAAGGTTATGCTTGATGTTCGGTGCGATTACTGTGATAATTGACTTCTTGTATCAGTTATAGGTATTTAGGTTCATGTTGATGCATTGATTCTGATATTCTTTCAGCAAATTTTTGATGTAGAACTGATGGCTGTGCTTTGGAAACAGTTGCTGTAGATTCACCAACCTGTAGCTTGTAGATTTTTGATATGTTTGTTTCTATGTTATCTGGAACACTCATATGCGTGCATGTGGGTGGGTGGGTGTGGCTACATTTTTTAAGGTTTGATTAAAAAACCTTGGAATTTGAAGCAAAAATTTGGTTTTCTCTTGATACATAAAACCAAGTTTTAGGGAAAAGAGTAAAGCCAATACTTGAGAGTCTGGCATGTTTTTGCCGTCCTCTGGCAAGACTATGGAGAGAATTCAGTGATATTCCAGGTTTCCAATGTTTGCACAACATGCAGATAGGTAAAATCAGGGCTTTTTATTATTGAAGTGTTGAAAACTTCTTTCAAATATTAGGAAGCATGGCATGATATGTTTGAAGTGCCCATGTTGTGGAGTTTCAGATATGTTATCCTTTAACATATAAAGTATCCCAACTGTCTCCTATCTTGTCAGTGTCTGTATCCATGCCCGACACGGATATACTAGGCTGCCTCTATGGTTGTTTGTTGCCTTTGTAGCACATGCTCCACATACAGTTGGTATGCAAGCATGGTCAAGATGTCTTAGGAAAAGTTTCTTGTGTTTGTTTTTATGACAGCGGATGAGTGGATCATTTTTTGTCCTCTCTAGATCTGAACCATAGACCAAACTGAGAGTCACAAAGCCTTTGCTGCTAAAGATATGTGACATTGCAGTTTCTCACTTTCTATACTTTCATTGTGTACTTGTATGTGACTGCAAGTTTTTTCTTTTAATACGAAAAGTGTCTCCAAGAGCTGATTGGAAGTCCATTATTTCAACTTAGTGTCAGCCTTTATTTTTAATTTCTCAATACTGTGGTTTATAAAATTACAAAACCAGGTTAGTTGGACGCAAACTAAAATTTACCATTTAACATTGTTTATTTCACTCATTCATTAATTATCTATTGAAATTCATATTTTAGCTTATGCTTGTCTTTTGTTCAATAGAGATCAGTTCATGGCTTTCTTTAAAATGTATTTAGAATCTTAGATGCAATCCTTATACATTCTATTTATCTCTTTGAATGATGTTCGTGATAGTTTATTCACATCCTATAGTATGTCATGATCAAACCCAGTTCAAAACTGGGTGGTGTGTCAAACTTAGCAAAGTTGCTAGTCATTTTATAGTTTTGCCACCATAATGAAAAGAAAAATTGTCAATGAATGGGAGATTGATTAAGCTCTCCACTTATTGTTGCTAGCTGTCATATTGAATCTGTGTATAACTTAACAGGACATCCTTTTAAATTTAGGATCTATTATTGTGGAATCATGGTTACAATGTGCTCTCTCTGCAAATGCTGACATATGAATACAATGAATCAGCAGAATGAGCTTAGGTATCTTCTGTTTAATATAAAGGGTATCTTCTGTTTAATATAAAGTTTACAATGACTAGACTTGCTGCTGAATTTGATTTATGTCATTTCAGTGACCTTAATATAAAAGCGGACTTTCCCTTCATTACACAAAAAAGAAAAAGAAACTATACATTGAATTTGACATTCATTCATCTTCACTCATAAACCCTACCCATAGAAAAGTACTTGTGGCAAAAATGTTCTGTTCAATCTTAATATGAAACATCCAAAACTCTTCTGATTTTCAGTATTAAAAGAAAACTTCACTACTTTTCCAGAGAAAGAGGGAAGTAAAGAAAACTCCAACTTGCCAGTCAAAATAATTTAATACACTTCTCACATAAGATTAAAATGATAGAAAAGGAACATCCATGATGGTAGTGGTGGGAGACAAACAGGGATGCTTGTGCTCAGCTTGTTTAAGATCTGGATGAAGCTTAAGGAATCAAGTTTAAACAGAATTACGAGCTTCATTGCAAGTTTCCTGGGATTCACTGCCGTGTAATCAGAATAAAAAGCATGGGCATTGCCATATGTCACACGGACACGCCATATGGGTAGCCGTACTCGTCTCGACACGGCAAGAAATGGGTACGGGTATCTCACAGCCTGTGAGTATGCCGACCCAACCCATTTGTTTTTTGGTGTTTGATCTCTCTCTCTCTCTCTCTCTTGTTTCCCCCGGTACCAGAGAGAGAGAGAGTACCTCCTCTTCTTCTTGCAACAATTCAGAGAGAGGGGAAAGGAAGAGAGAGAGAGAGAGAGAGAGAGAGAGAGAGAGAGAGAGAGAGAGAGAGAGAGAGAGAGAGAGAGAGAGAGAGCAAAAAGGTGAAGAGCCTTTTATAAGATATGTTATATATGGATCCTAATATAATGGATCCATATATAATCCAGATCCAGACTCAAACTCTCTCTCTCTCTTTATATATATATATATATATATATATATATATATATATATATATATATATATAGCCGTGTCCCTGTACCCACATTTTTTGAAATTGCCATATCGTACCCTCCATACCCATACCCATGTGACAGGCATTGCCATTATTCTCCAATCTTGATTGCCTCTGGTAGTCAAGATGCTACTGGTGGGGTAATTTTTACAAAATAGGTTTATTTCTATCATGTTGAAATTGTTGAACGAGTAAGACATGATTTACAAAGCTTGTGAATACTAGTTCAGTTCATCTGGCTCAAACTTGATGAGCCCAGTACTTTGCATGTTTCAGGCCCAGCATGATTGGAGAGGGATGAGAATGAAAAATGGGATGAGTAGGGGATAGCCACACTACATAGTATTCCAACTAGAGCTATGAAAAATGACATTTCTAATTGGTAAGGGGGCTTGGAAAAATCTTGCTGGATAGAGCAGTAGACAGGAGCTTGGAGGCTATGTCACATGGGTGCGGGCGCGGGTGTGGGTGCGTGGATTCGGCACTTCCAAAAAACCCGGGTGCGGGGGTGCGGCAGGGGCAAAAATGTAATATATATATAATCCATTACTCAATATGTTCAAATTCAATTAGAACTATAGTTTTCTATAAAAAAAATGTACATGAACAAACAACATATTTCACGATTTCTGGTGTGAATGTTACCATCACGATTTAATCATCTGGAAAAACCAATATCCAGTAAAGCATAGCACAGTACCATAGTGTATCTAAGAAAATAAGTTGTACAGGGATTAAATATGCAACACCCCTGGACCCACGTGTGCCAAAAATACCTACAAATTCCCTATGTTATAGAATATCCATAAACACGCATAGATTTCTCTTCTAATAATTAGGAGTGTGATCAGTTACAATCTATATTGCAAATCACAACATATGTTTTAATACTTAAAAAGATAACTCCTCGACATTTCATGTTCATCACATTTTAGGTAGCATAAAATCTCATACTATCTCGACCAATATAACTCCTACTTGCATCCAAATGTACAACACCATTCATTACACATCATTACACAGTTATGATGGGATAAGAACTAAGCAAGTGAGAACAACTAATAAAACATATCCTTTGCTGTAATGCAGGTGTTGTAGACAGATTTTCGACCATGGATAAAAATGCAAACCCGCAGTCATACACAACTATACTTTGAGATACAAAAGAGAACACCGATTAGTTGAGGCAAATCGCAAACATTTTTTCAATTTTAATTTAGGATAACTAAATCACAGATTTCTATTCATGGATTTCATACAAGAAGAAAAAAAACGTTTTGTTGCCAGTACTCAGTCCGTGATTTCAATCTTCGAGTTTTTTTTTTTGGGTCCATAGCAGCCGAAATCCCCAAATCTGCCGATTTGGGGTTTACGGCAGCCCTTAAAACTCCTCTTTTGATTTGGGGTTCAAAGCAACCGAAACCCCTAAATCTGCCGATTTGGGGTTTTCGGCAGCCACTAAAACCCCTCTTTTTTTCTTTCAAAATCCTTTATATTTGGGGGGTGTTACAACCCATTGCAAACTTGAAACAAAATACACCCACAACAATCGTAGTAAACCCTACCTGTGAATCGCGGATTCCCGATTTATTTCTGATTCCCTCTTTCGGCTACCGTGAATCCAAAGGAGTCCCCTCGCCATCGTGCTCATGTGAGCCATGTGCCTTTTCACCAAATGGTGTGAGAAAGAAAGGAAAACAAGAGGGAGAGAAGTAGGGGAAGGAAGATAACGAGTGAGAGAGACAGGTAACGAGTGAGAGAGGAAGAGGATGGGGGGTTTAGAAGAGTGCGTAAGAGAGGGGCGAAACAGAAGGGAGATGGGGGTCGTGGGGGATTGTGGGGAGTGGGGGTTGGTTACCCCAACACTCCAGCGGCTGCACAACACCCCCTCCCTTTTCATAGGGCAATTTTAAAAAAAAAAAAAATCCAAAAAAATGGACCGAAATGACCCTGGGGACGGGTTGACTGCACCCGGTGCTGCACCCGCACCCGTGTCGAGTCGCGTCGACGCGGGTGTGGCACCCTGCTAGCCGAATCCCTGTTACATAGCTTGGAGGCTGTTGCTAGAGAGGATTGGAAGGAGCTTCTGGCGTTTCATGGGAAAAGGAGTCATGTTCTTGCCACTGAGAGCACTTTTGGGCTGGAAAGCTTGGGGAGCTTTACCTGAGGGAGCTCAGTGCTCATCACTGGAGAGGATAGTGGGGATCTAATGGGCTCTTTCGAAAGAGAGCAGCAAACTGTGGAGTTGAAATGCTTGCTGAAAGTGGGACAGCATGGTTTGGGGGAGGAATTCTCATTTTGCTCTTTGTCAAAATAAAGTGCAAAAAGTTCTTACAGTATTTGGCTTGCTGATTTTGCTGTTGTGAGATGAGATCCTAAGCTAGCTTGCGTTTCTTAAAAAACTTATTTTCTCCTTTGCAGCGATTTGAAGATTTTTTTCAATGTTACAATGCAGTCATGTTTTGATAATGAAATAGTAGTACTTTAAGAGAAACTGGAAACATCAGAACATATAGGGGCACACCAAATTATTCTCTCTCTTTCTGAGTAAATAAAATATTTGTTGGGGTTTTAGGTGACCTGCATCAATGGCTTTCAGGAGCATCAGATTTTGATAATTTGATCATTGTGGTCTCTGATAAGTAACCATATCTGGTTATAGGTATATTGTTGCATAATTTTTTCTGGTTGTTTCACGAGTTATTTACTTTCTCAGTGTTTCTTGGCTTTCCTTTTACGTATTCAGCTCTCTGAATGGATGGACACAAAGAAGATGAATTTGTCTCATGCAGATCATGCGGTCCACATAGATCTGCTATCAAGGACTCAAGGGGTAGATTCCGCAGAGCAGTATTTTCATGGTCTTTCCAAACGCAAAAAGAACTTGTGGACTTATGGTGCACTTCTGAGCTGTTACTGCAGGGAGAAAAAGGTAGACAAGGCAGAATCCATCTATGAGAAGATGAAGGAAGAAAATTTTGCTTCTAACACCTTAGTGTACAACAACTTGATGACTCTCTACTCAAAGACAGCACAACCGGAGCGAGTGCCTCCATTGGTACAGGAGATGAAAGAGAAGGGTCTGAAGCTTGACAACTATACTTATAGTCTCTTGATGAACAGCTATGCTGCATTGAACGACGTTGAAGGGGTGGAGAGGGTTATAGAAGAAATGAAGAGATCGGGCAAGGTCATTGGTGGTTGGTCCACATACATCAATTTGGCAGCAATTTATGTCAAAGCCGGCTTGTTTGAGAAGGCAGAATCTACTCTTAAAGAGGTTGAAAAGATCGGCAACATCAAAGATAGGGAATTTTTCCATTTTGTCATGACTCTGTATGCAGGCATGGGTAAATCTTCAGAGCTTTATAGGATATGGGACTCTTTAAGATCAGCATTTCCAAAGCCCACCAACCTGAGCTATCTAATCATGCTTCAATCCCTGGTGAGACTAGATGATGTTTCTGGTTCCAGGACACTCTTTGATGAGTGGGAATCCAAATGCTCAAACTATGATTTTAGGCTGGCAAACGTGCTGATCTCTGTTTATATCAACTGTGAGATGATTGCGGAAGCTGAATCAATTCTCGAGGGAGCTACTAAGAAAGGAGGTGAACCCAATCACAAAACCATGGAGATATTCATGGATTACCACATGAAAAAGTCTCAATTTGATTCTGCACTGAAGTACTTGGACCAGGCAGTTTCCAAATCTGTTGGTAACTATTGGAAGATGAGGGTGGAGAAGGTGCAACCACTGCAGAAGTACTTTGAGGAAAATGGAGATGTCAACGGAGCTGAAGAGTTGTATAAGAAATTTAAGCGGACAGCAAGTCTTGAAACCAGCGTCTATGACTCGCTGCTGCGTACTTATGTAGCTGCTGGAAAGACGGAGCCCAATATGCGCAAAAGAATGGAGGCAGACAAGATCAAGGTGAATTCAGAAACGGAGAATCTGCTCAAAAAGGTTTGCCCATTGTAGTTCTCCTAAGCTGAAGGTGAACGGTCTTCGATTGTTAAAAACTATTTGCTCATTGTGAACATGAAGCCACTGGCGAAAGGAATTCATAACTTGATCTCTTTGTGGAAATCGGCAGCTGGAATCTCTGCCTCTGTACTTCTTCAGGCAATAAAGCAATTTAGTGTGATGCAGTGTTTTTCTTTTAGTAAAGTTAGCGCTGAGGTACCATTTACTGATTGAAACTTGATAATCTGATCCGATAAATACCAGTTGTTTTCTGGTCTTTCTGAGTTCTTTTAGCATTTTTTGCTGTTTCCTTTGGACCCCACGTGTATTTTTTCCTGCTACACTGTGCAGAACAGAAACTCGATTGCAGTTTAGGAATTGGCCAAACCAACTTCACCATGGATCAGCCACTGAGAGCCTACCTGAGCCCTGTATCCTGATCAAGATGCATGATGTCTCGAGTCCATAAATGAGCTGAACGAGCCAACAGGGGTGTTCAAGCTTGGCTCGTTATTGTGGCAAGCAGAACCAAGTTCGAGCTCATGGTGAACCTGAGTTAATTGAGCTGAGTTGGAATTGGCTTGTTTACAGATATATAGATTTTCTCAAAATTGGAAGTGAGAATTTTGACTCTGTACCATCTAGGCCAAGCTCAAACTGGCTCATCTACGAAATAAAAAATAATGTTTCAAAACTGTAAGCACCATGAGCATGTTTGCTTTGGTCGCATGTGGGAATGAACGATCATTGGTGAGAAAGTAGAAACAGTGACAAGGTCAATCTTATTACCAATTTTTATAAGATCCAAGGCAAAAACAATCACAGCTGGCAATAACAATCACTTGTACTTTTCTCGTGTTTGACTCACCTTGAGAAAGTATTGTGATTCTGATTTACAATGATCTTGAGAAAATCCAAGAATCACAGGGCATTTCTAACATGTCTTAGGATATTTCTTGCAAGTCATAGATTTCAAACATATAATATATATATATATATATATATATATATATATATATATATATATATATATATATATATAGAGAGAGAGAGAGAGAGAGAGAGAGAGAGAGATAGAGAGATAGAGAGAGAGAGAGAGAGAGAGAGTAATGCACTCTTCTGCCTCCTTTTCTCGTTCTATCCTGTTAGGCCCATTAAAAAATCACAGTTTTTTTGTTTGGTGGGAATAGGCTTTTGGATCCACCTGAATCTGACCTGTATAAAGGCTTTTTTGGTGATCCAAAATCAATGCCTATGAAGGCATCAATTTTTTCTGGCCCATAAAAATACATTTTTTTTTGTTAAAAATATATCATCTAAGAGTCTATTCCCACTAAATAGAGCATGCTAAACACATCTAACAGTTCAGATTTATCATAAAGGAACTATGGAGCCTAACAGGGCAGAATGAGAAAAGAGGGCCTAATGATCCAGGAAAAACTGGTACCTTCATAGCCATTGATTTTGGATCACCGTAAAAACCTGTATACAGATCAGATTATGGCGATCCAAATGCCGATTTCCACTAAACAAAACCTGTAGATCACATTTGTGGTGTTAGACGTGAGAAAAAAAAACTTCAAACTATGATTTTTAAAGGAGCCTACCGAGACCTAAACAAAAGAGGGTCTAAGGAAAACATTACTCTATATGAGAACTAAACATATTAGACCCCATTTCTCGTTCTGCCTCATTCTGCCCCCATAGGTTTTAATTGTTTTATGATAGATCTAATCCATTAGATGTGTTTAGCATGCTCAATTTAGTGGGAATCGACTCTTGGTTCATGTTTTTTCTGACAAAAAAAACATATTTTTATAAGCCAAAAACAAATTGATACCTTCATAGCCATTGATTTTGGATCTCCGGAAAAACCTTGATACAGATCAGATTCCGGCGATTCAAAAGCCGGTTTCCACTAAACAAAACCTATAGATCACATATACAGTGTTAGACGTGAGAAATAAATACTTAAAACTACTATTTTTGAAGGAGCTTAAGGAGACCTAACTAAAAAGGGGCTTAAAGAACACATATATATATTACCCGTAAAGATGCGTTTGCGCCTATTTCATGAGTTGGAACGAGTTTTAAAGGAGCTAAACATAAGCCGCTCCCATTTCTCAGTTCTACTCATGACTTAATCCTACGGCTCTATATGGTAGGTACCTTTGTTAAGTTACATAGGTCTGTTCACGCGATAACTCACGAGTACTTTTCTTGCAATAATACAGGGAAAGGTTTAAGATATAATTTCATTCTCTTAGAGATTTTCAAGCAAAAATCAAAATCATCGTGCTTAGTAAAAAGCTCATTTAAACTCGTAAAATAAGCTCAACAAACTAAACAAAAGCTATAGGTACTCAACTCATTTCGTCTCAACTCGTTAGGTAGTAATAAATATATTTTAGATATATCTTACACATATTTTATATGTAGTTTTTTAATCTTATTTCTCTCAGTTCTAAAACAATGTATTTTTTCTATGAACAAGCCAGTTTGAATTGGGCACATTTAACTCGTCGTGAGCTCGAACTTGGCTTGACTCGCCACAAGAATGAGTCACGCTTGAGCACTTCATGCTCATTTCATTCATCTCGATTACCAGCACTAAACTCGATATATATATATATATATATACCATGATACCTTGTTATGGTACACACTCTTGTTTGCATAGATCTAGCTATCAATTGATAAATCTGTATTTAACATGGTTTATGTAGTATATTTGAAGGTTTATCATGTTTAATACTTCATAAGATTCTATTTTTTTAGATGGTGAAAATCAACAGCTCGCAATGCATGAAAATGAGGATGATTTAAAAATGGTATAAAACATTATATTTGAGTCAACTTTTACATATGAAAATGTAAATAGAATATACTAAGCATGATTCAGTGGTTAAATTTTGCATTTAGAACTTAAATCTACATAAATCAAGCATGTGCCACCATGACCTATGAGTTATGATTGTAAAATACCACACACACACACACACACACACACATATATATAGGATGAACCATCCAACAAAAGAAAGGTTCAAAATCTATAATCAACAATAATCGGACAGCTCCCTTTTCTTCAATGCTTGAGCATCTCATCGATCAGACCTTATATATTTGTTGTTTATAATTTATTTAGTAAGAAATATGCTTTGCATGAAGAATTTATGACATGTAGACAAGTTTTTTGAAATGTTATATATTGAAGCTCACAATACATTTAAAACTTTACAATACAAAGTATTGTGGGCTGTTGGTCTTTAACGCATTAAAAAATGCATTTAAACATTGAAAATTCATAATCCAAAATATGTCTTACTAAATGTATGATAAAAACCCAATGAAAAACTCGATCATTAGAGAAGGAACACAGTCAATTATTATTGGTTGTAGATTTTGAACCTTTCTTTGATTGGATATATTGCTACTAATGAAGGTAAAGAATTAATGAGCTAGAAATTATAAGTGCAAGTTGTATCCACTCAATCTAAGGGAATAGATGTATTCAGCATGGTGTGTTAGCTAAGGATCAAACCTTGGATTGTGTTTTTCTGATGTAAAAATGTGATTTTTTTAGGTATAAAATTTTGACACATTGTGGGCTGTTGATTTTTGGACCCCATTAAAAACCTAATAATTACTTGTCATAATCACATGATTCAAAACAAGTTTTATACTAAACAAACCTTGTATAACAGCCAACCTCAGAAAGACGGATGCCAACAACGCTTTGCATCGTCGCTGTAGGCGTAACATCCGATACGAGTCTGGAAATCCCGATACGAATCGGATCTGTTGTATAACAAATGTATAGCTGTATTGTTATGCTTGGCTGACTCGATACCGCACGGTCTTCATAATCCGAGCCGTAAAAATAGCCCGATGCGAGTTGTAGCTTTGATGAGAAGTCGGAGGCAAAGCTGCACTATAAATACAGTAGAGCAGAGAGAGAGAGAGAGAGAGAGAGATGAGGACGAGAGGGAGGAGGATGAGGAGGGAGCTCTCGTTAGAGGAGTACGCTTCCTTCCAAGCGAAGATCGACGACAGCCATGGCCTCACCTCCGAACAACTCAACCAGGTCCTCTCTCTCTCTCATAAGATTATCATCATCATCATGATCGTGACCATCGGATCATCGTTTCCGCTATGAAAGTGAAAACTTGCTGTTATTGAAGATGATCGTGACTATTGCATCGTCATCATTTTCACGATAGATGTGAAAACTTGCTGTTGTTGAAGAATCTTCTTCTTGATCATCATATACGTCATGATGTTCATCATCATCGTCGTCGTTAGCTTCAACGTCGAAAAAAACGAAAATTAGCGGGAAAATTACGCATTGTTTCAGTTGTAGAAACAAGAAACTTGTTTCTTTTCAGTAGACGCGGTTCGATTTTAGGCATTTTGGAGCTCTGCATTAGTTATAGACTCCTTTTCCCCCTTAATTCTTCTTGAGTTTAGCGTTTAGCGTTTTTCAGTTGATCAATCGGCTTTTAGTTAGTGCTCTGCATCTCTTCTTTGTTTTCTCGTCTTTTTTCTCTTCGTCCTTTCGGTTTGATTTCAGTGCTACGTTTTGCTTTTCCTTTATTTCGACTATTATGATGCTTTCTTCGACGCGTCTTGAATCTTGCTTCTCTTCAATTTGTGCTCTTCAGATCTTAAGCATCCACGGCTTCTGCAAGATCCAGCGAGCTAAGGTATGTCCTTTTCTCTTTCGTGCATCGGTTTCCTCTCTTTCGTCTATTTCGGCCACCGCGCTGTCACTTCTTGTTTGGCTTCCTTGTGTTTTGTTTTTCTCTGAATCTCGGTATCGGAAAATTTTTCTGGCGAGGAAAGAAATAAAAATCCCGCAAGAAATTAAATATTTCGGGAAAATCTCAGGACGATACCGGTAAATATAAAACATTATAAAACAACAAATGTAAAAACTGAAAGTTATTTTGTCTGAAAAATTCTGGGAAAATATCGAAATGTGAAACAAAAATATAAAAATATAAAGGAAAATTTTGATTATATTAAAAGATTTGAAAATAAAGATAAGCCGATTTTCCATAAACGTCGTGATATTTTTCGTGATTATAACGTGATATTTTTCGTGATTATAACAGCCTTCTGAAATATCGGGAAAATTTCCGATGTTACACAGAGCTTCTGTTTGATGGCTTGAGAAAAGATTCTTGCTTTCGTTTTCTTGGAATTTTTTTAAAACCCATGGCGGTAAGTAGAAAGAGACAATATGGTTTCTTTGCTCAAGGAGGCTCACGATGTGGCAAATTGCTTCTGTCGTTTTGAAGAAGTTAGGGGACTTAATGGTACTGAACTATGGCGAAAAATATTTTCATCCATTTTTTTTCGAAATTTCCCGGGACCATGACAGAATCGACCGTTAAGTCGTTAACCGTACAAAATGGGGAAATTGACCAAATTATCCTCCTTCAGAAAGTTGCCTCGAAACTCGGGTTACTCGATCCTAGTCGTGTGTATGGGTTTCTAGTCGTCTTGACAAAAACGCAAAAAGTTTTGTGATTTAAAAATTCACATTTTTATGGCAAAAAAATACGATCCAACGGACAATTCTTACTAAATCGACCATGATGAATCCATCTATAAGATCAGATTTGATCAAAATCATAAGATTTAAGAGGGGGTATGAAGATGGGGGATGGTATAGGGGATGAGTGGAACTGAGGGCTGGTCAAATGGGTTTCACTCATCTCTCAAAGTCATCGCTATTTTCATACATCCTATTTGGGATTTCATTGATGCAAGTTGTTTTGATCAAATAGGACTCCAGAAATGTAACCTACATCATCCATGCGGGATATTTTTGGTGATTCAAAAAATCAATGGTTGACAAAAAACACAAATTTTTGTGATTTAAACATTTTATTTTTCACCAAAAATAGTCCAAGTGTCGATTCCGATTAAATAGGCCATTCTGAATCCATTTATATAAGGTCAGATTTGATCAAAACAACTTGCATCATAAGATTTCGGGGGAGGGGGGGATGAGCCATTAGCGGAACCGAGCTCTTTAAAAAAAAAATTGTCATAAATAATAAATAAAAGAGAACCCTGCTATTGTGTGAATTTTTATACAAAGGAGCTCTTAGGTTTGACCGATCTCCACAGGAAGAGATTGTGGAGGCACTGCGTTCGGTGACGCTGGTGAGCCCATTCAGGTCGACGTTGGCGATAGGGGCCAGCCCGGCCCTGCTGACGCCGGACGAAGTGGCCATGCACATTGCGGACCTCGACTGGAAGGAGTGCCAAATGGTGTCCCTCAGCTCGCTGAGGTTGGCCGCGGAAGGCGAAGAGCAGCAGTCGGCTGCAGCGCCCATCATGTCCCAGTCGGCCAGCTCCACCCTCCAGCTGCTCCCCTTCCCTAAGAAGAAGAAGAAGCGCGCCAAGCGCGCCAAGCTGATCGGGGACAGCGCGTGTCCAATGATCGATGATGGCTTGGGACTCAGCTTGTGAAGAGAGAGAGAGAAAGAGAGAGATGTGGGCCACAGAGCTACGGCTTTGCATCTGTGTATACTGGTTGAGACTTGGGATTAATAAGATAGCTTTGTTTCTTTCACGATGCAAAACAAAGGCAGCATCCCTCCAAAAAAGGATCCCATCTTTTGACATAGGATACAAAGTTTTGTGTTTGTATCCTATGTTGTTGATCCTAACCGTCCAGCTGGTGCATCTGGATGGTCAACAACAGACCACACCCAGGTGAGAATGTGGATCAATGGTAGCCGTTTGTTTGGCAGTTAGGATTGAAAGTAGGATGGAACCCATCCTATGTCAAATAATGGGATCCGCGCTTGCTTCCCTCATGAAAGGGCACTTTGATGCCTTTCCAAAAAAAAAAAAGGTGCTCACTTTGAGTGAAAAGATCAGGTGCAATATGATTGCACAAATATTTGTGCATTAAGCACCTGATCACCCTTCATCTTGGGGACAGGCCTGTCAGTTGTGGACCCCAAGGCTTGATGGAGGGCAATCAGGTACTTAATGCACAAATTTTGTATCATGTGATTGCACCAGATCCGGACTCTCACTTTGATGGGGCCCATTAGCCGAGCACCCCGATGACAATTCTGGATTGCCAGCCATGTCATAAATGTCGTTCTCAGGAAAATCATGGTGGGGGAATCTCATGATAAATTATAAAAAAAATATGTTTTTTACTAGAAGATCCCACCGAAATATTAACAGGAATAAAAATAATAATAATACAAAAATAAAATGTACAAATAGTTAATTAAGATCAAAGAATATAAATGAAGACTTTATCGCATTTAACAGGGAGATAAAATTGTGATATTTTGCAAAATATTTCCAAAAATTGGGACGCATAAACGATCCTAGGGTTAGGGTTTGGGCGTTTCGTAGTCAGCGATTGGGTAGCTGTTTTTTTTTTTTTTTTGGATAGGCAAGCTGGGGTTAGGCAGACCCCTACCGGATATTTCTTAAACCCCATGTGGCAGAGGGATTCGAACCTGGGCCTTAAGCATGGCACAGGACCCCGCTTACCACATGGGATACCACCTCGGTTGGGTATCTGGATTTGGTCATGAAGAAACTGACTTGTTCAGATCACAATGATGTTTTATCCTGATCGGTTATGGTTTTACAGATAAACAGACGAGATTTGGACAGTTTCTCTTTTTATTCCATGAATCAAAATCCAAGGCTAATTGGATTTGGAAGGGTTATAGGATCCGGGTCACCGATAAAAACCCAGTCCATTGGCACTATGCCGAGACAAAGTCGCTTGAACCATTCTCTTGGATTGAACTTTTTTATTATACTAAAAATGGGTTGTGGTAAATCCTCTACACTTGCTGCCTGTTGGTGTAAATCCTCCCACTATTGCTCTGATTCCCCTGAAGAAAATTCATAACTGGAACCAAGATTTCATTCGGCCGTAACACAGATGAGCTGATTTGCAACATATCTCAAGCCAATGATGGCAACCCTCACAAGAGGGTAAGGAGCAAATGACGGTTAGGATGCAAAATCGAGATTACTAGATTTCCAAAAATCCAATGTTCTTAGGAAAATTCTGGGCAGCAAACGCCTGCATTCAACATTTGCCACTAATCCAATTGCAAACCATATGATTCTTGAGATTCTTTCTATATTTCTATGCAACAAGAGAAGCCACTCTAGCATGAAAATCTTCATTCAAATACTGAAGAAATCTGGACACACAGCCACTGTAGGATTGGTGCTAAGCATCAGAGTACAAGATCAGCTAATAATCACAAGTTGGCAAGCAATAAATAGGTGCTGAATGATCCATGTCATGGTATCAAGTGGCCAGTTTCCTGACTGGAACAAGTCGATCCCATGGAATCAAAATCTTCATTTGAATCGCGGCAATCACCCTTAATAAATAATATCTTATATATTAAAAGCAAAAAAACATTGATTAAAGAATTGGTAAATTCATGATCTCGCATCCAAATTCTCAATAAAACAGAAAAAAAAAAGAAAAATCGTATGTAACCCACCGTGTCTGCATTCTTTGCACCATAGCATGCCGAAGAAAATGTTGGAAAGGCATTCTCAGCCAATGCTTGAGAATGAAATTTAAACCAAAACGCCCATTCGACTATACGGCAAAATGGGGCCCACAACCATGCCCATTCAAGTGGCCATCCATCTGAGTGAATCCAGCAAAATTGACACCATGGGAATGATTTACATGAAAGATAGATCCTCATTGTGCTGTTCAAGAACAATGGTGGCAAGGCCAGGCCTGTAGGCAGTAGACCTTAGATTCCTGACCAGAACCATAATCTCATGACCCCCCTTGTTCTGCTTCTGTTCCCCTTGCTCCTTTCTGAGTTGAGCAAGCAGTGAAGCCTCACATAGAGCTTCAGCTGTGGGCTTCACACTGTTGATAAGAAAATGAAAACAATTAGAACCAGTTTACAGTATCAGATGTAGAATAATAAAGATCAACAAGGGGGTTGATTCATAACAAGTGCAGGCAGATACCAAATCTACAACCTACGGACCGTAAGATGCAATCAAATTTAATGATTCATTATCCCCTGCGGTCTTATCACAGAAAGAGAAAGTTGCTATCCTCTATCGTGTTTGAGTACCATCAATTCCGAGACATGGTGGATGAGCTGATGCAAAACAGAATTTCCACACACACACACAGAGCACCTGCCACGGACGAACCCAGTGGTGACAAATCCAATCAGCTGTCTATGAAATTGCGCCATGACTGGATCTTGTGGGACTTGCAGCTCCCACTTATCAGAAGATTGCTGGGTGAAGTAAGATCTCAATAGGCTTAAAGGAACTTGTGTCCTTTCCTGTTCATCAGATCTGTAATTCAATTAAACAAGTTGAATGAACGCACAAGAAATTACATAGAGCTTAGATGAAACTTTTAAGAAGAGTTTACATACAGGGTAAAGATGGAAATAGATCCTAAGGCAGTTTCTGTCTCTTCCTTAGATTCTAGTAACCGACCTATTCAAGCTTACTAGCTAGCGTGACTAATGTATCTCCACCACGAATGAGATACTCTTCCACGTTGGCCAGGAACAACCAGTATGATGGCAGGAAACATCATTAACATTACCTCTTCCTCTCATTTTTTAGAATTTTTGAAAATAATGTTCTCGTGGAACATTAAGCTCCTTACCCTATCGTATTAATCATTTTTTCCTTCTTTATATGTGGGAATGCCACCCCTGGTTCAGATTTGGGTGACAAATCCTACTCAGCTGAAGGGGGTTCCCCAGTGCCTGTGTGCCAGGCCGTGTGTAATCAAGCACGCAAGAGGCAGCATGCGTGCCCAGCAGCAAGAATGGCAATAGCACGCTAGGACACTGCTCTTCTGGGTCACTGCTGTTTCTCGTGGCTGGCTAAGAGTAGCAGCACCTATCTGAAAGGTGGTGGTGGCTCTGCCCTCCCCATGCTTGCTCGGTGCTTTCTACAAGAGCAATGAGCGAGAGATGAGAAAGGCGAAGGGGTGAGATAGTGGCACACATAAATGGGTTCTTCTCTTGGAGGGAGGAGCCTCCTTTGATTTCCTTTTCCAAAAACGATAATCCCCACAAGGTGCTTACAACACTATTTTAAGCTATGCCCTAACACTACCCAAATTACACTTTTGCCCATCACCCAAAATTTGGGGCCTAAGTCGCCCCAATTGCATTAAGTGCTAGCTTGCTCAATTTTATTAGCAAGCAGGTAACAGGGAACATAAGATTGGGTTTTTTATAAAACTAAAATACTTGTTCTTCTGTATTACCCCTTAGTAGGTGCTACAAGTTTCAACTTATACACGTTAACAAAATCATGTAACAGCTTCAACATTGCAATCATAATGAGCGTCTTTCATTTTTTTCTAAAACGTTAATCAGTTACATCTTATGACAGCTGCAATCAATATCATAAAAAAAACTAAAGAGAAATGTTATCAAGTAATAGAGAAGATCCATGAACCACTGACCTGGATGACCATAATGAGTAATCCCCAGAAGTAGGTGAACACACGACAGCACCCTCCTCAAAAACTCCTTCCTTATGGCCGTAGAGAACAGTTCTCACAAAGCAGCATTTGTCACTAACAGTTGTACCATTAGCCCCTTTAGTGGACCAGCCAAGACTGCCTTTACTGACTAGCTCGGCAAAACTTTGCCCCATCGCAGTGTCTGGATACAAAAGCAGATGGTCACCATGGATGTCCTTCAAATGCCTGAGTAAAGAAGCAGAGGTCCTTGCTATAATCCTTTGAGAGGCTAGCTCATGCTGCAACCCGTCATTGACACCTGTCAGCATAGAAGCGGCCATTTCCTTGCTATGAGTTGGCAATCCACCCTCTCTATGCAATTTTATGCAATCCCATGGAGGTGGAATTGGTACTCTCATAGGTCTCTTTGAAGGAGGGCGAACTGCAGCTTCTCTATCAGATGCTGCAGCTTCAGCTGCCATTTGGTCAGCATATGCCTTGCAATCAGGAAAATCATACGGAAAAGAAGGCAGACCAACCTGCACACAAAAATTAAGTTGTATCAAGTACTGGACATCTAGAAACCTGTGTTTGGGTTTATTAAAAACAAGTTTGTGTAGATTTCTTTTGCTGCTGAAGTTGTTTTCTGATAGAATTCTGCGAAAGGAGAATCACAACAGTTGTCTATCAAGACGACAACTCAATGTGACTGTACCGGTGGAATAGTGGGATTTAAATCCCAAGTTTAAAGGGTCAAGAGATGTTACTACTTTCAAAGAATTCTGACACTTGCCCAAAAAGTCAGACATTACATTAAGATTATTTTCTGACACATACATCACAAGCGATCCATCTTCTCTCCCGCAAGCCAATTGCACGTCCCCCATATGAGATAAGAGGAATCCAAAATGCCTTAACCCAACTTATAGGAAGAATTATAGACCACCTACAGACAGGAAAAGAAAATATTGTTATAGAAAAAAAATCTCTGAATAAATTATGCATGTCACATATAGCTATGCTCATGTGCGTGCACATGGGAGCATACTGCACGTGAAACTAACTTCGAACCACAGAGGCGCAGATGCCTTTGAATCAAGTCGTTGTATTTGCAAAATACATTGAATCAGGTCAATTCTTATAGTGGAAACAAGAAGAGACAAGGGATGGTCTTTGTTCACCCTCTAGAACTAGACATCAATATCATGAACAAGGTCTCATTAACACAGAAATCAATGGGATACAAACAGAAAGGATGGCCTAATGCATGTATTTGCACACATCACACATTACAGAAAAAATTTCGCATATACAACATGATAGAATAAATTTGCTTCATCACTTAACAAGAAATTAAAAAAAAGACATTAAATTACCATAAACAAGAGACCTCTTTATGGCTGTTCTTCAAAAGTAAAATAGGACATGATCTGGAAAAAGCATTAGTACTCTCAGCAGTATATGTTTCTGGATTTGCCTTATCAATGCAGAAGAAGGACAAGCGTCTCCAGTGCTTTTCAGTGCAAAGAAGAGACTCTTCCATTGGAGAACTCAATTTTTCAGTGTTCAACTCCCACAACTCTTTAGAATCAGAAAAGAAAATAGAATTCTCTTCATGTGCTAGCCAGGTACCTGCGAATGACTCCATGTTATTCATCGTTGCTTCTGAGCATGAAGCAATGTTTTCTTCAGAACTACCATCTTGCATCACAGGATTGGCTGGAGGTGTCCCTGAATGACATTTAGTTTCATTCACAGGTACCACACGGGGATCTAGGATAGTTGAAGAGAGAATTGCATGAGACGGAAGATGCTCTGCATGTTTAAGAGAGAAAGTCTTTGAAAAAGTTGAATTCATGTGCTCAACTGCAATATCTGGATTTTTTAATTTAGAACATCTGGAACTGGTACATGGCCTGTCAAAAGAGGAAATTTTTCTCATCACTAATGCCACATGCACAAGCATGACATGCAACTTCCAGACCTCCAATTGAAGTGGATAGAAAAATAGATGTCTTACTCCAATACTGGTTTCAGCAACTTTTGGCAAATTTTAAAGGCCTTGGCACCAATGAGTTCCAATCTACCAAGCTCCCCTTCACGTGAAACACAGTTCACAGATACACAGTTCTCATGCATCTGAACATAAATTAATCAGAAAAAATTAATGTTACAATTAACAAATGAGACATCCACATCTCAACATTGGCAAGAAACCAGAAAATTCATGAAAATAACAACTGCTAAACTCTCAAGTGAACAAGAAGCACACAAAGCAACAATCACATCCAATCTACCAAACCAAACGTATTATATCTGGGTATATATTAATATGAAATTTTGAAGTTTATCAAGCATGAAAGAAGAAAATTTGCTGCTTCAAAGCAACGAAGAAATCAAAATGCTTAATCCTACAGCAATGCAATAGAAATCCACAATGTCAGAAAACACATCACCAACTCTATGGCTCAGTCAAACTTCTAATCAAAATACATTTCTTAGATCAAACATGGTCCATAGAAATCCACAAATGGAAAAAAGTGCCATATCTCCACTCTCATATACAGTCAATACCAAGCATCATGTGTAAACTGAAGCATCCTTGCGACAGATGTGTGTGTATGGAAATTATTGGCTATGCTCGTGGGTTCCAAAACACCTAGTTGAAACTAGGAAGGCACTATGTGTATCATCATGCAACCAACTGAGAACAGACAATGAATAGTAGTTTGCTAGAACAAGCGAAAAAACAGGGATAAGATACTATATATCCACTTTAAGTAGCAACTAGGAAGGCACTATAACAAACATGTGGCACTATGTTCACTTCACAAAAGTAGTAGGTTCTTAACGAAGGAATCTTAAGTACAGACCTGCAATCTCTCAAATAGGAGACCAAGCAAGCAATGTAATTTCATGGAGACCATAAGCATTGAAAGCGACTGCATTGAAGTAATAAAAAAAGAAAACATAGCTTTGATCTAGACCTGTGCTCCACAAGAAGCTTTCAAAGCATCAAATCCTTCCTTGAATGATGCCGCATGCAACCATATCCACAATTGGCGCTGCATTTTTTCACCACAAAAGTTCTGTTCATCACCTGCAACATTCTCAATGCCAGTATCAACAGAGCTTTGAATTAATGGCCGCCACATATAAGTAACAGGTGCGATTGCCCGAGAATCAGCTCCAGCATGATAAAGCTGCAAAGATGACAAAATTGTAAATACCACATTCATTTGAAGGAAAAACAGAGTCTTTCAAACTTTCAAGAGGAGCTTAGATTCTTTATTTGGAAAGATTTCTACCATAGACTGGCCATAAGTAGCTCCATAAAGTATAGGCTTCAATATTTCTCCAGAGATCGTCGAAGGTGATGGCTCCAAAACCTCATCTAAAACTGCCATTATAGATTCCTAGAAACACATACAGCAGAAAAGGGTAAGAATGCAACACAGAATATACATGAGAATGTTAAAAAGCTACAATAAGCCACTACAGAAAAGTAAGTCCCATCTATGGAGAAAAAATGAAAGATTCACAATAAAAAATGCTGCAGTCGTACTAACAAAAGCACAAATTGGTAAACCCAAGCAGACGAGACCCCAGAAAGACTGAAGCACTTACCTTAGCACCCTCCAACTGGACTGCGCTGAGGTAACTCGCATCATGTATAAGACAATCGCGTTTCAGCTGCTTCAAAATTGCTCTCGATCCTCTCCCTCTGTAAACACCAGACAGACAAAATGGAGTTTCTGGTAAAGAAAAATCACCCAATCAACCCACAGTTCAAGAAATCTTAGAAAAAAAATTAAACAAGCATTCTTACTAATCCGTATGAAACTAAGCTCCCAAATTTACTCATGCAAACAAAAATCTCAGATGATCATAATTCCTAGAAAAATCAACAAAGTGAACTCAACAAACAAAAATTCTCGCCAGTGGACACACACACACACAATTTGCTCGTAAAAAACCAACAAAATAGTCCAAAATTAACAAAGACAGTAGATTTGAATAAATTTGTATCAAGTAAAATGCTTGAGATTTTGAATTGCAAGCCCGTGGCTTCCATGAGAATATGAGTTCATGAATTCCATAAACTACAGAATCCACATTTCATGAATTCCACAACATACAGAATCCACATTCCACAAAACAACGACGAAAGGACCTCCTTATGTATCAGCAACAAACCTCCCATCCCCGAGTCCACGGAATCCACTTTCAATTCCACGAACCAGACACGCAAAAAGAAAACTTCGAACCCGAGAAAACAAAAGAAAAAGGAGATACAAGCAAACTTTACCCACGTGCGCGCGCACACACACAATCCATTTCCACGGAAAGAGAAACCCTAGAAGCGCCATTACCTGCCCGATAACCCCAGAGGAACATAAAATCCCCATCTTTTCGCCATCTCGAACCGCTTCGCATGCCAAACATGGGTTCTCAGCCTCTTCGTGCCGTCCCCGGAGACGCTGAACCCCGACCTAGGGTTTCCCTTGAACTCCATCCTCCGCCTAACCCTCCTGCTACGGGCCTCCTCCTCCTTCCTCTCTTCCGAATCCGTATTTCTCGCGTCATCGCCGGAGATCTGCCCCACCTCCCGCTTCCTCTTCCTCTTGTTCGGGCGGGAGGTGGAATTCCGGCGACTGAGGAAACTGGAGGTCCTCCTACGCTTGTGGCGGGGGACACTGAAATCGGAGCCCACCCTGCCGGCAACGGCGGCGTGGAGGGAGCAGAGCTCGGCCGATCGGGCGTCGGCGAAGCGCTGGACGTTTAGGGCTCGCGGTGGCGGTCGGCGCTCTCCCGCCATTTTGGCCCCCCACCAACTCACAGTAGGAGAGTGGGGACCAAGATCCTTGAAATCTTCTTTTATAGTCAGTGAGAAAAGTTTAAAACGCCAAAATATCGTCAGCAAAAAACTTGCGATAAAAAAAAAATTTTAAAGCACTCGCTTTTTTTCGGCAAACTATCGGAAATATTAAACAAATTTAAAAAAAATACAAAATAAAGTTTTATGAAGAACTAAAAATAAAAAACAGTAATTTTCATGATAAATAGCCGATAAAACATGAATATCATGTTTAAAACGTAATATTTATGTTTTTACGAAAAAAATCGTGATATTTTCGCGATTTTCCATAAATATCGCAATATTTGTAGTGTAGCGTCATAGATTGGGACGTGCCAGGGATCAAATTCGGTTCGGATTTAGGCATTACTGGATCCGACATAAACTGATCCAGCCTGATTGGATCTGAATGTAGATTCAGACTCAGACTCCGATACAAAAAGGTAATACTAAACCCAGACCCGGTTAGCTGATTGGATAAGTAATCGGATATCTGTCGAATTTATAGATTTGGTTCTCATTCGGATAAAAATCTGCGTACTGAATCTGATTCGGTTTGTTTCAGCAAAACCGACTGATCGGATTCAGCTTAAACACAACCAGAGAAGGTCATCATAATTAAGTACCGATGCAAATGCGTCAGATCAAATCTTATTCTGATCCGAATCTCCATGTATTTAGTTGCTCCAGATCCTAACTGTTTTGCATCCCTATAATTAGGGCTGGTAGCAACTCGTGGCTCGGCTTGGTTTAGCTTGTCCCAAACTCGTTCTTGTTCTGTTTGTTTGGATGGCGAGCCGAACACAAACTCGTTCATTATACATAGCCCAGCCGAACAGGAACAAAAGGTGATCGTTTAGATAGCTTATGTAGAATTTATGGAACTAATTGTCTAAAAAGTATGATTGCTCAATTGGGTCATTGGGCTTTACATGTAAGTAACACGTTGAAAGTTCTGTTTCAGCTATGAACCCTTTCAAAAAAAAAAAAAAATTTATTTAGGCAAGCAGATTAGACTCATTTGGCTTGGACCTATACGAGCTGAGCTCGGGTTGCGGCTGGCACAAGCCATATGAGCCGAGCCCAAACAGCCCCTGTTCCTTCAGCTGGTTTACCAGCCTTAACTATAATTAAGGTTAAAAGAAAAGATAAAAATTAACATATTCTACATGACAAATGATTTTACTTTAGCGGTTGAAAACTTTATAAAGACATTTTCAATGAAAACTTGTGAAAATCGGACATCAAACAATAAAAACCAACTTCCACTGTAATAGTGAGTCGAGTCAATCCACAGAAAACAGAATACATCCGAGTTTCAATATCCAAATGAAATTCACTTTATTAATGAACTAAAAACAAAGTTTATACACTATCCAATCAATACAAGCACTCAAAATACAATAAAAAAACTCAAAATAACAAAGAAAACTCCTATCAAAGGTGCTTGAGCCTTCAACGCACCACGGGTAATCTCGCCTTTTTCCACACTCACAAAGGTCTTCAATTAATCTCCAAAATGTTGTCCTCGATACGAAGACAGCTCAAATCCCCTGTAAACACTCAAAGGGAACATGTTAGAGTACAAAATAATCAAGTAAAAAAAATTTGTACCAAATGAGATATACTAGAATTCAAAAGATTAAAGTCAAAATTGAATGAACCTACACTAATCAAGCAATTAAGCACACAAGTCTAAAAGTGCTTAGTTATAACAACTACCAAATTAACAGGATGCACTACCAACAATAAACTAAGCAATGTTTAAAATTAAAAACACTTAAACAAGCTAACGTCAATCTAAAATTATTTTAAATTTAAAGGAAGTTTAAAACTTAGAATAAAACAATATAGAAAATAACTCCTAAGCTATGACACGTCCTAGATGGGGTCTGCACTTATTAGGTAGCAACAAAGAGTGGCTGACACGTGGCTCGGGTAGGGCTCTCTAAGAATTAATCTTAAGTTAAACTAAATTAACTAATTATCATAAGATAAATGTAAGTAAAAGACTAAGATGAATTATGGAAGTCTCCTTAATTAACCTAAGCAAAAATTTAACAACTAAGGAGTAAAATTAAGAAGTAAAAAAAAATATTAAAGTCAGCCTAATGTGAGGCCCTAGAAGAGCGACACCTAAGAGAGAGAAGGTGGAAGGGATTAGAGATAAGAGAGAGAGAAGAAAACAAAGATAACGTGAGAGAGAGAGAGAAGAGGAGAGAAGGTCGACCTCTCCGTGGAGGACCCACACGGTTTTCTAAATTTAACTCTAATCTAATACTAATCTAATTCACCTAAATGCAATTCAAATCTATCTAAATGCATAAAAGTTGATAAATAAAAACTATCCTAAATGAAACGTGAATCTATCCTAAATGAGATCAAAATCAAAATTATCTAAAATCCTATTTAAAGCAAGAGGTTAACAAACCCTAAAATTTAGGAAACCACCTTTTTACTGAAATGGCCTAGATAATCTAACTAATACCTAACGTGCCCCTAGGAGATCGATCTCCTAGAAGACTCCTAGCTAAAATCAAGGTCTCGACTCCTAAAAGCTAAGATTTAGTTCCTAAAAATAGGGATTAGATTTTTTTGATCCAAATACCCATGAGTTATTGTTCTAGTGTTTAAATTGACCCTACTCGCATGACCAGGGCTGAATACCAACTAAACAAGTCGAAATTAATGGCTAGCACATAGAAAAATTTCACAAAACACGCTGAATTTTTCTACAAAATCGGCTAACTCTAGAACACTTCTACAAACACTAACCAATTTCTAGTTCGACTTAATCAATCAACACAAAATAAGATCATAATCAATCATACAAAAAAAATCAGACTATAACACACGTCCTAGTCTAGCAATGAACATAGGAAAACAAGTAATAAATCAATGATAATCTAAGGAAAAAACAAACTAGAAATACCATCTTAGTCTATAGTCCTAAACTATAGTAAGGGATGCAAGAAGGCTTACCTTTAGGAAGCCTGACGAGTATAGGTGCAAGAAGAGCAGACCACGATCTTGGGAAGGCTCTCTCACGTCTTTGAATGGCTCTTTATAGGTATGCAAAATCCAGCAAGGCTTCGAGGTGGAGTGATGGAGGGAAATGCACAGAGAAGACCGAGAAGGAGAAATCCGGTCGCTAGATGCAAGAAGATTGATTTGGCCTCCCGAATGCTTGATTTCTCAAGCACAAATCATGCCTCTAACCTAAATGAACATGCAAAACCAGCAAAGATACATGGAGAATAATCACAAAAAAAAAGTGAATGAGAAACCCAAATGAAAAGATGAACATGGAAGAGAGATCGAAGGAGAATATCCAAGCCGGACACGAAGAAAAAAACTCATAGATGCAAGAAACACCAAAAGAACACATTCCTTCAACCATGGACAAGGTTTTTCAATAGAGTACATGTCCAATATGAGGAAGAATCAGAAAATAAATTTTTAATATTTCAAAATACCTCAATTATGCTGAAAAAAAATCACCTGAACTTGAAACTTATCTAAAATTGCACCAAGCCTAGGTTGACCCCTATTTTGAGTCATTTGGGTCTTGGAGTGGATAAGAGGATCTTATCTGGTCCAAAATCCAATAATACTTAGCCTAGACCAGGTTTGGATCCGATTTGTTGTTGAAATCTTCTTTAAGGTATTAAAATACCCCCAACTTCTTTGTTTTAGCTTCTTTCTCGCTCAATCTCAAATCATGGCTCTTTGAAACCTACAACGATATACACATGGCCTTTAAACCATAAAAACATAGCTAAATGCATACAATTAATGATTAAAATGTGATACATTTAATGTATCATCAATAAACAACATAAAGGGAGTGTTTGATGGTGGGCTCCACTCACGCCATCTAACAAGCTTGAAAGTTTCTCTGCCTTTCCCACCATTTTGAGGAATCAATATCCTTGAAAAATATCAAAGATAAATAGTTGCCATTAGCAACTTTTTATCATAGGTAATTTTTTCTTCAAGGAGAAATTTACCAAGGCGTTAAACGCGCTCAAATGGGGTTGATAAGATACGTGAACTTGTTAGATTCAGATCCTCTTAACTATGGGATCTCAGGCACAAATCTCGATGGTAGCAACCCCTGGCTTAACTAGGGTGCATTTGATTACTTTTGATCTCAGATCCGAAGGGATCTCAAACCCTATGATCAGAGATTCAAGGATCATGAAAAAGAATGAAAACCATTAATATGAATCCTTGAGCCTATGTAATATCATGTATTTTTATGCTTAGTTAAATTTTGAGATTTCTAAAATTTGGCTGTGTTGTAGAAATATAGGAAAACCCTCGATATTAGGAAGAGATAATTGAGTATGTGTGTGACCCAGATCTTATTGATAAGACTGAAACAAGCCAATTAAAAGGTGATAAAAAGTTTTTTTTCAACCTTTAAAATCAAGCAAAATTTGAGTTAAATTTAGGCAAATTTTGAATTATATATTGATAGATGCGCTTCAAAATTCTGAGTTCTACGGTATATTATTTTTCTAAATTCGGGATACGGTTGGCCCAAAAATCATAATTTCTCAAAAAAGGCATTTCTCAATGGGACTGGGTCTGGATTGGATCAGACCGAATTTGACCCATAGATCCAAGTTAATATGGATTTGGACTCAGTCTAAGACCCATATTAATTAAGATCTTATCCAACTCATGATCAATATGGATTTAAATCTTGGATCTAGATTTAAATCTAAAATCCAGATCCAACAAAAATACAACTTTAAATTCAATATACAAGTTTAAATTAAAAGATTTTAAAGTAAAAAAGACTCTCAGAGGGATAAGGCATCCTCTGGAAGTTTTTTGATATTTATTTAATAATAAATAAATTATTAACAATTAAATTATTATTAAATATTATTTAATTTCGATTTTCAAAAGTTATTAAATGGTGAGGACTCTAGAAGATTCCATAATAGTTATTAGAAAGACATAAGGTAAGAGAATAAAAGAACTCTAATAGAATTAAAAAAAAAGAAAGAATTGGAAAAGTCAACAAAGGGAGTTTTAAAAAAATTGGAAAGAAGAGTTGGAGATGGACTCCCATATGGGAAGTCCAATCTTCAGCCCTCTTTACTTGACTTTCTTTTGAATTACAGGCTGATATAAATGAATTGGCTTGATAGGTCTGGTTTGGATTAGACCTTATCCAAACCAGCCTACTGCGAGTTAGGAGTAACCCTGGCCAAGCGCACCCCCCCCCCATATATATATATATATATATATATATATATATATATATATATATATATATATATATATATATATATATATATATATATATATATATAGTGATAGTTATTTATATGTGTGTCGACACAGTTATTGCTATTGGTATACCAAGAAAGTGATATCAGTGGATGTTGATTTTTCTGGTGTTCCGACATTAGATGTTGATTTTTAATGTTCTGATAGATGGTGTTTATTCCTGATATCGGTCGATGAGCAAGTGTGAAACCTAGTAATAAAATACAAATTGTGTGTTAAGCTACAACTGAAAACCTAACTTGAACTCAATAATTGTTGTGCCCATTTTTTAGTGTCTACAAGTTTTAATGGAAAGTATAACTAAAATTGTGTGTATTTAATAGGGACATGCATACAAAAGAAAACTCTGATAATAACTTAATAAGTTACTCATGCATGTGCATTGATTTCATGCATCTTTAATGCTCTACATTAGATCATGCACATTTACTTATTTTGTTACATGTGATGTATTGATATTGAATGATTATCGTTCTTAAATGCACGAATGGTTGTTTGAATTATGAAATAGTTGTAGTATATTCCTCTAAAAATATTGCATAAATTTGGTTTATACTTTTCTTGTCTATTTGAATTGCTAGAAGAATTTGTACGCAGGATCTATGATTCTGACACTGTATATCTTATATTTTTCATAGCCTTTGATGCCCAGTAATGAAACAGGTTGCTACTGAGAGCTACGAGGATCACAGGACTACTTGACATTCTACTTTGGGATAGAGTGACTCTATATTTTGTTTTACTTGACTTTTATTTGCTTATTGTTCATAAACTTTATTGATTGATGAATAAAGTTATTTTTTTTGGGGATAATGGTGGAGTAAGATCCTTTGTGGTTGTGGATGTATTATGATTGTAACGCCCTGGGTCTCTTGGTTTGTTTCTGCAATTGTTTTAAAAAAATCACTTTTCACGAGTATGAGTTGGGGTCGTTATAGCCTCTGGTTTGACCTTGCCCCCTCAAGCCATAGGTCAAGGAAGTCGCGAGCTTGGGGTTATGCTTGAACCTCACATTCAAGGATTGCAGAGGCTTGGTTTGCAAAAAAGCAAGAATTTGGCATGGGCTCTTCATTATCAACATCAGACCTTTTCCCAACTACATGGGATTGACTTTACAGTCATATTTTTTAATTTATATCTATTTAGAGCTAAAACTTTAATCACTTTACAATCTTTTATTTCACTCCTAACTGTCTCCTTTCAGTCTTTAGTAGCATGGACCCTTGATTAGGTAAATGAATCAAATAGTGTTTGGGCTTCAACTGTTAAGGGTACACCCTTGTTGAGCTCACCAGCCAAATCAAGCCAACCTTGAGATCTTTAGGAATTGAACTTTACAAGCTGATTATGAGCTGACTTGTTTTCTAAAAAATGTGTTTTTAAAACTTGAAAATATACCGAATATATAAAATATAAATATAATGCATGCATAAGACATATATATTACCTACATTTTAAGGATATAATATATAGGCTCAAAATGAGTGTATAAAATATAATATAAACTCGATGCACCATTGCGAGATATAAAAGTCGCCTAATAGCAAAGGGATTCACCAAAGAGTATGAGCATGATTATGATGAGACTTTCAGTTTTGTTGTCAAAATAGGTGAAAACTAAATCAATTGGATGTAAAGAATGCATTCTTGCATGGTCATCTTAAAGAGGAAGTTTATATAGAGCAACCACGTGAAAGGGATTCAAAGAATTATGTTTGCATATTAAATGGATTGAAGCAAGCTTCAAGGTCTTGGTTTGAGAGTTTTTCGGTTGCAATTCAAGGCTATAGTTTTACTCGGTCCTCATTAGATCATTCACTCTTTATTTACAAAGGTAACAATCTTATCATTGTATTACTAATTTATGTTGATGATATAATTGGTACAAGCAGGTGTTGTGAACATATTAAAGAAGTGAAAAGGTTCTTAAATAAAAAATTTAAGATGAAAGTTCATAGTCTACTACAATATTTTCTTAGGATAGAGGTAAGCCAACTACAACTCCAATTCTCATTCACCAGAGATTGGGAGCAAATGATGAAGAATTGGAGTTGTAACCAACACAGTTCAAAAGCATAATTGGAATGCTGCAATATCTTACTTTTATCTGTCCAAATATTGTTTTTGTTGTTAATCAAGTGTCACAATTGATGCATCAGCCTATAAAACAGAATTTTGAGATATTTAAAAGGTACTGTTGGAGATGGCTTGCTTTGCAGAGAAAGAGCAACACATGAAGATGTACTTATTCAGATGTCGATTAGGCAAGAAATCTTTATGAGAGCGTCAGTATCTGGATACTATGTTTTTCTTCTAAGAAATTTGGTCTCGTAAAGTAGTAAGAAACAAAAGGCTATTGCAAGGTCAAGTATAGAGGCAGAGTATCAATGCATGACTGCAGTTACAACTGAAATGACATGAATTAGACACATGTTGTATGATTTGGGAGAAGTGATCCCCAAATTACTCTTGTTGTGTGATAATCAATGAGCTATTAAGATTTTAGTAAATTCAATTCAACATGTAAAGACAATGCATATTAAAATTGATCTAACATTTTATTCATCAAAAAGTAAAAAAATTAGGAGATGGAGACTGGCTATTTCCTGAAGACGAAGTGGCTTACTTGAGGGAGGCTATTAGAGTGTGAGGTTGAGGTGGTTGGATTTGGATCCAAATCACGTCAGGCATGATTTCTATGTTGACGTTTGTTTATTATGTTGTGGTACATTTGTTTCCTAAATGCCCTTATTAGTTGTTTCTTGCATTGTATACTGTTAAGCCTAAATCTAACAGTTCATCTCGTTTCCCAGCCCTAATCCAGGATCATCCATGGCATTCAAATGCACCCTGATGATTCCAGGAACTAGGCAGCTTAAATTGCTTACTTCATATGTCAGCAACTCAGACCCCTAGTTTCTCCAGGACATTTAGGGCGTGTTGAATGCTTCAGTGGTGACTCTAACCTGAACCTATCTCATTATTGACTCAGGCCAAGTCAAAGCAATCAGGACAATCGCTCAGTGGTACCATGCCTTCAATAACTCATGGACCCAAGTAGGGCCTTGGAAAATCAGGCTCTGGCTTGTGTTTAGGCTCCAGAGAAGTTGTGGCATCAGTTCTAAGCATTGTAGGTCCTCATGTACTTCAAACAATGGATGACTTGGATAACTCAGCAATTTAGATTATTTGAGATCAGCAATATGGGACCTAGAGCTGCATCTTGAGTTGGATCACTACTGCAGGATCCCCCATGGGAGATTTTCAATCCAAGTGTCTATCCGCTGAGAAAAGATCAAAGTTCGCCAAGTCCTTTAACGTTCAACAAAAATAACTAATTAAAAAAAAACTATAATTTTAGCTAAACATTTATATAGAAATTATACATGTTACTGACAAAACATAAATTCTGATATTAACAGAAGGAGCATCTATACTCTACTAAAAAATCAATTACAATCAGTATTCGCCTTGCTGCTGCAACTGCCTGATTGTGATGCTAAATAGCAATAAAAAACAATGCATCATCTTTATTTTGAGCTCTTTATGTTAACATGAAAATTCTGTAATATTAACTAACTACCGCACCACCTTCGTTTCCGAGCTGGTCTTTGTTTCAGTTCTCCAGTTTCAGTCAAAACATCGACAGCAGGGGTCAGGTTCTTGTCATTCTTATCAGACTCCTTTGGAGGAATTGGTTCCTTAAATCGTTCCCTCCTTTTTTCCATCTTTGCCAGTGTCTCAAGGATCCGTTTATTGTCACATGCAGGAAGTGACTTATTATCATCTGTCGCAGCATTTTCACAGTGCAGTAGATTCCTGTCTTTGTTTCTACACCTGCTCTGATCGAAGGTAGAATTAGCATATACTTTTCCTAGAACTTTCTTCCCCATTGTAACCACTTCTTTCTTGCTGTGTTTCTGCACTGCCGGATCTTCCTTTGATACAGAAACTTCGCTGTGAAGCTTAACTGGATGCTTGTCCAGCCATGTATCGTTGTTATGTTCACAAGTATTATGCATATCAGGTGTGTGCCTTCCAATTTTTAAGTTGATTCTGGAAGGACACTGATCTTCCACTTTAGAGCTCCTAGAAGACATGTCGCCATCAGTATGTAATTCATCAAATTTCCTGAAAGCCCTTCGTTCTTCATCGGATGGAATGCATCTTAGACCTCCAATCTTAGAGCATCTTTTAGGAAACTGCAAAGAAAGAACAAAGGATTTAGCACAAACCATAAGAAAAACCAAGAACAAGTTATAGTGCAGTGTAACAGCTTATCGTCAAAGATGATGGATGCGGTCAATCCAGGTCCGGTAAGCCAAAATACCTGAGCTGATGCGAGTCAGACAAGTTTCAAAGTGAATACCACAACATTTAAAGAACCCCTGTAATTATGAAAGACAAGATGTGCCTCCTGCAGGGACTCATGTTAAGGTGTGTGGCTGTTGACACAGGTTCATCACTCACACAGACACTCCTGAATCATGATCTGTCTCTTCAGAGACAACATTACTAGCATAGTAGCATGCCAGATGATAATACCCAGATCAAACTCTTTGATGGATATGAATAAGGCCGGTGTGCTAAATACTTTACGGTGGGAATAAACTAAAACAAGATAAGGGAAATTTTTTTGAACTAATCAAGATGCATGATACAGACAAATAAAGTTTAACCAGCTTGCTAAGATGATTCCCAGAAAACACAAAGCTAAGATTCATGCCAAATCTTCATAAAGTTGCCACTTTTGAAACCATACGGCAGCATGTAACTTTAAACATATATCTAGAGTACAAACATTCATCAATACAACATACTGCACAGTTTCACAGCTTCCAATTTCTTGCATTGAAACTTAAACTTTTGCTGTTATTGGCATTCTTCACCATTAAGAAATGAAAAAGTTCATCACTGATGACAGAAGGTTGACATCATATCATTAAGATGATTTATTGGAGTGGAAAATAACGAAACATGTGTTTTATGAAAAAGAAATATCCTGTGCATGAAACCCTAGCGGATTTCACAGGAACATGTGCACGTGCATCAGTTAAACAAAAGTTAAACACGCATTTGAGTTTTGATTATGCTAGTGGAACAAGAGCTCATACAGCACAACAGACAAATGACTACTCTCTCTCTCTCTCTCTGGGTGCTTCTATGGTGGTACTGTACCACCATAACTTAGGGTGGTACACTTTATTTACATAGCTTTAAGCTCCAAAAGCAAAATCTAACCTTTGGATGATGTTTAGCATGCTCTATTTACTAGTTTCATGTGTTAAAGTTGTCTCAAATAGAATGCTTTATACCATTTCTAAAACACCCTTATTTTCATGAATTGTAAGCCATTGATTTTTCACCATTTCAAAAATCAATCTTATGGTGTATTAGATATGAAAAAACCTTTTATCATATTAAATAAAGCATGCTAAATATATATGTACAGATAGATCTACCATTTGGCAGTTAGAACCATACAAACAAGAGCGTGTACCACCATAAGGTATCATGGCACAGAACCACCACATATTTTCCCATATAGGGTATATAGCTTAGCCTGCAGTCTCTGAAACAGACCCTATGAATTACTTCTGGACCAGTAGCATTATCACATAAAATCAAAATGCTAAGCACAAAAAGGAAAAGGGAGCATCTACAGGATTCATCAAGTATGCACAAGTCCAGACAAGAAAATGATGAAAGTTAAATGTAAGACATAAGAGAACCAAAAAGAAATCCAAAAAGGCCCAAACTTTTTTACATGACACTGCCCCTGAAACTTCAAAAGGAAAGCAGAGTTTTGGAAGGGCCATAATCTGCTCCCAAGATCAATGATAAAAGAGTAAATTAGTGACATCCAAGTGCTCTTGTTCATAATAACAAATTTGATGTGCTCTGCCCTCTTGCAAAACTCCGTATCTTGACAATACAAACAGCACTTCAACACCATGAAAAATAAGTAGCCCAGAAAAGGAACTTGGAGTCTCCCCTTAGTAATCATCTGACTCATAATGTATGTAGTGACTGCTCCAGTAACATTTAAAACTGACTTTCAAAGTGCCTATTTATAGTAATTGATTGGTCAAAGTTTTAGATCAGTTTCAGTCACAGTAACAATTCTCCTCATATCCTCCAACCATGCAAAACCAGATTTAGAAGCATGCTCTCACTAGGACAGAAGGTAATGTCTTACATACATGAAATCACGAGTTTAAGAGATGCCGTGAATCAAACAATGGACCAAGCCCTTGATATCAAATGTCCCCACTTGGATTTTGCTTCACGAGTTTAAGAGATGCCGTGAATCATGACAAATATAGTCACATAATATATATACAGTAAGAAAATGATGCAGCACTAAGCAGTGTACAAAACATGCATGATAGGGTCATGAAGGCTCTAACTGAACTACCATGACAAGATCACCAACGTGAAATTCTCAAACCAAAATTGAGGAACCTGTTTCGGACAATAGGAAGCCTTACAAAGTCTAAAACTCTATTAAGGCTATCTTAGTCCCAAGAGAAGATGCACACCTCCTGGTCAAGGTAATTCTTTACATGATATCCATAAAAAATCAAGGGTGTCCTTGGCACCTAAAGATTACAGATACTATAGTTATCTCTTGAATATTCATCATTAAACTTGCATAATTGAGAATCATATGCATGTATGGGAAACTTTTGGAACTGATTTCAGATAGTAAGAAGACAATACTCTATCAAAAGCTTGAAATACTTGGTTAGCTTGAGAACCTTTGGTTGGGAATGGATAATTAACATTGAACATTTAGTAAATAATTTTCATAGTAGTCATGCCTAAGATAAGCAGTTAATAAACAAGCTTACATACAAATAATTTTTTCTTTTAATTGACCTCTTCTACATCTGAATTTTTCAACAATAAGAACACAGAAGCTTTTAAATTTTTTTACATAGCTTATCCATCAGGATTCTGCTTCTCTCATGTGGCTAGACAACTCCACCTCTACCTATTCCTTTTCAAAGACGTGATGTATATAGCTGGTATAGAATCATCCCTATCATGCTCAAAAAGAGGGTAAAGCAAGAGATACTCAGGTGCTAATCTATATGTCAAAGAAGGTAGGATCTGGAATTTTCTCTTACAAGCATCAAGTACATTGCCATCTAAGACATCATGCTTATGACTCATATTATCACGCATGCTATTACAAATGATGTTGTGACTATGTGCACCCATGGAAAATGGGAAAAGGCTTACGGCATATAGAAAATATGTATGTGTTTTCAGCAATTTTCTGTTAACACATGCAGGCAAAGTTCTGTGCATATTCACAGTTCTAAAACACACACACACACACACACAAATGCACACACGTGAGCAAACACGCACATAGTCATTCATATCATATGGCATCTCTTTCTTTTCCTTTCTTGATATCCAAGCTGAATGATAGCCCCTGATGGAAATCAAACCGAGGATCCTCTTGGTATGCACAATCAATTACTGGACATAGAGAACATCTTCATCTTAAATTCATTCTTCTGTTAACAGCACGTGCATGCATTTGCATGCACACACAGAGACAGTAGTATAAAATTAAACAATTGTGTGGTCATGATTATCAAGCACAACAATTATGCTCAACAATTTAAGAGCCATAGAAGGAAGTACAAATCGAAAAATTACATATCCCTTGTTCTTAGAGTGCAAAAATTAATACGCATAAAAGACAATAAAGTACAAGTTACAAAGATAACCAATCTCAAGCATTTGAACATGAAATCAGTGCTCATAATCTGCTTACATTCACAATCACCAGTAACTGTGTCAGGATAATATTGGTAATGCAATTTGTCAATTAAACATAATCTTTTTTAGAATATACAAGAAAATAACAATATTGAAGAAAAGGAACAGAGCTACTCTTTTCTTAGCAAATCATCTGAGAGATTCTCAAGGAAAATATCAGAGAAAATTTTGCAATATTATTCACAACAATATTGTGATTGCTACAAAATAAAAACATCAACGAGGGTCAATATGGACATTGTGAGAATTCCCACTGGGTGCCACAATTCCTTTTTTTGGGGACACATTTCACAAGAATACCAATTCCACTGATTTCTCTTGAATTCCTAAAAATTAGGGACAAAAATAGACCTCCATCACTGTAATTCAATTTTACCCACTACGGATGTGGTAATCATAATTTCTGAAAGCATTCACATTTACCCTGTCAACCCTAAAGCCAAACACATCCTAAATTCAATTTTGCATAAATATTTACCCTTTTTAAATTTGTATGTCAAATTCTTTTTTTAAGTGTTTTTTCGAACTTAGTGGTGATATTGATGACCATACTTACGGTAGGCTATAAGAGCCATTGCCAAAAATTAATGCAATCAAGAACAGCTAGCAACTTTCTTAATTCAACTTACTAAATTAGGGCAAGACCAAATGAGGTATAGCCCAGATTGAAGTCAATCATTGATGTGAAAGAAAGTCAAACCATGCTTTTCTTGCTAGAGTAACTGTGTTAAGGACATCAGCTCAAGATAGGTCAACCATAAATACCACTTCAATAGGTGATCTCATAGGTGTGCTACTCAGTGCAATAACAATATCCTTTTACCTGAGAACCTTCTCTCCAGCACCATAAACCACATGAATCTGTGTTTTGGATGTATGATTAGGTCCGTCTTATACCTGGCAAAACCCAGATGACCTGTTTATTCATCTTTCTCCCCCAAAGATATCTATTCTAGGATCAAACTCAGCCATGGATCTTCCATTGTCTTCAGCTTCATAACAGCACTTGGCATGGGGAGGATATCTACCATGGCTACTGATGACACCACTGCATACGATGCACTCAACTCTTCAGTCTTCCTCATGCTGCAAACCCACTTCAGCAATCATCATGTGCTCATACACAACTAAACTAAATAAATTTCCACTTATGTATGAGATGCAAATAATCCTAATGGTTCGAAAGGTCTTCTTTGGCTCATAACTCCATTGCTTTAAGATTCATTAGACTTAGTTTATCCTTGTAACTGAACTGTGGTCCCTTCCAATCGGACCCCAAGAACGAGAAAATATTAATTACAACCCACAGACCCAAATATTCTTGTAACCAGCAGAGTTAAGTGGAAGAATTTCATGTTTTGGTCAATTCTAGGCCTATGAAATGTAAAAACTACGTTTGTCGCCCCAACAAAAGTATCACAGTATCTCATCACCATTTTGTAACATCTTAGTTTTTATTGCTTTAGCTTTGTGGTTGATCTGAAAAAATTAAGAGCAATGAGCGTTGAAATTGTTACAGGGGTTCTCATGTAGATGGTCCCCTAGTGAGATTTAGTTCTGATGGGCAATACCAATATATATAAGCTAAGCAAACTAAATTTCAACTTATGTGATGATGCTACAGGTACCATGAGTATAAAAATTCAGGATTTGTACAGCAAAACTTATATCACTGTTATCAGCAATGTAACTCACAAAAATAAAAATAAAAATTGCAGTGACTGATGAAGTGCAAAAGCATCATCATTAACTATCAGTTGTATGACTGTCTGAGTGATTAATGAATCCAACTGGTTTAGTCTAACATAGAAAAATCAACACTAAGCACTATAGTTAATCAAAATGTAACATAATTCAACAAAACTACCTTATTTTTCTCAAAACCAGTAGCAGTGTTTGACAATTAGGAATAGCCAGATTTCAAAACAAGAGCAGCACCATGCATTGATAACCATAAAATCAAGTAAAAAATATAACATAGAACAAGGTCGAGATGGATCATGATAATTGCAATTGGCTCTGTAAACAAGACACATGGTAAGAATTTTCCATTGATGTCAGAACATATCCATTTTTACATGGCATGTAACTCGCAGTAAACCTGAAGTGCTTGAAGGTCGGTCAGTCAGTCAAGGGCATCCCATATTTATACATAGGAATGGCATGATAGAGATTGATAAGATTTGTATATTGGTCAGTAAAACAAAGAATATAAAATGGAGAAAATCCTTAAGTACACAAGTTGGAAAAGCTTTCAGCCAGGCAAAAAGGGAGAATAACTCACTTCACTATGACACCTTTTTTTTCATACAAGTATGGTGGTTCTAGCTATAATACATAGCTTCCCCAATTTTACCTTGTCATCCCAATCATTCCTTTGGAAGTTCACTGATTCCCTGCAACTTAATGGTGTGCCATGATAATCCTTACCCCCATCAACCATATCAGAAAAATAATGGATTTGTGGATCAACTTCAGATTGTCCACCACACCATAACCTATCTTTATCGTTCTGCAGTTTGCTAATCCGCATAACATCTCCCCTATCTGAGCAATGATGTTTCACATTCTCAAGATCAAATCTAGAAGTTCCATAGGAATAAGATGAGTGTAGACCATGTCGGTTATCTTGATGCCAGCATTCAAAAGTTGATTCATCATCAGTGCAGTAAGTATTTTTTGTAAACCAACCATTTATTGTATTCTCCCTAAAAACTGAACCATGGGGGAAACTAGAACCTTCTCTAGCATCAAGACAATCATTAACAGCTACAAGGCCCTCCAACTTGGGCAAATGATAATGTTCCTTCATTCTATGAATAACCAAACCCTCATCTTGGTGTTGCCTGTAGTGTAAATCTCTAGAAACAGCTTGCCAAGAGCACCCTATGACCCCTTCCTCTGATCCCTGAATATGCTGCTCAGCCCTTGGATTGCCACTAATCCCCTTGCTTCTGACTGACTTATAAGTCTCTTTTGAGTATAAATGCCTATTATAAGGATGCCTCTGAGTTGCTTCATACATTTCCCATTCTCTTAGTGATTCATGCATCTCAGATCGCAGATCACGCTCACATCTCTCTTTAACACCCTTGATTTCCATTCTTCTGTCAGTATATGGCATGTAGCTCTTGCGCATTTCTCCAAAAGATTCCTGTCTACAACTCTTCCCTGAGATGAAATTATCAATCTCAGGATTCATTCTAATCCAGTGTTCATTCCCACGTTTCAGATATTCATATCTATCCTTTTCGTGATCAGTGGAGAAATATTCCATACTTGATCTACTACATTCCTCATCAGTAAAGAGATCCCGCCCATGTATACTCTCACCTCCTCTCTCCAGCAACCAAGACAGTTGGTGGTTCTTTGCACCATCCCTTCCTGCAACAGTTTCCCTACTCATGTAGTCCCTAACAAATAAGCTTCTTTCACGCTTTAGATCTAGATTCTTACCATGTAAAGAATCTCTTTTGCTGTAAATATCTTTGGCATAATCATCTTGCCTTCTATGTCTTTCTAAAAATCTTCGTCTTCTGTGTTTGTGAGATGCTTCTATGTCTTTGTAATAAGCCAAGTTTCTCCTCTCATGAAAGTCAACTCTTTCTTCTAGGATCTCATGCCGAATTGAGAGGTTGTACTTAGAGTCACTATGCCTAGTAACCACTCTGTCTTCCATGGGCATCTTCAACTCTGCCACACTCTGAAGTCTTGCTCTGCCACCATATTGTTTTTTATCTTCTTTACGAAGTTTCATATATCCTCTGCTTCTGTCTGATTCTAGTTCAAAGGCATTATTTTTTAAGTCACTGGACCGATGATATTGAAATATGTTAGGCTTTTCCACCAGCTCACCAAGCGAGCTTCTGTAAAGTATTTCCCCTGGGATGGTTGTTTTCTCCATGTCAACGAAAACTCCATCCTCTGATCCCACAGACTGCTTTTCAAGATGGTCAAATCTAGAATCATCATTAGTCTGACCTGAGAAAACTGATTCATTTTGTGATGGACTGTGCTCAAGTCTGGAAAACATATCATCATTTGTTTCATTGTCTTCCAGAATATTTTCTAATGCATCTGCTAATGCTTCCCCTTGTTTATGATGGTCAGAGGCGTGACACATGCTTTGCTCATAGAAACCTTCATCATTATGCACAGACTTTTCTCCAGAACACCTAAAAGATATTGCAGGAAAAGAAGTGTGTCAGCTGTAAGAACTGCAAGACAGAAAAAGGGTAATAATCAAAGACAACAAACAATAATCGTTCAATGTGTATCATTTGTTTCTCAAAACATATAACATCAAGTTTAAGTTGGTAAGCATAGCATGAGATAGGCTTCTCCCTTGAGGAAAACCTTTTCAATGATCAAGACCCGAAACATGTGATGCATGAATAGGCTTTGTAAGATCTAGTAGAATATGTGACATGGCCAAGGCGATGTGTTAAATGGACTCATCAAATTTGTGTGTTTTAGCAAAATAAAAGTAAAGAATAATAATTATTCAACTTGTGGATGATATAACCAGTGCCAACATACTTGTTGAGCATTCATTATTGCAAACTATGCAATGCTGACCATTTCAAAATCAATACACAATAATTTATTCTATTAGCACAATGTGAAATATGCCCAACATATAGTTATGACTTATTTACTTAAAACTGCATGCAAAAACAAATTGAAGTTTGGGAATCTATTTTTTCATTTACTCACACAGTTCACAAGTCAATACATCAAGAATGTAATTACTGCCCACGAGCACAATACAGCCTCCAATCTTAAGCATAAAGAGCTTGACCAGTGAATATCTTCCAGAGAAAAAGGTCACTTTTGCGCATAGCATGGACAGCACTAAAAAATATCCTATCAAAAAGCATATTGACAAGCACTACAAGACAAAAATTTTCAATCTGTATGATTAGATCTTAACCTCTGATAAGCTTGTGTAACATTATATATATATATTGTCCTTTCGCCAAAGACTATAGATAGGATAGCTACTACCGGGCTCTATAGCTAACAGTATTCTCATAATCATTTAAAAATAAGGAAATGGAAACGGGCACATCTTTTGCGAGCTAGTCCAATCATTCCATAAAGGGCGAGGCTAGAACCAGCACGTCAACTCACCTTTTTGAGAACACGCCACTAGAACCTAACCCTTAATGGGCTACAACCATAGTATCGCCCGCCTGCTAGCATCAGGCCTCGAGGTTTTACAGCTTTTCAGTCAGATAGCAAGTAGGAGCAGCATGAGCATGGCATGCATTATATATATATATATATATATATATATATATATCAAGACTCATTCACATTGAAAAAGCGCATGATGAACATGGGAGAAATCATAGCACCACACAATAGGGCAACCAACACAAAAAGGCATAAAGATAAGACAGTGGGTATGAACCATCAATACCAAAGGAGGAACACAGAGTATCAGATCGTTATAGACAGGTCACAGTACAACATGATGAATAATCAGTATGGTCAGACATCAATAAAAAGAAAACAAAAAATGATGCTAAGCAGAAAAGAGCAAAGGAGAGAATCAGGGTCAGAGTAAGCACCTCTGATGTATTTACCTGTTTTTTTCTCAATTCTCAGCAAGAAACTGTTCAAACCAAAGTTTTTTGACCCATTTCCAGATCTCACATAAGTTAGTATGCTTCTGCAGTCTAAACTCATAATTAATATTAAGTTGGCAGACCAAGTAGCAGCAAGAACCAATTTGGTAAGTTTCTGGTCATACTGTCATCTGTAAGAATATGTTTATATGATTCTACAAGGCCTAACCCCCCTCCCCCCAAGGCAAAGGGTTCAAGTTTTTTGGATTCCATCTGTTGGAAATACTGTCATGAAGAAGACGCCAAAGTCTACAAAATTTTCAGCTATTCTTGCACCTAAACCAACTAGCCTAGTCCAGTATGGCAAGTTTCTGAATGCTGCATATTTAGGCTCCAGATTTTATACACTCAACTCTCATATTCATTAATGCTTGAGCAAGATCTGCAAGTGAATTGGATAAGAGATCAACCTCTGATGCGTGCCCACCATTATAATTGACAACCAAACACTTCTTCCATTGATTGAACATTGCAAAAATATGTATCACTGGTACAACTAAGTTTCTATTTGTTAAAATGTATATACATATAATATGTATATATACAATATATATATATACACATGGATATCTATATGAATACATATTTGTGTATGTATATCCGTATGTAAATATTGTAACTATTGTTCCCTTTTTTCTTTCTTTTTTAGTTAGGTTCTTTTTGGACTAGTCAACATAGAGTTGACTAGCCAAATAGAGCTGTTGGACTGTTCCAACAGCTCTATTTGAGACTACCTCTTGTGTATAAATAGGGGTGAATCCCCTCATTATTTGCAATGCATTTCTTTGCATTTTTGTGATTAATAAAATATATTTTTTATATTATTTTTTGTGGAGAATCCCTTTGTGGGTTTTTGTGAGTGTCCTTAGTGACACTTTAGTGCTTGTCCATTTAATTTATTGGTGGACATTTTGGTTCGTAATTGGATGATCGCATTTTCTCACATGGTATCAGAGCTAGGTGCTCTTTGAGATTGAAGAAAGTCCAGGTTATGTGGTCTTCAATTATGAAGCATCACATTTGGGGAAAAGGGTTATGAGGATTAGTTGATGGTTCGGAACCTAAACTAGTTCTCACTAAGGTAAAGAACGAGAAAGAAATCTCTCTTTTTGATGTAAAAAAAATTAAAGCTATAGCTAATTATGAAAAAAAGTGAAAAGAATGGAGAGTAGGACATGCCAAGATTATGTCTTGGCCTACCAACAGATTTGACATCAAAAAGTGCTCTAGCCTTGTGAAATTCGGGCATGACAATAATGCTTGGGAATACCTCAAGAATATGTATTCTCTTAAGGATATTGCATGTGTACAATTTACAAGACAAAGTTCGAACTATGACTCAAGGCAACAAAAGTATCAACGAATACTATAACGAGTTATTTGAACTATGGAAAGAATTGGCCCTACTTGAACCAAAGTGACATTCTCTCGAAGATATTGAGCTTCTCCAAAGGCAAATCGATGTGTAACATTTTTACCAATTTGTGAATGGTTTGAGGCCGGAATTTGAGTCTACTAAATCGACTCTTTTGTATAGAGGCAAAGTTCCATCTATTGTTGATACGATAGAGGAACTAAGCATGGAAGAGAATAGGTTGAAGAAAAATTCTCTTAAGAATGATGAAGAATTTGTATTGGCCATCTTCAGGCCCGGATCTTATGCTTGTACTTATAGACCACCTCACTTTGAAAAACAAACAAATGACTATGACAACAAAAGAAAAATCATTTGTCATTACTGTCATGAACCAGAGCACATTAAACCTATGTATCCCAAGCTAAGGAAAAGGGATCAAAAATACTATATGGAGATGAAAGTGGCTACGGTTGAAACACTTCAAGAGACTAAGGACGATGATACATCTCAAGATACATCCATTGGAATAGTTAAATCCTTATCTCAACTAGTGGAAGCTCTTCAACCTCTTCACAGAGGATCTTATTCTTCAACTGAAGTCGTGATCTCATCATACACCAACCCCGGTAAATTTTCTTGATGTCTTGATTCTGGTGCATCTTTTCACGTGACACCAAATCATGATATTTTATCTGAATGTCGTAATAACTTAAGTGTGTCTCCTTGCCAATGGCACATCTCTTGAAATCAAAAGAATAGAAAATTTTGAAAAAAAATCTTTCAAATAAAAAATATATTCTAAAAATTAAATACATTCTTAAATTAAATTTAAATATTTTATCTGTCTCACAAATATCTTATTATGGTTGTAATATCTCTTTCTCTTCAAATGAATATTAGGTGCAAAATCGTCGGTCAGGGAAGCCGAATGGGCAAAGCCATAGAGAAGGTCTTTACAACAACAACAACAACAACAACTACGCCTTCATCCCAAAACAATTGGGGTCAGCGATACGAACCAAAAAAGAAATTCATTTTGGGTCTTCCACATGAATCCTTTTCCTCCAATCATTTCTATCCAACGCCATGTCCTCGGTGAGGTTCAAAGCATTCATATCCTTTCCTATCATCTCCATCCAAGTCTTCCTAGGCCTACCCCGACCTCTTTTAACTAATATATTTTCCCATTTCTCCAACCTTCTAACTGGAGCATCATTAGGCCTTCGCCGAATATGTCCAAACCACCGTAAACGATTCTCTCGCATCTTATTTTCAATGGGTGCAACACCTACCTTCTTACGTATCTCTTCGTTCCGAATCTTATCTTTTATTGTATTTCCACACATCCATCTAAGCATCCGCATCTCAGCTACACTCATTTTTTGAATATGATGTCTCTTGGCAGCCCAACATTCCGTACCATATAGTAAAGCGGGTCTAATAGTCGTCCTATAAAACTTTCCCTTCAACCGCAATGCCATTCTACGATCGCACAGCACTCCAGTAGCACTTTTCCATTTCATCCACCCAACCTTTATCCTATGATTTACATCTCCATCAATTTCTCCATACTTTTGAATGATGGATCCCAAATATTTGAAATAATCATTCACCGGTATATCTTGCTCACCAAGCTTCACTACACTCCCATCACTACTTCGTTGCTTACTAAACCGACATTTCATATATTCAGTCTTACTCTTACTCAACTTAAAACCTCTAGCTTCCAATGTCTGTCTCCATAATTCTAACTTAGCATTAACCCCAGCTCTAGACTCATCAATCAAAACAATATCATCAGCAAACAACATACACCACGGTACATTTTCTTGAATTGATCTCGTAAGCTCATCCATCACTATCGCAAATAGGAAAGGGCTTAAAGCAGATCCTTGATGTAACCCAACCGTTATCGGAAAATTGGTTGTCACCCCTCCACAAGTGCGGACATTGGTTACTACTCCTTCATACATATCTTTAATTATACTAATGTACTTGAGAGAAACACCTTTCTTCATCATTGTCCACCAGAGAACGTCCCTAGGTACTCTATCGTATGCCTTCTCTAAATCAATAAAAACCATATGCAAATCTATATGATTTTTTTAGAGATACCTATAATGTCCAAAAATTGAATTTAAATCTATGGCATAGAAGATTAGGACATCCCAATGTATCCAAAATTCAATATTTTTTAAGACTGATTTTTTTTATAATATTAATGACTTTACTTGTAAAGATTGTGTTCTTGGGAAAATGATGAGATTACCATCTAATGATAGAACTTTTATTTTTTTTAGACCACTTGAGTTCATTCATTTGGATATTTGGGGTTTTGCACCAGTTATGTCTAAAGGTGGATATCCATATTATGTTATATTTGTGGATGATTTCACTAGATTTACTTCCTTAAACATAAATATGAAGTTTTTTCTCACTTTCAAATTTTTCATAAGTTGGTTAAAAATAGATTTAATAATTATATTACTATATTTTGCACTGATTTAGGGGGAGAATTTTTGTCCAATGAATTTAAAATTTATCTCAACTTACATGGCATCACTAATCAAAGATCTTACCCGCACACACCACAGCAAAATGACTTTTGTAAAAGAAAACATAGGCACATTGTAGAAACTTCAAGAACTTTACTTATTGTTAATCATGTGCCTAAGGTTTTTTGGGTAAAAGTCGTTTTAATTGTTATCTTATAAACAGAATGTCATCTCTTTGAAAAATATTTCACCTGATGAAAAACCTTTTAAACCCACTCCGGATTATTCCAGATAAAGAGAATTTAGTTGCAAATGTTTTGTTTTAACCAATAAGAATGACATTTTTTCTCCTAGGGCTATCTCGTGTGCCTTGGTTATGCTGACAACCAAAAGGAATATAGGTGCTATGGCTCTAAGATTGAAAAAATATATATTTCAAGAAATGTAACCTTTTTAGAAAAGAAAAACTTCTTTGATAAGGATCAATCTAAGGAACTAACTGAGTATTCATTTTTGCTTGATCATGTTTCAAAACAAAATATTGATGATTGCGATTGTGAGTATGATTTTGAGAATGATAATTAATCAAGAGATATTAAACCTCTTAATGAACTATCCCATGATGATGAAACTTGCACACAATATTCTAAACAGAGAAACCAAAGCCCTCCATGCGCACTTGAGAAATTTTCTAACTTTAAAAGTGAAGATGTAGGAGATCGTCTAGAATATCAAAATCTCCATTGAAATTTGTATCCTATGACTCTTTCTCTTCTAAACACCAAGCATGCATAGCCTTGATCCATTCTTATGTAGAACTGCCATCTTATGCTTGGACCAAAGAAAATTCTGAATGGGTTAAAGCGATGAGAATAGAATTAGAAGCGTTAAACAAAGCCTTCAACAAGGAAAGAAACTCATATGTCACAGGGATTCGGCTAGGAGGGTGCCGCACCCGCATCGACGCGACTCGACGCGGGTGCGGGTGCCGCACCGGGTGCGGTCAACTCGATCCTGGGTGCGTTGACCACACCCAGGATCATTAATGTCCATTTTTAAAAAAAAAATTGCCCAAATGGGCTTCGAAATTTTTTTAAAAAAACTTTATGCTAGTCTGTCAAGCATAAAGTAAGTTTTTCACGCACAGCTGCTGACAGCAGCTGTCAGCACAGCTGCAGCAGCTATCTGTCAGCACAGCTGCAGCAGCTGTCTGTCAGCTGCTGACAGCTGCAGCAGCTGTCTGTCAGCTACTGACAGCTGCTGCCTGTCAGCTGCTGACAGCAGCTGACAGCTGCTGCCTGTCAGCTGCTGACAGCAGCTGACAGCTGCAAAGTTTAAAAAAAAAACCCGCCTATTCCCCAACCCCCTTTATATATATATATATATATATTACTTATTACATTTTTTCCCCTGCCGCACCCCCGCACCCAGGTTTTTTGGAAGTGCCGAATCCCCGCACCCGCACCCGCACCCATGTGACATAGCTCATAAGTTGTAGGTGAGTATATAAAATAAAAACCAACAATGATGGGACCCATAATGATTTTCTTTGTTGGTTCTTATCGCCGACCCCAATTGTTTTGGGATGAAGGCGTAGTTGTTGTTGTTGTTGTTGTTGTTGTTGTTGTAATGATGGGACCCTTGAGAGATACAAAACTAGACTAGTTGTCAAAGCGTACCCGCAAGATTATGGCATAGATTATGAAGAAACCTTTGCTCTTGCTATCTATATGACCACTGGCAGAACCTTCATTACAGTTGTTTCACTTAAGAACTGGTCTATATGTCAAATGAACATTAAGAATGCATTCCTCAATGGAAATCTTATGGAAGAAGTGTACATGGAGGCACCCCCAGGTATTGGCATCTCTCGAGGGAAGGTTTTTCATTTACAAAAGACGTTTATGGTTTGAAACAAGCTCTAAGAGTTATGTCTGACATTGGTTTTAGATCATGTTTGACTGATATTGCTAGGATTTTGATGCAAGTACTGTCATTTTACTCCTCTATGTTGACGATGTGATAATCATTGGAAGCGACAAACAGAAAGTTCAAAATATTAAAAGGATTCTTAAAACCAATTTTGAAATAACTTAGGTTTTTTAAAGCTAGGTTTTATAAAGATACTTTCTAGATATAGAGGTTGCTTATTCTCCTAAGGGTATTTATTATCTTAATCTAAGTTTCGGATAATAAGAAAGTTGATATTCCATAAGTGATAAATGTCAAAATGAAAATTGATGATGGGGAGCCTCTTGATAATCCAACACCTTATCAACAACTAATTGAACCCTTTTGTTATTTTTCAATTACTATACCTGATATAGCACACATACACCCAGCTAGTCAGTTTTAGCCTCCTGATGAGTTAGCACTCCTTAAACCTAAATAGAAAGTCGCCACAGACGTATAACCTAAGCATGAGCAAATGAAAAAATACTTTTTTCAATTATTATATGGTCTACGCCTGGAGTTTGAACAAGTTAAGTCTTTCCTTCTCCATAGATCCACTGCAACGCCTCTTAATGAGACCCAATGTTATCAAAAACGCACCTTGAGGTGCAAAAGGCTCGCCTCACCTTGAGGCGCGACCCTCTGTGCCTCTGATGCGCAAAAAAAAAATTACAACAAGACTTCTAAGACTTAATCAAAAAGAATTTTGTAGGTTAATCTCATATATTTTCCAGTTATTTCAGTTATGTAATAAGTTTCTTAGTATATTACTATATTTTAACTTTTGTTGGTTAATCTCGTATATTTTTCAGTTATTTCAGTCATGTAATTAGTTTCTTAATATATTTTAACTTTTGTTGGTTAATTTCATATATTTTTAATTTATGTAATCAGTTTTTTAGTTACTTTTATATGTTAATCTCATATTTTTTAGAATAATATCATATATTTTAACTTTTGTAGGTTAATCTCGTATATTTTCCAGTTATTTCAGTTATGTAATCAGTTTCTTAGTATATTTTAACTTTTGTTGGTTAATCTCATATATTTTCCAGTTATGTAATCAGTTTTTAGTTAACTTATATGTTAATCTCATATTTTTTAGAATAATCTCATATATTTAACTTTTGTAGGTTAATCTCATATATCTTCCAGTTATTTCAGTTATGTAATCAGTTTCTTAGTATATTTTAACTTTGTTGGTTAATCTCATATATTTTTCAGTTATGTAATCAGTTTTTTAGTTACTTTTATATGTTAATCTCATATGTTTTAGAATAATCTCATATATTTTAACTTTTGTTGGTTAATCTCATATATTTTCCAGTTATGTAAACGGTTTCTTAGTATATTTTTTCTTTTATTGGTTAATCTCATATATTTTCTAGTTATGTAATCATTTTTTAGTTACTTTTATATGTTAATCTCATATTTTTTAGAATAATCTCATATATTTTAACTTTTGTAGGTTAATCTCATATATTTTCCAGTTATTTCAGTTATGTAATAAGTTTCTTAGTATATTTTAACTTTTTTTGGTTAATCTCATATATTTTCCAATTATATAACCAGTTTTTAGTTACTTTTATATGTTAATCTCATATTTTTTAGTACTTATTTGAGATTTTCTATTTTTTATTGGTTGTTATTTCATCAATAAAGCATTTCTTTATTTATTTGTACTTTTAGATATATTTTTATAAATTTTTAAAAGTTTTCAAAAAAAATTTGAGGCTTACGCTTTACGCCTTGCCTCGGTTTTTGGTGGAGCGCCTTGCTACGCCTAACGCTTTTCACAACAGTGACGAGACCCTGGTTGAAATATGCCAAAAGGAAACTCATCTTGGAATGACTAAAAGAGAAGATGAAATACTAGTCGTGGCTAGACTCGTACAAGCCTCCACATTTTGCGAAGCAAAACTACAATGAAGGATCAAGAAACATTATATGTCACTATTGTAATAAACAGAGCATATCAAATCGACATGCCCAAAACTCAACAAAAAGGTGGATTCCATTGGAAAATCCACATCCAAGAAGGGTGAAAAGACAAATGGAGGAGACTTTAAAATTTTCATTAGTAAATTAACGGAGGCACTCCAACAAATTTTCAAGACATCTTCTTCAACTTTGAGTGCCCCTATTGCTTCATCATCTCCTCTGCTCTTGGATTCTTAACTCGGAGGCCTTCCTTTCACATGACTCAACATGAAAACGCTCTTTTCAATATATGCAATAACTCAAAATTACCATGTGTCATCATCAAAAGTGCCTTAATCCTCTCTTTGTCATGCGCAAAACAATTACAACATGATTTTAGTTTGCTTCTCTCATAAGCTTCCTGAAGTTTAATGCTTAAAACAATTACTCTTGGGACATCACTGTTAAAATACATGTACTCGTACACATATATGTATATATATATAAATATATACATATATGTGTGCAATACCCAATAGGGGTATTTCTGTCATTTTGCATAGTTACATAGTTGTTTTTAGAAAACAACTATTTATTTATTTTTAGAATTAGTTTATTTTATGTTTTTTTGTTTTTTATTTCACGCAAGTGGGGGCCCAACATAGAGTCGTTGGGGCCTCCAACAGTCACAAATGTGACCGTTGGGGGCTCCCAACGTCTCTATGGGGAGCCCCTTTTGGCCTCTCCTTTTCCACTCCTCTTTGTGTAGAAATAGGGGTTGCTCCCCTTGTATTCTTTATGGCTTTTCAAGCCCTCATTCAATAAAGTTCATATATTTTTTATGTGTTGCTTCTTTGAAGGCTTCTTGTGTTGTCCCTTAGTGGACTATTTCTATATTCCCCATTGTAGGTTTGGGTTTGTCCATTCATTGGACCGTGTGAATGTATTAAGCATTCTTGTTATACCTTTCCGCATACTTTCTTACATGGTATCAGAGCTCGGTTATAATCAAGATAGTCCTTCGGTGCATCGGGAAGCATGATATTCAAAAAATCGAAAAAGTGGTGAAGTTTTTGTTACCTATTTTCTTTCTCTACGTTTTGATGAAGTGTTTGTTATCTCTTATCTCTCCTCCTACTTGGGATTACTTGGCATGTATTCTTACACTTTTCAAGTATTTAGCCCATACATTACGCATGAAAAAAACACTTGTTTTTTCTCTACCATTGAATATATATATATATATATATATATATATATATATATATATATATATATATATATATATATACACACACATATGTAGTATGTTTTGAAAGGAAATGTATAGTTTTTTCTAAAATAGTATTTTAACCATCATTGAACTTATTTAAGGAAACTAGATATATGTAGTATGTTTTGAATCTTGAAGCCTTTTTTAAAATAACTCTAATATATGTATACATATGTATATATATATAAACATGAATTATTTATTCTAGATGTTTCGTCAATCATTGTCTTATCTTAATGATTTGATAATGATGTCTTATTTTATAAAATATAAACTTGTTTTTCACACACACACACACACACACACATATATATGGTAATTGTCAAATACAATTTGTATTTCATCCTTGATAGACATGCATATTCATGTTTGAAATTCTTGATTCGTTACAAATTTAAAAATGTAAAATTTTATATAATCATTTGCATATATGCTTAAACTTGATTGAAAACATGTTTATTTTATGAGACATATGGCTTTAATTATTGCATGAGTGCTTTTTCTATGAGAATGTATGCACTTAGTCTCTCATATTGTTTCTTTTATCTATGCATATGCTTTGGTTCCTTGTTAAAACTCTCTTGTGTCATCTTTTGAAAATATGTATTTTTGTATTACAATTGATAGCATTAAGATGTTTTCAATGTTTGAGAATGGTTCTAGATTTTTCATCTCTAGATTGTCGTGAATACATTTTGATAACCGTTTTATAATGCTTTTTAAGCATTCTTTTACATAAATAAAATTGTTTATTCATGTGTGTTGTTCCTCTTTTACCATTTTTATGGGTTTTGCTTAAAGTGTCTTTTAGACCACCTTTTGCTTCATTACATGATAACTCAATGTTCTCTAAAATGTGATTGTATTGTGATAAATGATTTCATAACCTTCTTTTGGCTTCACCCCTTAGTGGGTGTGTGTACTCGCACTTTATGTGCATGTTTATTGGTTCATTATTGAACCTATTGCATTAAAAATCATCTTCTTGTGTGGGCTTCATCCCACTTTAATGAAATATTTTCTCTATTTTATGTATGCCTTTTTGAGAATGTTGTATTGTGTTCCTTAAAAGAGAGCTTTCGTGAGCTACTTCTTCTTACATGATATAGAAATTTCATATGCATTATTTGCCTAATGTTTCATGATAAGTCTTTTTTGGTATAAATTAAAGAATTGATCATGATTAAGCATAATTCGTGTTTATGCAAAATTGTTGTTATAAGGCATATTGTTGTGATTGATTATATTGGACCTTTGATTTGATTTTTCAAATAGATCCTCTTTGTAAAAACTTCTATTTGGAAAATGATTCCCTTAAGTGTTTATTGACTTTTTTAAGACATTTATATTTGTCCATCACATGTTATTTAATGCATCATTTGTTCGGTCTTATTATTGTTATATTAGAGATGTTTGTTGAGGTGAGTTATGTGCACCTCTTGTTGTGTCATTTTAGATTGTCAACTCGTAGTTTGACTCTAAAATGACTTGTTATGTGATCTCTAATTATGAGTGTGTCACTCGTTTATTTTGGCCATTGATTTTATTATGGATGCTCTTAATTATGTATACATGTGATGGATGTCTAAAGTTTGAAACCATAAGTGTTTTAAGATATATTGAAATTGATAATCTGTTAAATGTTTGTCATTACAAGTCTTAGTGCCTCAAGTGTCTTCTCCTTTTATGCCTCTTATCTAAGTGTCATCATATGTAGACAAGACATATTGTTCACACCTTTGTGTGCGTTGGTAGCCCTTCGTTGGCTTTGTTCTCTTGGTCTAGTAGCTAAACACATTTGTCTTGAGTGTCATTATATGCAGACAAGGCACGTTGATTCACACCATTGTATATGATTTTTAGTTCGTGTTGGCATTTGTGTCCTTGTTCTAGTCGTTGAGATGTATGCCCATGGTTGGCTTCCTTCACTCAATTCAAGTGTCATTTTATGTAGACAAGAGATGTATTGTCACACCTTCGTGTGTGTTTTAGCTCATGGATGGCTTGGTACTCTTGTTATAGTAGCTAAACATGCTTGATTTTGAGTGTCATTTTATGTAGACAAGAGATGTCTTTAGTCCATGTTGGCGTTTATTCTCTTGTTCTAGTCGCTGATACACTTATTTCAAGTATTATTATATATAGACAAGAGGTGTTTTATACACACCTTTGTGTGTGTCTTTGGCCTTTAATGGCATTATGTTTATGTTCTTGTTCTAGTAGCTTATACACTTGATTTATGGGTTTTAGAGGATTAATGAGGTGGTTGCTTGTAGTGGATGAACGATTGTTGAAATTTGCAAAATTTCATTATTTTCAAAGAAAAATATTTATGGATAAAATGATCATATCATTGATATGCATATTTGAAAATCAATTTTACATCTTGGCATTTAACCTATGAGGGGATTCAAATATTTTGTATATTAAGTGCTTATGTTTTTCGGTCACCTAATGAGTTTTTGCATTTGTAAATATTTGAGTGAGAAATTCCTCAATGAGTAAGGTTTTCTACTCAAAATAATATTCATTCTTGACTCTTGGGTGGATATTTTTTAATTAGATCATGTCCTTGCAAGTTCACATATGGCATTTGTTTGGCATAGAATTTCTTCTAAGATGTGAGAGAAATCATTAACTCATCTTTTGTTGATAAAATGTCTCCTTATTGTTGATTTATGTGTGAAACAATTTTTTCTTGTATGAACATTGTCTTCTTAGATATATTTCTAATACATGAATTTTTTTACTTGATCTTAATACAAATCTCATATTTTGTGTGTCTTTGTGCACTTGTGAGTGTTCTCCGTGCACACACTCCTTACTTCCAAATATTGATAAAACCCTTTGTAAGAATGCTTTTGGGAACCTTAGTGCTCACCTATTCTAAGAGATTCAATCTTTTGCATTTGTGGGTGTCCCCTCTGTACCTTTGGGTACTTTTATTCAAGTGTTCTTGGTGTGTCTTTGCACACGTATTCCTTTGTGGTGTTGGTGCTTGAAGTGCACATCTTTGAAGGCATTTGTACATGGTTCTTGGAGATATTTTTGTTCAAATGTTCTTAGTGTGGCCTTTGTGCACTTATCTTTCTTCAAGAACATAGTGTGTTTTATCAATGTTTAAGTTTAATTCGTGTTTTGCATAATACTCAATCGAAATGCATAAAATATCTTTTGAATCATTGTCCTTCTTAATCAATGTTATGGTCTATTATCCATTTTTGATATCTCTTATTTGATTAAGATACAAAGATACTTTTACTTGGAGTTCTTTTGGCTTGTTCTACATAATCTTCAAGATGGGGTGAAAGAAGCATCTATGGATTCAATCAATGAAGGTACTTGGGGATGATCACCAACAAAGACATTTTTTTAAGACTTATATTTGAAAGAATTTGCTGAGATGCCATAAAGATGGAGATTTCCCTTGAAGATTTTTGAAGAATTGGACTTCTTTCCAAGACTCCTTTTGTATTTCCAAACTTTCAGGATATTTTTTCTCGCAAAGTTTGAGGGGGGTGTTAAAATACATGTACTTGTACACATATATGTATATATATATAAATATATACATATATGTGTGCAATACCCAATAGGGGTATTTCTGTCATTTTGCATAGCTACATAGTTGTTTTTAGAAAACAACTATTTATTTATTTTTAGAATTAGTTTATTTTATGTTTTTTTATTTTTTGTTTTTTATTTCACGCAAGTGGGGGGCCCACATAGAGTCGTTGGGGCCTCCAACGGTCACAAGCTCCCAATGTCTCTATGGGGAGCCCCCTTTGGCCTCTCCTTTTCCACTACTCCTTGTGTATAAATAGGGGTTGCTCCCCTTGTATTCTTTATGGCTTTTCAAGCCCTCATTCAATAAAGTTCATATATTTTTTATGTGTTGCCTCTTTGAAGGCTTCTTGTGTTGTCCCTTAGTGGACTATTTCTATATTCCCCATTGTGGGTTTGGGTTTGTCCATTCATTGGACCGTGTGAATGCATTAAGCATTCTTGTTATACCTTTCCGCATACTTTCTTACAATCACCACTTCAAAATAGGGAACTAGATTAGAAGATAGACACGGCGTTAACTCCAGAGAATCAACAATATTAGAAAAGTTGTTGAAATCCATCCACCATCAAACAGAAATGGCATTATTTGTTTCAACCTTCAAGTTTGACAAACATTCAGAATCCACATTTGTGGCATAAGTTGGTCTACTTTTAATGTTAATATACCTACCAAACGTGAAAAATATGTGCTTCACATTAATTATGCAATAGTGAGTGCAAGAATAAAAGTGTTTCAATTAATTCACTTCACCTTACACCTTTGTTACCGCGACACATCGTTTTACTCGACGTACCCGCGTCGACACGCACCGACACGGGCGCGGGTACCCAGCGTGGTGCGGGTACACCGCAGGTCGAATAGCAAACCAGCTTTTCCTTTCGAAAATGCCTTGGTCAAACCAAGGTCAAAGGGGCAGGACCATTTTGGTCCCACCCCACCCGATACAATCACCCCCTTTCCCTCTCTCTGCTTTCCTGAAACCCTCAACACTCTCTCGCTCCTTGGTCTAGTTCTTTTTTTTTCGTTTTCATTATTTCCCCCGACATCTCTTTTTTAAAACCCTTGCCCCCTTTCCACCTTCGATTGAGCGACGAGGAGAAGGAGGGGAGAGAGAGAGAGAGAGAGAGAATGAAGGAAAACTAGAAGGGGGGAGAAAGAGAGACCAATATGTCCCTGTTCTCCTTTTCCTTCATCTTCTTCTTCTCCTCCTCCTTGCGTAGGCAATACAATTTTTTTTCTTGTGGAAGAGGTTCCACTGTGTCATTCTACTTTCCCGTGGGGATCACGAAAAGAAAATGAGTCAAAGAGAAAGAGAGCAAGAGAGAGAGAGAGAGGCGGTGGGGGTCTTTTCTCTTTTATAATAAAAAGAAAAGAAAACAATATCACAATAGCCCCTCCTCTTTTTTCAAAAATTTCATTTTAACTTCTTTTATATTCAAAATATCAAATTCCCCCACTTTTTAAAAAATGTCATTTCAACCTTCTTTTATATTCAAAATACCAAATTCTCTTCTTATATATATATATATATATAGTTGTGCCCGTCCCCATCCCCGTACCCAGGTGACATAGCTTTACGCGTGCCAATAAAAATGAGACATGAAAATATAAGCAGAAATCTAAACAGTGGAACTAGCACACAAGGTAATCACAGCAAATATTAACATGTTCAAATGGCTCATGGGCTGCACAAGCGCTTCATGTAACAAAGGCTTAAAATATGGAATTTAAGATATTGTCCTGTTTTAACAGCTTGTAATTATAGAATTCAAGAAATAAATTATCTAAAATAAAGACTCAAATTTCAAGAATGAACAAACATAAATAGGAACCATAATATAGTTTGTACAAGCCATTCAATAACAAGGAAGTTTGTGGAATTTAAACAATCTATTGCTAACCTTTCTAAAGGGCATATCTCACTCCTCTTGCAGGAAACAATGTGGAGTTGTGATTTCTCAGGATTTGGGAAAGAAGGCACAGTTGAGAGCCTAGCACTTGCAGGATTTGAGTCACTACAGACATAGCTACAATCTAATAACTCGCTTTCCATTTCGGAATCCCCTTTTCTAAGGTTTTCCTTCTGCATGGAGCCATCACTAGGCCCAACATTTTCTTCACATGTCTCTTGGCAAGCTTCCACTTGTTCCTGCAAGATAACCTGCCCCACCATCCAATAGAAAATAATTAGAGTTTTCCTATGTACATATATCCCAATGAAGTTCTCTTTTGTACCTGTATCACAACATCTGAATCCCGAACACGTGGTCGTCTCACATCTGTAGAAGGAAGCCGCTCACCAGTACCACCTTCAACTTGAATAGCTCGGCCTTTTCGCTGAACATGAAACAAATATCTATGAAAAATCATTGCCTGCTACTATAGTAAGTGTAAATAACTGAATGTGATTAATTAATTTAGACAGTACAATTTCAATCCATCTTGCATTTCTCTCAGCAGTGTCCATGAGTGAGAGGATTCTTTCTTCTCTATTAAATTTATTAAATTCACCTCGCACAGAATCAGAGTCAGCTGATCCATATGCCTGCTTAAGCACAATATTTCATATGATCTTCACATTAGTATGACATATAATAAAGGGAAAAACGAAATAAAAAAAGAGGAAGCACATAAGACATAAGCTGACATCAAGCAAACAAAATCAGCAGGTCTTACAGATTCAAAGGCAGGAATTTTTGCCTTCATTGTTGCTTGTTCTCGATATTGTTCCTGTAAAATTGGAAACCAAACACTAAGATTATAGGTTCAATTTTCTGAAACCAAATAAATGACAATCAACTACAATATAACAACTGAAATTACCAGTGATATGCAGTAATGTTTCCAACTTTCCTCATCCATGCCAAAGTTAAAGAAGTCGGTTATATCCACCCCAGAGCACCTCCAAGGCTTCTTCTCAAATGATTCAATGCCAACATCAAAAATAGTCCTGAAGAAAAATCAAGCCAATACCATTCAATAACTCACAAACAAGACAAAAAGGGGGAAAACCCCACTACATAGCAGTGATACTTTTGTCTTGTTAAAAAACCCACAAAACATAAAGTGAGGTACATGTTATGAAACAGAGGTAGTACTATGGATCTTTATTCTATAGCCCCACCAACAAACTATATTAAAAATTCTATGAGATGTCATGCCATATAAATAATCCACGGAAAGACAATGAGAAACCATTAACAGAACAGTGAACAAACATTAAAATAGAAGGATAAAAAAAGGAACTAGCATAAATATGTTCTGGCATACAAATTAATTCATTGCAATTACAAAGTGCATAACTTACTTATACCGAGGAAGGGTGAATTCGCGGCCATTTGGATCAAAAGACAAGGCGCCTGCATTTAATAATGAATGAATGAAACTTATGAACAATAATAGCTACTAACCACTGTCACCTACAACAAAAGCACCTTACCAAAGAGCGAATGCATACCTCTCCCAGTTACACTGGACATTGTTTTCATATCTACATGTCCAACTTGGTTCTGTGATTCTCTATGCCTGCTTGTGAATGCTGTGGCATGTTGTCTAACATACTACACATTGCCAATGCAATCAGGAATTACCAGCATACACGACCAAGCAGTATAGCACTTTAAATAAATGAACTTTATATAGACAAAATTAAGAAGACACTACAGGACAACCAACTTGTTTAAATCCATTCCTACTGCATTTATAAGCCTCAAGTATGCAAAGGGCCTTCACACACTTGAATGATTTTGAGATATGGACAATGTACCAAATATTTCCACAATTAAAAGATTCATTTATAGTGGGGCCAGTTTAGTTGGTGTTACTTTGAAAAAGAGATGCCTGGTGAGGTTAGGATACATACATATGCAATATGTTTGTCTGTATACACGTTGTACATGTTCAACTTTTTCCTTTCTTTAAGTCTATCAGGTGAATAACGATGACATTGGTGGCGACGATGATGACTGAGATGTATCCTATCTTTTTGTATTTGTAGATTTGAATTTTAATCAGCACCAATAAAGACTTACTTGGGAACATATGTTCACTTTTCTATCAGTTATATGTACATCTAGTAATGGTAAAGACACCAAACTGAATAATTATAAAAGCGCCTCAAATTTCATATATAATAACCTGTTATTGCACAGAATGCTAGAAATCTTTTGAATTAGAATTAGTACCAACTTTTTATATTTGTTATAACTTTTTATTCGTATGTTTAGACTACTGCTTGAACCTGCATAGGCACCTAGGCGCTGCCCATTGCCTTTACTACATAACCCACGACTTGACCAAGTCAACTCGAATTGAGCAACCTGATAAGGGATACGTAAAACACTCAACAGACTGAGCCTCAACCTTTCATTCTGTGAACCCATGAGTTTCCCATTTCATGTTAAAATATGTGATAGATGACTGTGGGTTTGGGGCAAGTTGTGTTCAGTCATTCCAATTAGAGTTGTATGACTATGGCTAGTCATTACTTAGAAGTTGCTAGTTATTAACCTCGAGTACTAAATTTAAAGCTCTAATACATGTTCCCTGAACCAGCATAACAATCAACTCACCAGATCCCTGAATAACCATGAAAGGAAATCCCAATCCACAGTTTAAGCAAGCTGAACACAGCTTGCCAACTAAGGATGTCCCTCAGGAAGTGTGACATCATTTTCTTCAAATACCATAGCAAATTATCTTTCTGACTTTCAAAATAAAGGATCTTCTCTCAAGTAACGAACCTATGGCTTATGAAAAGGCAAAGTTTCAGACTGTCATAATTTAAACCTTCATCCATTGCCTAGAATTTCAATTCTTCAACTGCGAACAATAATATAATAACAAGAATTGTATGCTTTACAACAAAAAACTAACCTCCACATTTCATGAGAACAAGAAGAACACTTTAACTTCACAATGCAATACTTTTCAAAAAATATATAGAAGTCGGTGGAATTCCAACTAACAATACCTTGAATTGCAAATATGGCGAACCGTAATACTGGCTTGAGCCCCCACAACTCGCTCCATTCTTTGTCGTCCTTACTCTTTCCGTACCACCATCGTTTCCCAGCTGCAGTCCGCCCGTCGGAGACCGAATCTCCTCGCCCCACTTCTGATCCTTACCCGACGTTTCCTCTCCCATAAGAATAACCAAATCATCATCCTCATCTTCATCATCACTTATCGCGCCTCTTCGACGGCTTGATGCAAACATAGGCATCGATCTCGAGCAACCTCCGTCGTCCTTATTTAAAACAATATGCAAATCATCCTCACTGTCACTATTTTGACTCAAGCTCGAACCCTCCACCTCCTCTCTCCTCCCATTACACACATTTCTTCCTCCACTATCGGCACTCGTTTCTCCACCACCACGCTCCACGACTACAGTTTCTTCAGTCCTTCCAACACCACCATAATAACAACTACGCCCCTCCTCATTTTCTTCGCTTTCCGCGCTCGATTTTCCGCCGTTTTCCGCATGCAAAGCACCTGGCTTCTCTTCGCCGGTCTGGGGTTCATCGAACCCATCGACTCCCCGGATACTACCATACAAAATCGACTCCTCATTGTTGAGCTCAGCATCATCGCCCCCACAACAATAGGAAGCAACACCGTGCGAGAAATCGTCTTCTTCGGCGGTCTTCTTTCCGTAAAAATGGCAGAAGTTCGCGATCGAAAAGCTGGCGGAATTCACTTCACTCGCAACATCCGCATACAGGTGCCCAAAATCATCCGGTTCCTCCATTTCCTGATCAAGATACGATGATACAATGTCTCAACATCACCGAATCATTTCAAATGAAGACGAAGAAACGGGTTGAGCTCCAAATGCAGGAAGGAAACCGTCTAGGGTTTAGCTTCCGAACCCTAATTCTGCTCGATCGTGGGGGAAGGAGGAAGGGACAACCCAACGAAGAGAGTCTTCTTCTCAGGGTTTTTTTGAGATATTTCGCGGCTTTGCATTTTATAGGGGAAAACCCTTGGTAGGCTTTCGGCCTTTCGAAGACGCGATCACGATTAACGGAAGGTTGTACGTGCGTGCGTGTGACCAGGCCGTCAGCGGGTTGGACCCGCACCGGACTCGGGTCCAACTTTGAAGCACCAGTACCTTGTCCGGGTCCCGGTCCTACAGGACGCATAGGTACTCGATGTCAACGGGTCGGATGTAACCCGACATCAGACCTGAATCCAAGTCCGATTAGTCGGTAGCCAAATCAGGATCCAATTATAAATCGGATTCGGGTTCGGTATTGAGTCTTTCATTGAAACCTGACTCGAATCTACTTAAAATCTAAATCCAACTAAAACCCAACCCTCGATTAAGTGTAAATATCGAGTTTTAAGCTACTCGTCCAGATTAGGATTTAACTTTTTCCATCAGAATTCGATTTGGTTTTTTTTTTTTACCTGAATTCAACCAGTTGATATCCCTACTCATAGGCAAAACCAAATCTACATATATATATATATATATATATATATATATATATATATATATGCATATTTGCTATGATCGTTTGTATCTAAACTAGTTGATGCAAGTTGGTTTGACTCAATTAGCATTTACCATGGTTAATTTGACGAGAATAAGCACTTGGATTGTGTTTTGAATGAAGAATTATGTTCTTATAAGTTATTTTTTAAGCGCTTATGCCAGTCAATTTTTGGACTGCCCGAAGAACTCATCGGCATATTGGAACCCAGCGATCCAAATGTCAATCTAAACAAAACAGGCCATATATCATATCTACTTGCTTGAAGTCTAAGAAGATATGCCATAATTGGATGATTCAACTTATGGTGAAGTCTAAGAAGAAAAAAAATGAAAATTGATTGTATGGTAAAATCTCTATAATTTTTGTTATTTTTTCGATGTCCAAAATTGCAAATACTCAACCTCGTTAGGACCCTTCGCAATTGTGAATTGATGGGTTATTGTGATAAAATTATACCGCTCATCGGCTAGTGCAAACTCTCACTTAAATCAAGAATCACACATTTTCTTATGCGGTCCTTACGAACTCACGTAAATTTATTTGCAAACATTAAGTGAATTTGAAACCACTTAAATCGCAAATATCATACTTATTCGCATAAACTTCATGAATTCGCATAAACATATGTGCGAACCTCCGGTTAGACTAAACGTCACAACATTGCAAATATCCATAATAAATATTTACAACTTTATTACATATTTACAAGTTTTCTTATTATTTATGGAGTTCGCAAATCATATATAAACTCATTTTTGTACCAAGGGTTTCATACTGCAAAGAACTTTCCTAAAGAACCCCTCTTCATTGTTCCTCTCTCCTTGCATCGATTCCAATGAAAATCGTTGAATCATATGTAAAATATTTGTGATAATGAAAAATGTTACATAAAATATTTGCGAAAGTCAATAAATTTTTGCAAATATTATATGTGGACTTCCTTCTTTTCATATTTGCTATTTTTTATAGTTATTTTATGCGGACATTCTCATTACAATAAAAATCCACTCATACATATAAATTCATTCAAATGACATTATAAACAATATCAATGAGTTAAAGTGTTGACCTTCCACACAAATTTACAAAATAAACACATGAAGTAATTGTTGAGGATATTGCCAATTATTTGATTGTAGCTCCTCGATGACCTTATTTGTGTTCTCGAGTAGGCCAACCTGACTCTATATCATATCCTTCATCATGTGATTTTCTTAAAGTGTAAGAGTCAACTCTGCTTTCAATCCACTTAAGGTCCTTTTATGTTTTATCCCAACTTTCTCATGCTCTTGAAAAGCCTTATTTGTAGGGAAAAAACATGCAACCTGCTAGGCATCTATAAAATTATCAGTGGTTGCACGTACCATGGACAACAAGTTAATGTCTTCACCATCTTTATGTCAGTCTTCAAGTTCAAAGAGGAATATTGTGGGGTAATCCTTTGTCTGATCATTTGTGAAAAGTGCGACAAAATTGCTAATTGCGAAGACGTTCTGTCACAAAGATGTACAATGACGGATTAGCGATAGACTAGTGACGGATATCATCCATCGCCAATACACATTTTTCTTATAGTGCTAATCATGCTTATAATACAAGTTATACTACGTATAGAAAAATAAAGAACCGAAGGTGAGCAGGTTGGAGACCACAATTTGAATCAACAGTTAAAGATGTGCTTACAAAAAAAAAATATCATTGATGGTTCAACCATGATGAAGTGCCGCCTATGAATAGTTGCCGAAGGGAAGCAGATTGATGACCATAACGAACCCTAGTTTATATGAAAAATAGCCTTGAGGGTGCGAACAATGAGTTTATCTATGATCCGCAAACTCTGCAAAAAATAATAAACATCACATAATATGTCATAAGTTCGCAAATATTTAAGTACGATATTTGCAATATTGCGATGTTCAGTTGAACTAAAGTAAAGGTTCACACATATGTTTATGTGAATGCATGAAGTATATGTAAATAAGTATGATATTTACAATTTTAATGGTTTTAGTCTAACCGGAGGTTCACACAATATTTATGTGAATTCGTGAAGTATATTGAATAAATAGGATATTTATGATTTTAGTGGTTTTAGTCTAACCAGAGATTCACACATATATTCATGTAAATTCGTGAAGTATATGTTAATAAGTAGGATATTTGTGATTTCAGTAGTTTCAATCTAACCAGAGGTTCGCACATATATTTATGCAAATTCATAAAGTATATGCGAATAAGTAGGATATTTGTGATTTTAGTGGTTTAAGTTTCACTGAATTTTTGCAAATAAATTTATGCAAGTTTGTGAGGTCTGCATAAGAAAATGTATGATTCTGGATTTAAGTGAGAGTTTGCACTAGCCGACAAGCGATGCAATTTTATTGCAATAACGTGTCAATTGATAATTGTGAAGAGTAAAAGGGTCTTAACAAGGTTGTATATTTGCATTTTTGGACATCGGAAGTAATTATAGGGTTTTTAAAGAAACATATCAAATTTGTCGTATACAGTCATTTTTTGAGGGGAAAAAAAACAAAAAGGCCATGAAAATCTCATTTCACAATCTAGTTCACATATTTGAGTTAACACATTCTATTGGTCATATATATATATATATATATATATATATATATATATATATATATATATATAAAGGGGACTGTCAAACAAAAAAAAAGTCCAAAATCTACAACCGATGATGGATGGTGTTCCTTCTCTAATGATCAAGTTTTTCATTGCATATTGGATTTTTATCATTCATTTAGTAAGCGATGTGTTTTAGATTTTGAATTTTTGATATTTAGTTGCATTTTTATTGTAAAGTTTTAAATGCATTGTGAGGTGTGGAATTATAATATATAGAAAAACATGTCTAAATGTCATAAAGTCTTTGTATAAAATATATTTCTTACTAAATAAGTTATAAAGAATAAATATTTAAGGTATGGTCGATGAAATGCTCAAATATTAAAGAATGAGAGTTGTCTGATCATCATCATCATCTGCTGTAGATTTTGGACCTTTCTTTGGTTGGATGGTCCCCCTTCTCTCTCTCTCTCTCTCTCTCTCTCTATCTATATATATATATATATATGTGTGTGTGTGTGTGTGTGTGTGTGTGTCTTTTTGCACTTATTTAATAAACCTTTTACTTTCAAAAACAATTTGGAAGTTGTGAACTTTTACTGTTTCACATCACTTTTTTCTTCACTTAATTATTGCAATTTGTTTATTTTTTTCGTTTGTTGTCCGGACTAAGTTGTAAAGTAGCCACTTAGCTCATTAACTAGACATAATTTTGTGTGGTTTTGCTTTTAATGATATTATGGTTACTAAGTTTATTAATCAAGCATGTCTATCCAATGATGCATCTTAGAATAGACACTCCAAATAAAACTTACATATTAAAATTAATGAATCACTAGATTCAACATAAAACTAGTAAATAAATCCAAACCAAGCTCAAACTTGCAACATGCTTGAACTCAATATATTTGTTCTAGAATAATCAAGGCTGAACTTGATGTTTCTTAACAAAGAAAGCCGGAAAAGAATAGAGCTCAATTCTACTCAGTCCGTTTAGAGTGTACACAAAGATGCCCAATAGTCAGTGGTGCTCCAGCATCACATGAAGTTCATGTTTGGTAACGTATCATCAAATTTGGACTCGTGCAAACGAGAGAATAATCTTATTGGAATGGCTAAACAATCGGAAAGAGTGGCGATAAACTGACTCTCATTTGCCTTTAAAATTGAGTTGTATTCTCATTTACATGATAATCAGAATTGCAAGGGGGTTCTTGAGATTCTAATTCATATGACTCAGAAATAAATTTTGATTTGGAGTCGCATGTGACCCAGCAAAACAAAAGCGCCTAAAGAGATAAGGAGGGTCAAATAGGAGCAATCTGCCATACACGCACCCACATAGGCCATATAACACGAGAGGATGATAGCAAAGGTAATCGAGAAGGGGCTGTTTGCAAAGTTACTTTTTTTTTTAAAGGGAAGCTGGGCTAGGCAGACTCCGACCAGATATCTCTTAAGTCGCATGTGACATAGTGATTCGAACCTGGGCCTTTAATTTGGCACAAGACTTCACTTATCACATAGGATACCACCTTGGTGGTAAAGCTATAGGTGCTAGTAAAGGTAATCAAGAAAAGGTTATTTGTGAAGTTAAACAAGAAGTTGTTGGTTGCAAAATTACACAAGAAGCAGTCGAAAGCGATATACAAGAAACATGTATAAGCGATGTACATGAAAAACAATTGATGAATGAAATGATGAGAATCTTGTAGATAATGTGCAACTATCTCGCACATTTATATATTGAGCTCACTCTTTTGGAGAACATCTCACTGTCCCAAACAATTAACGATGAGACGATCACTATAGAGGATATAGAACCACGTGGACAAATCAGTGCTAATGATCTTCATCACAGAAGGTTAAATGATACTCAACCTTAAAATGTAGATGACAAATCTAGGTAAAAGTAGTTGAACTTTCTAATTTATGCTTGAGCTTGAGGTGTTATATTTTACGTTAATTTTGAAAGTTAAAAATACAAGAATGTTGCAAGCATGACACAAAGTAAATAATACAACAAATTTTGATTTAGTTTTGTGGTTACACCTAATTTGCTGTCACCGCTGGAGGTCACATTGTGGCATGGATGACAAAAAACATAGGCTCATAGGAGGATTTATCTAGAGGGGCACCTTGGCATCCTAAGACGAACAACAATTAGAGGTCCAAGTGTGGGCTATTTTGTTTGCTGACATTAATGCTAGATGGGTGGTATCTAGCATAAACAACACATAAAGCGTCATTCTGAGGTGAGTTTTTGAAATTTGTAAGGGGCGTCTCAAAATCAAAATATTTCTTTTATTTAAGTTTTTCTTTTAACGATCAGATCACAAATACGTAAGGTAAAATGACATAAAGGAGACGATTTTATACTCTCTGATCATGCATAAGTTTTGCATTTTATTCATACTATTTTAAGCAAGATCCAGTAAAAAATATGATTAAAAACTCATTCTTATCAATGTTTTTGAGAAATTGCTTTGAAATTGAAAATATAGGCAAAACAACATATTTTAAGCTCTTTCCTATGTTTTTCAGACTTTTAATTAGTTTAGAATTTCTGTTATTCATAGTTTAATTAGTTTAGGAGTCTCAAATGGTACTTTACTTTATTTAGAAGTGTCTTTTTCTAAAACAAGTTTCTTTCTAAAACACTGCATATTTGAAATTTTAAAAAATTAATTAGCTTTTTAGAAAAATCGTGTGGCACCCTAATTTTAGAGTATAAAATAGACTTTTTAAGAAGAGAAGCACATTTTTGCCTTTTGAGAAAACACAGGCCTCTTCTCTTCTCTTCCCCCTCCTTCTTGTTCCCAATCGGTTTTCCCTCGATCTCTTCCTTTTTTTCCTGTTTTTGTTTCGCTTCCAACCTTTCTCTGGCACCGGTTCTTCTTATCTCATCTCGACGGAGGTATGTGCAGCTCAAAAGTATGACCACTTTTTTCTTCTCAACCCCTTCATCGAAAACAGATCGTGAGGTACGTTTCTTCTCCCCTGTCTCTTTGTAGTTTCGTAGTTATATTTATTTTATTTCCTTCGCAGAATACATACATCATATCATTGCATATATTTTCGTTTATTCATAGTATATTCATTGCATATAGTTTAATTGAGTTTCATTTTTATCATCTGAAAATATAAAAATAAAAAAATAAAATAGCTTAATTTAGTTTAGCAGATTTTCTTGATTTTCGCGTAGAATAATATTATTTTATTTTAAATCAATAGATTTAGTATAGAGTAATTGTTATGTTTTAGTGAGTTGTAATTCAGTTTATATTAGATCTAGATCAGATTTAGTTTAGATTAAGTTTTTTTTTTATTTTTGATATTAAGTAGATTTAATCTATTTATATTTTTGAAATAGCCGATTTAAGAATAGTTAGTTATTTTGTTTATTTATAAATTCTAGTTCACGTTAATGTTGTCCATCAGATTAGGATGGTAGTTAGTTCATGTCATTAGATTAAATTAGATTAATTATTTAGTAATTAGTTTGTTTAGATAGATTAATTAAAATAGTTCAACCATTTTTTTTTTGTTATCTATTATCGTTTTAGCATAGCTAGGTTATTTTCATTCAATCATGTTTTGCTGTGGTTTAATATTAGTCTACTTCAGATATTAATATTTAGTCTTATTTTGATTCACGTTAGTTACTTATTAGTCCAGTTTTGTTGAATCTTGCATAGTTTAGATTAAACTAGCATAGCCGATTTATTACTTCTTATTTAATTTGGTGATTAAGTTGGTTAGCTTAGATAGCTTAGGTTGATTTCATTTTGCTACAGATTTGTTGTTAAATTCCGTACAGTTGAGTAAAATAGGTTGGTTGTTAAATAATATTCTTGTTAGTTAGTTAGATTATTTCTCTTTAAATCTTGAATTCTTACATAATCGATTAGGTTGTTTTCGTGTTTTCCTGTTTCTAGTCTAGGTAGTTTTAGTTAATGGTTATTGTGTTCTAGCTGTTATTAGTAGATTTTGAAGTTAGTTTCAGCATGTTTAACTAGTTATCAAATTTATTTGCTAGTTGGTCAGACGTTTCTTGTTAGTTGGATTGATTAATTGTTTTTAAATTCTTGACTTCATTCAGTGAATACTTTCTCGTTTCTTGAATTAGATTAATTGATTCTTGTTATCTCAGCTAGTATTCTTTTGATTAGTTTAGATTATATAGTATAGTTCGTTTTATTCCAGATTTTATTAATTATTTTGTTTAGATTTCCATACAGCAACTTGTTAAATTAGTTATTTTGTTTGTTAGTTAATTAACAATTTTTTTTATTAGTTAGTTTTGCTATTTTGTTATTTAGTGCTTTAGTTTGTTACATGTTAGTTCATATTTGTTACACGTAGTTAGTTTGTTATTAATGGTTAGATTCTTGTTTTTGTGATTTTTCTTTAAAGTAACATTAATTTTTTGTAGTTTTTTTGTGTTTTATTTTTGTTTTGCAATTGTGTTTTGCAGGGAAGCGATTGATTATGTGGTGAGCCCTCAAACGAGTTCCTGAAGAGCCCTCTGAGGTCTCCAAAAGGTTTCCTCAAAAGGTCTGCTAGAGCTCCCAACAATAAGCAAACGAATATCAAATAAAGCAAAGGCATCAAAAGAGACTAGAAGCTCAAGCATTGAAGATCATTTTATTTTATTTTTAGTTTAAGATTTATTCTCTTATTTATTATGGGTTTATAATAAAGCCACTTAACTAATTATTATTTGTTTAAGCCCTCCAAATAGGGCCACACTTTTAGTTAATTAATTCTTTTATTTTTCAAGGCAATAAAGAGTAGATTTCTATGGAATACAAAGTTTTGTCCCGTTCCCTGAGTTCGACCCGGATCTCACCCTAGTGTGAGCTAGTTTTTATTATTTGGTGTCTGGCTTTCATAAATTATTTTATTCAAAAATATCTTTTAAAAATCTATTTCGTAAAACTTACACCAAATTTTTGGCGTTGTTGCTGGGGAACAACGATAGAAATACAAGTATTCACGTTATTGCTCATTATGTATTCTTGTTTTACTTAGGATTGCTAGTTTCCTTTTTGTTACTTATTTAGGGCTGCTAGTTTATTTTTCTACTTATTACTTACGATTATTACTTTATTTCAGTACTTGGGATTGTAGAACCACGTGCTTGTGAACTCTAGAGACCAGTTTACTATTCCTGCACAACCCACCTATTAAGCTACCCCTAGGAGGTGTATGTGCACGATTGGTACCTTGCTCATAGTCAGTTTTTCATAAAATATTTGTTTGGGTGCAAGTGTGTGGTATGGGTTTACTGTTTTCTTTCCATATTTTATTTTACCCGCATCGTGGTTTGTTGTGGTTTCATCACGCTGCATGTTAGGTAGGTAGAAAGCCCTACTTTAGGACAGTTGCTACACCAGTCTACCTTAAGGTGTATGCAATGGCGTCGCTCGCTTGACCCCGAGCTTGTTGAGTCTATTGAGGACCTCAAGTCTATTATTAGGAGAGTCTGTCAATCCGGCCTCATGCTTGAGAATCAACAATTGACCCGTCCCTTGAGAAAATATTTCATTCACAATAAATATACTCATGCCTTCTGCATCGCTAGACCCGTTGTAGGAGCACCACAGTTCGAGATCAAGGCTAATATAATTCAAATATTATCATCTTTTTATGGCCTTAACAACGAAGACCCCTACCGTCATCTCGATGAGTTCCTTAAGATCTGCTCTACGGTGTAGACCAATAATTTTTGAAATGACGTGTTTAGGTTAACATTGTTTCTATTCTCTCTCAAAGACAAAGCCAAGCTAGCATCCAGAGATTCAAAGTTCGGAAGCAAAGTTGGATCCCAATCCAACTCTCCAGACCCGATCCGGACATCGCTACCTGAGGTGATCCACACGTGTGCAGGATGTCCCTTGTCCTAGTGGATCGACAGTTTAGTCGATGTTCATCATGCTCCTTTGCAAGATGCTTCAATTTCATTGCATCTTCATAAAATCATATTTTTTGGATATTTTGCCTACAGACTTCATTTCATGTAATCTTTTTTTTTTAGGAGCTGGATTCTATGGATCCGAATAGTTCTGGTGCTTTGTAGGATTCTTTTGTGGCACTAAAGGGTGTATGAGGAACGCGGGTAGCTTTTATTTTTCGTGATTGCATTTTTCTAATGTGTTTTTGTGCAGGATCCAATTCGCTGCATGATCTGGATCTTGATCTTGATCCATTTCAATGGAGCCCTAGTTGGCGCCATTTGGAGTGGACCATTTTGGACATAATTCAAATCTCAGCCTTGACTGGTCCAAGTCAATATGGTTGTTGGTCCCTTAAAGGCCCTTGGCCAAAAATAGCCATTCAAAACTCATTTTTTGAAACAAGGCTTGGGAAGGCCATACCATCTTTATGGTGGCTCTTCCCCAAGCTCCAAGCTCCTTAAGTGTGGAGGTCGACCAAGGTGGAGGGGGTTGCTTCACCATTTAAAAATTATTTGCTGGTGTGGCTGGTTCTAGAAAGGAAAACATCTCTGATTGAGAGAAGATTCAGAGTTCACTTTGGTGTGGAAGGTGATCTTGAGAAGATCGACCCTGACGTTGTTGTGAAAGCTTGAGATTTGTGGTTGCTGGCCCTCAAAGTGGTTGTTCAACCTGCTGTCAAAAATCTCCATTGGTGTTGGTTGCTTCCCAGTGACATCCCATTATTGTCATCCGGATAAAAAAAGAATCGTTGGTTCATTTGTGTTTGTCTTTTGCTTCATTGTCATTCTCCTATGTTTTCTTGTTGATTGTTGCTTGTAAGTTGTAAGTAGATTATTTGTTGATATTTGAATGAATGTTTTGAAGTATTTATGTTACTAAGTGATTCTATTATTTTAGGTGTGATATTGTTTAATTCATTTTCTATTAAGAAACAAGATTGCCTATTTTGAGTTGTCTGGGATGACTCTGAAGAATCGACTCTATTGACCTCGATATTGGTCAGTTTCTGACATTCTTTAGCTTCTCAGAAATCTAAGACGTTCATCTACAACTTTGTAGTTGAGGCCATTGCGTAAATCGGCCTTCTATACCCTTGAACAATGCTGATAAGGTTTCAGACACACAGGATTCCACTGCCACCTGTCTGTTACAGAACACACCTAGTGGTGTTCTATATTTTTCAATTATCTTGAGATTTCCTGCATGAAAAATTAATTTGTTTGATTATGTGGAAAGCTAGGACATAGCTCTAAACCTTTTATGTTCAAAGTTGTGGCTGAATCATCGTCTAGATGTCTCAAAAAATCCCAATTTTATCTGATACGGTTGAAAGTTATTAATTTAAGGCATGTATTAATCTCTTGATTTCAATTTTATGCTTTCCAAATTTCATGATATTTCCTACATGATTTATGAATCTGAGACTTGAATTAGACAGTTGACATACTGTTAAACCTAATTTCTATTCTGAGTTTCATTTGATTCGTACGTTTACAATCCTGAAAGTCGTGTTGACATGAATGAAAATTTTTTAGAGTTCAAAATTTTGTAGAGACTCGTAAAAAACTCAGAAAAATCCAAATTTTAGCTCATTGAAAATATCTAGATCTGACCTACGTTTTCTCTGTTGGTGGCTTCTGAAATTCTACTAGAGGGGGGGGGGGGTGAATAGTGAAATATGAAATAGATCGATAAAATAAAAATTAAAGGCAATAAGACACAACACAGAAAACACAAGATTTATACTGGTTCAGTCGAGTTACTGACCTACATCCAGTCCCCAAGCAAAACACTTGAGCCTTTCACTATAACATCCGTGTTACGGGATAAATAGTACAACACCTTCTTTCCCAGAGGTCTACTTCTCTCAACAGAGAAGAAAACACCCTCTTTCACAGAGGTCTACTTCTCTCAACAGAAAAGGGATACAACAGAAAACAAAAAGTTACAATACTTTCTTATAGAACCTTCAGAATGATATGAATGCACGAATGAAGATTCTCATAATGTTCTTTTCTTTTCACACACAGTTGATTCTTTTGTCAAAGAGCTTTTCTTGACTTTTTCTCTTTCTTTTCTCTTTCTTTTTCTAAGCTCTTTTTTTCGAATATTGAACAGGAGTTTTTCTCTTTGTAAGCTCACACGTCATGTGAAATACTATTTTGTTTGTATATATATAGTCTTAAGAAAATAGTTGTTGCATTTTTGAAATGATTGTCCTTTTGGGATATGAGGTGTCAGGTCATTTCAAAAACAACTTTGTGTGAAATGATATGTGTACTATATTGCTTTTTCAAAAAGTCTCCTTTCCATAAGTGTAGCATTTAGGGTACACTATTCGTTTTTGTATTTTAAATGAGATATAATTTATAATGGGTCTTTTCTCATAATAAATGTTTTGTAGTACATTGAACGTTGGAGTGTAATCTATCATGTAATTTTGTCTTTACTCAATTTAATGATTTGTAGTATATTAATATTTTTGTTACAAATCGTCACTTCTTTAGTTAAATGCATGTAAGTACAATAAATGCTTTGTTAAGTACTTTATTTATAAATGGTCATTTCTCAAATGCTTTTTGAGATGACATTTAATGTTTACAGAAAGAATGATGACTTTAAATAAGTCAACATTCTTGAGTGTGAATTTTATTATTAAATAAATGGTCATTTCTCAAATGCTTTTTAAGATGGCATTTAATGTTTACAGAAAGAATGATGGCTTTAAGTGTAAGTCGACATTCTTGAGTGTATATTAAATAAATAAAAGATCTTTTCCAAATTTAATTGTCTTGTTTAAACAATAAGTAGTTTTTGTATATAAAACAATATTTGTCAATTCAAAATAAACGATTATGTATTATGAGTTAATTCATTTTGTCTTTTTCTTTCATACTTGAAATCATTAGCTTTTATATCTTTTCAAATTGTCTTTTTCATAAATGCTTGTAAGAAAGTACAATGATTTGTTTTAAAAAGATATTTTTGAAATATCGTATCCTTTTATGAAAGCTTTGCTTTTTGTAAATAGATGGCTTGTATGATATTTAAAGCATGTAATATGAAATATGCAATATGCATGCTTCTGAAGGTTCTGTTACATATGACTCTAAAGAAGAAAAAAGTCTTCATCTTGAAGTAGCCGATCTTCTTAGACAATCTTTATGAGAGTATGGCCCATCAAGCTTTTTCTTTAGAGAGTATGATTGTATCAACTAGTTGTACTTGATCAGGTTGTCTCCATTCTTCTTAGGGGAAATAACCTTGCATCAAATACTCGTTAAATGCATGACAAATCATATCCAGTCATAATATAACATTTTCATGAAGGCATATCATCATATCATATTAAAGCATGTATGACAACATATCATATTATGTATCATCAAAACATAGTTTCTCAACAACTTCTACAAACTCTATTGTCTGAAGGATCAAAAATTCATTCGAACACACTGCCAGCAGAGTCCAGAAGTCTGTCATAGACTTGTCTGTCTGTCCCAGTCCTGAGTCTGTGGAATGGACACCTCTGATATGAATCTAGTGATTTAAGATTTGCTGGAAAGGCGTGTGAGTTGCGCACAACTTTTCTTTGAACCACCTTTGTAGAAACTGAGTGCACAGATTCCAAAAAAACCTATTTTCTTGAGTCCTGTTCGGACTCATTTCTGTGAAAAGCTTTCACACGTGTTAAGATCTGTTTGGATCGTGGATCGGTGTTCACCGAGTCCACATCATAAGCACTAGTTGAAGGCCTTAGATACGGTTCAAATTATTACTTGGAAACACATATAGTGAGAATTTCTCAAGAAATGCTTTTCAATTGATAAGATGAACGAGTCTCAAAAATCCATCACGAGCTTTTCTCAGATTGAGAGAGAAAAATTTCATGAGACTTGGGAGAGGATGAAAGATCTTCTTCGGAAGTGCCCCACCACCAAGTGCCTCGTTGGCAACTAGTGCAGTACTTTTATGATGGCTGAATCATCGCCTAGAAAAGAGCCTTCTCTGATGCTCTTACGATAGCCTTAGGTATAGATCAATGAATTTGTCTTCGTCCCTCCGATCAACTATCAAAATATCTCCCTGTTCACCGATGACGATATTTGAACAGAGGGCTCACATCCTCGACAGATTCTGGCGGTTCGAATATCTATGATGCTGACTGTTTGATGACATCCTAGAAGGGAAAAATGATCCAAAGAAGAGGGGAGCAAACTGCCTTTCAAATGCATGTAATCTAATCATAAACTCGTATATGCAGAGGAGAATTCGTTCAACTTCAAAAATCAAAAGGAATCACAAACACTATTCTTTCCTATCGAAGATGGAATTTCAGAAATATCAATGATCATATTGCCGAAAACCAAAAAAAGATGTTTATATAACATAAATTTTCAACTACACAATGACCTTAAACTTTCATTTAGGTTGTCGACCTTGAATGCAGGTGTTTATATTGTATAATTCCCTGCTGATCAAAACGTTGTAGATATCGTACGATAACATTATTTATTTATTTGAAGTATTTATTTTTCACAATTACTCATTAGTTTAAATGTTATGTTGCAGGTTCATTTTTTATAGGATAGTTTGGATAATGACCATTGTTGTGCAAGATATTCTTAAGTAAACAAACAAGTAATAAATTTGTTTTGTTGTTTTTTTAAATCGTACGTATACCTATTCTTGACTTGATATATAATTGTTATCATTATGATTATGGAATATTTGTCCTAATGTACATGTGATATTTGGGTTTAGGCAAAAAAATAAATTTTATGCAGGTATGTTGTATGAATTGTGTTGTTTTTTATGTAAGCTATTGTTAGTTGTTTACTAATAACTTTTTTTCAGAAAAATTTATCTGTTTACAGAAAGCATTTGATGAAATTCTATAAATGTGAGAAGAAAAAGGTCTGTTTGCAATGGGCCAACAAGATGGTTAAGAGGAAGAAAAAGAGAAATTAAAGGGAAGAACTCTGGGCTGAGAAAGAGGAAAAGTGGGTCAAGGGGAATGGAAAGAGGGCATTAGCCGATGAGGTGCTGGATGGCGAGAGCAAGTTAGCTGAGCTGTGAACAATCCTGAGAAGTATACATTGATGGTCATGTAGATGAATGATGAGATTAAAAAAAAAGCTTATTTTGTTCAGTCATGATTGTATAAAGCATTGTAATTTGGTAGTAAAGTGAGACCTTTGGTTGTAATGTAATTTTGTTATAAAGTGAATTTTTTTGTTGTAGTTTTGTTTAGTCATGGTTGTCAGAATTTGCTATTCTTTTTGTTATATACATTGATGGTTACATTGTTTTGGTTATTGTTCTTTTTAATGCTCCTCATATTTTTTGGGTTGAATTTCAAGTTTACAAGGCCAACTTTCATAAGAGTTTTAGTACTATAATTTGGCTTATACATGCTTACTATCATATACAATAATGCAATTATTTTGTTGGAGCTTGGTGATCTAAAGATAGTATGTTTATGCTTGTTTTTCTTACTAAGAATTGCACTTGAAGGTTCATGAACCTCTCCTGAAGATTTTGTGATAACTTGCACAGATAACAAAAAAAAGAGAGATACTGCATAGAGTATTAGTAATGACTTCTATAGCTTTTATGGAGACCTTTTCATCAGTAAAAGAAGTGTTCTAGATATACATAAGTCTACATCAAATATATTATGCCTGTTCTTTTTTACTTAAAATTTGTTCTTTTGATTTGGAATACATGCAAATGATTTGACAATAATAAAAGGAATAATAACTTTTGATTTAGGCAAGTGTTGCAATTTGCAGTTATGTACCATGTTTTTAGGAAAATGTACAACCCATAGTCTTTTGTAAAATTTAGTATGTAATGAGAAAATTCATATGTATACTTGCAAATTGTTCGCACATAATGAAAAAAAATCACATTTAACCAACTTTTGCAACTACCAATGCAAAACTCTAGATGAAATTCTTACCCTAATCACCTATATATACAACAAAATTCGCACAATAAAACAAAATCTCACATCTCTTAAAGTTGTTATCATGCAAAATTCTGTAAATTTCATTACTTTTCATGAATTTCACATCGAAAGATGACTTTCACAACCATCACATCAAAAAATCTTACAAATTTCTCACGTAAGGGATTTTTGCAGTTGTAGCAATTATTGTAACATAACTACAAAAATCATTAAGATTTTGTGGAAGTGAGGAGTGAATTTCGATGTAGTGTGCACAATTCATGATTTTCACATATCATGCAAAATTCATTTTTAATGATATTTAGCAAGATCGGGAGAGTGTCACGATGTAACACGCAAAACTCAAAAGATCCACATGTTACAAGGGTAAAACAGTCCTAAAATGTAAGGAACTGGCAAAATTAGACATTTTGGTAGATTTTGAAATTTGTAGGGCATTTTGGAAAACCTATCAAATGTACCATACAGTAGTCATTTTCCAGTATAAATATCCATTTAGGAAAAATTAGCTAGCTATGTTAACTTGTTAAACTTAGATCAGATGAGACTTCTCAAATCCAAGCTAATCAAATATAAGAGAACTAAAATTGAATGTGGGTGACAAGAACTATTGCCAAACCTAATTCAGATTGGCTATTTTTTTCGAGAAGAGCTGGGGGATAAGGCCCCCTCTTGTATTAATAAAAGAAAAATATGATACAATCAAAATTCAGGGAATTTGCTCCTCTAGACATTTTCCTCCCCGTATGTGTTTAACCATATCCAATAAAGAACACACGGGTAGCTTGACAGACACAGAGCTCTCCGCAGAACTCCAGAGATAGCAACAAATTCAGCTTGTAGACCTGGCCTCCCTTCAACAATAGATCTCAACCAAGAGAGTCAAGCCTGGTTATTGCAGCTAATTGACAACACTCCTGCTAACGGGTCGATCATGCTAATTATCGAATCCATAATCTCAGTTTCTGGAAGGCTCATCTGACCTCCTCTTTGAAGCCCCAGCAACAATGAATCGTCCATCAGCTTCAGTGAGCAGAAAAGCTATTTGAACATAAGCGGCACTTCTAACTGAAACAACTTGGAGGTCCACAGAACCCACACCATCCGGTGGCCATTCATGAGGAATAAAACCAGCTCTCAACCAAGGTTTAACGAGTAAAAATTTACTCGGATCCCATTTCAGAAAAATTTCTTTACAGCAACCCCAATCAAAATTATATTGGCAAACATTAAATTTTCAATAATGAAAACTTGGAAAATATCCAACCCCATGAGCTAGTTAGATCCATAATTTTAAACCAAAGCATGATTAGATGCATTCAAATAAGTCAAATAACTAACCCAAACCTGCAGAGAGAGAGAGAGAGAGAGAGAGAGAGAGAGACCAAAACAAGATACAGATCCGAATCAAAATTTTGGCATATTAGCATTTTCAGTCACCATACAGAATTTCTATTGGTCTTCTTCAACCCAGCCAGAGATTTGATCATTGATCATGATCAGTTTTTCAGTAACCTGCAGTTTCCTACCTGAAAATCATGGCTATCATGCAGCATCCGCCATCGGTTATGAGGCAACCCACTACTACCATCTTCAACAATAAAACCAGCTGCTGCATGCCTTCTACTTCTAGACTTTACATGCACATGAAGCAAAGAATGTGGCAGCTTCAAAGCGTTCATCTCATCTCTACAACACAATATCAATGCCTGCCACAATAGCTAAAAGCCCCAAACCTACCATTCACTACCCTGTTTGGAAATAAATTCTGCTGAAACAACTTGGGTTTTGAAATTCATACGAAGAGGTGATTCAGCATTGCTATGATGAGCATGGATCACATTGACACCATCAAGACATATCCTCTGGATGACTCGAAAGTCATCAATATGCTCGCTTCCTCATTAAAGGTTTCTTCACTTCTTTCTTTGAGCCAAATGACGTAGATGCAGAAGAGGCAATATCTACTGCCCAGTTTAGAATGTCCCTCAACCTTAAACAAATAACAAGATAGTCAAGCAACTAATAGTTTAGGGTAATCACAACAGGAAATATGGCACTTGGAAATTTGGCACCTTGGCATACTGATGAAGAGAGCAATAACACACACTCCAATAATAAGTGGAAAAACAGGGGCTGGAGTTAGTTCCTGCACAACGTGATTATGATATTAGCACCTTGTTTCCAACATATTGATAACAACCGCAAATTAGCTTACCGGTTTGTGATGTAACTCTGATATTTTATACTTAAGTGGTCCAACATGGATCTGGGGTTGCATTGTCAAATCAACTTCTAAGATCTCCGATTCAAACTTGTGGGTGTTTGACGAGAGGCCATAAAGGAGTTGCACGAAATGCCTGCCTTTAGGCAAGTCACGCACTTGAAAGTAGTAGGAGAGAGGTAATGGAAATGCTGAAACAACCTTTAGTGGATCACTTGCTGATTTGATTTGCACGACGAGATGAGGTTGTAATTCATTAAGACTTATTCCTTCAACGTGACCACTTAATATAGTTATTTCAGGTTCTTCAAAGACAACAAAATCCACACCTTTTAGATCCTCAGATCCAACCTTCAGAAAAGAAAAAACACAATTGAACTAAATTAAAAACTAGGAGAAACATATATTGACCTACCAATGTTACACCAGCAAACAAATTCATGGGCTCTAGACACCGAACATGATAAATTGCAAGATCTAATTCCACTGCTCAGGATGGTTTAACAAAGAACCAGGATATAAAACAACATGACAACTTCAGATAATGCCTGGTGATATTCCAACTATATGCAATGGTCAACTATACAAACCAGTTCTTTGACATTCATGCATTTGGATAAATCTATACCTCAACTGTGACAGAATCAGGAGAAGTACGTTCAATTCTGGTCCCTGAATCTTCCTTAGAGACTACTCTTAGAAAGTATGTAGTATTAGGAATAAGACCCCTCAGGCGAAAGTGCCCAAGTGAATCTGTTGTTGATTCCTCATAGTGCCCTTTTGAAGGGGATCTGGCTTCAACAAGAATGCCCTCCTTTGGCTGCCCAGATAGAAGTGAAACAGCACCCGTAGCACTGCCAAATTCAGTTAAGAAACCATCAAAAGTCGAACTAAAATAGAAACAAGAAGGAAAAACTAACACCATCATTATTCATAAGAACCAAATTAGATCACATACAGAAGAAAAATCATGGGCACCGCAGAAGGTACTACATCTCCATCACAATTGATCAACTGGATTGCCTCTCTAGTAAGCCAGATGTGAAACCCACTGGCAATCTAATGTGATTTCAGAAGGTAAACGTCGTCCAGTATTTTTTAATCACACGAGTTTTTCATTAGGTAGGACCATGAATGGCACCTGAAACAGGTCAGCTTCTAGCCTATGCATGCCAGTATATGGACTGGGGTCTGGCAATGAACTGAACCTACTTTAGCTATTCATCAGGGGAAAATTTTCATAACTTTTTGCTTCTTTGCACTTATCAGGGGGCTATTTTTGTTACTTTCCTGATCAATATTTGCATCCAGTCATTACCCCCAGTGTCAACTTAGCTAAAGTCGTCTTGTTAGATCAGCAGAATTTTCAAGGCATATCATTTGTAATGAAACAATAGGAAATACAATAACAAAGCCACTAAGGGCATACAAGAACAAAGAACAATGTGCACAATCATAAGTACACTAAGAGACAATACAAAAGTCAATCAATAAAAAATACAAAAACTTAAAAGAGCATACAATAGCCACTAAGGGCAATCACAAGCGAACACAACACATAAAAAATAAGTCTTTATTCACTATTGTATGCTTAAGAAAAACATAATACTAGAGGGGACTTAGCCCCCTTTATATAGACCACAAAGGACTCAAAAGAAACGGCTATAATTATAGCCATTGGGGAGGTCCCGACGACTATATTGGATAAAGTCCAATATGCCCAAATACAAGAGGGAAAAGACAAAGAATAAAAAATAAAAAATAAAAAATAAAAGGAAAAAATATATACAGACAAAACTAACCCTAATGGGCAGTACCTATTACATGTGTAAAAAGACAAAAATGCCCCTACATGGGCAAAACCTATTACAATAAGAAACAGTCAAAAATATATTAAATATACATATATACACTCATAGAGTAGAGTGTAGCTGCTTAATGTTCAGGTGCTTAACTGCAACTTAAGCGCACTGGCTGTCCACGCACGTTGATGGACGATCAGCGTGAAAAAAGGGGGGAAACCGCTGAAACACCAAAACCGCGCAAAAATAACCCTTTAGTGGTGCTTTTGAAGCGCCACTAAAGGTCCAAATCCCGCTGGGACCTTTAGCGGCGCTTCAAAAGCGCCGTTAAAGGGTCAAGGGATGCACGCAGCATTAGAAAATTCTAATGGCGCACATGTCCCTTGGGGCTTTAGCGGCTAAAGGTCCCAGCGGGATTTGGACCTTTAGCGGAGCTCAAGTGTAAAGCTAAAGCCCATTTGGTGTTTTTTGACGCAAATTTTTTTTTGGGCACTGACCATCCATCAACGCACGTGATGGACAGCCAACGCGCTTAAGCTATGGTTAAGCACCTAAACAATAAGCATCTACGCTCAACTCTACACTCATATATGTATATATAAGTGAATATATGTATGTCCATGTATCTATATCAATACATGTTAACATCAATAAGGATATATTTGAATCCCTCGGATTTCAAGATCCAAGGGATATGATTAATCCGACTCCCAGGATCAGACTAGAGATCCAAGGATCTCTCCCTCTCTCCCCTTATTCAGTGATCTAAAATCCCTGAAATAAAGGGAGGAGAGATCCAGCGTTTGTGGCATGGGGCCCACAACACATTAGCAGGCCCCATGCCAGTTCATATTCTAGGTCCAACGCATTCAAATGTGTGCCCTAAATGTTAGCAGAAACTAATGTCGCAAATCTTGGTATTACTTAAAAGATTAAGAAAACATATAATAACACAACGAATTTTTAACCCATCTTGACTCAAATTATATCCTCCAATCAATCAGCCTTCTTGAAAGGTAGAGATATCAAGGAGAGTATCTTACTTGCACATGAAATGGTGCATTCTATGGAGTTCTATCATGCATAAAAATAATACTTATGAACATTGCCATAATATTGTGACCAAACTTGCTATATTTTAAAACAGGTGATATTTTGAAATATCATGATTTTATTGGAACTTTATCATGTCCTGGATATATAGTGATAAAATTGCTCTTTTTCAAAATATCAGTGATATTTGTGACTGGCAGAAACAATGACTCCCAAAAAATTACAGCATTAACAGAGATCAATCATTCTACCTTATTGGTCAATCACCAGATAAGAAGCTGTTAGTGTTTCTCAACCAAGAAACAGAGTGCTGATATTAGCCCCCAAAAACCTTAAAATTCAGAACAGTGTTACAGACAAATGAACCCATATTATATGGACACCACTTTCAACAATTTCCATGCTGCTGGCAGGCACCTGGTAAGCATCATTATGTATTGAAGGAGAAGTATCCAATATAGAGTAGCTGTTTGCTACTATATGTGTTATTAGGATACGATACAAGGTTCTGCTCTAGCTGTTATGAAACCTACAATCAAGTTGTTTTTAGTACTAGTAGATTAATTAACATGATATGACACCAGGCATATTTCTCTAATCATATATTCCAGAGTAATATGCTCTAAAACAGCTCAAATTGCAAAGAAATTAGTCATATGCAAATAATATTGTCTGCAGATGTATAAAGGCCTTGCTGTTGATATGGTTCACACTCCTACTGGCACACCAATTATGTGGCCTATTCTCGCACAAGTTCATCCAATCACTTGATGTGCTCTCCCGCATTAGGGGCCTCAGACAACACCAGAATCTAATCCAAAGTCTGGTAATGAACAATACATATGTATGATTCTTTTGGCTAAGGTACTCATTTTTTCTCGGTTGGCCAACATCTTATGGCATGACATCTATTCTCATTCTTGAGCAAAAAGTAGTCGTGTAGCTCTCTCTTGAGATCTTCCCATGAAGTTACCACAACAAACACACGTTCCACATCGCCTCAGCGACGGTCCTACCAAGGAGATCACCCAATCTAAATATGACCCATCTCATGATCCCAAGATCCCAACCGTCCTTAGAAATGGTCATCAATCTGGACCGTCCAAATGTTGGGCCAGCCCTTGCATTGGCGGCAAACCAATATTCACACGTATGGAATGATCCTAACCGTCTGATCAGAAAGCCTTCATAAAAAAAAACACATGGGCAACTCAAATAAAGCGGGCTAAAGTGTGTGCCGCAAGGTACATTGTTGTGGTACGCAAGGTATATGCACCTCCCACAATGCCTCCAGCCTCAAAGTACTGGTCTATCAAGTAAATAACGTTCTCAAAATCTCTCGAGTTCCGACTGCCATTATACTTTGCAGGGTCAGGCAACTTGATACGCAGCCTATCCACATGTGCCGCTGCTCCACCAGCTGGGGCGAGTCCTCAACTGCCGCTCCAACTATTCATTCCTCCGTTCGACAACATCCATTTTTGCAGCCGTTGAACATTTCCAGCAAATCCTCAAACTTGGTGTTAAGACTCCCCATACTACTTATTTAAATAGATAACTCTCTCCAGGCGTTTGTGCAATAGATGTATCTGAGAGAACTTTTCTTTTTTCAATAAAGCATTTGATAGGACTTGATTAAGCATGAACCTGATATTGCACATTAAAATCTGTTGTATATGGAACAGAGAAATCAATATCATGATTATCAATGAGCAGCACATGTTTACAAAAAAAAAAAATAACAGCTGATCACAAGGAAGAGAGCTATCCAAAAGAAAAGGTTTTTGTGTATGAATGACAGAACATAAGGAGGTAGAACTACCACCAAGGTGACCGGATAATAACACTGCTAACTTGAAACCACTTTACCAGTGGTTAGTGGTTAAACAGAAGAATAGGCTGTCATCATAAAAGATTTTTCATCATCAATCTTCTAACAACCAAATATCTAAAGAATTTTATTTAAATTTCTAAAATTATAGAAAAAGTGGTTCTTGTTTAGAAGTTACAAAATGTCAAGTAAAACTCCCACCAAATAATAAAAGTAATAGTTGTAGACCACTTTAACAAGGGCTAAATAGAACAACAGGCTAATCAAGAAAACAGTGCTTGTTGCCGCCCTCTAATAACTGAATAATGTAAAGAATTTTATCTCAATTTCTAGCATTGTGAGAAATCAAACATATCTTAGATGATAACCAGTTGTGCTAAATCATACTACAAACCTGTAAGCAACACGAGTAGCATAGAAGACAACATCCTTGAACTCGCCAGAACCAAGATCTATTGCCTGTGCTGCAGGTGAAAAAGAATATTCCTGCCAAAGAAACAATTTAGAAGAGAGTAAATATGATGAAAAAAACCTGTCTTCAAACTGATGAGGCAAGCCCCTTTGTATAATCGATGGCCATTGGTTACAGTAAATTTTCAACAATGTGTGACTAGCCTACTATAATACATTTAGAAACTAGAAAGGTGGGGAGGTCCAGCGAGCAAAGCACACAAGGCAAAGTACAAAAATCGATACAGCAGCAGTATACAAGGCAAAGTACTAATATCAATACATCGGCATTATGAATGCATGTGACAAATTTAACCTTTAAAGGGATTCTTATTAGAAATTAACTTCATCAGATTGCATACATAAATTAAGAAACAAAGTGATACAAGATGTATACCATCAAGAAAATAAAACATTAAACTGCCCATCAAACACAAATTTCACTGGGCTAGTTTCTCAATGGACAAAAGAAATCTAGAGATGTTTTGGGCAAGCAAGATAAGCTATAAGAAGGTAGTAGAAACCAGCACAAGGTTTTATGGTTATTGTTGCCATTTTAGCAAAGCAGATTCAACGAGTTCTTTCTTTTTCTGTTGGAGGTTTCTTTAAACTCAAGGTTAAGTTTGTGATCATTTCCATTACTAGAAAAGCATGTTTAAGAAGATAAAATATCACCTTTTCCAGCAACAGACATGTGATGTTGACTCTTCATGAACAATCAGATGTATTCCCTATGCATATACATGTGTGCTTCTGCATGTGCATGATGTGTGTCATAATAGTAAACTAAATAATGACCTTGGGAGCATGTTTGCAGAACAATTCCCCCAAATTTATCAACAAATGCCAGAAACTCCACCCTGTCATTTGCATTCACATGGTCTCTTAACAAGGTTATCAAAGATCAATGCAATTTTTTCAAACAACTTCACGGTTTTCCAATAAAAATGGGATCTCATGTGCGGGGGAAAGGGGGGTAGATCTATTATTAAACAGAAGACCTTTGGTACCAGCAAACATGAATGTCAGGTATACTCCAGCTTGAAGGAACATCTTTTTAAGAGGTAATTCAGAACTTATTCCTAGTATTATTTTCACATATAACCCAGACTCTCATCACTTGCAAACAGGAAAGAAATATGTTCTAAAGACATAAAAAGAATACAAATTTACTCAAGAGTTCATCATGCTCTCATGTAAACAAGAAGCATGTTTCAGATAAGAACCTTCAATAGTGGGCGCAGATAAAAACTTCCAGGAAATAAGTTCTCGAAGGAGAATATTCCACCAGCATTAGTAACTGAGTTGTTCCTATAACCATCCTCTCCACTCAATGATAAAAGAACAGAGGGAAAATGCACTGCGAGTTCTTCTCCAGAATATATCCTCACGTTTATTTGACTAAGCTTCTGGCAGGCAAATGAATAATGCCCAATCGGTTTTAAATGATAGCCAGACTGCAAAATACAAAAACAACTAAGTTTGTGTAATGGAAACAAATAACAGGGCAACAATAGTACCGTAGAACCTGTTTATGAAACAATGCAAGAATCTATGTTACTTGGACAATGACACAAGCGATGGTGTTGGACACAAGTAGAAAGTGTCAGACATGGCAAGTGTACACTTGGACACACACACATAAAAAGGAAAGTAAAAAACTCCATTATGCAAAAAATGAGTGATAAAATCAATTACAAAATGCACTTCCATTTATTGTTAGATTTTGATCAGTGATGATTTACATGAAATATGAATATGCAAAATTGCACACTTTGTCCAAGACACTGGACACTTCATGTTCAAGATGACAAAAAATGTTGTAAACTGGACGCTTCATGTCCATGACATTGGACACTTTGTGTCCTAAACTGGACATTTCATCTACAAGACACCTAAAAGTGTCATAAATTGGACACTTCGTTCACGTATAAGACAACCAAAAGTGTTGTAAACTGGTCTCTTCGTGTCCAAGACATTTGACGCTTTGCATCCCATATCATGTCCTAAACTAGGCACATCGTGTCCAAGACACTTGACACATTGTGTCCAAGATTAGACACTCTGTGCCCCAATCTAGTCACTTCATGACAAAGACTAAACTCTTTGTTTCCTAAATTGGACACTTTGTGATGTGTACCTACTTTTGAGTCACTTAGGTAAGAGATGGAGCCCGAGCATCACTTTGGATCTAAGTCCAATTGGGGACCAAATACATGCAATAAGAGGGTCCAAGACTCATTTCCTTAATGATATGCCTATAAAAGGACTGATTAGGGCACATTAGGAATGCTTAATAAGAATTAGCTCTTTCCCCTCACTCTTTTTCTCTCTTCTCCCTCTCCCCTCTTCTTCTTCCTCTCCCTCTCTTCTTCCCCTTCCTCTCTTCTCTGTCGCTCTCATCTGCCCCTATCTCTCACGCTCTCTGGTGGTGCTGAGCTGTTGTGACTTACCCACGGTGCAATATAGCCCAGGCCTACACTTGCAAAGGCCTCTTGCCCTGCTGCATGCTCTGTACACAGCAGAGCACCCTGTCGACACCTCGAGGCCCAGCCACATCATTGGTGCTTCATCTTTCCGCATGTCCGATGCCATCTGGCTGCTGCCCCAGGTGTGCGCACACACACTGCAGCTTCCCTGCACCGGTGTCCCTGTGCACAAGCACAGCACACCCCAGTCCTGCGCATTCCTACGCGTGCCCGCTGTGTCAAGCTCCTGTGCGCAGCAACCCGCAAGCACTCCTCGCAATCGAGCCCTTTTGCTGCCCATTCCATCGGCTTGCCTTCCCATTCGTGCACTCATTCCCACACCTACAAACCCAAACCAAGCACAGCCCCACGCTTGCCCTGCCATTTCTCTGCTTCACACAAACTGGCATGCGTAACGTGCTCGAGTACCAGTTTGTGTGTGGTTGATCGAACCCTCATTTTTGCCCTGTGTTCCCAACCAACCTAGCCATCTTCCCGTATATAGGAGTCTCAATCCCCAAAATCCCAAGCCAAATCAAGCTACAGTGACTCTTCTAGCCCTTGCCCAAAACTGCCCTGCCCCATAACTGTATCCGCAAGAATCTGTTGTCTTGCTGCACACACACCAACTGTAAGAAATATATGCAACATGTCTCTGAAAACATGCAAAAGATGTATGAAAAAGGGAAGCCGACGATGTTGGAATAAAAAAGCAGTCCACAATTTTTCTGTGTGTTGCTTCCTCGTTATTTTTCTTACAGCCTCCCTCAAGTTGTGCATGTACATTGGATCATGAACAGCTTGCTCTTTAAGAACAAGAATTTCGCCCTTGTAAGTCCCTTGGTGAGGATGTCACTATTGGAATCAACATACTTCACTTGAATCTCTTTATCCTCAAATTTTTCTCGAATAAAATACTGATCTATTTGGATGTGCTTTGTTCAACCATGATGGATAGGATTCAGCAAAATTTTAATAGCACTCTGTGAAAGATTTCCAATGCTCAAATCCTTCCACGCGTGAAAGCTGAGAAACAGAGAGAGAGAGAGAGACTGCAGAGAAAACCGATACCCTCTATTGTATATGGGTCGGCTGCTATTTTTATCCCTTTATAATAACATACTAATACAAAGATTAGGGTACTAAAGTACCCTTATTACAAGAGAATAAATTACACAGTGCCATTAATGAAATGACAGTTGACAGTGATCACGGGTCTGGATCTCCTGACCCGTGATCCGTAATAAGGAATACACTTCTTTTCACCATCCCTCAAGTTGTGCATGATCTTGAACCATGAACAACTTGCCTTTTAACATCCAAAATCTGTCTTTCGTCAATCCTTTTGTAAATATATCCGCCACTTGATCTGTAGTTCGTACAAATTCAGGCTCAATCTCTTTCTCTTCTACTTTTTGTCTCACAAAATGTTGATCTATTTCAATATGTTTGGCACGACTGTGATGGATTGGATTAAAAGACATACTAATGGCATTCTGGTTGTCACACAAAAGAAGTGATCGAGAGATCGATTCTTCTACTTCTGTCAGTAAGTGTCTAATCCAAGTAGCTTCAGCAGTGGTGGCTGCCATTGACCTGTATTCAGCCTCTGTACTGGATCTGGCAACAACCTTTTGTTTCTTACTACTCCAAGAAACCAAATTCATCCCAACAAACACACAATAGCCAGATACTGATCTGCGTTCATCTGGATCTCCCGCCCAGTCCGCATCAGAATAAACAGTGATCTCATATGCATTTTGCCCATTGGTCTTTCTCTTATATAAGAGGCCATCCTCAATCGTTCCCTTCAGGTATCGAAGTATCCGTTTAACGGCTTCCACATGCCCTTCACATGGCGCATGCATAAACTGAGATACTTGATTCACAGAGTAAACTATATCAGGGCGAGTAAAAGTGAGGTATTGTAACATACCCACTATGCTACGATACTGTGTGGGATTATCTTTCTCGTCGAGTGTAAACAAGACCTTTATACCTTTCTGGATTCAAAGTTGGGTCTGTATTTTCATGGGCAATCATTTCATCAGTAGACACAGATTCCTTATTCTTTTGAGTACAATTTGAAAGGCAGACATCACTAGCTCCGGAGAAAAGTTCATAATTCAGCCAAGGATAATAAGCCTCGATTTTAGAATTTGATTCTGAAGAACTAGTACATCGACAATCAAAATTCAATTCATCGAAGATGACATTTCTTGATATTCTGATGCGCTTGCTCACCGGATCATAGCACCTGTACCCTTTATAGTCATCAGCATAACCCAGTGTTTTAAAACTCGCCGAGTCAACTCGTTGACTCGGCTGACTCGGCTCGGCTCGCCCCTCCAGCGAGTCAACCCGGCAAGGCAAACTCGGTTTGCCAAAACTCGGGCTTGACTCAGGCTTGACTCGGCCTGACTCGGCTTGACTCGGCCTAACTCGGGCGAGTTTTGGGATGTTTGAAATTTGTTTTTTGAGTTTCAAATTACAGTTTCGAAATATATAAGTACATATATTTTAACAAGGGTTACCCCCAGATTTTGTATAAAAAAGGAAAGAAAAAACATTTAAAGATAAAAAAGCATTTAAATCCATAGAATAAAATCGCCATGTTGTTTGAACTACTGTTCACCCTGTGTTATCAACTTATTCTAGCAAAATATTTTAAAGAAATGATTCTCATTATATATGGCGGGTCAACTGTGCCTATGGAAAGTCACATTTAGGTTTCATCATCCATTTGTTATGTGAACAAGCATTGTACATATTCAAATATTAGTAGTCTTTTTATAGTTGTGCCATTAATATATTTCCTGCATAGTTTTATACATGAGAGAAAATTGCTTATTTATGTTGATATTGGGCATTCTGTAAACTTTCAATATGCACATATATCCCTGTTTTACATTTATGGATTTGTTAGAGAGGGAATTAAAACTTTTAAAACAAGCTAGCATATATGATTGACCATTTTAGGAACCTTAGGTAGTAGCAGACTGAACTCATGGTGACCAAATCCTCTAATTCAAGTCATAAATTAGTCAAAGTGCTTGTATAGATATCAAATTCAATTATTCAAGCAAACCTCTATAGCTCTTTGCAGTTGTTTTTATATTCTTACAGACATTTGGAGACTATGTTTACTCAAAAACATGGTTTCAGACAAATTATATATTGTTTTTCTTTTAAAATCAAAAGTTAACAAAACCCGGTCCGAGTCACCGAGTTGACCCGCCGAGTCACGAGTCAATAAAGAACGAGTCAAGTTCCGAGTCACGGGTTTTAAAACCTTGGCATAATCCACAAACCTGCACTTCAGGGTCTTGTCATGAAACTTATGTCTCATTAAACTATCAACATGAACATAGCATAAACAACCAAACACATGCAAATCATGATAGTTGGGATGTGTACCAAAAAGGGACAAGTAAAGAGACTTGTTTTCCAAAATAGTCATGGGCAATCGATTTATCACATGAACTGCAGAATGAAAGGCCTCTGTCCATAAAGTAATCGGAAGATTACTATCATGCATCATGCTCATCGCACTCTCAACAATATGGCGATGCTTCATTTCAGCAATCTCATTCTGTTGAGGTGTGTGTGGGCAAGACACCCTTCTCCTTATCCCGTTACTTTGAAGAAAGTTAGTAAAGTCAATGGAAGAAAATTCACCTCCTCCGTCACATTGGAAACTAAGGATGTTTTCAGAAAATTGGTTTTTGACAAAGGAATGAAAGTTTCAGAACAACTTGAAAGTCTCAGATTTGTGTTTCATGAAAAATATCCAAGAATAACGAGAATAATTGTCAACAAATATAAGATAATATCTAGTTCCAGATATGGAAGCAACTGAGGCAGGCCCCCAAACATCAGAACAGATAATTTCAAAAGGTCTTGAAGCTCTTTTATTTATAGAATCAAAGGGTAAGACATGACTCTTACATAAGAGACAACTAGAACATTTGTTGTCATTGACATTTATTACTAAACTTGACTTGGGAATGAGGTTATTTGAAACAAGCTTTTCAATGAAACGACTACTGCAATGACCTAGACGACCATGCCAAAGATTTGGCTTATTGATTTCAGAGACACTAAAAACACAGGTAGAATTCTCAGAAGGCAACGATGAGTGGAGCTTTAAGTTTGGGTCTGTAGGGCGAATATGTGCTGAAGGATCTTCTTGAAAAACATACATATTGCCTTGTCGTTTTCCTCTAGCGAACGTCTCCTTCGTGCAGAGATCCTTGACAAGAACAGAAGAGGGAGTAAATTCAACTGAGGCATTGATATCATCAACAAGTTTAGAAACTGAAACAATGTTTTTCTTGATGTTAGGAGCATAAAGAACTTTTGAAAGGTTGATAGAATAATCATACAAGGGTATAATGGAGTTTCCAATATGAGAGATAGAGTGGTGTGATCCATCCCCAGTAACTATACTACTTCTACCAATGTAAGGAACAAGTTTCATGAGCTTACCGGCATCACCAGTAACATGAGTCGCTGCGCCAGAGTCCACGTACCAAGTACCTTGCTCATTTTGTTTCAGATTCAATTCTGCTAAAGCTGACAGCAATAACTCCTTTACTTCTTCGTTGGTCCTTGTTCTGTCTAGTACTCTTTTTACTTCAGTTTGTGTCGATTTTCCTTTATTTTGGGGATTGAACCAACAGTTAGCTTTGATATGCCCCTTTTTATTACATAACAAGCAGGTTGGAATTGGCCTCTGTCTTTGTGGATTGGTATATGTGTTGGGTGTAGGCAATAATCCATGACCTCCTTGACCACTTCTCCCTTGTCCTCCTTTTCCCTTGATATCATAGCTTCCTCGTCCTCGTGCATAAGTAACCCCTGTAGCAAGAACTTCTTGTGCCCCAGTATGCATAGATGATTCTTCAGAAAACCCCTTTAGGTTCATCTCATATTGTAATAATTTTGCACGCAGATCTTCAAAGTTGGGCAGCTCAGGTAAGCATAACAAGGAAGTAACAATCATATGATAGTCGGGTCCCAATCCACTGAGAGTTTGCTGAATCTTTATCAGTTACTGCACATCCAACAACTGCTAGTTGATCTGTGATAACCTTCATTTTGTTCAAGTATTCCATGATGGTCATGGAATCCTTTCTTAATATTTGAAATTCTCTTTTAAAAAACATAATCCTGGCCTGAGAAACCTGTGAGTATGTCTGAACAAGTTTGTTCCAAAGTTGCATGGCAGTGCAGTCATCTAGAATTGCTACGAGCACCTCTTGTGACAATGTAGATGTAATATAAGCAACTAGCACTTGGTCTCTTTTCATCCAAACTACAAATTCAAAATTTCTAACATATACCGTAGTAGATTCTCCTTTGTTGTCCCTTTCTTCTCGTGATATAAACTCGGGAGGAACTGGAACAGATCCATCCAAATGTCAGGAGAGATCCTGACTCCTAGTGAAAGGTATGATTTGCCTCTTCCAAGTCAAGAAGTTACAATTGTTTAATTTTTCAAACACGAGTTGACCGAGGAAGCTTGAAGAAAGGACCGACTGAGTAGGAAGTGAATCCATGTTTCACAGTATTAAGAGTGTGTCCAGCACAATCTATCTACAGTTTCTGTAACTTTTTTTTTTTTGCAGAAACTAATTTAGGTCAATGGTTGATTTAAAACAGATATTGAATATCTATCAGATTTCTAATTTTCAGAAGAGAATGAATGCTAGATATGAAAACCATAAAAAAAATGTTAATAGGAATTCACACTCGGTATTGACGCAGTGCTTTCAAGCTAAAAGAGATAAAATGGTAGAAATGATTAGATCACGCTCTGATCGAAAACAATAATCAATGTATATTGACGACAGATTGAAGAATGAGAGAAGGGATTTAATGAAGGGGGTGAGATCGAAAATCTGAACTGAGTTAACTTAGATAAATTAGAGAAGAAAGTTTGATCAGATCTGATTAACGTCAGATCTGATCGAGATTAAGAGACAAAGAAAAGGTAAGATGAGGCAGATCTGATTATCCTTAGATCTGATTACCGTCAGATCTGATTACCGTTAGATCTGATTGAGAAGAAAAATGAGGAATAAATATTCAGACGAGGTTGAGGAAACATACAGAAGAAAAAAAGAAATTTTCTTGACTTAGAAGAGAAAATCGAGAAGAGACAGGTCTTTCAGATGTACCTTTGAGATCGATTCCAGGTCCAGCTGTAGCGTGGCTTTGATACCATGAAAGATTTCCAATGCTCAAATCCTTCCACACGTGAAAGCTGAGAAACAGAGAGAGAGAGACTACAGAGAAAACCGATACCCTCTATTGTATATGGGTCGACTGCTATTCTTATCCCTTTATAATAACATACTAATACAAAGATTAGGGTACTAAAGTACCCTTATTACAAGAGAATAAATTACACAGTGCCATTAATGAAATGGCAATGATCACGAGTCTGGATCTCCTGACCCGTGATCCGTAACAAGGAATACACTTCTTTTCACTCTGATTGTCACAGTATATAACAAAGCATCCAATCTTCTGATAGAAAGTAGATAAAATGTGATGAATCCAAGTGACTTCGGCAACAAGAGATGTCATAGAAAGATACTTCGCTTGTACATTTGATCTAGCCACAGTATGTTGCTTCTTGCTGCTCGAGGATATTAGGTTGTTTCCCAAGAAGGCACAATATCCTGAGACAGACCTTCTCATATCAGGATCTCCAGACCAGTCTATATCTATGAATCCAAAAATAATTAAAGGATCCAATTCATTTGGAAGATATTGTAAGCCATCACTGAGGGTGCCATTAATGTAGCTTAGAATACGCTTTACAAATTTCATATGCCCTTCTCTTGGATCATGCATAAACTGTGACATTTGACTGACTACATATGCAATATCTGGGCAAGTGAAACTTAGGTATTGTAGTGCTCCCTTTATACTCCTATAGGTCGTTGCATCTTCAATGGGTTGACCTTCATCAATTCTCAATTTCTCATTAACAGGCACATGAGTAGAAATCGGTTTACAATCCTTCACTCCAATCCTTTTAAGTAAATCTATGGCATACTTTTGCTAGCAAAAGAACATTCGGTCTGCAATTCGATCAACCTCCACGTCTAAAAAAAATTTAAGATCCCCCAAATCCTTCATCTGAAAACTCCCTTTCAAATATTCTTTTAGTTCTGCCGTATGCTAGTCAGAGCTACTAGTAATCACAATGTCAACCACATATATCAACAAGATAGTAATTTCATGTTTTCCAATGCATGTAAAGAGGGAGTAATCTACCTGGCATGTTTGAAAACCATATCTTCGAATTTTATAAGAAAATCTTTGGAACCAGGCTCTTGAAGCCTGCTTCAGTCCATACAGCAATCTTTGTAAAAGGCGCACTTTACTTGTTGGATCTCCTTCAGTAAAGCCCGAAGGTTGTTCAATATAGATCTCTTCTTTAAGCTCTTCGTGAAGGAAAGTGTTCTTTACATCCATCTGATGCATTCTCTAATTATACATCATGGCAAGACAAAACACCAACCGAATAGTCCCCATTTTGATCAGGGCTGAATGTTTCATCATAATCTAATTTGTGTTCCCGTGTGTACCCCTTTGCTACAAGTCGAGCTTTAAACCTCTCTATAATGCCATCTGCCTTTTGCTTTACCTTGTATACCCATTTGTTGCCAACCACATTTTTACCAACAGGTCTGTCCACTATCTTCCATGTTCGGCATGCATGCAAGGCACACATTTCTTCGTTCATGGCCTCAACCCAACGATAATCCTTTGCTGCCACTAAAAAATGTTTGGGTTCTTGGATTTCCATCATCGTATGAAAATATATATGATAATCAAGACTAAAGACATTATAACTCACCCACCAGTCAATAGAATGTTGTTCTCGGGTTGATATGTTTGTTTCAGTCGGTAGTTCATGTTGACCCGTGTCACAGCTCACTTCAACATTTGCATGCTGATTTGTCTCCTACTAAACCGCCCATATCACTTATCATTGGTAGTGGATGCATTTGCTGAAAATGGATCTGCAGCTGCAATATTCTGTTCACCGTTAAAGGAGACATGCTAATAAGTGGAATCATCTGCACCTCCTTGCTGCATATTTGTGCATGAACTGTTATCCCCCAAATCATAGCCATGGTTTTCATGACAATGCATTTCAGTTTTCTGTAGCATAGACATATTCATCCAGTCTTGCATATCATAATTATATAGAAAGGGCAAAGAGGATTTGTCTGCGTTAGAGCACTTTTCTGTAAAGATAATTATTCTCATAAAAACATGCCTGGAAATAATTATGCAACCTTTTACAGGATTTCAGCAACAGTACCCTCTATGTTCATTATCATACCTAACAAACCTGAAAAATTTGTTATGCTGAGAATCATCAACATGTACATAACAAACACATCCCCAAACTTTCAGTTCAGCCAAACAGGCATCTTATTGTCCAAAATTTTCATCGGCAACATATTTATAATGTGAACACCAGTATGAAAAGCTTCACTCCACAAGCCCAAACAGTCATAGCTCGCATGAATCATCGTCATCGCACTCTCAACGATGTGTCGATGCTTTCTTTTAGCTATGCCATTCTGTTCAAGTGTACGAGGGCATGATTTTTTATGTACTATGCCATAAATTTGTAAGTATTCTTTAAAGGAATTGGAACTATATTTGCCTCCTCCATCACTATGTAGACGGGTAATGGTTTGTCCAAATTGTTTTTTCACAAAGTTATGGAAACGACAAAATAGACTGAACACTTTAGATTTTTGCTTCATGAAAAAGATCAATGTATAACGACTATACCCATCTATGAATGTCACATGATATTTACTCAAAGAATAAGAAGCAACAGAAGTTGGGGCCCAAACATCGAAATAAACAAATTCGAAAGGAAAAAAGCTCTTTTGTTGATGACTTTTACATCCTTGACAACAAGAACATAAATTCGTTGTCGCCAACTCTTTATTACAAAATGAACCAGACACTAAACCAGAACTAATTAAGGACTGCAAAAAAGGATGACCACAATGAGCCAAGTGACGATGCCAAAGATCAATCAATGGTTTTGAAGAAGACAGACTGAGAAAGGAATAGCTGAAATTTTGGAGCTTCTTTTAACACATATAGGTTCATGTCTCTCTCTCCCTCAGCGTACGTTTCCTTCGAATTCAGTCCCTTCACACAAACAGACAAATGAGTAAAGATAACAGAAGACTTATTTTGTTGACAAAGTTGAGAAACTGACATAAGATTATGTTTGAGAACCGAAACAAGAAAAGTGTTAGAAACATAAGCTTTTCCTGTGTGAGTGATGGGGTGAACAAATCCATCGCCTGTAATAATTTTACCATGGACAATATAAACATTGAGTTCAGAAATCTTACCCTCATCACCTGTAACATAGTTGCTAGCTCATGAATCTAAAATCCATGCTTTATGCTTAGATATTTTTCTGCCTAATCCACTTGTATTTGCTAAAAAACTGCAGCTAAAGCTTCATGGTTTCATTGTTGCTCATTACCTTGCTTAATTTGAGCATAGTTGGCATTATGTTTCACCTTTTTAGTTTTGGCCGCTACTCCATAACTAGGCAAATTCCAGCAATCAGCCACACTATGCCTTCTTTTCTTGCACAGCTGACAGGTAAGACCCCCACGATTTTGGTTTTGATGCTACGGTGGTAAGGGAAGTGATCCTCTTCCCCCTTGTCTATAGTTCATGCCTCGGCCCATTGATCTGAAATTATTTTGCCACCATCAACCTTATTTGATCCCACATTAATATTAAGGACTTCAACATGCTTATCTCATTGATCATCACTCCCTTTATGAACATGTGAAGTTTCAAATTGCAGCAAGATGTGTCACAATTTCTCATACAGAGGAAGGTGTTCCTGGCACTCTAGAGATATGACAAACATGGAGTATTCTGGTCCAAGTCCAACAAGGATCAGTTGGACCTTATCTTTGTCATAAACGGGTTGTCCAATCAAGGCCAGCTCATCGGTGACAGTCTTCATCATGTTATTGTACTCCATGAGAGGACGATTTCCGCTTCATGTCCAGAAATTGAGATTTCAACTACATTGCTTTGGATTCAGAGACCTGGGAATAAACTTCACGAAGTTTATCCTAGAGCTCCTTCGCACTCATTCCATCATCTATGTTGATAAAGACATCCTGTGAAAGGGCAGACAAAAGATACGCCACCAACATTTTATCCTGCAGAATCCACTAACGATATGCTGGATTTCGCATGAGACCGCTTCCAGTATTCCCTTCTCCATCCTTTTTCTCTGTTAGGTATTCAGTAGGCTTCATATCAGAGTCATCCAAGTGTCCCATAAAATCCAGACTCTATATGAAATGGGTGATTTTGACGTTTCCAGATGAGAAAATTTGAAGTTAGTTTCTCAAGAACAAGCTGAGAAAGAAGGGAAGTGTTCATGGGAAGAGGAGTAGAAAGCTGAGCCATTTGAAGAAACTCGGTGCAGAAAAGAGACTATTTAGAATAACGGAAAATAAACCCAGGAGCAGAATTTTTTTTGCTCGACAGAACCATGTAGGGTTTAAGCTGTGACAGTCAAAATATGAATGGCACCCAAACTAAAGAAGACAATATTTTTTTCAATCACAATTTCCAAGAAAGGGAGTGATTTTCAAGATGACGTTTGCCCCTTTCCTGATATACTGTAGCACAGAAAATGACAGGAAAAACAGGGGGAAAAGAAAAAAGGAAATCAAGAAGAAAGAATGATTTGAGGCTTGGGGATTGAAAAGATCAAGATTTCCTCCTTTTTGTCACCCTTTTTTTATTAAGGAGAAATGTAGACAGCAGGTGAGAAAGATCAAGAGAGGAAGATTTTTCCTTCTTTTTTTAATATAAGAGGAATATGAAAAGTGAGAAAGATCAAAGAGAGAGGTTATTAGGAGGGATCTCAAGCAAGGAAGAAGAGGAGAACAACAATCAAGGAGGAAGAGGAAGAAAGATTACATGAGACACCAAATCTGATCAAGGGTTACCTGGATGGAGACATTTGCTCTGATATCATGTAAGAAATATGTGCAACGTGCCTCTGAAAACCTGCAAAAGATATATGAGAAAAGGAGGAAGAAGACGACGTTGGAATAGAGGAGCATTCCACGATTTTTGTGTTGCTTCATCGTTATAGGTATAAAGGTTTTCTCGACGGATTTGGTGTGAACGGGTTCTCTTTGAATACTCTCGCTCTCTACAATTGTTCACTTCTTGACGTCTCTCTCTCTCTCTCTCTCTCTCTCTCTCTCTCTCTCTCTCTCTCTCTCATTTTTGATATTTACCTCATTTTCTCTGCTTCAAAAATCTCTTTTTGTTTCCATTCTAAGGGTTTCTTTGGACTGCCTATTTGCTTATTCTTAAGCTTTGTTCCAACGAGGGATCCACTTGTACAGTAGGACCAGGTAGTGCACGTCACCTTGTGTCGGGACGTAGCAAGTTCAAATCCCAATGGTATGGTTGTATAATTGGTGGGGGTCTGCCTAACCCCAGCTTGCCTATCAAAAAAGAAAACAAAAAAACTTTGAGCTTGGCCAAAACTTTCTCGGTCTTTTTGCAAGCTCTTCAGTGGTTCTCTTTACGCTGGATACCGAGCTACCCTTCTTCTCCCAGAAGTTCTTCTTATTCTACCATTAGATTTTATGCCCAAGGGTTTTGGTTGAATTTCTTGTATGAATCCCTCGACCATCTCATTTTGGTTCTAATTGTAATTTATGATCAATATTTTCTTGGTAGATATTGTGCATATGCGAGATTTGTTAACGAAACTTGATAGGGTTTTGATTTTGCAGGTTTTGTTTGTTTTGTTTTTTCAATTAGCATAATGTATGATGTTTGTTAGGATTTAGGATTTTAATTTATTTTTTTCTAGTTTTTTTAAATAGCATGATTATTTAATTAAGGTTTTAGAAAATTTGTGTATTTGTTGGTCAATTAGTAATTTAGCATTAGGTTATTAAATTAGGTTTTAGGTTTTAGGTTTTTTGTTGTTTTTGGTCAATTAGCGTTAGTCGTGACTTCATGAATAATGAATGCTTCATTTTGTTTAGAATACTAGGAGTCATATTTGTTATTTTTCACTAGCATAAATTAATATTTTTTTAAGATTTAAGGTATTGATTTTGATTTTGGCAACTGAAATGAACATTTAGTTAGGGTTTTAGGGTTTCTTTTATGCTCTCTTTTTTTTCAATTATCATTAATGAATGCTTGATTTTAGTTATCAAACTGCTAAATCTTTGATTTTGTTAGGATTAAAACAAATTATTTTTGTGTTTCAAATGACATGAATATTTAACTAGACTTTATAGGTATTTCTGAGTTTTGTTTTCAATCAACATTAAATATGGTGTCATGAATGCATGTTTGATTTTAATTAGAATTTTATGGTTTTTTTCAATTAGCATATCTATGAATGATGTTTGTTGTGATTCAAGGATTTGATTTGATTTTTAAACATAGCATAAATGTTTAGTTATAGTTTGGCGTTTTTCTGTTTTTTTTTCAATTACCATTAGGCATGAATCCATGAATAATTAATGCTTTAGAATAACAAATTAATTTTTTAAACATATTATTATTATAATTTATTAGTAATTATTTTTTCTTTTTAACTCTGCTTTTGTGCCCGCCCTTGTTTAGAATCGAGCTCCGCCCCTGGCCATAAGAAGTGCTCATTGGCGACTTCCTACACACATTCCTGTGGGTGCTTGTGCATGTGTCCCTGCATGTGTGTGTGTGCGGCAGGTCCAGAATTCACAACAGAAAAAAATGTTGTGGATAAAATGAGCTTATTTAGTTATTTGAATAGACATTTACGAAGAACTTCAGAGGTTCTTAGAAAACTCAAAGAACATTAAAATAACAATTGAATGAATGACTATGCATGACAACTGGCTCACCAATTTGGTCATATTTATGTGTTACAGTATCTGGGTAGCCAACTTGAGTTGACTACACAATGTTAATATATATAAAGGACTCCCGTAAATGTTCCATCCTCATATATAAATGGCAGGATAAAAATATCTACTATCACCAGGGAAAAATGAATTTATGCTTATGAAATGTAAATAATTTATCAACAGATCAACCTTTTTCTAAGTCCATTGCTTATGATGGAAGACATGAAATCCTTTATTATTTGTCAATTCTGCATGTTTACAAAAATATCCAGTGGGAGTGCCATAATTCGTGAAGCATTCAACTAACTCTATTTGTAAAAACCTCGACTTTTTTCTAATAAATGAATGTGATTCATTTTTTTTATTATTGATGTGATTCAATTGGATCTGGGATCCATATTAACCTATGAAAGACCCACAAGATCGTATCGAAGAATAAACCAAATGTATTAAGAATATAATATTTTAAAGCTTAAGAAAGAGATCCGGATAAGCCGAGTAAGGAACCACTAGAAATTTGGGTCACGGGTCGTACGAGGGACCAAACCCAAACCCGTATCCAAGGAATGGTTATAATATATATATATATATATATATATATATATATATATATATATAATAAAAAGTTCTTTGTTGGATCCACAGTTGGACCCGCATGGATCCAACCTGCCGGGGGGGGGGGGGGGCACCCTCCTACTTAACTCCCTTCCCACACTCTCTTCCTCCCACGCTCTCTTCTCACTTCCTCCCTCATTCTCTTGTTATCCCTCTTCCTTCCCCTACTTCTCTCCCTCTCTCTTCAACGTCCTTCCAGTTAATTTCTCTGCTGCACGTCGAGGGCAGAGAGTGTGCAAGGCTGCATCGAGCCTTCGGTAGCGAGGAGAGACCTCTTGGACTCACGGAAACAACAAGGAATCGCGATTTCAAGTAAGATTTATTGTATTTTAAAGGTATACCGTGTTTCAAGCATGTAATCTGTATCCCAAATCGAGATCAATAGGGATTTAAGGCTGCCGTAAGTCCCGGATCGAATTATATTTGGGGATTTAGGACTGCCGTAAATCCCAAATCAAGATCAATGGGGATTTAAGTCTGCCGTACGTCCCAAATCAAATTATATTTAGGGATTTAGGGTTGATGTACAAGGAACAATGGGATTTGCACGTATTGAGTGCCGGAAATGCAACATGCCTATCTGATAATAGGTTTGAGGTTAATAGGCATTGTGTAAAAAAAATTTGTGTTATGGACATACATGGGTACACCTAAACGGGTGTGCTATGCTTATGCACAGGGGCACTGGCAGAGTCGTGTGGCTTGATGGGCACTGTTGTGTATGCCTATGCACAGGCACTGGCAGAACCGTGCTGGCTGTTGGACACCATTGTGTATGTTGTGCACAGGCACACACGCAGACTGGGAAATACCAAGTAACCCATTCTGATAGCCCAGATTTCACTTGGATGATTAGATTAATACTGAGTTTATTTCCCTGTACTGTTGTGTGATTCGCATGTGATAAATTGAGATATTGACCATGCTTGAGTTCTGTATAGGATATTCATCTTGATCTGATTAGTTAACGTTTAATGCATAAATTGATATATTGACCAAGCTTGAGTTCTGTATAGGATATTCATCTTTATCGGATTAGTTAACATTAAATGCATGCATAAATCTTGTGTTTTCAATTGATTTACATATGATACATCAGTGTGCTATACTGCAGGCAGCTGTATGTGCTCTGTGACATTATGTTAACTGACTGATAAATGTAGATGCATGCTTAAATCAGGTGTTTTCATTCGATTTATTTATGATAAATCAAAGTACACACCCTGCTCGAGTTCTGTATATGCCTTTTGATTTTTCACCTAATTAATCGATGTTAATGAATCACAAACCCTCGATTCGGTTGTAACACCAATACCTCACCACCATTTCTATTTGAGTTGTTTTCACCCCAGTTGATGGAAGTATAACAGTTTGAGTAGTGGGTTCTTCATAACAGTCAACCTTAAAACACTAGAACATGTTAAAATATGTTATACATATATCTATATATATATATAGATTATGACACATACACATATATATTACATATATATGTCTATGTGTCTATCTACATATATAAATATATATCTCTTTTGTAAATACTCACTAAATATATATCTCTTTTGTAAATACTCACTAGGGGTAAAATAGTTTTTTTATATTTTCTCGCATATTGTAATCTTTCTTTCTTTTTTCCTTTTCTTCTTTTTTTCTTTTTCTTATTCTTTTTCTTTTTCCACCTTGGAAAGGCCCCCTTAGGAGGACGTTGGAGCATCCAACGGCCATATTTATGACCGTTGGAAGGGCTCCAACATCCCTCTAGGAGCCCTTCCAAGGCCTCCTCTTTTGTCTATAAATAAAGGGGTTTTCCCCATTGTAAAGCATGTTTCTTTGAAGCCTTCTTGAATGGAATATATATTTTTCCTCTTCTTTTGGGTGTTTTGCCACTTTTGTGGTTTTGTTGTTCTCTTGCCCATTAGTGGCTGTAGAAGTTCTGAAAACTACCACAGAAGCCGAGATAGAGAGAGAGAGAGAGACGGCAGTGAAAATGAGAAAACTCGTTAATTAGATTAGGGCTAATCTCTATGTTAAATAGAGAGAGGCCAAAGTAAAAAATAACACATAAGTCCCTCATTAAACACTAAATATCAAATAACCTCTAGTTTAAGAAAACTTAAACTTAAAACCTCTTAATCTCAACAGTGGCTATTTGTGTATGTGCGTACTCTCTTGTTTGCTCTTGGAGACTTCGCTCCTCTTATTCGGCATTTCATTACATGGTATCAGAACCTTTGCCAAGTAATATTTCTCATCTCTTTTGCTTTCAAACCCTTTCTCTCTAAATGGCCAACAAAGACGCCAAAATCGATCTCTCATTCAAGTTAGATGGGACCAATTATCATATGTGGGCGGCCGCTATAGAAAATAATCTCAAAGGTAAAAAACTTTGGGGTTATGTGTGTGGAACCATTCTGAAACAACAATTAAAGTTAACTAAGTTTGAAGGTGATGAGGAAAAAGCTTTGAATGAAGAAGAAAAGGAGAAAGTTATTCTTGACTTCTCCTCCAAAATGGAAGATTGAGAAAGTGAGCATGCTAAAATTTTAGCATGGTTCATGAATAATGTTGAGTTAAAAATTTGTGCAAATCATGCAAAGTTTAAGAGGGCCAATGAAGCTTGGTTCTTTATGAAAAGCACGTACACTCAAAAAGATCTTGCTAGACATTTCTTCTTACAAGAAAAAGTAAGAGAAACCAAGCAAAGTGACATGAGTATTAGGGACTATAACAATACCCTATCTTCTTTATGGGATGAACTTGTCCTTCTCGAATCACAATGGGAAGGTAGTGCTATTGCCATGAGGCAAAATCAAATAGAGAAAGAAAGATTTTTCCAATTTATTCATGGGCTTCGTCCCGAGTTTGAGTAATTAAGAGGATCCCTCCTTCATGGGGTTTCTATTCCTCTAAGTGACATTTTAGCCGACTTGTGTCAAGAAGAGACTCGTTTAGCCTTAAAAAAGAATGTTGATGAAGTTCATGCCGTGTCTAGACCCGGCAACAATGTAAGGCCATACAAACCATCCCATTTTTTGAAAAATAATGGTGGTAGAGGAAGAAAAATTATTTGCCATAATTGTAATGAATCGGGCCATATTCGTCCGGATTGTCCAAGGTTTAAAAAGAAGGTGGCTTCCGTTGGAGAAATTCCTCCGAATAAAGATTCACAGAAAGATGGAGACATAAAGGACTCCATTGCTCATCTTACTGAAACTCTTCAACAATTCATGAAGATGAATTCCACTCCATCATCCTCTAACCCATCCACTTCCGGTGTCGCCATCTCCTCCTTCCCAGGTATGACCTCTTGGATTCATGACTCGGGTGCCTCCTTTCATATGACTATGAATGCATCACTTTTGTCAAAACCAAGTCTCAACAAATTCAAATCTTATGTTTCCACTGCCGATGGAACATCCTTGGATGTTGAAGGCATTGGGAATCTTGAGAAAACTTATGACCAAAACAAAGATTTTTTTGTTCCCAAAATCCGAATTATTCCAAAACTTAATTTAAATCTTTTTTCCGTTTCTCAAATTACCGATTTTGAATGTGATGTCACCTTTTCACCAACACATTGCTATGTGCAGGATCTCTGATCCGGGAAGCGGATTGGGCAAGGCCATAGAAGAGGGAATCTTTATTATATAGATTTTTTGTCGTTGCCATCCAAATCATTTTGTAATCATGTTCAATCAAAAGATATTGAGACTTTGCATAAGATGCTTGGACATCCTAGTAATTCCAAGTTGTATCACTTTCCTTTTTTGGAAAAAAATTTGCAATATAAATACATTTACATGCAATGATTGTATCCTTGGAAAGATCCATTCGCTTTCGTATTCGCATAATAACTTTGTGTCAAAAAAGGCCCTTTTGAACTTGTGCATTCCGATGTATGGGAGCCGGCACCCGTTATGTCAAAAGAGGGTTACTCCTACTATGTTACTTTTATTGATGACTTTACTAGATATACATGGGTATACATTATTAAAAACAAATCCGATGTCTTCACTAATTTTAAAGAATTTCATGTTCTTATTAAAAATCAATTTCAAAACAATATAGCTATAATTAGATCTGATTCTGGAGGAGAATACATGTCTAAAGATTTTCAAAATTATTTCAAAACAAATGAAATTTTACATCAACGATCTTGTCCTAAAACCCCGCAACAAAATGGTATTGCGGAAAGGAAACATAGACATTTAATTGAAACTACAAGAACACTTCTTGTCTCTAAAAATGTTCTTAAAACTTTTGGGCCGAAGCTCTTCTTACCGCAACATATCTTATCAATCGTATGCCCTCTTCTTCTTTAAAAAATGTATCACGTTTTGAAAAATTATTTAAAATTACTCCAGATTTTAATAGACTAAGGATATTCGGATGTAAATGCTTTGTGCTTGTTCAAGGACAAGATAAATTATCACCCAAAGCTCTTGAATGTGTATTCATTGGCTACGGTGAAAATAGAAAAGACTATAGATGCTATGATGTTCGAAATAATAAACTCTATGTATCAAGAAATGTAAACTTTCTTGAAGAACAAAATGAATTTGATGTTCACACATCTAGAGAAGACATTGACTATTCCTTCCTATTTGATCTAGCTCCTAGAATTGAGTCTCCTGATGCAATTATTTGCGATGATACTTGTGATGGAATTTCACATCATAATGATATGCTACAACATGGTAATGTTTCTCAAAATGAGAACCTTAATGATATAAATGTATATACCCGGCTGTTAGGAAATGAACATCAACTTGCTCTTGAGAGATATTCTCAAGACCTCTCTTTAGAAGAACCTATTGATCCACCTAGGAGTCTTCTCGTAATAGTAGGCCACCACAAAAAATTGTATCTTATGAATCTTTCTCACCTAATTATAGGGCTTGTCTCATGTTAATACATTTGTATCATGAGCCTACTTCATTTAAAGAAGTTAAAGATCATCCACATTGGATTGAAGCTATGAAAGTTGAATTAGCTCTTAACAAAGCTCAAACTTGGAGCATTATTCGCCAACCATTAGGAAAAAAGGCAATTGGGTGTAGATGGGTATATAAAGTCAAAACCAAATGTGATGGATCTCTTGAGAGATACAAAGCTCGTTTGGTTGCAAAAGGCTACGCCCAAGAATATGGGATTGATTATGAAGAAACCTTTCCTCCTGTAGCTAGAATGACTAGTGTGCGAACATTAATTGCCTTAGCCTCCATTAAGCAATGGTCGATATATCAACTTGATGTTAAAAACACATTTTTAAATGAAACTTTATGTGAAGAAGTCCTTATGGATCCTCCGCCAGGTCTTGAAATTGGTAAAGAAAATATTCTAAAGTTAAATAAAGTTCTCTATGGTCTTAAACGAGCACCAAAAGCTTGGTATGATCTTTTTAGCAAAGTAGTTCTCGATAATGGTTTTTCCTCATGTTATACGCTTTGTTCGTTAAAAATTCTAATGAGCACATTACAATTTTATTATTATATGTTGATGACATGATTATCACAAGTAATGATAAGAAGGGTATTGACCTTATTAAAAATGTTCTTAAAATTTTTTTTGATATGTCTGATCTTGGTTATCTAAGGTACTTTTTAGGAATTGAAATTGCATACTCCCCCAAGGGGTATGTTCTCTTTCAGATGAAGCTTGCCTCCGACATTATTGATCGATCTGGGCTGACAGATGACAAGAAGGTGGAGACGCCAGAAGTGATCAATGCCAAGATGAGAGCCAGTGATGGCACTCATTTAGCTGATCCCACACCTTATCGTCAATTGATTGGGTCACTAACATATTTATCTATCACCAGGCCCGATATTTCCCATGCGGTTCATAGTGCAAGTCAATTTCAGATTGCTCCCTCCACCATTCACATGGCTGCAGTCATGAGAATTATCAGATATTTGAAAAGCATCATAACAAAAGGATTATTCTTACCCTCTTATTCACCTCTTACTTTACTTGTTTATACTGACTTTGATTGGGGGGTAATCTCAGTGATCGTATTTTTACCACAGGCTATTGTGTGTTTCTTGGAGAGTCACTTATTTCATGGAGGTCTAAGAAGCAACAGAAAGTTTCCCTCTCTTCTACCGAAGCAGAGTATCGTGCAATGGCCACTACCACCACTGAGATCGTATGGTTAAGAAGTTTGCTTAAAGATATGAGAGTCTCATTCTCAACTCCTTCAAAGCTATGTTGCGACAACAAGAGTTCTATCTACATTGCCAACAATCACACCTTTCATGAAAGAACAAAGCACATTGAGATGGATTGTCAATATGTTCGTGATGAGTTTTTACGGGGCACCATTTAATTGCCATATGTACCTACCGAGTACCAGTTGGCGGACTTCTTCACCAAAGCTTTGCCATCACCGTGTGTTTGAGGGGGGGTGTTAAAATATGTTATATATATATATATATATATATAGAGAGAGAGAGAGAGAGAGGGAGAGAGAGATTATGACACATACACATATATATGTTTATGTGTCTATCTACATATATAAATATATATCTCTTTTGTAAATACTCACTAGGGGTAAAATAGTCTTTTTACATTTTCTCGCATATTGTAATTTTTCTTTCTTTTTTCTTTTTTTCTTTTTTTCTTTTTTTCTTTTTTTCTTTTCCTCTTTTTTTCCTTTTTCTTTTTTCTTTTCTTATTCTTTTTCTTTTTCCACCTTGGAAAGGCCCCCCTAGGAGGATGTTGGAAGGGCTCCAACGTCCCTCTAAGAGCCCTTCCAAGGCCTCCTCTTTTGTGTATAAATAAAGGGGTTTTCCTCATTGTAAAGCATGCTTCTTTGAAGCCTTCTTGAGTGGAATATATATTTTTCCTCTTCTTTTGGGTGTTTTGCCACTTTTGTGGTTTTGTTGTTCTCTTGCCCATTAGTGGCTATTTGTGTATGTGTGTGCTCTCTTGTTTGCTCTTGGAGACTTCACTCCTCTTATTTGACACTTCATTACAGAACATACATGAACCACTATAGTTAGGAAATGAAACTTATGTTTTGTAAGAAAACTAAAATACATGTACACATAAGTAATCTTAGTGTCCAACTGAGTTAAAAATATTGCGGCACCCAAAAAGGGGTAACTTATTAAGTTAGTCATTGTTGGGAAATCTTGCCTAATGGGCAATATGGGTTGGGTACCTGATGCAGGTACTTGGGTTGGGTACCTGGTGAGGAACTTAAATTTAAATCTTTGTTGGCCTAACTGGTTTAAACGCATTGGGGCTTGTGTGCTTGACGGTTTAAAGGTACCGGAGCACTCTAAGTGGGTCTGCACAATCAAATAGAAAAAAAATAGATTGTATACCTTTGTAAGTTAAGAAAGGTTGGGGGTCTACTACTACGGTAGTAGAAAATTAATTATGGGGAAATACTCCGGTAAGTTGGGAAAATAAATAAATAAATAAAATAACTCACTCAGTTTTTTGCTTTACCTTGGAGAGGGTAGGTGGTACACAACTTCGAGGATAAGTGTTTCTTGCTTCAAGCGGCAATGGCTCGTTGGTCCCCCATTCTCGGAGTTAGGACACCCGAACTACCAATGTGTCCTAGGTGGTAGCTCCACATTCTTCTGCAGAAGTTAGGAATGCATCATGTTTGTTTGGGCCTTTGAGAGGTTCTCTCGGTTACTTGACCGCTCCCTTAAGATTACAGTTTCAGTTAGAACGTTCGGGTTAATAAAACACCAATGCAAAATAAACCCTCGAATGTTCTCTTATGTTACGGTTGCCTTGGCACGCGTGTACCTGCAGGATAAATAAATAAAAACATTAAATCAGAACATCTTAGGTATCTCTTTTGAGTATAGGTATCTCTTTTGAGTAGGGAGTGACAGATTTACAATTTCACACATAAATAGTTACTTTTGGCATGCGGTTATTTAAATTAGCATGAAATAAATTATGTATATCTGTGAGTTTGATTTGAGTCTGCTATTGATCACACATGCTAGTTAGATTCTTAGAATTTGTGGTTGTAGTGATTTAGTTCATGTTATTTACTTTCTCCTTCAATACTCAATATCATGTTATCGCACACATTACATAATTGTCACATGATATACCTGCGAAATCACAGTATTTTCTTACTTAGACTGATTCTAGTCTAATTCCAATTATCTTACAAATTTTCAGGTGAAGAGTAGAGTATTATGAGCGACTTAAGGATGGGGTGTCAATCGAGATGCTTGATTTATTGTGTTCTCGGGTCGTCGAACAATAAATTTTAATTATTGTTATTCGTGATATTCAAGACTCTGACTTCATAATTAATTGAAATAAATGAATGTTATTGCTTTGATTACTCCTGTAATGTGCCTGGTTGCTTAACCCAACGAAGTATTTTGTTTTCGCTGTTATAAAAAAAAAATCTTTAAAATTTTGGGTTAGATTTCGGGACGTTACACTATTGGCAATCACCATAGCAAAGGATTGAAACTTCTAAGCAAGCATTGTTCTTTGCTCTCATCAATGTTTAAAAAGAGAGAAATCCAAAAAGCCTTAGGGGCAACCACTTAAAGACCAAACAAAGGTGGCCATTTCCTAAGTCAAGCCAATGATTTTTATGAAATGATCTCACTGGAAAAGGCTTACTCCAGAGAATTTATATATCTTCCCTATATAGGTATGGCCAGTGTTATCAAAAACGCACCTTGAGGCACAAAAGGCGCGCCTCGCCTTGAGGAGCGGCCATCTGTGCCTCAAGACGCAAGCCTCAGGCGTGAGGCAAAAAAAAAATTGTTTTTTGTACAACAAGATTTCTAAGGCATAATCAACAAGATTTTTGCAGGTTAATCTCATATATTTTCCAGTTATTTCAGTTATGTAATCAGTTTCTTAGTATATTTTAACTTTTGTTGGTTAATCTCATATATTTTCCAGTTATGAATCAGTTTTTTAGTTGCTTTTATATGTTAATCTTATATTTTTTAGAATAATCTCATATATTTTAACTTTTGTAGGTTAATCTAGTATATTTTCCAGTTATTTCAGTTATGTAATCAGTTTCTTAGTATATTTTAGCTTTTGTTCGTTAATCTCATATATTTTCCAGTTACGTAATCAGTTTTTAGTTACTTTTATATGTTAATCTCATATTTTTTAGTACTTATTTGAGATTTTCTATTTCTTATTGGTTGTTATTTTATCAATAAAGCATTTCTTTATTTATTTGTATTTTTAGATATTTTTTTATAATTTTTTTAAAGTTTTCAAAAAAAAATTGAGGCTTACGCTTTACGCCTCGCCTCGGTTTTTGGCGGAGCACCTTGCTACGCCTCAACGCTTTTCACAACACTGGGTATGGCACTCTATTGAAAAATCAAAGTAAAGGTTGTCCAAGTTGCAATGCATTATTAGTGAGTGGAACGTGGTAATCCACAAATAATTACCTTAACGATCAGCAAAACACACAAACCTTTGTCCTGAAAATGTTGTATCAAGAGAACTGGAGTTCAAGATTCTTAGGACATTACGCTGCAACACTCTCCTACCAGACGTGATAATCAACTCTTATAATACCAATGATCATCCGTGTCGCAACTATTCTGTTTGAATGTGATAGATTGTTAGGAGAAAGTTAAACAATCCTACCAGGGACTCTTCCCCAGCTTAGTGTGGCAAATGCTAGGGTTGACAATTCCTTATGCTGCAGAAGCTATTCACTGCCTCAGAAGACTATCTACGAATAGTTTTTCTAAGCAATAGGAATCACAAGTAATTAGTAGAGGAACAATCATATACAATAAAAAACATATAAACACAAACCTTTGATGCCTCAACTGTGTAAGAAGTATCATCGTACAAGGGGCCCCCAGAGAAAGACCCACCTTCTCCTGTCTTTGTTTCAAGAACTAACTCACCTTTTTTCAGCTGAGCATTGTGGCTTTCACCAAGTGAGATTATTTTTATGTCAATGCCAGGAATAGCCGGGGACACAGATCCTTCAATATACAGCCCCAACCGGCCATCAAATGGTGGAACAGGAGCTTGACAACCATCAGTGACAACAGAAACCTGACCAAGTTACAGTTGGAAAAGTTAGTGATAAGATTTAGGGCAACTACACACTAAAAGACCGTAAGACTTCACATTGTTTTACAATGCATATACCTGTTGTGTTCTTGGATAAAAAAGAAACTTCTTTTCCTTGTTCCTACAGTGAGTAAGAGCAATCATCAGAACAAGAATTTGAACAGTAAAATGAGACGTTGAAATGCAGGGAAGGTAACAAGCAAGAATAGAAGTCTTTTCACTTTTCCCAATGAATTCTCAATAGATTGCATGTATCACACCCACTATCAGAGTATATCCATGCTTGTTCATAAGATCATGAATTCTAATGTATCTTGATTTTATCCTAGTTTTCCAATCATCATAACATGCCTGGATCACATTTTTTAAGTACCAGTAGTATTTGTCGCACAACAGAAACTTAAAAAACAAAAAATAACAGGAAACTCGAATTACCTCAAGTCATGGGGGGCAAAGATGAGCTCATCACCAAGGTTTGCCCATACAGAGTATTTGTATAGGAGAGAGTTTGCTGAACCATTCTCATCAGATATAAGATTAACATGAATGACATCCAAAACTTGATCATTCCTATCGTATACATCCACAACGATGCTTTCAGCTAACTCTTTCGAATCACAAACTGAGTCGGCATTAATAAGAATAACTCCCTTGATAAGATATTTCTGTCCTGTAAGAACAATTGGCTGCCAAGAACATAATTTACAACTTGTCTCAGCTGAAAAGAAATGAGAGAAGCAAATTGCAAACAAACTGCTAGATATAACCCATCAGAATAAATAAAAGAGGGGAAGATAGAAAACGCACAGTTGGATGCGATGTATCAAACTTCAATGTTGAGTTTCCAAAGAAAATGCATGAGTCACTGAGATGCAGCTTATGCAACCCATGAGACTCTATACAGATCCGCTGTGAGCCTTTCTGTAGTTCCAGAAAAATGTGCAAACACACACACACAGACAAAAGAAAAAAGATTCAGCTTGCAAATCCTTCCAGAAAGTCTACTCTGCCAAAATGAATTTGAAGATATATAGGCCTTCTCACGAACAAGTACCTTGATTGACAAACTTATTGGTGGCTGTTCAGGAGGAAGGATGTGTGAATCAACATCATGAGTGGATATTATACTGCTCCAGTAACCCTTCTGGATAAAGATCACTCCCTTCTTATCTTCAGTGCCCAGATCTATGTCAACTGTGCTGTGTTCCCAACACCAATTGTCCTCCCCACTCAACATTGGAGAAGAGGATTCATGTTTTACCTAGTAAATGCATACAAACTACAAACGTTACAAAAGATGATGGTGAACAATAACTTGAAAAAAGAAAGCTGAGAATCATTATCAGGTTGCCACAAAATATAACAAAAATATCATTGTGTATTATGCTCCATAACAGGTCAAATACCACTGAAACTAGGCCGTTAGTTATAGACTAAATGAATGAAGACTAGTTTCTTCCTGAGTATGCACCTTTGGAAAGTAAACTCATCAAACATTCCCAACTGGTTAACAAAACAAGTCCATAATCTGTGTGACGACAGAAGGAAGTTTACATGCACAAGCTTTTTTTACATTAAGTTCATCATTTGCATTTCAAAGAGATACCTTATCAGCACATAGAGTTGAGGAGTGTGTTTGTACTTAAATGAAAACAGCAATATAAAGAAAAAAAGATATACCTGAAGACGATATTTTCCAGGTAAAACATTTGGAAATACAAATTCACCACTCTCATCACTCAAACTTGTGGTCCTCGTTTCTTCTAAAAGCAAGCCAGTCAGAGAAATGGAAACTGATTTGCTGCATTTCTCTTTACATATAACAGTTCCAAAAATGTTGACCTGTGCCTACATTGTCGAATAAAAGATATTAGAAAAAGGTCAATGTCACGCACCAATCAAATTAAACAGCAGATGGGCTAAAATACAATAAAATCTACAAAATCCTGACATAATAACAAGTTCTAAAGTTATGATCAGCATGAAGAGCATGCTTGGGGGGCTTAAAAGTGCATGAAAAGATCAAATAGTTAAAATAATAAAACAAATGCACACCAGCAGAAAAAAAATCCAGAGGCCTTATAACCCAAAAATCATGGCACTTACCTGAGAAAATTCTATATTAAGCACAGGACTTGTAACTATGACATCAACATAAGATGGCAGGAATTGAAGGCTAGAAGCATTTTCCAATGTGGCAGCAATAGCAGACAAGCGATATTCACCAGGTGGAACCTATTCATAAGCAGTTTAAGTCAAATAGCAAGTCATGAAAGATGATGGTGTCACAGAGAGAGAAATCAAAACAAAATTCAGATTACAATATTGGCATTTGCAACAAAAGCATGTGCTGCAGGGGATAATGAGATATATGTTAAGAAATAGATTCACAAAAACTTTCAAGGAAATATGTCAAGGAATGCATGGAAGATGTTAAAGTTTGATCCTATAGATATATTACATATCCAGGTATGTCATTTAGGATGTATCAATCGTACACTTGAAAGAAACAAATTCAGAAGGCTTCATCAGATTGATCACATCATTCTCCCTCATTTTTTAATCGTAAGGATATTACACACAGGAGAATTTCCTTCCAGATTTAGCAAATACATAAGGGTAAGTGAGTTGCCTTTTGGACGGACAAAATCAGACAGGTATTTTTCTAGGTTAAAAGCATGTTACAATCTGCTGTAATTGAAAAGACGTAGCCATTCACATCTGGGTCTGGACCTGAGATCCAGACCCAATTCGTTTTATCTGTTTTAACACATGCTCATTAATGGCATGTTGTAATTTTAGTATTGTCTGTAATGGGTATTTTTGTACCCTAATTTCTGTACATGAGATTACTTAATGAAAAGCAAGCATAGCCGGCCCTATTTTGGGGTTTCTCATGCAGCCTTCAGAGCTTCTCTCTCCTCTCGTTCTTTTCTGATATGGTATCAGAGCGGTGATCCTCTCCAAGGTCTCAGTCCAAGGTATTTCTTCTTCTCTTACTCCTCCTTTTCCAGCCAACGTATTCATTTCTTTTCTGCATATTCCTATTCTCTTTCTTTCTGCCTATTTTCTTTTCCTATTTATAAAATCTGAATCTGCATATTCCAGCGAACGTATTCTTCTAAAATCGAACGGCTATTGTCTAAATCCTATCCTTTCCTATTCTCCTTCTCTGTGCCAGTTTCTGCATATTTTTCTATTTCCTATTTCTTACTCGTTATTCTCTTTGACGTGTTTCCATTTTCTTTTCATATCACGTCTATATTGTTTCTTATTTTTTTCAGAAAGACAAGGTCAGATTTAGAGATTTCGATCTGAGTAAAACATCAGATCTCTTTTCCTTTCGGGTTTCCTTTCTTTTATTCCTATTTGTTTTTCTTTTTGAAAAGAAAAGCACGTTATATTCAAATAACGTGTTTTTGTTTTGCACTTCATTGGCTGACTTTTATTCAGATCGTCTTGCTGCATAACCTCGGTTTCTGCCTCGCGAAAAAAAAAGGCAGCCGAGTTCTCTAAAACTTGTTCTTAGTTTTGATTCAAAGTCTTGCTTTCTCCTTCAATCACCTATGGATTCTTTTTTTGCTTCTCAATCTGGCCTCTCTTCCAACTTTCTTAGTCAACTTGTATCTGAGAAACTGAACAACTCCAATTTTCTCACCTGGAAAAGACAAATCATCCCATTCATAAGAAGTCAAGACCTTTCTGGACACCTAGATGGCTCTGTTTCTCTTCCTCCAGAGTTCATATCACAAGATGGCAAGACTGGGGAGGGTGAAACTTTCATTACTTTTGTCAGAAATCCAGAATATATATCCTGGATGAAGTGAGACCAAGCTTTGGTTGCCTACATCACTTCCACGCTGTCACAGAAGGTGCATGTGGCAATCCCAGATGATTGCACTGTTATGCAACTATGGCATCGTCTTGTTCAGACGTATTCTCAAGTTTCTCAGTCTAGAGTTTTATTTTTAAAGAAAGAGTTTCAAATGCTGAGAAAGGACTCCATGACTGTCATAGAGTATTTAAAAAAAATGAAAACTATCACAGATCAATTGGCTATTGTGGGTTGCGCGATCAGTGACAAAGATATGGTGCAACAAACCTTGAGTGGGCTGGGACCCGATTATCATATGATGGTTACTTCCTTGTTGTGTTTGCCAGACTTACCTACATTTGAAGATATCCGCACTAAGCTCTTACAGTATGAAATGACTTTGAAAGGATTCGTTGAAGGTAATCACAACCCCATTGGAGCACGCGATGTTCTTGCCACCGGAGTTAACTATGGTTGAGGACGTGGCAAGTATGAATCTCAAGAAAAGGGAGGTCAAGAGAGGAATAGACAAGGAGCTCGTGGAATATTACCTACTCCCAGTATGCCTCCTAATCTGCAAAGGCAAAGAACAATACCTACTTGCTTTCTCTGTAACAAAAGAGGGCACATAAAGGCAAATTGCTGGTTTAACCCGCAAAATAGAGGAAAGCAATTAGAGACAAGAAAGGGAACAGATACATTGAAGAATAGTGGAGAAGTCAAAGAACTCTTGTTATCTGCCTTGGCTGAATTGAACATCAAACAGAATGATCAAGGCACTTTGTATGTTGATTCTGGTGCAGCCACCCATGTCACTGGTGATGTTGGTAAGCTCCTAAATCTTGTTCCTTATGTTGGTAGAAATAGTATAGTCACTGGAGATGAGTCTCACCACCATATTTCGCACATTGGAAATTTTGTAATTCCTATGTCCAACTCTTCTCTTGCTCTTTCAAATGTCATTCATTCTCCTAATATCAAGAAAAATATTGTTTTGTATCTAAGCTTGTTGATGACATTAATGTTTCAGTTGAGTTTACTCTTTTTTTCGTTTGTGTTAAGGACCTTCACACGAGAGAAACGTTCGCTTAAGGAAAACGCCAAGGGAATATGTATGTGTTCCAAGAGAATCCTTCTTCTTGTGGTCAGCATGTTGACTCCACCTTGAAGCTCACATCATCATCTTCAGTTCCTTCTGATAGTGTTTTTAATCTTTCTGAATGTATTGAGCCAAATCTTTGGCATGGTCGTATGGGTCATTGTATTAGTCGCTTTATTGATAAGCTTGTTTTAAGTAGTTTTATTCTCAAGTCAAGTCTGAATTTAAGTGTTGATAATAAAAAATGTTCTAGTTGTCTTCAGTGTAAGAGGCATGTTCTTCCATTTCATTGCATTAATAAAAGAGCTTCAAGACCATTTGAAATCATATGTTCTGATGTTTGGGGTCCGACTCTGGTTTCTTCAATGTCTGGCACTAGATATTATCTCATTTTTGTTGACAGCTATTCTCGATATACATGGATCTTCTTTATGAAAAGTAAATCTGAAACCTTCAAGTTATTTCAGAATTTTCATTCTTTTGTTCAAAATCAATTCTCTAAGAATATCATTTGTTTTCAATGTGATAGAGGAGGTGAATTCTCTTCAAATGACTTTATTAGTTTCCTCTAATCAAATGGGATAATGAGGCAGGTTTCTTGCCCTCATACACCTCAACAGAATGAGATTGCTGAACGAAAGCATCGCCATATTGTCGAAAGTGCAATGAGCATGATGCACGACAGTAATCTTCCAGTTTCCTTCTGGAAGGAGGTTTTTCATACAGCAGTTTATGTCATAAATCGATTGCCCATGAACATCCTGGAAAACAAATCACCCTATTTCTCTTTGCATAGTGTGCATCCAAATTATCATGATTTGCGTGTATTCGGGTGTGTATGTTATGTTCATGTTGACAGTTCAATGTTGCACAAGTTTCAGGATAAGGCCTTAAAGTGCAGATTTGTTAGGTACGCTGATAATTACAAAGGGTACAAATGCTATGATCTTGTGAGCAAGCGCATCAAAATATCCAGAAATGTTGTGTTTGACGAATCAAATTTTGGTCATAGTGTTGACACTCCTCCAGACATTGAAGTTTATCATCCTTGGTTGAACTCAGATCTCTTTTCTAGTATTGATGATATTTGTTCTTCTGAATGTAATAAAAAAGGTGAGGAAAATGTATCCACTGCTACGCAAAGAACTCAGGAAAGTGTGATTTCTGAACCATCGTCGACTCCCGAAAGGTATAAAGGCATTGTTTACTCTAGACATGAGAAGGAGATACCTCTCAATTGTAATCAGGAGCAGAATTCTCCTTCTGCTTCCATTCAATCACTTGTTCACAGAAGATCTACCCGATCTCGACATCCAATTGATAGGTGGGTTAGTTATGAGAACTTCACAATGGATTTTCAACTCTTCTTAGCCTCTCTCGGCAAGGAAGATCAACCCACAACATTTTATCAAGCAATAAATTCTAAGAGATGGATTGAAGCCATGAACGAAGAAATGGAGGCTCTTCATGAATGTGGCACTTGGGATATTGTTCCCAGACCACACAATCGAAATGTGGTTGAGTCAAAGTGAGTGTATAAGATAAAATATAAGCCATATGGCACTATCGAGCGGTACAAAGCTAGACTGGTTGTCAAAGGCTACACACAGGAGCAAGGACAAGACTATGATGAGACCTTCAGTCCAGTCATGAAAATGGGCACTATCCGCATCATACTGACATTGGTTGTTGAACATCAGTGGACTCTCAGCCAACTGGACGTGAAAATTGTGTTTCTACATGGAACTCCGAAGGAGGAAATGTACATGGAGCAGCCCACTGGGTATACAGAAGGAAACTCTAAAGAATACGTGTGCAGGTTAAAGAGAGCTGTATATGGTCTGAAGCAGGCGTCTCGATCTTGGTTTGACAGTTTTTCGATTGAAGTTGAAAAATATGGTTTTAATTAATCTCTTCTTGACCATTCTCTTTTCATATTCAAATGCAAAGATATAGTTACCCTGTTATTGATATATGTTGACGACATTATCATTACAGGTAACTCTAATGAACATATTGAACAAGTTAAAGAACTTCTGAACCATAGATTCAAGATGAAGGATCTTGGTAAGCTGCGATACTTTCTTGGAGTAGAAGTTGACAGGACTCCTGAATGCATGACACTTACTCAACATAAGTATACCGTTGATGTTCTTAACAAGGCAGGTATGACAGATTGCAAGCCTCTGAGCAAACCCAGTGTACTTCATCAGAAACTCAGTTCCCAAGAAGGAGATTTGTATGAGGATCCTACAGGATATTGCAAGATAGTAGGAATGCTTCAGTATCTTACCTTTACTCAGCCCGACATTGTCTATTTTGTCAATCAGATATCTCAGCTCATGCATGAACCGCATATTGGACATATGAAAGTTGTTAAACGCATTCTTCGATATTTGAAAGGAACTATTGGAGATGGTCTTCTATACAGAAAAAGTATGCATGATCATCACATGCATGAACTTCTTACTTACACAGATGCAGATTGGGCAGAAGACCCAGATGAGCGTAGGTCAGTCTCAAGATACTGTGTTTTCATTGGCTTAAATCTTGTCTCTTGGAGCAGTAAGAAACAAAAGGCCATAGCCAGGTCGAGCACAGAAGCTGAATATAGATCAATGACAGCTGCTACAGTTGAAGTAACATGGATCAGACACCTGTTGACAAAAATAGGAGAATCAATTTCTAAAAGCATTCTCATGTGTGATAATCAAAGCGCTATCAACATGTCATTCAATCCCATCTACCACAGTCGTGCTAAGCATATTGAAATTGATTAACATTTTGTAAGACAGAAGGTCGAATAAAAAAAAATTGAACCAGAATACGTTCGGACTGCTGATCAAGTTGTTGACTTGGTTACAAAAGGACTTATCAAAGACAGATTCTGGATGTTGAAAGACAAGTTGTTCATGGTTCAAAACCATATACAACTTGAGGGAGGATGAAAAGACGTAGCCATTCACATCTGGGTCTGGACCCTGAGATCCAGACCCAATCCGTTTTATCTATTTTAACACATGCTCATTAATGGCATGTTGTAATTTTAGTATTGTCTTTAATGGGTATTTTTGTACCCTAATTTATGTACATGAGTTTACTTAATGAAAAGCAAGCATATCCGACCCTATTTTGGGGTTTCTCCTACAGCCTTCAGAGCTTCTCTCCTCTCGTTCTTTTCTGATAGTAATAAGTTCCTAAAAATTGTCACCATGTTCCACCAGTTTAGTAGTTAATACTTGGAAATCTAAAAGATGATCAGTGATGTGATCACTCAACTACTTTAGTTTCTAACACCTTCCAATCTAGGACTATGTTACAGCTATGAATAAAATAACTTCAGTTAGATAACCAGCTGTTGAATAGCTTAAAGAATATTAACATTGGGATCAATAATTAAGTGAAGCCAATTTTCAACTCTTTTTCTTGGCTGCAGAGGCTATTCACAGCCAGGGTTTCCTTGAACAGATTTGAGCCCTCATTTTTTGACCAATTGATCATGCATAGCCTTAACTTTTAAATTTTTTGGGCTTTGGCCCAAGTCCCTTCCACCAGTTTTAGCCACCATTCTTCCACCTTCTCACAGAAACCCAGCAGACACATCCACCAAAAATTGAAGCCCCTTTTCTTCTCCTGAGGCCTACTCAGTCCATGACAATTGCTGCATGATCTGATATCATCAGGCATATCCAGCTCAAGAGATCATGAAAAACCACAAGTCCTGATAAACGAGGAAGCTTCCATGCTTCCATAGGCACAGTTTGATTTATTGCTGACACATTAAAATCAGTGTAAATTCTCTTTAACATCCCTGCACCACATTCCATCCACATTCTCACCACTATTGTAAAAGCCATCACCTCGATTATTGACGGACCCAGCTTATATATCATGATTTAAAGATGATCAATCCACCATAGGCCTCTCTATTTTATCCAAAGAAATCCTAGCATAAATAACTGGTAGACAACCACTTTTGAGATATGGAGTGTTTATATAGTAAATATACCTAATAAGGAGTAAAACTTAGCCAACTTCAGGGAAACTACACCAGATGGATCATATCCTCAATGACCTCATCAAGCAAATAATGGAAAAGCATACAACTCAAGAATACATCAGCAAAATTTATCGGCTCCTCTAGACACTCAGATGACATGTTAAGAGCCTTCATTTAGATGTCGCCAACATCTCCCTTCAATAAACTCTGCCCTTTTATATAGCAGGATGAAGCAACTTTTATGTTATCATCCTTATGCACAAAACGTATTCTTGACAAACATGGAGTAGTCTAAAGCAACAAGTCTAATCAAGAACAGTTCCCTAGACCAAACCTCTGCATAAGCAGGCAGTGATGAATCAACTGATCATGGTTTGGCAATGTGTGAGCTTGAACCACTAGATGGTGAATCGATCTGAATTGATTCCATTGCTGTCCAATTAAGGAGTGAAGAGATGAGGCAAAGACTACAAAAGACTCGTCACCTGGCAGGCCATAAATCACAGTTATTTCCAACTACCACTCATTTGTCTCCCCTCCTCTTCTGGTTATGTCAATATAGTCTAGAAACAAGAAGAAAATCACTAAAGCATGTTGTGTTGGAAACTCATGGCAGTACAACTCACATAACAGAAAAACTAATGGTAAGTTTCTGCTGATGAAATTTCTCCTCCAAAATACTTGGAAGTATAGCTGACAGTGTTATTAAAAGCACGCCTCAAGGCGCAAAAAGCACGCCTCGCCTCAAGGCGAGAGGCTTTTTGCCTTGAGGCACATGTGTAAAGCGCAAAACCCTTGAGGTGTGCGCCTCATAGGCCTTGAGGCGCACCACATGCTGAGGCGTACACACCTCAAAGCATTTGGTCAAATGAGGGTCAAAACCCTCATTTGACCAAAAATTAGGGCATAAACATACTGCCCCCGACCCTTTATGTGTTGATTTTAGTTTTTTCGAACCCCTCTCTTTCTGTTTTTTTCTCACAGCAATCTATCCCTCTCGGCTCTCACAGTTGCAGCATTCTCTCTGTCTCTCTCGTGGTGGAGCCAAAATAGGCACGCCTCTCTCGTGGTGGAGCCGAAACAGGTACGTCTCCCTCTAGGCTTTCAGCCGGTTCTCCTGGCAGATGATGGCGTAGCGGGCGAGCCCGTTGGCATTCTCGTGGATGGAGAGCTCAGAGGGCTCGTTGGGTCCGATCTTCAGGACAGCCCTCCACTTGGCAAAGCGAGCGTCGGAGTTGTAGTATTCTGCGCACCGCTTGCCAAGGCCATCGAGCCCCTGGGTGGTGGTCTCGCCGTTGGTGCCGGCGAGCTCGACGGTGCCCTTGTCGACCTTGATGCCCGGGAGGACTCCGCCCTCTTTAAGCACCTCGACGAAGGGCTTCCCGGAGGCGGTCTTCTGATAGAGGGTCTCCTCGAAGAAGATGACTCCGCTCAGGTACTGGAGGATGCCAGGGGTGCAGAAGAGGAGCTCGCGGAGGGCGCGGCAGTTCGACTCCACGTTCTCGACCTTGATGCTGGCGAAACGCTTCCCGATTGTGCCCGTACTCTCATCAGCCGCAAGGATACCCTTGCCTGGGGTCCCGATGTAGGTCGCGTTGGCGATGAGCTCATCTGAAGGGAAGAACAAGAGGAAGAAGAAAACCCGATGGATCAATTAAACAAGAACATCCGTGGAAGAATCAAACCGAAAAAGATATAAAACTAAGCACATCCAAATCGTCATCGAAGTGGAAATAACAACGAATGAGCACAATCGATCATTAGGATCGCTTGCGCACGATGGATCGAATCACAGTGCCAATATACTGGCTTGTAGTCCTCAGTTTGGCTATCATCTAATGGAAAAACTCAGATCTATCAGAGCAAAGAGATAATTTAATCGATTACTCGATAGATAAAAAAACAAACACAAATAACAAAAGAGAAAATCGACAAATAATAAGCAGATACTGTCATGGTTTGATGTTAGGTGTATGACATATTGTCATGGTTTGATGTTAGGTTTTATATGTTAATCTCATATTTTTTAGAATAATCTCATATATTTTAATTTTTGTTAGTTAATCTCATATATTTTCCAGTTATGTAATCATTTTTTTAGTTACTTTTATAAGTTAATCTCATATATTTTAAGTTTTATAGGTTAATCTCATATATTTTAACTTTTGTAGGATAATCTCATATATTTTTTAGTTATGTAATCAGTTTTTAGTTACTTTTATATGTTAAACTTATATTTTTTAGTACTTATTTGAGATTTTCTATTTCTTATTGGTTGTTAATTCATCAATAAAGCATTTCTTTATTTATTTGTATTTTTAGATATTTTTTTATAATTTTTTCAAAGTTTTCAAAAAACAATTGAGGCTTACGTTTTACGCCTCACCTCGGTTTTTGGTGGAGCGCCTCGCTACGCCTCAACGTTTTTCACAACACTGATAGCTGCTGATGGATCAGTTGAAATTAAGAAACAAAATGCTTTGTCTTAACTCTTACCATCAAGTGTTTACAATTTGACAAAAACACATTTAAAGTTTTAATACATCTAAAAGATAAAGCACAGACTTTTCTGAAGAACGGGCTCCAAGAGGAGCCGACAAAGAAAGACAAAAATAGAAAAAATCTGTGTTCTCCAATGACATGCAATCAAATATACCATGAAACAGAAGCTTCCGTTCTCATCTACATGTTTCACTTGAGGCTTAGCATTCTCTGGTCCATGCGTCAAAGCCACCTGGCACTCAATTAGAAAGCTCACACAGTATTAGAAATTGGTATATTTAAAATGGAGATGCAAAATGTTTTATATTAAGCAATAGCATCAAACTAAAGACCATAATCACCTTTGCCTTGTAATTAGTATTAATCAAACGAACAGTGCCACAAACATCAAAGTATGTAGCTTCAATATCAGGAACCGATGCCATGTTTGGAAGCACCTACAAAACAGTAACAACAAGTTTCTTCAATAAACAGGAACTCAGTCACAAATACAGCAATCAACAGCAAGCAAGTCTACAGCACCATTTGATCTATTTGTTTTCCATGTATACATGTGCAGAAGTACATATATTACCAGGAAATTTTCTAAACTTTTGAATTTGTAATGTTTTTTCTCTGCACTGATTGTGTAATGCCTAGATGTTACCTGAAAGAAAAGCCAAACCATTTTGACTAAGCATAACTTTTCAAACTGTGAACTGAACCAAATACAGATGACATCTCAATCGCCAATTAATTGAGCAAAATAAGTGCCCCTGAACCTCAACACCGACAACACCATGTGAGAAAAATTAGTGAGTAGTGACATTAGTATGAAAGCAAAAGATAACTAAACAATTATGCTGTAAACTCCACCTGATCCAACTTGTAACGTCCCAGATTGTCAGTCAAAGACCTCTCATGACCATCTAAAATGACTTTGGCATTTTCAACTCCAATGCCATTACCATCCACAACACGGCCACCAACAGAAAATCCAGTAACCTAATGGAAAAATGAAATCATTAGAAGAGCAAATGACTATAATGCATAATTGTATTCTCACATACACAAACTCTACCTGGAACTTCTGCAAAATTGTAAGGTGACCGTGATCAACAGAAACAGTCATAGATGGAGGTGACACATCAAAAACCGTATTCTCACCCTTGTAGAAGGGCAAAAGTTCATAGGTTCCTGAAACCAAATAACAGCAGTCAACCAATTATTTGACACAGAATACCAAATGAATCAGTCACTGAGACATTGACATTTAAAGAATTGGCAGACCCAGAAATCATATCAAAAGAAAATCCTCACTGAATTTTGTCAAGACTAAAATATTTAAAATCTGAGACCTGTCAATGAGCCATGCTATAACAGGAAAATTAAAGACACTCCCATATGTATCCAAAATAGAATGAAATGATATGAAAGGATTTGATTTCATGTGTGTTCGGATACTGAGGTTCCCAGAATCTTTTGTTCAGGGTTCATTCCGCAAGGATACCACTTCCACCACTTCTCTTGAGTTCCTAAAATTGATGACAACAATAGGCCTCCACCGTTGTAATACAAGTACCATATATAGAGGTATTAATTATAATTTCTGAACTCTGGAGCCTATTATTTTTTACTTTTCCAATGCAGCCACATGTATTAACATTTGAGAAATAACTTCTACTTAGCACTAAATCCAAACACACCCTTTATTTCATAATGAAGAATGACTCGACACTCTTGCTCAAGAAGAGCTCCCCCAAAACAACTCAGCTTGCATCTGTTAAACATATAGCTAGTGTTCTGCGATTTATTGACCATTTTTTCACTCTTCTAAAGTGGTATCGGGCATACGAGAACAGAGGAGCTCAGGCCCAGACCCAGCCAGGAGACTCAAACACATATCTGAATCAACTACACCCAACAGTTTTCAAACTTTCAGTGCTCTTGTTAAGGACCACCGATTACCACGCCTATGTTCAGACTGGTGTCAACTATCATCAACTGCCATGTTAGTATATGATACACGTGCTCCCGGCAAATCTACTGGGAGAAGAAGCGCTATTGAATTAACACCAGGGATACACAGAACCATTGTTGGACCTCTAATTTGTAGGCAATGGTCCCTACCGGTTCCTCATTTTCATGCAATGGGGAGAGACAAAACAATTTTGATACATTCCATGCTGTGAGGACTTCTTCTCATAAAGGTGGAGGGTTTCGAGAAATCTACTCAACAGCATGTATCACATTATCAGTCTAAAACTCTAAATCAAATTAACTCATTCATCAATTGTGTAGAACTGGCACACCTTAATAAATCCTCGTTTTACCATTAAGGCCCTTGATTATTTGCATATTTGAAGGCCATTATCAAGAAACAGATGAACAAATGTTTTATAGCACATTGATGGTACATTTGATGCCAAGGTTTCCTATCTATAAAGGTTGTGCACCACTGTTTCCCAACAGAAATTTTTTCTTGTCGCTATGGCAATATTTCCTTCAGAGCCAGCCAGATCAGCTAAAAATCATAACCATAGTCACCAATATCACCGATGTTTTGAAAATATCACAATAATATTGATATTTTGGGGGAAGACGAAATTATTGGCAATATATCACCATATTTTCAAAATAATGATAATATGACGATATTGGAAAACAATTATTTTCTCTATTTTTGTAATATCGCGTATTTTGGTACTTAGTCATTTTATAATTTTATTGAAAATTTGGCTAAGTCTGTGAGAAAGATCGTTTGAGGCTCGATTTTTAGACTGAAGTCTTTGAGTCTGGGCTTGACCCAGGTCTCATCGACAAGGTCGAGGAGAGCCAAACGAAACGTGAGAAAAAGTTTTAATTTCGAACTTTAAATTCAAGCAAAATTCGAGCGAAATTCGGGTTATTTTTGGGCGAAATTCAGAATTTGATAATTTGTGTAATATATCGTTGGATGTGTCTCAAAATTTTGAGCGCAACGGTATTTTACTTTTCTCAATTCGGGTTCCGGTTGGTCGTAAAATCACGTTTTTCTGAAAATTGAGCAGTTTGTCGAAATGGATCCGGAGTTAGATCGGACTGGATCCAAGGCCTAGGATCCGATTTTTTATGGATTTGGGTTCTATTTAGGTGCTACCTAAATCTGGATTTGATCCAGGTCTTGCTCCAATTTTCGTTTTGGGTATGGATCTAAATCAAGATCCAAATCCAAGCCCCACATTTTTCCAGTCTTAAATTCAACATAAAGCCTTAATTTGGAGTTTAATAAGGTTGAGAAGCCTTCAAGGATAATTTGGTTATTTTTGGGTACCTTTAGATAAATTTTTATTAATTAATATTAATTAATAATAATTTCGGATTTTTATTCTTAGGGTTGAGTAAGACTCTTTAAGAGAGCCCTTATTCCAGCTTAAGAGAAAGATTAGGAAAGAGTTTTCAAGGGATAGGAAGTTTGTTTTGAAAAGTCAACATTTGGTAGTATTTTAAAAAAAAATAGGAAACTAAAAGGAGAGAGAGTTTCCATCTTTTAGAAACTCTTAGAGAGAGATGGAGAAAAAAAAAGGGGGGGGGGGCAACCCCTCTCCCATTCATTGCACGACAAAAATAAAGGAGAGAGAAGGGAAAAGAGAGAAAAAAAAGAAGGAATACCTTCTTCTCCAACGATCCAGCCATCCAACCCGTTTTTTCCACCATTGTTTTTTCCATTTTTCTCGATTCAAGCAAAGGTATGGGTCTCCTCTTTTGATTCTAAGTGACAAATCGAATGCCAGTTGGATTTGATGCAATATTTTGGTTGGATCTATGGAAAAACCATGGAGGTGCATGCTTTCCTTTGAATCCACGGAGGATGATCCATAGATCGTCCTCCATGGCTGATTTTTTTGTATTTTACCCCTTTTCATGAAGTAAAAATTTTGTCCATGTATAACAGAATTTTTATTCATGAAAGCAGCGGTCCTATGAGGGACCCCTATGCTAAATATTAATTTCTAATGGTGGATTTTGATATGGGCTATATATATGCATACATATAGGCGTGGAAATAATGTTATACGCATATATTTTTCTGAAAATGTGTATGTAATGATGTGTTCATTGAAAACATTAAACACATATGTACTGTGGAATAAGCAAATACAAGTAGCTTAATGTTCCTGTTAGACTTATGAACGTGCATGTGAGTTGTTTGGTTTACAGCCATGTGTGAATGTAACCATGTTTAACTCTGCATATTTAATTTAAGCCTGGAATCTGTAAACGTATGTATGTGAAATCTTGAGAATGTCTACAGTGTAACCCTGCATGATACATAGTACAGTTTGTGTTTGAAGGGAATTTTTCAAGATTTTTGCTAGTGGGTTGCTGCTTTAAATACATATATTTATATTTTTGTGTCGGTGGGTTGTCCTGCCCTGACAGCACACACACACACACACACACAGGCCCGGGTTGGGCCTGTGTATGGGCTAACTTGGCTAGCCCAGTCTGGCAGGCAGTCCGGCCCGGGGGCTGACCAAACCCGACCCAGCTGACTAAGGTCAGTTGGGCCTGATTTGGAACCCCAACCGACTGGGTCGTGCAAATCTCTTTAGAAAAAAAAAGAAAATATTAAGGGTGTTGAATCCTTGTGTTGCTTACAAAAAAAATCTTGTATTTTGTGTTGCCTTTGCATATCTCCATATTTTTGCCATTGTGAAGGTTTCAGCCATGTGCATGCTAGAACAGTTTTTTCACATGCATGTGATTAACTATTGATGTGTGACCAATGTCCAAATGTAATGTCAACTACATGGGAATTTTGTGAGCATGTGTAAAATCTAAAATTTTAGATTTGTGTTGTATATGTATTAGTTGCAAAAGAGGTATATGTTTAAAGAGATCCATGAATGTAAACTTGCGTGTGACATAAGTATGTGAATCAAACATGCATTTGCCATGAACAAATGCATTGAATTGAAGTCATGCAATTGACATGAATGAGAATTAATTGGAAGCATGCGACGAATATCAAATTGTGAACTCATGCACGTGCATATGCCCATCATTGTTCTATGCGCATCTTTAATCAGCATACATAAATGTGCATTGTGAAGCATTCAAAGGTAAGGCATTGTGGCATGTTATTCAAGGTTTTTGCATATGGTGCATCGATGATCCAAGTGAATCATCGCAGGCCTGGAGAGCCTCGAGCATTGGTTTGCTCTTTATTTATTTACTTTTAAATGCATCGCAAGAATCACATATATTTTTATTGCACTGCTCTACGTGTTTCCATGGGCAAGAGTCCCATGACGGTTCTCGCAGGGACAGATGCGAGTTTTTGTCTTTGTTTTTGCATGCTGAATTGCAAAACTCAATAATTGGCTTTTAATAAAAATATAAGGAACAAGAACAGTGTAATATACGTTCTGAGATCTCTCATCGGAAGAATGAGAATCTTAGAAATTCGGTTTTGAGGGACCACGAGGATACAAAAACTCTGTGTGCTTTATTTATTATGCCTGAACCTGATATTGAGGTTTTTTCTCCTGACCACGGATTTAGGGAGAGTCTATCACTTTACCTGGGAGTGGTTTGTTCGACATAGCTGTTGTTTTGGTATACAAAGAAAGTTGTATTATTGGATGTGGAGGTCCTTAGTGTCCTGACATTAGATATGAATGTCTAATGTTCCGAAGGTAGTTCGGTCAAGGGCTAAGTTGGGAACCCAGTAATAAAATACAACTTGTGTGCTAAGCTACCCTGAGAACTTAACTTAACCTCAGAAAATTGTACTTGTTTGGTGTATCCGCGGGCAACGGTAATTAAAAAGAAGAACTTAAATTGTATGCATTGAATAGGGCATGCATATAAAAAGAAAAACTTTAATGGAAGATAATAAAGTGTTCATGCATTGCACATAAATCATGCATATTCCTGCTATGCATTAGAATATGCATATTTTACTTGTTTCATTAATTGTTACATGTTGGTGGATGCATGATGTCTAATTTCTAATGCATATTAAATGTCTTGCTTACTTAAATTGTGATCCCTATTACTGATTAATATTCCTTCGTGCTTAATAAATGTTCTTTGTTGCATGAATGCTTAATTGAACTATGTAAATGTCATAATTGCATTCCTCTGAACTATTGCATAAAATCTTATCTGTGTTCTTTAGCTCACTTGTTTCATTAGAAGTACATGTGCTCAGGATTTCGGTTCTGACACCCTACTTCTATGATTTTTCGCAGCCGCGGGTGATCAATGAAGCGACTGGCTTCTTGGGGAGTTACGAGTGTCACGCACTTGCTAGACAGATCACAGATGGACAGTGTGGCTCTTCTTTTATTTTATTTTCGTTTCATTTAGTTGTTATTGCACTCTGCGTTTCTCATTTATGCAATTGTCTCGAGACTTATCACTTAATTTTTCAATAAAGGTTTTGTTTGGTATGGATGATAATTGTAAGCTCTATTGTGGTTGGTTGTTTATCTAATTAGGAGTGGAACTGTAAAGGCCCTAGGTCTATGGAAAGATTTTCGCAATGGTTTTAAAAAAAACATCCGCATGTTCAAGGGGTATGAGTTGGGATCATTACAATTTTAATCCTATTTTTTTCTTTTTTATACCTTACAGTGCGACGGCAATGTATAAAGCAAGACTCGATGTGCGAAACCGCACATCGAGCTAAAAAGTACGTAAGCAGTGCACGAGGTACGAAACCGTACCTCAGCTAAATAAATGCGTAAGCAAAAGCCTGTGCACGTGATAGTGCGGCGACAAAGTAAATGACATAAAGGAAAAGACAAGGATCGCAAAACTGCATCCTTGAATTAAATCGTAAGCAATAGCCTGTGCACTAAAGCGCGGCGACAAAGTAAATGACATAAAGGAAAGGACAAGGATCGCACAACTGCGTCCTTGAATTAAATGCATAAGCAGTAGCCAGTGCACTAAAACGTGGTGGCAAAGTAAATGACATAAAAGAAAGGAACTGCATCCTTGAATTAAATGCGTAAACAGTAGCCTGTGCACTAAAGCGCGATAGCAAAGAAAATGACATAAAGAAAAGGACAAGGATCACAAAACTGCATCCTTGAGTTAAAAACGTGGGTGTGTGTGTGTATATATATATATATATATATTAATGGAAGTTTAAATGTTTATTCTCAGATTAGTCCTTTCATTGTCCTTTGCACAACTTTCTCCTACCTCGAAAAATGTCGGCTATGCTGATGTTTTCGGGCGTAGGTTATCAGTGGCTCGTGCCTCGATGTGCGTGTAGAGTCTGTTGCATCAATGGGGTTCGCAATACTGCGCAAAATGATGCAATAATCTCAAAACAGTAAAACTAGCAATGCTTGGGTTCTGAGGGTCGAATCTCGAAAACAGGAGAGGGCGGGGTTGCGCCCCTGCCCAGCATCCTCGAAAGAAAAAAGGAGGGCAGAGGTTGTGTCCCTGCCCGACAGCAGAAAAAGACAAGAGGGGGCAGGGGTTGCGCCCCTGCCCGCCGGCCTGTCAAAAAAAAGAGGAAGGAGGCAGGGGCACAACCCCTGCTCACTGGCCTGACAGAAGAAGGGGAAGGGAGCAGGGGCGCAACCCCTACTCGCCGGCCTGACAGAAGAAGAGGAAGGGGCAGGGGGCACGCCCCTGCCCGTTGGCCAGACATAAATGAGGGAGGGGGCAGGGGTCGCGCCCCTACCCTCTGGCCGAAAAAGGAGGAGGCAGGGTGGGTGTCACCCCCTACCCGCTGATTGGAAGAAGAGGGAAGGCAGTGGCGACACCCATGCCCTCATGGCCGAAAAGAGAGACAGACAAAGAGTAGGGAGAAGGAGCAGGGAGGAGTGGGGGGCCGCACCCCTCCCTGGTCAGCCGAGAAGGATATAGCAGGGAGGGACGACGCCCCTCCCCTGCGAAACAGGCTGAGAGAGAGAGAGAGAAAGAGAGCAGGGAAGGGGGTAGCGCCCCTCCCCTGTGAACGAGACAGAGAGAGAGAGAGAGGGGCGGAGGGGGACGACGCCCCTCCCCTGCAACTCGAGAAGACAAAGAGAGAGAGAACAAGGAGGGGGCGACGCCCCTCCTTGCAAACCGAGGGGACAAAAAGCAGATGAGAAAGATGGAGAGAAGAGAGAGTGCAAGGATGGAGGCGCGTACCTGCAGGTCGCCGGCGTGGGGGAGGAAGAAGCGGGGTGAGAGAAGAGAGCGAGAGAATCGAGGAGAGAAGGGGGTGAAAGGGAGACTGTCAGGGAGAGAGAAGAGAGCGAGGGAGGGGTTTCCTCTTCTATGTAAGAGGAACCCTCCCCCACACGCTTATTTATAAGCACAGGAGTGGGGGAAGACTTGGGTCTAGATCCGGGTCGGATCCGAATCCAACCAGGTCTGATTTTTTTTTTTTTTGAAAAAATGGGTTTTACAATATTATCCTGATCTGTATGATTCTTGGAATTGGATCAATGTGTACGTGCAAAAAACTAAATTTAATTATTTTCCTGTGTTAATATTTTGAACTGAACAGGATCCGTTTTTCTTTCATTAGAAATTTGTATGGGGGACCGACACTGAATCCAGTCTGATAGCATATCAGTTTTTTATTTTATATATATATATATATATATATATATATATATATATATATATATATATATATTGATGTTGAACTTTGGTGGTTTACTTCCATGTTTTGTTGATGGAGCCGGTGCATTTTATATCATTAAAATAGAAATGTTAAAGTTTTTAATTAGGGAATCAGGACTTATAATAGTAATGTTGGATTCAAGGGTATCAAACTAGAATTTGATTGAGGTAGTTAAAACTCGGTTTTAGAGTCATTTAAAGTTTTGTTTTGGTTAATAAAATAGTGTTTTAAATCCAAAAGTTTTATAAACAACTTAAGTTTTTTTTTAGTCAAGCAAATATGATCTTTTTGGAGAATCTGATAAATCTGATTCTCTTTTATTATGTTAAATCTGAATCAGTTTATATGGACCTAAATTTGTTAGTATAGATCAAAATTTATATCTAGTCATCAACTTGATTTGTTTTAGCTACTTATTGATATCTATTGAAATCTGAATTTACTTAAGTTGCCTAAATCTGAAATTATTTAATCCAAGTAAATTTGATTTCCATTAGAAATTGTTAAATTTGTTCTGTTTTGGATATTTAGTCCAATCTGAAATTAATAGATGTTGAATCTGGTCGGTTATCAAAGTTTAGATTTTCGACAAAGTTTGGATTTTCGACTGATATGATAAAATCTGATTTGTATGCAAAATATGCATTCATTCACGTGCTATGAATATGCATTGATATTGTACCATGAATATAAACTTGTATATCTATGTGTGATTGTTGTTCACCGAAATATGCAATGTCATTTAAATTTCATTAAATTGTGTAGTGGTTATGTATGAACCATTGATGGGCCATTAGAAGCCAGGTGCGTATGTTGCTCATGAAATAACAAGTTTTAAATGCATTGCAAAACTCTTTTATATTGCTTTTGAATTAATTACATTGTTGAAATAGACAAGGCAAAAGCCCAAATTTGTTAATGCATGTTGATTTGCATAATTGTTCTTGTATAAAGAACCCTTAAATTAATTAAGAATGATAAAAGAGACCAAACAATGTAATAATTTGTTCTTCCTTGGTGGCCCTCTGAAAGGGTGAGAACCTCGGATGGCAGTCATGGGAGACGGTGAGGATACTAAACACCGTATGCATTGTTTTCTCCCAGAACCCGATGTGTGGTTCTTGTTCCCAGCCACGATTGTGCCACTTTACCTAGGGATAGTGTTGTTAGACTTAGCTGCAATTATTAGTATAACGATAAAGTAACGTCAACAAATGTTGATTTCCTTGTCGTCCCAATAGTTGGTGTTGATTTCTAATGTTTCGATTGATGATGTTGATTTCTGATGTTGGTCGAGGGACATGTGTAGGACCTAGTTAATAAAATAAAAATTGTATATTAAGATACCACTGGAAACTGCTTTGAACCTCGAGAATTCGGTCTGTTTTGAGTATTCATGGGTTTTATACAAGTGTGAACTTAAATGTGTTGCATTTAAGTCATGCAAAAGCAATACTGATAATTAAAGTTAAAAAGTCTTTCATGCATGTTACATTGATTCATGCATCTGTAAAATGTTTAATTTAGCATGAAATTGTTGGTTGTTTGAATTGAATTGATTATATTGAAAGCTTATTCTGAATATGTAATGTTTGCTTGGGACCTCTTAAACTTAAGTTTGATTTGATTTATGCAAAAAAATTTATTGTTCGATTTCGAGAGGGTCTCGTACGAGAACTTTGACTCTTAACTTATTTTTAAAAACCTTTTTTAGGTACTGAAGCACAGTGATGGAGGCACTGGCTTGCTAGAGGGATTGAGGGTTATAGTTTTGGTGGACCGAATTCTGACAGAGTTGGGAGTTTATTGTTTTGGGAAACTTGTTGAACCCTAAATGAGGACTTTTTAATTAAATTAAATTCATGGTTTGATTTATTTTATGTGTGAGATGTATGTTGGGTTGTGTATATTAAATCTTTAATGTGCCCCGAACCCCTGGGATATCTTTTTGCAATGTTTTAAAAATCATTTATTCATTTAAAAAAAATTGCAAAAATTTTGAAGGTCGATTTGGGGTCGTTACAAGTACACCCAAGAAAATAAGCAAAGAGTGATTGGAAAAGATGACCAAATGCCAAAAAATCTGGAAAAGATGCTACCAAGGATGAGGACTATAAGGCAAAACTAAAATTCAATCCAATAATAAACTATAAGATATTACATCTTTCTTTTTTTACCTTTTGAGAGGAAAAGGAAATATTGCATTATGAGCATACAATCATCAAGTACTGTTCATTATGTTCAGGTTGCAGTTATTAATTAAAGTAGATAAGGTCCAAAAGAATATGGTTCTAAGATTTAAATAGACATAGATACCACAAGGCACTGAGTTGAAGCTGAATCTTCCATCTGAATCAGATCTAGCATGGCAAAGGGCCCTTTTCTCCAAAGGAGCATCACCGGAACCTTGGGGGCAGTTTAACTCCAAGACATCACTAGAATAGAGATACAAATGCACCCCCAAAATTGGATTTCCCTGGCCAATCACAACAAACAGATGCCATTTTAGAAGAGATGTCAAATGCAATTTTCTGTTCAAAGTTCAAACTACCAAGCTCTCAAAAACTTCACTTATTTTCAAAATTATACAACTATCTCCAAACAGTAAATCATGGCCCATACACAGAATACTGTAAGAGAGGTTAATACTACAATAGAGATTTTGCAAACGATCATTTGAACATATTGTGTCAAACATCCTGTTTGGTAGAAAAAGCAATGATAAATACAGTGGCTTCACATATAAAGGCCAACTACATGTGATCAATCAAACTCTAGAATGTCCAAGATGCAGGCTAGAGTTCATGCTACATAAATTAAAATGCATCAAACTGGACCAACCGAGCATTAGGGACTGTCCACAATAAAGCTCCACATTTTGTTCTATCTGCTTTTTACTTTGCACAAAAGACACAACCAGTTTGTGGATAACAGAACTACAAGAAAGTAAAATGATTCCCCAACCTGACAAGGATCAAGGTCTAGAGACAGAACTCATGAACCAAGCCTCCAACCAACAATATTAGGACAGTCCATTTGGTTTTTTCATTGTGTTCCCAACAGTCAATATGATGCAGATCAGAGCAACACAAATAGGAGAGTTCCAACTTCCAACATATAGCTGAGTCTATCTAACCAGTCCAATTTCCTTACCATTGTTATGATTTTACTAATCTCAAACGCATAAAATTAATGTCAGGTACCATATCTGGCAATTATATTTTGTTTTTTCTCATTTAAAGACGGGCAATAAACATTGCATGATTACATTTTTCGCATGAATGCAAGGAGGAAATGCAAAGGGAAGAACTCAAAAAATGTGGAGCGCTAAACACTAGAGCATATTATTCAAGTAAAGAAAAAAGAGAGTACATTAGTCAACCCTTTTTTTTGAGGATGCATAATAAAAGAAACAAAGGAGGACTAATTAGTACCCCTAACATCTAAAAAAGAAATAGACTAAAATGCACCAACTATACATATTTCCAATAATGTACATAACAAGCAAGGAAATACCAACTGTGTCCCTAAGCACAACCAACCTATTATTTTTACACTCCCTCAAATTCAAGATGGTTAAAAGGGTGCCATTCTGAGTTTAGTGCACATAATGGCTATCTATCTTAATATGTTTGGTATGTTCATGGAACTCTGGATTCTAGTGTGTGTGTGCAGGAGTGTGACTAATTATTACAACGCAATAGAACAAGGTAATATGACACCCATGTTCTTAAGAAGCTGGCGCAGCCTAACAATCTTAGTTGTGGTATGTGTCATAGCTCGGTATTCTGTCTATGCAGTAGGCAAAGCTCGTGTTGTAAGTATTTTAGTGTCATACAATAAGCTACAATACATAACATATGTACAAGGTAAAACAATATAACACACACCCGTATCGCAATTCGGATGTGTATCGTATAATATTATACCATGGAGGGTGTACCGTATGATACATGATTGATGCAACTTAAGTTGCATTATTTTCTTTCTTAAAACAAAAAAAGGGCCCTTAGGGCATTGATACATGATTATCATGGAAAACGATGAGTGGGGACTTGCTAAGCAATTTGAGATAGACTTGGGAGTGTTAGAATATTTCTTGGTAATGTAGGTTGTCTCCAAAAGCAAGTATTTACTATCTCAACACAAGTATACTTCTAAATTGGTGGCCAGAAGATGACATCAACAATGCTAATACACACATTGAGGCCAATTCCAAGCTTCGACCAACTAATGGACAATTATTCAAGGGTCATACAATATATTGTCAATTGGGAGAGACCTTAATATACTTGACTATTTCTAGAACTAAATTTAATAAGTTAGTTTATGAGTACACCACGATTGATTCATATGACAGGTGTATTAAGGATTACTCACTATATTCAAGATACCATGCACTATGCTTATTATTCACATTATCATCTCCACTTGGCATATTTTGAGATGGCATTCAACCACATGTTTTTGTTCCTTGGTGACTCAATTTGGTGAAAAAGCAAGCAGCAGCAAATGATTGCATTGTCTACCACAAAAGCACTGTATAAGGCCATGATCCAATCTACAGCAAACCTTGACTTTGTTAGCTCCTTGAGGACGTGCATGTCAAATTAGAGAAAAGCACTCCACTACACTGTGCTATCTAGAGTGCCATGCATCATCAAGCACATTGAAAAAGATTGTCATTTCACATGGCCACTAATATCTAGATGGAGTCATCTCTTCACACTATATGAAATCTACACAACATACTGCAAATTTCTTTCACAGTAAGTCAAAACACATCTTGATTTTGCTCTCTCATCTTCAAACCACAATGATTTTCCATGCATCATAAGTTTGAAGGAGAGTATGAAAGTATAGTGTGTAAATTAGTTCATATCATACATATGTGTGTATATGTAGAGTAGGGTTATTTTGTTATTTTTATTATTTATGAGGATATTTCTATCTTGTGTCGGTCCTTTTTTTGTCAACTAGTTCTTTAAATAAGGGCATTTTATTCCATCATGTAAATTAGAGTTGTTACCAGGGGTCGACCCTTATAATGGGGGAACGTGTAATAATCCAAGAATGAATGAAGACATTCTGAATCCTCCGCTAAAACTCCCTCTATCGTAGTTGAAGACAGTGATCAAAACTTCAGGAGCTTAATATGTATTATATTTGCCAGCTATGACTATTATTCTTTGAAATGGTTATCAAGATATTACAATGATCAAATTAAACTTGCACTGCTAGTTTATTACTTTAATTTATTCTATGAAGAGTGGATTAACTTTTTATTCACAGCATAAATGGACAAATTGCTACATGAAATGAGTCCACCAGGCCTAACTATAGAATGAAACCAATCAACCAAATATAGGTTGACTTTACAATTTTACGAGTACGACTTCTTCTAATTTTTTTTATTTCTTGCACATCTTCTAATGCTTATCATAGCATCAGCTACATCAAAGTGATGAATCAAGAACATATTTTCTTTATTTATCTCACTATAATCCTATAACTGGAAACTAAACAATAAATCATATATTTCCCACCCACATCCCCATCTTTCAGAAAATTCCATTTCACATTGCCTGCACTCATAATGTAATTCCTATCTATATCCCGCTAATTGAACCTCCAACCTACTCAATTAACTGCAAAAGACTTAGTTGAGACAGAAAGTCTGTGTACCAAAAACTAAGTGTACGTTAAGAATGAAATAATATTTACACGAAGAGGAACAAATTTACTATCAATATCATCAACAATTTCTGGAAACAACCAATCATGTACTCAAGAGAGCTGGAGCTAAGGGACAACGTGGCCTTGAGCACCATATTTGATAATTGTGTTCCATACAGCCCAAGAAATAAGTTTTCAGTTCTGGTTGCAATATGTGATAGAAAATGAAGTTTTTTAGACACTTCTTTTGGTTGAACCTGATTGCTAAAATAAAGAAACCAAAATTTTATATTTCCAAAATATTCAGTAAACCCTTCTTGTAAAAGTCTAAAACAAGGTCAGCATTTTGTTAGTATTGGATAATGGTTCAATAACTCAGTGTCAGTGCAGATGGGAGCATCACCACCATTATATACTTAAAGTTTATTAGGAAATGTCACATGCATAAGCTGCAGAAGAATGATACACATAAGTAAGAAAGTCCTGCGACTATTATGACTATTACTGGAGTCATTCTGTCATTCATAACAACTCTAAACAAAAGGCAGTGGTGGCTTCAAGAATTCATAAGTCCTCAAAGCACGTTTTATTGACCACAGGAGGTCAGTCCAAGTCTTCCAAGTAAACACTACTACAGAGTAAAACTAATCAATTGTTGAATCACTAACAAACTGATTGTGGAGATTGAACCTCCAGAAAAAGCAGGCTCAACCACATTGATGAATTTAAAAGTTCAACACATGGAGCCCAACTAAGGCCAATGATGTCATCTGCATTAACAGCATAAATCATCATAAGACAGTCATTGTGAGAGGAAAACCTGAGCTGTTACAAAGCCATTTATGTTATATCCAGGAACGAAGAAGACATCGTCTACCACACCATTCCCAAAGCCTAATTCCACCTGCAACAGCAGAAAATTATCAGAAACAACAGAAAAGTATATTTGACAAAGACAAAATAAAAGAAGCATACCTCTGAGGATCCTCTAACTTCGACATTTAAATCTGGATGTGAAGCATGCAGTTTGTATTTTCCTGCAACAAGGCTACAAATAGTCATATTCCAATTTATTGAGGAAGCCTGTTAAAGGTCAGTTGAAGAAACCTGCACTCTGGATAAATGCTAAGAACCGATGACAAATATAGAGTGTAAGTGAAAAGTTATTACAATTGGAAACCAAACAAATATGCATGATCATGCTAGAGTTCTACCCAGAGGAGTTGACAAGAAAGAACGCCCGAGTCGTATCACTCCCGCAGAGAATCAGAAGAATGAACCCTTAGTATGTTGAGGTAATTTTCAACAGGAAGATGACTTTCGCCTCAACCACTACATTGGCACTTGCAAAGCACTTGGATTGTGTGATAGCAATATGACGCAACTGTTAGGGGTTGACATCATGTAAACAGAAACACAAAGGAGATCCCTACCTATCAGCCAGGTTCAAAAAGCAAAGACTAATGTTGATAGTTGCAGCAAAGCCGATGAAAGTACTGTCAGGCTTTGCAACATCTTGTGGAACCAATAAGCAGCAGGCCTTACAACACAGGTTCCACTCAGCAGGCAAAGTCAATAGAGAACAGACACCATGGATCTATGCCATAGGGATCAGCAGTTTGAGGCCTACTGCCTTGACTGACTTTGAAAAACAGAAGTTCCATTAATCTCAACCATTCAATGGAAATACGATGAATTGGTCAGAGACTCTGCGTCCATGTGACAGAAGTATAACAAGGATAGAAAAACCACAGGCAACAAAGTTCAGGAAGTAGAGCATAATTTGGTGATTGCGGCAAAGCTCACATAAGTGCCAGACTTCCAAATATCTTCTGAAACCTATGAGCAATCCTCCACAATTGACAATGTGCTCAGCAAACAGATTGAACAAAGTGAAACTTTATGATAAGCTTTGCTTCACCCTTGCATATTAACTAGCCTGACCATGATGGAGAGGAAATCCATTCATCCCCCACAATTTTATGGCAATAGAAAAAGTTGTAAGATCCACATGATAACTGCATACTTCACTTGAAATTGTTATGGGCTAGATTTACAAAACAATGATAGAAAACCATGTGACAGAAGTATAACAAGGATAGAAAAACCACAGGCAACAAAGTTCAGGAAGTAGAGCATAATTTGGTGATTGCTGCAAGGCTCACATAAGTGCCAGACTTCCAAATATCTTCTGAAACCTGTGAACAAACAGCAATCCTCCACAATTGACAATGTGCTCAGCCAACAGATTGAACAAAGTGAAACTTTATGATAAGCGTGACCATGATGGAGAGGAAATCCGTTCATCCCCCACAATTTTATGGCAATAGAAAAAGTTGTAAGATCCAAATGATAACTGCATAGTTCACTTGAAATTGTTATGGGCTATATTTACAAAACAATGAACTGGACATCTGACAGGTGGTAATGGAATTGGAGAAGAGTAGGCCACATATCCCAATAGAAAGAGACCAACATTGGCTACTAACTGTAAGGAATCTAGTTGAAGGCAAATGCTACAAGCTGTTTTGAACTTCAAAGTATGAAAGTAGATAGATACTTTAAGGGGGCTGTTTGGATGACAGAGGCAAAGCCTGAGTTTTGAAAAACTCAGGTTCTGCCTAAAACCTGGTTTGTTGCTAAAAACCAGGTTTTTTAACCTATTTGAATGACCAAAAACGTTTCAGGTTTCTGGTCATCAAAAACTTTAAAAGTAATAATAAAAAAAAAGGCTGGACAGACACCAGCTGGGATGGTGTCGCTCGGCAAGGGTGGCACAATCCTGACCATTTCCCAGCTGGTGACTGGCCGGGAAATGGCCAAAATGTCATAAAAACAAAAAAAAAAAAAAATGTTAGCCCGGCAAGGGTGACACCATCCTGGCCGGTGGGTGGCCGAAAAATAGCCGGACACCTAAAATCGAAAAAAAAATAAAAAAACAAAGTAAAATCTACGTCCATTTTCCAGCCGGTGGGTGGCCGGAAAATGGCAGGACGGCCATAAAATTAAAAAAAAAATCCCAGCCAATTTCGGTGGGCCACCAAACAGCTACCACCCTAGCCAAGAGGTACCAGTCCGATCATTTTCCGGCCAGTGGACGGCAAGAAATGACAGAACGATGGTCGGGTAGGGACTGAGGTGGAGGAGGGGGCTGTTGAGGGGTTAAAGGGCCCTCCCTCGATGAACCAAGTTGTCAACTTGATGGGGGCCATTGTTTTAGTTAAGCAGGTTTTGGCATCACCCAAACGAAGCCAAAACCTAGTTATTCCCTCAAAACTGGGTTTTGGGCGTCATCCAAACAGTACCTAAAGCACGGAAGTACATCGACACTTCAAGAGCTACTGAAAAGTACAGAGGTACAGCTCTGGAGAATGTCGGATGGCATGGTTGAGCAAAAGTTGCATCCAATGAACTCCATCAGGTAAAGTCCATAGAGAAAAACATGTAAATGCCAGAATTGACTTGTATTTTATTCATCTTTCACCTGCTTTTACCAGCACCACTATCACGATGTTTACCCTGATGCAGATTCAGGCAACATTACAGAACCCAAGCTGGGTTATAGCCATGTTCTAATCCATATTTGGACAGTTTTCATCCTTATTGCAATCAACTCTAATTCAAGTATTCATCCAAAACAAAAAAGCAACCGCAAGTACTGCATTAACACAGGTTCCCAAGGAAAGTCAACAAGCAAACTGACGAATGCAAGTTAATCAAGAGAAAGTGAAGGACAATGACCTGGAACGATGTTCGTGAAGTAGTAAGCCCCTGTCAATGATGTAAATGTAGAAGAAATAATCTCATCTGTAAATGATATAAGCTCCACTTTGACATTGGAAGGTCCCCCATTTTTTAAGTGGCAACTTTCTCCTCCAATGGCTCCCAGTACTCTCCCAGACAAATTAAACCTACAAAACATACTCCCTGTAAGACCATACAATAAGTGCAATGTTAAACAAAAGGTAAGGCCTCTTTGATGGCAGAAGAAACAGACCCTGTGAACTGAAAATTGATGTCTGCATTTGCATTGCACCCAGTGTGGTCAATAATGACAGGGACCTGCGTTAGTGCATCACATTACAAAAAAGGTCAATTTTCATGCAACAAATTTTTTTTGGGTGGTATGTAGTGTAATGAAGTATGCAGAATTACAAATAACAAAAGTGCAAAGTACATACAAGTCCAATAATGGACAATTACAAAGAAGATAGACAAGCACTCAAGTGCACAAACAAAAGTTCACTAAGAGACAATGCCAATAGCTAATAAAAAGTGAACAATAATGAAAAGTGAGGAGGAAAGCAATATACAACAAGTGGGGATTACTCTCCTATTTATATACAAAAGAAGAGGGGGAGACCATTGGGAGCTCCCCTTCATAGAGTCGTTGGGGAGCTCCCAACGATCATATTTAAGACCGTAGGGGCCCCAACGACTCTATGGAGTGGAGGGCCCAATGTAACTAGAAAGAAAAAGAAAAAAAGAAAAAAGAGACAAAATTGGTGTTTTTAATATACAACTTTTATTACACATGTAAAAAGACAAAAATGCCTCTATCGAGCAATCTATTATAATATAGGTTTATATATATATATATATATATATATATATATATATATATATATATATATATTGACACTCTCCCTCAAACTTTACGAGGAAAGAACCGAAAGTTTGCTAAGAAGAAAGAAAAAACAAGGAGCAAGAAAAGCTTTGGGGAAGAAATCAGTCAGTTGGTACTTCGAAGTGACATACGGCAACGTAATACTTTCTCTCAGATATTCATCACGAATATAGTAGCAATCCATCTCAATATGTTTGGTTGCCTACTCCCCTAGAGGATATATTCTCTCTCAAATGAAATTAGTTGCTGACATATGTGCTAAGTCAGAAGTTTCAGATAAAAAGAAGGTGGAGACCCCAAAAGTCATAAATGCTAAATTAAGACTTGAAGATGGTATATTATTTGAAGATCCTACTCCATATCGTCAATTAATTGAATCTCTCACTTACCTCTCTATCACCCGACCTGATATCGCTCATGTTGTTCATTCAACCAGTCAGTTTCAGCATGCCCTTAATACATTGCACATGGTAGCAGTTATGAGAATTGTGTGATACATTAAAAACACTATTTCGAAAGGGTTTTTCTTATCCTCTTCATCATCTTTTGATTTAACTGCTTATACTGATGCTAACTGGGGTGGTAACCCAAATGATAGAATCTCAACAATTGGTTTTTATATTTTTTAGGAGATTCATTGATTTCTTGAAGGTGTAAAAAACAACAAAAATTATCTTTATCCTCAACTGAAGTCGAATATCGTGCAATGGCTACAACGATAATGAAGATTGTATGGCTTAAAAGTCTTCTCAGTGATATGGGTATCATCATCTCAATATCATCGAAGATGTGTTGTGACAATAAGAGTGCAATTTATATTGCAAGCAATCACACGAATGATACAAATCTACTTGGAGCACTAGATATACGATTTGATTTCCTAGGTTGGGATTCCTCTAAAGGTATGTTTTGAGAGAACTTGTTAAGGGCACATGGATGATTACCTTCACCCCGTCTATTATACACTTGTATTATTTGATACATTTTCATTCAAATTTTCATGTTGATCACTAACCTTATCAACAATCGGATGCTCGATACTAGAGTCATTGTCAAAAAATTTAAATACCTCAATAGATCAAATAGAAATGAGTAATCAATTTCTTCTTTAAGTTCTTTGCTATCAAACCCATTTTAATTTTCAAGAAAAGTGACGTCTTTTAAAACATAGAGTTTGTTATTTATTGGATCAAAACATCGGTATCATTTTTTTATTTTCTCCATAGCCAAAGAAAATGCATTCAATGACTTTTGAAGATAGTTTATCATTTTTATTAGTAAGAACATAACACTTACAACCAAAGATTCTTAGTCTTTTAAAATCGAGTCATTTTAAAAAGTTTTCCAAATGGAGAAACCTATGTCACATGGGTGCGGGTACGGGTACGACATAGGTGAGGAGCAATTTCAAAAATTTTGGACACGGGGACACGGCTATATATATATATAACAATAATAAGATTATAAATTTTAAAGAAAAAATAAAAAAGTCCCTTGTCGGGCTTCGCCCCTGCCAGCCCGAACGGGAGAACCGGCAGGCCATGCCTTCCGGCACAGAAGAAGGCGGGGGAAAGAGGGGCTCGGCTGACAGGCTGGGCCCCGCCTCACCTGTCGGAGCAAACTAACACGAGGAGGGGTCGAGCCCCTCCTCTGCGGAATAAGAGGCGCAAAGAGGGGCCAAGCCCCTCCTCTACGAGCAAAGGGTGCAGCCCTTCCCTGCGTACAGAAGGAACGGGGAGGCAAGGAGGGGCTCGACCCCTCCCCTATGGAAACAGGGCAGCAGGGAGGGGCTCAGCCCCTCCCCTGCGAAAATGAGGCACCGGGGAGGGGCTCGGCCCCTCCTCTGCGCAAACAGGGAGAAGAAGAAGAAGAAGAAGAAGGCAACGAGAGGGAGAGACAGAGAGAGATATTACCTGAGAGGTGGCCGAAAAAAGGGGTGTCACCAACGTTGGGAGATGGCACATGGGGGTGTTTGCGTCGACTGCCGAAATACGACGAGCGGGAGGGAGAAAGAAGCATTGGGGGCTGCCAGCACCTGATGGCTGGGAAATGGGAGAGAAAAGGGAGGGTCGAGGGGAGGTGGCAGAGGGTCGTCGGTGACCTGCCGAAGCTCGGATGGGAGAGGACCCTAACCCTCCACTTCTTTAAAAAGAATTCGGAGGGGGTATTCCCCTCCCCCTGCGTAGCCTCTTAAGGGTCGGGCCCCGACCTCGATACTGTCTTGGATCTGGGTCGGGACCGGATCCGAACTCGACCCGAGTCCAAATTAATTTTCAGAAATGGACAAAAATAGACTCGGTCAAAGTTGACCGAGTCCAAAATGTGGACGAACTCGGCCCTGGTGCGTTGACCGAGTTCGATACTTAGTTGATCGTGTCCGCCCCATGTCTGAAGCCGCACCCATGTCGACGCGGGTGCGTCGACCTTTTAGCCGAGTCCGTGTGACTTATGGAGAAACATTTTTTTAATGAAGACAAAGGAGTTCTATTAATTAAGTATGTTGAGGTTAGAACGGCTTGGGCCTAAAACAAAATTGGAATGTCCTTTGAAATTAAAAGAGTCCTAGTGGTTTTTATTATATGTCTATGTTTTTTTCCGCTAAACCATTTTGTTGCGGAGTTTTAGGACAAGACCTTTGATGACAAATTCCATTTTGTTTTAAGTAAATTTGAAAATCGTTAGACATGTACTCTCCTCTTGAATCCGATCTAAGAATAGAAAGGTTGCTTAAAAATTGGTTTTTAATTATTATATAAAATTCCTTAAAAAAAGAGAACGCATCGGGTTTATGATTTAAAAAATAAATTCATGTATATCTAGTAAAATCATCAACAAAAATTACATAATAAGAGTAACCGCTTTTTGATATGATAAATGAGGGACCCCCTACACGGTGCAATCTTTCGGTGAGAAAGAAATTTTGCAACCATGATCGAAAAATTGATAGACAGAAAAAATATTTAAATTTAATTTTCGAACAATTCTTATTTTTAGAACAAAAAAATTTTGAGAACTTTTTGAGTCAAGTGTTCCAATACTTTCTATTTTTAAAGAAGTTTCATCGACCATTGAAACATAAGATGTAGTAGGATTAGTGTAAACTTTGAAAAGAATATTCTTATGAGGTACCATATGAAAGGAAGCACCCAAATCAAGAATCCACATACCTGGAGGATATGAGGAAGATGCAATGGTGGCACCCAAAGTGAAGGATGATTTAATAAGTTGTTGAAGTGCCTCCGATATTTTGCTAAGTGTGTCTTTAATATCTCCTCTATTTTTTCTTGTTTTTTTTTCTTATGTGTGATTTCTTCAACAGAAGCAATTTTACCTTTAAGCTTTGAATATACCAGTCTAATGTGTCTCGGTTCACTACAATGGTAGCAAATAACACCTTTCCTATATCCACTATTATAGTTGGACCCATTACCATAGTTATTTTGTTTTACAAAGTGGAGTGGCTTATAGGTTTTTACATTGGAACCCGGTCTAGTAATGGTCAAAACATCATCATTCTTATTGATCATGACAAGACGAGTTTCTTCTTGACATACCTCGGCAAGAGCATCTTCAAAAGGCATAACTTTGATTCTATGAAGAAGAGAAAACCTCACTTGTTCAAATTCTGGTCTTAGACCATGAAGGAATTGGAAAAAGTGTTCCTTCTCAATTTGTTCTCTTCTAATTTCAACATCTTCGTGAGCCACCCATTTAGGCTCAAGAAGTGTTAATTCATGCCAAAGAGGAGACAAAATGCTAAAATAATCTCGGACACACATATCCCCATGCTTAGTGGATCTAATTTTGTCTTGACAAAAATATTGTCTAGCAAGATCCTTCTGGGTATACATACCATTAAGAAAGAACCAAGCTTCATTGACTCTTCTAAATTTAGCAATGTTGGCACATATTTTTATGTCAACATTGTTCATAAACGAAGCCAAAATTTTTAGCATGGTTACTTTCCCAATCGTCTACCTTTATTTGATGTTCATTGATGGCTTTAAAACGATCATCTCCAACGAGAGCTTTTTCAACACCTCCTTCAACCTTGGTGAGCTTTAATGATGGTTCAAGAGAAGTTCCCATCACAAAGCCCCAAAGTTTCTTCCCGCTAAGATGATTTTCCATGGCCGACACCCACATCAAGTAGTTGGATCCATTAAGTTTGAAGAAGAGCTTCACTCTTGATTCATACTCCATGATGAAAAGGGAAAGATAAAGATGAAGAAAGTGATAGCACCTTTTGTCATGATCTTCAATCACCACAAGAAATACTTACAAGATCTAGAGAACCCAATGGGCTCTAATACCATGTAATGAAGTATGCGAAATTACAAACAACAAAAGTGCAAAGCACATACAAGTTCAATAATGAACAATTACAAAGAAGATAGGCAAGCACTCAAGTGCAAAAACAAAAGTCCACTAAGGGACAATGCCAATAGCTAATAAAAAGTGAACAATATTGAAAAGTGAGGATGAAAGCAATATACAACAAATGGGGATTACTCTCCTATTTATATACAAAAGAAGAGGGGGAGACCATTGGGAGCTCCCCTTCATAGAGTCGTTGGGGCCCCCACTCCATAGAGTCGTTGGGGGCCCCAATGCAACTAAAAAGGAAAATAAAAAAATAAAAAAGAGACAAAAAAGTTCTTTTTAATAAACAACTATTATTACACATGTAAAAAGAGCTATTATAATATATATATATATATATTTAACATGTAGGTCATACATACATTCATATCACAAATATGTCAGTTGCTATAAGAACAAACTAGAACATAAATACTCTCAGGGAAAACCAAATATGCATGCAATAACCATAAAACAAGTAAAAATACTATATGAATTAGGAAGCTAACAAAATGTTTACATCTCAAAACAGATCCAAATCAATATGAACCCTTCAACTTTATTAAAGGCCTGCTAAACCAATGCTTTCTTGAACACCTATAGAAGTCCACAACAGACAGAAGCAAGTTCTATTTTAAGATTTTGTGGCACTAAAACAAACTAACAGTGCAGTACAAATGCGACCGAGACCAGCATTTATAGCATCTCATTACATGACAGATGTCATATTAATAAAAGCATCCTCCATTATTTCATCCCAGAAAAAAGGAGGATTCAAACCCCCATATACCCTGTAAATCTCTCATTTCAACTGATGATCCAACTATCTTAACATCAGCTTCTTCTGAATCAGGTTATTAACAAAACAAATGCAATAAAAAAGTAAAGAGTGCATTTCTGAACTAGAAGAAATTATCACCCATATGAATAAAACCACGCACCATAACAAACAAATGTTGCTTGAAGTTTGAACACATTATGGTCAACAGTGGAGAGAGCAAACTGTAATCATGTGGGACATAGATTTACTTTAAGCCGATTTGCGTGAGAGCAGTAAGGTTAGAATGTAAATACGCAAACCCCTATAATTTGCATCAAAACATATAAACCATGGATGTTATTGAAAGTCTATGTAATATAGTGTAGCATAAAGTTATGTAAGGTACCTTTATTAAGCCATTATGTACAACCCTATACTAAAAGGGGTATACTAGTCTTTTTAGGCTTTTTGTTTTGAAGTCTCAAGGGGGTAGGCCCTTTTAATGTGTATTAGGCTCCTCGTTCATAATATTTAACATACGAACATTGGTTTCTCTCCCTCTTTTGTTGAGTCTCCTCTAACCCTAATCTCTCTCACTCTTTTTCTATTGGATTTCTATCATGGTATCAGAGCCATGAAGAAGGAGGTTAGAGAAGACTTGTGAAGGCGAATCAGACTTCATTTTGGTTTTCACTGAAGCTTGCGCAAAGGCTGCTGACATCATCATCATCCATACAATCTTGCTGCTTTGGTGCATCTGAAGGTTTGAGTTGGTAGTTCCTGATTTTAGACGTTCATAGAATCAAGAATCACCATCATAGGCCTTGATTTGGATTTTTTGGAGATTTTACAAGCATTTTTTTTGAGTTACGGTTTCTTGGTGACTGTTTTGATATTCTGAGCATATCAGTCACATCGGTGGGTTTTAAACCCTGTAGTTAGACTCTTGTATCGTTTTTGTGTTGGAAATCTCCTAAAAGTGGTCAGATGCAAGTATTTGTGATATTGGGTGAGATCTATTGACTCTTTTGGAAGTCTCGCTTTGGCGGTAACTAGTTTTTCATAGACTAGTTACATTGTTTTCAGTTTTAGGCATCAATCTCGGCTGCAGATCAGTGATAGTGATCAGATATCATTACTTTCACCTGTGTGCAAGAAATTTATGTTCTGCTCGTTGTAATTTGCAGTATTGGGTGTAAATCTATCATGTTTGTTGTATATTTTGGTAGTTGTTCAACAGGTGTTTTAAGGTTTTGGATGCTTAGTCATGTGATTAGAGGTCTGGCTGATATATTTTTGTGTTGCTCTTGGAAGAATCTCTATAGTCTGCCAGATTATTACTTTCCTTGGTAGTCTTTTTGGTTTGGTTGCTGCTATATTGTCAATCTTTCAGGAAATATTCTTGGGTGTGAAGAATATTTGGGCTTGTTGTACGCATCTGTGTGGTGATTTCTTGAGATCCACTGCTGGTCATATTTTACAGTAGTAGTTCTTGAGTGTGGAGCTTGTTTTTTATCATATACCCTCTTATGGAACCCATTGGGTTCTACTTTTCTGTTGTAGATTTGTATTGTATGTAGGTTGAAATGTAGTTTGGGGGTTGTGTGAGTCATGGAGAATAAGAAGATCCAAATTATTCTCGGAAAGTTGAATGGAATTAATTATCCATATTGGGCTGATCTCTTGAAAGCAGTAATTATGGGTAAAGGTTTGGGAGATTACATGGATGGTTCAAAGTCAAAACCCAATGTCTCTGATGAGGGTTTTGATAAGTCTATAGAGGAATGGATTATAAACAATGCAAAAGTCAAGGCATGGATTCTCAGGTACGTGGAACAGAGAATTGCCATGAATATTTTCAAATTTCATGAGGCAAAAGAAGTTTGAGCGTATCTCAAGCAAGTCTATAGACAAGAGAATTGGGCAAGGCATTATCAACTCAATCAAGAGTTAAGAAGTATGCACCAAGGAAACAAATTCATTGAAGAATTTTATTCTGATATGCAGAGAAACTAGAATGTACTTGCTCTTATAGAGGGTCAAAAAAAGTGTGAAAAGTATACTAAGTGTGAGTCTTGTACATCACGCCAAACCTATCAGAGGCTTCTTGATCAGCACAAGGAGACTAACAGAGTTATTGAGTTCCTTATGGCTCTTATGGAACAAGAAGTGTCATTTTGCATCGCTCTCACTTACCATCTCTAACTTAGGTCATTGCACAATTAATTACAAAAGAGACCAAGATAAAGTATCCTGGATCATTTCCCTCTAAGGATAATGTTATGGTTGTGCCTAAGCAGATGGGGGCAGAGGTGGTTGTAGAACTGGAAGATGAGGAAAGATAGGATTTGGTGGAAGAGGTGACCTTAGTTCTGTTCAGTGTCACTATTGCAAGGGCTTTGGCTATATGGAGAACTATTGTCTCATTCTCAAAAAAAAAAAAGGTGGTGTATATGCAGTTTCTATTGAGAGTGAGGGTGTAATGCCTAAGGATGATCAGTTAGGCGGTTCATCATCAATTAGCAGTGAAGTGATGGGTAATGGGCAGATTCAGAGACTAACCAAGGTACAACAGAAGATTCAGCATCAAATCCAACAATTGCATCTTCTTACTCAGTTGGTCGTTGGTCCTTCTACCTCTGGCACGCCTGCCTCCTCCTCTGGTATTGCTTTTTCATGTATCTATGATCTCTCTTCTGGTTGGCTAATAAACTCTAAGGCTTCATATCATATGACCCCTCACGAGTCTATCATAGTCAACAGGCATCCCTGCAGTGACATTTTTTGCACTGCAGATGGTTCTTTTATGTCTGTCTCCAAAGTAAGTTCAATTACTTGTGACACTCATCCATGTAGTAAAATTAATTTTTCTCAAGTTTATCATGCTTCATCTCTTGCTATGAACCTTATTTATGTAGGTCAAATTACCAAACTTAACTGTAATGTTACCTTCTCCTCTGTTGGTGGTGGTGTGCAGGATCAGTTGTCAGGAAACAAGATTGTGATTGGCATGGAGATATGTATTACCTGGATTGGATCGATATGAGGAAGCATAAGGAAGTTAGAATCGAATATGGAGCATCAATTTTAGATGAATCTATTTTGTGGCACTAGAGACAGGGGCATATTTTATGCTCTAGGTTGCAAAGTTTAGTATCCTCATGAACTTTTGGAAAATCCAAGCTAGTTGTGTCATATCATGTTAAAGATTGTGTGAGTTGCAAATTGGTCAAGAGTCATGTTCTGTCATTCAAGTCTAGTGATAGGGAGTTAGAAAGTCCTTTTGATCTGGTACATTCAGATGTATGGGGTCCCTCTCCTGTTGTGTCAAAATGAGAATCATCCTATTTTGTGACTTTCATATATGATTGTATAAGGTTTACTTGGATATACTTTATGAAAAACATAAGTGATCTTTTTGAAAATTTTAAGAGTTTTTATGTCATGGTTGAAAGTCAATTTGCAACTAAGATTAAAACTTTGCATACTGACTCTAGTGGTGAATACATTAGTTATGTATTTGAAAGATTCTTGCAAGAGAGAGGTCTGGTTCACCAAAAGTCATGTTCGTACACTCCTGAGCTCTTTTTGTTTGTAGGAGAAGTATCTAAAGTGTTTCGGGCATATGCAGTTCAATTAAGCATTTATCAGATAAATCGCATGCCGTTTGGAGTACTTAAAGGCATATCTCTCTTTCAAAAACTATATGAAAAAATTTCAAACTATAATATGTTGAAGGTGTTTGGTTGTGTATACTTTGTTTTGCTAGCTGACAGATACAGAGACAAGTTATCTCCTAAAACTGTCAAATGTTGCTTTCTTGGTTTTTTCGAGAGCCAAAAAGGATACAAGTGTTATGATCTGGTTGGGAAGAAAGTGTGGATATTCAGGCATGTTAAATTTCAAAAAAAATGTGCTATACTTTAGTCAGTTTGGAGAAAAGTCAGAAAATGAGACTGACAGATCGTTTTTTGTTCCTTTTGAAAAAAGAGATGGGAGAGAGAGGATGGAGAGTCAAGGGAAACAAGTTCTAGTTCAAGGAGATAGGTTTGGTCAAACCTACTCAAGGAAACACGAAGGTGATTGAAATTCTATTTAAGTGAAGGGGCCAATCTCGATCTCATTCCTGCGACAACGGATCCTGCACAACAACAAAATCTAGAGTTACCTTCTTCTTCTTCTGGTCATGTACGTAAATGTCTTAGATCCTCTGTAATTCCATCTTGTTTTGTGTCATGAATCTTTTGCACCTCATCATCGTGCTTTCTTAGCCATGATTCATTCCTATGTTGAGCTTGAGTCTTATGCAGAAGCACCAGAAAAGAAGTGATAAATAGTCATGGTTAATGAAATGAATGCACTTGAAAGAATGCAGGCATGGAATCTAGTATTGAAAGTCTATGTAAAATAGTATAGCATAAAGTTATGTAAAGTATCTTTATTAGGCCATTATGTACAACCCTATACTAAAAAGGGTATACTAGTCTTTTTAGGCTTTTTGTTTTGAAGTCTCAAGGGGGTCCACCCTTTTAATGTGTAGTAGCTCCTCATTCATAATATTGAACATACTTGGTTTCTCTTCCTCTTTTGTTGAGTCTCCTCTAACCATAATCTCTCACTCTTTTTCTATTGGATTTCTAACCAATGTCAGCCTAAACAAAAACTCTCAAGCTTAGCCCATTCTGATAAATACACGTACTTGTACACATGAATCTATACTTATTTTATGATTGGCATGTAAAAGAGTGCATAACATCATCTACACAGATCACTTTAAAATAAAAGGTGCTCCCATTATTTTATACATTTATGAGGCTCCTAAGAAGAACAAGGTTTTCACTTAAATATATAATAACAAAGTACCACTTCTATCAGAAAGTTATTGGTGATCCACTGGTCTTACACACTTCTGAATGGAATCTGTAATATATAATTGGATGTGCTTTATCTCAAAAATTACACCACATTGATATAAGAAAACTTTTGCTTGATCAATTATGATCTTGGTAAAATCCATAGTGACAAATCTAGATCTTGGAATTTTCTCGGTAAATGAAAATCTCACAATAAATCTAAAAATTTGTTTCTACTGGTATATTTAAATTTTAATATAAGAAAACATTAAAATATAAAAAATTAATATCATGTTAGTTTCAAAAATAGACGAATATTTGTGGCTATGGCATGGGTCCAAGAAACAGTTCTAGTTTGCTCAATGACTGCACAGTGCACACAGTGCTTCAGGCCAATTCATTATGGCAGTACATAAGTATTCTTAATTGGCAAAAAAATCCGGCATAGAAAATTTCAGTGATGAGCAAGAATGAAATCTACCCCTGGGCTTGCCACTTGTGTAATCACTAATCACTAATATAAGAAACTTTTGATCAAGTCAGGCCCACACGAGACAATCAGACACCCAGTGGAATAAGATGTAGAGGGCATTTGAATGCCTCTGGCTAGGCCTGGCCCACATAGAGACCTGACCAATTCAAATCAGGAATCTCAAAGAAGAAACTTATGTTCCTTCGCCTATATGGGAGAATTGGATCAATAATCCTCAGATTTAAGATCTGAGGCATTCAAATGCATCCCCAGAGATGAATACATTCATGGACTACCAATATAACTCTACAGCATCACTGCCATGGTGTATACAAACATTATGAATAGCAAGACACCATAATTGACTAATTACACCACAAAGGTTTTCCCTTAGTCAAACACTTTCATGCCTATCAAACAATTAGGCCTCGTTTGTTTCAATCCCATGTAAAGGAAAGGCTTTTCATGAGAATGGGCATGGATTTATAAAATATCCTGCCAGCTCAGCGTTCCCATGTGAAAGCTTTCATCAGGGGGAGATATGAAAAGATTTACACATGGCACTTGTGCCAGCATGGCACCTTCCCACCATGATGATTTGATGTTTGTTTCATTCATGATGGAAAAGGATTACATCAGGATTTCCAGCTCAGCACTTTCCCATGAAAGTTGCATGAAATAAACGAGGCCTTAATGCAATGTGATGCCTGATACAAATTATATGCATTCATAATATGTATATCGAAGCTCCTTAGCTTCCGTTCAATTAATAATGTGAAGGAAAAAGGGAATGATCACAATAAGAAAAGGAGAAAATTTTAGCTGGAGGAAGCATGAGAAAGGAAAACATCTTTACCAATGCTAGGCACCACAGTATCATCGGTGGGTAAAAGAAGCAAAGAACAAATATTGCATCCTCCAAGGGCATATGCATGATCAAACTAAACAAGTCAAGGCTTGTACCTCTCAAGCTGTGCATCTGCTAAAAACTTAGGAAACTTGCATTTCAGTAACCAATGAAGTCTCTAGATCAGGCTTTTCTAGAAATTAAAAATTACATTTTTTCCTGATAAAAAGAGTCTTGGTCTCTTGCTCATTGACCTTTCTTTCAATAAAAATATTGGCCAATGTCAATAAATATAGTCCTTCCATGATAAGCAAAATGCAATGACGTAGTCATCATCACTCATTATCATAATATTAGAGTCACCTTGACAGGTTTTTCCAAGGAGATGTGAGAAGATGGAACCACCAAAAAGATATGTAGTAAATGCTTCCATTTATCTATATTCTGCCTCTATTTTGCATAAATTTGATTGTTCCCTATTTCTATCTAATCAATGAATTTCCCTGAAAAGGATAGGCAACTACTCTTGTTCTATCACAATCAGCAGCCCAAGCTCCTGAATCTGCTCGGGGCAAATCTTCTTTTGAAGGTCAGAACCACAATAGATATTCTATGCTCTCAGATCAATTATGCATCAAGCAAAACATACAAAAAGTTAGCATGCAGTAGCAGAACCAATTTTCCACTCAATTTCAGCTTGAGCTAACCATGAAGTTCTTGTTCCAGATATCTTCAGGTTTTGGAGTTTCTTTAGACTAATATTACTTCACTGAAATTTTGAAGAGAAAATAGATCCTTCAGTAAGATCCCATACTTCAGATTTCCAAATTATTGCCAAATTAAAACTATTTTGGACCTATATCAAGCAGCAAATATTGCAACCTTCACACACACACACATACATACATATAACACCAAGAGTTTAGGAGACATCCTACATATGCACATGTAACTCAAAGAAAAAAAATGGGGATACTGTTGCTAAGAGTCCAAAATGATGCTATGACAGTTAGAGAATAACGTAGCATCTAGGAGACCAATGGAACACCAGAATAGTTGGTTCGTTATTGTAAAGTAGCATTACTCTGATCTCTAGCTTCCTATGTCACATGGATACGGCTGCAGATACAGGGATACAGTCATTTTTATGAAGTTTTCAATATGACTATTTTATAAGGGGAACGGAAGCCAAAATGGAGTATCTGTGTGACATAGGTAGCTTCTATTTCCTATAACTTTAACATAAACATGACAACTTTTAGCAGCCAGAATTCATATGATCTCCTATTTCATTGATACATATAAGATACAAAATGTCGATAAGAAATGACTGCAGACCAAACTCCAAGAGCCATTAGAGAACACATTATAGACAGAAAAAATCATGAATTGTATAAAAATAACTATTTTAAGTATACATCACTAACTCTAACCAAATTAGGAAAGATACTAAGAGAATTGATGAAGGATCAGTATGAAAAAACAAATTTAAAAACAAGTATTTGGTCAGAAAGCAACTACTCACATAATCTGGCTCCCATGACCATCCATCAGGTCCTTTAATTTTGACTATAAAAGAACCCTGCAGTTATAACACAAGATATGCAATGTCAGAAAATTCCAAAAAGAACATCCAAAAGGCAAGATAGCCCAACAGCATGACATCAGTAAAAGTTCTGCTGCTGTTTAAGTAACCATAGTGGCGAAGGACAGAGTCATAATATATTTGGGTCCAAGATCTATTTATGGATCTGTTTTGTGTTTTTTGGATTTTTCTTAATTTTTGGATTTTAGTTAAGATTTGGATCTATTTTAGATCCAAATTAGATCAGGGTTTTTTTTTCCTATAAATATTCTTTGTAGTGGCTTTTATTTTTGGAGATGAATGAATGATTTTGAGTATTTTCTTCAAGTTCAATATATTTTTCATTAGATTTCTAGTTTTCCCTACCATAGTGTAGAAGTAGTTTTGTAGATGATAGATTTCTTCATGAATCGGGCAATGGATTTGCATCAATAATTATCAGAGTGAGGGATCATCGCCTCGATTCCATTCGAGCGACGATACTGACAGATTTAAGGTGTGCCAAGCGTTCAGCTTGAGGAGCGGCATTGGATACATCATACATGTCAGAAATATGGCATTCACATGCAATGTATGATCACACATGATGCGGCTCATAGCTATCTGACGGAATCTTCGGTTTAGCAACACTCAAGGTCATTGGCCAACAAATCCATCAGCAACAATCAAGTACCATCACCACCAGCACCAGCACACTGACAGACAGTCCACCTCCCAGCTGTTTATGATCAGTGGCAAGATTGTCCGCCAACAACCAACCCATCCCACCCTCCTTTTCCTTTGCCTCTCCTCTTTTCCCTTCTTCTCCATCATGCTCATCCGCCTGGCACCCTCCTTTGTCCAACAACACCTTAATCCCATCCAATGTTCCCCTTCTTCTACATACCTTTCCTCTTATCCAGCTACCACCAGCAAGATTCCGGTCGGCAAAGATCCCACCGACAGGTGGTCGCTGGCCACCCAAGACCGACGGAGCCTAGCCAGTGGCTCCCCATGGATGGAGGTGATGGGTGGGCACCAAAACCTTAACCCCACCACCATCCTCCCTTCTCTCCATCATGAAGATGAGTGGAGGGAACCAAACCGGTTTGGTTTTGAACCAATTCAATCCTGCCAACATTCTTTTGCACCATGTAAGCCAACAGCCGGAATCGGTTTAGAGTTCCAGAACCGGTTCCATCCTCTACCTAACATGTCTTATACCAATTTGAACCCCAATTCGACCCAAAACCCACTAAATTGGATCCAAGTTTATCCCAACTACTATTTAAACTCTTTAAGTCCAACCCAATACCAATTTTCTAGTCCTAATCCATCATACCAATCTAATTCACATTTGGACCACTATTTGTATCAGAACAAATCTAAACCAACCCAATGTAACCTAAATGTTCCGTATACCCAAAATCCCTATTCGAACCAACCGGATCCCATTTCAACATGACCTACTCACCCAATCCAAGAGCCAAAATTAACTCGGACCCAATTTCAAACCCAACAACCTATTTATACAAATCCAAACTTGAATCATGATCTGAACCAAACCCAACCTCAAACCCAAAACAACTCACATGCCCGATCTAAGCAAAGAATGGATCCAGTGAGACTTGATCCACATGAGGCCTGCAGAGATATTGAAGTCGAAGAAGCGCATGTGCAATACTATTTAATTTATCAAGGCTCTAAATCTATTGTTGAGTATACTGAAGAGTTTTATCATCTTATATCATAAGCTCATATTAAAGAAACCAAAAAAAAGTTGAACGTCAGGTATATTTTTAGACCGGTTTCTCATAAGCATTAGATTTGATCGCTCTAAAATCACTTCACTAGTACAAGCAGTTCAAACGGCGTTAGATGTCGAAGAGAAGCTGAAGCGGGAAAAAGAAGCCCAAGTAGGTGAAACCCAATTAAAACCAACTCCAAAACCTAGTCCAAAAGAACCTCTCTCAAAGCCTCTCCCAAAACCTACTACATGCCCAAATTCAATTCAAGAAGATTTAGATCTAAAACCCATCCTAGACCCTCATATCCCAATGTCTGACAACCCTAACTTAGGCTTAAACCCAAGCTCATTGGATCTAATCCAAAAGGAACCTATCCCAAAGCCCCAACCAGTTGTGTCTCTAACCAGCCTTGTTTCAAACCCAATTTCATATCCAAACCTAGTCAAAGGACATCTAGACCCAATCTCACTTAATTGGATCCAGGAGCATTTCCAAATGGACCTCTCTGGTTTGACCCAAATCCTATATGCAGATCCATTTGCCACCCTCCTGGGTCAACAACAACTTAATGATCGGATCATTATACTTCTCAGGCTTGAGACTTCTATGGATCGGATCCTACTAGTACTAGATCCTCTTGATCTATACTTAGGAGGTTTGAATATACGTGAAGTTGCATTAGATCAATGGTTCATAGCAATGGCACAAAACTGGAAGAAGCGAAGGCGAGTCTTCTCCAACCTGGGCAGAACGGCACAAGACATAGCCATAATATATTCGGGTCCAAGATCCATTTATGGATCCGTTTTGTGTTTTTGGATTTTTCTTAATTTTTGGATCTATTTTAGATCCAAATTAGATTAGTGTTTTGTTTTTTGTTTTTTGTTTTTTGTTTTTTGTTTTTTGTTTTTTGTTTTTTGTTTTTTGTTTTTTGCCTATAAATATTCTTTGTAGTGGATTTTATTTTCAGAGATGAATTCAGCATATTTTTCATTAGATTTCTTGTTTCTCATAGCGTAGTGTAGTAGTTTCGTAGATCGTAGATTTCTTTGCGAATCCAGCAACGGATTTGCATCACATAGCATTTATAAGATTTAAAGGGCTAGTTATAGGTACGTGTGTGTATTTTTTATGTGTTTATATCTCTACAAAAGTACTTCATCTCTTAAAACATAACGTTAGTGATTCTTGAAACATGGCATTGATGTATATTCACATTATTCTCTAAAAAGGGTACAGATGACATACATGTCACGAAATATAAAAGAGTCACAAAGTGACTAGCAAAAGCACAAGCACTCAAGCAAAGAGCCACTAATGGGCAAAAATACAATAAGCCACTAGGTGGCAAAAAACACAAAGTGAGAGAGAGAGAGAGAGAAAAAAAATATTGATCTTCTATTGAGAATAGCTTCCAAGAAGCTTAAGAATACATGGGGCATGCCCCCTTATTTATAGACAAAATGGGACCCAAGGAGAGGCTCCCATAGAGTCATCGGAGCCCCTCCAACGGTCATACGGTCATATTTATGACCATTGGAGGGGTCTAACGACTTTATGGTGGGACCCCTCCAATGATGAAAGGAAAAAAGGAAAAAGGAAAAAAGAAAAAAAATAAAGAAAGAAAGAAAAGAAAAACATATTCCAAGAGGAATATGTGTGTTACATGGAAAAGACTATATATATATATATATATAGGAAGTACAATACAATTTAAGTTATTTAACAATACATCTTTGCAAATCAATGATCTTAACTGTAAATGGCTAAATTCAAAAGTTTTGCATATCAATAAGACAACATAGACAGTAAAACAAGGATGTAACACCTTAAGGGTATGTTTGTTTCATAAGAAAGGCCAAATCACAGAAAAAGGAAATGTTGGAATTCTAAAATCGTGATCAATGAGAAATGAGAAAACATTTCTCACTGACCAAAAATTTGAGAAATGAAGGTCCCACTACCTGCCATAGGCCTTAAGCTCCTATGAATTGGAATTATATGGGAAAATATCAACTTGGCTCGTTTCACTATTGAATCTATTGTATGTTAGTTGTAAAACAGTTTTTACATCTCATAATAAACCACTATTTGCTGCACTACTTACAACAATTAACAATTCAACAACAATCCTAAGCTTCCAAAATTGTGTCATTCGCTTTCATATGTATCACATCAAAGTGGCATTCGTGTAACAATCATGCCTTAAATTACAAAGATACATGTAAACTACCATGTCAACTATATATGAGTTGTTACAACCAATGTTGCAAAAGTTGTAACTCATCGTACAATACATTATGATACAAACTTTTTTAGCAAAAATCAACATGATACACTCATAAAACTAGTTTGAAGAGTGTACTGGTATTGTATCATATATAGTGTACAATACACCCGAACAAGGACTATAATATACAAACCAGACCTTAACATTTTTGGCTGCATTTTATACAAATTTTTAAGAGGTCTGGCTAGTTTACGTCAGACTTTTTCACGTGTAACAGTCATTTTTTACCTCCAAACACACCATAAAACATTTCTTTTTCTTTTGGGGTATGAGACCTAGAGTTCTCAAGGGTTGGGACTCTGGGGATCTTGGAGTTCTTCACTCTAGAGTCCAATTTGGTGCGAATAGGAGATAGGTTTTCAGCCATTGAGGCAAAGGAAATGATTTGTATCATTCTTACCCATTCTTCTAGGCTTCCAGGTAACAAACCCTTCTCTTTTGGTTAGATCTCACTAGTTTGAAAGATTTTGATGTATTATATGAATGAGCTCAAGAAAAGCCTAGCTTGTTGATTAAGGAAGATGAGCAGTTGATAACTGTAGAAGGAATGACAGAAGTTGATGATGAAGAGAATCAATATCAGTGATGATGTTGAAAAGAAAGAAAAAGATGAAGGAGGAGGAGATGATAATGATAATGATGATTGACATGCTCTACATTTTATGCTACTTGAATTTGGATTGTAAAATTTAAAGTCTTATACACTTTGACTCTTTGTGTCTGGTTTGATGCTTAGAATATTGGATAATCTGCATTTTTCTGGTTGATTATTGTTTGTTATGTGAGATTTTGGCTTTATTTTGTAGTTAGTAGTCTTATTTCTTGCACCATTACGTTCATAATTTCTATGATACATGACAATATGGTACTATTTCTGGGAAATTATGATACGAATTACAATAGGCATTTTATAACATTAGTTATGACAAGTAGAGAGCACCATTAACAAGTATATTCCCAATAAGTTATGGATAGTAGGGGAGAGTCACAGACTCACAAACTACCAATGGCGTAGTCCAACAGGTACTACACAAAGAAAATATGTTAAAGAAAAGCTTAGAAATAGAATCCTCCCTCAAGAAAGTCCTACAATCACTAAATAGCAAAGCTTAGAACAGAATCATCTATCAGGAATATAACAATGCCACAATCAACTTATTATCACACTTCCAACCCATCCCCACCATACATCTAGTGAACCAAGAACATAAAAATCCATAAAATATAAAAGGCTAACAAATTCTCCTAGTACCTTATCATATACAGGAATGAAATAATAACCATTTGGAGCACATTGAGTCCTTTCTTTCACTAGCCCATCAACTGTTTGAAGCTCAACCTGCATTTTTATTTTGTTTTATAAAATCTAGTCAAGTCAAAGGTGATACGGGGTATCATCTAAATTAAAAGAACAATTGAAAGACATCCAAACCTGAAAACAATATGCAAATTGATTGACAGGGAACAAAACATGATGACCACTTTCAAAAAGTATTGTAAAGGTTAACCTGATAATTTTTTTTTTGCAGACATATACATTCATATATGCATGTGTCTGTCCACACACATGAATGCATTTACATGACTGACAAAAGGATGAGTACATTTGTACCATGTACACATCCATAGACGTGATGGGCTGCAAACTTTTTCTTAATTTTGCATTGATCGTTGACCATTGTACAAGGTAATAAATTGATAGTTGATGCAATATTTGCAACTATGCATCAAGAATTTCATTAACAATGCTATTTTCTCCTTTTTATAGTCATTCATCACAGGGTGTCTTTGTGCTTGCTACATTGTTTTTCATTACATGTGGGTAGATGTGCATTTGTTTTTCATTACATGTGGGTAGATGTGCATTTGAAATCATTCGTTTGAGAATTCAGTGTATCTCAATATGTAATTTTACCTCTTCTTTTTTGGGGACTTTGCAGCTCTGTACCTTTCTATGTTTTCATCTTAAAAGTTGTCATATGTTGGGTAATATTTTGCATATGTGCATAGCCATGTGCTTTACAACATACTGTCAGAATGCTCAATTCCTGAAGATTGCCTATTAGAGCTTACATCTCCCAGTACATCTCATAAGGAGTTTCATCATTCATTTCTACATCAAACAATACTGCAAAGTGCTAAACACAGATCCTATAGACAACGTCTAAGCTACGTCATTTGATAAAAATAGCATCACAAAGCACGTCATTCCTTCAATACTAATATGCCCATGATATGCAACACCGTTTTTAAATCCCTGGTTTCTAAGTATCTTACTCGATTTAGCATTCATAAAGCAATAAAAAAACGACATAATTCATTCCCAGAAAGATTATAAATTATAGACATGAAATGAAGACAAATATTCTCATGTCGCATCAGGAGAAAATTCATATATATATATATATATATATATATATATATATATATATATATATATATATATATATATATATATATATATATATATATATATATATATATATATATATATATTATCAACCACAAAGCCTAAACTCTCTATATATCAAGCATCGAAACTGCTTCAAAATAGATAATTCTAGACCTAGAGAACTAGTCCGAGTAAGAGAAATCATACAGTAATATGCGAGTAGTCCAATTTAGACTGATATTGCTTCCTGGCCTTAACCAATCCTGGACTCGCCTGAAAAACAAAGAAAACATGGCGATATCAAAACTAATATCATCGAAATTGAAGAATAACAACACTAAAAGGGAAAAAAACAAGAATCGGTCCTCGTGAAGCTGAATCCACCAAAAGAAAGCAGAAACGACGACAGATCCGAATGCAGGGACTCAATAACCTAAAAATACACCTCCGACGAAAAATCTCGAAAAGAAACAGACACTCTTCGAGAGAATTACTGAGATCGCGATGGATCGACGACGATATCAAGAAAAAATAGGGATCTGGAGATCTCGATCGCTCGGAAAGATGAGAAGAAACTCAGAAACTCACCTCGACGAAGCCTCCGCATCCGTGGATGGAGTCCGCGGAAGCCGAAGTTGCAGAGACGGCCACGATGAGGAAGACGACGATGAATCTCCGAAGGCCCATATCTGCCGAGCTCGGCATTTCCGAGCGCGCGAGCAGTAGCGTCTCAAGCACACTTTGTGCTTCGGCTTTCTATACTCGATCGAGCAGTAGAAGACCAGAGGTAAATTTCTCGCCCAACTCTCCCTCGTTTTTTAGGTTTCCGTCTTACTGTAACATTAATATCCCTCACCCCCCTAATCTTCCCATATATTTCTGAAACCAGCCGTAATTGTTCAAACTTTGTGAGTGGTGTTCTAACTTTTTCAGTTTCTGTTGGCGCGCCCAACAAGGGGATGTCAACGGGTCGGGTTTGGTTCGGACCCAGCTGGAACCAAACTTAGACCTGATTTTCGGTTATGGTATAGGGTCCGAACCCAGGTCTAATCGGGTCTACTATAAGAAAAAACATACTAGGACCCGATAAGAACTACATGAACCAAACCCGGACCATACCCGATAAAACCATATTTTTTATTATTTTTACATTGAAAATTTGCAAGTCTTAATCGGAAGTCAGGTCGGGTCTGGATCTGGTATAAAATTTCACAAACTATACCCAATTCCATGAATTAATCAGACCTTCAAGTTTGGACTCGGGTCTTAATCAGGTCTTCTTATTTATCACCATACCCAGACCCTACGGGGTTTGTTCAGGTAGCGTCCGGGTAAACCAGGCCCGTTGACAGCCCTACGTTCAACTATTTTGCAACAATTTTTCGTATATCAATATATTTTTTTCTTAATTTAATTAAATCAAGTAAGCATGTTGGTCAATGTTGGCCACGTTTTTTCAAATATCACGATGTCATCTTCATATGTGTTCTACATTTTAATCTTTTTTACATTCTTTATACTTTTATTCTTATGTGTTCTACAGTTTTTATTTTTACGAATGTTGATATTGTTCAAGTTTTTTTTTGAAGTTTTTTTATAAAATAAACATTTTTTATTTATTGCCCATAAGAGTCATGCCTTCTTGGTTAGGGCCGACAATGGTTTGTTACTTGTCATCTAATATGATATGACCATGGTTTGAAACTCATTGGGGAATCTCTTGTTGGAAGGTCAAAGTTGGGTGTGTTAGAAAAAATTGTGTGGGCCTACATATGACATGTCACACATTATAGGTTGTCTTAGGTTTAGGCTTTTTTTAGGTGATCTAATTCAATTGGGCCTTATGGTATCTCATAAGGTTTGATATTGTTATTATGTGAAGAGATCTCTTATGCCCTTTGTGTCAATTTTCAAATTCTATGATAGGTTGAATTGAAAAGAGATTCCTAGGTGGTTACAATTAAGTCATGGTCCTAAACCTTATATAGTGACCCTCTTTTGAGACTCATCATCAACATGAGAAATTAGTCTCTCTCTCATTGGGTTTAGAGAAAATGAAAAGGATCACATATATAGGTTCTGAAAGATCATATCCATCAATGATCTATTGGAGCGCTAATGGATTCAGGTACGCTTCCGCATTATGATTCGATTTTATTTTATTTTCAACGATATAGCGTGAACATGAGCATAAGCCATTTTAGTTTCTAGTGGATTTAAAATCTAACATTTGCTATCAGCGCAACATGTTCTTAATGAATCGTTGGAAAAAAATAATTTTATTGTATATATTATATTTTTTCTTTTGGTGGCACCAATCTGGTTTGATCGACGTTAAGGCGCGGGCGGAGAAGGGTCGATCAGCCCTTCTCGCATTGTTTGGTCGTGCCCGAACGCAATAAGGACTGATTGATCTTCTCTCTTCCGGACACTGGGCGCAGGCAATGGGGCTCCACTCTTTCTCTAATTATCATATAGGAAGGTCCGAAAGGCCCTTCTCCTTTGGATTGATCAGACAGGAAAGGGTCGTTTGGCCCTTCCCCTTTATCAAGCCAGACGGGAGGGTTGATCGGCCCTCCCCCGTCCTCTTCTTGCATTACAAAAAGGTTGTCGTCATCCAGACCATCATTTAGCCAATGACAGAGGAGTTTCATCTTTCACCTTTGGGTTTGCCAAATGGGGGTGTCACCTAACCGGTTTGCCAAATGGGGTTTCATCCGATTTGATCGTCAGTCCGGACCTTGTTACTCAAATCGTCGGACGACGAAAGGGAGAATGCATGTTCAGATCCGAGTTTACCAGCATCCGGGGTCGATTTCAACCATCGCCGAATACGCTCGGTTCGCTGGCCACTCAGGCCATTTTTGGGTGTCATACTTTCGCCCTCCACCGATGGCAGTCAGCTTTTGAGTTCGGTCCCCCACCAGTGGAAGTTTACGGCATTCTGTTCAACCATCCGCCAGTGAGTATCGGGGTCCGTTCTAGACCTTGTGTGATTCGGTCGGGTGAGCCGACTGGTTTGGTCTCAAGCAATGCAGCGATCCAAGTGAAACACACTTCGGGACCGGTTTAGCTTACCTTCGAACGATTCTATCAAGCAGACCGATTAGGTTGCCCATCCCAGACCGGTTCGGTTACATGTACAGGGGTGGTTCGAGTGTTGATCCCGACTTGGTTCAATTGTTTGATACTGGCCATTTCGGCCATTAAGGTGGGACCAGTTTGGTCCCCAGTCGATCGAGTCGGTGACTCCTTCAGCGCCCAATGCCGACTTTGTCAGGCAAGGCAGTTTGGATGTCATCCTCGGGCTAGGTCAGGCATTCGACATTCAGGACGGTTCGACGCCTATTAAGTCGTTTCAACCGGGCCAGGCGGTTTGGCAATCTATTTAAGCCAATTCTTGTATTCAGTCCGGTATCAGTTTGACCTTTAGCAGACCGGATCAGAGTCGGTTTGGCTTTTAGCTGGGGCTCGAGCAAGCCTTCTTTCATCCGGATCCTGCAGCAGCTGACTTGGTTCAGTCCCTATCTGGCTGCGAGGACTGAGTCGTGTCATATGATGTGGTTATGTGGGCTGAGCCTAGTAAGACCTGACCCGATGAGTCAGTAGCTGCACCCAGGTATAATAAAGTTTAGTTTGACCCGTATCGGGTCAAACCAGTTTTTGACACGTACACAAGCATTAAAATAATTTTAAAAATTATTTTTGAGGATTTTATTATTTTTAAATGCTATTTGGTGTGCGTCATGGGTTATTTTTGTGAGCTATTTTTTGTTATTTTTGGAGCCCCAATACATATTGTAATTGTGTTTTCTTTATGTTCATATGCATATATAACGTATTTGAACCTTGGTATTCTTTAGATTTAGGGTCCGATATTCTAAATTGAGTTGATTGAAACAATATGTTGCCAAAGTAACCTCTATTGTGTAAATTAGCGTGTTTTGGAATATTATGATGTTTATATGTTTGTGGTTCATGTGAATAGTGATTGGCCCAAAGAAAGATTACTATTTGGTCAAACCCAAATATTTATATTTTCCAGTAATAAATGTGGGGAAATTGTATAGTTTTTTATATGAATAACAAGTCGGTTCAAAGAAAGGCTCGTTGATTGACAGGATTAATTATCCATGTTTGATTACTGTATTGAAAGTACCACTTACAAGTTGACATTTTTGTTCAAAGACTAAATGTCAATATTGTGCTGGGTATATTGTGAAGGGGTTCACCATAATTTGAATATGTTATTTTATGTTAATACATGTAAAAATTTGTATGTTAATTATGAGCTTGTTTGTTCTTGATTCAGTTAATACTTCTGCTTCTACGGTATCTTAAAATATTAATTTTATCTTTGTTTTGAGCGGTTCTAATTTCAAAAACTAAAAAGAGAATATTATGATTATTCTCGAATGTATGGATTTAGATCTTGCACTTCAAGAGGATCAATCGTGCTCTTACGAACACGAGTTTTACTGAGGATAAAAGAAACTCTAAGCGGTGGGATCAATCCAATTGCATGGGTCTCATGATCATGAAACGTGCAATTCCTAAATCCTTTATGGGCACTTTGTCCGAAGAAGTAAATGCCAAAAAGTTTATTAAAGAAATAGAAAAATATTTTGCTTAAAACGAAAAGGTTGAGACAAGCACTCTACTTTCGAGTCTTGTCTATATGAGGTTTAAAGGAAAATGAAACATTAGGGAGTATATTATGAAAATGTCACATCTTGCTTCGAAACTAAATGTAAGATCACGATTTTTTTGCTCCTTAGTCAATTCATGAGATTTTCAATTTTTGGGTTGTTTTAGGGTGAAATTCATAATTTGGTATCGTGGAATATATCGTTGGATGCACCTTGGAATTCTGAGCATGGCGATATTTTACTTTTCTGATTTCGAGTCCTGGTTGGTTCGAAAATCACAATTTTTTTTCAAAAAATGAGCGGTTTGTCAAAATGGATATGGGATTGGATCGGACTGGATCCAAGGCTTATGATCTGGATTTTTATGGTTTGGTCAAATGCAAGTGTCGTTTCCTTCGAAAGGTTCTTGAAGTTAGACCCGCCAACTTTTGCAGGCAAGGCCGACCCGGAGGCAGCCGAGAGTTGGGTCGAGGAGATCGAGAGAGAGTTTGATGTCTTACCTTTTTCCGAGGATAGAAAGACACATTTTGGCACGTACCGTCTGAAGGGCGATGCCAAGAAGTGGTGGGACACCCTGTGAAAGGTGAAGTTCGCCGATATGGACATGATTCTATGGGAGGTGTTCCGGGAGGAGTTCCAAGACACATATTTTTCCTTTTATGCCAAGGAGTAGATGCAACAGAAGTTCCTCGACCTGACTCAAGGAAACATGAGCCTGGTAGATTGCACCACTAAATTCTAGAGCTCAAGAGGTACTGCTCGAACCTATTCAAAAATTAGAAGGCGAGGGTGATGAAGTATGTATGTGGGCTGAAGGATGGGCTCCGAGTACGAGTATTGGGAGGCTGACCCACTACACTGGCATACGTGATTGAGACTGCAGTGGTCCTGAACGAGGAATAGGAGATGTTCAGAGGTGACTCGCAGAAGAAGGGTAGCAATGGGGGTAGTTCGGCTGGTGCTGCGAGGAAGAACCCACCCGTAGGTGGGAAGGAGCAAGGAGGCAAGAGGCAGCAGACCCAGAAGAGACGTCAACAGAGACAACCTCAACATGAGGAGCGACAACAAGAAAATGCTCAATCAATATGTCGCAAGTGCGGTAAGAACCATCCACTAGGTTTTTGCCTGTTGTTTAAGGGGTCTGCTATTAGTGCCAGCAACCAGAGCACATTGCTTATTTCTATTCGAACAAGTCAGCGGCTTGGGAAGGTCAACAACAACAACAATCACCGCAGCAGCAACAAAGGCCTCATCAACAGCATGGTCAGCGAAGGACCAATGGCAGAGTCTATGCCGTTATGACTTCTACGTAGGAGGATGAGACTGAACTGATCGAAGGTATCTTCTTGGTTACCGACCTTTAGGCTCATGTTATACTTGATTTCTATACTACCCACACTTTTTCAGACGTTCAAATGTCGATGGCGAAATTCTTTTAACGAGGTAGGGATATAAGATCACGTATTTTTTTGTCCTTAGTCAATTCATGAGATTTTTAAAATTTGGGTTATTTTCAGGTGAAATTCAGAATTTGGTATCGTGTAATATATCGTTGGATGCCCCTCAGAATTCTGAGCACGACAATATTTTACTTTTTTGAATTCGAGTCCCGGTTGGCTCATAATTTGCACTTTTTAAAAAAAAAAAGGAGTGGTTTGTCGAAACGGATCCAAGATTGGATCAGACTAGATCCAAGGCCTATGATCCGATTTTTTATGGTTTGGGGTCCTATTTGGGTCCTACTTAAATCTGGTTTGGGTCCAAATCTGGATCCATTCTCGATATGGGTATGAGTTTGGACCTTGGATCCAGACCTAGATCTAAATCCATGCTTAATGTCTTTCCAATCTTTAAAATCAATTTAAAGTTTTATTTTGGGGTTAATTATGTTTATAAAGCCTCCAGGGTTAATTTGGTTATTTTTGGAAAGTTATAAAAAAATTATTAATTGAAAATAAAAAATTTAATTAAATAATTATTTAATTAAAATCAAATCTGAAATTTAATTTCTAGGCTGAGTGGAACTCTTTTAAAGAGTCCCTATGCTTACCTAAAAGAGTTTAGGAAAGTTAGAATTGTTTAAAAAAAATTTACAGAGTAAAAATATTCTTTTTACTTATGCTTTGTGATGTTGTTCAGTTTTGACAGCTTACAGAGGCCCATATCGGGCCTCTGCATAAGCTGATAGGCCTAGCCGAGTGATCGACTGGGTATAGAGGGAATTTAAACAAAAAAAAGTCAAATTAAGGAGTTCCAATTTTTTTGGAAACTAAGAGAGAGAGGGAGAGTTTCCACTTTTTTGGAAACTCTCTCTCAAGAGAGAGGGCTCGAGAAGGGGAACATCACCCCCTCTCCCACCCATTACTTAAAGAAAAAAAACAAGAAGGAAATGAGAGAAAAGAAAGGGAGAGAGAGAAGGAGAAGGAAGGAGAACGAAGAAGAGGCTTTGGAGGCCTTGTGCTTAGCCAAAGCTCCCCTTCTACAGTTCTTTTCGTATTTTTCTCTAAAGGCACGAGTACTTTTTCTTGAAACAGATGAGAAATCGGGTGAAGGTTGGATTTTCATGCATCTTTTGATGGAAATCCATGGAGGAGCAGTGGATCCATGATTTCCACCGTTACCTATTTGTATTTTCTGTATTTTTATTATTTTTCAACAAAAAAATTTGTTTTGGGCCATCAAGATTTTGTGGGTGACGGTTGATGGACCAACAGAACTCGGTTCGGTTGGCCGATCAGGCCATACCCATGATAGTAGGCCCAGTTGAGCGATCGACTAGGCATGTAAAAGAAAAAGGTAAAAAATGTTTGTTTCGATGTTGCTGACTGCCAGCATGCTGGTAGTAGGCGACAGGCCCAACCAACCCAGTCGACTTGGTGTTGTGCTTGTTTTGGCAGGGCCCCAGTTGACCCAGTCGGCTGAGTGCTGTGTTGGGCGAGCCTGGTAGGGATGAGGCAGACTCAGTCGACCCAATTGGCTGGGTGTTGGCCTGTGGACTCGGGTAACAAAAAAAATGTGTATTGATAGTCTTTTTTTTTTATTGTTTATGCTGAGGTTTCCTAGCAACATACACAGGCCCAAACTGGGTCTGTGTATATGTTGTCAGACCCAACTGACAGGGTCGGTTGGGCTGAGAGTGTTCAATAGAGAGAAAAAAATATATAAATATTAACATATATACTCCATTGGGCTGGATTTGTTCCAAAATAAAAGAAAAAAACACACACATATACAGTGATGGATGGGTGGTTGTCCAACTTTTGACAGCACGCACAAGCCCAGACTGGTTCAATGCAAGTGCTGTCAGGCCCCAGCCGACTGTGTCGGCTAGGCTGGTGCAGTTATCCAGCCTAGTTGCCAGGCCCAACCCAGGGTTGACAGACCCGACCCAGCTGACTGGGGTCAGTTGGGCCTGGTTGGGACCCCAGCCGACTGGGTCGGCTGGGTGTGAACCTATTGATAAGGAGAGACCTTGGTTCTTCAAATACATATAAATATATGTGTTAAGAATTGGTATTTACAGGTTGTCTGTACCTGACCAATTTATGAAAAAGTTAGGCATGTACTCAACAAAAGTTTGCATTGATAGTTAGGTGGTACTCGCTAAGAATTTTTTATTGATGTGCATGTGATATTCCAAACAGAAGTAGTGCAATGATAGTTACACATACTTGAAAATAAATATGCATTTGATGTTTCTTTTAGTGAAAAACATGCTTTTTCAAGTAGGTGTGCACATGATGGAAACATGTAGTGATATGCATATGCAATGTTTGTTGCGATTATGCAACCAACATGAACATGCACACAGTTTGAGAATATGTATTCACTTAAGTAAGTTCACTTATAAGAAAACATGCATCGACTTGAGTATGCATATGGTGAAACTTTGTAATTTGCTATGGTTATGCGTAATGAATAAGAGCTTGCAATTGACTGGAAAATGTGCAATTTAAAAGTACGTGATTTACTTCATATATAACATGTTATGGTTTATGCATATGGTGCATCAATGATAGAAATGAATCATCGAGGGCTTGGTAGTTGCGAGTGTGGGTTGCTCTTCCTTATTCATCTCAATGCATCACAAAAATCATATTTTATTACTATTTCATTTTATTGCACTGTTTTATATGTTTCCACGGGCTGAAGTCCAGTGATGACTCTCATAGGGGAATATGAGAGCTTTTGCCATTGTTTTTTATATGCTGAATTGCAAAACTCAATAATTCACTTTTAATAAAAAATAAAATAATTAATAACAGTGTAATATACGTTTTGGGATCTCCCATCTGGAGAATGGGGATCTTGAAGATTCGGTCTTGGGGAGACTGTGAGGATACAAAAACTTCGTGTGCTTTATTTGTCCCCTGAATCCGATATTGAGGTTCTTTGTCTTGGCCACGGTTTTAGGGAGTAATCTTCATTTTACCTGGGGGTGATGTGTTTTGACACAACTGTTGTTTTGGTACCAAGAAAGTGACATTTGTGGGCGTGGGGTATCCCTTGTGTCCCCGACATTAGATGTGAAGGTCTAATGTTCTAAAGGTGATTTAGTCGAGGGCTAGCTTTGGAACCCAATAATAAAATACAAATTGTGCACTAAGCTATCTTGGGAACCTAACTTGACCTCAGAGATTGTACTCATTTAGTGTATCTGCAGGCAATGGTAATTAAAAAGAGAAGCTTAAAGTTGTATGCATTTAATACGGCATGCATATGGAAAAAGAAAAACTTAAATTAAAGATAACAAAAGGATTCATGCATTGCACAGAAATCATGTATTTTCTTGCAAAACATTAGATCATGCATATTTTAATTGTTATCACAATCATTAAATGATGATGAATGTGTAATGTTTACTTCTTATTGTATGTTGAAGTTTTGTTACTTGCTACTACTTTAATGTTTCTGCATGCTTAACACTTATAGTTGTTGCATGAAAAAAAATTTAAATGCTATAAAATGTCATATTGCATTTCCCTCAGAATATTGCATGATATCTTATCTTAACCCTTTGTCTCACCTATTTCACTAAGAAGTATTTGTGCTCAAGATTTTGATTCTAACAGCCTACTTTATTGGTTTTTCACAAGAATAGATAATAAGTGAAGTCAACAACTACTGGGAGGGTACGCGGGTCACACTTGGTTCTTGACAGCTTCACTAGTGGATAGAGTGACTCTTCTTTTTTGTCTTTTAGTTCTATTATTCTTTTATGTTTTTTTGTTTCAGTCAGTTGCTACTTATTTTCTTTTGAATAAAACATTGTCTTTGGAATTGATTTTTGATTCATAAATAATAAGGTTTGCTTTGGTTCTTGTGGATGATAATTGTAAGTCCCTTTGTGGTGTTTGGCTATCCAGTTGGAGTTGGAACTGTAAGGACCCCGGGTATTTGGAAAATTTTCCCCAATGATTTAAAAAAAAACTACATTTTCAAGGGGTATGAGTTGGGGTCGTTACACTAAGAACACTAAAGTTAAAGTTGTATGAGGACTTGCTCATACATTTAGTTTTGATATTTCTTTCTGCACAATATAGTCAATATAAGATCTGTTATAACAGTCAAAAAAATAAATGAACTCTTAATTAGCTCATTTCACACTGTGTGCAAGAAGAAGATATGATGAAACAAGAGAAGATAGAAAGTGTGTATTTGACAGTAGCCTCTAAGGACAAGTTTAAAAACAAAGAAAATGACTAAGAAAGCTACAGTGGACCCTTAATCGCAGAAGAAATATAAAAGGCATCAGGACCCAAAATCTAGTTGTTTTTTTACAAATGGAAGGCTCACATGAATAATGATTATACCAAATATCATGTTTAGTGTGAAAAGAAAGGTATACTCCTTACTTTGGTTTGTTCTGAGGTTAATTTAACTTATGTGCCCGAACACACTTGGTGGATGGATTTTGCTGCTATTACTCACATAAATGTGTCTATGCGAGGTTATCTAAGTTGTTGACCGCCGATTGATGTTGAAAGATTCATCTATGTGAAAGATGGTAAATCAGTTCAAGTTAAGGCAATAGAGACATTTAGGTTACTTTTAAATATGGTGAATTATTTGTATTTAAAAGAAACATTTATTGTGTCATCTTTTAGGCAGGATTTAATTTCTATTTCTACTTTAGACAAATATGGTTATTCTTATTTATTTAAAAATAATAAATTTAAATAATTTTTTGATTCAAATGTTATTGGGACTAGTTCTTTATTTATGGTTTATAACTTTGATTTGCTTAATATTATTGTCTCATATTATGAAACCTTGCATTTAAGTTCTTATGGTATAAAACAAAAATTAACAAATGAGAATTCTGCTTTATTATGACAAAAATGCATAGGTCATATTTCTAAACAAATAATTGAAAGGCCTGTGTCGAGTGATATTTTTTATTTCCCTGACTTTCAGGGTTGTGTTGAGTGTATAAAAGGAAAATAAATAAACATTAGAAAATTAGGTGCCGAAAGAAGAACAAACGTCTTATAACTAATTCATAGAGATGTTTGTGGGTCATTCTCTATGGCTTCTTGTAATTGTAAATAATATTTTGTTATGTTCATAAACGGCTATTTTTTTAGGGTACCTATATTTAATTCATGAAAAGTCTCAGTCCTTAAATATAGTCAAATCTTTTAAGGCTGAAGTTGAAAACCAACTTGGCAAAATAATTAAGGTCATCAGATCTTACCGTGGTGGTGGGTACTATGGTAGATATGATGGATCATGTGAACGTCTAGGGCCCTTTGCTAAATTTCTAGAATAATGTAGAATTGTCTCTCAGTATACCATGCCAGGTACTTCTAGCATGAATTGTATTACTGAGAGACGAAACATGACCCTTAAGGATATTGTAAAGTGTGTGGTTTTTTATTCTACCTTACTAGAGTCCCTCCGGGGAGAGGCACTAAAGTCTGTAGCTTATGTATTGAACATGATATCATCTACAAGAGTAACCAAGACCCCATGTGAATTGTGGATAGACAAAAAAACTTAGTATGAAGCATTTTTATATTTGGGGATGTTCAACTGAGGTTAGGCCATACAAGCGACATAAAAAGAAACTGAATTTCAGAATGGTTAGGTGCTACTTTGTTAGCTATTCGGAAAGATCCAAGGGTTGTAAGTCTTATAACTCTGTGAATAAGTCTTTTTTTTTAGACAATAAATGCTTGTTTCTTTGAGGGTACTGAGTTTGGGGGAGTGATAAATTAAAAGACATTGTGTTTAAAGAAGAGTCTCTTTCTTTTCCTATAATTGCGGTTGACAATGATCAAATTTGTATTCTTCACATTGTTCTCACAAATACAGATCGAGGCAATGCTTTAAATCTCCCTATCCAAAACTATGTTTTTACTCCTGATGTACAAACTCAACATCCTCAAGAAGTATCTCAAGAATAAATGTCATTATGGAATTCCACTGGAGAGAGGAGAAGGGCAATTCCAGATGATTATATTATCTTTCTATACAAATATGAGGGTAATATTGGCCTAAGTAAAGATGATCCAATCAACTTTAATAAAGTCACACAAAGTTCTAACTCTCAAGAATGGATTGATGCAATGCACGAGGAGATTAAATCCATGAAGGACAATGACGTGTGAGATATTGTCCCATTACCTGAAGGTGTGAAACCTATTGGTTGCAAATGGATATTTAAAACCAAAAGAGATTCAAAGGGTAATTCAGAAAGATATAAGGTTCATCTTGTGGCAAAAGAGTTTACTCAAAGGGAAGGCATTGACTATACAAAAACTTTATATCCAGTTTGTATGAAAAACTCTTTTAGGATTATGATGGCACTTATGGCTCATTATGATTTGAAGCTGCATAAGATGGATATAAAGATTACATTTCTTAATGGTGACATTGATGAGACAATATATATGGTGCAACCAAATTTTTTTGTCTCAGGTGATGTCAATAAAATGGTTTGCAAATAAAAGAAATCCATTTATGGACTTAAGCAGACTTTCCGTAAGTGAAATTATAAATTTCATCAAGTTGTTCTCTTATTTGGTTTTGAGATGAATGTGGTTTAAGAATGCATATATCATAAGTTCAGTGAGAGTAAATATATTTTTATGGTTTGATATTTGGATGATACATTACTTGTCAGTAATGATATAGGGATATTACACGAAACCAAGAGATTTGTGACAAATAAATTTAAAATGAAAGATCGTTAATACAATTTTTTTAATAAAGTATTTGAAAATTATATTTTCAATAAAAAAATTTATGCAAATTGTGCTTCAAATAATAAAAGTTTGCTCACACTAGTGGTGAAGTCCGGGTCGAACTCAGGGAATAGGAAAATACTTTGTATTCCGGCAAACAATTAACTACTCTTTATTGCCAAAAAAATAAAAGAATTAATTAAATAAATAACTAAGAGAGTGGAGCCCTTTGTGGATGGCTTAAACAAATAAAAAATAATAGTGCCTTATTACAAATCCAAATTGAATTGAATAGAATAAAATAAAAGCATAATCTAAAAAGAAAGGAAAAGAGTCTTTAGTGTTTCGAGTCTTTAGTCTCCTTGAGGTTATGCTTGTTTTCTTGAACTTTCGATCTTTGAGGGCTCCTTGAGGGTTCTTTGAGGGCCTGAAGGGCCTTTTGAATGGTCTTTTTAGGACCTTAGAAGGCTCTTCAAGGGTATGAAAATGGGTTCACCTTACGTTTGATCGCTTTCCTGCAAAAATAAAACACACACACGCAGTAAAACGAATAAAACTACACTAATTCTAAACTTAAAAACCAGCAAAAGCAAGAATCTAACCACTATTCTAACAAACTACTATGCACTAAAAGATGAAATAGTGTAACTACTAACAAACATGAAACAAATTCATGAACTAACGTATGGCAACTATTGACAACTTAACTAATTTAAAACAACTAAATCACGATTAACTAAAGTGAAACACTGAGAAAAGTTAATACACCTAAATTAGCTCAATTAAAACAAGAAAGAACGTGATAACTTTAAAACAAATCAATCTAGCTAAACATGACGTAGACTAAAATAAATTAATTACGGCTAATTCAAAAGAGAAAACACAAACTAAGATTAATTATTGAACAATCTAATGGAATTCAAATATCAAAGCAAATTTTAGTTAAATGACTTGGAAAATATGTGAATACACAATTAACTAGTTTTGACTAATATAACTAAGAACAACTAGCTGCTAAACTATTGTGAGAAAACATTAAGAAGAATTGACTTGACACTTTAGAGCCAAAAGTTGATCTACAGAATTTAACTTAACTAATAAAACACAATACGTGCATGCCTAACTAACATTACTCAATACTAACAAAAAGAAATTAAGCAAGACACATGACAAATTAACTAATAGACGTCATGCCAACCAGCATCAATCATGCTGAACACCGTATTTGACGTTGTGGCTTGGGTACTGAAACAACGTCAAACATGCTGAACACCGTATTTGACGTTGTTTTGGTGTTTGGGCTAAAATAAAAACATGACTAATGCCTACTCTAATGAAAATGAACAACTGAAAAAAAAAATTAAAATGCAGCAGACAGAAACGACTGATTAAAATATTATAAAACACAATAGTCTAAACCGACTGGCGTTGATTCATGCTAGAACCAAACCAGACTAGATTCTGCAAACAGTAAACAGAAAGAACTAAAAACTAAACCAACTGTTTTGATTAATTAACTAATAAGACTAACAATTGTAAAAGAAAGGAATTAAACAACAAGACAATTAATCTATGCTATGAACTATTCTAATCTATCCAAACATCACAAAATCAAACAAGGGTAACTACGATTTTTTTTTCTTTTCGCAATGGCTGAAAATAATTATTTAAACTAGAAACAACTAAAAAAAATATGCTTTATGTGATGCTCATGCAAAACGTAAAGAGATATGCATGCGATGAACCTGAAGTCTACGGAGATGGGGGAGAAGTAGCAAACCATCAGATTTGATTTCGATGGAGGGGTTGAGGCAAAAAGTGGTTTTTACCTTTGAGTAAAGCAAGATGAATTCAAGGGGCAAAAGAAGAGAACAGGGGAGAACCGATTGGGATTGAGAGGGAGGAGGAAAAGAAGAGAGAGGGGAGAAGAAGCTGTATTTTTTCAAGATGCAAAAATAATGGCAGTTGAAAAAACAAAACTCTTTATAAGCAAAATTTTGGGCAAAACATGATTTCTCAAAGGAGATCCAAAATATTTTCACAATTTCCAAAGAGGGTCTTCCTTAAAAATGTGTTTTCCAAAAAGGGTTTTTCTAAAACTAATTAAAACTTAGTAAAAGACTCTTAATCTAATTAAACTATGAATTAAAAAAATTCTAACTAATAAAAACACGAAAAAATGCAGGGTCAAACCAGAAAATGCATTTTTCCCAAAAATTCAATTTAAAGCAATTTCTCAAAAGCAACGATAAAGATGAATTTTTAATGCGATTTTATCATGGATCATGCATAAATATGGATGGATAAAATATGAATATTATGCATGATCAAATTTTCCTATGCTTATCATTTGTTAGTCCTCAAGCAAACTAAAGCAAAAGGCAAAAATAACAACTATAACAGAAACCTAACTCACTTTTGTAGGAATCATGATTGCATTTAGCATATGCAACAAGCTCTTTAAACCCCTGGGTTACCCCAGTGGACGAGTAAGGTCTCGTGAGTGTTTGCAGCGATGTTACCCACAAATATCTCTGTAATGTATGTATAAAAATGTTAATTCAAAAAGCATTAAGCAGTTAAGGAGTTTGTTTTCACAAATATTTCATGCTATTACACTTTCACAACATAATTAGAGCCTTTTACAGGCCACCACTGAATAAAAATTTTTCTTCTACTTTTCTAAATATCATAATCATGTGTGCTTTATTCTCAAAAAATCAAATATATACATGTTATTATTTATTTCTTCTCACTCATATATTTTCTGCATAGTTTTTCTCAATACATATTCCTAAGTAGTGAACATTTTTTTTTATGCTTATTTTTTTTATTATTCTTGATTTTTAATTTTTTTTCACACTTTTTCTTTTTCTTTCATTTGTTGAGCACTGTATTAAATTTTCAGTTTTTGTGATTCGTGTAACGAGCTTTGAGTTAGTGACTCTCAGGCCAGATGACCTTAGGGCACTAGATATAAAGCATGCCTCAGACTTAATTGTTCGAGTCACTAGACCTTCAATTTTAATAATTTTACGTATAGGCTGTTTCTCTGTCATGTGCAATGTCGATATCTATTAGGCTCTCTATAAAATTCATGTAATGGGCTTTCAGGCTGATGGCTCTCAAACCAGATGGCTTTAGGGCACTAGGTGTAAACACCTCTCAGACTCTAATTGCTTGAACAAAATAGGCCACATATATTAACTTAGACAAAAAAATAACTTTCTTCGTTATTCTTTTCGACATGCAACTCAAACACTTCAACTTGTGTCTAAGCCCAGCTACTAGGAATTACGAAGAGATCAAACAACTAAACATATGCTCTTTTTAATTTTTGAGCTCTTATTTGTAATATTCTTCATTTGCTCAGTTTTTCAAAAATAAATCTTTGCATATTCATACTTATGATTCAAAATAAACCCTAACATGTATCTATAATCATTTCTTTAAAATTCACATAAATAACCACGATTTTTTATATCAGTGTCAAGAAAAAATTTCTGTGGGACTTAAAAATTCTCTAAAACATTAGATTTTGCAAAGTATTCATATAAGATCAAACTTATTCCTTAAAAGCCCATTTTTTTTATGAGTTGTCATCAAAAGTGCAAGTATAAAGACAAAAAAAATTGAGTGTACAAACTACACCCTCCCCCATGCTTGAATGACACTGTCCTCAGTGGCACTCTCTCAAGCTTGCATGAAACTGAGTGGATGCATGCGAGAACGAAATTGAATGAGAGAGAAGTAGTAAAAGTCACTTGATCTATGTTGTAGAACCTTACTTGACACGGCATGTGAATGGCTCTATATAGGTTCCACCTGTCTGCCTGTTATGCAACTCATAAAAACATACAAAAAATGCAATGCATACATAATCTGAAATTTAACTCATGAAAGAAGAAAACTTCCTAAAAACAGAAAAACTACTAAGACTACTAATAGTACATTACAAATATGGGTTGTCTTTCATAAAGCGCTAAGTTTTATGTCCTCAGCCAAACGGATCTCTGGTGACCCTTAATTGTCTATGAGATCAATAGACGTGAAGTTATGCTCAATCAGGGGCTCTGAGGAAAAGAGTGTCATCTATGACACTGCGCACTATGTGTCCTCCAACTCTACTCCCAAGTATCCTAGGATAACTCTCTAAACTAGTAGGAATAATGAGATTAATCTTCACATAGAGGCTATTCTCAATAGATGGAAAGTTATAAACCGAACAACACACATCCAACTGCGGATCAGATTGTTTTCCTATGATGTCTGTCACCTACAAGCATTTGTCATTCTCTGTCACTCTCATGGCAACATCAAAGATATGTAATCATACACGCTTGTTGCCAAAAGAAACCTCTATCTCTCCAGTATAACAATCGATACGAGCATGGGACGTGGTCAAGAACGGTCTGCCCAAAATAATGAGGATATGGTGAGCGGCATTAGTGCCCTCCATGTCCAGAACAAGAAAATTGATAAGAAAGTAGAAGTCTTCGACCTTAACTAACACATCTTCCATAATTCCTCACAGATGCTTGGTAGACCTATCAATCAACTATGAGATAGTAGTTGTGGGCTTCAGATCCCTAATCCCAAAAGTGTTATATAGGAAACCTGACAAAATGTTCACGTTGGCCCCAAGATTGAGCAATGCACGCTCGATGGTCTTGTTCCCGATGACACAAGAGATGATCGGTGCCCCAGGATCCTTGAGCTTGGGTGAGGCTTGGTGTCAAAATACGGAGTTCACCTACTCAGTCAAGAAGATAGTCTTGGGTAATGACCTTGATTTTTTCTTATACGTGCAAAGTTCTTTGATAAACTTTGCATAAACAAGCACTTGCTCATTAGCGCCAAGCAGAGAAATATTTATGTGAACTTGCTTGATCTTGTGCATGCGCGCCCCTTGCTTGCCAAAATCATGTGGTTTGGCCAAGACCTCAAGAAAAGGGGCTCTGGGAATATACGAAGAAGGCACAAGCCATGGGCCCTGCCCTTTCTCCTTGAGCCTGGTAGACGAGATTGATTGCTCAGTAGGTGCGACAGTGGGCCCACGAGTCGACTCTTTAGTAGGGTGAAATGTCTTTCCACTTCGAAGGGTCATAACAGAGTTGGCCTGCTCTTGGTGGGACTCTGCAAGGTGTAGGTCATGATACATGGGTTCTTTACCCTTTGGGTTGATGACATACTGACTTGGGAGACTTCCCTCGCTTCGCCTGCTTAAGGCCTCAGTCAATTGTCCCATATGAGTCTCTAGCTTTGCTATCGACTGCATGTGATAACTAAGGTTGACCTTAATGTCAGAACTGTTATGACAATAAAGTCGTACATGATACTTCAAGTACAAGGTTTTGATGATGAATAAATGAATCAATTGCATTTCAGCTAAGGCAATGAAGAAAGATGACAAGAATTGAAGAATTCGATAAAGAATCTTTGAAGACTAGTGTGTAAATGTAAAATTCATTAAAAGTCTTAGATTCTTGTAAAAACCTTACTTAGAGTGCATATTTCGGTTGCATTTCACTTAAAAAGTCTTTAGAAAAACTTTTCTAAAAGAACCCTTCATGAAAATCTTTTTAGAAAACTCTTTATTTAATTTTTCATGTTTATTAGTCGACCAATAGACTCACCAGCCGACTAATCCTTTTGCGTCAAATTTTCTAATCAAAATGTCATTTTTGTCAAATTAGTTGACCAAAGGTTTTATCAGTCGACCAGACAGAATGTTTGTTTTCTAAAAAATTTAGCAGCAGTCGACTAATGATTTTATCAGTCGACCAGACAGAACATGTATTTTCAAAAAAATTTAGCAGCAGTCGACTTAACAAATTTTCAGTCTACTGCTGATATTATCAGTCGATTAATTTTTTTTCTACTAGACTAAGTTTCAAAACTTTAGATTTTCAAATGGCTTGATAAACACATTAGTCGACTGACGATAACTGTCAGTCTACTAATAGTTAATTATCAGTCGACTAACTATTGTTCCAGTCCGACTAATTTTTTCATTTTTCCTGAAACTTTTAAAAGGTGTGTCTTTTCATTTTTCAAACGTTTTGATCATTCAAAATGAATTGTTTTGACACCCTTTCAAACCCTCAACGCATGAAATCTTTCAACTATAAATATGAGTGCATTCCACACTCAAAAGCAATGCAATCCACTCAAATTACATTGAATTACTCTTTGCTTTTCACTCATATTCATTTTCTCACTCACTTGATAATTTTCACTTCAGTTTTTCACTCAAATTCCTTTGAGAGACAGTGAATTCGTGAGTTGAGTATTTCAACAACCTCAAAAGCCAATTACATTTAATTTGCATTTATAAGAAGGGCTTGTAGGTTGTTTGTAAGTTGATTATTTTATTTTTTTTGTAAAAGGAAATGACTCATTGGTTTAAATGAGTTGTTTGCTTTCAGTAGGTTTGTTACTGAAAGTGGGACCGGATTTGGTCTGTGTATGATCTTGTAGTTACACAAGGTTGATAGTGGAAATCTCAAGCTAGTTTTGCTTGACGACTGGATGTAGGTCGGGAAAGACCGAATCAGGATAAATTCTTGTGTTTTTTGTGTGATTGCTTTGTGAATCTCAAAATCCGTCAAAATTTCAAAGATGCTATTTAAAAGCACTATTCACCCCCTCTCTAGTGCTCGTTGCCTCGATCCTATGACACTTTCAAGAACAAGCCTTGAGCAGTTTCTCTTGAAAAGATGAACTCGATGTGGGCGACTGAGAAGAAGGCAAGCTAAGCTGGGGAGGGGGCTGTGAAAATGTAAAACGCGGGTAACCTTGTGAGAGGTTATTCTGTCAGTGATGTGTCTGGGGAGGCATGTGGGGCGGCTCTTGTGAATTTTTTTACGCAAAGTTGGGATGATTTTGCCATTCCGAGTTATAGGTGTGTGCATAAGGATCACGCACCAGTCTGGCAAAACCTTAGGCAACATTCACTTGCTCCTGAACGAATTTAGGATATAGTAGTGTTGTTGGACACTCAGAAACAAAGTCTGCAGGGCTAGCACATAGCTCACACACTTTTTCTACTGGATTTAGTGAAGCTGGGTTGGTCAGTAATTGATCAACTTTCTTGGTCAACAGGTCTACTTTGATTTGCAGATCATGTTCAAACCCAACTTCATAAATCCTTGCCTTCTTAGGACCACTAGAAACATGTGTGGTTCTATCAAGTCGCGAAGACATGGCATGGTGTATAACATTTTTGCTCAATGTTTCAAATATGACCCATGTCTCATCCTCGCTCTTGAGCATGAACATGCCCCTATACGAAGAATCAACCATTTGCTTGTCCTTCTCAGTCAAGCCATCATAAAAATACGGTACCAGTTGCCAATGGGGCACCTGATAGTAGGGATACTTTCGTAGAAGATCTTTAATCCTCTCTCATGTCTTGTGAAATTGTTCACCCTCAATCTAAGAAAAGCTGGTGATAGCCTTTTGATACTAATTGGTCTAACCAATTGAGAAATATTTCTTGAGAAACTCATATTGCATGCATTCTCAAGTGGTAATCGGCACAGTATCTAGAGCCTTCAGCCAGTGCTTGGTTTTATCCTTGAGGAAAAATAGAAACAACGTCAATCTCAACGCGTCATCTCCAAAATTATTAATCTGCACCGTAGAGTAGATCTCGAGAAACTCGTCGAGATAATGCTAGGGGTCTTCATTGTTCAGGTCATAGAAAGATGGTAGCATTTGGATTATGATGGCCTTAATCTTAAACCGAGGCGCTCCTACAATCGGTTTCTAGATGCAGGAGGCAGGAGGCAGAAGTATATTCATTGAGAATGAAATACTCTCTTAGGGGATGGGTTAACTGCTGATCTTAGGCCATGGAGCCGGATCGTTGGTCTCTCCTAATAAGAGACTATGGGTCCTCGACTATCTCTGCAAGCTTTGGGTCAAACGAGCATCACCCTTGCATGCATATGAGAGTAGACCGGTGCAACAACTATCTTGAGACACTGATTTTCTAACTACCTAACGTGCAATGTGGCCAAACCACAACAAACCATAAAATAGGTAAAAAAAATAATACTAAAAAGCAGTAAACAAGCATCACACAATTACACTCAGCAGATATCCTGCAGAAAATAAACTAAGAGCACAGTACAAATCGTGTGCAGTCACCTCTAAGGGTATCCTAATAGGTGGGTCATGCAAGATAGGTAAACTGGTATCTAGAGTGTGCAAACACGTGGTCATAACCTAAATACCGAAAAGAAACTAAAAAATCTTAAATAATCAACAGGAATTTAAACTAAGCAATCCTAAACAGTAAACAGAAGGGAAACTAACAACCTATAAAACATGAACAAATAGTGGCAATAAAGTGAATACTCGTATTACTCATCGTTCTCCTGCAACGACGCCAAAAATTTGATGCAACTTTTTCAATAAAGCATTTTAAAAATATATTTTCAATAAAAATGTTTGTGCAAATCATGCATCAAATAATAAAAACCGGTTCACACTAGTGGTAAAGTTCGCGTCGAACTCAAGGAATAGAAAAATACTTTATATTTCAGCAAACAATTAACTACTCTTTATTGTCAAAAAATAAAAAATTATTTAAATAAATAACTAAGAGAGTGCGGTCCTCTGCAGAGGGCTTGAACAAATAAAAAATAATAGTGTCTTATTACAAACCCCAATTAAATTGAATAGAATAAAATAAAGGCCTAATCTAAAAAGAAAGGAAAAGAGTATTTAGTGCTTCAAGTCTTTAGTCCCCTTAAGGTTATGCTTGTTTTCTTGAACTTTCGATATCTGAGGGCTCCCTCAGAGCTCTTTGAGGGCCTGAAGGGCCTTTTGAGAGGACCTTTTGAAGGGTCTTTTAAGGACCTTAGAGGGCTCTTCAAGGTATAAAAATGGGCTCACTGCACATCTGATCACTTCCTTGTGCATGTCTGATCACTTCCTTGTAAAAATAAACACACACACACAGTAAAACGAAGAAAATTACACTAATTCTAAACTTCAAAATCAGAAAAAGCAAGAATCTAACCACTATTCTAACAAACTACTATGAACTAAAAGATGAAATAGTGTAACTACTAACAAACATGAAACAATCCATGAACTAACATACGACAACTTAACTAATTTAAAACAACTAAATCACGAATAATTAAAGTGAAACACTGAGAGAAGTTAATACACCTAAATTAGCTCAATTAAAACAAGGAAGAACGTGATAACTTTAAAACAAATCAATCTGGCTAAACATGATGTAGACTAAAACAGATTAATTACGGCTAATTTGAAAGAGAAAACATGATTTAAGATTAATTATTGAGCAATCTAATAATGGAATTCAATTATCAAAGCAAATTTTAGCTGAACGACTTGGAAAATATATGAATACATAGTTAACTAGTTTTAACCAATATAACTAAGAACAACTAGCTACTAAAGTATTGTGAGAAAACATTAAGAAGAATTGACTTGACACTTTAGAACCAAAAGTTGATCTACAGAATTTAACTTAACTAATAAAACACAATACGTGCATGCCTAACTAACATTACTCAATACTAACAAAAAAAAATTAAGCAAGACACGTGACAAATTAACTAATAGACGTTGTGACAGCCAGCATCAATCATAATAAAATAAAATACCTACTAAGTAACTAATGAATTAAAGACGACATATAAGTTAAAACAACTACCAGGCTAATCAATTGACGCAATATATGACCTACTAAATAACGGGTACCGAAACAATGTCAAACACGCTGAAGAACGTATTTGACATTGTTTTGTTGTTTGGGCTAAAATAAAAACACGACTAATGCCTACTCTAATGAAAACAAATGACTGAAAAAAAAATTAAAATGTAGCAGACAGAAACGACTGACTAAAAATATTATAAAACCCAATAGTCTAAACCGACCGATGTTGATTCACGTTGGAAGCAAACCAGACTCGATTCTGCAAACAGTAAACAGAAAGAACTAAAAACTAAACCAACTATTTTGATTAATTAACTAATAAGACTGACGATTGTAAAAGAAAGGAATTAGACAACAAGATTAATTTATGCTATGAACTATTCTAATCTAATCTAATCGAACATCACGAAATCAAACAAGGCTAACTACGATTTTTTTTATCTTTTCGCAATGGCTGAAAATAATTATTTAAATTAGAAGCAATACTGTGAAGAATAAACTAAACAAAATATGCTTTATGCGATGCTCATGCGAAACATAAAGAGATATGCATGCGATGAACTGAAAATCTACGAAGATGGGGTAAAAGAAGCAAACCGCCGGATTTGCTTCCGATGAAGGGGTTGAGAAAAAGAATGGTTTTTACCTTCGATCAATGCGTGCCTCAGTCGAGTATGGCAAGAAGAACCGACAACAGATAAACGTTAAAAACAAGACAAATTCAAGGGAGAAAAGAATAGAATGCGAGAGAACCGGTTGGGATTGAGAAGGAGGAGAAAGAGAAGAGAGAGGGGAGAAGAAGATGCATTTTTTCAAGAGGCAAAAACAATGGCTGCAGAAAAAACAAAACTACTGCTAACGTACCTAGAATTTGGTAATTTGTGCTCTTTTTTAAATTGCTTTCACCGTTGATTTTAAAAGTAAAAACTCTTATCTTGAAAGATTTTTCGTCAATGTTTTCGAAATCATAAGTTAAAAGTTTAGGGCGTTACATGTACGTCTTCTGCATTGTGATTCAATTTTGTTTTATTTTCAATGATTTAGCGTGAACATGAACATAGGTCCTTTTAGTTTTTGGTAGATTTAAAATCCAGCAGAGTATACATGAAAAACCAAGGTTTTACCAAATATTGTCCGTATCGGTCTCAATCGTTTGGCAGCAGATTCAGCTATATCGGCCTGATGCCGATACTCAACTGAATCATTTTGTATCGGTCAAAAGTAATAAAAAGTTATCATGTGCCAATCATTATGTGACACATGTTAAAACTATTAAAATAATTTAAAAAAATAATAAAAAGTCATTTTTGGTATTTTTATATTTATTAAAAATTAGCCCAACCAGCCTTGCAACTTATCGAAATTTTGCTGATACTAATGACTGGTTTTACCAATATGGTGCCTGTGATATGTGGTTGTTGATGAGTTTTCCTTTAGCATAGTCCAACAAAAATATATTAATTTACGGCTAGATTTTAACTTTTTTAACATTGTTTGAGAGTGCTGACATAATGTATTAATACTTTAGGTGGCTTCAAGAGTTCAACTTTTTGGAGGTGATCCATCACGGTGTTTCATTTAGTTCTGGTTTGATTCATTCTTATATTTTTGTGTAAAAGAAAGACTTTAATGAATAATGAGCACAGATTTATAAAAAATCCTTCCAGTACAGCTGAAAACTTTCATTAGGGGATGCATGAACGGGTTTACACAGTTGGAAAAAATGAAGATTACTTGTGTTAGCGGGGCACTTTTCCATCATGATGATTTGATGTTTGCTTCGTTCACGGTGAAAAGATCAGGGTTGTCAGTTCAACTCTTTCCCATGTAAGTTGCATGAAAACAAACAAGACCTTAGGGTGTATTTGATGGGCGCGAGTGAAGTTTAACTCAAGGAAAACCCTTCATTTTTATAGTGGACTCATGCACCAACAGATGTGCATTTAATTTATCTACTTTTTTTACCGTTTTGGAGGGTGAATATCTAAAAAAAATGAGGGGTTAGGAATGAAAGAAATGGGTCAATAATAACTCAACATTTGATTCGATTTTTACATGGTTCACATGATTTCTGATTATGGATCTAACTTAGATCTTGAAGTGGATTATGGAACTATATAGAATATGAGGCCTTAAAGTATATCTGAGTTTTTTTTTATATCTTTGAACGAGAAAAACAGAAAAAATGCGGAGTTTGACTTGATTTGCAATCTATGTTGGAGTATATTTGGACTGTTGTTCATATTACAAAATCTGCTTTGGACAACAATATCACAAGCAACTATTTGAGCTTGAAACCAGTGAGATTGATAGCATACGATTTTACTATAGTTTATTGCTCAATATTTGGACAACAATAACAACTCAATATTTGAGCTTGATATCACAAGCCGTGACTACCGTTTATTGTCACGTATAATTCTACTATAGTTTTTTCTCCTCGAGCTCAATAAAATTTTTTTTTTGTCGATTTCATTACTTCAGCAACATCTCGAGCTCAGTCTCCATTGATGTTGTCATAATTGGGATCACAGGGACAAATATAGCGAGATTTATGAAAATCTTGCGATAATATCATGAAAAATTGCTTGAAAGTTTAAAACGGCAATTTCTCGCAAGATTTTCAAAATATCACGAGACTTTTGAAAAAAAACATACATCCTGCGATTTAAACACGATATTTATATTTTAAATGACTATTTATCCCGAAAAAAATATGTATTTTTATTTTTAAATAATTTTATTAATATTTTCTTAGAAAAAATAATTTATTTATTTATTATTGCCGAGATTTTGCCAAAAAAATGAGATTTATGAAAAAAATTCAATTTCTCACGAGTTTTTGAAAAACGAGATTTTGCCAATAAAAACGTTTGTCACTATGATTGAGATCGAATAGATTTTCAAAACGATTCAGACTTTGAACCGAATCGAGCTGAATTGGCCAAATTTTAATCCGTAAACGACACATTTTGGTAAAATATTAAAATATTTATAAATACAAAATATTTTAAACCCTTTTTAAATATTAAAAGAATTAGCCAGCTCATTACGAACTCATGTCAGGCCGATACTATACGAATCGGCCTGAATCGGTTGATTTGCAACGATACTGACAACACTCGTCTCTATTTGAAATCACCTAAGTATTATAAATATAAATTGAAGAATTATGTTATTTATTTATCGATTATTAATAAAATAATATTACTACTACCACTAGAAGCAGCAGCAGCAGTGACATTAATAGTAATAGTAGTAGTGTTGTGGCTACTATCAGTTCCTGGTCTCATGATACTCAAAGCAGGACCGGACCTAGGGCTGTCAATGGGTCGAACCTATATAGGTCAAGCACAACCCAAATCAGAATTGCTGGACATGGTTATAGAAATTGAAAGCCAAAATAGTATCGTGTCATGTTCGGCCCAAATATTACTCAAGTGTAGTTTGAGATGTAATATTAGTCAGATCAGATATCCAACCCGATCTAACTTTACCTGAGGGTTCTATATGCATTTTTAAGCAAAAGAAAAATGTAAATACTATTTGAATTATATGGGTCGGGTTCAAGATCTCATTTTCTTAACTTACGGTATGGGTCTCAATGGGTCGGGTTTGACCCGGACCCGACCCGTACCACACCCTATAGGGTCAGGGTTTGGTAATGAACCCGAAGGGTCCGATTAGAATATGGGTTGGACCTGAAGGGTCCGATTAATATAAGGAGTCAGGTATGGTTTGTTAAATTTCATACCACACCCGGGCCGTCCCAAGTTCTGACTAAGATCCACAATTTTTCAATGTGAAAATGAACAAATATATTATTTTATCGAGTATGGTCCGGGTCTGGCATATAATCCTTATAATATTCGGGTATGGTTTCTCTTATGGTGTGTCTGATTTGTCCTGAGTCCGGACCCGGTACCAACATCTCAAATTAGGTCTGGGTCTGGTTCCACTTGAGTTTGAACCAAACCCGGCCCCTTGACACCCTTACCTGACATAACACAAACGTGAAGCTACGTTATCTGGCTGTATTTGTGTTTCACCATAATGGGTTGGATACCTGACCTATTGACAGCCCTAACTGGGTCTAGTTAATGATTGAATGCTGTAAGTCGGATCCGGTTATCTAATTGGACAGGTCTTAGTGGGTCCAGTGTCAATAGAATCTAATTTTACTGGGTTGGTGTGCAATCTGGTTGCGTTAAGGCCTGACCCATTGACAGCACCACCAAAATGGCTTGTTCAAGCTTTCCTCTTTCTGGCCCTACAATGAATCAAGATGGCTAAGCCCCACCCGGTCAGCCTTTATGTCACAATGATTCGGATTTGACAAGAAAGTTCAAATTTGTTTTTAAGCAGGACACCAGGACACGGAATTTATATTTTTTAATAAAAAATATTTTTGAATATTTTAACATTAAAAAAATATTTTAACAAAATAAAACTAAATTTTAATAAAATACTATTTTTAAAATATTAAAATAATGTCGGCTCAGAATTTTTTTCTATAAACAAAAAATCAGTTTTGAGGGCGTTCCAGACCCTAATCAAAACACTTTAATATTTTTCCAACCCGGTTTTTTTATGTCACACAAAGAAGAAGAAAAAATCGCAATGAAATATGAAAAATTTCATAGGCAAAAATTCTCTTTATTGTGATAAAATTCTTTTTTAAAGGCAAACTGGGGTTAGGCAGACCCCACCCGTTATTATTCAACGTACCACTGGGTTTTGAACCAGCAATGGCCTAGACGTGCACTGACAGCTCCTACTAACCATGCAGCCCCGTTAGTATGAGATTTTTTTTCTTACTCCCAAAGGTGCCCTACAACAATATGTTGTTTTATAAATTGTAACGGGATAAAACTTAGAGAGAGAGAGAGTTTTTTTAATCACAATTTTCTTCATAAAAGCAAGGGAGTATTTTTCTCACATTTGTTTCCAACTCTTTCATATCATTGAAACAAGAGAAAATTATTCATAAAGAGAAATTTCATGTGAGAAACTATACGCATTTTTTTTCAAAAAATATTTGCAATGTACAACAAAAATGATGCATTTTAAAAAATGCCCCATAATTTACTAAATCCATCAAATGAAAATTTTTGGAGGTTTTTAGTTTTTTTAAAGACCTTTTCACCCTTTTCATGTGCGAACCTCACAAATTTCTCTACCCTATGCAAATTTTTATAAAAAATTGCAGAACAATCCTTGTTCTCTTATCTATATCTCAGTCATCCGACATTAAAAACCTACATTTTTATAGCCGCTAGAAAGTTGAGACACAAATCTCAGGTCTTAGATATCAAACTTTTTTGTTTTGAGTCAAAATTGAAAACCCCTTTAGGGTTCTCATTTATGATATCCAAAATTAGAACAGAATGTATTCCAAAAGTGTGTTTCTTTCCAACTGCTTATCAGATTTATGTAATCTTGGTGGTTTGGAAAGCTAACATCTTAATCTTTTATTATTTTTTATGTTTTCTTAAATTCTTAGCACAGATAGCTAGAAAATAACATATATTGATCCAGATAGGCGCATCTACGCCTGTTCATCTTCTATTTTAAGAACGTTCTCAGTGCCCATTTGTTATTTTCCAGTAAATAAAATACCATTGAAAATATATTTTTGTATAAAATCTTTGTTCTATTTTGTGGGTTTTTTTTTAATTCTTTGATTTTTTTAGTTACAAGATGAAGTATTGTTGATGAAGTGTCGTCAATTTGTGTTTCATCAGAAATAGTTGCTGAAAATAAAATGTCACATTTAATGCGGTAGTAATTTCACATCCAGAAATGAAATTTCGCATTACAGCATGTAAAACTTCATGAATTCCGCAAATATTTCATAAATTTCACAACTGACAATGTGAACCGTCGATGAAGTGTCGCTGATGCTTTTTGCCTAAAAAAAACTACAATCGATAAAGTGTCACCCATACTTTTACAGAAAAAAAAACTCACTGCCAATGAAGTAGAACCCATGCTTTCAGGGTTTTTCACTGTCGGTGAATTGCTATCGATAAGAGATTTTCACAAAGCAACACCGATTAGGGATCAAAAGAACCCTAGGGTTGCAAAAATATAACATCTTCACGCAAATAAGAGTTTGAGAAACGAAACATCATTTCTATATATAAAAAATTCTCAAAAAAAAAGTATTTCGCAATATCATTGCAATACTCCTGTGAATTTTGCAATATTGAACTTTCACAAGTTTTTAATAATTTCACAATACTTCATGCTATACTCATTGAGAATTTTGCATAGTAAAGGATTTTTGGAATATCGCAATGTCAATTACAATTTTATTGATAAGTTTCACAAGTCCATCAACTTTTAGGGTCGTGACCTGCTAACAAAAAAAAATCACAGTTGTGAGAGGTAAATGCATCCAAAAATAAATAAAAACCTGCATAATTGTTTATTTGGCGAATTTGATAAATTGCGAAGCATTTCGTAAAACATGTTAAATTTGTCACAGTCATTTTTTTATTTTTTTTTTCCTTTGATATTTTTCTCAATTCCAAACTTAAGACAGTTAACCTGATCAATTCAACAGGTCCCAGCAAGCACTGGGCATTGATTCACAACCATTGTCAGGGGTGCAAAATCCGTTTGTTTTGTTCAAACCCTAGATCCGAATCTGAAACCTCATTCTTATATTTGGATCTTCAATGAATATACAAAATGTACAATTGAACCATACATTGGTTCACCCTAGCGATTTTTTCCCAGATTCATGCTTGGGTTTGGCAAAAGGGTCCCAGCCTTATCGGCCATTTTCAAATTAGTTCCCGCCTGATGGGATTTTGCAAATTGATCCCCGCCTTTTTCTGACAGAACAGTCCCTCAGTTAAAATGCCGTCAATTTAACTGCGGTCAGATATTTAACATGGTTAAATGTGTGGCTAAAAACCCAAAAAGCACTTCAACAAATTGAGTTAGGACATAACAGCCTTGTTCGATCTTCTCTTGTTGCCATAACTCTTTCAGCCCACTACTCCAGGCCTTACTCCTCCATTCTCTCTCTCTCTCTTTGTATTTTGGTGCATTATTTTTACCCATGTTTTGTATTTCAAAAATCTCGTTGGGGGCAGCTATAAATATACACAATTTTTGCAACTTAGTCCCTACTTTATTAGTGTTTTTGCAAAATGATCCTATTAGGAGGGCAAAACGGTCAATTTGGCTGCCCTTAACAGTTTCCGTAAATCTGGAGAACGGCTGTTAACTCTCAGGGACCAATTTGTAAAATCCTATAAAGAGAGCACTAATTTGGAAATGACCAATAATGTTGGGACCATTTTGCCAAAAAAAACTTTTTCTGAACTGAGAATTACCTTACAGAATTAAACGCGGTTTAATTCTACTTCATTGGATCTCATTCTGATCCAGGATCCAATTGATCCATCGCTTAGGATTTGGAATTGGATACAATTCATGATCCAGGCTCTATCAGATCCGCTTGCACCGTTGCACGCTGACCAACATGTAGGCTCGAAGGGAATCACCGAACCCAAAAACTAGGCACACTTTTTCCAACTACTTGGCCTTGGGAAATACCTCAGCGCCTGGGCCAGTTTGCACCTCTGGCCCAAATGTAGGACCCACATTCATAGTGGCAAAAGCTCAAAACGGGAAAATAAAGCCCACCTATTTATCATGATAAATTGATTTTTTTTTAATGTTTCTTGTGATTTTATAGTGCCATCTTTGGCTGACAGTCTGCCAGTTGTAGGGCCCAAAAGCAAATGGAGAGATGGAGGGCAGCCAGGTGCAGAGGCACACTAAAAGTGTGCCATTTGATGACACATGATCCTGGCTCCTTGGCATAAGATTGAAATTATGCGTGAGCGATTGATAGAGGCGACTTGGTCACCAAGTTGACGGGAGGTCAGGAGTTCAAATCTAGATGGCCTCCCTTGTTGACGGGACGTCAAGAGTTCAAATCTAGATGGCACCCCTTGCCAAACGGTTCGAAAGTGGGTGTACAAAATGGATCTTAAAAGTTTTAGTCTTTTATCCAATGTTGTCAGTATCGGCCCTATATCGTTTGGTCAAATATTCAGGTGAACATATCGGCTTATACGCATCATTATGAATCAGCCAAAAAAATAATCTAAAAATCTTATGTGTCAATTAAAACAGGACACATGTTAAAGGCATTAAAATAAATAATTTTTAAGTATTTTTTATATTTATTAAAAGTAGCCAATTCAAGAGTGAAGCATATCATTTTTTCTACCAATACCATACGTATTGCTGATACACACCGATACTAATAACATTGGTTTTATGGCTCATCCATTAACTTGCTTAAGGAGGGCACGGATTTTTTATAATAAAATAAAATACAAAACTAAAATATAAAGGGAGCAATATAAATTTTTATATTTTACGTAAAGGGAGACAAAAAAAAATTATAATAAAATAAAGTATAAAACTAAAATATAAATACTATAAATTTTATATTTTATATTTTGCTTTATGGGGCAAAAAAAATTAATAAAAAATAACCCACAATAAAAAATAATTTGCTTAGGAGGGGCTCAAGCCCCACCTCGCCCCCGGATCCGACCCTGGTTTTACCAAGTGAAAGCCTGCAAATGTGCTTGATGAGGGTTTTTTTTCTTGGCCTTGCAAAAAAAAAAAAATACAAAAAAAAAAAAATTCAAGAAAATAGTTTATGCCAATACTTATGTTTTAATCTTTAGGCAAAATATTGCATAATTTATTTCACCCTTTTTTCTTAAAAAAAAAACCCAACAATACTTGCCACAATGCCCAAAATTGACACACAAACCATACCTAGGCGAGCTTATCCAAGTCCCATGCAGTGCAGGGCTCTAGAGAGATAAGCAACTGGGTCCTCTTTCCAAGGGTTGGACCAACCTATTATTTAGCCTTTATTTTAACACCCTTGCTCCCTCTTGGTCCCCTCAAAATGACATGCTTCTTTGTTGAGCACATGGGACACACTAACATGCCTTCACGTTGACCCATGGTCAGCACCCAACCCAACAAGCAACACAATTTCCAATTGCTCCCTATCTCCCCCTCACTCTTCCCCGTAACCATAGAATTTACAACCTCTAGTTCTTAAGTTTCCCATTTTCAATACATACATCCTTTGTCTAGAACTCGTCTTCCAAAGCACACCCACATACGGAGAGAGAAAAAAGGGGTAGGGTTCTCTCTCTCTCTTTATATATATATATATATATATATATATATGAGGATATTTGCAAAATCAGTTTCTAATTACAAATGCTTTTTATTTTATGAAACTAACCTTATAGATGTGATGTACATATTTTCTTTAATGGGAAATAGTTCTTACATCATCAGATTACATGTAGGTACGTTTTTTATTCTCATAAGATTTTTGTCATAAAATTGTATTTTTTTATCGAAAAAACACAATTTAAAAGATGATCTCCACAATTTTGGACATGTTGATTCGATCTATGAAGCCTGATTGAATAAAAAAAACATGCAACATATGTAGTGATAAACAGGTGTTTTCAGATACAAATGTTCGTAGCAACCACTTTCCTCACACATACACACGCATCATCTATCTATCTATCTATATATATATATATATATATATATATAGAGAGAGAGAGAGAGAGAGAGAGAGAGAGGTATGTGCAAAATTGATACGTCCTAAATGGGTTTTCCTACACTTTTAGTGTTTTTTTTTGGCACGCAGTTTTGACTCCATAAACGTGTTGGGCATGGTCGATTTACGAGAAATCCACATGAATCTGTATTTTCGGTGAAAAAAATGATATTTGGAGCCTCAAAATTTTACAAAAATCTTGGACTGTTCATTTTTGGAACTTTATAAAAACCCACCCATGTCTTGGAATAGAACACTTCAAAAGTTGATCCCTATAAACTCAAGTACATAGATCACATCTGTACTGTTAAAATTTAAAAATAAAATGAAAACCCTGAAAAACTCATTTAGCCCTTATCATTTGGCACTTACCCATATCTCTCTCTCTACATCTATATATATATATATATATATATATATATCACTGATTTCATGTGTAATCAAAAGACTCTCCAAGTAGAGGGGAGAGGGGGGGGGGGTGTTGGCGGGGGAAAGAACAGGCTGCTCGACGTTGTAAGTTCAAATCCCAATGGTATCTTTGTATAACTGCTAGGGTTTTTCTAACCCCAGACAAACTCATTTAGTACATTTCACACCTACCCATTACTCTCTCTCTTTCTCTCTCTCTTTCTCTCTCTCTCTCTCTCTCTATATATATATATTATCTCACTGGTTTCATATGTAATCAAAAGACTTTTCGATAGTGATGGCGATGGACTGGGTGGACGTCTCCACCCCACACCCCCATCTCAAAAATCTGCCCTCCATCCTTTCACTGCATGTCCTCCATCCTCATTTTAAACAGGGCGAAGCGGGGTGGGGCCCTGTTTCTCCTCGGTTCATTGCCATCCATAAAGAGTATTTTAGCATTTTACTAACAGGGATTGGGGATGGGGTCCATCTTCACCTCTATCGGGTTTTGATTTTAACCTCCATCCCCGTTTCATGTCCTCCATCTCGGTCCAAATGGGGGTGAGACTCTGTCCCCCCCCCGCCACCACACACACACCACCACCACCACCACCACTGCTGTCCGTACTCTCCTAGTACCAATGGGGGTTTCACTTGTACGGTAAGAGCAGTCTGCTGGTGTTGGGTTCAAATCTCAATGGTATCTTTGTAAAACCGGTAGGGTCTGTCTAACCCCAGCTTGCCTTTAAAAAAAAAATAGCTGGATGGTTAGTTCTTATTATCATAAGTCATAACCGCGGAGTTTGGGGTTCGAATTCCATGGGCCTTCTCATCCAGCTTGCTAAAATAAAATAAAAGACTCTCCTACACGGCCTACTGTGAAGAATGCCATGTCAACACTACAATTCCATGGTCCCAAAATCACAGTAAAATCTAACAATGAGGAAAGTTAGATTTTTTTCTCGTATTTCGTATTTGAATCATCACAAGTAGCCATGTGAAAACGACTAGAGAGAAACACTTATTGCCTCCCACTTCCCAATGTTTGTTTCCAAGGTCACTTTTCTCCTATGCCTTTTTCGGTTTCACTTGGCTGTATTGAGAAAATGGCCAACATGCCCTTCAAGTGGCCTGGTTTACCCGGACCCGGACCCGGACCCAGACCCGGACCCGGACCCAGACCCGGACAAAACCTTATATGGTCTATGGTGACAAATAAGAAAACCCGATTAAGACCGGACCCATTGACACCCCTAGCCAAAGTACTATAATGTCATCGTTTGGTTCAAACTCTTATGGAACTTGTTTGGATATCCAATTCCAAACAGTGAACTCATGACTAAGTTTTCTAAATTCTCAAACTTGTAGTTTCAAAGGCAGGTGCATTAGTCTTTTAATGAAAGTTAATCTTATCAGCCTAAATCAGCTGATTCGAATCCAATTTGTCTCTTTTAGATTTGATTCAAGGACCGAATCAGAGTTCCCATAAAATCAGCACATTCAGTTGAATGTGACTTGACTCGGCCTATATGTATAATTTTTTTTTTCTTAAAATCTTATTTTTTAAAAATAACTGATTCAAAACAATTTGATTTGATTGAGACTGTTTTTGATTTTTTTTTAAATGAATTCAATTCAAATTATCGATCTTGACATATCTGGCGTTAACCTTTTCAATGACTAGCATTTCAAGCCCTGTGATTAATATTGCGAGATTTATAAAAATTCTTGCGATAATATCGCGAGAAACTGCATGAAAGTTTAAAACGGCAATTTCTTGCAAGATTTTCAAATCGTGACAAATATCACGATATTTATGTTTTTTGCAGATATTTATCATGAAAACTGATGAGCTTTTTTATTTTTAAATGTGTTTTATTTATATTTTTTATAAAATTTAAATTTTTACTACCAAGATTTAGGCAAAAAAATGCGAGATTTATGAAAAGTTTCAAAATCCCCCGAGTTTTTTAGTGCCGATATTTTGCCGTTTTAAACTTTTGTCCGTATGAATCCAAGATCTGAACAGCAATGCTAACACTTTGGGAGGATTAGCAATTCCGGGTGCAAGCTTTTCATAACATGGAGCAGATAGGATCATATTGTATATAACCAATTCTTGAGATATATTCAAGACTTCACATTATATGCAGCATCGCTGTCGCTGCATGGTGGGCGACCTGCCTGACAACCATCCATCTTGGCATTTGTTGAGATGGTGCATTGTTCATCTCCATAAATGTTGAGATGGATGGTCAGCAGTAGCCGAGCGAAGCCCTTGCATAAAAAATGACCTTCATATTCAATCCTCCACAACACATCTCACTTGATAGGATGTGTTCTCTACGACAAATATCGTGAGATTTATAAAAATCTTGCGATAATATCATGAGAAACTGCATGAAAGTTTAAAACTGCAATTTCTCGTAAGATTTTCAAACTGTGACAAATATCGTGATATTTATGTTTTAGTAGATACTTATTGTGAAAAATGCCATGTTTTTTTTTTTAAAATGTGTTTATTTATATTTTCTTATAAAAAAATAAAAATTTTTTATTTTTTAATTTAGTTTTATTGCTGATATTTTGCCAAAAAATGCGAGATTTATGAAAAGTTTCAAAATCTCTCAAGTTTTTGACTGCTGATATTTTGCCGTTTTAAACTTTTGTCACTATGGATGTGAGTATCGTCTCACTTTCACTGTTCCCAATTGAGATGCATGCACAAATTTCGAGTGAGATGTCCGGTGGGGATTAAATATACATGTTGTTAAGTAATTTAAAATATGACATCATCTGCTTTCCCCTGGCGCCCTGACCAAACCAATGTTATAAGTATCGGTGCCTATTGGCCTGTATCGGCGGATATGCACCGTATCGGCAGAAAATCCATAGGCTTCACCCTTGAATCGGCTATTTTTTAATAAATATAAAAATACTAAAGACTAATTTTTTTATATCACTCAAATATTATTTTACTACTAGTTTCAACATGTGTCACGTTATGATTGATATGTAATATTCTATTATTATTTTTTGGCCAATACAAAATGATTCACTTGAGTATCTGTATCGGCCAATACAGCTGAATCGGTTGCCAAACGATTCAACAACATTGGACCAGACCACCTAAGACATGAGTTTGGGAGTTAGGCGCAGACCGTGTGGACTGGATCGGAGTTTTGCCCAAGCTTAGTCCTTGGCCGAACCCATGTTTCTGGAGTTTAATTTCTGAAACTGCTCATTGATCCAATTTGTTCACTGTTTTATATCAGCATGATCCAAGATCCATTTAATTATGCCCATATTTGAATTGGGTTTATCACTTTATCTAAGCAAGTTCAGACCCCACTTGCTTGTTCACATTATGGATGCAACGGATTGGGTTAGATCAAACCTTTGATCCAAATCCGACACTTTATTCCCCATAAGCGAATTCTTGAAATAAGAAACTGAAATAGCTTTGGACTGGATTTGGATTTGCTCACTTGGATTATTTTGCAGATTGGGATCAACATTTTGAATTGGATTTATATTTAGATTCAGATCAAATCCTTTTGCAGTTTTTACATGTAAAAGTTTGGGCGTTGTATGATTTTACCTGGCCCATTATCCAAGCATATTTCTGTACTGGACTCGATCTTATACAATTCAATCATATTCAGATCTAGCGTACAAAATTCAAAATCTGGTTTGGATCCTGAATGATTCAGCCCACTTGTGACCCATTCGCAATCCTAGCTCACATTTTATTGTAAGTACTACCTCTCCATTAGATCTGGATCTGTCTACATTTATTCAACAAATATTGGTACTATTTTGAAATGTCATAATTATTTCTAGGGGTGTCAACGGGTCTGGTTTACCTGGACCTGATCCGGACCAAACCTTATAGTGTCCAGGTATGGTGACAAATAAGAAGACCCGATTAAGACCCAGGTCCATACCTGAAGGTCCGATTAATACATGGATCCAACTATAGTTTGTGAAATTTTATACCAGACCCGGACCCAACCTGAGTTCTGATTAAGACCTGCAATTTTCCAATGTAAAAATGATAAAAAATATTATTTTACCGGGTATGGTCAGGTCTGGTTCATGTATTTCTTATCGGATCCGGGTATGGTTTCTCTTATAGTAGACCCAAGTCTGGACCTGATACCATACCCAAAAATTTGGTCCAAGTCTGGTTCCAATTGAGTCCGAACCAAACCCGACCCCATGACACCCCTAATTATATCCTGATCTTCTCCAAAGCAGATATCATCCTAAAAAATCATGATATTTTCAAAAGTTCTCCCATTTAAAAAAGTATCATGATTTTATCCTGACAGAAATACTTTTTGTATTTTTTTAATATTTTCTTTATAGTTTGTTACATATGTTGATATTTCTCCAAGACACAAAGAACGCACCGGAATCCATTGTACGTGAGATCCACATGAAATATCCCAGCATTTCAAACACTGAACCTCAGATCCAAGCCCTGTTTTTAATTTAAATCCAAGGATCCATTACCCAACCTGGAGCAGGGGATGTCAATGGATCTGATTTTATCCAGTATCCGACTGAATCCTACTTCAATTAGTCAAACCAAAACCATATCCGATTATAATTGAACGCAGAAATGGTTTTGGTTTGTGGCTACTGAATCTGACATATATGCGTACTTGATGGATATCCGAATCCGGTTAAATCTAAAAAAAAGTGGATTTGGTATGAGCTTTTCACCATCCAGATCCGAATATGAATCCAAATCCATTTAGGCAATATCTGATTAGTCAGATCTGGTTTGACCACATCTGATCCGGATCCAAATTGTTTACATCCTGGGTGCAGTCAATCTAGAGATTCATGTATATCATAACCTCGGTTTTCAAACCCGATCCAAATGCACCAAAAGCTTCTAATTTATTGCAAGCATTTTCCTTTGTAATATTGATCTACATCGGCTATGATCTTGATGCAGACCGGATTTCAAACGTTTTGCATTCCGTATCCAACATGATCCAAATATCCCACATCCCAAGAAAGAAGATTGGATATCTAGAAAAGTAGGGTTGCAAATCGGTCAGATCCAGGAAGAAGAATTTGTAAAATTTAGCTGTCCCAGATCCGAACCAACTGACTCCCTAATGTATTTTGGGATCCGAAAACCGAACCGTTTTCATCCCTATAGAAAATACAGAAGCCGAGTGAATTTCCCCTAGTGGAGTAGTTGGCTAATAAACTCGAACCAACCGAGTTGCCTGTTGCCCCGGAAAAGATCCAAAATTAATTGGGTTTATGAAATTGGTAATGGATATAGGAGGAGTTGGGGACCATATATCTTATCCATTTAAGGGCACAAAGGGCAATGCCTTCCCTTCCCTCAAGGAAAAGACAGTTGTACACACAACAACGTCACTGACACTACCCTCCAAGTACTAAGACGTCCCTAGGAAATTGAGGCCTCCACCAATCCCAAGATTCACGCTTAAACATGCTCCTTTTCTTAAACCTAAAACCCTATACCCTAAGAAGCAAGGAGAAAAGTTTGCACCTTTTACATGACCACATTTTAATATGTGCCCCTTGCACTGTTTTATACAGGGGTGTCAACGGGTCGGGTTTGGTTTGGAATCAGACTCAAACTAGATTTGAGATGATGGTACCGAATCTGGACCCAGGTCTAATCGGATCTATCATAAGAGAAACCATATTTGGATCCTATAAAAACTACTTGAGCCAGACTTAGGTCATACCAATAAAATAATATATATATTTTTATTTTTACATTGAAAGTTTGTGGATCTTAATCAAAAGTGGGTTGAGTCCACAAACCATACTTGGCTCCATGTATTAATCAGATCCTTGGGTCTGACTCGGATTCTAATGAGGTCTTCTTATTTATCACACCTTATAAGGTTTGGTACTGGTCAGGTCTGAGTCAAACCTGAACCATTGACACCCCTAATTTTATAATCACTTTGCATGTTCTAACAAACCTTGAGAACGACCAACTTGTCCCTAGTCTAGGTTGGTCCCTTTTTATAAAGGCACTTTCTTTTAAGACACCAATGTGCAAAGTGCAACAAACCCTCCCTACCAATTTAGATTGGTTGGGTTATTATTATTATTATTATTATTATTATTATCTTTTTGATAACTAGAGAAGACCACCTCACTCACTCGCGAGCTCATTGGTGTAAAAACGTCGTCTTTCTTACTAGGGAGAGAGTATATCATGCTTCAATCCAGAAGCGAGCAACACATTCATGGGTTTTGAACTCGTGATGTCCCTTCAATTTGGTGATGTTCATGAGCTGCCCCTATATCAGAGGAGCAAGGCCGTCGCGGGCGTTAATCACGTAATTTGTGTGATATTATTTGAAAAAGTACAAGATGGTTGATCCTTGAGCCATACCCATCACAGTCTAATCCCACAAAATTGGTGGTCCTGGCTCATGTTTGATTACTATGGATGTTGGTGTGGGATGAATTGGTAACTTGGAACAGGATGTGAACATGAGAAGGCTATTGGCAACCAAAGTCTTGTCCATATCAACTGTGAAGACCCATGCTCATGTGCTGTTCTATGGAATAACTCCTATTACATTTGAGTGGACATGACTTGTTAAAATGAGACCACAAACAATTCAAGCAAATTTTAGTTACATTCCATTCTTTGAACTTTCCCAATATCAGGGTATGTTTTTGGATACAACCACTTTCCTCAAAAGTTGGATAAGTTGGGAAATTGCAAATTTGAACATGGTGGAAAATTCCAACTTACCTAACCTTCTTTAACAAGTGGGGGGCACAGAACAACAAAAATCCAAGAATTTTATATATTTCTTGTTGCAATGGCACCTCTATCATCATTTAAACTTATAAGGTTGGGCTCGTTTGGTAGGGGTGACTTGAGAAAGTTATCAAGTTGAAGGGACATCAAGAGTTCGAAACCTATGGGTGTACATTCCTCCCCCATGAAGATGAAAACTAGGTATGCTTCTTGGTGGGCAGGGAAGAGCAGAGGTTTTTACACCAATGACCTCACAAGTGAGGTGTTTGTTTTAGATTATGGATAAAATATCTTGTAAATTTTAATTAATGATCTGGGTCCTTTGTCATTAGTGAATATGTGAAGGACAGTGGCCCCAAGTCCAGAAATTTTAGTCCTTTTCTGTCTGTTTAATGTTTGGGGTCATCAGCTAGATGCTTCTGCAGTTATGCATTGCATTTTATGATTTGGCAGTCAAGGACGTAACAAGAATCAAAGATCATAAGACTTTTTAAAGTTTTGCAAGAGGAAAGATGCCCTTCTTTTTCTTTTCTAACGGTTGGAATGACAAATGCACCCTTCTTTCTTGGCCAAAGGGCCAAGGGACATTCCAAAAGACTAGAGAAGAGCCCGTTTGTTTCACCTTAAATCTTGTAAAAGACTTTTCATGTGAAAATGCACGGTTTCTCATGATGGGTGGTCCCTATATTTTCATAGGAAATATAACTGGTTCTTATAAAAACATTCACATATCCCCTTTAGGGCGCGTTTGTGGGATACCCCTTTCATTTGAAATTGCACCCGCTTGGCGTAAAGTGTTTCCCCACGGAGAGGCGTGCGACAGGGCGTTTTATATGAAACCGACCATTTCATATGAAACCCAGAAGTCTGCACTGCTGCTTTCTCGGAAGGTGTTTGTTTTAGCGTTCATGGGAAAGAGGCCCATTTCATATGGAAATGAGAGCTGCTTTCCCTTGTTTGGGGCAAAATCAAACGCCCTCTTAGGGCAGTGTTTTCATACCCTATGTTTGTGTGTGTTTTTTTCCAACCTGCATGCCTTTTCTCAATAATGGGCTTTCCTTTTTCATGCATTGAAATGAACACACCCTAAAGATAAACTTTTCTTTTTGAGGCAGACTTTATGGTAGGCCTCCTCCCCCGTACCCCTCAAAATCATTTTGAAATATATATATATATATATCACTAAGGAGTTTTTACCAACCGAAGGCCTGCCAATGTGCGGCTGATGAGAAGGCTTTGCCCTTGGATTATCTAGGAAAAAAGGTTGAAGCCTCCATGGTAGGAAAGCAAACGGATCGGATTTTGGATCTCAAAATATATTGGAAAGTAGGATCAGTTTATATTTGGCTTCCTGAACCCGACCCATTTGAAACCCTACACCAAAGGACTCTTAAGAGCTGGGATTCATATGCTAATTTAGACTTCATAGCTAGAATTCACATACCAATTTGGTTAGACCACTGGAACAGATGCATCTTGTTTGGGCTGCAAATCAGGCAACATTGCTTACAGTTCTTGATGAACAATAGCAATTCACTTAATCAAGGAAACCATCCACCGCTGTCCAGTTGGATTCCTAGCTAAGATGGGACAGAAGTGTGCTTAATGGGCTTAACCCAAAAACATTCACATCTTCTAAAGGAGTTGCAATGAATGTGACAATAAATACAAAAGTGGCAACAAATATGGGGTTCAATGTGATAGCTGAATGGTTAGGTCAAATTATCATAATCAAGGGGGCTAGGGTTCCAATCCCACCACGAAATTATCTGCCAGCTTCCCCAAGGAAAAAAAAGTAGTCAATAGGATAGGAATCATATCAAAACACATAGGATGATTCTCTAGTTGCAAAAGAAATTCTCTAGACTTGTGCTTTCACATCTCTAAAATTGCAGTCATGGTAAAACTTTGATTTATTCAATCACCAGGAGATAATGGGCTTAACCAACCAACTGTTTATAGACAAACTGGTCATTTTGAAATAGTTGAATCCACTCTACTGTCCATGCTAAATGAGGATATAAGAAGGGGAGACCACTCATTTTTAACTTTGACTAACAATTATTTTACCTGTAAAAGCAAATCTACCAAGTTTAACGATACAGTGTTTTTCATTATTTACAAAGGAAATATGGAGGTTGGGGAAAATAAAAACCTGGTTATCAGTAAAAACAAAAACCGCTCGCTTTTCTAGACACTTAAGGGGGACTGTGCACTTGTCTCTAACAGTCGCATTCCCATGATTTTACATCACCCTGTTCCTTCACTCCTGTCAACACCCCCTACCACCTCCAACTTTATTTTTCTTCTTTCCTCCATCAAATCCATCATTTCATGAGCTCACCATATCTAGAGTTAAAATACACCCAGATGACCACTCACCACCCTTGCTTACCACTGTACTTACAATATAAATGAATGCACCGATCTTGTCTGTCTTGTACATTTGACATATCTTTTTGTATGTCTTTTGAATACTATATATATATTTTGTATTATTTCCCCTTCCCTTTCTCCTTTTCTTTTTATCTGTATTCACTTTGGCTTCATAGTTCAGAGTGGTTGAGATGGCTATCGTGAATGGTGGGTTGAAGAAGGCAATGTGGTTGTATCCAAAGGTTTTGGGGTTCAATCCATCCGAAAGATGGGGGCATTCAGCTTGCTATTCTGATGGAGTTGTGTATGTTTATGGGGTAAGAAGGTTCCGATTCATGAAACTCTCTCTCTCTCTCTCTCTCTATATATATATATATATATAGTGCTATACATGTTCTAGTTGTTTCTTGGTTTTCTTGTTTAGTTATCTTCTTTTGAATGGGTTCTTCAAAATTTTCTTTTGAATGGAATTATCTTGTTTTGTTATTGCCATCGTTTTAGAAAGATTAAAGGCATTTAAATTGGATTTTGCTCTCTTAGTATATGGTCTTTTTTTTTTTCCAGTTTGTTTGATGCTGTATGTGAGTTATGAACACCTGATGATGGGACTCCTTTTCCCGGAATGGAGTATTTTTTTTTTCATTTTTGAGTTAAAGTTGACGTGTTCAGACTAATAGAAGTTTTCAAAATTTTTGTTTAGAGCAGAGGTTGCGCTTTCCCGGTTTCTGTGTTTTCTTTCTTTTTGTTTGGTCTTATTCCCATCGCCAGAGAGAGGGTTGGCAGTGTTTTGGAGTTTTAAGTGTTTTCTATAGTTGAGGTATTTTGTTAGTTGTTTTGCTTTATACGAACCTTACGGACTCCATTACCCTGTTGATGCATATCGTTCATTTTTATGTATTTTCTCATATAAATTTTTTATTTGGATTGAGCAATATTTTCCTGATCTTTGGAGTCGGTTTTAGCTTACTGGTTTAATGCCAATATCTGATATGTTGTCGGTTTCTCTGCTTCTTGCTCTTTTTTATTTGCTCATTCTTGCTTCTTTTGCATGCAAGAATTGTATTTTATTTAGTCTCCTCACTGACTTCTTTAAAGACATGCTGATGGATTTCTGCTTCTCATATTAACTTTATTTGGGTCGATTGCTTTTCCCAATTTCAACTGTATAACTCTGTGCCAGAAGTCTATATTTCTGGTGTGGGAGATTAACATACTGTAGCATTAGTTCCAGATGAGAAAAAGGAAGTATGCTTGCTGGTTATGCCATTTTTACATTTCAGCTGATCATGGTATCATCTGGTTCATACAGGGGTGCTGCGGAGGGATGCATTTCAGTGATGTCCTTGCTTTAGACCTCAAAACAATGGTTTGGAGCACCGTTGCAACTGTAGGAAAACAGCCTGGAACAAGGGACAGTCACAGTATGGTACTTGTGGGGCAAAGAATGATAGTTCTAGGAGGAACAAATGGCTCGAAGAAGATAAATGATCTTCATATACTAGATCTTAGAACCAAAGAGTGGAGCCAACCGAAATTAGAAGGAAACCCACCGTCACCGCGCGAAAGTCACACTGCTACAGTTATAGGTGATGATAAGCTTGTGATATTTGGGGGGAGTGGAGAAGGGGAAGGAAATTACTTGAATGACGTTCATATTCTCGATCTGAATAACATGAAATGGACTTCCCCAGTGGTAAATGGTGAACTTCCTGCACCAAGAGATAGCCATACTGCAGTGGCAGTTGAGAACAAGCTTATTGTATACGGTGGGGACTGTGGTGATCGTTATCTTGGTGATGTTGATGTTCTTGGCATGGACTCCCTAACTTGGTCGAGGGTAATCATTTTCTTCTTGGGCTTTGTTTTGCTTATTCTTCCCAAGACTTCATTGATCATGCGTTTTCTGTTTCACAAAAAATTAATAGTTTTTTTCTTTCCATCTCTTGTTAAAAAAAACAAGCAAGAGTATGAATTCAACTCAATATCTAAATATTGAACACAAAAGCAAAAAATAATATTGTATGGTTCTTGGTTAGTTGGTTATTATGTTAATCTGTAGGCATACTTGGTTTCAATATCGTAGTCATGAAAAAAAAAATCTCATCCCATGATCGCATTCATTTGTTGGAAGAACAGAATAGGTATGATATTTTAATTTCACCTGTTGGTCAAGTATAGTAAAGAGTCAATATTTTCTTGAACACAGAAATACCGGATCGAGTTATTCCTGTTTGGCTATGTACAAACTTCTGTGGCTTCTAAAGGTGGTTTACAAGTTCAACAACCTTTTGTTATCCTAACAAATTTCAAAATTTCATGACAGGACTTTTTCTAGGATAGTTCCACAGAGGTATTTGCAAATTTTCATATTTAAAGTTCGCATCAATTTTAACTGTTAAGTACTCTGTCTACTTGAAAATATTGCAGAACTTTAGCTTTTGTTTGCCTCCCTAAAAGGTATGGTGGTGATTAGCTCCTGTGTCTAACGGCCTTCTATTGTGTAGCAGTTGATGATCCAAGGAACTTCACCAGGGCCTAGAGCAGGTCATGCAACTGTAACAATTGATTCCAAGGTCATTTTCTTTTTCGTACTTTGGATTTCTCTGGTATTTTCCTCAAGAAAGATGATAAGAGAATTCAAGTGTATTTTTGTTTGCAGGTTTACGTCATCGGGGGTGTTGGGGACAGACAGTATTATAATGATGTTTGGGTTCTTGATTTGAGTAGCTATTCTTGGACCCAGCTGGATATAGGTGGTCAGCAGCCTCAAGGACGATTTTCGCATAGTGCTGTAGTTGCCAATTCTGATTTAGCAATTTATGGAGGGTTAGTTTTGTATCTGTATTTTTCTTGTCCAATGACAATGGGTACATTCTAAGTTCTCTCTGTACTTGGAAGCCATTGGTTAGAAAACCTATAAGTTGGGTATGAAAACCCATTTATGCTCCTTTTTTCTTCTTCTCATAAATACCATGAGTTCTTGCTGTTATTATCTGAAAAGAACCCTCATTTTCATCTGACTAAAGGTGGGTTGGGGGTGGGGGGAGAGGGGAAAGCTGATTCAGAAAATGTGATAGTTCCAAACTTTTTGTTGAGACTGTTCCTTTATGCTTGCATTAGTTGCTATTAATTCAAAGTAATCATAGCTATATACTTGCAGATGTGGAGAGGATGAGCGCCCTTTAGATGAACTACTCATCCTGCAGTTGGGAACAGAGCATCCTAACGGCCGATATAACATTTCCATGTGCAAGATTTTTGGCAAACAGTGGAGTCATGATAAGCAAAGGTCTTCATCTTCTTGTAGGAATGGTGTCACACATGTAGTTGATAATTCTGAAAAAGAGGCCATATCCTCGCATTTATGCTCAGAAACTCCTTCCTTGGCAGGTATTCACCTTTCAACATATTGAAAATGCGGTTTTTTTATTGCTTGTGCAGAAGTCCGTGTTTTCTGGGGCCAAATCTACGAATCATGAATTGAATGGTAGAGTGAGGTTAATGTGAATCAAAGTATTCTTCATTGCAAAGCTCAGGTTGATTTCATACAAGTTGATGTGGATCTATGTCGCACCGATACTCCATTTTAACCCCCATATCATGTGCCCTTATATGCCAGTCATATTGAAAACTTCATAAAAATGGCCATATCACCGTATCTGCAGCTGTATCCGTGTGACATACATGTGAGATGCGATAATCTTATAAACTTTTTTATGCAACTGTATACAGAAAATTTGCAAGTGAAGAGGAGGAGGACATCACAGTCAAGACTTTTTGAGAATGGAATGGAACAGGAAGAGCATTCTCATTCACTATCCCAACAATCATCCCCGTCGCAGTCAGATCAGGAGCAGACCACTGTCAAACCTGACATGAATTCGCCATCAGCTGGTATGTTCAAGCAAAGAAAACCGAGTCATAACCAGTCCAACAATTTAACACACCATCAGATGCAGCCAAGAAGCAGTTTGCAGAGAGCCACTCAGAACGGACATTTTGTACCTGCTGGATTACAGAGGCAGTCAAAAGGAGAACAGCTTCTTCATGTTTCACAAAATGGGAGGCTAGATGGCCAACAAGCATTACCAGATCAGATACCTCAACAAAAAATAGCAGCAACTAAAGTGATAGCTATCCCGAACTTGGTAAGGATCTGAAAACATAATGCATCTTATTCTGAATAAGCATGTCATACGGCATCAGGTTCATTAATAACACACACACACACACACACACACACACCTGCTGTCATTTTCCTTGATCAATTTGGTACCTGCCGTCTTGAATGCTGGCATTGCTGGGGTGCCTTGCACCCTTTGCAGCTATATCACATGGATCCTCCATTTTGATTCCCATTCTGTATTCCCTTATATAGCATTCATATTGGAAACTTCATAAAAATGACCGTATCCCCGTGTCTACAGCCCTATCCATGTGACATAGCTTTGCAGGATAACCTGACTTTTGAGCACGAGCAGTTGCTCGTTTTAGGTATGCTTAAGTGCATTCAAACAATTGTTTTTCATGGCAAAGAAAGAACGTCTTCCAAGAAATCCAGAGGTTAGGTTTACAATACTCGGCATACAATGAGGTTTGGCTCTGCATCCTATTGTAGATCGGCGCCGAAGTTCAGGGTACAGTTGATGGAGCTTTTGATTCAGGCTACCTGATGACTGCAAATGTGAACGGGCAGATATTTAGAGGAATCTTGTTCACTCCAGTAAGATCCTATTTCATTATTGTGGTTACTGTTATTATTATTATTATTATTTATTATCATTACTATGCTGCTGCTGCTACTATTGAATTATACACAAAATGAGAAAATCTCTTTACTGCTTCTCCTATCTCAAGATTCACAAAAGCAAGATCACAAGTATATCTCTGTTAACCAGGGTCCTGGCTTTTTCGCAAGAGAAGCAACACCTGTTGTTTTAGCGCAACCAGCATTAGTGAGCATTCCCCATGGCACACTCCCCATCCCCAATTCGAGCAACGGAAGCACAACACTAATAAGACCAGTGCAGGTTGAAGCTGTCAGACCGCCTATTAACTTTGTCGTACCGGCTTCCCGCAGCAATCTATCAGAGACAAGGGAGGGCAGTGATGGGAACAGAGCAATGAACTTGCCAAGTCATGGCCGTGATGTACAATTCAGGCCACTTCTTGGCAGAGAAAAAATGGCCAATGTTGAAGAGAACCAGAAAATTCAAGTCCCTTATGTAGTACGGCCGGCACGAGCTCAGGAGATGAGACCAACCACCCATCTAGCTCGACCGCCACCTTCAGTCAGTTCTTCACAAAGCAGGCTTACAGATCTTCAAGGGATCGTTCTGACATTGGGATCTCCTGGAGTTGGTCAGGGTGGGTCATAATGCAGGTCTCTACTGTATATTGAAAATTAGTGTAGCAAATAAGTTGTTTAATAAGTAGACTATAATTTGGCAACAAGATTGAGTGATCTGATTTCAATTTTGTTTCATCATCGAGCATAATTTAATGTTGGCATGGTACAAATCCGTCCTAATTTGCCTCCCCTTCTTAGGCATTTCATTCTAGAATTGCTCCGAGCTCTTGCTTGCACAACCTCAACCATAAAAAATCCACAAAGATAAGCAAAAAGTTGCTCTCTTTCCGTGACCATGTATTACACCTCAAGATTGCTTACATTGGTAGCACCAAATTATTAGCTGATCTCTGAGAATGTTGTAGAGTCCCTTTGAGAGTCTAGTGTAGTGGTAGACTAGAGCTCCTCACAACAATAGCAGCTAAAATTGAATCTGTTTAGCAGGTCATCATCAATTACAGCAAAATAGATGCATGAAGGAGGCTAGCAAGTCAAGTATGATACAAAACCAGGTGCATACAAGTAAAACTGTTATTGGTTTGGCTTGTGCAAGCTAACTAGATGACATATACATAATTGCTTTATGAGGAGCATGTTATATATTGGGAAAAGATTTGCTACAATCGTTTGTATGTAAAAATGACTAAGCAAATGCTTTTATTTTTTATTTTTTGTTTTATGCATAAATCTGACCCTGTAGATATGATCTATATAGTCTGTTTTCCAAGGAACGACACTTGGGTCGCCTGATTCCGACGTATGAGTGGGTTTTTCTTATGATGTAAAAATCAACAGCTATAAATGCCTCATTGTTTTTTGTCTGAAACAGGATCCGAGGGTCAATATAAACCATATACATCTGTAACATTTTAAGATAGTGCTATAGCTTTTGGATAATTGGATTCTAACATGAGTGAGCTTTTCTGTCGATCCAATAAACAACTGCCATCATAAATGCCTTAATAATTCTCAACTCATAAAAACCTTTATTTTTTGTCAAAAAACAAGATCCAAGGGCCAATACAAACAAAATCTCTGTAACATTGAAGATAGTGATATAGATATAATAGTATTTGTAACATTGAAGATATGCTTAAAAGGTTAATATTGTCTATTAATGAAGGTACGGAACTAATGAGATCTACAAGTTTTATCAACTAAATCTAACCACAGACAAGGATCAAGCCCTGGATCATGTTTTTCTGATGTAAGTACGCGATCTATTAATTACCTTATGAAATTTTGGTACATTGTGGGTCCTTTATTTTTGGACTCCTTTTAAAAACCTATCATAATCACACGATTCAAAAAAGTTTTCTTACTAAACAAACCATGTAGATCACATATGTAACATTTAATATACAAAAAAATGAAAATTCATTAGTTCCGTACCTTCATTAGCAGTCAACATTAACCCATAGATAAACCTCGTACATCTACTGCTATGTTATAGTAGTTAAGGTACATATATAGCTTGGAAGTTAGGCTTTGTTTCTATTATTGATGCTGTTTATTCATATAGAGAGATACTAGAGATTAGGTGCTTGGGGTATGGGTTTGATGGGTTTTTCAGTTTTATTCTTAAATTCGGACCGTACAGATGTGATTTTATAGGGATCTGCTCTTGAAGTGTTCGATTCTGACCATGGGTGGGTTTTTATGAGCTTTTGAAAAATCAACGGTCCAAATCTTTATAAATTTTCAAGGTTCAAAATATCATTTTTTTCATGGAAAACATATGATCCAAGTGTAGTAAATTCCTTGTAAATCAACCATGCCCAACACATTTATGGGGTTGGAACAGTGAAAAAATACCAAAAGAGCAAAAAAAGCCCCTCTCTCTCTCTTTTATATATATATATATAAAGAGAGAGAGAGAGAGCTAAACATATTAAGCCTAATTTTTCATTATGCCCACAGGTTTTAAGATATATTTGAACCATTAAATGTGTTTAGTGTTGGATCATATTTCAGATCATAGAGTTTCACAATCAACATTATGACATAAATCAGGATATACAATAATATAAAAATCATGATTAACAGTCGATCGAAAACAGGAATAGAAAGCAAGCATATCGATTTCCGTATAATACCAAAATCCAGACAACAACACATGAACAAACAGATGCAAAGAACACAATAAAAACAATGAAAACATGTTAATATTGTATAATAGGCTAAGGCGTACAAAAGTACTCTCCTTAGAGAAGATTTGCCTCCACATACAGTGCAAACATGGTTCAACGTTCTTTTCCCAAGATACAATAGCCTCGACGATCAGGATCAGTGCACTCCGATGGATTGTCCTTCGAAGACAACCTCTCTGAACCGCTGTTGCAGACAGCCCCTTCATGGAAAACACAGAGAGAGCAAGAGCAACAGGGAGAGAGAAAACACAGAGCCTTTCTTCCTCAGAATTCTGTGCGTCTAGCATACCCTTAATCTGAGGAGTCACAGACTACGAGGACTCGTGTCCCGTTATCATTTCTCATAACCCATTAATGAATCCAAATAATCACAGAAACTTTAGGCAAAAAGGTACTTTAGACTTGAACACAGCTCAGCACAACATGGCACGACGGGTGGACACACACGTGTGTGTAGTAGTCATCCCATCCTCTTGTTCTTAGGAACACGTGTAAGAGTTTACATGTAGGTTATAAAGCCCACAACAAACTCAAACTTTTTCAATATGAGACTATTCCACATCATCAAGTTCAAACCTTTTTTTCCAAAAAGGAAAACAACTCACGTTTTCTTCATTTGAATTCTCTCACATTTCCTTCCTACATCCAACATTTAGCATATTCGATTTAGTGAGAATCTGACTTTTGGATAATGTTTTTATTTGACAAAAAAACATGTTTTTATGAGCTGAAAAAATTGGTACCTTCATGGCCATTGATTTGGTATTATTGAAAAGACTTGTATATTCTCATAATCTAAAAGCCGGTTCCCACTAAACAAAACCTATAGATCACATGTAAGGTGTTAGATATGAGAAAAACTGCTTAAAATTACAATTTCGAAGAAAAAACATGTTTTTATGAGCTAGAAAAAACTGATACCTTCTTAGGCATTGATTTTGTATCACCGAAAAAACCTATATACAGCTCAAATTCCGGCAATCTAAAAGCGGGTTCCCATTAAACAAAACCTATAGATCTCATCTAATTTGTTAGATATAAGAAAAAATACTTAAAACCACTATTTTTGAAGGGGCCTAACCAGACCTAACGAAAAAGAGAGCCTAAGAAACACATTACTTATATATATATATATTACTGAATAAGAAACCTACTAATTACGAGCACAATTTGTTTTCCTCACTACGGTGAAGGTTCCTCGTCATAAAAAAAGAAGTACGAGCACAATTTGTTTGGTATCAACTTCAAGGTTCCCCGAACAGAATCACGGAGGCCGTTCATCATCAAGATGAACGCCACCAGAAGACTCTCCGAAACCCCATTTGTTGGAAGAAATCTTCGCCGTTCATCATATTCATAGGCCACAAAAGATGCCAGTTTTGCTGAACAGGGAAGTAATCGTACCGTACCGTTCCGTTCCGATTACATTAACCGAGACGAGTCAGTCCAACCGTGGTTGGTGGTTAGAGAAAGAAACGCCTCTCCCAAGCAGCGCCTTGAAGCAGAAAGTCATGTCACTCCTTGAGGGAATCGATGCGCCTCCCACGTCAGCACAGAGCAGATCACGGGCCGTCCCACGTGTCAGAGGAAGCGCTCCCGCGGTTCGCGCGGGGGAGCCGTCGATTACGGGATCCTGTCATCCACGTCACAACGGATTTGACTGGATTTGATTGGAGGTCGCGTCCGACGTGACGGGGACGAGGGCGTCTCTTACACATCAGCTGCCAGCAGGATCCGTTCCACATCGGCCCCCGCGATTCTTGCGGGGCCCGCAACTCCTTCCTTCTTTCGGTGGTCCCGGGAGTAAGAGTACCGTGGGCGCGCTGCCTAGGGAAGGGCAGCCTCTCACGTGGATCGTCTCCAACGGGAACTGTAGGGGTATCAGCGGATGGGATGTGATTCGGACTCAGGTGGATTCAAACCCAAATCTGATTTTGTTTGTACTGATACCGGACCCGGATCAGGATCCAATCGGATCTACCATGTGAAAAATTATACCTGGGTCCTATAAGGATTACATGAACTGGATCCGATTTAGACATGATAAAATAATGTTTTTTTTTTGTTTTTTTAAATTGCAAGATCAGGGATGTTAATCGGAACTTGGGTTGGACCAGGGTTACCAGGGTGTGGCATGAAATTTCACAAACCATACCCGGATCATTATACTAATTGGACCCTTAGGATCCGACTTGGATTCTAATTGGGACTCCCTCTTTATCGCCAAAACCCTGAACTGATAGGGTTTGGTAAGGATAGGATCTGGGTCTGGGTCAAATCCAACCCATTGACACCCCTAAATGGGATCCACGGGATCCCACTTGGTGGGCTGGACTGGATCCTAATCCACAAAAGAGTCATGCGATGGAACGACAGACCCATTACACAACCTTATCCCATTGGTTCAACCAGGATCGATACCATTTCAAGACATGGATCCCATGCTTTGATTTCGGTTCACTCTTCGCCCCCAGATAGTGTTGCAAAGGGCTCGGTATAATCCAGGTTCAAATCTGGATTATCGAATGGGTTCCAGATCCGAATAGATCTGAAACAGTATGACACTTCATCTGATGAAAAATGGGTACGTGCTGCGATTAAATAAATGGATTAGGTTAAACTGGATCCAGACCCTGATATTACAAGCTTTCCTGACTCTGGATCCATACCAACCCCATATATTCTAATCCTACCAGGATCTAGGCATGGAACACCTTTATGCAGTTTAGACCCAGGGCAAGGGAAGCAGATCAGGTCATGCTGAAAATGAGCGTTTTTGCTCATGCTGACATCGTGGCCATCCGATTTGCATTTTAAAAAGTTCAAAAATCAACAAAGCCACGTGGCATTCATCCAAAATGCAAACAGACGGCCACGATGTCCGCATGAGCAAAAAGGCTCATTTTCAGCATGACCTGATCTGCTTCCCAGGGCAAGACCACGACCCACTTGCACTTAGGGATGGCAGTTGACGGGCAGGAGTGGGGGACAAGGTCTGCACCCCCGCCCCATCTCAAAATCCTGCCCTCCATCCCCGCCTCCATCTCCGCACGTGTTTTGATTTTAACCTCCATCCCCGGTCCAAACAGGACAAGGCAGGCCCCCTTTCCTCTCGGTCCATTGCCATCGCTAAAGAAGGATTGGAGACAGGGCAGGGCAAGGAAGGATCAGGATGGAGCGGGGTGGGAAAAAACATAAGTCCATCCTTGCACAGGTTTTGATTTTAACTTCCACCCCTGCTTCCATCCGTGTTTCATGTCCTCCATCCTCGGTCCAAACGGAGTGAGGCGGGCTCGGGCCCGGTTTCACCAAGTAGGATCCGGACGCACAGGAATGCAACCCAGTGCCAGTCCTAAAAAGATTTGGATAGTCCTCTGCTTTTGACCGGTTGGGACAACAGACTTGCCCATGCTGTGGTCATATTCAAGTCCCTGCAGCATTAACTCAGTCAAACCCTCAGACAACCAAGTTGACTCAGATGTCTCATAAGTTGATTGGGCCCACTTGACCGTTTTTAAGGATTCAGTCACATTTGCCAAGCTTCCTTCTAATGCAATAGAATCTGCAGGGGGGCTTTAACTGGTGGGCTCCGCGAGGACTTGGGTGTCGGTGACCTCGCCTGGGGTTTACATGGCAGTTGGGCGGACCCATTTACAATATAAGTGATTCGATTCTCCCTGAGGGTTAAAAAGAAAAAGAAAAAGAAAAAGAAAAAAAAAAGAAAGAAAATTTTACATTAGAGATGCTCTTCTTGTAAGTTTGCCAGTTTAATTTGGCTATTTTTGTTTTTTATAGGATAAGCAAGATGAGGGATAGCCCATTGTAGGTAGGGATGGCAGTGGGGCGGGGCGGGGGACAAGGTCTCCATTCCTGCCTCCATCTCCGGCGGGGATGGATTTTAACCTCCACCCCCGCCTTCATCCCCGTTTCATGTCCTCCATCCCTGATTCAAATGGGGATGAGGCGGGGCGGGGAAAAGGGTACGTCCATCCCCGAACGGGGATGGATTTTAACCTTCGTCCCCGCCTCCATCCCTGTTTCATATCCTTCATCCCCAGTCCAAACAGGGTGAGGCGGGGCCCCGCTTTCCCCCGGTCCACTGCCATCCCTAATTGTGGGATTCAAACATGAGAACCCTCAGTTAGGGCGAGCCGACCTAACCATCCAGCTCTCTCATTGAACCCCAAATTGTACATTTTTTTTGATATTTACACTGAGAAACCACCCCCAAGATGAGAGACCTAACCATGCTCCGCCAGCTTACCCCTTACCCCTTACCCCTCAGGGAGTTGCCATGCGTTGGCTTGGGCAAGAAGTGATGCCCATGAGATTTGAACCTATACCACCTGCCTAGCAGCATAGGTCCTAATTTTTTGTTGACAAAATTAACAAAAAAAGAAGAAAAGGTCTCACCCTATTGGGTAAGACGTTGGGCTTTCATGTGAGCGTGATGAGATCGAATCCCCACACATCTCTATTGTTTACAAAACTTTTGGGTGAGGCAAAAATGATCAGCTCGAGTTGAGACGAGTTCTGCTTGACTTCGGCTCAAGCCAAGCTTGAACATGAATTCTTTTGATGAGCCGAGTTAAAATCAAGCCAGGCTCAGCTTGAACCCGGTTCGTGTGCAACACTATTTGTTTACATGTAGATGTGTAGCACTTGGTTCAAGGGATAGAGGGTATCCTGTATGTTTGGAGAAAAATAACAAGCTACAGAAATTCAAAAAGAGATGGGCAGCCCTACCATCTAGTATGTGATTATTGGAAAGACTGGAGTCCTATTCCTTATGAATGTAAGCTTATTAAAATGGGGGAGCTTTTGTCCACCAGAGCTACATTCATTAGGCAGTGGCAACTCCTGCATGTCACCAAGTTGACAGGACGTCACCTGTTTGAAATCCAAGGGTGTGCAGCTAGCTTTCGTAGCCAGGCTAGACCTAGGTGTACTGCTTAGTGGCCAATTGGGGCCTAGGGTTTCATGCCAATGAACTTAGTGAGCAATACTGCTTAGTGGCCAAGGGGGCCCTACATGCCAATGAACTTAGTGAGCAAGGTGGATTTAAATCTGTTATCTCAAGGCTCTGTTTGGGAACCTGTATTGGAGTGAGTAGCAAGGAGTTGAGAGATGTGCAACTAGTGGATTTGAAGGGAAATGGATGTCAAAGGAGTTGTGAACTTTCTCTTTTGTTTGGAAGCATAAACAACTTCTTCAAGGATTCAAGCTCTCTTTTGATTCCTCATCTTGTTTGAGAACCTGTAGCATAATATTTGAGTAACAAAGAATGTAGAAAAAAGATATATCATATTTAATTGTATAATTAATATTTTATTTTTTTTGATAAAAAAACAATATTTAAATCATTGTCTTGTGTGAAAAACAATTTTACATATAATATGGATTACAATTGGATCAAATCTCGTGCACAAAAAAAAACAGGTATACTTTTAAAGCTACTAAGGTTTATCCAATAATTGATGTATTCAGTTTTAATAAAAGTAATTTAACTGAAAAATGCAAACTAAAAACATAAATACCCCTAAAAAATGAAACAGGAAATTGCTAAGCATTTTAATCAACTATCTAATTTGTTAGGCCAACCCAAGTATCAACCTTAAGCTTTCTAACATGATTCCAAGAAATAATTTTAATCCCAAACCCTTTGAATATGTAAATCTAAATCGATATAAAAAACAAAGCTTAGGTTTAGACCAAAGATTTGAACAAATTCAATCCATTTTTTACCCTATTATTAAGAACCCAAAGAATTTAGATATGAGTCACATATCCAATTGAATATGAGTCCATTTAGTTAGATTTTGACAAAAAAATATTAGATTGATATTCAACCTATCGAGATATGACTTCAAATCTAAACACACTGCATCAATGTTATGGAGTCAATATTATTTCTGATCCAAATCCAATGTGACCATTGTATGAGGATTTGGGTTACCTAGATCCAAATGAATATGAAACCACTAGCATGAGAGAGAGAGAGAGAGAGAGAGAGAGAGAGAGAGAGAGAGAGAGAGAGAGAGAGAGGTGAATGTCTTTCAGTAACTACCCATTGAAGGTGAATATTTTTTTGGTAACTATCTACTCACTGTGAAAAGAGTTGAAAGAGGGTAAAAGTGAGGATTTGTAACCTCCCCTACGAAATCTTAGCTTGAATTCAAGATTCCCTGCATTCCTTCTCCAAAACATCCTTCAATTTTTTTTTTTTTTGTAGTAGTCCAACTCAAATAACTCTCTCCCACACCATCTCATCTCCTCCAACACCCTCCTCCCAAACACAACATAAAAGAAAGGGGAAGAGCTTTTATATCCAACAAGTGGGCCTCCCTTCCTATTTTTCGGACATGAGACTGTACTTACAAGAATAGCTTTCTCTTACAAAGTCTTGAGAAGAAGCATCATTTGCCAGAAACACCAGCAACATTCAGGCCCATTTTTTAGGTTCAGTTTGGGAGCCTTAAATGGGAGGTGTGTTGTAGTTTTCCAACAGTATTCTACTGCTCTCTACTTTTTGGGAGGAGTGATATTGCCAAAAACTGCATTGAGAATAGACTTGGAAGCCCTAAAACTGCAAAATTGACAAAAAGATGTTTTTGATAACTCCATCCTCAACACCACTTTCTGGCAAAATGCCAAAATCATATTTTGGCAACACATGAAAATGATGTTTCCATCTCAATGCAAGGCTCCCAAACAGAGCCATAAACTATTAAAAAGCAAGCAGTCACAAGTTTAATAGGACACCCGTGGCATTAGATTTTTAACCTTTTCTTCAAAATCTTCATGCAATCATACCCATTCAGGAGAGAGAGAGAGAGAGAGAGAGAGAGAGAGAGAGAGAGACTTAAAACTCAAATGGTAGGAGGGGCCTTAAGAACATCGTGCAGCTGATTCACCCATTTTCCATTTCATTTATTGAAGTTTTATGTTTAAATAAACATAACAACGAACATATCATAGGCCACATTTGTGTAGCACATTAGACACATGCAAACTTCAGTCTAGCCCTAAGCCTCCTTTGCTTTGGTTTGGTGGTGCAAGGATTGGTTTGGCCTCAACCTAGCCCATAACCAACCCCCCCGCCTAGCACAATATCTGAAACTAGGGCTCCGAAACAATCCAAGTTGCTCATGTCTGTTCAGTTTATAAAAAGCTTATCCGAATTCGTAAAACAGGTTCGACAAGGTTAACATGAACGAGGGCCTGTTTGCGATCGGTATCTGGGATGGGCGTTTATGGAGTTTATGCATTTGAGGAAGTAGCCCACCTCTAGGAGGCGGTAGCTGCCAAATCCATCTTTTAATGTAAATACAAAGGAGAAAGGGCCTCACTTCCCATCCCAAATGCATAAACGCCCATCCTAGCACCGAGATTCCAAACAGGGCCACCATGGGCGTTTGACCAAGATTTTGCATCTAGAACACCAAATGCATAAACGCCCATCCCAGCGCCGAGATTCCAAACAGGCCCTATTAGGTGTTCAGTCGGCTTGGTTTGTATAAGCTTGTTATGTAGTAATAAATATACATCATACAATATAGTGCAAAACAAATGATTGAAGTATTTTGTTTGCAAGTGATAGGTTTCAAAATAAAATCTTGTTGCTTCAGCTCTGAAACAATATGTTTTTTGCCCAGCGCTTTTAACTTGAGCTCTTTATGCCCTAGAACTTGGCTTGGCAGGCTTGCTACAAGTCAGCCCTTTTACCAGCACTATTTAAAACCATTAGAAGATGAGCTGAGCAACCTTAGCTACACGGCCAAATAAGCTCTCTTTAAACAACCCACCGGAATCAGAGACCTAGTCGCGCGGGTTCTGCCTGCCGCACTTACAATCACTGTCCTAACAGCATAAAACTCCATGAGCTTACCCCAGATTCGGCTTGCGCAAGGGGTTGAACCTAGACCGCCTGTCTAGAGGCCTAGGCCCCCATCCCACTAAGCCAAATCCCTTTGGGGCTAAATAAGCTCCTCTCTTCTCAACAGTTTGCTCAAATGACACCTTAAGTATCTTTTTCTATCACTTAGCTCCAGTTGATTTTAAAATGACACTTTAACCATTTCTTTTTTTTTTTATAGGATTGAATGTCACTTTTTGTAGTTGTAGTATGGTTAAGGGTAAATAATTTCTCGAAAATACAAGTAATTAACTAACTTTAGCAAAAAAAAAAGTCATATGAGCAATTTCTCAAAAATATAGGTGCCTATCGAAACAATTTTACAATATAAGCCGTTAAACATCATTTTGCCATATATTAAGCACCTATATGTAAAAATTTCCAAAAGAAAGGCTATCAAAGGAGAGCTCGTTCAGGGTTGAACAGGTCATGGCTTGGCCTATCTCAACATGGTGGTCAGAGTCATGTCACTCAAAATTGACATATCGAGGTATAGGGGTTAGTTGGTGACCTAGAAAGAGGAACAAACCTAAGCCCAGATTGCATATGAATGCCAAAGCCTAGGAAATAGGAAGTTACATACCAAAGTATGAAGCTTGTAGTGGAAATGAATAAAGGACATTTCTGAACTGTGTGAGGCACTTTGACAAAAGGGCACATACCATTATTTGTTCTATCTCAACCAAGCAGTACTGTAGGTACAAAAGTGTACGTGCAAGATATGCAAAGGGGATGGTAATCTTTTTTTTTTTTTAATGAAAAGGAACCCTCGCCGACGCGAAAAACCTCGGGTGGGGCGCCTCGACGATTCAGCCCTATGTGGCCTACTTCTAAAAGCTATGGACACACCCGTGTGCCAGCAGGGTTTGATCCGGTGCCTTCTTCTTGAAGAGCATGATAATGTAAGCAAAGGAAGAGAAGCTAAGACAACTCCTACACAAAAGACAATGGATACTAACATTCAAATAGACGCCTCCTATTTTGGAGAGGGTGAAAGAGATATTCACACTCACCTAGGCAGCCCGAGTGGCAGCAGGCTTTGGAAGAAGTTGCTGACCCCTTCGTTCCAGGTTTGACTTTCATTGGGTGTTTAGTTGTTAACTGGTGGGCTATGTAAGGGCTTGGGTGTTGGTAACCTCACCCAGGGTTTACCTCGTATGGGGTGGGTCCATTAAGTGACCCGGTTCTCGTGAGGTTCATCATCATAAAAAAAAAGAAATTAATATGGCAAATCTAGAGATTAGATTTTAATCATCCACATTCTAAAACAAGGACCATTTATAAGGTGAAAATAATAATGTGAAAGTAATTTATATATTTACCTACAAGAGGTTTGCTCATCTGGTAGGGGCCAAAATGTTACCAAGTTGATGGGACATCACAATTTTGAAACCCCACAGGTGGAATCCCTTGCATCAAGGTTGAAGCCGGATGTATTCGCTAGTGGGCAGGGGGGACATCAAGGGTTTTACCAACCGGAGGCCAACCAATGTGAAGTCATATCTAAAAAAAAGTAATCTATATATTTAATAAGACCAAGGATCCAATAACATGTCACTATTTGGACAGAGATAAACAAACAAACAGATATTGAATCCGAGTCCATTAGTGGGATTCTGTTGCCAAAGTCGGATCTTAAACTAACTATGGAGTTTTGGATCCGAATCTGAATGCATGTAGGATTTTAACAGTTTTAGCAGCTGATCCTCATCCAACTTTGAATCTTAATCTGGATCAAATTATGATAAACTCACTTAAGTCAGACCCAGTAATGCCTAGACCAAACCCAATCCCCCTTTACATCCTACTTCTCAAAAGCATGGACTCTTTATGCACCATTCTTCCACTCTCATGCCCGTGCTTTAGGCTCCAATCTTCCTTCCAATTTGCAATTTAGAGTCCTCATTCCTATATGATGTCCACACACAAAAGAAATACGAGGAAAAACCTTTGTGGTTTGTTGTGGTCAAGATGAAGGCCGTTCTTGATTTCTTCAAAGTCGAGAAAATCTTTTATTTTAAAAATTAATCTAGAAAAACTTTGGTTCTTTAAACTGACGTTCTTTTATTAAGTTGTGTGCGCATCATGAGATTTAGAAAAATATTGATCTTTTGAGTTCATGGTCTTCTCTCTGCACCCTGGATTGATGTATCTCTGCTTTCGCTTGCGATTGAGGCTATTTCAGTCATGCTCTCCTTCATCTAAACACAGACTGTTTCAGAGCTAGAGGAACTCGCAGAGTGTTACATTTTTGCACTTACTATTTGTTGATGATTTATTGGTGTTTGGGGAGGCGACAGAACACATGTGGTCTTTATTCGTAGATGTTTTGCAAAGATTTCAGGGTTGTACATGAGGGCAAAAGCCAGGTGTTGGTATTGAATGACCCATTTGGCGAGCTATGAAGGACAGCCTCAGATATTTTTTACAATCATGTTGGGACCCTACCAATGAAATATTTTGGTTTGCCTTTGCATTTGAGAGTGTTGAGGGAGATGCATTGGAGTAGGGTGGAGGATCGGATCTATACGTTATCAAGGTCGGGTCATATTAACTTCACGACATCGTTATTTTATCGTGCATTGGGGTGTCACTCGATGCAATGGCTCCCAAACAAGGAGTTGTGGGGGTGGAGACCTCTCACGTAGGGGTTCTCTCATGGGATGACAGATTCTGCAACGTAAGGTGAATACAGAAGTAAGGTTAAAAACAATGAGGTTTCCACTTGGCGATTAGGTGCTCTCTCTGTTGGTGTGAGGAGTCTATTTCTCATCTCTTTTGGCGATTAGTGATCGCAACACACTTGAATTCAAGTGGTAAATGCTGAAAATTCGTTTGGAGAATCTCGATTCTCACAGCGTGGAAGCTAATTTGGAGCGAGCTAAATAATCGGATTTTTAGGGCTGTGCAGGCTGATTATGCTGCAATCCTCGAGACATTACGCCGGGGTCGTGACGGACAAGGCCTGCAGGGAATGACATGGTCGCCCGTTGAAGTGGATTCACAATCGTTTCGTCGGGAACTAATCTGAACATCGCCATTACTGTTGTGTTCGTTGAGCAACACTGTCTGCTGCGTATTTTCTCTTCCTTTTATTTTACTGATTTGGAAGGTGTGATATCTCGTCACCAGTGACCTATTTTCTGTCTTCTGTTTTAGCATACAGTTTTCTGTTATGATGTAATGCTTTCAAATTTCTGAATTCATTATTTTCTTTCAAAAAAAAAAAATTCTTCAAAGTCAAGCAACACATTATATCCATGGTCACAAATATCATGGATATTTTGAAAATATCATAAATTTAACCAGAAATGCTTAAGTGTAGTTGTTTTTCCATTAAAAACATGGTATTTTAAAAAATGCTTATTTTGAAAATACTGTTCTTTTAACACATTAATAACATCTCATCAAACTCATGTTAAAAATTTCTTGAAAATGTTTTATATTATTAATATGTTTAGTATATATTATGCATACCAATTATGCTGATACTTTTAAGAGATTAATTTCTTTAAAAAAAACAGATTTTTGAAAAAATCACGAGATTTTTCCTCACCAATTAGATTTATTGGAGAAGGGGATTAGTGTCCATATATGGTTGTAAGTTGTAAAGTGGTATCCCATTTGATAAGAGGGGTCCTGTGTTAAGCTGAAGCTGAAGCTGAAGGCCCAGGATCGAATCCCTCTGCCACATGGGGCGGCTATTCTTCTGGTAGAGGTCCAACTAACCCCAGCTTACCGATCCTGCTTGGGTCAACATCTGCACTTTGTAGTTGGAACTATTGAGCTACAGAACAACAAAAGAAAAGGAAGAAAGTGAATATGACATCTTACTGCCAGAAAAAACAACACACATAACTAGGTTCAGAGTTCATAGAATCAATAAAATAAAACCATGCCATCTCTTTTGATTAACAGAGGACGCAGACCACATTACAAAAAGAAAAATATCAAAACATTATGGATATCTAAACTAAAACAAACACAAAAAATCAAAGTTGACGGGTGATAAGGTGTAGCAGCACACTAAAAGTGGTGCGATTTTTGCATATGGTGTACTCTCTCTTTGCATATGGTGCATGGTGCGATTTTTTTTGAAAGGCAAGCTGGGGTTAGGCAGACCCCACCAATTATTATTCAACAAATTATTATTCAACGTATCACTGGGGTTTTGAACCTGCAACGTCCCACCACAGGGAGACGTGCACTGACAGCTCCTACCAATCAAGGGGAGCCCCTGTTGATAGCATGGTGCAAATTTAGTAACACCTGGGCAAAGATCTTTACAGTTGAGAGTCGAGACCATCTTATTAATAGCAGTGGACACTGGGTTAGGATCCTGACGGGTTACCGTGGGCCTGGACCAGATGGGCTGGGTTAATCCACCTAAATTTTGGGCCTCTGCCAGACTGACCTTCTTCGTCTTGGCCAGACCTGATATGTAAACTGGCCAGGCTTGGGCCCGGTTATAAACCTTTTGAATAGGCCAGACCAAGTACGATGCAACATTGCTCACAAAAAAGTCAGTATCGGGATTTTCTCAGAAAAGAAAAATCTCCTGATAAATTGAAAAGGTCATCTGAAGAAAATATCATCATATGTAAAATTTACAAATTATAAAAAAATTTAAAAGTGTTAATATTGTGATAAAATCACGATATTTGGAAATAAGATATATTTGATGTTGTGGCTTTTGATTATATATCCTGACAAACTGGTTATACCTTTGCAGAATTCAAATAGCTAATACTTGATCAATAAAATATCAATGGACATAACATTTAGAAGCAGCTTGGTGGCACCACGATCCCACTAGCTATCCCAATTGCATTTTTACAAAAGGAAGCAGCAGACTTGTCTCCATAGGTGAGCCGCACATTGGTCATCTTGATCCCCCGGCAAGGCACACTTGAACTACATGCAAGTTTCACTGCTACTTTGGTTGCTGATGTCCCCCTAATGTCATCGAATGTTACACACTACAAGGAATTCTAGTTTTACTGGCACAATCATTGGACCAGTAAAAGCCAAGGTTTTACTGGCACAATTTACATTCACCAGTAAAAAAAACCTTTTAAATAGTGCACTTACTGTGCCAGCGAAAACTCTTTCACTGGCGCATATTCAGCGCCAGTGAAAGTTTCACTGATACAAGCTGCACATTAGTCATCTTGATCCCCCGGCAAGGCACACTTGAACTACATGCAAGTTTCACTGCTACTTTGGTTGCTGATGTCCCCCTAAAGTCATCGAATGTTACACACTACAAGAAATTTGAATTTTACTGGTGCAGCTTTTGGGCTAGTAAAAGTTGTTACTGGCGCAATCGTTGTGCCAGTAAAAGCCTTGGGGGTAAAGGTTTTACTGGTGCAATTTACACTCGCCAGTAAAAAAAATCTTTTTACTGGCGCACTTACTGCGCCAGCAAAAACTCTTTCACTGGCGCAAATTCAGTGCCAGTGAAAGTTTCACAAGCTGCAGAAGTGGCAATTGAGAAGCAACAAATTGAATTCTACCTGAAAACAGAAGGTAATGTTACAAGATTTGTAAGACAATAAAATACATAAAGAATAATAAACAAAGCAACAGTTTAAACACTAAGAGCCAAACAGAGGTTCAGACAAAACCCACTTTGGACCAAGCCTCAATCTACAGCAGCACAAACTTGAACCTGCCGTTTGATTTTCATTTCTGTCCATTTAAAAATAAAGACATATCCACCAACAGAAACAAACTATACCCACTAAGATCTAACAACTCTAGAGTACTATAGCTTGAGGCAATGGCAGCTACTGATGTATCGGTAATTTCTGAACCAAGTAATAAAGCAGGCATACTCAGACTCCTGCCTTTAAAATTTCTGAACTACAATTCACAATTCATATATTTACCACAAAATCCAAGGTAACTCAGGGATGAGAGGCAACCAAACAAACTTCAGCAGATATGGCCTGTAAGTGGATCTTTTCACAGAAAATTCAAGGGCTGTGTAAACCCTCAAACACCCAAAATAGAGAAGAGAAACACAGACGAATTTAATATTGGAATCACAAACTTTTCAGCAATTAAAACTACCACTATCATCCGAACTTTCCAATCACCTCACCCCAGCCCCAAAAGAAGGAAAAGTGAAGAAGAAAAGAACTTTCCTTACTCTTGTTCAGTGTTATTAAAAACGCGCCTCAAGGCGAGGGACTTTATGCCTTGAGACGTATGGAGACTTTATTAAAAACGCGCATATGCCTCGTTAGTTTTAATTGCTGAAATTAGGGTTTAAACATAAAGGGGTCGGGGGCCCTTTATGTTTAAGCCCCTCATTTTTTTCTCACCCCACTCTCTCTCTGTTTTTTTTTTTCTCACAAAAGTCTCTCTCTCTCAGCTCTCACAACATTTTCTCTCTCATGGTGGAGCCCCGAAACAGGTACGCTCTCTCTCTCGTTTCTAGTTTTTTCTCTTTCTCTCTCGTTCTCCTCTTCATCTTCTTATCTCTTCTCCTTCTCAGCACAATTACACGTCTTTCTCATGCTGCTTAAGCAGTAAAAATGAGTCAATTGATTGATGAAATACAAATTAATATGCACTATTGAATATTCACATTGCAGATTATTACAATTTATGTAGTATGGATTTAATGATTGATGAATATTATTGTGTTGTATGACTGACTATTTGTTCATTTATTCTTTCTGAAACCATTATCACAGTTTAAATCTTTTTTTTTTGGGTAACTTTCAGACTCATGCTTACCCCTAAGCTATTCAAGAACATTGCTTGTATCGTCACAGTTTATGCTTCAGTCTCGCATTTTTGACCTGTCCTGGGTCAAGGCTTGCATACTGGCAGTCTTCAGACTTGCATTTTTGCCAGTCTGTGACAAAATTTTGACCTACTAGTGGACTTAAAACATTTTTTCTATTAGCATTCTTTATCATTGTAGTTGATCTATTATCTTGCATTGGCTGCTGGTTGCATCTAACTTAGCCTAAGCTATGACTTTATCATTTGTACGTTGGGGCACAACTGGGTTATGGCTAGCAACCTGATATTAGTTAGGGGTGCTAATAAACGTTTGGCTTAATTAATATCTGTGTGACTTGGTGTATCTGCATACAAAATGTTAAAGTATTTAAGATTTTTTACATTTCATAAATAGTGAGTGTGATAGTTGATTGGGTATAATTCAACATCCCCATAGATTAGATATTACTTTCAGATGAACATGCGAGCTCTTGTTTGGACCACGAGTGAAATATGTATTGCCATTTGGCTGCTTTTAGAAAGACTTTGTTTGTGTTGCCATGCATGTCCATTCTCTTTCAAGACCTAAATCTTGATAATGAATGCATGTGCAATGCCGACCATGTCTGTCACGGGAAAACCCGTTGCAGAAAAAGTTTGAATCGATTAGCCTTGTTCCATTTAGCTCTTTTGGCTTGGCTTAGTTCACATTTTTTGGTTAAAGAAGATCTTGTGCACTTATTGGTTTCTCATATACACAAGCATGTATGCATTCATTATTCAGATTGCAACTGCTATTAGTTTATTGTTTGTTTGTGCATTTGTTGATTATTGAATTATTGAATCATAAAATGCAGCAAAATCTTTTTCTATTATTTTGAATCTGTCTTTTGTCAAAGAATGGTACTTGTAATCTATGTTTTTGTGTTAATATATATTTTCTTATATGCATTTTTGCAGTTGAACAATGAGAAAAGATGTAGGATAGGATCATGGAGCTAAAGTTCCAAATCCCACTAAAGATCTCAAACTCGTAGGACATGTAATTTGCAATTACTGTCATAAACAGACTACATGAGGCATCTATAGGTTAAAAATCGCTTAACTAACACAAAATATGGTGTAAGCATATGCGAAGCGGTTCCACCTGATGTGAAAAGATTTTTTCAGAATCATCTAAGGGATCAGAAGCAAAAAAAATAAGAGGAAGAACAAAATAAGTTGGATATCGTGATGAGTGTTTATTTTGTATCATCAACAGGCGATAATGTGAACAAAGAAACCAGTGGATCATGTAGTGATGCAAAAACAAGCATAGGTGGTCCTATGTATCTCTTTGTGAACAAAAAAGCACAACAAACCACAATAAACACTGCTTTCAAAAGGGATGAAAGAAAAAATATATGTCATGCCATTGGTAGATTTTTTTATTCAAATGCCTTATCATTTAATCTTTGCAATAGTCCGTATTTTGGTGCAATGGTAGAAGCTATTGCAAATTATGGCCGAGAGTTCAAACCGCCTTCTTATCACGAGATCAGAACGTGGATTTTGAAGGACAAGATAGATTGTACTCACAAATTTTTAAAAGAGTTTAAAAAAGAATGGCCAAAGGTTGATTGCAGTATTATGACAGATGGTTGGACATATGAAAAAGAAAGAAACTTAATTAATTTTCTTGTAAACAGCTCATCTGAGATAATATTTTTGAAGTTCATTGACATTAGCGACATAAAAAAACTGGTGCAAATTTATGTAAGTTGTTTGAAGAAGTTGTTACAGAAATTGGTGAAAGTAATATGGTGCAATTCATAACAGATAATGCACCAAATTATGCGGCAGCTGAGAATATGTTAACAGTAGGAAAAACATGTTTTTGGACACCATGTGCGACACATTGCTTGGATCTTATGTTAGAAGATATTGGAAAGATATTAATTTTTAAAGATACAATGGAAAAGGCAAAAAAAACTACAAGATATATTTATAGTTATGCATAGATATTAAATTTGATGAGAAAGTTTACAAAGAAGAAAAAACTTCTATGTTCAACCGTCACTCATTTTGCCACAACATATCTCTCGCTTCATAGTATTGGATGTTATAAGAAAGAGTTGAAGTCGATGTTCTTATCTTCAAATTTTAGATCATCTAATTACTATAAGAAATTTGATGCTAAGAATATTTCTTATATTGTTCTTAATGATCATAAGTTTTGGGCTGCCATATCATACGCAATTAAAACTACACTACCTCTCGTGAAAGTGTTGCGATTAGTTGATGCAGATGGACCTGCTATCGGATTTTTGTACGAAGCAATGGATGGAACAGAGAAAATTGCTTCAAATCTTGACAAGGTTGAAAGAAAATATAAACATGTTTGGGATATCATTGATAGACGATGAGACTTGCAACTTCATAAACCTTTGCATGAAACTGCCTATTATTTAAATCCACATTTTCATTATGCTGACAACTTCAATCCGGATAGAGAAGTTATGAGTGACTTTTATGATTGTGTTGAAAAATTGGTTTCTGATGCAAATGTTCGGTTGAAAATTATAACACAAGTCGATGCATTTAAAAAGGCAAAGGGATTGTTTGGTAGAGAGGCAACTGTTACAACAAGAAAATTAAAAAGTCCTGGTAAGTTTGCAATTATGTTGTTTGTTAATTATGATATTCTTAATGTTTTTATCAATTTTGTATTATTTTATTTGAATACAGCTGATTGGTGGAGTTCATTTGGGCACGAAAATCCTAAGTCGATGAATTTTGCAATTCGAATTCTAAGTTTGACATGCGGTGCATCAGGCTGTGATAGGAACTAGAGTACTTTCTAATTGGTTTGTGACTTTGTATTTTATTTTTGAAATATATTTTTATAAGTGTAATTATCTTATAATTGATTATCAATGATTTGAAATTATATGTGCATACAAAACAAAGGAATAGACTTGAACAAGAGAAGATGAATGCATTGGTTTTCCTCATATACAATATGAAATTAAGACAAAAATACGAGGAAGAGGGCTACCAAAGACCCTATATGTCTAGATCATATAGACTCAGACGATGAGTGAATTGTGGAAAAGGAAGATCCAATGTTGCCTAGTGATCTCAATTGGTTGGAGGATTCATGGTTGGATTGAAACTTCGACATAAATGCCATTGAGCATGTGCCTATTGAAAAAGTTACTTCACCTCATGATTCACAAACTGGTTCTAGGCAAGATAGGTCTTCAAGAGATTGAGGTAAAGCTAAATTCCTTTTACCTTGCTATGAATATAAATATATTTTTTAATTACATAAAATAAGTATTTAATACATGATTTTTTATTGCAGAAAAAAGAAAAGTAAAAGAAGTGACCGATGATGTGGAGGAAGAAAGTGCAGATGATGAAGAGTCACAGAATGAAGATGAAAGAGAACCTATTTATATGGATTCCTCAGATGATGACATTGAAGACTTAGATATTGATGATGATGAGACACAAGACGAGCCTAGGCCCTAATTCATATAATAGACTTATGGCCATTTATATATTTTTTTAGGTCTTTCAATTGCAATTGTGAATGTTAATACTCTCATTTTGAAGAGTTTTGGATAAATATATTAACATTTGGTTGTTAATGCTAACATGCATTTTCTAATTATGACATTATATTGTTAATGCTAAGATGCATTTCGTTGTTAATGTTAATTTTTTATTTAATGAATGCCCATGTTTTATTTTTTAGATACTTACATAGATCAAGTTGTTGCATTAATGTTACTTTTACATGTTAATCTCATATTTTTCAGTATTTATTTGAGATTTTTTATTTTCTATTGGTTCTTGCTTCATCAATAAAGTTTTTTATTTATTTATTTATAATTTAGATATTTTTTATAATTTTTTTAAGTTTTTAATTTTTTTTGAGGCTTACGCTTTACGCCTTGTGTCAGATTTTGGTGGAGCGCCTCGCTATGCCTCAACTCTTTTCAACTCCTTGCCGAGCATGGACCAAGCTGATAGATAACACAAGCTTTGATTTCAAATCTTAAAATGTGATTGAGAGGCACACTACAACAATAAAACAGTCTGGCTAGGAGGCATCACACTTCACAGAATGTAAATCATGGAGTTCAAATGGGAACATACAAATTAGTGATGATTTGAAACAAGTATTGGTGGGTGAGAACGATGCTCTAATGACATCTAAAAAGTCAAACCCTTAGTTCTCAATGAACAGATTCTCATTCAATGAAGAAAAATTGAAAATAATTGATGAAGAGGCTTCTCAGTTGTATGATGAGTTGCACATTGAAAAACTTAATGAATGCAAACAATTTCAGTGGCTATCAAAAGAGTCAAACGATCATAAAATTTGTTGTGGCAAAAGGTTTACTAATCTTGAGCAGTGTCGTTAGTTTTTGTGAGATCAAGTGGTTAGGAATAACTTTAAAACAAAATTTGTGAAGAAATGTAGTAATAGTGTCATTGTCATATGTTGGAAAAAGAACTCACAGACTATGGTAGATTGCCCTTGGAAGATACATTTATTAATTTATGCATAACATAACAAAGTTCAATTAATGTACATAATAAAATTTAATAATATACAAAGTTCAATTAATGCTCATAACAGAATTCAATCATATATAAAGTTTAATGATGTACACCACAAAGTTCATTGCCAAGCTAAAAATCATTGTTCATATCGCTTTAGGTAATGTAGTAGCTCCTTGCTGTAATTTTGCAAATAAGCGATAAGACCACTTTGATAGTTAAGCATCTCCCTCGGCCTGCTGATGAACCGCCATCGATAAGGGATTTTTGCAAAGTCACCATCTGATTGAATGTTATTTATTTTTAAATGTGTTTATTTATATTTTCTTATAAAAAATTATTTTTTATATTTTTTAATTTATTTTTATTGCTGATATTTTGCCAAAAAATGCGAGATTTATGAAAAGTTTCAAAATCTCTCAAGTTTATATCCGCTCTAAGACTTCTAGTGATTGTCTTCTTCGATGGTGCTTGGAGAGGTTCTCTAGGCATGTAGTTAAAAGCTATAATTCTTTCGTGATATTGATTTTTATTGGAAAATAACATGTTTATGATGCTTAATAAGGTGTGGGGATTTTATGATGCAGTTAACATGTTTGATTAATTGCCTATGAAAAATGCTCATGCCAACCATTTCTATTGATTGGTACTATGAGTTTTGATTGATAGCCTATAATCTTCAATAAAAGAAGGAATGGTGCATTTTTAATTTCATTGGTCTTGTTTGATTGTCTTGCGGCAGTTGTTTGTTAGAAAGTGGTTAATATAATGTAAGCGCCTTTAGTTTATGGTTATTAATGGCTATATTATGTACGGGCTTTGTGGAATTTTGAATATCGTTTTGCCTTTCAGGATTAGGGGCTTTGTGGAAATTTGCATCCGATCAATTTTCTTTGCTCAATCAAGGCCTTTTTTTTTATAAGGTTAAACATCATGGACGAGATGTATCGGATTCTACAGGGCGGACCATAGAAGGTGGTTGGTCAAACTCTGGTGGTGCATCAGTGGACTGCAGGCATGCCTCTGAAACTCCAAGCAACAGACTGTGTACCACTTTGGTTTCGCCTTCCAGGGTTGTCTGCTGAATGCTGGATCCAAGACGTGTTTGAAGGAATTGCGACCTTTCTTCAAGGTAAAGGTGGATAGCCTTACAAAATTCATGGAGCGTTGTGCGTTCGTGCGAATGTGTCTCAGTTCTCCTAAATTTTGTGCCAAAGTCCCAAATAGAGATTGCGATCTTGGATCGACGAACCTTCCTCCAAGATATCATATATGAGCATAAACTAAAATTCTGTCCACAATGTGGATCGATTTACCATTCGACGATCACATGCCCTGTTCGTCGTGTGTCATCCACAGACAAGGTTGAACCGGCTCCTAAGGATGAGTGGACGCAGGTGAAGATGTATCAGAGAAACAAACCAACCCAGGGTCGGGCACAACAGAAACCTAAATTCCAGCCGTGAAGGAGGCGGTCATGTTGGACGTCGCAAATCCCACCGGACGGCAGGCATTCCGGTGACATTCCCTGATAAGTTGGTTGAGCAGGGACAATTGGGTAACCGATTCAGTTGAACAATGTTTCCAAATCACGTAGACGATACAAGGCGGGTGCATGACTGCTCCCGGCCTCCCCTGCGTGAAACAGGATCTTCACGTCCTTCTATCATATCAGAGCGATTACAACGAAGGCATGGATTACCTATGGGCGATGCAGTGATTGTGATCGACACTCCACCAGGTCAGATACTTATCCCTTCTAATTAGTTGGCCAACAATCACCATATACAGGAAGTCGATCATTCGACTTTGACTAACACCACCAACATGTTTCTTAATGAAACTCAGCTGGAATATACGTGGGCTTGGGCGAGTGTGGGCTCATTGCCACATAGCTGATTTGCTTTCTCACCATCAACCAGTTGCGGCCTTCTTATTGGAAAAAAAAAATACTGCGGATAAGTTGCAGACCATTCGTATAGTAGTTTCACTAGCTACGAAATCGTCGGCAACTTTGAAAGCTCGCCAACCAGTCTTATCCTGTGCTTGTGGCATAAAAATCATGTTCAGGTAGAGGTCCTTCTGAGCTCAGATCAGGTGATGACAGTGATGGTAGATGATGGTTAGGACATTATTCTTCTCTCATGGGCGAAACCCATAACTACCCTGACCAACGTTCTCTTTGGCAGTCTCTCTCCCAACACCAAGTCGACTCTCCATGGCTGGTATTGGGTGATTGGAATGTCACTCGATCCCTTTCAGAACCTCGTCTCACCATGTTAGGGCGGAGGGCTTTAATCAATTCATTAATGTAGATGACCTTGTGGAGGTGGAGGTAGGGATGGCAGTGGATCAGGGCAGGGGTAGGGGAGAAGGTCTCCACCATCGCCCTGTAGGGACTAATGAATTGATTAAAGTCCTCTCAAGGTATTTGCAGTGAAGACGAGAATAAGTGAGGATGATTGAGATTTATGGCATCCTTCAGAGGATCCTTGATAGGAATATCGAGACCTCTTCAGTGTTCTACTGCAGAGGCAGGAGCTGAGAATTTAACATCTCTTGGGTAGTCGTTATCCAGCTCTAACTGTCTCATTGAATTTCCAAACAAGCTAGAAATCCAATGTGGAAAGGGCCCACCATAATCCAGATGATGCTTATCTCAATGACCCACTACTCAAATGGGTCATTGGATTCCAAGTGAGACCCATTTGATCACACTGGATATGTATCAGAATTCGTCATCTCCCACTTGGCCACATGGTGCGAACACCCACATTTTTGCATAACCAATGCATTATGTATTGCACTCATGACATTATGATGTTTTATATACGCTAGTTAGATTTATCTTTCATGATATATCCCTATCATGAGGCTATTCACAGACTAGGTTATGTTATAGATTTCAAGTATTCACCATTCATTGTATACTAAGTCATGCAATCCATGAATACATCATAGTGTGGGTCTCACATAGTCATGAAGTTCTTTGACTCTTCTATGACTATACTATAGGCATGCACACTAGTGGAGTAATATGAAATTTATTAATTAATAAATATATAATTTGCCAAACATAGCAAATACTCTCACTTTTCAAATCTTATAATCCCACTTCCCATATGCATTATCGCATGTTGATCACTACCTATTCATTTTATAGCAATGTATATGGATCCAAACAGTTATAAATGTGACTGATCAACATCATTTAACATTTTATGCATGAAAACAAAATATTCGTTCATGCATTTATACAAACATACCATAGGGAGCATCATTATTTATCATTATATACACATAAATATCTTCACATGCATATGTAAAATTATAATTCCGCTCTCACTTTTCCAATGCATTGCATTTAAGCAATATTTGCATTAAGCTATGACATCATGTGGTTTTACATACACTAGTTGGATTTCTCCATTATGATATATCCCTATCATGAAGTTATTCCCAAACTAGGTTATTTTTTCATAATGAAGTAAGTCATAAATCCCATACCTAAATCCAATTTGGATATGCACCAGATCCATTATATCATTTGGATATGCCAAATATGATAAGTCAATTCCAAGGCTTAGGGTTAGGGTATAGGGTTTAGGGTTAGGGTTTAGGCACTAGAGTTTACGATTTAGGATTTAGGATTTAGGATTTAGGTTTAGGGTTTAGGTTTATAGTTTAGGGTTTAGAGTTTAGGGTTTAGGGTTAAAGGGTTTAGGGTTTAGGGTTAGGTTTAGGGTTTGAGATTTATGTTTAGGAAGATATTGATTTCTATGGAAATATCGTTGCGTGTTCAAATCATTGCTCATTTAGCGATTTTTATGGAAATCGCTTCAAAGCTTCGTACCTGTAATTAAATAGTTGTCACATGAATCACTATCGTCAACAAGTATACATCGCTATTTCATCAAATGTATAAATCGTTGCTTCAAACGTATAAATTGATGTAGAAATCACACCCTTCATAAGTACATATCGTTGTAACGTTTGGGCTTCAACAATAAACGTCGTTCCACATCCCGCTTATTGTCAAAAATCGATATGCCTTGTGAGACCTGGATTTCGGTTGACGATTTATGCGATTTATGCAATGACGTATACATAGACCATAACGATTTGCCTTTGTATAGAAAATATTGGAATAGTATAATGCAAATCACGGTTGTAGTAACATACTATCAATTTGCGAGATATTATTTTGTTTATTAATATCGATTTGTAAGCTATTATGCTGAATTTTTGTATCAATTTGTAATATATTATGAGATATGTATATCGATTTGTTACATATTATGTGTTTGCTAGTGTCGATTTGTAAGATATTTATATTATGATATTGAAACGTGTGCGTGCATCATTTACACTATTGCGCGATTGCGGTGACTATTTGCGTATTCAAATCGCTATTCATTTAGCGATTAAAATTAAAATCACTTCACAGCGTCGTAGCTGTCATTAAATCGTTGTCACGTGAATCGCTATCATCAACACACATATACGATAAGGCATTTCTTTTATTGGCACGGTAAATAACAATTCGATGTATAGTATAGTGTGATGCAACTGACGATCATGACAACTAACATGAAGAATGATGTTCATATAGATTTAATTTTGCATGGTCGGCAGAAAGAAATCCTTTTGCCTCATAAGTGCGCGTAGTTTTCATTCTCTTCTTCATTCTTCCTTTACTTTTTCTTCTCTTCGTCATCCTTCTTCTTCTTCTTCTTCTTCTTCATCTTTAGTTCTTCCTCATTCTTCTTCGTTTGCTTTTCATCTTCAATATCTGATGGATCAGGCTCCGCATAATAAATATCCGACAATTTTTTCCTATCTTTTTCATTCTCAATGCTCATTATATTTTGGTACTTTACATAACCCTCATATATATTAGATTGGCGGATGATTTATCCAAGAGTTATCCTCTCCAACGATGAAGGCTTTCTTGTCTTACGAATTGTAGTCATTGCTAACCTGCACAACACATAAATTTAACCGCAAATCATTGTAGAAATCGAACCTTTCATAAGTACATATCGTTGTAAATCATAAATTGCTACTGCATTAAATGTATAAATCGTGGTTGTTTTAAATGTGTAAATCATGAATCATAAATCAGCTAAATCGCTACTGCTTGAAATGTATAAATCGTTGTTGCATTGAACAAATCGCTACTGCATTAAATGTATAAATCATTGTTAAATTTAAACTTATAAATCATTGTAGAAATTTTGCCCTCATAAGTATATATCGTTGTAATGTTTGACCTTCATAAAAACAAATCGTGCTAACTGTTTTTCGATGCCCAGAAGGTGGATAGGTACAAATTGATTTGTTTTAGTATGAAAATAGATGTTATTTAGCATGAATAGTATAACCAGTTATAAGATTTAGCATTCATATTTACATAACGAAAATCAATTTGTTTACATAAAGAAACCTTACACAAAACTCACTGAAAGGACACAAGTTTTGTTAATCCGTCAGTGGAGGAGAAATACCTAGAAGGTAGATGTAGCCGATGGTGGCAACGATGCTCTGACTGCGCTCTGACGGCAATAGATGACGAAAAGGGGTGCTCCAGCGGTAGCAGACGACGACCAAGGGTGATCCCGCGGCAGCAGACGACGTCAAAGGCTGCATCGTCAAAGGGAGCTCCTGTTACAGTAGATGGTGCATCGTCAAAGGATGAGCCATAATATTTAGGGTGACATATTGCGAGGAGCTCCTGTTAAAGCATAATCATTTACTCCTTATGGCAAAAACGATGATGATTTTAACCCTTTCTCTCTTTTGACGAGAGGATATTTTTGTCCTTTACTCGAAACATCATTTCATGGCGCTAATGACGGGAAAGGGTACTTAAATCTTTGCAAACAAACCGGATTCCGATGCTAAGTGATGTCGACATACACGGGGAAACGAGCCCCACATGCTTACATACGTGGCGCTCATTTAGACTCGAGAACACGCACCTGCGTGTTCCGGGGGGAACATATAACCTGCTTCGATCTTCAAGGAAGCCTCTCATTTTTTCTTCAAGCTCTTCACAAGAACGATGATGGTCCTGTGGAGCCCTGTGTTAGCATAAAGGAGAACATGCAGCTTCCTAGTCCTATTACAGATGAGGAAGTGTTCAAAGTAGTCTTTGATATTGATGGTGATAGCGATCTTAGCCCAGTACATCTTTCTCGTCAATTATATAGCTAAGAATGTTTGTGTGGCTATCAAAGATTATTTTGTTGAAGGGAAATTTTTTACCAGTATTAATGTCACTCATATCATTAGATTCACTAGTTATTTGCAGATGATGTTCTTTTTTTAATTTCAGGATAGAGGGCAATCTATCTGGTCCTTCCTGAACATCATAAAGGATTTAGAAGCCAAATCAGGACTTTCAATGAATCCATGAAAATCGGTGTACATCCCTTTCAATTTATCCATGGGCCATATGAATCAGATTGAAATTTGGAGTGGTTGGCAAAAGGGTTCTCTTCCTATCACTTATTTGGGCCTGTCTCTTTTTAAAGGCCGAACGAAGAAAGTATACTGTGATCTGCTGATGTCTAAGTTTCTGAAAAGGCTTGAGAGATGGAGTTGTAGGATGTTATCAATGACAGGTCAGTTAGCTCTAATCAAGTCAGTCCTCACATCCTTCCCTATTTACTGGATGTCTTGCTTCTTATTGCCCAGCTCAGTGATTACCCAATTGGAGCATATGGGTCTATAATTGGAGCGAACTAGGGTGGATGGTGCTCCAAAAGAACTCAAACCTTTGGGTAAATATCATTCACATCCAATACCTACATTCCTTGTGGAGCATATGAGTCTCATTCACGTTATTCACCTTATCAGGCATGAAATCAAGTAGAGTTTGGGTAATGATCATCATACTCCATTGATAGAGCACCTTAACATGCCATTTCCAAGACACTGATCAAATTTCTGCAACCCTTAAGCGTGGCAGATGTGCTCTCTAGGGACCAAGACTTGGCCATTGATGTTCTCCTACATATTCAACATCTCATCAATAATGCTGGAATCAATTTTCACTCTATGATTCTTTCAGATACCGAGCATGATAAGATCTCTCTAAGGACTGGTTCTACACACTCCACCAAAGCAATCTGGAAATCAAGTAGGACCTCTTATCCTAAGTATCACCTTGCTGGCCTGATTTGGTGTAAATAGCCTACCCAAGGGCTGCCATTACCCTTTATAGTGCGTTGGAAGGCCGCCTCCTAAGCCAAGACAGGTTACAACACCTTGGGTTTTCATTGGCAAGCCGTTGCTACTTATGCAGAAGAAATGAGGAAAATGCTGAGCACCTGTTCATGACTTGAATCACTTCCATAAGGGTGAGGAGATATGTGTGTCACCTGTTTGTAGGGGTGTCAAGGGGACAGGTTTACCCGGACCAAACCCTATAGGGTCTGGGTATGGTGATAAATAAGAAGACCTGGGTCCAGATTCAAAGGTCCGATTAATACATGGATCCAGGTATAGTTTGTGAAATTTTATACCAGGCCCAGACCCGACCTGAGTTATGATTAAGGCCCACAAATTTTCAATGGAAAAATGATAAAAAAATATTATTTTAACGGGTATGGTTTGGATCTGGTTCGTGTAGTTCTTATCGGGTCCGGGTTTGGTTTCTCTTATAGTGGACTCGATTAGACTCGGGTCCAGACACGATATCATACCCGAAAATCGGGTCCAAGTCTGTTTTTACCTGAGTCTGAAAGAAACCTGACCCGTTGACTCCGCCTACCTGTTTGGACGGCGGTATAACCCAAGCAGGTCAATTCAAGACTCTCTGCTTAGATGGGGTCGTCGCAGCCTATCCCCAAAACCTGTGTTGATCGACCCGGGAACAGTCTTGGTTGATCGACTTTCAGGTGACCATTTAGAGAATCTGGGCCATTCACAATAAGAAAGGCAAGCTAGGGTTAGGCAGACCCCACTAGTTATTATTCAACATACCACTGGGTTTTGAACCTGCAACGTCCCACCACAAGGAGACGTGCACTGACGGCTTCTACCAACCACGCAGAGCCCCGTTGGTGCAATCAGATCATCTTTGATGGGAAGAGCTTTAACGATAACCTGTTTAGGAAGATGTGCTTTCATGCTGTGAAGGAACACGACTTGCATATTTGTAAGGAAGTGGATCACCCTGCAATTTGGAGATGGCGTAATGGAGGCCAGTGTGTTTAAGGTTAACGATCGACCAGAGAAAGGTATAAGAATGGGACCTATTATGCCACATACAATGCATTACAGATATATGATCATTACGCTTCAACCTCTTTAACATCTACCGGAATAGATGACAAATCGGGTATGTTATTCGCGATCCCCAGTGAGGATTCATAACAGCAGGTTGGATGATCGAGTGGTCAAGTGTATGTGAGAGATTTTAAGTCACGTTTTACTTCAGCAAGAATAAATCTTGAAACTGGTGGGGGTCTGCCATGTTTGGGGTCTGAGTTCTTATCCACATTTTTGGAGATTCCTTTCCCTTAAAAATGCAGAAAAATATGACATATTTTTGTTACCACCCTGTTTGAAACGCCCAAGGCGACGCTCAAAACAGTAAAATAGTCATAGCAAACTTTTATTTACCAAGTGCAGCGGCTGTGATTGCACCCTATCCACCCTCTTTCGCAGCAAAGCAGGTTATACATTCTCCCCCACCCCCCAAACATGCACTTGCTTGTTCAGGGGTCAGAATGAGTACCACGTATATAAGCATGTGTGCCTCGTATCCCCGTGTGTGTTGGCATCACTTAGAGTCGGAGTTCGGTGCGGTTGCAAAGACTTAAGTACCCTTTCCCGCTATTTTCGCCATGAAATGATGATTTGAGGAAAAGATAAAAATATCCTCCATCCAGAAAAGAGAGGATGATCTTTAACTCTTCAAAGTCCAAACATTTCATTTTTGCCCTAAATAGTAAACTCCTATGATGCCACTGGATCACCCTTTGATGACACATCATCTGCTGTAACAGAAACTTCCTTTGATGACCCACCCTTTGTCGTCGTTTGCTATCGTCGGAGCACTCTTTGTCATCGTCGGCTGTTGTTGGAGCAACCTTTGTCGTCGTCTGCTGCCGCTGGAGCAACCTTTCTCGTCGTCTGCACAATGGGAGCACCGTTGCCACCATCGGTTGCATCTATCTTCTGAGTGTTTCTCCTCCACTGTTGAATTACCAAAACTTCTATCATTTTGGTGAGTTTTGTACAAGGTTTCGTTATGTAAACAAATCGATTTTTAAATCTGAATGATAAATCTTACAACTGGTTGTACTATTCATGCTAAATAACACCTATTTTCATACTGAAATAAATTGATTTGTACCTGTCCACCTTCTGGGCATCAAAAAATAGTTAGCACGATTTGTTCTTATAGGCCAAACATTACAACAATATGTACTTATGAAGGCTAAATTTCTATAACGATTTATACGTTTAAATGCAACAATGATTTATATATTTAACGCAGTAGCGATTTGTACGTTCGATGCAACAACGATTTATACGTTTGAAGCAGTAGCGATGTGGATTTATGATTTATGAAGTTCCCATGATTTGTACTTAAGTTTACTAAATCGTACAACGATGTTTACTTATGAAGCCCAAATGTTACAACGATGTAAATTCTGCACGTTTATGTTTTAAAATCATACTACAAATATCTTACAAATTGATACTAGAAAATACATAATATCTTACAAATCGATATATATATCGCATAATATATTACAAATCGATACGACAATTCAGCATAATATCTTACAAATCTATATTAACAAACAAAACAATATCTCTTAAATCGGTAGTATGTTACTACAACCGCGATTTGCATTACATTGCATATACTGAGTGAATGGACGATACCAGATGGGGTAGAGGTCCTTCCTCACATATGTAACCATGCATTCTTGTCAATAGGTCCCAGCGTCTTACAAATATCTTCAATTTTTTAACTGTCGAAAAGCCAACATCCACCTGCAATAACAAAACAATGTTGATCATGCATAGTTTCTACACATAAACTCATATATTTTTTATGCATGATCATGTCAATAATTGCTTAAAAAATGCTGATTTGTGAAGGTTTTCAAAGTTTTTTTTATCAAATATTAAATTGAGCAATATGAATCCTTTCTGAGCCTTTTTGAGAAATTAATTAAGTTTTTGAAAAATACTTTCAAAAAATGAAGTTGTTTGAAATATTTGAAAAATATACACTCTTTTTGAAAAAAAAAATCCAAAACCTAATTAAAACATTATAAATAGGATGTTTGAGAAAAAAAGAGGGCCTCCCACTTTGAAGCTCACGTCTCTCTCTCTCTCCCTCTCTCTCTCTCTCCAAAACCTAATTAAAACATTATAAATAGGATGTTTGAGAAAAAAAGAGGGCCTCCCACTTTGAAGCTCACGTCTCTCTCTCTCTCTCTCTCTCTCTCTCTCTCTCAGCCAGCCGGTTCCCTCTCCTTTTCTCTCCTACTTCTTCTTCTCTTTTTCCCTTTCTACTCGCCGGCAGTTCCGTCTTCCTTCATCAAAGGGTGCAGCATGATGGGCATTGAGCGTGGAGAGGCCACTCTTTTCGCAACCAGTCCAGCCGAATATTCGGTAACGTTTTCTCCTTCTTCTCCCCTTTTCTTTTTATGTGTTTCATATTAGTTTCTTATTTTTGCTAAAAAGGAAAAAAAAATGTATTAGATTATGATCTTGCATTGTGTTATTTTAGGATTAGCAGGTGTGTGGTAGATAAGTTTGTTGTGTTGGCTAGCGTGTTCGCGTTTTCGTAGTATGTGCATCCAGCATATCATGGTCGTCGTGCGTTTATAGTTTAGCCGCATAATCTGTAGCATTTTCTTGTCTGTGCGTGTGTGCAATGTGCAATTAGATTTAAGTGTTACAAAACTTCTTTGTTTTGATCTGTCTTAAATAAAAAAAAAGAGATATTTTGCTTCAGGAGTGCTGGATTTCTTCTTCATGTTGCATTGAATTAGTATAGCATATTAGTAATTATCTTAATAGCGTTATTTCAATTAGGTTTGTCGAGTTCTGAATTTTATTCGTTCTTGCATAAATAGATTGAGTACAGATAGCGTACCAGGGTTAGATTTGTGTTTAATATAGTGGCTAGTTCTTTACCCTTGTTTTTTTTTGTTTTAGTTGCATTTAGTAACCTCAGCGTAACAATTTCTCATCTTGGCCATCACCGTGTCACTCTGATCCAATTTGCAACATGAGATTGACTTGATAGGTTTATGTTCAAACTTTTGACTTTGTTGGATTTTTAATTTGTGTGAACCAGAGTAAACAACTGATCACACGGATTTTGTTTTACATATTAAATCTTGGAATCTGTCTGTGGTATCACGTCCATTGTGATCGTCAGATCACGATCTTGAAGTGTTCTGATCAGCCAGCATACCATGAGATTAACATCATTCACACAAACTGTATTCAGGCGTGAGGGATGTTGGGCATTATACAGATTATCATCACTCGATTGCATTAGCACTATTGCTTTTGCTTGTTTCATCAGTCTTAGATATTTTTTTTAGTCATAATTAATCAGTTACGTTCCAGCATATGTCCTCCCTTGATTAGTTGGTTCATCTAGTAATCTTGCATTAGTTATTGGTTCATCTTAGTCTTAGTTAGAGTAGTACTTCTTGCTTAGCAGTGAGTGAACGTGCCTTTAATTTTTAATTAGAATTAGTTCAGTTTGAATTGCATATAGTTAGATTTAATTTGTTAGTGTGTTAGTTTGATATAATGCTTTCTTTTCTTAAATTATAAGTAATTAGTTGTTTCAAGTTCATTATTAGTTACTTAGAATATTAGTTTGGTGGTTAGTTTGTTAGACTAGTTTTGGTTTTACTTGAAATATTATATTTTGTTACTGGTTTTTTTCGTGGTTCTGCTCGTTTTGTTTTGTTTTCTGCAAGAAACCATTCGGACATACGGTGATCCCTCAGAGCCCCTTAGAGAGCTCTCTGGAATAAGGATCAATAAAGGAGAAGTATAAAGATTATAATCATTCATAGAGAAAGAAAAAGAGAGAAGCAAATCAATTCAAAGGGACAGGAGGACCACAACAAGGCTTTATCATTAAAGATTTTCCCCTTTTTCTTTTTAGATTAGGCTATTATTTTATTCAATTCATTGGGTTGTAATAAGGCTGTTTTATTCTTTTATTCATTTAAGCCCTCTGCGTAGGGCAACACTCTTTAGTTATTCATTTAATTAATTAATTCTTTTTCTTGGCAATAAAGAATAGTGTAGTTGTGTGTGTTGAATACAAGTATCTCCCGTTCCCTGAGATCGACCCGGACTCCACTACTTGTGTGAGCCGGTTTTTATATTTTTGGTGTTTGACTTTCACATTGTTTTTATAATAAAATAGCATTTTCAAAACCATTTTTCAAAACTCACACCAAACGCCTTAATGACACTCACGATGATATACATTCTTCAACAATAACATGATGACATGGAAATGTACTCACGATGCCTTAATGTCACTTGTTGGAATGTTTGTCCGTCATTATTTTTTTCATACTGCCTATCGAAAACAAAGAAGAAAAGACTGTAAAAAGAGATGGCCGACAAATCTCTCTATGACGCCCACCAATAATCAAACCAGTTGATCTATTTATAGTTATCTCCATGAAGTAGGAACAAACCTGAGAATGTTTTGTAACACAAGGCAGGAACGAGAAGACGGCAATGTGTTGTAACACAAGCTAAAAACCAAGGCGGGAACCTGGACTCGTGGGAATGTGAAAAGCTATTTACGGGAGGACATTTTCGTTAAACGCATATCTATCTTACGAAAATACATTTCCGTCAAATGCATATCTATCTTTTTTATATGTTATTTATCTTTTTTATATGTTATTTTATTATTAAATGGTCATGGTTAATATTGGCATATGAATTATTGCAGGTCCCACATATTCCTCTGTAAACCCGAACACATGAATTTGTGTTGGGGGCGAACACACAACCCCCTACCCTTTCGCAGTATGGGCAGGTGAAGTCTAAATGTACGGACAGGTTTCAGTAGAGACCCATCTACATCATAGAGATGGTGATAAACCAATCACATAGAAACATGTTTGTAAACTACAAGATAAAAATATCCAATGGATCCAAGTTTGTTTAGTCAGGTTATTGGGTTGAGTGATCGGATTGAATTTGGTATTACATGATGGACTCATAGCGATTTTGGATCTGGATAAGGTTTTGAAAATGAATGGTTTAGAATAGGGCATTAAAGATGACCCTTATTGTGTTTCAAAGGACATGGGAAAGAATTAGAGATATTAATGGTTCAGGTATGTACTGGATATCCAATCTGAACCCGAATACCCATGTATGGGCATAAAGAATGTCAACCCAAATATTATACCAGAATATTATTCGGGGCCAGACAAACCTGACCTGAGTAATTCATGAGCCAGGCTTGGGTCATGATTTTTGTCAGATATCCCATCCAAACTGGCTTGACCGTAGAGCTCTTTAAATTATGTAGATCCAGTCATACAGGTTTGGGATTTCATTTTCTTGACCCAAAAACTCTTTAAATTACATATATATAATGTTGCAGTGCTCAGGGAGCACCTACACCAACCCATTAGAAACCATGCATGCAGGTTGCATCTTCTATATGAATTCAACATTGTTTATTTGATAGGAACCATGCCTTGAATCATTTTCTTGGATGTGAAAATAGGATTTTTCAAGTTATTAAATTTTGGCACATTGGGTTGATTTTTGAAGATCTTTAAAAACATATTTGAACATCACAATCACATGATCCAAAGCTTGTTTTCTACTAAAAAATATATGTACATCATATCTATATGGTTTGATAAACAAAGAAAAACTAAAAAATGATAAAAATTATAGTTTCGATAAGTGTGAGTAGGTGCTCCCAGGGCACCCTATATATATATATATAGTATTTCAATGTCAATACCGAGAGTGGTTCAGTGAAAACACAAGCCACTCTCTTGACAAAGGTCCTTTTATCATATTGGTTGTACCTGCAAATTTTCTAATGGCTCTTTATGTTAAAATTGCAATTAGTTTTTTTAGTTTAACAGAAACATGCTTAGTTGGATCTCTCTCTCTCTCTCTCTCTCTTTGATGATGAGGAACCCAAAAGACTTGAAACTCCCAATCGTTACTTCGGGTGTGTTTAGATTCAGGGAATTGAATGAGCTTAAATTCCCAAAGGTTTAATTCTTTCTTCTGGATATTTCATGGAATTGGAAGTGGATTTCAATTAGATTGTTTGTATTCAATGATGGAAATGGAATTTCATTCCCGTTTTGATATTTGAACATAAAGTGGGGTTATGAATGGGTTGGACTTGCACCGGATCTAGGTGGGTTTGGGCCTAGATTTGACTCTGAACTGCTGATACCAGTGTAGCTCCAGGTCCAATAGGTCAGACACATGGGCTGGGTTCTCGATGGATTGTGAGCTATCCAACCTGATCCAATTGGTATTACATGGTGGACACCTATCAATTTTGGATCCAGATTCAGTTTTGAAAGCGATTGGATTAGAATAGGGCATTAAAGTGTCCATATTGATTGAAGAACGTGGGCATGCATAAGTAATGCTAGGAAATATGTTTGGCTCATAAAGACCTCGTTTGAACTCATAAAACAGGCTCAACAAGCTAAATAAGAACATTAGGAACTCAGCTTTGTTTTGCTCCAATAAGTTCAATAGGTAGTGAGAAATATATTTTATGGAAAATGACTGCACATTATGGGTAATTTGATGTGTTTTCCTAAAAGCCTACAATTTTTTATATTCTTCCCATGTCCAAAATCGTAAATATCTGGATTTAAAGTGACATTTTTACCTTTGGCACATGCAAACTTCTATATATGTGATCTTCCTCCCAAATATGTGATTATTTTTTGCATAACAATCTCTATTGTCAAGAAACTTATATTTTTATAGTCATTGAAAAGCTGAGACACAAGCGTATAAGTTTCATGTTTTGAGTCAGAACTAAAAACCCCTCTAGGGTTTTTGTTTTTGAGTTCTAAAACTAAAATAGAAACACACTCTATAGATTGGAATAATCGAACAATTTATCTTTAGAGGACATTTTGACCTATAAAATGAAAGATTATGAAAAAATAATAAAAAAATAGATAGAAATACATTTTCAATGACACTTGATTCGCTAAAAAATGATGAATGAGCATTGAGATACATCCCTTACAATGTTCCTAAAATAAGAGATGAATAGGTGTGTCTGTGCCTTTTCTGTCTGTTCTATGATATTTTTTTGGCCACTTGCATTGAAAAACTAGAAAAAGAACAAAAAAAATATAGATTGGGATGTTAGCTTTTCAACACCACCAAAATCACTTTGATGTGATGAGCGATTGGAGAGAAACATCCTCTAGAAGATAGACTATTCAATATAAGCATGAATGAGGAAGTCTGCATAAATTGAGAAAGTCCACATAAAATATATGTGAAGATGAAGAAGTCAACATATATTTTATGCGGACTTGAGGAAGTCTGTATAAAATATGTGCAGACTTTCTCAAGTCTGCATAAAATATATGTAGACCTACTCATTTTATTCAAGTTTATCAGGAAGTTCACATATACACTACAAAGATGAGGGGCAATAATGGTGACCCGTTAACGACGAGAAAAAACCTCACCGCTATTGATCAAGCAATAATGGCGAGATTTTTGTCTCTGCTAACTTATACGTAATAGCGATGATATAGATATCGCGTTGTTATTACTCTACTACGGCCTTAAATCTCGTTGTTATTACTTTATCAATAACTGTCGTCGTTAAAAACATATATATAATGGTGACATCTGGATATTATCGTTAAAGATTTATTTTTAACAACGAGATTATTCGGTTGTTAAATATTGTCGTTAAAACACTTTAATGACAATATCTAACGGTCATATTATCTCGCTATTATAGATCAATAACAACAAGACCTTGTTGACGCCATTATAAATCTTTACCCTATAATGGCAACAATTATGTTATCGTTATAGAGTCATATTTAAAAATCGCTTGTAGGCCCTTTATCTCTCTCTCTCTCTCTCTATATATATATATATATATGTATATGATCTCATTGGACCGCCTGATCCTCCTCCCTTTCCCTTTTTGTGCATGTTTTTCTTTGGCTGCAACTGAGCCACCATTGGTGGATGGCCATCTCCAAGCCCGTATGCAACCCCACCCACGCAAGCTCAGAGGTAGGTTCTTTCACCTCTCTTCTCTTAGATGATAGCTTTTTTAGGGTTTTACCATTTGATAATTGGCAGGGCATAGTCTTGATCGTTCGTATCAAATCTCACTAGGGTTTTAAAACTAAAGTTGCAACGTTGTTCAAAATGAATGACATCCAAAACCTTTTTCCTTTTTTCAATTTTATTGATTTCCATGCTTTCTTTGAGCTAGTGTTTGTATGAAGTTGAGTGTGACATGGAAACATTGATTTGATTCTATTCCTTTTCTTTTGGGCAACAAAATTTTTTGAATTCTTCTTTTGTTTGTTTGAAACTAATCAATTTTTGAGGTTTCCTTTTGCCCAAACTGCATAGTATTTTATTAACGAAGGCATTTTTGTAATGGAATTCAAATTTTTTTGTGAACTAGTGGATGCTTTTATCATGGATTTAACCAATGAAAATGCTGCTTTTGTTGGTAATATAAAGAGCTCTTAGTGTCTGTTTGGAATCTAGGATCTGGGATAGGAGTTAATGCATTTGGCAAAAAGTTGGTCAAACTACCACCTAGTGGTTGTTTGAAATCTTGTAGCTAGGATGTGAGTTAATGCATTTGGGATGGAAAGTGCCATTGTATTTACACTAAAGCATAAAAAAGATCATCATCGTTCTACTTTCTCAGAGAAACTAGCTTCTTTTGGGGATATTTTTAATTAAGTTGGATTTTGTTAAGACATGTAAACTCTAAATTTAGTTGAGTATTGGTTTGCATTAATTCCTTTAATTAAGTTTTTTAAACTCAGTGGTGTGTGCAGTTGTGTTATTGTAACCCGCCCAAAGTTGCATTGGTTTTTAAATATACTATTCTGTTGTATTTGCATTAAAAAAAACTTCAAAATTTTCAATAAAATTTTGGGGCATTACACTACAATACAATATAATCAAGAGTTCATAAGTTGGTTTCTACAGAATCACGAGGATGCTTCTCCAGAATTTTAAAGTCTCGTAAGAGGACCTTGGCACTAATCTTAGTCCTAACAAACTTTTGATGTGAATGGAATCAAGCTTCATACACAGTCTTAAGATCAAGACTGTACTTCTCAGAACAATGGGGTAATAGTTATGTGTGAAGGCAATGTAGGAGAAGTTTGATGTAGACTATTACAGTATTCTAAAAGATATTATTGAATTCAAATATACATGATGAAATTAGATGTATATGTTTAGATATAATTGGTTTAATATTAGGCACATACGAATACTTTATATGTGTTAACATGTCTGACTCAACATGCCAGGAGGATCCCTTTATTTTAGCCTCTCAAGTTATGTAAGTATTTTATATTAGAGACTTCATAAATAACGAAATACATATAACACAAAAGATAATATAAAGAAATGTGTATGAGATTCTACCATCTTCAGCTGAAACGAAGAACAAGACAACGATGTGTATCAGGAGGCCAATTGCGGAGGGGTTAATTCGTTACCCTCACTATCGATGAAGATCATATGCCATTACATCGAGATGATTTAGAGGATGATTGATAAATATTTTGATTCCTAATTTTGTAAAAGATAAAGGTTGCAACGACATCCAAGTATCATCACAAAAAACAAACAGACGAACATGGCAGTGTGTGGACACAAACACTTTGACTTGACTTTTTATGAGAAATATTTATGGGACAAGAACTTCTAGAAGTTCTTAGTGCTAGCATTTTCTGGACGATTGCTTGGCAAGCATATGGAAGGCCTTTGACTTATTGATACCATTCATCAAATTATTTATGTTATGAAAAAAATCTTATTTATTTAGAGCCCTCAGTCGAGTCTTATTTGTGATATTTTCTAATATTGTTGGGCATTTTCATATCACAGGTGGGTGACACTTCAAGGAAGAATGCGGTGACTCCTCACACACCATATGCCACTGCAGTTCTAAAGATGTCCACGATGACCTCAGGTAAATATTAATCCAGTATTTTATTTATTTCTAAACTCTTTGCTATAATTGCTGCAATTAAATTTTGATTTATGTGAATATTATAAGTGTATATGTTTGTTGCAGGCTTGGAGATGATGTAGGAAGTGTTTGAGGTTTGTATTTGAAGTGTATTTGTTGCAAGCTTGGAGAGGATATAATGAGTTTGTATTTGAAGTAGAGATTTATAATCTTTGAAGTGTATGTTTATTTTTTAATTTGAAGTGTATAATTGAAGTGTATTCTTGAGGTTGTATGTTTTAAATTAAATGTTTTAAGGATGTACGTTTGAACTATATATTTGAAGTGTATTTAAAGTTTTTGTTGAATGTGTATTTGAATGTAAAAAAAACTAATTTTTAGTTTTCAATTTTTAGGTTTATAGCCTATAACGACGACATTCTTGTGTCGCCGTTATAAGCAAGAACCATGTTTTGCCGTTATAGTCAGCTTATAACGATGACTTAATTCTCTCTGTTATAGCCTACAATGGCGAGTTAATATTTGTTGTTATGGGCTATAACGACGAGACATGAATGATATAACTTATAGGTAGCCTATAACGACGAGCCAACAATTTTGTCGTTACAGGGTATCTCGTCGTTTAAACAACCTCGCTGTTATAGGGCACCTCACTGCTATTAGTGTTCCCAGTTCTAGCGACTTATCTTGCTAGTGTTGGATTACCCTTTAAAGACGACCTATAAATGTCACTGCTATTGATCAACAAGGGTCATTTCTTAACGGTGACTTATTGGCACCGTTATAGGCTAATAGCGGAGAAAAATATTGTAATAGTGGTAAGAAAAATCACCATTATTGACCCTCATCCTTGTAGTGATAATTTTATGCGAACTTTGTGAAGTCCGCAAAAAAAAATGTGCAAACCTCATTTTAAGTGGGTGTATATGGCACTCGAGGAGCAAAGCAATATATTGCGCGAACTTTATCAGTTTCGCACATACGAAGGGTAAAATGAACATTTCAATGCTGGCTATTTGTGATTTTGGACATGAGGAGAATATCACAAATTATGAGATTTTTAGGGAAACACATCATTTTTACGGTACAATATGGTCATTTTTCATATATTTTAAGCATGTTTTACATGTATTTTTTTAATCTTTTTTTTCAGCTCTAAAACAATGCATTTTATCAATAAACAAGCCAGCTTGAACTTGGCTTGCCTTGCTTAGAGAATGAGCCAAGCTTAATCACTTCAAGCTCAGCTGGTTCAACTCGTTTATCAGCCCTATCAGCATCAACTTGTAAAAGATTTAATATTCACATTTTACCTTTAAAAGTTATTGAAAGTGGGTTGTTACTAATAAAACAAAAGTAAAATATATTAGATTTAATTTGGGTCTAACCTTATCTGAATGCTTTAATTGATTTTCGTTTGATTTAGATCTAGTTTTTATGCTCAGATTACAATTCTGTTTGAGTGATTTTGTATAAGGGTGTCTACGGGTTGGGTTTACACAGACCTGACCTGTACCAAACCCTATAGGGTCCGGGTATGGTGATAAATAAGAAGACCCGATTAGGACCTGGGTCCGGACTCGAAGGTCCAATTAATACATGGATCCGGGTATAGTTTGTGAAATTTTATACCAGAGTTTCTATAAAGACCCACAATTTTTCAATGTAGAAATGATAAAAAATATTATTTTACCCGGTATAGCCTGGATTGGGTTCATGTAGTTCTTATAGAATTCAGGTATTTTCTCTTATGGTGGGTCTGATTAGAGTCAAGTCCAGACTCGATACCATACCCAAAAATTGAGGTAAGGTCTGGTTTCATCGGGGTCCGAACCAGTGGCGTAGCTAGGATTCATGTGAGGGGGGGTGCAAACAGGGGTGTATCAAAAAAAAATTTGGTGTGATAGTTGGGGGTTCGGGGGCAGTGTCCCCGGAAAAAAAAAATGAGATAAAATAAAAATTGGCTACAATTATTAATAAAAATCTATTTCATATGGACAAATCAAACTATTTGCTGCAGTCAGGGCTAAAAAAATGGATAAAAATCTATTTCATATGGAATCAGGGCTGGGCTAGGACTGGGCTTTAAAAAAATAAATAAATAACTGTTAGCCTAGTCCTGCCCCCCCCCCCCGCCCAGCTCCGCCTCTGGTCCGAACCAAACCCGACCAGTTGACACTCCATAATTTTGTATTCAAGTTTGACTGTGACGGCCTAAATATCAGACATTTATAAAAGGCCGCCTAACATGTAACTGCCCACTTTAAGGTATAAAATAATTTGGTATTTTCTATTAAACCACTCAAGTTATATCATCTTATTGTCTTTTTGTCAAAGAAATAAACAATGACACTTTTTTAACTACACAAAAGAAAGACATGTATAAGTCCCAAAGGGGTTTGGCGTAGTGGGATGGGCTTAGGCATCTAGGCAGGCGGTCTAGGTTCAAATCTCATGAGCATCATCTCTTGCGCAAGCCGACATGGCTACTACTTAGGGCAAGGGGTAAGCCTACGGAGTTTTACACTGTGAGGAGTGATTGTAAGTGCGGCAGGCATAGCCAGCATGGTTAGGTCTCTGGTATTCGTGGGGGTTTTCCGTTTATATATATATATATATATATATATATATATATATATATATATATATATATATATATATATATATATATATATATATGTGTGTGTGTGTGTGTGTGTGTGTGTGTGTGGCTTATAAAAAGCCGCCATTTAATTGTGACAACCAAAATGCTAGGCAGTTTTCTGTAAATTACTATTTTTCTCAAAAAGATAGTTAGCTAGGGATTGCCTCTAACGAGATTCGAGCTGTAGACCTCTTGGTTAAGATGGTAGGGCTTTATCAATCCAACTGTCTTTTTAACCTCATTTGACTTTGATTAAAGTATATTAGACTTAATTGGATTCAATAATCAATAATACCCATATGGGTACACAAGCTGACATATTTACATCCCCACCTTAGGACCACAGGCTCTGCATGTAATTGACCTGCCACTGGCTCTGTGACAAGAAACTCCAACTCTTCCTTTGGATGCAGGGATATCAATGATGTAACCTGACATCCAACCCGAATCCGATTAGTCAGATCCTGATGTGCTTAATAATCGAATTCGGGTTTGGTATTGTGTTTTGCATTTAAACCGAAACGTGAATCTCGGACAAAGATCTGAATCTGACTAAAATGCAAATCCGATAACAGGTTTTAAACTAGTTGGGTCTGGATTCGGCGGTTTTTATCAGATTCCATTCGACTCTGGATCAGATTAGGTTGAACTTGGTAATGCCTAGATCCGACCCGTTTATATCGCTATTTGGATGACATATAAGTATATAACCAGATTCTGAACATTGTCATAGATGTGAAAAAAACACGTAATTAGGTCTCTGAGCCTAGGGCGGTTGTCCAAGTAAAAAAAAATCTTCACAAAGTATGGTAATTGAGAAAGGGACTTCCTCTTTTGTCTGTTTTCTGGTTGGAGTTTTGGAGCGGGTCTAGCAAAACCTTTTTCTGACATCGCCAAATTTTTCTAGTTTAGCTAATTATGGTATCTTGATAGGGGTGGACACAGGGTCCAGACTCCAGACCCAAAGGGTTCTCATGTACCCAAATCAAAACTCTTTCTCTATATTCTGTCACTCATTCCAGTGAACTACCTTCACTCTTAAAGGGAGAGGGCACTATTTTGATTAGGGATGTAAACGGTTCGAATTTGGGTCAGATCTAGGCATTATCAAGTCCAACTTAATTGGGTTTGGCCTAGGATTCGGATTCAGATGAATAAAGATAAAACCAAATCCGGATCTGACTAGCTTAAAACCCGTTATTTGCACTTAATCGGGTCAGGTTTTTAGTCAGATTCGGGTTTTAGTTGGATTCAGATTCAGGTATGATGCAAAACTTAATACCAAACCCGGATCTGATTATTAATCAGATCCAGATTTGGCTATCAAACGATTCAAACCCACCTAATGGACTCGGATTTAGGTCGGGTATTGGGTTGCACCCAAATTTGATGATGCCGAAACAGGTAATCTATGTGGGTGGTCACCGACACTCAAAGCCCTTAAGGAGGTCTTCCTAACTAGTGAACCCTTTCTCCTTCTACCCCTTCTCCGAATTTGGGTTCCATATGCTGCTCAAAATGCATGTGGCAAAGACCCGAAATTGATCTAACCCAAACCATAAATTGGTGCCGGACCGTGTTCACGTCGAACAATAAAAATGGTTGATATGGATCATTTGGGTTCAACAGGGTCCTATCAGACTTCACGTGAGCTCGACAAATCTTGGGCTCAGCTTAAAGCCTATAGGTGCACAAGTTGGTCAGTGGGCTAGGGTTGGGGGCCTGGCCTATTTCAGGTTATAATGGGCATCAGGTGGGGTTCGGTCGGAGTGGCCTGATGTCCATGGCTGGGGTTAGGTTCAGTTTTTGGTGCAGATTTGGACCCACATATAAATGCCTGGCCGGGTCCATGTCTAAGTGAGTTTCAATTCTTACAAACCTAACCTATAAGTTTTGTTGGGTCCAGTAGGTGTCCATATAAGGTAATATGAGGTGGGTTTTCAGTTTATGGATTCCCCTCAAAATGGAAATGCTGTTGATACAAGGAAAAGTGGAAAACACCAATGAACTATTCACAGAAAATTTTGTGTTTTTTGAAAAGATATTTCTTTTAAACAAAGCCCCAAAAAGGAGGTTTGGCATAGTGGGATGAGACCTAATCTGCTAGGCAGGGAGTCTAGGTTCAAATCCTATGAACATCACCCCTTGCACAAGCCCAACCCTAGCAACTCCCTGGGGCAAGGGGCTAAGCTCATGGGAGTTTTACACTGTCAGGACAGCGTAAGTACGACGGTCAAAGCCAATGCAGCTAGGTCTCTGATCCTGGGAGTGGTTTTTTCGCGTAAATATAAAAAAATAAAAACTAGATATTGACATATTTAAAGTTTATGCATGATCTAAGGTATATCCTCTATTGTCCATGAGGCCTTGCTCATCTGATAGACGACGACTCTCTAGGCGTAAAGGTTACGAGCCCATGGGAGTTTTATTCTGTCAGGACAGCGACTGTAAGTACGACAGGCAAAGCTAACACGCAGCTAGGTCTCTGATCCTGAAGGTGGTTTTTTCGCATAAATGTCAAAAAATAAAAACAAGATATTAAGATGTTTGAATTTTATGCAAGATTAAATGTATAGCATCTTTGGCCCATGAGGCCTCTTCTCATCTTGATAGAGGCAATTCACAAACAAACCAAGTTGACGTGACATCACGAGTTTGAAACTAGGGATGGCAGTGAACTGGGGCGGGGGGACAAGGTCTCCACCCCCGCCCCATTTCAAAATCCAAACCTCCATCCCCACACGGGGATGGATTTTAACCTCCACCCCCGCTTCCATCTCCGTTTCATGTCCTCCATCCCCGGTCCAAACGGGGGTGAGGCATGGCGGGACCCCGTTTCCCCTTGGTCTATAGTCATCCCTTGAAGGATTGGGGACAGGACGGGGCGGGGCAAGGCGGGGGTGGGGCGGGGGAAAGCGTAAGTCCATCTCCGCCTTCATCCCCGCTCAGAGATAGAATTTAACCTTCATCCCGACTTGACCAGACCCATATTTTAACCGCATGGGGACGGGGCAAGGTGGTTTGTGGACATGATTTTTCTGGGTACTCAACCAGACCCATATTTTTTTGCTGGGAACCCGACTTGACCCAAGTATTTTATACATATTTTTAATAAAAATAAAATTTTGAAATGCAGGTCCAGGTTCGGGATTCCATTTCTTGACCTGGTAAAAACCGAACCTGACAACTCATTATTTGGTCAAGTTCGGGTACACCCTGATGGATCGGGTACCCGATCTGTTGATAACCCTACCCATGGGTGTGCATTAGGGAAGTAAATAGAATGGATTTGGTAAGAAACTTCAGAACTGATTAAATAATCATAATCGGTTTTGTTAGAGTTTTGCATTCAAATTAGAACCTGAATCAGACAAAACCATGATCCTGGTTAAAACCCGACCAGATTAAGTGTAAATGTCAGGTTTTAAGCTAGTCGGTTCCGTGTTTGATTTTATCTAATTCCATCTGAACCCGAATCCAAAACCGAACACAATTAATCCATACCCGATTAAGTCGCACTTGGTAATGCCTAAACCGGACCCAAATCCTCTTGAGATATTAGCCCGTGGGCAAGGAACCTGAAAAAAAAAACTGTTTTTATGCCAAGGAAATTGTGTAGTTGGCAGGAGCTGTCAGTGCACGTCTCCCTCTGGTGGGACGTTGCAGGTTCAAAACCCCAGTGCTACATTGAATAGTAACTGGTGGGGTCCGCCCAACCCCAGCTTGCCTTTAAAAAAAAAAAATTAAGTAAAAAAAAAGGAAAGTCCCACGATCTTTTGTTCTTCATGCTAAATGGTAAAACTGCATGTGTTTTGTCCTAATATGGATCCATAAATGAGACCCACAGCTTCTCCAATTTAACACGTTTACCCATTACGAGAAGTACCCAGAAATGGATTCGGAGTCAACGCAACAAACAACTTGGATTAGATCACCTACACCCCCTCATGATTAGGGTTCAGCCCCCCAAAGGGCCATGTTATTGTAAAGGATCCAGCATGATACATCATCATGGGTAGGGGTGTTAATGGATCGGGTATGACTCGATCCCAACCGGTATCTGATCCTATAGCGCTCAGGGTTTGGTTACAAAGAAAGAGGTCTGATTATCTATTCGGGTCAGAGTCAAGATGTATGATTATTAAATGGGTCAGGTATGGTTAATTTGATTTTATACCAAACCTAGATCTGACCTGAGTTTCGATTATGATATGCAATTCAATGTAAAAAGCTTAAAAAATATTATTTTGCTAGGTATGGACTGGGTCTGATTTATGTAGTTCTTATCGGATCCGGGTTTGGTTTTTCATACAAAAAATCTGTTTGGACCCAAATCCGGTTCAGATACCCACATCATTTTATCGGATCCAGGTTTAGACCCACCCATTTTTACGATGGTTCAACCCGTTTGACACCCCTAATCATGCATGTGCATACATCCATGGACCATGGCCGCCTTGTGTATACTCAATAAATTCCTAAGTACATAGCCGTCCATCTCTAAGATGGACGGTCCAAGTAGACCGAGTTATTGTACCCTATTACAATCACTGAACTGTAAACAGGCAGTCATGACAGCTATATGTAATGTAGCTAACACCAGTTTTTCTATGTAATTAAAAAAACTTGTAGATGCATTTATCATTGCTTATTTATTAAGAATATATATTTACATAAAAAATAATTTAATAAAAAATTTGATTTCCTTATCATCGAATTTTAGTGCAATATAAACTATTTTGATTAAAATACATTTGAACATGAAAAATGTTTATATTTCATACAAAGTAAATTACATAAAATATATTTATAAATTTATATTAACCAAACAACTACAACTATTTTCTTTAACTCTTTAAAGATGGTTAAGAGATTAAGGCTGGTTAGGGCCGGTCTATTACTTGTGCCGCCGGTTGCCAAACTTGACAAGCAAGGTTGATACTTGGATCCATCCATCTAGGAGATGAACGGTCCCAGACTCCTAATAGCCAAAACCTTTTTTTCTTTTAATTTATTTGGCTGCTGCATGCTATCAGAATTGGTAAGTTAAGATTTAAGAGATATGGCGGGACCCTGGCCACCAGACTTTTGGGATTGGGGTGGGTTTGGAGGGTTTTGGCAGGTAAAGCCACATGCTCATTGGGAGTTAATGAGGCTCATTCTGACTCAGACACGCCCACCCATCAATCACCTTCCTGATATTACCTTGGAAAAGGTTAAAGTAGAGAGAGAGAGAGAGAGAGAGGAGGGGAAGGAAAAGCAAGCGAGAGGGGGAAGGGAGAGGGCAGGAATGAGCGAGCCTTCCCATTGATTGTGAGGACCAAAGAGAAAGGAAAAGGTTAGAGAGAGAGAGAGAGAGAGAACCAAACGAAGCCAGGGAAGGGAGATGGCAGAAAGGAGACTGAGCGAGCCTCCCCACTGATTGAGGACCAAACAGAAGAGAGAGAGAGAGTCAAAGCAAAGCAAACGAAGCCAGAGAAGGGAGGTAGGAGAAAGGAGGGAGCTTCCCCATTGATTGTGAGGACCAAACAGGCCAGGCAGAAACTCCATGACCATCCCCACCTTCTCACCCCTCTGAAAGCAAAGGGGGGGAGCCCAGAAGAAGGGGAGGCACGGAAAAGAGGGAGTTATAGTTGAGAGGGTTTTCTCATGGGTAGCTCATCAGACGATCTGCTAAAGAAAATCCAAGAGCTCGAAGCTGGGCAAGCTCAGCTGAAGCAGGAGATGTCCAAATTGATGGTCAGCAAGGAGGGGAAGCCAGACAACCACCACCAAAGATCCCATTCTGTTTCACCGCAGAGGTCGAGATTGTCGGGCTTAAACCGCAAGGGCATCGATGATTTCCGACAGAGGAAGGGGTCTTCATCGCTTCGGCATTCGTCGCCGCTGAGCCGGAGCGCCGGTGGCTCTCCTTCCGGCTCCAAACTCCAGTATGGGGCAGCTGTTCAGTTTAAGGATAAGCAGTGGCTGAACATTCTGCAGTCCATGGGTCAGTCGGTTCATGTGTGCGATCTCTCTGGCCGGATAATTTACTGGTTAGAGCTTTCAATTTCCTAGTTAGTTATTGTGCTCGCCTGCGCCTTTCTTGATTTTCCTGTGTTTCATTGATTGCTTTGGAAATTTTTATAGCTTTGTAGTGCTTTTGATTTCGAGGTATCGTTGAATTGCTTTGGAATAGAGATGCATAACTCGTTTCTGTAGCATGTTAAGTGAAAATTTTATCATGATCATTGATGGGTATCTCTCATTTGTCCGATTTTCTTGAACTAATTGAGGTTTTTGTCTCATTTGTCCGATTTTCTTGAACTAATTGAGGTTTTTGAAGCAACCATATGCATTTGATGCATGTATTGATTGCGTTGGATCAGCAGCCTTCGATTCGTTAGGTCTATGACCAACCATGGTTGTCTAATTGATGCCACGAATTGTAAATGATGGACTCTTCAAAGCCAAATGTTGCCATGTTGAAGCCTACAGGGGCTCCGCCTTCCTGGCTAGGGGCGACTGTGGTTTGTCATCTGACACGGGGTGGCCTGGGTTCTAAACCCATGGGGGTGTCCCTTGCTGCAAGGTTGAAGCTGGGTGTGCTCCCCAGTGGGCAGAGAGAGCCTCAAGTGTTTTATTGAATGGAGGCTTGTCTATGTGTGGTTGATGATGAGGATGTTTTCCCTTTGGCCTAGCCAAGTTAGGTGTATCATGTCCAATTCTTCACCTAACATAGGTGAAATGCCTATGCGTCCGGAGAGGCCTTCAACAGGTCAGGTGAGGATGATGGCTTTTCTTGATACAACGGGTCTCACCTTTTTGAAGGCCCATTTGTACCTGCATATGGAGAAGTCAGGAGAGACTATAAGTTGATGCCATTGTCTTACATATCACCAATATTTTTTTTTCTAAAAATTGCAATATTGCTGCACATGTGATAAAGAAAGGATTAAATGGTGAAATATTGACATTTTTAAAAATATTAGGGATTTGAAAATATTGTGTTATTATTCATTTTTTACTATTTTTTCATATTTTAATCATGATTTTCTCTTTATTTATGCTGTTCATATTTAATAAACTTTCTTTTCTTATGTTTTTGCAGATGATTACTATAACCTATTCTTTTCTATTTTAATGTATTTTTTGTGTTTTTTCATTTTCTAAGTGCTGAATTTTCCCAAAAAAGGTTCTGAGATTTATCAAAGATTCCACAATATAACCTGAGATTTTTGCTTGCCAAAATATAGCCGAGCCGATGTATGCGACTGTGTTTGATGCTTAAGATTAGGCAGATGTATGGAAGTATGGATGGGAAAAAGTGCAGCTACCTGTGAAACCCTTTTTGAATATACACGAAGAGAGAATTTCTGCTAAAGGTTGTGTGTCTGGCCCAATATGAGGCAGGAGAGGCGATGACCTTTTAATTAATTTGAGACTTGAGATCCATAGTTTGAATGATGGTCCCCTCTGTGGCCTACATTAAATCCTGCTGCATGGCAAAACACATCTATAACTAATTTTTGTGTTGGCCAGATTTTATGCATGCTCTCCTGTTGGTCTTCTCTCTCTGGTATATGATGCTGGTTGGTTCATTTTGGGCTTCATCATTCTGCTGTATGTCTTTATGTCAGACTAAGACTGGACTAAATTCTGACTTGGCATTAGATATGTGTTAGTCTAGTTAGCTCAACAGTTGCTAATTGATTTCTAGCACCATTAAAAGGTTTGTGTTTGGGTAATTTCAGTAGTTTAAGTTTAAGAGAGCCCTTAGATACTGCAATTTAGTCACTTGGAAAATTGGAATTACTGTTCTGTTTTTTTAGTGAACCTTAGTGTGTGATGGTACTGAGCTTTGCTGTTTTTTTTCTTTTCTCTGTTGAAGTTTCTTAAGTGTGTTCATGCTCAGAAAAGATTTATGGTTCCAGGAATCGGACTGCAGAAATCCTGTATGGCTATTCTGAATTAGAGGCACTTGGGCTTGATGCTGTTCAACTACTTGTTGACGCCCATGACTTTGGTATTGCAGACTACATAATTAACCAAATAAAAATGGGTGAAAGCTGGTCTGGTCAGTTTCCAGTCAAGAAGAAGTCAGGGGAGCGGTTTTCAGCTATTGTTTCAAATACTCCACTATATGATGATGATGGTAGATTAATTGGAATTATTTGTGTCTCAAATGATATACGTCCCTTTCAGGAAAATACAGTTGCACTGGATAGTTCTAAGCCTTCCACATCTGATTCCAGTCATGGATGGCCGTCAAGAAGCATTTTCACAAGCAAGCCTGCTGGTGATTCTCAGCAACCACTTCAAACTGCGATTGCATCAAAGATTTCAAATCTGGTGAGTGTAATGTGTGCACACATATGCATGCTTATCTATATACTATGTATCTATATGTGCATGCACATACATTCATAAGCGCATGTCTGTGTGTGATATCCCAAGAAATTTCTGCCTAGTATCTGAAGGATATTTTGGATTCTGATGTTTGGTCCCCTGGAGCAGGCTTCCAAGGTGACAAACAAAGTCCGTTCACATATGCGAATGAGTGAGAACACCACAGAACGTGAAAGTGGGAGTGTGGATGCCCACTCATCTGATCAGGGGTGTTCTGACATGACCTTGCTTCCTGACCAACGAGAAGATGCAACATCTAATGGAGCCAGTACTCCAAGAGGTGATGTTCCACAATCACATTTTAGTGTGCATAATCCTGCTAGTTCAGGGGAAAAGTCTCCAGGAAAAGGATGTAGATATTCTAGTGAGGAAGGGGAAGGGAAAACTGGCATTCACAAAATCTTAACTTCAAAAGCAGAGGCATGGATTTCAAGGAAGGGGATATCATGGCCTTGGAAAGGACATGAGCACGATGGAATAGAGTCAATGTCTCATGCTGCTTTCCCTCAGTTGAATACTGATCGTGAAAAGGATACAAGTTATCATAAGGCATGTGAACCTTGTGTTGCTCCTGAAAGCCAAGCGATTGAAAATAATCGGCAGACCAACAATGATGCTACAGGATCATGGTCCTCTGCGAATGTCAACAGCACAAGTAGTGCTAGCAGCAGTGGAAGTACAAGTAGCAGTGCTATACAAAAGTTGGACATGGAAACTGATTGTTTAGACTATGAGATTCTATGGGAAGACTTAATAATTGGCGAACAGATTGGGCAAGGTAAACAGTTTCAGAGAAACCTTTAGCCTCAATGGAAATATGTTTTTACTTTGTGGCAAAGGTGTAATTGTTACAAAACTTGGTACTGTACATGCTTATACATGTTGCTTTATTTTTTACTTTGTGATTTTGGGCGTGAACCATCATTAGAACACGATTCAGTTTCTAACTTTTGAATACCTGAAGCTCTTTATAACATGATTTCTAATCCACTATTAAGGACTTAAACAGAAAAAACATAGCATTAGTATATCACTTTCTTGTCATAGATGGAACTGAAATGCTTTTAGTTCTTGAGCTAAATAGGTAGTTTTTCAGTGGCTCTCAAATGACTTACCTCAAACCACACAACTTGGAATGCATAAAGTTATCCCAATACTTGATGAAGTCTTTTGTCTTTAATCTTTATTTGAAAGTTGAAACTATTTTTCTTTTTTCTTTTTTCTTTTTTGAAAAATAAACATTACATAGAAAAGAGAATTGAAGAAAAGAGGGTTTTTATTAGTTGAAAAACTTTGTTGTCCTTGCCAATATTCTTAAAGTATCAGAAGTTTTGTTTTTTCATGTCTTGTGTATATATTGTGATATTTACAAGAATTTCAATGTTTATCATCATGGTTTCTGTATGTTTTGAAACTCTATTACTTATTAGCATGCGTATCCTTTTTTGGCTTGAATTTTGACATAGGCATATGCTTTTATTTGATATCATCATTCAAAAATACTGAATTTTTTGAATGAACGAATGCTAGGTTAATTAGATGCATCTTGGACCGTGCCACTTGTTAGATGTGCATGTGAATTTAGTATCTTGTCTCCAAATGGTGATTGGTAAATGAAGATGCTAATCTCACGAGACCTTGTCAGAACACTGGGAAGTGTCTTGTACGTGCTTTAGTAGTGCTTATTCTTCAGGTCAGGCATGCTTCAATATGTACTTAATATTCATTCCAGGAAAGTTATCTTTTTTCTTTTCATGGTAGGCTTTTTAAAATTTTATATATATGAGGAATCTTTGAGAAAAGAAGAAGAATTTCAGAAGCACAGGTTGTCTTGATTTATGATAAATTCTTATGTTAGGCGTATGAATATCTTTGACTTGCAAAGGTTTCAAATTTTAGTATTTGTGTGAACATTTGATCAAGTTTTAATCATGTGTTTTCATTAGTCTCTTCAAATTTGTTGGCATGCTGTAATGGGCTTTCCATGTTTTCACATCCTTGTTAAATGCATTGAAGAGGAACCAAATCGGAAGTGTGACTCAAAATTTTAGGCAACTCAATTGTCTGTAGAATGTTGTTTTACCATGTCAATAACAATTTTGCTGCTTGTGTGTGATGGTTACTGATTTTAATTCTGCTGCTGTCTCTACCTACATATTTTTTGGACACTATTCTATAATTTCAGTTTTAATGCTTACCATTCTGTTTCCGATGTATCTTTCTCAGTACTTTCTTTATCTCTTTTTTTTTAAAGCTTTTAGTTCTTTGAGTCTGAGACATACATGGATTGTCAGTTTGAAATTGGCAGACCCTTGGTCAAATGAATGTATTTGTGACCTACTTTGACAGCTGGAATAAGTTGCAAGGGCTCTATTCTCACTCCAATGATGTCGTTGAAATTCACTTTTCTCCTAGACATCAAGATATATGCTGCATGCTTGAAACCTTGGGTGGAACTGTAGAGAAATGAGATCATTCAATCATTTGTGCTACCACTTGGTCTCTTGTTCCAGACCTGGCTCCTGTTTTCTTGAAGTAGATAGTTGTATACGAAAGATTCATGCTGTAATTTGAGGTTTAATTTAAATGGAAAAAACTGAGTTCAAAAGCTTTATGGTTTGAGACCTCAATTGAATGCTTAACAGCTTGTGATAGAGCAATCACCAGCAGCCTTACTTTAGCCATAATCCTTCATATGCAAGTGCAGAATTTTTTTGTACTATTACAAGGCACTTATAATATTTCATTTGCATCTATCTTGTGTTTAATCTATAATGTTTGATGAATGAACAGGTTCTTGTGGAAGTGTCTATCACGCCCTTTGGTATGGCTCGGTATGTATGTTGCTTTTTTTGTCTATTGGATGATTTAGAGGTTTTCCTTCCGAGTATGTCAAAATCAAAATGTATGCTCTCATGCTTTTCTATCCAATAAGTGGATCTCCAAATTTTGTGTTACAATACTCGGAAGCATGTGCATATGATTTAAATTTGTCAATTTGATATATCTCCTCAGAATTTCTATTTTTCTCATGAGAATCAACTCTCCTGCATTTACAGGATGTGGCAGTTAAAGTTTTTTCTAAGCAGGAGTATTCTGAGGAAGTCGTTGAGTCCTTCAGGCAAGAGGTACTAAGACGAGAATGTCCTTGTGACGACCTGATTTAGCATTACATCCATTACTATTTTACCATGTTGATGGTGCACTTTGGATCTGAATATCGCCAGATGGCAAAGTTTACTGTTCTTTTCATAATGTTTCCTGTAACTTTTTTCCTCTTTGCTTCTCATTGTTGATTGTAATATTGGTAAACTTCCCGATATGTTAAAATTTAGCAGGCTGTGGACACCTTGGCTATGTCTCTTCACTCTGCATAGAAGTTGCTAAATCAACATATATTTTATGAAGAGCCTAACCAGAACCTCGACAAATATTTTAGTATAACTACATTGAGCCAAATCTGTATTCTGTGTGTGTATGTGCGTGTGCATGCATGTGTGTGCATGCACATGCACATGGGTGTGGGCATGTGTGTGTAAGCAGTGTGTACTTTAAAGAGGCTAATGATTGAACAAAAAGGGGAAATGGTTCTGGATGAGATATGTCATAATCATTCAATTGGCAACTAGGTGAATCTAGTGCTCCACCATGTATGTTACCTTTACTTATGGTAGCTATGGCACTTACAGCTTAAATATATTATTGTGGCTTGTGTTATAAACTGATTGATTGGCTTCCATCAGAAGTGGGGGATTCTATGATGTTATTTGCCTCCTATAAAAGGTGAAGTGAAATGTTAAAGTGAACTGGGCAATGATTTTTGTATTTAAGCTGACAATAAAATATTTATAAATTAATTGTAAACAATATGTCAATATGAAACCAAGAGTGAAAAAGAAAAGGAAAAAGATGACCAAGAAGATTACCAGAAAAAAAATGGTCAATGAGATGTCAGACACACAAAGATGTAGCCGCAACTCACCCCTATTCTAAAGGGTCCTTGTTGCATCTGCTACATGATGACTTATTGATATTGGAACTTAGAAAGTGCCATCACCCTATATAAATTCTATGTACAACTATCCTGAATATGTCAAATTTTCACTTCTCATTCTTGTAAAATAGATTGCAAGATGCAGAGAAATCCTTGTGAGTATCCTCTTCCACATCAAGGAAGAACTTGCTGAGCTATTCAGAATTTCTTTCTGAATTTTATCACATTTTAACTTTCATATGAATCAGCACAAAATGTTGAGGTAGGTCATAATAGTCATATACTGATGATGTTACAGATTCTAATCTTGTCATAAGTATACTCTTGTCAACGCTGTTTAACTTACAGAAGGCACTTGTAAGGATAGTCATCAAAAGTTCAAAACAGATACTATTCTGTTCAAGCTTCATAAAATGTATGAAACTCTAGGGATCATAGAATTTCTAAGGATGACTTCATCAAAGAAAAAAATTATATTGACTGTTCAAGAGAACCTTTTTGTTGAAATTCAATTATGAGTTGTCAAGGATATCACTATGCCTCTATCTTGTTTCAAATGCTGAATTTGGTGTCCAAGTTTTGCTGTTCATTTAAATATGCTGTTTCAGTGAAAAGAAAATGGATTCCATACCCATTCTTTTGGAGTTTTTTTTAGTTCCATTTCATACTAAAGGTTTTCTTTGTTTTAATTCATGAAGGTCTCTCTTATGAAGAGGTTGCGGCATCCAAACATCCTACTTTTTATGGGGGCAGTGACTTCTCCTGAACGCCTTTGCATCGTCACAGAGTTCTTGCCACGGTTCATTCTTGATTTTTCCTTTTATACTGTGCATGTCTAAGTGCTAAATTTTTCATTTCACTGTGACTCATTTTGGGCATGTATGTAACTCATATGTTCTTAATCTATTATTTTATTATGACAGTATGGTTCTACTCCCAATATTATTATCTCATCCACTCCATTTTCAACCTTAAATGTAATATTTGAAGCCTTTTTGTACACTATTTTCTTTTTGAAATGCTTCTGCCTTTCAAAGCCTTCATAACAAATTTTTCCATGGACTTAATGAATAGATTATATAGTACTGATACGTGGTATGTATTTCCCAGCTACAGAAATTGGACTCATCATCTTCCTTTAAGTTGTCACAATTCATATGTCTAGATTACACATTTATTACACGTAAAGTGTGAGTTGAGGGATGTGGTCTCCATGTGTCTAACCACATTTGTCTTGCATGAAAGCTGTATTCAAACAAGAAATGTGGTGTGGTGTAAGGACCGTAACATTAAAATAAGATGATAACATCCAAGCAACTTGACCTTGCTTAGAAAGAACTTCTCTTCATGCAAGCTTCCTAAACTTCTCTTATTGAAGGTTTCCTATCTTTAAGACGCAATGCTGGGTAAAGGTTTTATGCTGATTCATCTCAGAGTCATGAAGCTCTAAATTGACAAGTGACATGGTCACCTTAAATTGGACGGCATCTTATAATCTACTTCCTGGAGATTCTTTTGAAGCAACCTTGGTTGCTTATGCATTTTAGAAACAACCAAGAATGATAAATTCATTGTTATTGGTAAAATTAGCATGAGTATTAGACAGGCGAAATCTTCACAGTAGGTCTACTCATATTGATTTATGAAGGCATCCTACATGCATTTAGCTTGATTGCCAATAAATGTCAATCATATTTTAATCTTTTCTATTCAAAGAAAACTGAACATCATAAAATAACAGGAGTTTTACAGTGTCTTGTATTGACTTGCATTGTTTTTTTTTATTTCTTTTTTCTTTTCCAAATGCAGTGGAAGCTTATTCCGTTTGCTCCAAAGAAACACTGCTAAGTTGGATTGGAGACGGCGCGTTCACATGGCATTGGATATTGTAAGTGTTTTCATGCTTATGACTTTCTGCAACATAATTTTGCCCATTATTGATCTCGTCTGTATCATTTACCACAGTACTACTCTTTACATGTTTTGTGTGTAATCTCCCCTTCAGGTCCTGTTTGCATGTAGTGTAATATAATGGTGAAATTGATAGTTGAACAGGAAACGACCATTCATGATAGGAATATGTTTATGAGAGGGCATTTGTTGATAAGAAGGGTTTCATGAGTTCTTGAAGATTCGGGAGAAAACTTGTGAACAACTTGAACAAGTTTTTGCTTTATCATTATAATCCTGTTCAAGGTTGAATGAGCATGAAGGAAGAAGAGTTCGTTATGTAGCAACTAAATTATACTCTTATAAACTCCACACACACATACACACATGCATGCATATGAATAAAAGCTTTTGTGTGCTACTGTATCATCTACCACTCTTTTTGAAGAGCTATCATGAGGACTCAAGCAATGTGCAATTTGATTTAGAATATGATTAATTATATTTCTGCATCTTTGGTTCTCATCTGTAAACTGTTTTCTGCCTTAATATGTTTGTTCTATCATAAAGATTGAGATTAGATGAGGTTTAGATGGTATTTGTTTTGTGGCAATATTTAGTGGGAGTAAGACTATCAATAAGATGATTATTGAGGGAGATTTGCGAAGGAAATGCAACATGCTGTGGCCAAACCAGTAGCTGTCCTTGTCTGCTTTTCTTTCATCAAGGAATGCTTTAAGCTTTTCAAAAATCTTCTTCACAAGTGTCTTACACAACAAAAGATAGGTGTGAGATATTGATTGACTTGCTAGCATTGATTTGATTAAGATTATTCTTTCATCTAAAGGGGTGTATCTTGTTTTCCATGTTTGGATTCTTGCATGTTATTTTTTTGTCTTTTCTTACATACAGTAGCATCCTAAGGTATTTTAATGGAAGAATCACAATTTGGCAAGCAGAGATGTTGGCTATGGTTGCTTCCATCTCTCATGAAAGTGAAAAGAAAGAAGTATGCATCTATTGCCATTGGATTTCAATTTCTACCAGACGGATGACAAAATCCCTTCTTTTCAATAAGAACAGGATCTTCCAATGGTTGACTAGGTGGTTTCCAAAGAAGGCTTCTAATAATTTTTTTAGTGTGATAAATCAACTTGAGAATGAAAAAGCTGGAGTTGCAGGTGGGAAGGCTTGTGAGAGATGCTTTAACATATAGGACACCATACTTCAGTTTCCCCTTTAAGCCAAATAAGAAACGTGATTATGTGAGAAAGGTAACTGAGCAATGGATGGCTATAAATGCCCTATTGTTCAGAGATGCCTTCCTATGCTTAAGGCAAATGGCACTTTGCCAGCACGATGAATAAAATGTTTGTCAATGTAGGCCTAATGGTTCATGTTGAAAATTTGATCGTTTTGGATTCATGAAAATGTAAGATACTGGCAGTTGATAGTAAAGTCATTATGGTTTCTTTTATCTTAACCAAGCATCGTAGGTACAATTTCACATGCTTGCTGTCTTTGGGAAAGGAAAAGAAAAAAAATGAGTACCAAGTGCAAATGACCATATGATGCCACATGCCGTTGCAAATTTACCTTATGCCATAATCACTATTTCTGATCTGTTTGTAATCTTATACTCTGTTTCCACTATCTAATTACATCATCTTTTAACTCTTGTGCAGGCACGGGGTATGAACTATCTGCATCATTGCAATCCTCCTATCATTCATCGGGATTTAAAATCATCAAACTTGCTAGTTGACAGAAATTGGACTGTAAAGGTGTGTTTTATTTCTGACCTACTGAATAATTTGCTTTATGTGCATAAAGATTGTGATTATTCTGTTAAACAGGTTGGGGATTTTGGTTTATCACGTCTGAAACATGAGACATACTTGACCACAAAGAGTGGTAAAGGAACGGTAATCTACACTAGCTTCTTATTCATTCCCAATGGGGTATACAGTTCTTTATGCAAATATTAGGCTACACTTGCAAGCAAGACTTGAACTCTTTTAACATAACTTTTTTTTCTATATGTAGCCACAATGGATGGCTCCAGAGGTTCTTCGCAATGAGCCCTCAGATGAGAAGTAGGTCCTTTTTTCCATTGCTTACAATCTCCAGAAAAATCTTCAAACTTCAAATTAAGTTTACATTGCCTTGTATAGTTAAATCAGTTGTACAAGACTGTAAATTGTCTTATGTGGCTGTTTAGGTCTGATGTGTACAGCTATGGGGTAATACTGTGGGAGCTAGTCATGGAGAAGATACCCTGGGATAACCTTAACTCAATGCAGGTATATACATATATAAAGATCTTTTTCCTGCCGACTTACTACCCAAGTGCTTCTTTGTGTCTTGCTGGAATCTAGAAAACTATCAAATATATTGTAGAAAAGCATGTTCTAGACTATGTCACAGGGATTCGGCTAGCAGGGTGTCGCACCCGCGTCGATGTGACTCGACGCGGGTGTGGGTGCGGCACCGGGTGCGGTCAACCCGACCCAGGGTGCGTTGACCGCACCCAGGGTCATTTCGGTCCATTTTTTGGATTTTAAAAAAAAAATTGCCCTATGAAATGGGCTGCGGAATTTAAAAAAAAAAGAAATAATAATCGCTCTTGAAAGCATTAACGATAAAATCGTGATATGCTGAAAATATCGCTTTCTACTTGTTATGTAGCAGAAAATTGCTGTGTCCAATATGGAATTAAACTTTTTAGAAATCAGAGTTAATTAATATGCATTAAGTAATGTGCATCATTTTAGGCTAATTAATTGTTGGTTTAGATGGTTTTCCATAAAACAAACTTTGGAAAGTAGTAACTCATTAAGAAAAGAAAAAAACGTTCAAAATTCGAAGCCTTGGGAAGTGGAACTCAATTACTTTGATTGAGTGTTTTCGAGTAAAGCCTTTAATATGGCATATAGCTTGGTTTTTTCTTTTCCAATTTAGCCTTTTATGTTTTAAGTATTAGTTTAATTACTGCTGGTGGTGATTTTGACTAAAAGAACGTGAGATTAAAAAAATTATTCAAAATTCACCGGGAAAACACGTGCAATAATTTCTCGTTTTAAACTTTTGTCACTATGATGTACACCTAAATTTATTTCTCGATTAATTTCAATTTTTTGTTATGATCAAAGTTTAAATTCCAACCTCGTTTGTCCAAAGCCTAGCCATATGATTATGGACGAACCATTGTCTACTTATGACGATTATACCAGGTATAGATCCGGGTTCAATTGATTTACATGAACCAGACCCTAATTATACCCGGTAAAATAATGTCAGCCAAATTTTGACCGATGAATCAATTGCACTATTGACTATTCAATTCATGTCAGCAAAATTTTGACCAATGAGAGGCTTGAGGTGTTTCTTTTCTTCCCAATCGGGTCAGGTGTTCGATCGACCTGAATCCATTTAATTAGTTTTGGTAGAAAGTTTCAGATCCGATTCTCGTAAGCAGGTACATCTGTGCTGCATGGGACTTGTCACTTTTTTTCCAAACGAGTTCTTGAGAATTGTGGTGAAAAATAAAGGCCGTGATGGGTTTAGGAAGTTGGAATCGCTAGATTCGTGAAAGTAGAAAATTCATGTTTGCCATTTTCTCCTCTTTTTTTTTAAAGTCTGACTCGTGGCTCCTAATAAACGGCGAAACCACTTGTATTAAAGGACCAGAAGAGGCAACCAAGTGCCCACAAAGCAATAAGAAGCCCCCGCCTCTTCACTTGGGCAGCTTTCGATATGGGCATTTGCAAGGACTCCTCACCGCACCGGGGGGAACCCCCGGACCCCCCTTCTCTCTCTCTCTCTCTATATATATATATATATATATATTGTTTTTTGTATTTTTTATTTTTGCCGCACCCCCGCACCCGGGTTTTTTGGAAGTGCCGCATCCCCGCACCCGCACCCATGTGACATAGGTTCTAGATATTCATTATTCTCCTATCAACTCTTGAAACTTAGAACTTTTTGTTGGAGAAAAGAAGCTATGGTTATAGTACCTCCACACTGAACGCAAAGTTCTCAACATCAACCCTGTGGAAGCCCTTCAATGTTTATGATCATCCCAGGGTATGATGAGATATAGCCAAGCCTTGTTCCAAAGTTCTTTCCTGTCCCTAGTCAACATAAATTTGGTGTTGAAGCTATATGTATCTAGTCTTATGCATGATTTCCCTGAAGTTTTGAGGTGATTTTAAGTTGTTACTGTAATGAAATGGTAGGCTCCACTAATGCACTTGAATCTACTCAAAAGGAAGTATCTAAAAGATACTTTAGACAAGACCCATAAAAGGGTATAAATGGAAAAGCATAAAAATAAATAACACTTTATTTATGAGAGCAAAATGCTTAAAAAGCATTTAGGGGAATGAATTACACAAGGGGATGCACCCCTATTTATACAAGAGTATTAAGGAGAGCTCATAAGGAGCTCTCCCTTTCTAGCTGTTGGAACTAGTCCAACGGCTAGAATTCTAGCCGTTGGACTAGTTCCAACAGCTAGAAAGTTGGTCAAGTTCCAAGCGGAACTTGACCAAACTAGATGTATCTAGTTCTACCAAAAACAAAAAGAAAAATTACAAAAAAATAAAAAAGTATAAATACAAAAATATATAATAATAATAGAATATTATTATTATTATTATATATGTGATGTTTACATTTTAACAGTTATTTCATATCAAGTTTGTCCGAATGTTCTTTTCCAGGTTAGATTTTACAGGAGTCGCACCTTCATGAAAAAATTACTTTGAGGGTGTATGTAATTTGTGCTTCATCACATTTGAGTCATACATCTCTGATGAGTATCATGGGTCAGGAGAAGCCGATATCTCACCTACCAGGACCCATTATTGCCTTAATGTGGACACTCAGTCCTTGATATGGGGAAATTGGAACTGGATTATGGGATACTAAATCAAGTGCATGTACCCAAAAAACTAATGAAGATATGGGTATTTAACTTTTTATCACATTTGATCAGGATCTGAACCCATTCTGATCGGGTATCTGTCTTTTTCTATCAGATCTGAATCTAAATCTGATACAAACACTTGAGTTAAGTAGGTAGCCTGTATCCAGACAAATGGTCCCAGTTGAGACCTGTTTAGAGCTGTCTCAATTTGAGAAAGCCAAGCTAAGTCAGACCAACTATTGAGAAGGCGGGTTTTTAAAGTTCCTTGCAACTGTCCTGTTCTGTATCTTGCAGATTTGAACTCCCTTAGTGAATAAACCTTGCAGGTTATAGGAGCTGTAGGATTCATGAATCAGCGGTTAGAGCTTCCAAGTAACTTGGATCCCCAATGGGTTTCGATGATTGAAAGCTGCTGGCACAGGTATAGATTTCCCATTCCTTAGCCGGAAAGATATGTCAATGCTTTTATAACCAAGGTGTTCATTTTTTTTCACCACTGACATGTTCGTGCACTTAATATGCAGTGATCCGCAATGTCGGCCAACATTTCAGGAACTACTAGAAAGACTGAAGGAGTTGCAGCGGCAATATGCTGTGACACGTTCTCAGCCTGGAGATTCTCAGCAAAAAGAGTTGTGACAATGCAGTCCTGAATTCCAACTTTAGGAAAGCCATTTTTTGGTGCACTTCAGCAACCTACATTAGAAATGGGGCATGCCTCAACTGAATTGAGTTCGTGCAGTCAGACTACAGGGTATTTTTCCAGTATTATTTTTTGATCAGGGGTGCTGAGAGGGCCAACACAGTCAACTTCCCATGCACAAAATATTGTACTGCTCGAGATGCACGATCAGAGAGAGTAAGCCATGTCTAGCATTGTTGGTACTCTTTTCTGTAAGATATGTGAGCACAAGCAAGTAGTGTGTATGTGCTACAAAATTCTATTTTGTGTTTGTTGCCATTGGGCAAGCATTGTTCGTACTCCATTCTGTAAGATATGTAAGCACAAGCAACTCCGTCTATGTACACAATTTATTTTGTTGCTTTTGTAGCTAAATTTGCACTTGTGCCTGTTTTCGTAACTTGCACTTGTAGTAATGTTACAGATTTTAATTCATTTGTGTTTCATGTATTTTTGTCTTTGCCAGATGATTTGAATAATATTTCTAAGTTGGAAAAAGGAAAAAGGAAAAAGGGATAGGTTCAGTGCCAGTCACCTGTACGGGGGGGGGGGGGGGGCTAAGCCAAGGGTGCGAGGTCCTCCCGGACTACCTGAGAGTACACCCATCTTTGACCTTGCAGCAATGGACGCCCTCCATGGCTTTAGAAGTTGTGATGTCCTGTCAACTTGGTGATGTTCACAAGTCGCCCCTACCAAATAAGCGGAGCCCTTATGGGGCAATATATGTTTCATGTTTTGTCTTTGCCTAATATTATGAAAAAATGATTTAAGCGAAAAAGGAATAATTTCAGTGTTACAAGTGCCTGTTTGTTTTAAGTATGGATTTTATGACAACCAGATGATAATGCATGCTAGCGACACAGTGCAGTTAGGTGGCATGGGATTCACGTGGCTTTGAATCGAAATTCATTGAAATTAGAATGAATTTTAGGTAACTAGAGTGTTACGTTACTTTGTAGGGTCAAGAATTTAACAAGCACTCTCACAAAGGAAGAATCGTTCTATAAGAAAATTAGGCAAAATTAGAGTTAACTGAATTACGATACATGTTGGAGGCCAGTTCATATAAGGATGTGCACATTCTTTGATGAGTCCAAATAATGTGAAGTGCATATATGGGAGATTTTGTGAAAACAAGTTGGTCTTGGAGCCAAATTGTAGCTATTTTAAGGGCCTGTTTGGGATCGGTAGATGGGATGGGCGTTCATGGAGTTTATGCATTTGAGGAAGTGGCAGCTGCTTTGCCAGCTAAGACCTCTAGGAGGTGGTAGCTGCCAAATCCATCCTTTAGTGTAAATACAAAGGAGAAAGGGCCTCACTTCCCATCCCAAATGCATAAACGCCCATCATAGCACCGATATTCCAAACAGAACAGCCATGGGTGTTTGACCAAGATTTTGCTTCGGGAACACCAAATGCATAAACGCCCATCCCACCGCTGAGATTCCAAACAGGTCCGAAGATAATTTGTGATCTTTTTGGTTGAATTGGAGTTCCTTTACACATAAGCAGCTACATAACCTTGGAAATGCAATCTTTAAAAGGTTTTTCAGATATTCAAATGTCCAAGCAATAATGCATTTAGTGCACAGCGCAGTTCAATATATATATATATATATATATATATATATATATATATATATATATATATATATATATATATATATATATATATATATATATATATATAAGGTTTTTCAGATATTAAAATGTCCAAGCAATAATGCATTTAGTGCACAGCACAGCGCAATACAACCCCCCCCCCCCCCACACACACATACATATATATATATATATATATATATATATATATATATATATATATATATATATATATATATATCGATCGATCAAGAGAGAGAGAGCAACATCTAGATATCAAAAATTCAAGTCATTACATTAACTTTTCTCTGGCCAACCATAAACTTTGGAGGCGAAGATCATTCTGTTGGAATGTAGATATCTATAAAGGAGTGAGCTAAGACGCCCAACACCTCATCTTGGATTTATGGATAAGCAGCTAAGGATAATTGCATCACCGAAGCAATGTCCAAATGGCAGCAACAGCATCACCCTTGTGTTCACGAAGAGTTCTTTCAGCCACTTTCTTGTCCAACTGAATGGTTGAAAATGTGTTTGATTAGGCACTATAAGCACATGAATAATTCAGAGTGGGAGGAAAAAACAGTAAAAAGAGAAACAAAGGGGATTGGGAGGGGGGTGGGTTTGAAGATACAACCTCCAGTTCACTTGCAATTATGTCCACATCAGCAGGGTTTATCTTTACTGCAGCCAGTTCTTTTTCCCTGTTGGATGAGAAGTGAACGCAGCTTTCAACTTAAATTGAAATTATATGCTTGTACCAATAAAAAATCAAGACCAAAAGTTTGCAATATAGGTGACAAAAATTCAGACTGTTCTTATTCTGTGTACAAGTGAAAAGATCAGGTGCAATATGATTGCACAAATATTTGTGCATTAAGCACCTGAACACCCTCCATCTTGGGGACAGGCCTGTCAGTTGTGGGGCCCAAGGCCTGATGGAGGGGGATCAGGTGCTTAATGCACAAATTTTGTGCCATGTGATTGCACCTGATCCGGACTCTGTACACACCCCTACATATGCATGTTGGGCCTCTCACTAATTAGTTTAATTTTGAATATAATGGTAAATCTCCAAAGAACCCTTAATTAAGTCAAACAGAAAAGCTGTTTTTCAACGAAATTTCCTAAGTACGAAATGAACCCTCATTCAGCTACAATCACGTAGGTAAGAGTTTTGTGAAGCAGAATGTAAACCATGAACCTAAACTTAATCCAATAGCCTTAGCAGGACAAAATGTCTAGATTATAATGAGAAATTTGGTATAAAACTATTACAACAGACAAAGTGAAGACCATAAGGAGCATCCCCAAACTCAATAAGCTTACCACCAGGCTGATGCTCGCTGAAAGGACAAGACAATCGGTCTCAATAGACTGAACATTACTTGATAGATAGAAAGAGCAATTCAAATGACAACTGGTAAACCCGTCCAAGCATTGACTTATCCGTAAATTTCATCCATGTACAAGCAAACATGCTCAAGAACTGGAACCAGAAGGGGAAGAGTATCACAAATTTCCTTTCACAGACAAGGGCTTGAAAATATTCTCACCCTCATGACATACTGGATCTCTAAGTTCAATTGATACTTCTCCCAAGTATTAGTTTTGTTGAGATTAAGAGGTTTTAAGTTTAAGTTTTCTTAAACTAGAGGTTATTTGATATTTAGTGGACTTGAGTGTAATTTTTTTACATTGGCCTCTCTCTATTTAACATAGAGATTAGCCCTAATCAGATTAACGAGTTCTCTCAGCCGATCTCTCTCTCTCTCTCTCTCTCTCTCTCTCTCTCTCTCTCTCTCTCTCTGCCTCTGCTCGGGTGCTCCTCATTCAAGTCGCGACATGGTATCAGAGCCGTGAATCTCTGGAGCCTGAAAACGTGACTGTTCTACACCAAATCGTAAACAGGTGTGGGGTTTTTTTTCTCTCTAATTACATAGATCTGATCACAGATCTGATGTCTGACTCACGTCATGACACAGATCTGTAATCAGGTCTACAGATTGATTGCAGCTGGGAGTTACGGAAGAGCAGGCGTGCTTTTATGTGTCGTGGAAAGCTTTTTCTCTTCTCAGGCGTGAGTTCTGTGCAATAGTAGCAGCCTGTTAATCAGTTTTTTTGTGTCGTGGAAGCTGCAGTAGTGATTTCCTACTGTGTGGATTTTTTTTTTCCGTGGAAGCTGCAGCCGTGATTCCCTGCTGTGTAGATTTTTTTTTTTGTTGGTAGCTTTTATCTACTGTCGTGGCAAACTGCTTTTCGTGGATTTTTTTTTAGCAGCATGTTAAGCTTTTATCTACTGTCGTGGCAAACTTCTTTTCGTGTTTTTCTTAGCAGCATGTGTACCGTGGCAGCAGCATGTTATTACTATTTTTTTTTGTGTCGTGGAAGCAGCAGACGTGATTCCCTGCTTTGTGGAAAGTGCTAAATTCTGACCATGAACAAGTCGTCATATTGGACGTTGTTCTGGCTTTCTCAGATCTATATTTCTGAGGTGTTTACCTATTGTATCTGACGTGGGTTGAATAGTCAGGTGCAAGTAGGTCGTGGTATTGGCTGATGCGTGATTGTGGAACACGCTACTTTTTGTGTCAATTGTAGTATGCCATGATTTTTATTTCAGGTGTGGCAAACTTTGTGTAGTCGTGGACTTGACTGACGTGTGATTATAAAACACGCTGCTCAAGTGAGTAAATCTGATTTTTTGTGGCAGCTGCAATAGCATCAAATATTTAGTATGGGTGAAACTTCGAAATATGATTCTAAAATTGAACATATTGGGGAGTATAAGGCTTTTGCAAATCCCTTCTCGTATGGTTCCTCTGTAAGGTTGAATGAAACCAACTATGCCAGGTGGTCCAGAACTTTTATGATGTCGGTATCTGGACATCGTAGAAAACATATTTTGTTGGAAGATGAACCAAATGAAAATGTGAGAAAATACGTTACTTGGGACGAAGATAATGACATCGTTATGTCATGGATCATGAATAGTGTTGAACCCCATATTGCAGATGGTTTAATTTACTATAATACAGCCAAACAGATGTGGGACAATCTTCGAGATACGTACTCACAAGAGACTAATGTGAGTCGTATCCTACAAGTTGAACAAGAGATACATAATTTGCAACAGGGAGATCAGACCTTGGCCCAGTACTATGCCTCCGTCAAAGCTGCGTTTGAAAGACTCAATGCTCACAGGCCTCTTTGTTGTTCGAAGCAAAAGGATCATCAAGAACAGACTATGGTTGCTCGGTTTCTTACAGGTTTATCTTCAGAATTCTCTGTTGCAAAAGTCCAAATGTTGACTGGATCAGATGTACCTACTCTTGCTGATGCATACAATCGTCTGAGTAGACTTGCGATCTGTCTTCCACAATCTGATCCTGTGTCCCAGTCATCTGCTCTAACTGTCTCATCTGGTTATGGGCGTGAAAATATTCAGAATATCAGAAGACGCGGTCGTGGGAGAGGTATAGGAGGTAGAGGAAAACTTCAATGTACATTCTGTGGAAAATTTGGACATTTAGAAGATCGTTGCTGGGATAAGCATGGTCGGCCAACCTCTTCTTCATCAAAGTCATATGGTCCAAAAGCAAATGTTACTACACTAGAGGCAAAAAATGCACATGATAATACCTCTGCAAGTGACAGTATCACCCTCAGTCGAACAAAATATGATGAGTTGATAGCTCTTCGCCCTTCGAGTTCCACCTCTCCTATAGTCGGTGTTGCCTACTCAACAGGGAATCATCTTCATCTGAATGATAGTAAGTGGATTATTGACTCTGGCGCATCCAGACATTTGTGTGGAAATTCACTTGTTTTTTCAGACCTAAAGGATATTATTGTTCATCGAGGAGTCTCATTAGCCGATGGGAGTTCCTCACCAGTTGTTGGTCAGGGAAATATTTCTAAATCCTCCACCTTACAGTTGAAAAATGTTCTTCATGCTCCCAACTTTCCTCAAAGTTTACTCTCTGTTAGTGGCCTTACAAAAGAATTAAACTGTAGAGTGATATTTGATCCGATGGGTTGTCATTTTCAGGATTTGCTGACGGGGAAGAAGATTGGTGGAGGCTATGAAGAAAATGGAGTCTACTACCTACATCATCCAGTGGGTAAGGTTTATGCTGCAGTGGAACACTCATCCAGTCCTGTTCAGTGGCATCGTCGTCTTGGTCATCCTTCATTGTCAAAGCTTCGTTATGTCTTTCCTCAAATTCCTTCTACTACATCATTTCAGTGTGAAGCATGTCAGTTGGGCAAGCATCATCGAAGTTCGTTCCCTCCGAGTCAGAGTAAGTCTAGTCATAAAGTTTTTGAACTTCTTCATGCAAATGTAGGGGGTCCTAGTAAGATTCCTACTAGGACTCAGTGTCGATATTATCTTGTTATTGTTTATGATTTTTCTAAGTTGTCGTTGATATTTTTAATAAAAGAACGATCTGAAGTTCCAAGTATTATCAAATCCTTAATTCTTGAAATAAAAACTTAGTTTGAATCTGTTGTCAAGATTGTTCGCATTGATAATGCTCTTGAGTTCAAATCAAAAGTTCTGTTAAAATTTTACCAAGATCATGGCATTCAACCCCAAACTACATGTGCCTATTCATCTCAACAAAATGGGGTGGCTGAACGCAAACACCGACACCTGCTTGATGTTGCCCGAACCCTTATGATTCAATCCAATGTTCCTGCGTTATATTGGGGTGATGCGATTAACACTGCTTGTTATCTGATCAACCGCATGCCTTCATCTACTCTGGGTGATCAAATTCCATTACATATCCTAAAACCTAATGCCCTACTCGTTTCTTTCTCACAAAAAATATTTGGATGTGTTTGCTTTGTACACAAACTTGGCCCTGACTGTGATAAATTAGTTGCTCAAGCTACAAAATGCATATTTATAGGTTATCCAAAAAATCAAAAGGGATATTGATGTTATGATCCTATCTCTCGCCGAGAGTATGTCAGTGCGAATGTATCTTTCTTGGAATCTATTCCATATTACTCTAGTACCGGTTCCCCGCTGCAGGTTGATCTAGCTGAGTCTTTTTCATTACCTATACCTCCTTTTCCTTTGGAATTTATGCCCCCAGTACCAAACCAAACTTCATCCTCGTCACGATTTCATAATCCTCCATTGGTATATGTGCGTAGAGCTCCACTTCCGCAAGTGCCTTCATCCACTTCTTCTCCTGAGGTAAGTACTACTGACAATAGTGATCTTCATGATGATGATAACATGCCTATCGCTCTACGAAAGGGGACACGACAATGTACCTTATATCTCATTTTGTCTCTGATGTTAGAATTGGAAATCAGATGAAGACTTTTGTTTCAGCCTTATCTGCTGAAACTATTCCTCTAAACTATCAACAGGCAGAGCTAGATAACCGGTGGAAGCTGGCTATGCAGGAAGAAATGGATGCTTTATTGTCTCAACATACATGGGATCTAGTTGATTCCCCAGTGGATGCTGACATTGTTGGATGCAAATGAGTTTATACCATCAAGTACAAATCGGATGGTTGTATTGAAAGGTATAAGGTCAGATTAGTAGCAAAAGGGTATACTCAGACTTATGGTATTGATTTCTTTGAAACTTTTTCTCCTGTTGCACGGATGAACACCATTCGTCTTGTTCTCTCAATAGTTGTTCATCATGGTTGGAGCTTGTGTCAACTAGATGTGAAAAATGCATTTCTATATGAGAATCTATCTGAGACAATTTACATGCAACAACCTCCAGGATTCGAGGTTGAGGGAGAGTGTCAGAAGGTGTGTAGTTTGAGAAAGGCGATTTATGACTTGAAACAAAGTCCACGTGCATGGTTTCAAAAGTTGTTTGAAGTGATGTCACGCTTTGGCTTTCATAGGTCAGCGACAAATCATACACTATTTATCAAGAAAACTAACTTAGGCATAGTTGTTATGGTGGTATATGTGGATGACATCATTCTTACAGGAGATGATGTGAAAGCTATTGAAGCCACAAAGGCTCATCTTCAAAAACACTTTGTTACAAAAGACCTTGGTTCACTTAGATATTTTCTGGGTATAGAAGTTGCCAGGAGCCGTGAAAGGATGGTTTTGTCTCAACGGAAGTATGTTCTTGACTTATTAAAGGAAACTGGAATGTTGGGAGCTAAACCAACAAATATTCCCATGGATCATAAAGTTCAGTTGTTTGAAGAAGGGTCAAAACCGGTTGATAGCAAAAGCTATCGCTCACTAGTAGGGAAGCTACTTTATGTAACTGTGACCAGGCCGGATATTGCCTTAGCGGTAAGCAAAGTTAGCCAATTTATGGATAAACCAACTGAGGTACACTGGAATGCAGCTATAATGATTCTCAAGTATTTAAAATCTTCTCCTGGAAAAGGGTTATTATTCAGAAAAAGTGGAACTCTGGAGATAGTGGCCTACTCTGATGCTAACTATGCAGGATCTGTAGTGGATAAAAAATCTACCACAGGATTCTGTGTGTTTTTGGGAGACAACTTAATTTCATGGAGAAGTAAGAAGCAAAATGTGGTTTCTAGGTCGAGTGAAGAATCAGAATATAGGGCTATGGCCCAAACAACTGTTGAATTAATGTGGGTCTGTACTGTTCTTCATGATCTTCAGGTGAAGGTTTCCTCTCCTATGACCATGATGTGTGATAACAAGGCTGCCACATATATAGCGAACAATCCTGTCTTTCATGACAGAACAAAGCACATTGAAGTTGATTGCCACTATGTAAGAGATATGGTTCAAGCTGGTCATATCACTACCAAATATCTAAAGTCGGAGGACTAAGTTGCAGACATGTTTACAAAGCCTCTTGCTAGACCAAATTTCTCAAAATGTTGTGACAAGCTCAGCATGATTGATATCTATGCTCCAACTTGAGGGGGAGTGTTGAGATTAAGAGGTTTAAAGTTTAAGTTTTCTTAAACTAGAGGTTATTTGATATTTAGTTTTTAATGAGGGACTTGAGTGTAATTTTTTTACATTGGCCTCTCTCTATTTAACATAGAGATTAGCCCTAATCAAATTAACGAGTTCTCTCAGCCGATCTCTCTCTCTCTCTCTCTCTCTCTCCTATGCTCTGCCTCTGCTCGGGTGCTCCTCATTCAAGTCGCGACAAGTTTAATGGTCAATCACTTTAAGGGACACAAAAGAAATATTAAAGCTTGAAATAGATTGATATCTCACCGCTTTGATACTTCTTCCTTGCATTAGTTTGATAGCAAATTCCTTATAGGGGCAAACAACACATCGCATGCAACCCAAATGCCTAATTCGTTCTAACCATAACAGACCCATCTACTAAAACGCGATTAAAGCACAATTGGTATCAACCAGCAGCATCTCCAGAAATCCAACAGCAATCAGCTGTAAGTGCACTTATGGTGCCATACTCTGAGGAACTAGTTTCTTGAATCATGATCACTATAAAAGAACAACTTATTTAACCCATATAAATTAATGCAGTTTACGTAGCAATATTGACAAAGAGAAAAAGAGCAGAAAGAAACAAGAAAAAACCAAGTTTACCAGGAAGGGAAACTGAAACGAGAAACATGTTGGGAAACGGAAATAGGAAACGAGACCTTTTAAAGTTTATGTGAAACGGGGAATATATATATATATATATATATATATATATATATATATATATATATATATATATATATATATATATATATATAATGTGTTGTGCATAAGTGCAAATGTTGACAATATGAATGAAAACTATTATAAGTTTACATAAACTTTACTTTTTTACAATATTATGATAAATAATACTAATTAATAAATACTTTTATAAAATATATCAGCAAATTGATTACAACAAAATCAAGTAATTAAAAAATTGAATAACACATGTATCTCAACCTTACATTAAAAAAATTTATTTAAGAGAAGCTTGCAATAAATGTACAGAAAACATGTTTTCCAAATAAGGAAAACGAGTTTCCCATATAAAGTAAGTAGGTTTCGCATGTGAGGTGAAGTGAGTTTCTCACTCAATGGGAAACGAGTTTCCCATGCATTTTTAGAAGTTTCCCACAAGTTTCAGGAACACATGGTTTATGGTTTCGGAAACGGTTTTTCAGGAAATGAGTTTCCCACATGTAAGTGGAGTTTCCAGTAACCCTGGGAAAAAACCAAAACATCATGAAGTTCAAAAAGGCAACAAAAGGAGAGGGAGGTGCAAGAGTAAAAATAGTCCACAATAATCTGAAAATGAAAGAATTGATGCTTTAATGGAGGATTTGGGTCAGCCAACAAGAAAACACCATTTCAATTAGAAAAGATAACTTATACAACATAAACAAATTGATAGCTTATGTCAGAAAAAGTGACAGAATATCCCCAAATCATCTGATAAAAACGCGATAGAGCCAACTTCAGGATGGCCATTGGCAACAGTTTCAACAAGAAGCTTAGTTGTCAAAAGCGGCGCCTAGGCGGGCTAGGTGCAGGGCTACTGCCTAGGCTTATGGGTCTAGGTGGTGGGGCCCTGTTTTTTCACCTAGACTGTTGTTTCTGCCTAGGCCGCAGGGTCATGGTTGTCATTTAAACAAAATTTGTCTCTATTTTTTTTTCTTCTTCCTCCCTCCCCAAAAGCTTTCTTTTTTGTTCTCCTTTTCTTCTTCTTTTGCTTTTCGTTTTTTACTTCTTGTTTTTTTCTTCTTCCTCCTCCTTTCACCCCTCCGCCTTCTCTTTGTCTTCATCCTCCATTTTTTCATTTTCCTTTTCTTTTTTTCCCTTCTTATTTTTTTCTTTTTCTTCTTCTTCCTCCTCTTGACCCTCTACTCTCTTCTTTTTTTCATCCTTTTTATTTTTTCGTCTTTTTTATTTTTGTTGTTTACATGTATGCATGTGTTTTTGACACACACATATATATAATCTGTTTTTTCAGTTACATATATATATAAGAACGGGCTTTTTCTTTATGTCACCGTTAAGACCCTCCAAATATCAAAGTTTTAAGTGTTTTAGCGTCAATTTGAACCTAAGTCATAAGGACTCGGCAAAGCAGGTGCCGCACCTGCGTCGACGCGACGCGACACGGGTGCAGTCAACACAACCCTGGGTGCGGTCAACGCACCCAGGGTCATTTAGGTCCAATTTTTAGACTACTTTTTTTTTCGCCCGATGAAAAGCGAGTGAGAGAAGGAGGATTAGGGCAAAATCCTCCTGAAGCCGATGTCGACGCTGACGATCTCCAACTCCTTCCAGCCGCTCCTCCTCAGTTCTCAGGTATGTCTCCTTCCGACTTGCTCTCTCGCTCTCTCACTCGCTCTCTGTCACTCTCACAGTCTCTCTTCTCTCCGTTACTCTCACGGTCTCTCTCATAGTCTCTCTTCTCTCTGTCACTCTCACCGTCTCTCACTTGCTCTTCGTCACTCTCACTGTCTCTCTTCTCTTTGATTGTATTATACGTGGGTCATTAGCATCTAGGGTTTTTAACTTTTTATTAATAGGCTTTTTGGACATTTCAAAATTTTTGCAATAATATTATTTGGGGGTTTTGTGAAAGTTTTTCATTTGTACTTGTATTGAGAAAGAGAGAAGAGAGACAGAGAGAAGAACCCAAAATGGCGATTGCGGCTGTCACGATTTCTTCCTTTAGAAATCGTGACCTAATGGTTGTATTAATATGCTTAAGTTTATATTGTGGGTCGGGTCAGGTGTAATATCCGAACCCGGATACAAGTAAAAATACAGAGGACTTATACATGAATGAACTCGAGTCTGGTACAGGATCCAGACCCGAAACACTGTCCACTTTTTTCATCCCCCCTCAAGTTGATCATGGTTATGGACCATGAACAACTTGCCTTTAAGCATCAAAAAACGATCCTTTGTTAACCCTTTCGTAAATAGGTCTGCAACTTGCCTTTCAGTATTGACGAACTCTGAAGCAAGCATCTCGCTCTTGGTTTGATAGCTTATCGCTAGAGATTCAGAAACACGGATTTTCACATTCCATGCTGGACCACTCATTGTTTATTTTCAGAAGTCAGACTGTGACCACTCTGTTATTAATTTATGTCGATGATATTGTTATCACATGAAACTCTGCGGCCCACATCTAATAAGTAAAAGACTTACTAGGTCAGAGGTTCAAAATGAAAGATCTTGGAGCTCTATGCTATTTTCTTGGTGTAGAAGTTGATAATCAGACTCATGGCTTGACACTCACTCAGCACAAGTACACCATAGATGTTCTCAGCAAGGCAGGCATGAAAGACTGCAAACCTCTAGGAACTCCGAGTGTGCTTCATCAAAAACTTAGCGCTCATGATGGAGATCTGTGTGATGACCCCACCAGGTATCGAAGCATAATAGAAATGTTACAGTACCTGACATTCACTAGACCTGATATTGTTTATTCAGTCAATCAAGTGTCTCAATTTATGCATACGCCATGTACTGGTCATATGGAAGTCGTCAAGAGGATCCTTAGATATCTGAAAGGAGCTATTGGGGATGGATTGATATACTCACCACAGCCATATGGCAAAGATGAGCACAGACTCACTGTATATTGTGATGCAGACTGGGCAGAAGATCCTGATGAACGAAGATCTACATCAGGATATTGTGCCTTCATTGGAAGAAATTTAGTCTCTTGAAGCAGTAGAAAACAAAAGGCTATCGCTAGATCAAGTACTGAGGCTGAGTATAGATCTATGGGTGCTGCTACTGCCAAAGCCACATGGATCAGACATCTACTAACTGAAGTAGGAGAAAAGATCTCCCACACTATCTTGCTATGTGACAACCAAAGTGCTATAAACATGTCATTCAATCCAGTACATCGCAGTCGTGCTAAGCACATTGAGATTGATCAACACTTTGTGAGACAGAAAGTTGAAGAAAAAGAGATTGAATCAGAACTGATCTATCAAGCGATGAATCAAAACTGGAGTCTTCAGATGAGGTATGCTTTTCACACTTTAGTCATATATTTCAAGTGTATAGCCTTGCTTGCTTAGCCTGTCCCTTTTGAGCTCACAAAGTTTTTCTTTTTTGATATCGTCAAGTTGTACTTTTTGTGCTTTCAGAGTGATGGTGATGAGAAAACGTCCAATGCTTCATTACCTAGAAAGACTCTGAGTAGGAAAAGATCACTTGTGTGCTTCATTTTCTTTGCTCTCCTTTGTGTGTCTTCTAGTAATTTTAGTATATTACAACAACAACAACTACTACTACTACGCCTTTATCCCAAAACAATTGGGGTCGGCGATATGAACCAAAAAAGAAAATCATACTGGGTCTTCCACATGAATCCTTCTCCTCCAATCATTTCTATCCAATGCCATGTCCTCGGTGAGGTTCAAAGCATTCATATCCTTTCCTATCATCTCCATCCATGTCTTCCTAGGCCTACCCCGACCTCTTTTAACTAATATATTTTCCCATTTCTCCATCCTTCTAACTGGAGCATCATTAGGCCTTCGCCGAATATGTCAAAACCACCGTAAATGATTCTCTCTCATCTTATTTTCAATGGGTGCAATGCCTACCTTCTTATGTATCTCCTCATTCCGAATCTTATCTTTTATTGTATTTCCACACATCCATCTAAGCATACGCATCTCAGCTACACTCATTTATTTTTTGAATATGATGTCTCTTGGCAGCCCAACATTCCGTACCATATAGTAAAGCGGGCCTAATAGTCATCCTATAAAACTTTTCCTTCAACCGCAATGGCATTCTACGATCGCACAACACTCCAGTTGCACTTTTCCATTTCATCCACCCAACTTTTATCCTATGATTTACATCTAGATAATGTTAGGAATATGAAGTTACATTGAATCACTTAAGCATGTATATGTTCATATGACCTGGTTAATGTACCCCTGTTTTGACCAGTCCAAGACATATAGTTGACTAAGAAAATGGTCTATCTGACTATGCCAACCTTGAAACTGTCAAGGTTCCCTTATATATATATATATATATATATATATATATATATATATATATATATATATACACACATTTTTGCCCTGCCGCACCCCCGCACCCAAGGTTTTTTAAAGTGCCGCATCCCTGCACCCGCACCCATGTGACTTAGATTTGAACCATTAAATATGTTTATCAATAATTATTTATTGAGAAACAAACTTTGTTCCAAATTGATTTGATGTAAAAATATGAACATTTTATCATGAAATTTTAGCATGATATCAACTGATGTTTTTTTACCTCTTTAAAATTCACATTTGAGCATAAAGATGCTTAATCAATTACATGTTCTCTATTCAGCAACAATCATAAACACATCTAACTGTTCAAATCGAACATAAAACAGTTAAAAACTATGACCTTCGGAGAGTCCTAATAGTGACCTAACGAAACAAGGGCAGGATAATCCCCATTCTCTCTCTCTCTCTCTCTCTATATATATATATATATATATATATATAGAGAGAGAGAGAGAGAGAGAGAGAGAGTAATCGGATGTTGTGTCACAAGTTTTGGTGTATGTTCAATATTATGCAATTTCATGAATTTTGCAACGTTACACTAAATTGCATACTTCATCCATAGTTACAATCATATGTTTGTTATTAAATATAACTATTTATTGTGATATTTCTGTTTTTCTTGATGTTTTATTGTTTTGGTCCCACCTAGGCCGACTAGTCCTTTTAAGGGTCTTCCGCCTAGGCTCCAACTAGCGCTTTTAACAACAAAGGCAAGGAACCAAAACAAACTAAAATGATATAACTAGTCATGTGTCATTAGCACTTGAGTCAAGAAGAGTAAGTAAAACTTTAATAGGCTGACTACAACTCTTGACTAGCATCCTAATGTTTCAGATCACACCCTAGTAAATTATCCCAAAATGCACAGCAAACTGCATGACTGGCTATCTGCACATAAACATATTTATACATATATACCTGTATAATTATATATTATTTTGGCAATTGAAGTTTCACACATATCACAAATTAGCTTGATGTATACATAACACATCAAGTAAACCTACCCTATTGTATAAGGGTCTTATGGACCGAGAGGAAAAAGCCATGGATGAGCAACCTGTGAACCAAGAGCCCTAATAAATGCAAGAATATGGGTTCCTACTTCACCCACATAAAGCTAGCCGACAAGGCGACAAGGGCCTAGTACACAGCAAGGAGACACTAGACGCCTAGTGCTGACCTAGTAAGGACTAGGCTTTACTATGCAATATCTCATGTAGTCACCTAACAACCAATGGTAGAAACCATAAGTTTTGTGGTTTTTGGGATAGACATATTGGTCATTTCTTAACCTCTTTAATAATTCTACGAGGATATTTGTATTCAAAAATTTACTATTTCTAGTGTCCCAGACTTTTGTGAAAAACCAAACTAACAAAGCATCGACAAGCCCTTTTTCTTTGTGCATACTCCAATCTCAGAAGACCTCAAACAGTAGAATGAAAGGTATAACACTATAACCTTTCTACTGAATATGGAAATAATTTTTTCCCTATGTTCCAATAATCCAGCACAAACCACAGAGGTGGTTAGTACTCTCATTGGCCCTCTTGCTAACATCACACGTACTCGGCATGAAGTGACCAAAATGTCTAAGTATTTCAAAGTATTCTCCATGGGGTCAAACGAGGTAGCTGGATAGTTAGGTCTCATTATTATTAACTGAAGGGTCCTGGTTTGAATCCCACAAGGTTATCACTCAACTTTCCTAGAAAAGAAAAAAAAAAGAAACCTGTTCTCCATTGCAAGTCCCAAAATACAAGCTTCCCTAGGATCATGCGATGAAAACCAAATAAATTTAGCCACCTAAGCAGTATCACAACAAAGCCATTTATACCCCAAAAGATCGCCATACCCTTAATTGTTATATAAAATCAGCATAACTGGGTGACCTGATACAGGCTGAACAAACTAGAAGGGCAATGCTATTAGAAGACTTAGAGGCAAGCAGAATTGCAACACAAATGAGTCACTCAGAGTTTAGCCTTAGATGGACATGATTTGAACGAAAAAGGACACTTATAGAAACAAAATTAGACCTAAAGAGACCCATCCTCAAAAAGATTACAAACCCCTTTTTGAACCCCTTAACCTTTTCATCAAGTAGATAAGCCAATGAAGTTCCCATCCAAGAGTACAACCAGACCTGCTTCACCTACAATTTCCAATAAAATATTTAACTCGGTGTTTCATAATGATCACCAAATAAAATAGTTTTTCATTCCCACGAAACCCCATCCTTAGAACCATGGTTGTACATATACGTATTGTTACTTTTGTGTTTTGTGATACGATATACACTCATATTGCGATACGAGTGTGTATCGTATTCGTATCGGGTGTATCGTATGATACAGTATGTATCGTATGATACATTGCTGATACACTTAAAAAAAGTTGAAAGTTGTATTTTTTTTTTTGGGTTTAAAAGGCCTCTTATGGGCTTTTGTGATTTTATCAAGAGTGCATTTTCACCATTTTTTCACTCAAGAAAGTGGGTTAAAGTACAAAATCTCTATTCTTTGCTTCTTATTGAGTGTTTTTGGGGAAATGTATGTTTGGTGTTTCTTATTGAGTTTTTTAATTGATTTTGTTTTATTTTAAATCATTCGATGTCGTCTTCACACTCATATCATATTAGAGATCATGCATGACAATATTGTAGAAGCATTGATGATGTACCACGACTAGGGTTATCAATGAATTTGAGAAGTTTGTTTTGTAGTGTTATTATTATAGGTAAGTTGCATAGATTTAAGCAACATATTGTAGGTCAAGATTAAAAGGTACGTCCATGTGATTCTCCATCTATTCCTGCAACTTTTCGTGCTGATGTTATTGCTGAAATAGAAGTTTGAAGAAGAAGAATTTTGCAAAAATGCAAAGATAAAGGACTTCTAACCATTGTTTCAGATTCTTAAGATGATAATAACGATGACCCACTTGTCAAAAAAAAGTGGCCCAACATAAAAAGATCATTGAGCGACAGTTGGATGCAGAACTGAGAAAATATTATCCTGATGTTTGACGAATAGGCTCTAGAAGAAAGTTTAGTTTTAAGATCTTTAAAGTTTAGAACTTTAGAGATGAAGATTAGCATGTAAGACGTTGGTTAAATATAATGTGTTTAGTTATCATGAACTCTTATTGGTTAAATGTAAGGCTTTAATTGTGTTTAAAATTTAAATTACATTTTCAGTTATCAGTGCATGGTTTGTTATTAATTTAAATTATGTAGTTGCCTTCACATGTGAATTTATAGTTGTATTTTGTGCAATTCATCATTGTTTTATGTGATAGCATTTTTTTATAATTTATGCTAAATTTTTCTGATTTTTTAAAATTTTTGAAATTTTTTATTAAAAATTTAAGATACTTTGACGATACTATACGGTGTTACTTTGAACCCGACCGATCGATACATACTTACAACCTTGCTTAGAACACATACTTAACAAAGCACACCCATTTCTTCAATTGCTTATTATCGAAAGATCTTTCCAGTTAGATAAGCACAAACCTCTTTCTCATGCCTACTCCCTTGCAAAAACCAATCCCTAAGCATGTTCCAACGCTGAATAAATTTCACATTGCCATGACAGCAAACGCAAAAATTCTCTCAGTAAATATTAAAATCCAGAAATTCCGTAGCAGAGAAGCCAACAAAGACAAAAAATGAACAACGTGGTAAACAACCTACATTCAAAATTTGCACTCGATTGAGTATAATGCTAAAACAAATCCAATTAAAATAGCCTTTCCATTAGAGACCTGAGTTCGAGGCATCATTCTCTGTTAATCAAGTAAGAAATCTACACCAAAATGAAAGAGATACCGTTTCCCAACAAACCACAGAAAGCATATCAATGCAAAGACCGCACTTTCATCCACACAAGCAACAAAAACCATATTTTTTTTATTTTTCTCCTTACCTCATTCTCATTGCGTTCCAATCAGCCTCAGCAGACGCCGAAATCGACGCCATCGCCTATCGAACACCACCACCAACACAAACGCTTCAGAAACATATAAGAAAACAACTCAACGACAACAAGATGAGGCATGAAGTCAGGAGACGCTCCATGCTTACAGCAGCAAAAGAATAAGTTGGGGTCGAGAAATCTCGACTATTTCGAAATGGGTGGTTCTCCAAAGACATGAAAACGATGAAATATGATGGAAATGGACGAACTGGAGAGTTGGGTGTTGTAGAAAAATTGAGGGGAAACGTATGTATTTGGCTTTTTACGAAGATCGTGTTTGGATATACCTCCTGGACTCTGATGGAATTGAGTTGGCGATCTTCGACATGGTCGGTGAGCTTGTCGAACGCCTTGCTTTGCTGCTGCAGATCCTTTGAATCGATCGCCCTCGCTTCGATCCCTTCTTCTGCGGCCTCCATACCTCCTCTACTCTTCCACTGCCCAACCCCTCATACGATAGTACGCTTTCTATTCTAGAGATGTAAAACAGGTTGGATCGGGTACAATTAAATATGAATCCGACCTAATCGGTCAATGGATCGGATTTTATTTGATATCTGACCGAATCCGACTTCGTTTAGTTATACCGAAACCATATCCGATTATAATCGGATGCGGATATGGTTTTGGTTTTTCTGCTAATGAATCCGGCAGATATACAGATTTGATGGATATCTAGATCCAATTACATGTGAAAAAACAGATTTGGTATGAGTTTTTCATCATCCTAGTTTGAATTCGAATCTGAATCCGTTTAGGCAACATCTGATTAGTCGGATATGGTATTGACCACATCTGATACAAATCCAAACTATTTACATCCCTTTCTTTAGCATCATACCATAGTAACAACCAACGTCGCCAATCTCGAGAAAATTCTCGATTAAGATCTCATGATATTTTGATTTTTTGTTTTGTTTTCTTAAGTTACGAAAAATATCAAACATACATAAATGGAAAGTATTTGGTATCCTCATAGGTAAGGAACCATTAACTGGATCACAGTAGGGAGTTGTTTTGACCAAATCTAAATCCATGGATGCTTTAAGCATGGTTAGTAGGAATCGACTCTTGTATTGTATTTTTTTCAATGTAAAAATATGATTTTATGAGATGAAAATTTGGTACATTGTTCTACTGGGTAGAGATGCAAACAGGTTAGATCTGGAACACCTAAATACTCTGAGAGTCGAATCTGAATTAGATCTAAAACAACCAAAACTTGCAAAACCTCCAGCTTGGATCCGACCTATTTGTATCCCTACTACTGGGACAAAATTCATGGTGTTGCTATTTAACTAATTGGATGAAATCACGTGGGGACTGCAACCTAAATCAATCTCTCGTTAACAACTAGATCACACCAATCTCTCTCTCTCAAATGTGAGTTGAAATCTCAAGCAAAAGAGAGAATGAATCACATTTGCACAGTTAACTAAACATGTGATTTAGAATCATAAAAATGAGAATGAATTTGCACAGCTAACCAAAATTGTGATTTGGAATCTCATGCAAATGAGAAAGAGGTGGAATATGTGGTTTGAAATCATGTCTTCAATCACATGAGATGTGTAAAGAGTATCATTTTGAGAAGAGATCTAATATTACCAGAAGTAAGGTTGGTTTATATTTTATCAGAAATTCTAATATTATCATAAGTTTGTTATTTGAAGACTACTAGTTTGTTATTTGAAGACTATTGTTTTATCAAGACATCTGAATCGTGCAGACTCATTAGCTGTATAGAGTTCAAGATTGGTGTGTAGTGCTTTGTATTTTTTTGTTATAAATACCTATATGTAAAAGTCGGTTGTATCGAGTTTTTTTTTCCAATAACATATATGGTTTCTCTATTTTTGCTTCTTTTTCCTTTTGTAAGTCGATTTTCACGTGATATCAAAGTGACATCACTAAGGCTGAGATTTTGTCATCGCATCAATGGTGCAAGAAGATGGAAGTTCGAAGGATATGTTTCTCAAGATAGAATCAAGTTAGGATACTTCTAGTCCCTTCTTTATTCATCACTCTGATAATCCCGACAACGTCTTGGTTTTACAACAGTTGACCAGAAATAACTATAGCACTTAAAGTAGAGCCAAGATGATGGCACTTAGTGCTAAAAATAAACTTGGTTTTATTGACGGTTTTATCATTGAACCTGAAAAAGGAATGGTCGATCACTCATCTTGGTTTCGTTGTAATAACATGATATTATCTTGGATTCTGAATTCGGTAAGTAAGGACATTGCCAATAGTGTTATTTATTCCTCCACTACCCACGAGGCAGGGAGGGATCTACAGGAAAGGTACACTCAAAGCTTGGCACCACAAATCTATCAGATCCAAAGTTCTATTTGTCGTCTGCAACAAGAAACAATATCAGTTGTCACTTATTTTACCAAAATAAAATCTTTATGGGACGAACTTAGTTCGTATTCTCAAGTACCAACGTGCAAATGTGGCTTAATGAAAATATTTTTTGATCAAATACAAAGGGAAAAGGTTATTCAATTCCTGATGGGGTTAAATGATTCTTATAATGCTATTAGAGGACAAATCCTCTTGCTTGAACATTTGCCCAACGTGACTAAAGTATATGCACTGGTGCTCCAAGAAAAAAAATAACGTGAAGCAAGGATCTCGATGTTGATTAATGGTCAATCGAGTTTGGCCTTAACTGTGCCACATGGCAATACCACCAGTCGTGAACCATCAAATGGGGTTAAACAAGATTCGGCAGCCCAATTTCAAAAATTTAGAAATAACCGTCAAAACCGACCTGTGTGTAGCTATTGCAATGGAATCGGTCACTTCAAAGAAAACTGTTTCAAGTTGTTGGCTATCCTCCAGGTCACCGACTTTATGACCCAAATTTTAAACCTAGCATTGCTACAATATATTTTTGCAACTATCTTTAGGCCACGTCAATGGATACACATAGCGATACTAGTAAGGGTGATGAGTTAAGTAATGTTGCTCCCGCATTCACTATGGACAAGTATCATAAACTCTTGTCACTTGTAAAAAACCAGCTCATATTAGCCAATTTTGCAAGTATGACTTCTCTATTCACGACTTCTTCTAACTAGGTTTGGGTTATTGACTCTGGTGCCAGTCAATATATGGGAACCAAGTCTCTTGATTTTCATAATCTCGCTCTATGTAATATACCTGTTTCATTACCTAATGGTAAACATATTCTTGTGTCACATCAAGGTTCAATTTCTCTTTCTCAGTTTAGTGTGGATCATGTTCTTTGTATTCCTTCATTCAAATTGAATTTACTATCAATAAGTCAATTGACTAAATCTTTGAATTGTTTAATAACTTTCTATCATAATTCTTGTGTTATTCAGGACATGAAATCGAAGACGCTGATTAGACAAGGTGAAGAAAGAAACGGGTTGTACTTCCTACAACCAAACAATAATATTCAAGCTTGTCTTACTACCGAAACCAATCATGTACTATGGCATAGACGATTCAGACATCCTTCATCTTCAAGAATGAAATTAATAAAGTCACATTTAGATTTAGCTTTTGACTTTGATGATTCTCTTTTTTGTGATACTTGTCATAAAGCCAAAAAAAACAGATTGAAATTTCTCTTTAGTGAGATTAATAAAGAAAATACTTTTGATATGATTCATTGTGATATATGGAGACCCTATTCGAAGTCCACCTTGTCCGGTGCACATTGTTTTTTAAGCATAGTGGACAATTTCACCATAACAACCTAGGTTTTTCTTATGAGGCACAAGTATGAAACTTTTGCCCTTATAAAAGATTTCTTTAGCCATGTCAAGACCCAATTTTGTAAATAAATCAAGGTCCTTCATTCCGATAATAGGTCCAATTTTTTTTCGAATGAGATTAAAGTTTTTTTTTTAAATAATAGTGTAGTACACCAACATAGTTGTATTTACACAACCCAACAGAATGGGGCAGTTGAACGTAAACACTGACATCTTCTTGAAGTGGCCCGTGCTCTCCAGTTTTAGTCAAACTTGCCTATATGTTTTTGGAGTGAGTGTGTTCTAGCTGCAGCCTATCTAATCAATCAAACATTGACACTTAAACTTAAAGGGAAAATCACCTTTTGAAAAACTATTTCATAAAAAACCAAATTATAAACATCTTTGTGTTTTTGGTTCATTATGTTATACAACTGACACCAGCCAACATAAAAGTAAATTTGATTCAAGAGCCTGGCGTTGTGTATTTCTTGGATACTCAGAAGTGCAAAATGCATATAAAGTGTACGATTTAGAAAATCGTCAAAGTTTTACCAGTAAAGATATGATTTTTCATGAAAACATATTTTCTTATAAATCTATTAAAGAAAAGGATGATAAAATTGTATTGCCTAAGCCTATAAATCATGTCAAATGCCAAGGAACCATTACTATATCACATCCGTTACAGGATTCAGTACCTGAAGAGTCTACCCATGAAACTCCAGATTCTTCCACATAGCCTCAACCACTTGAAACTGTAAATGAAAACCCTAATAGCATTGAACCCGCATCTCCCATACCTTCTTTCGAGAGTGGTCTTAGAAGGTCATCTCAACCAAGAAAACCCAATATATGGCTAAAGGAATTCTACTGCTCGTTGATTTCTTCACCAAGCCCGAACACGTCTTTAACACAATTGTCCAAGTTAAGTACTCGCTTTTCATTATCAATGTTTGTCTCTTTAAAAAAAAAATCAAGTAAACATTTTTCCTTTCTAGCCTCTCTTACTTCTACTCATGAACCTAACACCTTTGAAGAAGCAGTTTAGTATAAAGTTTGGCAGGATGCTATGCACTCAGAAATATGTGCTTTGAAAGAGAATAATACTTGGACCATCACCACTTTACCAGACAATGTGAAATCCATCGATTGTAAGTGGGTATATAAGGTAAAACATAAATCTGACAGGTCGATCGGACGGTATAAGACGTGGTTGGTAGCCAAAGGATACTCACAACAAGAGGGTCTTGACTATAATGAGACTTTTCCCCCATTGCGAAAATGGTCACGGTAAGAACTTTACTAATGATTACAGCTGCTCACAAATGGGTGCTTTGCCAAATGGATGTTCGGAATGCATTTTTGCACGAAGATTTACATGAGAATGTATATATGGAGATTCCTCCAGGATATGCTCCACAAGGGGGAATCTTGTGTGTAAATTATAGAAATCCTTGTATGGCTTAAAACAGTCATCGCGGAATTGGTACCACAAACTCTCTAATGCTCTTGAAAGCTTCGGGTTTAAACAGTCTCATGCAGACCATTCACTCTTTACTTATGTTAAACATCATGTCTTTGTGACAGTTTTAATCTATGTGAATGATCTAGTCATCGCAGTTAATAGTTTGAGAGAAATTGATAAGTTGAAGCTACATCTCTCTCGATTGTTTCACATGAAAGATTTATGAGCTTTAAAGTATTTTTTGGGCATTAAGGTTGCTTGCTCAGACAAAGAAATCTACTTGTCTCAACAGAAGTATGCCTTGGATATTATAATTGAGATGGGCTTTCTTGGTGCTAAACCCATCTCTTTTCCCATGGAGCAAAAACACGGACTGAGTCCAGAACAGGGAGACCTTATACATAATCCTCTTCACTATCATCATCTGATTGGATGATTGATATATTTAAGTATCACACCACCGGACATATAATTTGCAGTACATGTTCTGAGTCGGTTCATGTAGGAACTGAGACTTTCACATTTTCAAGCTGCCCTTCGAGTGGAACAAGGTATATTACTGCAAAGTAATAATTCTCTTAATCTTACTGCGTTATGTGACTCATATTGGGCAGCCTACCCACAAACGCGACACTCTATAACCGGGTATTGCATATTCTTGGGTCCTACTCCTATCTCTAGAAAAACAAAGAAACAAACCACAATTTCTCGTTTGTCCGTTGAGTCAGAGTATTGTGCTATGCCAAATGTTGTGTGTGAGGTTTTCTAGCTTAAATTATTGTTGAATGATCTAGTCTTGTGCACACATAGTCATTCACTGTATTTTGTGATAATCAAGCGGCTCTGCATATTGCTGCAAATTCGGTATATCATGAACACACCAAACATATTTATATTGACTGTCATGTGGTGCACGAAAAGTTGGCGCAAGGCATTATTCATACTTGCTATATTCGTAGTCAAGATCAAATAGCAAATATTTTCACCAAGGCGTTGGGAAACAAAACTTTTGTTCATCTTCTCGACAAACTAGGTGTGTGCAACCTCCACACACCTGTTTGAGGGGGAGTGTTAAGAGTATCGTTTTGAGAAGAGTTCTAATATTACTAGAAGTTCAAGTTCGGTTAGTTCATATTTTATCAAAAGTTCGGTTGGTAATATTATCAGAAGTTTGTTATTTGAAGACTATGAGTTTGTTATTTGAAGACTACTGTTTTATCAAGACATCTGAATCATGCAGAGTCATTAGTTGTATAGAGTTCAAGATTGGCATATAGTGCTTTGTATTTTTTGGTTATAAATACCTGTACATAGAAGCCGGTTGTATCAAGTTTTTTTTCAATATCATATACGGTTTCTCTATTTCTGCTTCTCTTCCCTCTTGTGAGTCCGATTTTCACAAGATGCAACCAAACATACCTAAATGTCTAAATCACATGCAACAACCCCCTAACACACCAACATCTCTCTCAATCTCTGAGCGTGGCCATATATTGTCCTTGTAAAATGATGCATTCTTCAAAATGCTTTACAATTTGTTAAATATTCTGCTTGACCCAAAATGTTGATTCTCAACATTTTTGCCCTTTCACAAATATAGCATGATGTTCACAAATCATTTTTGCAAATGTCCCAAAATCTGTGAATCCCTTTTTACAAAAAAATCATGTTTAAGGACATTTGCAAATGTGTCAGGACAAGAAAGTATTTAGTTAAAGATTCACACATTTTAAGAACATTTGCAAACATGTACTATATTTACAAACTTCATTTAACTAAATATTCTCACATTTGCGAATGTCCTAACCTTCGCATGCAAATGTCCTCGCCCTTACGTGATTTTAGTAAAAAATTTACACATTTTGAAAACATTCACAAACATGATTTGCAAAGATAGTACCATATTTGCAAACCTCCTATGTAGCTTTTTTAGTAAAAAAGAGGTTCACACATTTTTGAGACATTTGTACAGATGATTTGCGAACGTCATAAAGCCAGATGTCCTAAAAAATTGAGAATCAAAATTTTAGACATGAAAAAGATTTCGGCAAATTGCGAGGCATTTCCGAAAATACACTATTTTACAAAGACAGTATGGTCATTTTTAGATCACATTTAAGTGTTGCTAGGACTTGCAGTTAGTTAAGAGGGTTGTTCAGTGTTCAAGCCAATGAGTAACAATTGAATACAATTTGATTTTTATAGACCGAATTTTTATGTGAGAAAAGATAGTCACGGGTCACTTCTTCGCAAATACAGCAGCAAACCATTCTAGTGCTTCTTCAGTATACAAATTTCAGAAAGAACAAACAGCATTATTAGAAACAAATTGCTCAATTATTTAATGGCCAAACTGTCCACACATTTAGCTGGAGAATGCACGGCAAAGACACTGCTCTATTCGATGCCTCTAATGTTACAAGACTTTTTGGTACCTGCATCTCTCATTTATATCTATACGCATGTCCACAAGTGCAGGGCTTCATTCAACAAGGGGCATGAATAATCTAGACAGACTAGCCATCTTCAGCAACTTTAACTCTAACACGCTCGCCATTAAAATGTATATACTTCCATTTGAGCCCATATCTCTGTATCACCAGTTTTCGTTTGTCTTCTTGACCAAGCTTCTGGAATGCACGAGCAATTCTTCTAACAGTATCTTCATCTGGCTTCACACCCAATTCTTCCATGTCTGCAAACACCTGAGGTTCTCAAGGTAAAACCCCTAGCTAGGTTTATCTGTGCATGTTTTTTGCGGGCGTGTGTGCGACTGACACATGCAAGATATGCAACATACACGCATTAAGGTTTACATCAAAACACAATAGTGGAGCTCAGAACCAGCATATTCACTTTTGGATTACAAAACCAACTGTCGAAGATTACTTGTAACTATTGACCTTATAAATAAGCCCACTCTACGTGATATTTCAAACACCAAGGCAGAGTACTACTGATACTTGAGCATGAACATTCATGGTACATTTGGAAACTGCAGACCACCCACAGGGGAAATGATTTTCAAGAAATTTTGGCACCAATACGTAGAAACAGTAGAATCAAATTTGCAACCAAATAAGCAGAATAAACTGATCAAACAAAGATGCGTGAGAACTTTCTAAAAGAATCCATAGCTTTAATATGCTCATTTACAAGATAAAAATAACAAAGATAATGTACAATACCTCTAAAAGCTTCTCAGGCATATGATGCTGATCGTACAAGGACATCATCCTAGAAAATAGCCGTCTTGGAACAGAACGTGTATGAGTTTCCAAAATCACTTTCCAAACAGCTTCTGCTTCATCAATTCTCCCATCCATGTCAAAAGCCAATAGGAGGGTATCGTATGTTCCCATCGTCAACCCTTGACCTTTGCTCAACATCCATTTAGTAACCTGCCAAACTCCAAAATTACAGTTCAGTGAAGGTGGAAATGATGCAAATAAGCCTGGATTAGCCTAGCATGAGCCCAGCACTGGCCTACAGTAAATTAAGCAATTTAGGCCAACATGTGTTCATACACACACACACAGAGGTTGGAATTTTTTTTCATGTAACACTTGGTAACAGAAATATTTCAGATTTGATAGCTTACAAATAAAAGTTAACAGAAGAAAACAGTGTAATGAAACAATAAAAAAGAGTGCACAATAAGAGAGCCACTAAGGGCAACACAATAACTAAAGTGTCACAAGGCCATTACGGCAATACACATAAGCCACTAACGGCTAATACAAGAGCACAAGAGAGAACACAAACAAGCCACTAAAGGGCAAGGAACATAAAAATATATAAATTTTACTAGAAAGAAATGCTTAAGGAAAGCATGCATTACAAGGGGGAAAGCCCCCCATATATATTCAAGAGAATGGGAACAAGAGAGGGGGGCTCAACTAGCCATTGGGCTAGTCCAACAGCTAGCTTAGCTAGCCATTGGACTAGAACAAACTGATAAAAATGCCTCTAATGGGCATTTAACTAATAAATAAAACTAAGAATAAAAAAATAAAGAAATACAAAAAAATACAATAAGCCTAAAATACATTCTGAAAGAATGTATATACAAACATGATTACATATATACCTAACAAACATATATATATATATATGATCTAGCCAAGTGCTGACTTCACTTAGGTGAGCCATAGGTCAGGGCCGTCAGGCACACCGAGTCAAGTCCTGAATCTATTGACATGAGGCTTGAGAAATAGTATGTACAGGCATAAAATCCAAAATAAAAACCTCTGAATGGAAAATCTAAGAAACTGAGAAGGTAAGTAGTCTTTCCTGAATAATACGTAGCCATTGGTTCCTCTTCCGCAGAATTCCAAGAGCTTTAGCAGCTGCAACCAAAGGGAATTCTGTCTCCCAAGCAATCCACTTATCTAGTGCTCCATATACTGTTTCCTTCTCATTTGGGAGTTTGGAAACCTGACGAAATGTTTTTTGAAGAAATTTGTTAACAAATGTGAAACTTGTCAGTAATGCTCTGACTTCATTTTTAATTGTTTGAGATGTTCAGTCATGAAAAATGCAATTCAAATTGATTCTCAATGAATATAATAAAAAAGAGATTGAAATGTGGCCTCTACTATTACAGGAGGGTAGAAAATTGGACCAATGCAAGGCAGGAAAAAAAATGCCTAACCTACACAACTTCAAGTGTAACAAAAACCATGGAATAATATTCAACTGTGTTAGATTGAGCAACATTACTTGGTCTGCAGCTGTTCTAATGCTATGATATACAGAAAACATTTGCATAGAGAAAACCTAGTTTAAACTTCAGACAATTTTTTTAGAATGTAGAATTTTTATTGATGCTCCAGTTAGAAGGATGGAGAAATGGGAAAATATATTAGTTAAAAGAGGTCGGGGTAGGCCTAGGAAGACTTGGATGGAGATGATAGGAAAGGATATGAATGCTTTGAACCTCACCGAGGACATGGCATTGGATAGAAATGATTGGAGGAGAAGGATTCATGTGGAAGACCCAGAATGATTTTCTTTTTTGGTTCATATCGCCGACCCCAATTGTTTTGGGATGAAGGCGTAGTTGTTGTTGTTGTTGTTGTTGTAGAATTTTTATTGAAAGAATAGAAAATAAAAAAAGGGAATATTTTAGAGAACAAGAAAAATTTAGTGAAAAGGAAAATAATAGGATGTGATCAAAGATATGGAAGATCAAAAGAGAGAAAAGATGAGAATACAATAAGAAGGGAAATATATGAAATTGAACTGGCTGTGGTAAGTGTATGAATGGTGTAAAGGAGAGGAACAAAGAAGCAGAGCACCATGGATCATTGTGACTAAATAAAACTTAAGTTTATGGTTACACAAAGTTACTCTTTCCTCTTTGTATATGGACACTTCTGGACATGAAGAAAATGTATTTTATACACACATTGTAAATCAATTATTTCTTCCATCTTGGTAAAGCAAATCACTTAGCATCTGGTTCCATTTTCTGTCCAGAGTTAACTCACCTTCTACCAAAAGGAAATGAAATAATTCGCATATGCACACACACTCGCACGACATAGCATCATGGAACAACTTACAATCCTCACAAGATTCAATGCCTTCTGCCCAGATCCAGCTGTCTCTCTCCTCTTCCAAAGGTGATGCTCTTTTTTGGAAATCTTTTCTTTCCTACTCTTCACAAACAAGAAAAGTAAGCATGTGAATAATTTCAAAATTGCCAAAAGGAAATGTCATATTCAATCCTCCGATCATCTTTATGTTTCAATTTTATGACAACAACAAAGACTAGGATGCTAAAATCATAATTGAATTTCACAAAATGAGCCAACAGATACCACCAGATAATCACTAAGGAACAAAAATCAAAAATCTTTTTCCAGTGAAAATAAAAGCTTTTATTAATCAATATGGGTATTTCAGTACAATCATATGGATTCAGCCAATTCAAGTATCAATAATCCAAAGCTCATACAGATTTTCATGTATGCACGTGAATTTTTATCTCTGATCAGCTAATATCCTCTTTTTATATAAACCAGCTTGTATGGTATGATCGAGATCATGCACATTCCCTTCAAGTGATGTTATGACTTATCACCAAATACCATATGAATCAAATGAATGAGAAATCAGGATACAGGTTGCAAGGTAATAGCAGTAAACTCAGAACCATAACCAAAGAAAAAGAATCCAAAAGTTTTGATGTATGGTCATAGAGCATCGTGGAGTCGAAGAACTATTACATCAGCAAACATTAACAAGCAATAGCTAAAGATGGAACAAGACTTCTTTTATCTAAGATGTCCTGACCAATGTTATTAAAAACGCGCCTCAAGGCGCAAAAAGCATGCCTCGCCTCAAGGCGAGAGGCTTTTTGCCTTGAGGCGCATGTGTAAAGAGCAAAACCCTTGAGGCGCACTCCTCGAGACGAGGCGCGCCTGAGGCTGAGGCGTACACGCCTCAAAGCATTTGGCCAAATGAGGGTAAAAACCCTCATTTGACCAAAAATTAGGGCATAAACATACTGCCCTCGACCCTTTAAGTGTTGATTTTACTATTTTAGTTTTTTCGAACCCCTCTCTTTCTATTTTTTTTTCTCACAGCAATCTCTCCCTCTCGGCTCTCACAGTTGCAGCATTCTCTCTGTCTCTCTCGTGGTGGAGCCGAAACAGGCACGCCTCTCTCGTGGTGGAGCCGAATCAGGTACGTCTCCCTCTCGGCTTTCACAGTCGTAGCATTCTCTCTGTCTCTCTCGTGATGGAGATTGGATTGAAAACCCAATCTCCTCCTTCAAGAAATAAGGGTTTTCGGTCCTTTTTCCGTTCTCCCTCACTTACAACGTTAGATCTGAAAATTATGATTGGGATCATCAGTTGTTCTTTCGACCTTTGGTTGTTTTCTGCCATCATCTTTTTGCTAAGCGGATTTAGGGTTTCTTGGTCGTTTTCTACCATCATTTTTTTGCTAAGCGGATTTAGGGTGACTTGTGGGTATTAAAAAACCTAACAGATTTACATATGTATGGAGATAGAATCCTTTAATTTGCGTTTTTCGTGAGCTGTGAATTCAAGAATTGGGTTATCTTAATTGGACTGTGATTATAAGACGTTGACTAATCTTCACGCAATCTCCTTTTGAATGGGCATGTTTTTTCTGTGTGATTCTGCTCGATTTAGTTGTACTTGGGGGGTTTCTTTCATGGATTGTGTTAATTTGATGTGTCGAGAAGTTTCGTATGTATGCAGATTTCTTTTGCCGACTAGGTGAAAATTGTCTAATGTGCTAATCCTGCCATTCACCATATGATTTGGCGGGCGCAACTGGCTGGTGCTTATGTTGATTTGTATTTCCAGGCTTGATTAATGATTGCCACATCTTAGATTCCAAATGCTTTTGGAACTGTTACAGTTGTAAGTTGTAACTTTCATGTTTGAGGATCAAAAGCAGGTGACTGAATTGTTAGATATTTGAAAGGAAGATGATTCAAGAAATTTTCTATCCAAGAAACTGCCTCTTCTGTGAAGAAAGGAATGTTCTTGCGGTATATTGAAGACCATTAGTGTTTGTATTAATCAAGATCCGTTCCTTTATTGTTCACATGAGACCTATGGGATTCATCGAAAATTTTCTTTCCCCCAGTTGTGCACTTGCATCATGTGAAATTATATATAGAGGTTATGGCTCAAGTGTATTATGGTTAACGTTTTGTTGTGCATGCTTCTGGTTGGTCAGATGGATTTTAAATCATGCATTGTAATTGCATGCATTGTAATTGGTGCTGTTAAGTTATTTTTACATTGTAGTAGTGACACGCAGTTTCACTCAAAGAATGCAGACACATACAAAAATCTTTATTTACTGAAATTTCACCAGTTGTTGTCTATGTTTGATTAGAACTTTGTTGGAAATTTTGACTTGTGTGCATTCGAAATCCGGAGCTATTTTGTTTATTATATCTGTTAAATCACTTTGAAACAACTGGATTTGCCTCAGATCCTAGTGATTTGCTAAAAATGTTAATGCAAATATGCATTTCATTGTTAATGTTAATTTTTTATTGAATGAATGCTCATATTTTATTTCTTAGATACTTACATAGATCAAGTTGTTGCATTAATATTACTTTTACATGTTAATCTCATATTTTTTCAGTATTTATTTGAGATTTTTTTATTTCTTATTGGTTGTTGCTTCATCAACAAAGCATTTTTTATTTATTTATAATTTTAGATATTTTTTATAGTTTTTTTAAGTTAAATTTTTTTTTTTAGGCTTACGCTTTACGCCTCGCCTCAGATTTTAGTGGAGCGCCTCGCTACGCCTCAACGCTTTTCACAACACTGGTCCTAACACAAATGAAAGACCAAAGCTTGCAATGACATATTCATAACAAAAGTGTTAATATATATAGTTCTAGTTTGCCCGATAGGGGAATTTTCGTCTTTTCACATGTACTCATAGTTGTTTTCTAGAAACAACTATTTTCTTATTTATTTTTTGTATTTATTTTATGTATTTTTTAATTTTCTTTTTTTTGTTTATAGCATTTGGGGCCCCACTCATGGAGCCATTGGGGCCCCAACGGTCATAAATATAATCGTTGGGAGCTTCCCAAAGACTCTATGAGAGCTCCCAATGGTCTCCTCTCTCATTTTTTGTATAAATAGGGCGTATACCCCTTATGTATTTCACAAGTCTCCTTCAATAATATTTATTCTTTACTTGTTAGCTTTGCCTTTTGAGGCTTTTTGTATTGTTTTTTTTTTAGACTTCTTGCTTATATGCTTATTGTGCATTTGTATTTGTCCATTATTGGACTTGGTTGATGCTTTTGCATCTTAAGCTTGTAATTCCGCATTCTTCATTTCATGGTATCAGAGCTTGATTGTGCTCTTGGTCTCTTTAAAGGTGACCATTGAAAGATCGTGATTTGGGAATCAAGCCCTTGCCGCAACTTAAGTGGAGGATCTTTTTCATACTCTTTGTCATTCTTCTGTCCAAGTCTCAATGAAGAATGACCAAAAGATTAATCTCTCCTTCAAGTTAAATGGTACCAACTACGTGATGTGGGCATCTGCCATGGAGAATAACCTCAGAGGCAAGAAGCTTTGAGGATATGTGATGGGCTCCATTCCAGAACCTCAACTCAAACTCACCAAGATGGAAGGAGGTAAAGAAAAAGCTCTAGAAGGAAATGCTCACACAAAAGCTATTGAGAATCATCAATCCAAGATAGAAGATTGAGAAAGTAAACATGCCAAGATCCTCGCATGGTTCATGAACAATGTTGAGCTCAAGATTTGTGCCAACATAACCAAATTTCGCAAGGCAAATGAGAGATGGTTCTTTATAAAAGGTATGTATACACAAAATGATCTTGCAAGGCAATTCTTTTTCTAAAAAAAATACGTATCATTAAACAAATAAACATGAGTGTCTGCGATTATTTTAGCACTTTTAGTCCCTTATGGGATGAACTATCTCTTCTTGAACCCAAGTGGGTTGCTAGTGAAGATATCAAACTAAAAAGAGAGTAAATAGAAAAAGAGCATTTTTTCCAATTTTTACATGGGCTTAGTCCTGAATATGAACAAGTTAGATTGTCTCTCTTTCATAGATCTAAACCTCTTTCCTTGGAAGATGTCATTGCCGAAATATACCAAGAGGAGACTCGTCTTGGTATGATAAAAAAAAAGAGATGGAGTGTTAGTTGTGTCCAAGCCTGGCAATCATGTCAAAACATACAAACTTCCACACTTTAAGGCAAAATAACTATAATTGAGGCTACAAGAAGGCTAATTGTCATCATTTCCATGAACTGGTCATATACGGCCTAATTGCCCCAAGTTATATGAAAACTCGAACAACAAAGTTGATTCTGTTGAAGAAACCACAACAAGAAATAATCAGTTAAAGGAAAAGATTTATTTTCTCTTGCTCAATTATCGGAGGCACTTCAAATGCTACTCAAATCTCCCCCTACATCGAGTGCCACAATAACCTCATCTTCTCATCTAGGTATATCTTCTTGGATCCTTGATTCGGGAGCCTCCTTCTATATGACACCTCTTGAGAATGATTTATCTGACTTATGCACTAATTCAAAAACCTCCTATGTTTCAACTACCGATGGAACATCTTTGCAAATTAAAAATGTTGAACCTTAAATTTCTCTAAAAAAAATTTTGTGCCAAAAGTAAGGGTTATTCCTCAATTAAGTTTAAATCTTTTTTCTGTCTAACAAATTTTTGATCATGGATGTGAAATCTTCTTCTCATCTAAGGGTTGCTTCATGCAGGATCTCCGATCTAGGAAGCAGATTGGTCAAGGTCATAGAAAGGGAGATTTCTACTACATGAACTATCTAAACCTTCCTCTAAACTCTTTTTGAAATTATATCCAAGATAAAGATATTGAAACTTGACATACATGACTTGGGCATCCAAGCTTCTCGAATATGTATCTTCATCCCTTTGGGAAAAAAATTTGCAATGAAAAAAAATTAGTTTGCAAAGATAGTATTTTTGAAAAGACGAAATTCACTCCCTTCCAAATAAAACATTTGTCTCTAAAAGACCTTTTGAATTAGTGCATTCGGATGTTTAGGGACATTCTCTCGTCATATCAAAAAGAGAATATTCATATCATGTTACCTTTATTGATGATTTCACTAGATATATATGGATATACTTTCTTAATTATAAAACTAATGTTTTCTCCTTCTTTAAAAAATTTCAAATGATTGTCAAAAATCAATTTCAAAGCAACATCTCTATTCTTAGATCAGATTCAGGTTGTGAGTACTTATCAAAAGAATTTCAAAATTATTTAAAACTAAAAAGAATTTGTCACAAAAAATCATGTCCAAGAACTCCCCAACAGAATGGAATAGCCGAAAGAAAATATAGACATATTTTAGAAACCACTAGGACACTACTTATTTCTAAAGACATTCTAAAAAAATTTTGAGTCAAGATCGCTCTAACATCAACTTATTTGATAAATAGAATGGTCTCATCATCCTTACAGAACATATCCCCTTATATTTTTTTTTTTTGAAAAAGCACCAGACTTCAATCGGTTGCGGATCTTTGGTTGTAAGTGTTTTGTGCTTTTTCACAAAAGAGATAAACTGTCTCCAAAAGCCATTGAATGTGTATTCATGAGTTATGGAGAGAACAAAAAAGGATATAGATGTTTTGATCCTAAGAGCAACAAATTATATGTTTCTAAAGATGTAACCTTTTTTAAAAATAAAAATGGTTTTGAGAAGACCAAATAAAACAATGAAATTTATTATAAATTTTTATTTGATCTCTTGCCATAAGAAGAGTTGAATTCTTGTGATGATTCTTTGGATGACATAACGGATAATCCTTTAAATATCAATGAAAATGGTGATGATAATGTGCATGAAGAATCACCTATAAATAATGATGTTATTGATAAACCTATGCAAACTTATAACTCGACGTGAACAAAGAAATCATCTACATGCTTTAGAAAAATATTCTCAAAATTCTTCATTAGAGGAAACCTCCCTTAGGAGATCCAATCATATCTCCAACCCGCCAAATACGTTTGTATCTTATGTTCCATTAACACCAATATATAGGTCATATCTAATTGCATTGCATTCCTATCATGAACCATCACATTATAATGAGGCTAAAAATCTTCCTCAACAGGTTGAAGCTATGAATATAGAACTTAATGCTCTTGAAAAAGCTAAAATATGTTAAATAACTTTATTACCCGTAGGAAAGAAATCTATAAGATGTAGATGGATTTTTAAGGTTAAAACCAAGAATGATGGGTTTCTTGAACGATACAAAGCTAGGTTAGTAGCCAAAGGGTACTCTCAAGAGTGATATTGACTATGAAGAAACATTCGCCCCGGTAGCTAAAATGGCTAGTGTTAGGACCCTTATAGTTGTTGCACTTATTAAAAAATGGCCTATCTACCAACTAGATGTCAACAATGCTTTTTTAAATAGTGAATTAAATGAAGAGGTTTACATGGATCCTCCGCCGGGATTTTATGTTGAAAAGGGTAAAATCCTTAAACTTAAAAAAACTTTATATGGTCTAAAACAAGCTCCAAAAGCTTGGCATGATAAATTTAGTAATGTAATAATTCATCTGGGTTTTCATTCATGTTATACTAACACTGCTCTTTTTGTTAAAAGTATAATTTCTATGGTTGTTACTCTTCTACTTTATGTAGACAATATGATTATCACTGGAAGTGACCAACAAGGAATCAATAATATTAAAAATATTTTAAAAGAAAACTTTGATATGTCTGATTTAGGTTTCTTAATATGCTTCTTAGGTATTGAAGTTGCGTACTCTCCCAGATGGTACATTCTTTTTCAAATGAAACTTGTTGTTGACATTTGTACTAAGTCTGATATTTCAGATGATAAGAAGATAGAAACTCCAGAAATAATTAATACAAAATTAAGATTGGAAGATGGGACCCTACTTGAAGATCCTACTCCTTACTGTCAACTTGTTGGATCACTCACATACTTATCCATCACTCGACCAGACATAGCTCATGCAGTTTACTTGGTCAGTCAGTTTCAGCATGCACCTACCACTGTACACATGAGTGTTGTCTTAAGAATTGTTAGATAAATCATGAAGACTATAACCAAGGGGTTTTTTCTATCCTAATCTTCATTTGATTTCCATGCCTATACTGATGTTGATTAGGATGTAAATCCCAATGATAGAGTCTCAACTATCGGTTTTTATGTATTTTTAGGTGACTATAATTTCATAGAGATGCAAAAAGCAACATAAAGTATCACTATCCTCACCTGAAGTCGAATATCGTGTAATGACTACTACAACTATGGAGCTTGTGTGACTTTGAAGTCTTCTCAATGATATGGGTATAATCACCTCCGCTCCTTCGAAGATATGCTGTGATAATAAGAGTACAATTTACGTCGCAAGCAATCACATCTTCTATGAGCGAACCAAACATATCGAGATGGATTGTCATTATGTATAGGATGAATATATGAGAAAAACTATTGCATTGTTGTATGTCACATCAGAGTACCAACTGCCATATTACTTGACAAAAGCACTTATAGCTTCTCAATTATCTTTCTCTTTAACAAACTTTTGGTTATTTTTCCATAAGTTTGTGGGGGAGTGTTAATATATATATATATATATATATATATATATATAGTTTTAGTTTGCCCGATAGGGGCATTTTCGTTTTGTCACATGTACTGATAGTTGTTTTCTAGAAGCAACTATTTTCTTTTTTTTTGTATTTCTTTTTATGTATTTTTTACTTTTTCTTTTCTTTTTGTTTATAGCATTTAGGGCCCCACTCATAGAGTCGTTGGGGCCCCAACGGTCATATTTGTGTATAAATAGGGTGTGTTCTCCTTTGTTTTCCTTATGTATTTCACAAGTCTCCAATAATATTTATTCTTTACTTGTTGGCTTTGCCTTTTGAGGCTTTTTGTAACTTTTTGCTTGTGTGCTTATTGTGCATTTGTATTTGTCCATTATTGGACTTGGTTGATGCTTTTGCATCTTAAGCTTGTAATTCTGCATACTTCATTGCAAAAAGATCAAGAAAAAGAAGTTTGAAAAGAAAAATCCAATGAAAATACGAATTTGAACTCGCAAGAATGCAAGCAGACAAAAGAATGTGTTAGATTCACAAATCCTAGCAAAATAGATATTGGTTGGAAATTCAAAATTGACTTACTTCTGAATAGCACAAGCAAATGGGGCAGCTTTATCTCGGACGCCAGTTGGAGATTCCCTATGTTGCACACTATTGATCTGCATATTATGAAGAATCTCTGAGTGTCTACAGTACTGGCAGTAACTGGTTATAAGAAATGGAGGAAATAGTACAATACAAAAACACAACAATGGTATTATGCCAACCCCGAGTTCCATTCAAATTCAAATTGGAATAAATCTTTATCAGAATTTCTTTATATCAATTAAGAAGAGGAAGAAGATGACGATAGACTAACCTTCCTGGAAAACTCTGGAATATGCTTAGTACTGGAAAAACCTAATTTGGTTCCTCTAGATTGAAAAGAAACCCCAGTTGCCTAATAAAACAGAGATCAGAAACAAGAATGAGAAAAACATCATCTCTTTCAAAAGGTCACAATGAAGAAAACGGTCTGGTCACTCTGAATAGCCTAAAGCCATCTCTCTCCCTAAGAAACAGGGAAGAGGCAAGCTATTTTTCTATTGAAAAGTGGCAACTTTGGTCACTTATCAGTAGGAAGAACTTCATCGGCTCCATGGACAGAGGCAAGAGTCCACCATAAATAAGGGGTCTCGGGTTCGAATCACACCTGGATCATTGCCCAGCCAAAAGAAACCCATAATTTTTATTTCTCTTTACTACTATACTTTTCTTTGTGATGAAAAAAATATGCTGAATTTTTCAAGGATTAGCAGAAACTGTACCCGATGCTGAACCAGAAAAAGGTGGTCATAACCAAAATTTCTTCCCTAGAGAAACCACACATGAAAAAGTTACCGTGAACATTAACAACAAGAGAGAGAGAGAGAGAGGAATGTGCAAAATAAGCAAAAATGAGAGGAAGAGAACAAATGTGTACCTGGTTAGAGGAGATTAGGCAAAAACGTGTGCGGAGGGGTAGAGATGCAAGGGAGAGTGCAGCAGTTGCTTTGGGGATTCTTCTAGTGTTTAGACGTGGAGGGGGTGGGGTGAGAGGGGCATAATGCTGGTGCAGCGAATGCATGGGGGATGGCTGTAGCCTGTAAGGAGTGTGTTCGGATGACGCCCAAAATCTTTTTGGGTACAAATCTGGTTCATCCAATTCTGTTAGAATCGGTTTCTGAACCAAATCGTTTCTCCAAAAAAAATAAAAAAATCGTCTCAAATTTGTTTTGAATCGGTTTATTTAAAAAACTATTTTTATTAAAAATAAAAGAATTTTTTTAAAACAAAGAAAATACAAGAATGTAATAAATGATGACTTATAGGATTCAATCAACTTCTAAAATATGCATTCAATGCTTAAATAACAAAACAATGAACAAATATCATAATGATCAAAAGATATAAAAGAGGAAAACTGATTCTAATTCAAATGATTCAAAATCACAAGGCAGAGAATTGTTAAATATACGTATGTATATGTATATAATATCAATACATACATATATATATATATATATATTTCATTGTACATGTACATATATATATACCTTAATGTACATATATATTTATATGCTTTTTAGATTGTATTTAGGTTTTATTTTATGTACTTTTTGTTTTTAAATGTGATTGTAAAAAGGGCTCCAAACGTGATTGTATTTTGGCTTATGTGTATCGTCATGCTTTTAGATGCCATGCACACACCTCGAAGTGACTAGTATTAACATGCAAGAAAGAAATATCATTTTAAGTACAACAATATCTAGAATTACGACACATGTTGATTATATTCATTTGCATAAATTAAGATTTTGCCAATGCAGAGCATGGCACATACAGCTTGTATTCATTTGTGGAAATAACAATTCTGATTTGTGTATCACAATTTCAGAACTCTCATAGGCTATTGATAATCATATGCAGGAAAGTAACAGTACTAATCTATATATATCAAAACTGCAAACTATACTTTTACTATTGGTATTCATATGCAGGAGAACAGAAATTCTAAATACCTAATAAGATTACAAAATACGCATAAGCTGTTGGGATTCATATGCAGAGAAAAAAAAAACAGAATTTCAAAATACATATTAAAACTACAGAATACGCATATGGTGTAATAGTATTTTTTTTTGACATTCTATATGGGTATGTGCAGGTTGAGTCATCAGATGTTTTATCATGCTATGCAACGCCTACATACCAGCTGGAATAGTATTTTCATACTCAGATCTATCCACTTGCATACTCAGTCCTACTATGCAGCATATACAGAAATGGTTTATATGGTCAGCAGTCACGACAACACTATATTTTTTTTCATATTCACATAAGCGTACAGATAACATAGGAGTTTTTCTTTAACCAGACCGCCTATGCATACATACCTAAACTGACTCTAATTGTGTGCATATTCCACTGACTAATGAGATCACATATCATTCTAAAGAAAATTACCAATTAAACTTTTATTCCATGTAATAACGTGTACCGAGAAAAATGAAAATCTCAGCAACTTACCACATGAGAAAACCAGCAAACATCGATTACATGTTTGAGGTCACATAATAACATGGCAGTTCAAAGTAAACAAAAACAAAAAAAAAATCCAAGAACTCACAATAGAGAGAAAATCGACCAACACAAATTACATTTTTACTTCAAACATACCATGCCCAATGGAAATGAAAGTTCAGGAATTTACAATATGGCAAAACGATAATTATTAACATGGCTGATTAACAAATACAGACTTCAAGAACCTACAGAAAAAGAGAAAAAAATCGACATTCATGGCCCAATTTCATCCTCACACACTAAGTCAGAGTACCTACATAACTGATTGAACAGAGGCATCACGTATCAATCTAAGGAAATGCCAATAAGTCATTTGCGTCAGAAACTACCATTTGGATACCAAATGAAAACTATAAGAAAACTACAACATGAAATAAATTAATGTTCATGGGTATTAAATCTACAAGCATTCACGTATACGATAATCAGATTTTTACCCGTAACATGTGAGTCCATTTTGTGATTATTAACAACCAGATGATTAGGGATTCTCAGATTTTCTTTAATAGAAAACGTGCTTACCCCTAAAATAGACAGATCAAACACCCAACCCAATCCCAAATGAGCTGGGTGTCGATCGGCCATTGCACAGTCCTTGAAACAGAGTACAACACAACAAGATCATAGAGACCCTACCTCCGAATCGCAGATTCCCGGTTTTTTTTTTCGATTCCCTCTTTCAGCCGCCGTGCATCCAAGGGGTCCCCTTGCTACAGTAGATTTGGTGCAGCCGTGCGCACCTTCTGCCCTTGACCTTGACGTGCAGCAGAGAGAGAATGACAGAACGCTGAAGGGAGAGGGAGAGAAGAAGGGAGATAACGAGTGAGAGAGTAAGAGAGAGCGTGGAGGGGGGATTTTAAGAGATGCGAGGGAGAGAGGATCGGAGGAGATCGTGGGGAGAGGGGGTCCGTTACGTATTCACTCTTTTAATATCCTTTACTCGGTTTTTTTTTACTTTTTTAACGCATGTCATTTTTTTTTTCGTGATTTAATTTTAATGGTGCGGGTTTGGTTCGACCGAACTCGTGACCCGCAACCCACTTATAGTTGAGTCCACGCTTTTGGGCCTATCCGGATCCATCCTCGGATCCAGATCTTTTTCTTTTTAATTTTTTCAAAATACTAATATTTAAAATTTCAAAAAGGGATCCAGCTTGAATTACCATGGATCTAATTATGTTGTTCTGAATTTCACGTAACTATTATGGATCCAGGATCTGTTTTACTCATAAATCCATATAAGAGATCTGGATCTATGAATCTAAAATTTTCATCATATTCTGACTTGGAATCATGGATTCAATTTAATATTCATGGATCCAAGCCAAATATTATGGATTCCAAGCATCGTATCTCTGATCCAATTAAAATTTTAATTGGACCCTTACCATATTTAAATCTTCGATGTTCAGGATCCAGATGGAGTAATATGGATCCAAACATCGCATAGGTTATACCAATCCCACTTAAGTGTTGGAGGCCCAATATAGAAATTTTCTCATTAAAATTTTGATTTAAACTTTGCGGATCCACTCAATTCATCCTGGATCAAATATCAAATTGGATCATGATATAGAGGATCCAATACCAGATATCTGATTCATTTGACCGAAATCTATTATTAAATATCAAATTTAAGGTTCGTGATCTGATATCTAAGATCCAAATGAAATATCGAAGATCCGAACAGGGTATTAGGGATCCAATATAGTAGATCCAAACAGGATATCCGAGATCCAGAATGAATAAACACATAGAACAATAAAAATATCCTTACACCACTTAAAAATATAAATTTCAAATTTGTTTATCTGATAAAATTTACGGTTATTACATCATTTCTCCCTAAAATAAAATTTCATCCTCGAAATTCTCATATAAGGACTACTAAAAAAGACTAAGGTACTTTTCTCGCATACTAGCCTCAAGTTCTTATGTGCTTTCGTCGATGCCATGATGTTGCCATCTAACCTTGACGAGAGGAATGGTCTTGGATCTCAACACTCGTTCGCTTCGTTCCAAGATTTTCATCGCCTTTTTTTTCATTGTCAGGTCTTCCCGTATATCTACGTCCTCATACTGAATGACATGGGATTGATCTTGAATATACTTTCTCAACATAGATACGTGAAAAACATTATGAATCTGAGCATACTGGAGAGGTAGAGCTACTCGATAGGCTGTTTCACCAATCCGTTCTAAAATCTCTAATGCTCCTACATATCTGAGACCCAATTTTCCTTTATTGCCAAATCGAAAAACGCTTTTGGTTGGTGACACCTTCACGAAGACCTGATCTCCCACTTCAAAAGTGAGTTTCTTGCGCCTTTGGTCTGCATAACTCTTCTGTCGGCTCTGAGTTATCAACAATCTATCTCTTATCATCCAGACCTATTGAGTACAGTGATGTAGTACAATTGGTGATTTCATAGATCGTTTACCAACTTTGTCCCAATAAACGGGCGATTTGCAGAGTCGTCCGTATAGAGCCTCGAAACGAGCCATGTTGATGCTCGCATGATAACTGTTATTGTAAGCAAATTCGGCCAAAACCATATGCTTATCATATTCGCCCTTCCAATCCAGCATGCATGCTCGAAGCATATCCTCCAGAGTCTGGACGGTCCTCTCGAATTGCCTGTCATTTTGGGGATGAAAAATGGTACTCGGTTTTAGCTTTGTACCCAAAGCTTGTTGTAATTGTCTCCAAAACCAAGAAGTAAACCATGGATCCCGATCAGATATGATTGAGATTGGTACTTCGTGCAAACGAACAATCTCTCTGATGTATAAACCCGCTAAACTCTCTAGAGATTGACTGATCCGTATGGGTAAAAAGTGTGCCGATTTGGTAAGTCTGTTCAGTATTACCCATATGACGTCATGTTGCATTCGAGTTTTGGGTAAACCCACCATGTAATCCATGGTGATTTCCTCCCATTTCTACTATGAAATCTCCATATGTTACATCATTGCTTTAGGTTTTCGATGCTCAATCTTGACTTGCTGACAAGTCAGACACTTCGAGATATAACTTGCGACCTCACACTTTATTTCATTCCACCAATACCCCTGTTGTAAATCTTTAAACATCTTTGTACTTCTCAGGTGTATGGTGTACTTGGACTTATGCGCATCGCCCAACAATTCTTCCTTTAACTTAGGGTTGCTAGGGACCCAAAGTCTTTTTTTCATCCAAATACTACCATCTTCCTTTAGTGTGAATGAGGAATCTTCTTGTTGAGCAAGCGACTTAAGCTTCTCATATTGAAGACCCTCCTTCTGACCCTTAACGATTCTTGTGAGAATCTCTGGGCAAGCAGATAAACTGGATAGCTTGATGATTCTCAGCTCATCTCTGAACGACTTCCAATTAGTAAACTCTTCCACTAATTTCCATCCCTTTGCCACTAAACTGGACAAAGTGCAGCCCACTTTGCGACCAAGAGAATCTACTACGACATTTGCTTTTCCCGGATGATAGAAAATAATAAAGTCGTAGTCCTTTATGAACTCCAACCAAAGTCGTTGTCGCATATTTAATTCCTTCTGTGAGAACAGGTATTTACGACTTTTATGATCTGTAAATACCTCAAATTGTTTTCCGTACAAGTAATATTGGTTGGAAAGAATATACCTGCTATTGGCGACTCCCCATCAAGTAGTGCATGGGATGGTTGTACCCTGGAAGGAGTGACAACAAATCAAGTTATCTGCTAAATCACTTTTAGAAAAGTGATTTAGCATCCTCACCGTCTACAATGTAGACAAAGACCATCATGTCCTTATGAGATGAAGCAATGGACGATGAAATCACTTTATTAAAATGATTGGACAGATCATCTGATCTGTTCTTCATATCCAATCTTCTCTCAACAAGTATTCTCTTTCTCTTATTTTTGCACATTTCCCTCTCTATATATTATAGAGAAATTGGTAGTTGCTCACATATTAAGTGCTAAATGGGTTTTTTCTGCCCTTCTTTGTTTTTTTCGTAGTATCGACCTCATAAATGTGTTGGGCATGGTCGATTTAAGAGGAATCCACACCTGGATCATGTGTTTTTAATGAAAAAAGTAATATTTAAAGCCTAAAAAATTTATAAAGTTTTTGGACCGTTGATTTTTCAAACCTTATAAAAACACACCCATGTCAGAATCAAACGATATAACACGCTCCTTAAGTCTCTTTTTTTGTTAGCTCTCGTTAGGCTTATTAAAAAATCATAGTTTTAAGTATTTTTTCTCACATCTAAAACCATAGATGTGATCTATAGATTTTGTTTAGTGAAAACCGTTCTTTTGGGAAGCCAGAATCTGACCTTTACAAGTTTTTTCAATGATTAAAAAATCAATTGCCAAGAAGGCATCAATTTTCCCTGCTCATAAAAATACAATTGTGAAAAAACATGGTTCAAGAGTCTATTCCTACTAAATTGAGCATGCTAAACACATCTTAAGGTTCCGATCTATCATAAAACATTTAAAACTATGACAAGGACTTAATATATTCAGCTCTCTCTCTTGCTTTATATAAATATATATATATATATATATATATATATATATATATATATATATATATGTCTAACATTTCATCTTGTATTTATATTTATTTATTGTTCCCCGTAGCCTTTTTATGTGCGGCCACTCTAGGGAAGAAATTTTGGTTGTGACCTCCTTTTTGTGTTTCAACATCGGTTGCAGTTTGCATAAATCCTTGCAAAATTCTGCGTATTTGTCTCACCACAGAAAGTAAATTAGTAAAGAGAAATAAAAATTTTGGGGTTTCTTTTTGCTGGGCAAATGTTGTAGGTAAGATTCAAACTCGAGACCCCTCATTTATGATGAGTTTGACTCTGACCACATCAGAATATGAAGTTCGAGTTGCTCCTGATAAGCAGAGCCGGACCTCTAAAGAGGCCAATGAGGCTTGGGCCTCAGGGCCCCTGGTCCCCCAAAAAATTTAGGGGCCCATTTTTAAGGCCAATGAGTATTGTTGAGGTAGTTTATATAAATATTTTATACATTTTTATTTAATATAATATAAAATATTTGGAATATTATATTTGTTTAATGTGAATGCAAATTTTATTGTTATTTTGATTGTTTAAAAAAAATTGGGAGGCGCTGCCCCCGAACTCCTACTATTAATAGGGGGCCCATTTTTTCCCTCCGCCTCAGGCCCCATAAAACACAAGTACGACTCTGTTGATAAGTGACCAAAGTTACCATTTCTAAATAGAAAATGGCTTGCCTCTTGTTTCTTATCGCTCTTTCTGAGTGTATGGTTTTACGACGATTTCTCGAATGACCATAGGGTTTTATTAGTTGTGATCTTTTGAAAGAGATGATGTTTTCCTCATTCTCATTTTGGGACTCCATTTTTTCAGGTAACTACGATTTCTTTTGGATCTGGAGTGAGTGAATTAGGTTTTTTCGATGTCGTTGCTGATTCTGTTTTTCAGTGCTAAAGACCTTCCAGGGTTTTCCCTGAAGGTTAGTCTATCATCTTTTTTTTCTTCTCTTCTTAATTGACATAGAGCAGTTCTGCTAAAGATTAATTACTGTTGAATTTGAATGGAACTCGGGATTGGCATGATACCATTGTTGTGTTTCTGTATAGTACTATTTTCCCATTTCTTATCAGTTACTACCAGTATCATAAAGTCTGGGAGATTCTGAGATTCTTTGTTACATGTAGATCAACAGTGCGCAATGAAGGGAATCTCTAAGCAACTGTAGAGAAATTAAGATAACAAAAAAATATGCGGAAGCAATATAGAATCTAACAAAGGCACAATCAAATCACAACACAAGGGTTTACGTGGTTCGGTCAACACGACCTACATCCACGGGGCACGGAGAGAATAATTCACTATAATGAAAGTAGAGAGTACAATGTAGAGAGTACAACGTTCAATAGCTTGCCCAAAGCTAAAGATAATAACAACAAAGAAATCACAGGAAGAAATGAATACAAGATTACCTCTCGGGTGCACAACCCGAGTCAAAGCCCACACCACAACCAACACCTCTCTCTGAGGATCAATGCGTGGTGACGAACCTTCTTCCTTCCTTTTCTTCTTTCTACTCTCTCTCTCTTACTTCTTCTCTCTTTGCACACTGCACACAGCCACTCTACCCTTTTTTCACCTAGCACAGAGCCTCTACACCCCTATTTATAGATGGCATATAGTTTTCTAGATATGAACCTCCTAGAAGTGAGCCTTCTAGACTCATTCCAGAAACCGAAGGGGTTTTAACCCTTCAACTTCCTGCATTAATGGGAGTTAGGTGGCTATTCCACTTCCCCACATCATTAAATGAGGGGATAGGGCTAACCCTTCAACTTCTTTTGCATTAATGACAAGTGGGTGGCTAATCCACTTCTCCATACCATTAATGAGGGATAGGGCTGGACCCAACAATCTCCCCCTTCAGCCCAAGGGGATACTCTAATTCAACTAATCAACTGAAGTTCATGTCGACCAATTGCCGACATGTATTTTGTTTCTCCATCGGTAAGGCCTTTGTCAGCATATCTGCACCATTATCATTTGTGGAGATCTTTGCAAGATGAAGCAAATTTTTCTCAAACACATCTCGGATCCAATGGTACCTGATATCTATATGCTTTGACTTTGAATGAAAACTCAGATTCTTGGCGAGATGAATGGCACTCTGACTGTCGCAGTACACCAAGTACTTGTCTTGCTCAAAACCCAACTCCATCAAGAATCTTTTCATCCACAACATCTCTTTGCAAGCTTCTGTAAGAGCAATGTATTATGCCTCAGTAGTAGACAAAGCAATACACCTTTGCAATTTTGACTGCCATGACACAACTCCCCCTGCAAAAGTGAGTACAAAACCAGATGTGGACTTCCTCGTATCAATATCTCCAGCCATATCTGCATCTGTGTAACCTGTCAAGACAGGTGATCCACCACCAAAGCTTAAACAAACTTTGGAGCTCCCTTTGAGATATCTGAATATCCACTTTACTGCTGCCCAATGCTCTTTTCCTGGATTTGCAAGGAATCTACTAGCAACACCTACTGCATATGCGATGTCTGGTCTCGTACATACCATCGCGTACATCAAGCTTCCGACTGCTGAAGCATAAAGAACTTTCTTTATTTTCTCCTTTTCCTCGTCACTTGATGGACTCTGCTCCGAGTTCAGCTTAAAGTGACTTGCAAAAGGAGAACCAACTGGCTTTGCATTGTTTATATTGAACCTGTCCAACACCTTTTCGATGTATTTCTCCTGTGATAACCATATCTTCTTGGTTTTTCTATCACGAGAGATCTGCATGCCCAATATTTCCTTTGCTGGCCCCATGTTCTTCATTGCAAAGGTCTTACTCAGTTCCTTCTTAACCCTGTCAATTATAGACATATCTTTTCCAAGGATAAGAATATCATCAACATATAACAAGAGAATAATAAAATTCTCACCGAACCATTTTATGTAGACACAATGATCTTCAGTCGATCTATTGTATCCATTTTCAACCATAAATGAATCAAATTTCTTGTACCACTGTCTTGGAGCTTACTTCAGCCCATACAAGCTCTTTTTCAACCTGCATACAAGATTTTCTTTACCTTTGACTTTAAAGCCTTCTGGTTGCTCCATGTATATCTCCTCCTCCAAATCACCATGGAGAAAAGCAGTCTTCACATCTAGCTGCTCAATCTCCAACTCTAGGCTAGCAGCAATACCTAGAGCAACACGAATAGAAGACATTTTAACAACAGGAGAGAAAATCTCATCAAAGTCAATACCTTGCTTTTGACCAAAGCCTTTCACAACCAATCTAGCTTTGTACTTTGGTTGAGAGCATTGTTCTTGAGTCTTCAACCTGAAAACCCACTTGTTCTTCAAGGCCTTTCTGCCTTCTGGTAGTTCCACCAAATCATAAGTGTGGTTCTTCTGCAATGCATCCATCTCATCGTGCATAGCTATTAGCCATTGCTCTTTCTGCTCACACTCTTGTGCTTCCTGGTAACTCTCTGGTTCACCTGTATCAGTAAGCATCACATACTCATATGGAGAATACCTTTTGGAAGGTTGTGACTCTCTGGAAGATCTTCTCAATTGGGGTACTGGAAGAGGTTGTTCTCTAACTTCTTCCTGCTCAACATGGCTTGCGGGTAAATCAACATCCGTCTCTGCATCATCTTCATGCACCGTTTTTCCTTCAACTTGTGCCACTGGAGGAGTAACTGGATCTAAGTGGATAGATCCACCTGCAGAAGACTGAATTGATACTTCTTTCTTGATATCTTCAAGTGTCTGGTCTTCAAAGAATACCACGTCCTTGAATCTGAATACCTTCTGCTTCTCTGGATCCCATAGCCTGTAGCCGAATTCGGCATCACCATATCCCAGAAAAATGCATTGCCCCGTCTTATCATCAAGCTTGGACCTCTCCTCCTTGGGGATATGTGCAAATGCCTTGCATCCAAATACCCTCAGGTGCTTGTAAGACACATCCTTTCCTTACCATACCCTATCTGCAACATCATTTGCTAAGGCATGAGCAGGAGACAAGTTGATCACATCAACTGTTGTCCTTAAGGCCTCGCCCCAGAATTTCTTTGGCAGCTTGGACTGTGCAAGCATACACCTGATTCTTTCTACAATTGTACGATTCATCCTTTCTGCAATTGCATTGTGTTGTGGGGTACCTGGAGCTGTCAACTCATGGCGAATTCCATGAATTTTACAATATTCATGGAATGGACATGTGTACTCGCCACCATTATTTGACCTGATGCATTTCAGTTGTTTTCCTGTTTCTCGCTCAACCATAGCATGGAATTGCTTGAATACATCAAGAACCTTATCCTTGGTTTTCAGAGGGTATGCCCAAACCTTCCTGGAGAAGTCATCTATAAAAGTAACAAAATAGAGTGCACCACTGAAAGTTTTCACATCAGTAAAACCATTACCAGTTTTTGTTCTCAGAGGACCACAAACATCAATATAAACTCGCTCCAGAATGTGAGATTTTCTATGAAAGGCATTTCTAACAAAGAATACTCTATGTTGCTTACCAGCTAAGCAATAAACACACGGGTTTAGACGTGTACCTTTTAACTCTGGGAGTTGCTCCCTCTTAGCAAGAATCTGCAAGCCCTTCTCACTCATGTGGCCTAATCGACTGTGCCACAAATCAATAGAAGAGTCCTCAGTTGTATTCAACTGTCTCTTGCATACCTTGCCTTGCATCTTGTAAAGAGTACAACATCTCTTTCCTCTGGCCTGAACCAATGACCCACTGCTGAGTTTCCACTGTCCTTGGCTAAAAACACTATTTCTGTCATCTTCATCAAGCTTTCCTACTGAAAGCAAATTCAACCTCAAGTCTGGAACATGTCTGACATCCTTGAGCACCAACATGTACTCAAGACTGGTCTGGAGATGAATATCTCCAATACCTATAATTTCTGACGTTTTTGTGTTTCCCATTCAGACAACGCCAAAATTACCGGTCCTGTGTGTACTGAAATATTCTCTCTGTGGTGTGGCATGGTACGAGGCTCCTGTGTCTATGACCCAATCTGTATCCTGACATACACAGATACATGGATCATTAGTAGTAGACAAAATCACAAGCTCACCTTCAACTGTGGCTGTGGTATCTTCTTTGGTTTCTGATGATTCTGTCTCTTTTCCTTTTTTCTGATTTTTCTTTGGCTCTTTGCACTGATTCTGGAAGTGCCCTTTCTTTCTACAATTATAGCAAGTGATGTCCTTCCTTGACCTGAACTTGCTCCTATATCTGCGGTCATTTTTTCTGTCCTTTGACCGACCCCTGCCTTTGGATGAACTCACCATCAATCCTTCACCAGAATTCTCATTCGGTGATGGTCTTCTCCTAATTTCATTGGAAATAAGCGTACCTGTGACCTCTTCCATATCCAATGTTTCTTTTCCATAAATTATGGTTGTCACAAGATGCTCATAAGATGGTGACAATGAGGTTAGTAACAACAAAGCTTTATCTTCATCTTCAAGTTTAACATCCAGACTAAACAGACCAGCAATAATCTTATTAAACACACTAAGATGATCAAGAATGAGAGTACCTTCCTTCATATGAAGACTATAAAGTTGTTTCTTGAGGTGTAACTTGTTGAACAAGTTCTTGGTCATGTAGAGGCTCTCTAACCGCAACCACAATCTTGTTGCTGTCCTCTCTTCCATCACGTTACACATGACTTCATCTGATAGACACAACTCAATCACACCAGCAACCCTCAAGTCAAGATCATCCCATTCATCATCGGTCATGCTTTCTGGCTTATTCGCCTTTCCGACAAGAGCCTTGTGCAACCCTTGCTGTGAAAGTAGAGCTTTCACCCTTCTTTGCCATAAGGAAAAGTTTCCTTTGCCATCAAACCTCTCCACCTCAAACTTAGAGCTAACTGACTTAAAAGACATGATTTTCCACGAACCTGGCTCTGATACCACTTGTAGAAAAATTAAGATAACAAAAAAATATGCGGAAGCAATATAGGATCTAACAAAGGCACAATCAAATCACAACACAAGGGTTTACGTGGTTCGGTCAACACGACCTACATCCACGGGGCACGGAGAGAATAATTCACTATAATGAAAGTAGAGAGTATAATGTAGAGAGTACAACGTCCAATAGCTTGCCCAAAGCAAAAGATAATAACAACAAAGAAATCACAGGAAGAAATGAATACAAGATTACCTCTCGGGTGCACAACCCGAGTCAAAGCCCACACCACAACCAACACCTCTCTCTGAGGATCAATGCGTGGTGACGAACCTTCTTCCTTCCTTTTCTTCTTTCTACTCTCTCTCTCTTACTTCTTCTCTCTTTGCACACTGCACACAGCCACTCTACCCTTTTTTCACCTAGCACAGAGCCTCTACACCCCTATTTATAGATGGCATAGAGTTTTCTAGATATGAACCTCCTAGAAGTGAGCCTTCTAGACTCATTCCAGAAACCGAAGGGGTTTTAACCCTTCAACTTCCTGCATTAATGGGAGTTAGGTGGCTATTCCACTTCCCCACATCATTAAATGAGGGGATAGGGCTAACCCTTCAACTTCTTTTGCATTAATGACAAGTGGGTGGCTAATCCACTTCTCCATACCATTAATGAGGGATAGGGTTGGACCCAACAACAACAACAAGAGTAAAGCTGCCCCATTTGCTTTTGCTAT